>NC_071502.1:31650000-32900000 GCF_028408465.1 Anastrepha ludens
TCCTTCTAATCCTTACTCCCGCACAAAAGTCAGCGCATAATTGTGGCTGCTAAAACAAGCAAAAAACAAAGAAAAAGACACAGTTTCACATTGCATCAGTGGCGCCAGCAAGAGGAAGCGGGCAATCACGGTATTAGCGAAGTATTCCACCAACTGTTGTGTGATCCTTCTGACAGAAAAATGTAAAACACAGATAGCGCTCCTAGCAGTAAGTAGGCGTTTTTCCTAAGCAACGACAGGTGGGCATTCCCACTATTTAGGATTGGTAGCGACAGGCTAATCACCTACCCTGTCAAAAAGCAAAATAGATTGACGAAACCAACGCGTTCCCACGACAGTTGGTTTTCGTAACCGGAACGACCCGGATTTATATCCGGCGAAGGACTTCAGCAGCATTCCTCGTATATGCACGGGGAATGTTTATGCTGCTACAACAACAACAACAACAACGAAACCAACGCAAGGCTGAGTGAGGAAAAACAAATAGTACAATAATATAATATATATATACATACACATATAATATAATATATATATATATACACTATGAATAAGTTCGTGCGGTTTTACAACAGATGGCGTAACTTGATTATTATTCCATCGATCCACATTTCCAAACATTCATTGGAGAGCTACTGTCGTAAGGCACAAACGTCAGTATAAGTTTTTATTTGAAGCGTAAACAACAATATTTTTACCACACTTGAAAATGTCGAATTTCGTGCCAAATAATGTGTTTTTGCGGGGAATTCTTCTTCATTATTTTAATATGAAGAAAAAAGCAGCCGAAAGTCATCGTATCTTGGTGGAAGTTTATGGTGAGCATGCTCTATCTGAGCGAACGTGCCAGAAGTGGTTTGCACGCTTTAAAAGTGGTGATTTTGGCTTGGAAGACGAAGAACGCGAGGGTGCGCCGCCAAAGTTCATGGATACCGAATTGGAGGAATTGCTCGATCAAGATCCGGCTCAAACGCAAGAAGAGGTTGCAAAAACTTTGGGAGTTGATCAATCAACCATTTCCAAACGTTTAAAAGCCATGGGAATGATCCGAAAGGTAGGCCATTGGGTGCCGTATGAATTGAAGCCAAGAGACGTTGAACGCCGTTTTATGGCATGCGAACAACTGCTTCAACGGCACAAAAGAAAGGGTTTTTTGCATCGAATTGTGACTGGCGATGAAAAGTGGGTCCATTACGACAATCCAAAACGTCGGGCAACGTATGGATACCCTGGCCATGCTTCAACATCGACGTCGGCGCAGAATATTCATGGCCTGAAGGTTATGCTGTGTATCTGGTGGGACCAGCTGGGTGTTGTGTATTATGAGCTACTGAAACCGAATGAAACGATTACGGGGGATGTCTACCGACGACAATTGATGCGTTTGAGCCGAGCACTGCGAGAAAAACGGCCGCAATACGCCGATAGACACGACAAAGTTATTTTGCAACATGACAATGCTCGGCCACATGTTGCACAAGTGGTCAAAACATACTTAGAAACGCTCAAATGGGATGTCCTACCCCACCCGCCGTATAGTCCAGACCTTGCGCCATCCGATTACTATCTCTTCCGATCGATGCAACATGGCCTGGCTGACCAGCACTTCCGTAATTACGATGAAGTCAAAAAATGGATCGATTCGTGGATTGCGGCAAAACCGACCGAATTTTTCACAAAGGGAATCCGTGAATTGCCAGAAAGATGGGAAAAAGTAGTAGTAAGCGATGGACAATATTTTGAATATTAAATTTGTAACCATTTTACGTCAATAAAGTTTCAAATTTCGAAAAAAAAACCGCACGAACTTATTCATAGTCCTATTATAATATATAATTGGCGCGAACACCCTTTTTGGGAGTTTGGTCGAAGCTCCTCCTCCTATTTGTGGCCTGCGTCTTGATGTTGTTCCACAAATGGAGTGACCTACAGTTTCAAGCCGACTCCGAACGGCAGATATTTTTATGAGGATCTCTTTCATGGCAGAAATACACTCGGAGGTTTGCCATTGCCTGCCGAGGGGCGACCGCTATTAGAAAGATGTTTTCTTAATTTGGTGTTTCTCAGAGATTTGAACCTACGTTCCCTCTGTGAATTCCGAATTGTAGTTACGCACCAACCCATTCGGCTACGGCGACCGCCAAATAAATAATAATAATCAGTAGAATCACTGTAGCCCTCAACAACACCATGCCCTTCAACATATTGGCGTAAGCTCAATTAGGTACTCAAATTCAGCTTCTCGGGCTAAATAAAATTTATTGGAAGGTCTAAAAACTCTATCTCTCCATCAACAGTTGCTGCTTTTGTGGTGCGAGTGTCGGGAAGCAAGAGGGTTTCAGCTTGAAATACTATGGAAATTTCGCGGCACTTGATTTTATAATGCACTCTATCATTTGGGTCATAATTTTCAAAAGCATTTGTGTAGCTTTGATTTAAATTCACTGCTGCTACCCTACTCAATTGTTGCTGTGAGCCCACCGTGCCGTATTTGACAGAAAGGTGACATCCGTTGAAAGTGGTGTAAATTTTCCGCTTACTTTTATGTCGGCAATTCTTGAGACCTCGACTATCTTGAGATGCAATGGAGTAAAACCGGAGACTGCCAAGGCTCAAATCTCTTCACTCCTAAGCTTCTCCCTGATGGTGTGTTGTCCCATAACAAGGAAAGACGCGGGTCCTATTAATAACGTGGCTACATCCTCTCTTGCCAATGCATCTGCTACTTCACTCGAAGCTATACCACTGTGCCCTGGAACCTAAATTAGTCGGATGCGATTGTGCATTCCTTACAGATTCTGTTCTTCAATACACTCAAGCGCTGGGGATGACGATTTTTGTCACTTAATGTTCCCTGTTCCCGATGAGCATCTCAAAGGTAGTCAACTGCAAAACAACTCGGCTAAGGGACTGAATTCTTTCTAAACGTCTAAAAAACACCCCTCATTAACATAGAAAAGGCAGGCATCTCAGACAGTGTACACGGCCCAACTTGTGGAGAGGAGGATGAGAAGGCGGACCACTTCCAGCGCGTCTGCCCGGCCTTCGCTCGAATCAGGCTTGAGGTCTTTGGCACTGGCTCCTTGGCACCGCGAGATTTAATCAGATTTCTTCGGAGGTCGAGTAGATTTAAAGAAAATTAAAACAAGAACCCGAGTGCAGTACAACGGAATTAATTGTGTCTGAGTGCTGTACTTGCTAATTGTCCCGACAAAAAAAAAGCGAAACAAACAAAAAACATTTTTTTGACTTGAGATTAATTGCACCTCTCTTTAGGAAGAGGATGAGAGCTGTACATCTTGCTTAAAGTAATAAACGGAGCAAAAAAGTGCGGATCTAAAAAATTGCAGCAAGAGTTGTAAACATTTTTGGAATGTGTAAATATTTATTCTTCTTAACAGCAACACAACTTTGGCCTTGAAGTTTAAAAGAGACAAAGTCATGATCACTGCTTTATAGCAAACATACATACGTACGTCCACTTACATATGTACACGCATAGATAAGCCTTGTTAAAACACGACTCTCTTCCCTTGACTTGGTTTCTTTTGGTTGCTTTTGGTACTCGGAGGGGAATTCACTGTTTGAAAGAGCAATGTCAAGGAAAGCCTGGTGATTAAAATACTACCAGAGGACATACTCGTAATGCAATTTCAGTTTAGTTTTCCGACTTTTACGTTTTGTGCATACTAATGTGCCGAAGCGAGTGAGTGCGCATATATGTACGTATATACCCATACATACAAACGAATTATACGTCACACAGGCAATGCTCATAACGTAGAAGCTTGGCCTCGAGGTATTTGACACATCATCTCAAAATTTAGCATTGCACTTGCATTTGTGTTAGTGCAAGAGTGTATGTATGGTACTTACATATACATACACCAACAAATTGAATTATCTCCAGACCAAGTAGGAACTTGTCAAATTCGGAAAGAAATCACTTCGCGTTTAGTACCCAGCTTTGAGAGTCCTGCATTTGCGTGGCAGTGCCGTGAGCTGAAAAAATGGGCTCACGCTATCGGAAAGTATTCTTATGAAAATTTAAAGCATAGTTAAAAGCGAGCAGAAAATTATGAGCCGATACATTGAAAGATTTTTTTTTTTTCAAGAATGGTGCGTTGACTGCTGGCCCAACTAAAATGATTGGTACAAAGAAGTAGGAAATAAATGAGAGAACAAATAAAATGAAGTAAAGTTGACAATTTTCTTTTTAAAGTTTCCCAAAAGCCTGTATATTTATTTTCTCAAAAGTAATCCCAAATTTTTTATTTATTATTATATTTATACGAAATTTTAATTGCGGCCGTTGTTGCCCAATGGGTTGGTGCGAGACTATCATTCGGCAGGTCCCGAGTTTGAAATCAAGTGTGGACGTGAAACACCAAGTAATAGAAGACATTTTTCTACCCCTCTTTTAGTCGCCTCACGGCAGTCAAAGACAGAATTCCGAGGGTATTTCTGTCTTGAAAATGCTCCTTATAAAAACCGTCTGCGGTTGGGAGGCCGAGGTGACAGAAACTGTAGGTACTTCCATTTGTGGGAGAACATCAAGACAAACACCACGAATTGGAGGATAAATTCGGCCAAACACTTAGAGTACGTAAATACAAACGTAACAAGTTTCCGTTCTTTCTTAGCCAAAGTTACGAATTATTTAATGATACATGAAATTATGCGAAGTATGTGACATTGGAAGCTAAACTTTACTCCATTTTACGAAAAACTCGAGTTCTTCTGACTTGATCCATTCATTGAGCCAGTTTGCGATGCTCTCGTAAGAAATGAATCGCTCTCCAAGGAACAGATGGTAATCCGAAGGTGCAATGTCTGGGGAATATGGGGGGTGTGGCAAGATTTCCCGATTCAGCCCCTCCAAAATATTTTTGGACCGATTTAGCAACGTGTGTTCTGGTGTTGTCATGCAGCAAAATGAATTTGGCATGTCCACCGTCCCATTCCGGCCGCCTTTCTTTGAGAGCTCGATTCAAACGCATTAGCTGCAATCGGTAACGATCACCAGTGATGATTTCAGATGGTTTAAAGAGTTCATAATAGATGACACCCTTCTGATCCCACCAGATGCACAACATAGCCATGGCATATATATTTTTTGGGGTTCGATGTAGTGAAGGAATTTAAATACCTTGGGGTAATCATTAACCATGACAACAAAATTTCTGCCCAAATCGGCCACAAAATCCTTATGACCAACCGCTGCTATTTCTCGCTGTGTCAACACCAAAAGAGTCGCCTCCTAGACAGGAAAACAAAGATTTCACTGTATCGCTCAATTATAATTTCCATTTCGCTATACGGTAGTGAGACGTGGACAGTCAAAGATGCAGATAAACAGAAGCTGCTGATTTTCGAGAGGAGAGTTCTGCGAAAAAATTTTGCTGCGATATGCGATAAAGACGAGTGGCGAAAACGATGTAATCATGAACTCGAAAAATTATATGCGCACCCATTTGTGATAACCACAATCATGACCAACATATTGAGATGGGCAGATCACATATTGCGGGCTAACATGGATTACACACCTCAACAAATACTCTTCGGTAAATGCCGCAGCCAGAGAAGAAAAAGGGGCCGCCCGCCGCTTAGATGGATAGACGATGTATAAGAAGACGCAGGCTTATTGGGATTTCGGGCATGGAGGACTCAGGCACGGAGGACTGAGACAGTTGGAGTCATATGTTACAGCAGGCGAAAACCCGACCAGGCCTGCCCAGCCACCAATGATGATGAAGATGAAACAAATGCCTGGTACAGCCCAAATGCTTTCATGAGAGTTGCCCACTAAGTATTTACGGCTGGGTATACGTAAGCACATTCATTGATGCCATTTGAGCACAGATCCAAGGACAAAGGTGGTCCAAATGCTTTCATTTATTTTATTGTAAACCGAAAGTAAGTGAAACAGTTGTCTGCATGTATGTGTGTATGTGTGCATTTACATTGTGCAAATGTGTCAACTAGGCGTTTGAATAATTCAAAAGCGGCGAGTAATGATAAATGTGTGAAAATCCACAAAAAACAAATGCAGATATGCATTAAGTAGGAACAAATGTGGCAAATGCAAATCACTCGCATTTACATTTTCACTCGTACGTATGACTACATAACAACGGATAAAGAACTCAATTGTAGCGAAATCGAGAAGGAAGATTGAATGGAGCTGCCAACTGTTGACATTTCTTTTGCGGTGCACAGAAATGATGCTTAAAATTATTATTTTACACACTTTTTTTTTTGTATGGGGTCATTAAGAGTTTTTAAACACGATTTTGTGGTAAAACCCTTTTTATAAACCGTTTAACGGTGAATGTGAATATTCGTGGGCAATTTTAAATTCCTTTGATTGGTAACCGATTAATGAGATTTGCAGAAAAAAGGAAAATTATGCGTTAAATGTAAGCTGCATATTTTAGTATATTAAGTATGCTCAGATGTGCATTTACGGTTATACACATACACATATGTGTATGCATGCTTGTATGCATGTATGTATGCTTGTGTGCATGTATGTTTCTTTTGACCACTTGTTTTTCCGACCATTCAGTAATTAACGCATAGCAGCGATCTGTTGAGTCGCCACCGCGCCGCTGCTGCTGCCGCTGCCGCCGCCGCTGCCGTTCACCTAATTAAAAAAGCACGTCCGGCATGCGTGCGGCTAGCAATAAATAAACTGGGCACCGAAAGTCCAGTTGTAGTGCAGCAACCGTAATAACACTGCAATCCCAACGGACATGCACGTGTGGTCGTACGTAAGAGCTCCGTCATGGCTGGGTGGATTGTTTTATTGCGTTGATTGTACACAAGGATCACTTAAGGATTTGAAGGACCACTGTGATGGATGCACTTAACTTCAGTATGGGTATCATTTCGTGCTAAAAATAACATTTATGAGATTAAATTTGCGTTTTTGCAAAACGTAAAATTGGCAAATACGAGCGTACTTGCACGACTCCATGTGGCAGACGTAGGGCAATGATTGTGAGGTTTGCCGCCAGTAACTGATAGTGTAATGCGAGCACTGCAACAGTGACAAATGCAAACACAGACACAACTTATCACGAACAGCAGAGGTTAGAGCTCTGACCATGCTGTGGGGGTAAGGGGGTGGTGTGTGGAGCAGTTGAAAAGTGCAACCATTGCTCCCAAAGAATAACACATGTTTGCACATTTCAAATATCATACGTACCTCTTACACACATGCGGAGCTTACAATGTGCACATATTAGTTTTCATATTTTTTATGCTTTTTAAATTTTGTCGTGGTCAGTGAAAGGGAGCCATTTTGCAAGAAAAAAATTTAAATTTGACAAAGTAAAAAATGATATATGGAGTTTCCCTCACAGACCGTAAGTCATATACTTCTACTTGTATAGGGTCTTTCTTGATGTTGTGCTTAAATAAAATATATAAAAATTTAGATACTTCACTATTTTTGTACAAAATACTCTTAAGGGGTTACATGGGTTTCGTTGGTTCAAAAAATCTGTTTATTTTTTTGGCTTATTAATTTCTACAACATCTCAGGAATATTATCCTAAATTTTCAAGTCGATCCGAATAATAAATTCAGAGATACAGCCCTTTGGAAGGTGTGCGCTCCAAGCCATTTTTATTGTTACTCAAAACTTTAAACGCGTTTTTCTCGGAACTGTGTTTGAAATTTTACACAGGTGTTCAAGATACAATTTACTCGTGCTTTAACGAAGAATTTTTTTTTTCAATTACAACTATTTTAAAAAAACAAAATGTCTAACAAATTTGACCGAAATTTCCATTTTTTTGGAAAAATGTTTGCCAAAATTCCAATTTTACTTTTTTTTCTTTCCTTCGTTCAAGCACGAGTTTATGGTCTTAACTAAAACACTTATTTCTGTTTTTTCATTTTCGATAATCCTGTCAGGAGTTATGCTAACAACGTGGACGCACCTTTTTTTCTTTACATAGAAAAAAAAAGATTGGAAATAGGCCTTTTTTTACCCGACGAAACCCATGCAACCCCTTAAGGGCTTAGGGGTAGTTAGAGGCCCGAAAAAATTATGATTTTCAATAATTTGTTTTTGCTAGTCAGTTGCTTTATTTTACAAAAATAAAAGTACAGCAAAATACATCGTGTTTCGACTGGACTTTCGCAAAATTTAAAAAAAAAATTTATAATTGTAAAAGTTATCGCTGCTTGTGTTCAGTCCGTTTCTTCAGAAGTCTCTTGTGGTGATCATCACAAGTCCTTGGAGACTCATCTAAAATCAATCGGAGAAATTAGTTTTATTAATAGATAATTTTGCGCCTGATTGAAGCTTTTTTTTTTAAATTAACAATATGGCGGCCTCAGGAAATAATTTTAATATTTTCGGGGAAAAAATCGACAGTTAATTGTTCAACAAAAATCGAAATTTTTGAAAAAAAAAATTCTCCGATCAGGCACGAGTTTTTTCTCTCCAAATGTTGCTGAGAAACTCGCATTCTAATGTGTTTTTGTTCCATTGTTAACGAATGCGGCACCCATTGCGCATACTGCTTTCCGAAACCCCATAGTTCATTCAAAATAATGCTTACTTGTTGGTGTTGTTGCTGTTTTTGGACGTCCTTGACGTGGTTCGCCTTCTTTGCTTTAGAAACGGCCACGTTTGAATTCAGCTACCCAACTTTCTACGGTATTAAAGTGTTACATACTTCCATAATTAAAAAAAATCGATTTTTTACAGATTATTATTCTTTTTAGTTTTTTACGCGTATTTCTGTGGAAGTTGATTGTAAAAATTCCCCATAACAACAAAGTTATGGTCGGAAATGTAACTGCCCGACGAGAGTTTGATCCGCCAGTTTGTCCTCGAGCGAACTGCTGTTGAAAGTTTGAACTCATTTCTCGAAACTACTTTTTCCGGCACGGTATGCATAATAACTCATACAATACTCGAAAATGTTTTCTCTATAGTCTGTCGAGCCAGATGATGCAGATCGTGGAGCAACTTTTTTTTCATTGTGCTTTGGGTCAAGTGATTTTTTATATACTAATTTTTGTAAAGAAAAATTAAAATAAATTGTTTAATAAAGTTTAAGTAAACAAGGAATGAGTGGACAGGTTGAAATGAAACTTTACCTGAAGAAGGTACCAACATAGCAAAATAATTAGTCTAGAAGCAACGCCCTCTCTTACTGAACCGCAAGACTTATTGAAACCTAGTAATGGTTGAGAACGTCTCGATATCGATGGTGAATGTTGTTTAGCAACACTTAGCGATACAGCAGCATCGATCGAGTCAAATCTCATCTAATCTTACGTTGGAGAGAGGGGGGGTCTCGGCAAATATCACGCAATTTTTTTCTGATTGAAACAAAAAACTTGTACATGCTTAAGATTTAATCTCAAGCGTAATCGTAGTATGATTAAGATCATTCACTAATTCGTTCAAAAGGAAATAATTTCATTCATACTTCGACGTTATACATTACTACTGTCAAACCACCATATTTGTTTTATACCAAATAGCTCAATTTAATCTGAATTTGCGGTACAGTGTAGCCCGTCGGTTGTTTTCGCGCCACTATGAGCCGAACGCCCTATCACTCAGGTTGACGTTTGACAATTCCGGCCTTTAAAGAACATGACGGAAAATCATTTGCTCCATTTCTAATAGGCGGACCGATTGAACCGCTGAATGCCTTCATCAGCACGCCTATTGATCTCTATTGCCCAAGTATACGTGATGATTTAGAGAAAATATGCTACAGTACATGCGGTATTTACTTCGCATCTATCACAAGAGCTGCAGAGCACAGGCGAGCAGCTCACATTGCACCAGCTAAGCAAGCGCGTATGTTCCGCAAAGTGCGACCCTCACGGATTGTCACAAGACGAGCTAATGAGTTACTGTGCGCAAGCGTCAACGGCTTAGAGTGGCTAGATTAGAACGAAGTTGAAGGAGCACATGATTTTACTGAAAATCATATGGACATGTTGGTCCCAATAGTCTCTCTTGAAACCGCGCATGATTCTCCATGGACTGAATTAGAGTAGATTTTCTTTTTTTAATCGCAGTAGTTACGATTTAAGTCTTCTATTGTTAAATTTTTATTACACTTATAACTCTCAGCAATATTGATTACTAGTCTTAACTAGTCGTAAATAAAAGCACGAAGCAACTTTTTTTTCTTTTTACAATAACAATCCAACGCGTTTACATAAGAAACCCACATTTTGAAAAATCTCACGTGAGATTGGGGGATGGGGGAGGGGGTTGAATAAAATCTCACGACATCTCACCAGGGGGGGAGGGAGGGTCAGAAAATTGAAAAAAACACCTCACGTAATTTATGGACGCCCCCTTGCGCAAATCGAAGCAATCTTGCCGGCAGATAAATGCCATCAAATCATCAGAAAAGCAATCCTGAGTCTTCAACCCGGCGGAAATAGAGTAGAAATGAATCTAAATATTTTCCCACCGTAAAAATAACCGACGGCAAGAATATCGTCCCCGCTGAAATTCTATGCAATTTGATGCGCTGTGTTCTTATTCTGACTGCGGGTACCCGTCAGCCCGTTACCCGCTGTCCGCTGTCCGCTGTCCGCTCCCATTCTGTTTAGGACATGAATCACCACAGGCTGAGAAAAATTGCCTCTCGCCTGCGCATTTTTGCCATAAAAAACCTTCTCATAAAACCTTTTAAATTTTTTTCACGCGCGTGGCACAAAATCAATCACCCTATCTGAAGATTTATAATTTCTGCAAATCGTACGTCAAGCATATTTGACACTTGTGACGTAAATAACTGCAGTATAAAAACCGCCGCGGCCGCCGTAGCCGAATGGGTTGGTGCGTGACTACCATTCACAGAGAGAATGTAGGTTCGAATCTCGGTGAAACAACAAAAATAAGGAAAACATTTTTCTAATAGCCGCTCGGCAGACAATGGCAAACCTCCGAGTGTATTTCTGCCATGAAAAAGCTCCTCATAAAAAATATCTGCCGTTCGGAGTCGGCTTGAAACTGCACATAGGTCCTTCCATTTGTGGTACAACATCAAGACGCACACCACAAATAGGAGGGTGTACGCGCCAATTATATATATATATATATAAAGGGTGATTTTTTAAGAGCTATAGGAAAGTTTTTCAAAAAAACATACGTAAAATTCAGAAAAATTCATGAAATTTTTATTTAAATCGAAAGTACAGTCCATATAATTTAATGTTTGAAGATTATTTCATGCAAATGTTGACCGCGACTGCGCTTCAAATGGTTGTGCGGCATGCGGCACCGTCTTGCTGAAACCACATGCCATGCAAGTCAAGCTCTTGCATTTTGGGCAAAAAAAAGTTGTTATTTCATGTCATACTACCATAGTCCTGAACATACCGATGAAAACTCTTAAGCGAGTTGTTGCTCGTAAGCAGATCATTTTGAAAATGAAATATTTTTTCTACAAATTTTACTTTTCCTCCACTTTTACTCAAAATTTCTAGAGCTAGCAAACCAGTGTCTTGCTAAGGGAGCCGATTTGTCAAGGGAGAACGAGAAAGCTGCTTACTGAGCAAACCTTTTATCATTGAATCATGGTTGGAAATATTTTTTTTACATTAAGGTATTTGACTCTTGACACTAGCTACCAATGCCTTAAAACGTTTTTTAGGTTTTCTACAATATAATTTTATTTTTATTTTTTTATGTATATTTTTATTCTTTTCTAATTTATTTTATTTGGGTTCAATTTGTGTAAATTTTTTCGTTAATTTTTCTGTGCTTTGTCTAGCTGTTTACATTTTATTCATTTTTTTTTTAATTTTTATATATTTTGAATTATTTTTTTTATTTTTTTGAGTTTTTGTATGGTTTCTAGTTATTTTTTTAATATTCTTGTAATAACCTATTTTTAATTTCTTCTTTTGTTTTTGTTAAATTTTGTTTTTTATTTACTTAATTCGTTTTCTTTTTGGAAATTTTTTTTCTGAAATGTCGATTCTAAAAACAACATGAACAGATTCCTCAATTGACTATTCTTGTATTTATAAAATTAATTTTTATATTTTTTTAAATTTAATTTTTTTAATAAAAAAAATATTTATATTATATATTTAATTTTTTTAGTTAACAAGTTTTTAACTGTTAACACCATCACCAAAGCCATCGATGTCTTTTAAAGTTTTTATTATTTATTACTTTTTTACGTTTTTATTTTTGTCTAATTTCATTTATTTATTTACTTGATTTTAATTATAATTTGTTTGAATATTTTTAAATCTTTTTTATTTTTGTTTTTAATATATTAATTTTTTGTCAATTAAAAACATTAAATCAAGCAGGTGTCTGCAAGGGTGTAACCAACGGTAGTACCCTAGCAGGAGCTGCTTGCTGAGCAGTTTATGGTGCTCCATTATAGGGAGCATTTGTGCTTCATTGTGAAGGTGTTGAATAGGGGACATCAGCAGGCAACCGGTCGCTGTCCGAATGGCAGTATTTTGGCATGTCTGCAGTTTTATCCACCGGCCGACCAATTGCCTTAAATGTCGATAGCAACAACTCTTTGTCTTTGCCCCAAGTGCTGCCGGCAAGCGGTTTGAGGACCTTGTTGTGATTTTGGACTTTAGTGACAATTGCGGTTGCGTGCGCAGAGAAAGAGAGCAAACTGTCAAGGGTTACACCAAAAATTTTGGGATTGTTTACAGTCGGAATTGTTGTGTCATCGACTTTTACCTTGAGTTGCAGTTTGTCCTCCTTTGTCCAGGTGGAAAAGAAGGTCGCCGTGGTCTTTGTGGGGGAAAGTTGGAGATTCCTCGCAGTGAAAAAGCGGGAAAGGTCGTTGAGATAGTTGTTCACTGTGGAGCACAGACCTTCAATGTCATTGCCCGACGCCATTATCGTGCAGTCGTCAGCGTATGAGACCTGGGAGACTCCTTCTGGTGGTTGGGGGAGCTTCGAGATGTAGAAGTTGAACATCGAGGGTGAAAGGACACCACCCAACTAGCCCTAGTTGAAAATAGTCTTTAATATTATATTAGTGACGCTTGACTCGCGACACCAGCTACCACTGAGAATGCCACTTCAGTGGTTTTTACATTGTTTTTTTTTGTCTAATTTTAATTAGTTTTGCTGTAATGTTAACATTTTCACGTTAAAGCGCTGAATGTCTAATACAATCGAGTTTCTATTTGTTTAGTAATTTATACGTCACGTAAGTAAAGTGCAAAAAATTTCGTTTTCATTTTTGGTAACTGCAGAAGAAGCATTCGAAATAGTTTACTTTTATGTTACTGACATGAGATTGTTGCGCATAAAATTCAATCTCTTAAAATCACTTACCTCCAGTGATGTTTCCCATTTGGCTAAAGCTATCAACTTGCAAAGAAGAGTACAAACCATGCAAACATCTGTTCACGCAGTACATAGTATGTATGCATAAGTATGTGTGTGTATGTATAAATAAATACTAACATGCATACATACATATTTACATACATCCATATAAACATTCACAAGATGGCAATGGTCTCCTCCCAGCAGGGTTGAAGTTGAAAAAATTAATAAATATGAAGAAAATAAAAAAAATTACTTGCTTCTCTTATTTTTTTAATTAAAAAGAAAAGCTTATCTACGAGATCTACCCGTGACCAGAAGGATATCGCGACGTTAAGCGTTTGTGGCCCATCTTTCCAGGAGCAGACCGCAGGTTCTCTAGGAAACCCCAATCATCGTGTTTTGCAATGAAACCCTCTTCAGGATCCTTTGTCTAGTCAGCTCATCACCCCACAAGGTTACCTCTATGACGCTGTAACCGGGAACCCAGTTTAGGTTAATATCGAAGTACGAGTATTCGGATGCAGTCGAGAATCTAAAGTCTTACTTCTTTGGAAGTCTGGCAAACTTGAAATCTACAGCTATACGCAATATTTATTTTGGTTTATGCGTGAATTAGAGGGAGAAACTTGAGTCTAAGTAATTGGTGTCCCAATGTCCCAAATCCATTTGATTTTCATAGAGAAAATATCTCAGATCAGGATAATAGTGAAAGACTGCTCCATTCTATTGAAACTTATAATCCTCTTCATACTTACTTAGGAAGTTGAACCTAGAAAAGAAAAAAAATTTTTTAAATTAATAAAGTATTAAAGTGTGTATACATATTTTTGTGATACTCTGTAATTTTCAACAAAGCCCATTATCTTTTTAATCCCGGAAATTATTAGTATTTGTTTAATATATTTTTTTCATTTTTTTAACAGCAGATACCTTTGGTTCCAGACAAGCGCTAATTGGAAATACATTCTGTCAAAAAAGTACCGGGAATCTTTCAATAAAGCACACAATAATTGTTTAATAATCAAAATTTATTTTGTCACCTTCAAAATAGGCCCTACTCGAAGTAATACACATATACCAACGATTAGTCCAGTCATCAAAGCACCTTTTAAAAGCGTTTGAAGAGATCTTCTCTCCTTCAGTTCCTTCAGCGCATTCTCCTTAATGGCCTCTATCGGCTCAAAGCGGAGCCGCAATTTCAGTTTTGTGAAAAGGAAAAAGTCACAGGGGGCTAAATCCCGTGATTACTGTTGTTGTTTGATGATATTTATCGAGTTTTTGGTCAAAAAAGTGTTCACAATATGAGTCTCGGGAGACGGTGTGTTATCATGGTGCAGGATCCATGACTTTTCATGCCACAAATTGGGCCGTTTCCTACGCAAATTCTCTCTCAATCGTCGCATAACTTCCAAATAATATTCTTTACTTACTGTAGAACCATTGGGAAGGGATTCCGAGTGCATAACACCCTGATAATCAAAGGAAACGAGTAGCAAGACTTTCACTTTTGACCGACTTTGAAGAGGTTTTTTAGCGCCATTCAGCTATTCAGCCGCCTGTTGACTGGTTTGCATGTCAAACTCATACGGGGTTTGATTGAAAAGTAATGGGCCTTATTTTTTTTAAGCAGTTTTATTAAACCTTTTAGCTTATACAACTAATATTCTTCCAAATAGGACCCTTGAGCGTCAATATACCGCTGGTAGGGGTCCTTCCACTGCAGGAAACATTTTTTAAACTCATCCGCCGGAATCGCGATCAATTCAGCTGTCATAGTTTTTTGGATCGCCTCGATGGAGTAGAAACGCCTCCCCTTCAGCTTTCTTTTCAGGCGCGGGAACAAGAAGAAGTCCGGAGGGGACAGGTCTGGGCTGTAGGGAGGGTGGGAAAGCACCGGAACTCCCACCTTGGCCAATGCAGAGGTGCAGAGGAAGGCGGTGTGCGCCCTCGCATTGTCGTGATGAAGGATCCAATTGTTGACGAGGTCGCTGTTCGTCTTCGACGTCCTCCCGGCCTTCCTTGAACGACTTGTGCCACCGTTTTACTTGGGCACTGGACAGAGATCAGGGACCTTGAGTAGCCCAATGGTTTCGGTACTCGTTTTGTTTAGCTTTACGCAAAATTTGATCGAGTAACGTTGCTCCAACGATCGCTGCATTTTCGCCACTGCAAAATCCTAACACACTTTTAAAACAGCTTTCTCGCGCCGAGCGATGTCGATTGCACCGCTGTTGCCAGCGAACGGGGACCGGTTTCTAGTGGAAGGGGAAGGCCAAACGATCATTTTCCCCCACCAGCCGATTCGCTTGATCGCTTGGTAGACGCTCCACGCTGGAAAACTCATTACTTTTCAATCAAACCCTGTATACCCACGTCTCATCACCTGTTATGATGCGCTGGATAAATGTTGGGTCCATATTCACTTGCTCAAGCATGTCTTCAGCCACCTTCTTCCAATGAGTTTGTTCAAAGAAATTCAACTCTATGGGAACGAGTCGGGCAGTCACGCGTCCCATACCCAATTGATGGGGTAAAATGTTGCGAATTGATTCGTGAGACACACTAAGCTCACGAGCTACCTCCCTCAAACTTAAATGATAGTTTTGCAGCACCATTTCCTTGACTTTGTCGACGTTTTCATCCGTTAAAGACGTTGACGTTGATGGGCGACCAGATCGGGGCAAATCTTCCACGACTTCTCAGCTCTCGGCAAACGCCTTACACCACTCGTAGACCCGTGTTTTTGATAAAGCACACTCGCCATAGGCTTTCTGCAACAAGAAATTCGGCACACGAAATCTCGTTCAATACACAAAATTTAAGCCTTTGTAAGTTCTTTGTTCGATATTTTTATCCATAGTGAAAATCGCAGAGCCCACCTACGGTTGACTGATATAATTAAATGCCAAAAACAAGCTAATTGACAGATCACGCGCAAACTCTGCGTTCTATAGAGAACAGTTGTACCAACATTCCAGCAACAAAAATTTGGTCATACTTGTATGTGTAACGCGCGCTTTTTAAATGAACAATCCCCGATATTTTTTTGATCGAATGTACTTTCACTCCATTTAACCAATTTCAGCCTTCTTCCAACCGGCGAAAATCCAATCATTACCAAACGAGATAGTTGCGAACTACATACCATACTTGTCTCACTAATTAAAGAATTCTCTGTAGGGTATTTTCACACACACAAAGATTTGCTGTTCTTATTGCCGGTCCTTAATTAAAATGGCAATTAAACATGTTCAGCTTCCAGGCACAGCTCCATCATTAGCATCAACTGTATTGGCTGTGCTTTTCTTGACATCATCACCGTGTTTGTATATAAATTTTAAATGTGGCTTTTCATCCTTCATGGCAAACACATGTTGAGTGCATGACCGAGCGGTTGTCCGTTGACCGTTGCAGCTGTAAAAATATAAAAGTGGCCTTTTACTGTGATTTTATCGCGACGAAACGTCGAAGAGCATTATTTGCCCTTGACTGCAGCGGACGTGCGCCCAGGCTCAGCCTTTTACATACATTTGGCAAGTCTTACTCGTACTTTGGTGGGGGTTGAAACAATGCAGCTCATAGTTTTACGCGCAGCTTTAATATTAAACATGTATGAGGCTGTATGTTTGTATGTAAAACATAAGTAATTAATAAGATCCTTCTTGTGAGTGGCGCAGCGTTTGTATGTATGTATGTACTTAGCCCAAATGAGTTGGAGCACATTGCAGTTAAACCTTTGGCAGTGCAGCGAAATGATGCTTAAATGTACAGTAAATCCAAACAATTTACGTACACGCAAGTTGACTAAAATACAAATATTGAATATATGGCGTGTAGAGTTGCGACAAGCCAGTTGTGGACTTATCTGCCCCACCTGAGGTGTGACATGTCAAATTGAATGTGTCCAACACTGCTTCGCAGCCTCCTGCGCAGTGGTCTGCTGTTACTGGTAAAAGGCCAAAAAGCAAAACAAGTCGTTAGATGGTATACGGCGTTAGGTAAAGGACTGAAGAAATGGATCCACAAACCCTATTTTAAGTGTATGATTTCTGCCGAAAAAATTATTGGTTATGTCACTAAAAATTCTGCTTTAGCCTCATTAAGAAAGATACTGATGTTAGCTCTTTAAAGAGAAATAATTTTAAGGTAGTAGTCCGGTGAAACGACCGAAATTTCGACGTTTTTTCATGAATCTTTAAAAAAAAAAAAAAATGCGATCGTTTTAAAGTTTTTACATGTTTTTATTGGTGTTTTGAAGTATATATAAAAAAGCGTTTAAATATAATTTTATATTAATTTGTTTAAAATTTTTGACGTCAAAGTGGAGTCCTTAAGAAAAAGATGAGTTGGCTCGGGGAAACAGACAGCCTTCGAAAGTCATCTGAAATAAAAAATTCAAAGAGTTTATTATTCGTAGACTTTATATTAGGTCCGAACCTAAAATATGCATAAAAATAAAAAAACAAAACAAAATGGCGAACTTGTGAAAAAAGTTCTAAAATTTTATTTTTTTTTTTCTTCATAAATAGTTTAAATTAAATAGTTTATTATTAAAAAAAATTAAATGTTTTTAAGGTCCGGGATCTTGATATGTGTGTATAGAATAACGGGTTAAATTTTTAGCCAAATCGGTTGAATAGTTTTGTGTCAGTGATTTTCCGAAATTTCGAAAACATGGTTTTGAGCCATCGGGTCATCTGCTGTAGAACAAATCTTAAATACCGCGCTTTGGCCAGCTAATGTGAAGGTTCGCCCTTTCCAAATTTTCAAAAGCACGATCCTCCCAAGAACAAAATCTAACGAGCCCTAATAGAGTAACCTTTTTTAAAGATTTGAAAATTTATTTTCAGAATATGGGTGGCATTCGCACTGAAAGTCTGAAATTATACGCGCTTAGAGCGGCCATTAGGATTTCGATGTCATAATTTTTGTCGAGATTTGGCTTAACTCTTATTTCTATAATGAGGAATTTTTCGATTCAAATCAATACAACGTCTTTCGTAAAGATCGCGTTGCTGGTAGATTTGGGTGCTCATTAGGTGGAGCTGTTCTTGACGCTGTCCAACGTAACGTCCGAACGGATGTTTGGAATCTACCCAGAGGATACTTGGGCGAAGCTTGGACCGTATGCAGAAAAATCGTTTTGGTCACTCCCAAATGAATGACGATCAGGGACTGTTCCCACCAGCGTGGACATCTAGACATGGAAGCATCCCGAATCATCCTTTAATCAGCTTAAATCAGAGCAAACTGATAACTTTGGCAATTAATAAATAAAAGCGTACACCGTCTTTTATAACTCACAGTACATTTAGCTATACAGAAACTTACAAGTGCGATCGAATGCTCTATTTTCGATAAAATCAGTAGAAAACTAGCTTTTGATTTGGCCATGCCAAGGTTTTTGCAGCTAGAGTTATTATCTATTATTCCATACTCCTTTGGGAGCTTAAGGATTCAACAACCGCAGCTAGAGTTAGTTCCTATTAGTCGTGAGAAGAACCTTTTGCACTTAGTCATTAAGGAACTAACATTAAGAACTTCCTGTAAAATCTAGTTTGTAAGATTTGTGTAACCATAGAATTAATAAAGAAATAAAATAAAACATTCTTCAATAATTTTTCATTTCATAACTAATTTTAAGAGTTGTTATATACCCTTTCCTACTTCACAACTACAAACACTCGATCGTTTTTGTTGGTTACTGTATACATTAAGTACGAGTATGAGTATTACATATTTATATGCAACCATCTTTACACTCATACTTGCAAACATACGAGTACGTACATACATATGTAAAGCATGGACAGGTTTTGTTTGCTTTACGACAGGAAATAGTTTTTCGTGTTTTCTTATACAAGTCCTTCGCTCAAGATAAATTTACCTTGCCAATGTCAATGTGACAGCTTTAGTTAAAATTCTGCGCGCTTTCTTGTTTTTAGCGAGTAACGTAAATTTAAATTATTTATTTATACAGCTACAAGTACAAGGTGGCGCAAAATTAATCACCCCATCGCAAATTTTTTTAAATTTTGTTAATGCCAATAAGCTGGACAGCTGCAGTATACAAACAGACAAGCAATGGCGCCTGTAAAAAAAATGAAAATTAAGATTTCCATCAAACAATTTTTTATTTATTTTATAAAAAAGTAACGTAAAAACCAACATAGAATCTTTCTTGCCAAGAAGTGCTACTTTGGACTAAGTAGGCAAATGAATAGTAAAGTCCTCTCTCGAAGGACACAACTAACACTTTACAAGGCTTTCATAATGCCCGTCCTAACATATGGCGCAGAGGAGTGGACGATGACAACATCCGATGAAGCGACGCTTGGAGTGTTCGAGAGAAATACTCTGCGTAAGATTTTTAGACCCTTGCACGTTGGCAACGGCGAATATCGCAGGCGATAGCACAATGAGCTGTATGAGCTTTACGACCACATAAAATTATCACAGCGAATAAAGATCCAGCGTCTACGTTGGCTGGGTCATGTCGTTCGAATGGGTACAAACGCCCCGGCTCTGAAAGTATTCGATGCGGTACCAGCTGGTGGTAGCAGCGGAAGAGGGCGGCCTCCTCTGCGTTGAAAAGATCAGGTGGAGAAGCACTCGGCTTCACTTGATGTGTCCAATTGGCGTCGATTACCACGAAAAAAAAGCGACTGGCGCGCTTTGTTGAACTCGGCCAAAATCGCGTAAGCGGTTGTCGCGCTTATTAAGACGAAGAAGAATAGAAAATAGAATTGATGATTAGTTTCGCGCCACGTTGTACACATAAGTACATATGCACAATCGAAAAATACAAACCCAATTTTTATTATGCTATTGTTTTCTTCTCCTGATTACTCCTTTCAGCAACATAGGACATCTACAAGGTATCTCCAGCGTAGGCGGTTAGATGA
This sequence comes from Anastrepha ludens, assembly GCF_028408465.1. Taxonomy (NCBI): domain Eukaryota; kingdom Metazoa; phylum Arthropoda; class Insecta; order Diptera; family Tephritidae; genus Anastrepha; species Anastrepha ludens. The sequence continues at coordinate 31,670,224 of NC_071502.1, forward strand.
TGTCGCCTTAGCATTGACCCAACTTGTGTTTAGAGAGGATAAGTCATGCAGGATTGACCTTTTCCAGGTGTTCTTTGGCCGGCCGCGGCTCTTGCTTCCCAAAAGATTCCAATCTAAGGCCATTGTTGTGATGCTGTGGGGCAATGGGGCCTATTCAACTCCATTTCCTGCGTGTTAGATGGCGTAAGATGGGCTCCTTGTTCGTTTGTCTCCAAAGTTCCAAAGTAGACGAATGGGTTGATGCGTGACTACCACTCTGGAGTGCGTAGGATCGAATCTCCGTCAAACACCAAAAAACAAAAAGAAAGTTTTTTCTAATAGCGATCGCCCCTCGGCAGGCAATGGCAAATATCCGAGTGTATTTCTGCCATGTAAAAGTTCCTCATAAAACACATTTGCCGTTCGAAGGCGGCTTCAAACTGTGCTTCCCTCTATTTGTGGAAACAACATTAAGACGCACACCACAAATAGGAGGAGGAGCTCGGCCAAATGATATGAAATATTGTGAAGTATTTGCCATTGAAAGCTACAACTTTACTTCATCTTTCAGGCAGCATACGGATTGCTCTGATGAAAAATTCGAGTTCTTTTGATTTGATCCATTCACTGAGCCAGTTGGCGATGCTCTCGTAAGCAGTGAACCGCTCTCCAATAAGGGCTGACTGCATTGATCGGATCAGATGGTAATCCGAAGGTGCAATGTCTGGGGAATACGGAGGGTGGAGCAAGATTTCTCAATTCAGTCCCTCTAAATATTTCTGGACCGATTTAGCAACGAGTGACCTGGTGTTGTCATGCAGCAAAATCAGTTTGTCATGCCTACCGTCCCATTCCGGCCGCTCTTCTTTGAGAGCTCGATTCCAGCGCATTAGCTGCAGTCGGTAACGGTTGCCAGTGATGGTTACAGATGGTTTAAGGAGTTCATAATAGATGGCACCCTTCTGATACCACCAGATACACAACATAACCTTTGAAGCATGAATATTTTTTTGTTTTTTTTTTTTGCTATCGATTTACCTGGATTCACATGGCTGGCTCCAACATTTTTAGGGTTATAATAATAGACCCATTCTTCATTGCTAGTGACGGTGCGATACAGAAAACCTTTTATTTTCTGCCGTTCAAGAAGCATCTCATACGTCACCAAACGTCTCTCGATATCCCTCTCCTTCAATTGATGTGGCACCCAGTTATCTGCTTTCTGGACCATACCCATCGCGAGCAAACGTTTAGTTGAGCTGTCAACATGCAACACTTTAGACATATCATTAAGGGTTCGATATGCGTATCCATCCAATAATTGGTACCACTGTTTTTTATTAGTCAAACCCTCTTCATTTGACTAGGAATCTGCCTATGTCGTCTATATTATTTTCTGCAATTTCTTTCAAGTTAACCATCGAGAGTTTCCCTAGCATTCGATGTCGTAGAGCACCCAGACTTGAGCACTCACACAGATAGTTAAAAGCCGTTTCCTTAGATCCTTCTTGATTGCATCTTCTGCATCTATCGTTGTACGGGCACCCCATCTTCCAGGCATGGTCTGCCAAAGGCCAGTGGCCGGTTATTGCTGACGTAATTCTGAATATGCCTGCTCGTGGCTTTTTTAACCACTCGTCAGTTCTGGATTTGTTGAAATTTGGCCACGTTTGTTTAGTTAATTTGCAGGAATCCGTGTTAGTCGATCTATTAACGACCAGCTTCTGGAATAGCCAAAAGATATGCCTTTTGCGAACTCCTTCGAACAGCCTATTTTTATTGCTTCGGATTCATTAGACAGCGGGTATGTCTCGCCAGTTCAAGTTGCCATGGGAAGAGTTGCATAATAATTCATAAATTATATATGATCGGCAGTGTATCTTTTCGTCACACTTCAATGACTTTAAAAACCAGTTTTAGCCTTTCCCCTTACTGCATATCGCCAATTATTTTATACCAACATTTTTTTTTTCTAAGTACTCACTTAAAGAACTTGAATTTCTTTTATTTGGTATAGCGTTATCACCAAGACTCGTATTGGAAGATGAAAGCGCATATTTCAATGTTTTTGAAATCCAATCTTCAAACTGTAAATAAATGCTGACGTTGTTGAGTTTGTTCCTCTATATGTATAAGTAGACAACACCGAGTATGCGTTTTATATATGTACAAGAGGCTTTTCTAAATATTCTTACTAAAACTTTTTGCAACTTTAATTACAATTTTTCGAGCTTTTACAAATCTTACTTTAAGCTGGAAACTAGGATTCTTATGTGTGTTTGAGGCAGAATGAATTATATTTTCATAGAAAAATTTATTAAAATTAAATAAAAAATACAAATAATTGTTAAAGCTTGTCGAAAAGCCCCTGTGCTATGTATATTTTCACACACTATAAGTAGCTCCAGCCAAGCCTACGCCTACTTTGAGATATAATTTGACAATGCAACTTATCTCAACTTGGCACTCACTAAATTTTTCAATTCGAATTTATTTAAACTATTAACCATTCGCAGCTGTAGCTGAAAATGCCACCTTAATCAAAATTTAATATAATATGGCATTTTAATAAGACAAATCAGTTTTTATTTGACCAAGAGCAAAGCCTGCTATGGTGAAAATGTATTGAGTTCAAGTTTTTCATCTCATATCTTTCAATTCTTTACACTATCGAGTTGCTTGCTGTAGCTTCTTTTGCTTTAACCCTCCGATGTTCATATGGGTCTGGCCAGACCCATTCGATCTTTAAATGTATGTAGATCTTTTATTTTTAATATCTGAGGCTTCTTAATCCATGACTTCCTAAAATGTAGTGTGCTGAACACAATGAAGTAACAAAATTAAGATTTTTGCTATATTTGTTGTAAAAATAATAATTTAAACTAATTTCGTTAATAAAGCTCACATGGGTCTGTGCAGACCCATATAAGCTTCTCATGTAAATTGGTTAACCGGTAGGTGTAAACAACTAAACTGTTAGCGGAGGCAGCGGCAGAGATAATTTTTTAGTTGACATTTGAAAATTAAAGTGTTTTTTAATTAGTGGGAATAAAATGGAACAAGTAAATATGGATGAAGTTGATGTGATGACGCGTTTGCTTCGTAAGCTAAGTGCAGCAAATGTGAGTCCGGAAGAACGTCTGCGACTTCAGGCACAAATTGAAGAAATTATGGGACAGGAGTCCGATCCATTTCAAACAAGTGGCGACGTAGAGGATGATGAATATTTTCCAGATGAAGATGACTTCGGTGAAGCATCAGATATAGAACAGGAATCGAGTTAGAGGCTGTTCTGGATGAAAACCATGATGATATTGAGGATTTGTATAGGGAAGCTATCGCCCTTCAGGTTTCAACCACAATGGAATCATGCAGCACATCTATTACCCAGGGCCTTATATACAGGTCGAAAGATGGTAAGATGTGGAATTCAAATCCTCCACCACCTGGAAGGCCTCGTTGTCACAATGTTACAACTTTTACTTGTAAAGGGCCACTACGAGGAGCGTCACCGAGTCATAAAGCTCTTTTCAAGCTATTGCTGTCTCCTGAAATCGTAAGTATCATTGTGCCGGAAACCAACAGAAAAGCCGTTGAAGCGTTTCGTCTATGGGATGAAAAGCATCTCAGTAATAAACAGCGTTCTTGGGTAATGACTAACGAAGACGAAATGTATGCTTTTTTTGGGATGCTACTTATTGCTGGTGTATTCCACTCGAATTCTCAGCCAGCGAAAGAATTGTGGGCCAGTTACAGTATGCCAATTTATAAGGCCACTATGTCATTGAATCGGTTCAAGAGCTTAACTACTTTCATCCGTTTCGATAACAGTGGTACTCGTGTTGAGAGGTTGCTGCCCTGGACGATGTATGGCTCTTGCTGATGGCCAATTTAGAGAAAGCATACACTCCGGATTGTCATGTAACCGTCAATGAACAGTTATTTCCATATCGTGGGCGCACTCGACTCTGTTTCAAACCTCCCTTTGAAAGGTATAATTTATACCGGAAAACCACCAGGTGGCCAGCGAGAAACGAATCAAGGTGAACGGGTCGTCTTGAAATTGATGGAAAATTATATGGACGACTGTTTATGCTGACAATTTTTTTTTTCAACATACAACTTGGCAGAATTGTTGATGGATCGTAGAGTGGCTTTCGTCCGTACCGTAAGAAAAAATAAGACTTTCATTCCGCATGAATTGCTTAACCCGAAGCGTGAAGTTAAAAGCACTTTATTTTGTTATCACAATAATAATATCGCTCTGTGCTCGTATATGGCAAAGCCGAAAAAGCCAGTAATTATGTTATCCACTGCCCATTACCGTCAAAGCACCGATCCATTGAAAGAATTCAAGCCAGATCAAATTTTGGACTACAATAAATTTAAAGCGGGGGTAGATACAATGGATCAAATGTTGACTGGCTATTCGTGAAAACGCTCGACAAACCGTTGGCCACTGGCAATGTTTTATAATATGCTTGATATTGCCGGTTTGGCCTCATTCATCATCTATGACGAGCTGAATCCGGCAAAGCAGAGTAATAAGAGGCGCTCATTTATCATTAAATTGGCACGGCAGCTAATTATCCCACATATGACGAAACGGGCGACTAACCCATTAGTATGGAGGTTTGCTCATATTAGACAAGCAATGAATCTTTTCAATATCAAGGTGAGTATGAATTATATACACACCTACATATATCTCCGCGTATAAAGATATGTGTATGCATGTATTCATATTTACTAATTTAAAATAAATTATTTCGCTACTTTTAGGTACCGGAATCTTGTCCATCGACATCAGATGCAGCACAGCAACAATTATATGCTCAAGTTGAAAAAGCGACGTAAAACTCGTTATAACTGCAGCAAATGTAATCGTCCCATATGTCTCAATGAACATTCCATGCAACTATATAGTTGTAAACCCAATTGCTCTTCGTAATTAATACTAATCCGTTCAAATAAATAAATAAAATTATTTTTAAAACCGTATTTCTTACATTATTTGTATGGGTCTGGGCAGACCCTTATGATGCACTTACCGCATCATAAGGCACCGAACATCGGAGGGTTAAAAGAATATTTTTATATTTGTGTTAACCCTTATTGCGCTCAACCGCCAGCAAAAAGGCACAAAAAGTTGAATTATTTATATATTAATGCATGAGTAAACTGGAGAGCTGTTGGCCTTAACCAACCAGGCAGTCCATCCTTTTCAATAACATGCACGTTGTCTCTTGCAAACATTGCCGCCTATGCAAAGCCAGGCGCATATGTAAATATGTTTCATGTTATGATAGTTTCGGTGTAAAACGGCCTTGGGCTTGTGCGAATATGCGAGGCTGACTAAGCATCAGAAATACTTTTTTTGGGTAATAGGAAAAGTTCGCCGGCTGTTTGTAAAGGATAAATTTGTGGGTAATCTAATTGTGCAAAACTGTTTAAAGGTAAACACTCCATTGTTTTTGATTACAAATGGAAGTATGTGCAATGTTAAAAAGTGAGTGGCTACTTACTCAAGCGGCAAATACCTCTGAACCAATTAAACTTTTAATTGCTGTCCCGGCAGCTGGAAAGTTATGATTCGCGCAAAGTATAAGAAATGCAAACCATACCTTAGAGCGGTTTTTGTTGTTGTGAGCGTGGATTTAAAATTATGCGTCTAGAATCTATTGAGTTTCCATTTCAATGTATTTGGACGCACTTCTTGAAGAAGGGATTCTTTTGTTCATTCGGAAATGTGCAGTTTTTTTAATGTTTTATTAGAAACATCTGATTATAATTATTTTTCTTTTGTATGACTTCGGAAATTTATTGGTTAGGAAATATGTGTATATGTATGTACACCAGTGTTCAAAATAAAAGGAGCTCAACGAACTACAAAGTTTTAATTAATCTTATTTAATTCTTTTATAAAAGTATTGTGTATTTTACAACAAAAAACATATAACTCAAAACTCCAAATTTCATACAAAATTTACAAAAATTTTACAAATTTCAGAAAAAAACATAAAAATTTCAAACTTTTTATAATTTCTTTTAAAACTATTTTGATTTTTTTAATTATTTTTCTTTTGTAATATATGATTTTGGAAATTTATTGTTGTTTTTTGTTTTTGGTGGGTGAGGTAGGGCTCAAACTGCCTTCGCATTTACAGCGACCGTCGTCTACTGCGTCGTGTGCTGTAGTCACTAAAACGATCCCTCCTCTCCTTCTGGGGAGACACCCTTCCCGGAACTACCTTACATTACTTCGGGAGGGCCCAAAACGGCATCCATAACCATCAACCACGTCTGGGTCCACCATATTTGTAACCAACTTGCATGATATAGGCGCGTCTTCTTGTGTCTCTATCTGTGCGACTTCGTTTTGTTCTATCTTTTTTCCGTAGTACGTCGTCGATGTATTTCTTTACCGCGTTCCAGCTGTCCTTTCGTTCGAGCATTTTGCTGATTATATTGCTCGGTGCGATGCCGCCAATCTGCTCACTCAGAGCATTTCTTTCCGCGAGGCATCTGTTACAACTAAAAAACGTGTGTTCAGCGTTATCGCTCAGCGCTTCGCCACGCATCCATTCGCTTCCGGACCATGAGGTCGACGGGTATCTGCCCGCTGATCACGAAAATTGCTGCGCCTGAGACAGTGCGGTAGGCTGCGGCAACTCTGAGTTGCACAGCCTCCAGTGCTTTGCGCTTCGCTTTGCAGTTTAACACAATTCCCCATACTTCGCTGCCGTACAGGAGAATTAAACTTGTGACCGCCATAATTAGCTTTCTTTTGCTCTGTGTTGGCCCACCGATGTTTGTCATAAATCTATTTAGCATACTCGTGACCTTTGCTGATTTGGTAGCCGCATGCCGTATCTGGACCCAGAAAGTAAGCCTGCAGTCAAGCCTGAATACCTAAGTATTTTACTACTTTTTGGGTCACTAAGGACGTGTCGCCTATTTGCATGCTGACCTCGAGTGGCATGTGACCTCGTGTCATAAGAATCCCTTCCGTTTTATGTTTGGCGAGTTCCAGGCCGTGGTCCTCAAGACATATTTTCGTCCTTATCATGACTTGATTCAGCTTCCTTCTAGCGTCCTCAGTGTCCCGAGCTGGTATGACCGCCACTATATCGTCCACGTATCCCACTAAATATGTATCTCCTGGAATTTCTATGCTCAATATCTCATCGTACCTCACATTCCAGAGATCGGAGCCAAGAATAGATCCTTGAGCTGCGTCATGCGTTATCGCTTTTGTTTTCTGGCCATCTGGTGTGTCGTACAGCAGTTCGCGCTCGCTCAGATAGCTCTGGAGAATCCTTAGCGGGTATGCAGGTCTTCGAAACCTTTCTCGTAGTGCCTTTATAATGTCTGTCCATCGTAGGCTGTTAAAGGCGTTTTGTACATCAAGCGTTGCCAGGACGGTGATGCGGTTCGGGTACTGACGTCTGCGTTGAACGCTGCTTACTACCTACTCTATTACGCCAAGGGGTGATTTTCCGCTTCGGAAACCGTATTGCCTTGCTGGCAATCCTCCTGCTCTCTCAATAGACTCTGCAAGTCTACTCTGTATGAGTTTTTCAAACAATTTCCTGGCGCTTTCCAGCACGCAAAGCGGACGCCAAGCTGACGGTTGCGCTGGATCACCCCTACCCTTACTGATCAGCATCAGTTTCTGTATTTTCCACAGCTTAGGGAAGATGCTTTGAGTAATGCATGCACGAACGTCAACGTGAGGCTTGGTCGGCTTTCAGCCGCAAGTTTGAGTGCTTCAGCTGCGATGCCATCTGGGCCTGGAGCTTTGTTTCTTTTGAGGCTGCTTGCCGCGGTTTTTAGCTCTTCCTCGGTGAAGGGTGGAAGCATCTCGTCGCTTTGGGGGTCTCGGTCCCCGCACAGCACAGGGTGCGTGGGGAATAGTCTGTCCACTATTTTGCTGATAGAATCACTGGTTATTGGTTTGGAAATATATTTATGTGCGCCAGTATTCAAAATAATAGGAGCACAGCGATTTACAAAGTTGCAGTAATTTGCTTTTGTATGTAATTTTTTTTTATAAAAATATAGTGCATTTTACAACAAAGCCATATGTTTAATTCAAAACCATAAATTTCATAAGAAACTCACAGAAATTTTACAAATTTCGAAAAAAATTACATACAAATTTCAAACTCTTTTATAATTTTTTTTTTTACTAATTATTTTCCTTCTATTTCATTTCATTTCATTTATTGCCCAAAATCATTTTAACATAAAATGAAATGAAATGAAATAGAAGGAAAATAATTAGTAAAAAAAAAAAATATATATATATTAATTGTATTACTCCTTCTACATGATTTTGAAAATTAATTGGTTAGAAAATATATGTATATGTATATGTACACCCGAGTTCAAATTAATAGGAGAACAACGAAATACAAAGGCTTAATTGCTTTTTTCCTAGTTTTTTTTTTATTTATTTTTTTATAATAAAATTGTGCATCTTGCAACAAAAATCATATAACTCAAAACTCCAAATTTCATGCGAAATTCGCTGGGACTTTACATATTTCAAAACAAATACATAAAAATTTCAAACTTTTTATTTAGAATCGCTAGGAAACTTGAAGGTATGCAGTTAAAGACGGTCACAACCCTTCTTCTGATCAAATGCAGAGACTTGAAGTTTTCAGCCTATTTCGAGCGGCAAATGGTGTTTTTTACGAAAAGATTTTTCATGGCAAAAATGAACTCAGAGGCGTGCGATTGGCTGCTTAGGGACGATCGATCAAAGTTTATTAGTCTGTCATTGGATGTTTCATCTCCGAAAATTCGGAGATTGGATATTTCATTCCGAAGATATGATATTTCATGGATGGATATTTTCATTGCGAAGATTAGATATTTCATTCCGCTACGGCGGCTGTAGTTTTACAGTTCACCCAAAATCATTGTAACAAATTGCAGTTTGGAAGTAACTCAAAACTCACGTCGATTTTCAACAACTTTTTTTGCAGAGGTCCTGCGCATTTTCTTCCATATAAAAGACCTCCGGGTATGTGGCGAAGAAAATTTTCAACATCGCGTGAAAAAAAAAAAACTTGAAAAATGAACGAGAATTTTCAGCGGCTTCAAGCTGGCGTCATCATCATCATTGTTTCCTTGAATTTCTAGCAGGACATATGGCACCGACAACACCTACGCGCCACCTCCTCCGATTACTGGATAACGCTTTCACTTGTTTTGAGCTTAACCCGAGTTGAGCCATCTCGCGATTCACAGTTCTTTTACAGTTTTTCCTTGGCCTCGCGATCCACAGTTCTTTTACAGTTTTCCTTGGCCTGCCAGGTGCTCTTCTTATCGCTGTGAGTAGATTGCATTCCATTGCTTTCTTCGCTATGTCACCGTCTTCTTTGTGTAAAGTGTGACCAATCCACTTTCAATTCCGTCTTCTAATCCAAATGTCTAGTGGCTCCATGTTTGATTTTTTGTGCAATTCCTTGTTTGGCATTATTTTTGAGCAGAAAATTCGGGATAGAATTCTTCGACAGCGCTTGACAAAAACATGCAAGCGACTGGTCAAGCTTACGCTGAAATTGAGTGGGCTACCTAACTGTATACACAGAATTTTTCTAAAAATTCTTATAAAAAAAATGTTGAAAATCGTGGCGGCAATTATTTTAAATTTGTTAATTTGTTGTAGTATATATTTGTTGTTGTTGTAGTATATATAATATTATAAAAATAATTTATAAAAAATAATAAATAAATAAATAATGGAAACTTTACAACTCGTCACGCTGCTACTATTTTGCACGTAGGTGTATATGAAAGTAAATATATATGTATAAGTATATGTGAGCCAACCTATAGTGAAACAGTTATTTTATTTTATTTTATTTTTTCTAAAGATTCTGATAAAAAAAAGTTGAAAATCTTGGTGGCAATTCTTTTAAATTTGTTAAACTTTTTTGAATTTTGTACAAAATTTAGAGCATTGAGTTACATGGTTTTTGTTGTAAAATGCACTATATTTTATAAAAAATAGAAAATAAATAAGTAGTTAAAAGCTTCATAATTCCCCACGCTTCTAATATTTTGCACGCAGGTGTACATGTAAATGTATATGCATAAGTATATGTGAGCGAACCTATAGTGAAACAGTTATTTTGTTTCATTATTATTTTTTTCTTTTTTTTTTTAATGCGAAGGTAATGTCCTTATTACGGATTATCACAGCAAGCGAATTTCTAAGTAATCAACGGGTTGCTGTAGTCGAAATTCAAATGAACTAAATCCCATACATTATTTTCTCATATATCGTAAATTTAGCTCCAGCCGCTCTGCGCTAGCACGAGTACGGGCACATCATCATAGACTCATAGACTCTTGCGTGTGTGCACCCACTCCAAATCACCACCTACACCACCTGATTCCCCAATATGCACTCGTCTATTACTAATAGCACTGCACACACACATACATACCCATACACAGATATGTATGTATGTATGAGCATGTGTAGCAGAAACATAACCTTAGATTTTTATCTCGCGAAAGATTTTAGAAAATGGAAATGGGGGCGAAAGTCGGAAAAACTTTTGTTATCCCAGTAAATTGCTGCAAAATAAGCTGTGCTGTCATATCAAGCGGCAGAGCGGCAAACGTATGTGTGGAGCCATTAGACATTCGACTTGAATAAAGCTGTTTGGCAGTGTGTGATTGCTAGTGATTTGGGCGGGCGAAGAGGCAGTATCATTGGCGGGGCTGAGGGTTAAAATATGAAAGAAGTCGGAAAGCTGATAAGCTGTAAAGTGGTGGGATGACATTGCATGATGGGTTGTGCGCACGAAATGTGAGGCCAGTGTAGTTGGCAGGATAACTGTAAAATTGCAAGCTCAAAGAGGCAAACAGAATTCAAGAAACAAAAAAAAAAAGCTAAATAAAATCTCACACACACACACACATACACACAAACACAAGCGCACACAAACACAAACACAGGCACTTGCAATAAATCGGGAAAACAAACATAAGCAAAATGCGAACCATTAAAATAAAATCCTCCTCCGAGATCATGCAGGGCGCTGCACTACATGACACGAGCACAAAAAGGGTGTATGCAGCAAAAAGTGGGTCTTGTGTTAATACCATATTCAAGGGTAATAAAAACGGCATAAGCTGAAACTGGTTACAATATACAAAACGAGCCAAACTAAAAACAATACTCTTTGAAACAGTACTCGTACATCGTTTTTTTGTGCTCCCACTTATAAATTTTCATTCTTTCATCCAGCCTCTTACGCTTTTCTCAACTCCTTAGTTTGCGTTGAAAAGAAAAAGTCATTGAGTAATAAAAAGTCTTAAGCGAAATTTAAGCTACGTCTATTACGTCGGCCAACCATCAGCGGCGCGGTATTGCCATCAGATGCGGCTGGCAAATCCTAGAAAATTGTAAAAGCAAAACCAAAATACTTACATACATTTGCTTTGTGCATTTCGGTCGAAAAACGAAGTGGAGAACAACAATAAAAAATTGTTCATATTTATTTATAGTTATTTGCGCAAGTGTTATTGTAAATGTGTGCCACAAAATGCCACAAAAGATGAACGACCAAGGGTACTTCCTTTTTCCTGTTCCGAAGTAAATTTTTTACGCTTAAACTAATTCCATCTGTGCGCATCAACTGTCGCTTAAAGTGAGCGTTGTGTATGCGAAGTTGTCACCCGAAACAAAGCAACAATTTTTGTCCGCCTAATGAGGCGCAACATGGACTTCGCCACAACGAAATTTCTGCCATTTCCGCTTCAGTTCCTTAACCCAATTTTTTGTATTTAGTTTTCGAATGCGGTTATTTTGCTTAGCAAATAATTTAAAGTGGTAATAAAATTTTACTACTTTTGTCGGATTGCATTAGAGAAAGTTTTAAACTACTCTTAGCTCTTCATGCGCACAAAGTAGCGCAAAATTAATCATACACTTTTGTTTTTGGATAACTTTTGTACTAAATGAAGAAAATATTTTACACTGAGAATAATGAAGAAAATGTTTTACAGGTCTTTGCTTTGACCTTAACCCGCCATTGCTTGTCAGTTTGCACACTGCAGCTTTCTAGTTCACAAGCCAAATATGATTGACGTGTGACGCATTTTCCGAATCTTATATTGTAACAACTTCCGATAGCGGCAGGCTAATCACCTACCCTGTCAGAAATCAAATAGATTAACGAAACCTACGCAAGACAAGTCTTGTCGAGGCCTTATGCACCCGAGAGGAGTGAACAAGGAAAAAAAAATCTTCCGATCATCGTCATCATCATTTTGTTCTACAGCTCTGTATGAGCTTTGGCCTACTGCACAAAATGTCTATATTTGCCCCGATCCTTGATTGATTCCTTCCAGTTGTTGCCCTTGAGTTTCCCCATGTCAGCTGCTAGTTCATCAATCTATCTGGGTCTTGGTCTACCAATTGCTTTCGCTGCAAATGTGTTAGCGTCAATTATTTTTCTTTGAGCTCTCTTCCAGTCTATTTTCATGGTATGACCCACCCATTTTAGTCTTTGAGCTTTGATGAACCGCACAACATTTTCCCCTCTTATAAGTTGGTCGTGTTCATCGTTCCATCTTATACGCCACTCGGTGTTGGCTGTGACTGCACTGAAGATTAGCCCCAATTTTTTCTTTCTCGAATGCTTGGAGTTTGTTTTTGTCTTTTTCACTTATTGTCCAAGACTTTTAAGACTCCAAGAGTTTTAAAAGTGAGTAGAATTGTCTATATGCTGCGCGGATTCTCTCGTCAATTGTAATGCTCATTGCGTTGACGTGGCTGGGTTTAAGCCCCAAATACGTGAAAATTTTCAGCGCTTCAAATGCATATTCCCCGATTTTGATTGTACCAGATACCACAACATTTTTTCTGGTCATCACCATATATTTTGTTTTATGCCCGTTAATTCTCAATCCAATTTTACCGGCTACTTTTTCTATATCACAGAAAGTATTCGACCGAACTTGGCGCGCTTTTTTCGGTCTTGGTTCGTGCGGCAGCTTCCATTGAGATGATTGAGCTTTGGTTTCCACGTCATAACCATAAACCCACGATTCGTCATCAGTTATGAGCCTCTGGAGCAAATCTGGGTCGTCGCGGACAGAGTCCAACATCTCATTAGCAATGTTCATGCGATGCTGCTTTTGGTCGAAATTGAGCAGTTTTGGTCGTCATTGAAAAAAATCGAATGGCACGAGCCAATCGATATGTTTAGGTCCTCAGCAACTTCTCTAACGGTGATTCGTCGATAGGCCAATACCATTTTCTTCACTTCATCAATTTTTTTTGTCTGTTGTTGAAGGGCTCGGGCGTCCGGCACGCTTTTCGTCGTTCACATCTTCTCGGCCTTCTGAGAATATTTTGTACCACCGATGAACGTTGGTTTGGTCCAAAGTAGCTTCTCCGTATGGCATAGTCAACATTCGGAATGCCTCCTCGCACTTAATCTCGTTTCTCACACAAAATTTGATACAGGTTCTTTGATCCAACTTTTTGAATAGGTAAAAATCGAAGACGAGCCGAAACACGTGCAAGCAAAGCAATTAACTGAACATTCAAAATGGCCGAACTCGTCGGCATGAGTGAAAGACATGAATACCAACATATCGCCACAAAAAATCGAAATTCGAATATACGTAACCTGCGAAAATTCAAAATTCGCGATCGTCGGTCTTCCAAGGCTGAAACCACTTGAGTATTCCGGTAAAACTTTTTTGGCATAACTATTAAGTGTTTTGTTGAGGAGTTTTGCTCGTAATTTATGCGTTGTATTGAGAAGCGATATTGCGCGGTAGTTTTTACACTCTGTTTTGTCGCCTTTTTTATGAATTGTTGTTAAAAGTCCCGTGTTCCATTCACTAGGCATCATTTCATCTTTCCATATCAGCGGCATCAGATGATGTAATTTTTCCATAAATACCGCGCTTTCATTTTTCAAGAGTTCGCACATAACCTCGTCTTCTCCAGGAGATTAAAAGTTTTTCGTTTGGTTAACCGCTTCTACTATCTCAATTTATGTTGGGGGGTCCTGATCTTCTTCGCTCATGCCCAGCCAACGACTGTCTACATGCGAAATGCCTTCATTTGCAGGTGTAACTGTTGATCAATTATTTCTTGTGAGTCAGTAAGTATTTCATTCTTCTTCTTCTTCTTACTACATATGATGACTTGTGGTTGAAAACCTCTCTTTTCTATTTTTGCTTTGCTACAAAATTTGCCAGTTTCTTTTGTTCCAAACCCTCACAAATAGTTTATAGGTTTCCGATAGGGCGATTACGTTTGCGCCATCTTGCGCCACATTTCTTCTACCTCTTGTTCTTCTCCTTCTTCTTGATTGCCGCGAGATACGCTTACGCGATTTTGGTTGAGTTCAACAAAGCGGGCCAGTCGTTTTTTTATCGTGGTGCATGACTACCACTCGGAATTCGGTAGCTTCGAATCTCGGTGAAAGATCAAAATTAAGAAAACGTTTTTTCTAATAGCGGTCGCCCCTCGGCAGGCAATGGCAAACCTCCAAGTGTATTTCTGCCATGAAAAAGATCCTCATAAAAATATCTGCCGTTCGGAGTCGTCTTGAAACTGTAGGCCCCTCCATTTGTGAAGCAACATCAAGACACACACCACCAATAGGAGGAGGAGCTCGGCCAAAGACCCAAAAAGGGTGTACGCGCCAATTATATATATATGGGTATATATATACAAAAAACATTAGGTTAGGTTAGGTTGACTTGGCTGGTTGAAAGCCATCACATAGACCTGTTGGTCCTTAGTGGTACCAGATGGAGTTTGACCCTTACGTTTCCTTGTAGTAGGCTTCTTGTAATAAGCCTGCGTCTTTTGTGAATCTAAGTAAGCTCTGAAGCTCTAACACCGAGAGACATTCTAACCTCTCATATTGTAGAGCTCCTAAGCATTCGGGTTCTAGCTACTACAGGGGAAGAACATAGAAGTTGTTCAAGAGTTTCCCTCTCTTCTAGTTTATTGCCGTGCGCCGCTAACAAATTGTGGCCTGTCAATATACCTACGATAGTTCTGCTTGCTTTTCTAGACAGGACCAGTACCAATCGAGTGGCGAGATTATTCCACCTTCTGTGTATCCGCTTTTTCATGTCCGCAGTGATGTCATTCTAAACCGTATTTAAAGATTTCAGTATGTCATTTTCTTGTTCGAATTGTCTGTAACCAACGCTTTTGGCAATCTCATCTACAATTTCGTTTCCTGCAATGCCCCTTTGTCCGGATACCCAATAGATCTGTAACCGTCTGTCCGCGGCTAGTCTCTTTATGGCTTCCCTGGTCCTAAGAACGTTTTTAAATAAAATTTCATATGAGTTTATTGCCTTTATTGCCGCTTAACTGTCAGCGTATTCATGCTGGAGTTGCTCGATATCCTTGCTAGTGCCATTTCTGCAGCCTTTCCTACCGCAAAGACTTCTGCTTGAAAAATACTGCAATGGTCAGGGAGCTTAATTGGCCGCCTGATGTCCAGCTCTGCGCAATAAATCCCTACACCTACTCCGTCCATCATTTTCGAGCCGTCAGTAAATGTATTAAGCGTATTGGGACTAGGTGTCACACGCCTTTTCGACTCCTTTTCTTCTATTGTTGTGCGGAATCTCTTCACCCAATTATATTTTGGAGTCATATAGTCCGTATTGGCCCGATAACTCATACCTATTGAGCTATGTCCGAATCTTTTACAGGTAAATTCACCCGTTGCGTTAAGTCTTGCGGCAGATCTAGCTGCTAGACCTTCTGCCGCATGTCAATTGGTGGTAGGTTGAGTACTACCTGAGTTGAGTTTTAATTTCCCTCAATGCAGTCCATCACACCAGAGCACCATGGAGCAATATTGGCTTTACTACAGCTGAGTAGCACCAATACATTATTGAAGGAGATAGACCACATGTAACTCCCAGCATTCTTTTGCATGCGTATAGTGCGTTACTGGCATATTTCTTCCTCTCCAATATGTATATGATAGTTTGCTATCCAAAATTACTCCAAGATACATTGCGTGGTCTTTAAGAGTCAGTTCTACGCCGTTTAGCTCCGAGGGATGCCAATTCGGGATCTTGTACCTTCTAGTAAAAAGTAGCATATCCGTTTTATCGGCGTTTATCTCTAAGCCCAAAAAACCATTGATTTTTGCATTTTTTTTTTGTGCATACGATGTTAAGAACTTTCTTCCATGTGGAGCACAAGTTCAGAAGTCTTGTTGAGCTCAAACCTCAATGTTTGTGGGCTTGTACAAATATATGTATGTGCTTGCGTTGGTATGAAATTCTATACGATTATGCAAGTGGTAATACAAATACGTATGTATGTATGTATACATTAAAGAAAGCTTTTCACGCTTATTTGCGTCAAGCTCAATTTTTTTTTATAAACTCTTTAATGGTTTAAAATTGTAAAAACTATTTTGCTTTCTAAACATTTCATAAACATTTACATCACCACAGGTGGGCTGGCGCGCAAGTGAAAGGAGTGCACCATTCTAAATCACCATACAAACAAACGGTACACTGATAGAAAGCCCTCAAAATGTCTAGCTACACTTTTCTGCACCGATAGGTAGGTAGGTAGGTATGTGACATGGCTGAAGTACTACCCTGGCACTCCTCAAGTAGCACTAAAACGCAGTTTTGATACCTTTTTGAGACCGCCAATGGGCACATATCTACAGTCAACCATAGCTGTTGATGTAATGGGGAAGCTCGAAGGGATCTAGGTTGGAGGATACAGGCTATTGGAGAAAGGAGCAACCAGTGACTTTGTCCGTCTAGCTGTCAAACCCGGAAATTTTCTCTGAAAGGTCCCCACAGCATCTGCTATGGGGGTTAAATGGTAAAACTAGCTTTTCCGCGTGTGTGCCGATCATTCAGTGACCGGTAAACACAGCTAAGAGTTTGGAAATTGAATGACGTGGAGTCACCAGGACTTTCTGAGTCGTCCGTATATTGTACTGGGGCCAACGATTTTTCAAATAGCGCATGAAGAAATGGAGCTCCATCTTTTCTGAGAAATAATTTGTGCAGTTCCCCTTTAACAACAATCAGCGGGATGCCGATGACCGGGTAGAAGGGCCAGCACCTGAGGCCAGCACCGATAGGTATTTAATAGGGATTGAAAGAAAATTTAGTTTTATCAAACAAAAATTTTCAGCAACAAAAGATAAGCAGCACTAAAGTGTCTGAAAGTGAAATTGCAACAAAGTGCGTCTGGCAGGAATGTCTGGAACGAGTGCGACTCTGTAAAATTTTCACAATTTTTTTCAATAAATCTTCTAAATGTGGACAGGAGGCGTTGCAGACATTTCTCCACACGCACACACGCACATTTTAAGCGCATGCTGAGCAACGAGAAAGTTCAGCCATGCATGATTTTGCTTACATAATTCATCTTTCCGATTTCGAAAATTAATCTATGAAAGCGGAGCAATAAAGATGATTTTAATTTGGACATGCAGCTTTAAGGTGCACCAAATATTGCGGTACACCATTTCATGATGCAATTTATGTGTGTACATATACATATAAAAAAGTGTGGGTGTATGTGTGCGAGTAAGTGATTTTGTGTCAAAATCCAAAACCCAAAATGAGGCGCTATACTTGCTTGCTATGCCGATATATGCAATGTTTATAAACTCATTTGCACACACACATGCGCACATAAGCACATGGATACTCGTATGAACCACACCTGTGTTTACATTTTATTTATTTAATTTTTATTTAATTTAATTTATTTTTGTAAGGCCTTCACCTCATTTCAGGGGGTTACATGCGTCCAGAATTTTCAAAAAATCGATTCTTATTTTACAGATTATTATTCTTATATAGGCATATTTCTGTCGAAATCGATTGTAAAAACTCCCCATAGAAACAAAGTTATGATAAAAAATGTAACTGCCGACGAAAGTTTGATGTGCACCTTCGTTTGAGGTGCGCGACCTCGAGCGAAATGCCTTTGAAAGCTTAAACTCATTTTTCTCGAAACTACTTGAAAAGTTTTTTTCTATAGTCTGTCGAGCCGGATTTTTAATATCTTTATTAAAAAATGTTATAAACATAAATAGAGTGTGACATTTATGACGTAAAACGCATATGTTTTTTAAAATGCCGTAAATTCCAAATTTTTTCGAAACTCAATAATCCAGATCCATCAACATTTCAAGGAGAAATAATGCAGACCGTGGAGCAACTTTTGTTTCTTTGTACTTGGTGTCACGTAATTTTTTATAAATACTAATTTTTTTAAAGAAAAATTAAAATAAATTTTTTTATAAAGTTTAAGTACTAGGTTAAGTTAGGTTAGGTTAGGTTTGGCAGCCGCATCGCACATAGAGGCAACGATGCCACTTAGACCACGAAATGGGTCCGTTGTGAACCGCGGGGGCTGAGCTACATTTCCCTCTCCATATTAAACCATCCTGAGCTTTTGATAAAAGTTTTGTACTAAAGTACATAATTTTTTTATATTGATTTCTATTGTTATCCCTTCTAAAAACAGTTTTTCTTTGAGCGCATTTTTGGCGCTGCTGGATGGATGTAACCCCTTAAAATGGTGCTTCTTTAAACGCACGTAAAACAGTAACAGAAAAAGATTTTTTATTTTTGTTTTACGTATTTTCTTTCCCGATTTATTTTTAAAAAATAAAAATAAATTTTTTGCCATACGAGGCTTGTTCAAAAAGTTGTTAGCCTTCAAAAACTGGGCTTCACATGGACATGGACACAGATATAGCCGGTTCTACTGTACCGATTTTGATGAAATAAAATTTGAATGACGTAGAATTCATGTCGTAATGTCATGATCATTTAGAAAAACAATTTTTAGTATTTTTTTCGAACCTTTAAAGTCAAAAAAGGGTCAATAAGCGGTTTTTCATATTTGAACGTCCGCCATTTTGTCAAATTTTTTTTGTTTTTTTTTTTGTAGGTCGTAGTGCACACGATTACTACATTCATACTGAACAAGAATCTTTTTGTCTGTTTGATTTCAGACACCTGTGAGTCCCGGAATCCGTGTTGCCAGCGACATACCTGTTTTTGGAAGACCATTTTTTGAAGGCTGACAACTTTTTGAACGAACCTCATATGGCCAAAAATAAGTTATTTTTTAACAATGGATCAAAAAAGAAAATACTAAAAAAAAAATAAAAAAATCTTTTTTCGTTTCCGTTTTACACGTTTTTAAAGAAACACCCAAAAACTCCATTTCAAATGAGGCGACGGCCTTTATACAGTTTATACAACAAAGAAATTACCGGAATAAAAGTCTCAAACTTTATGCGAAATTTTCATAATTTTTTTTTTTTTTTTTTTTTGAATTCAACAACTTTTCATCAAAATTTTAAATATTTTAATCAGAATTTTTAGAAAATTTTCGACTAAGTCGTTTTGTGACCCAAAGTTTACGGCTTAAAAATTGCAAAATGAGCGATCTAACCGGATTTTATTAAAATTTAAAGTGGTGAAATACCATATAAATTCCTTTTCTCTTCCTATCCAATAATCCACTGCAAAGATTAGGTTAGGTTGAAGCGGCTGTCCCCTGTAGGTCACACTCAGGCTCATGGCCCTTTGTGATGCCGCGTAGGGAACTAGCCCTTATCCCTTCTGAAACCAATGTGTACTTTTAAAAAATTTCGTAAGATCCCTCATTTCGCCAGAGCCGAGATATTCTAATCCACTAAAGAAATGTCCGCTCAAAATAGCGAATCTACGTCTGGATAGAACAGGACAGTGATACAGAAGGTGCGGGATCGTCTCTTCTTCTTCCTCGTCTAGACCACTTCTGCAGAAGTCATGTGTTTGCACACCTATTCTCTGGACGTGCCTACCGATTAGGCAGTGCCCCGTCATAACTGAAATCAGTGTCTTAAGACTGTGCTTATCTCTTCTTAGCAGAAGTTCCGTGTGTTTAGCATTGAGAGTCGGCCACATCTGTCGGGCGATTTTGCAAGTGGCTTCATTACGCTATCTTTCATTCGCTACCCTTACAATTTCCTCGCGGATACGTAGTTTACATGTTTGCAAGGGTATACCTATATCGTTGTCTATGTACTCATCAGTCAATTTGGTACCGATTTTCGCTAGTTCATCGGTTCTGCAGTTGCCCTCAATGTGACAATGGCCAGGAACCCATGTTATCATTAGGTGAAATGACTCAGCCATCTCATTAAGAGATACGCGGCATGTCATGACTACTTTGGAGGTTGTCGACTGTTTTGTGAGAGATTTTATCGCCACCTGGCTATAAGTGAAAATGTAGATATCATCTTCAGGTATCGCATGACACTGTACCAGGGTGACCCTTTCATTATTTCCAACAGTTCAGCCTGAAAGGCACTACAGTAGTCGGGAAGCCGAAAACTGAAGGAGATCCCCAGATGCTCGGAATATACACCTCCACCCACCCTGCCAACGAGCTTTGAGTCATCTGTGGGGGATGCAGGGATTAGTACTATGTATGTATTTTGTTTTGCTTTTATATTCACACAGCTGTGAGCTTTCAAATATAACAAAAGTTGTGTGAAGTGCAGGCCAAAACTTTCTCCTCTTTTTTGCTCTGCTTAATGAAACTCGCTACATTAGGAAACAAATGAAATTGTAGTTTAGACAAAGTGTTTTTGTTGAAAGTTAAAGGTATGAAATAACTAAAAAATGAAATACCTTCAATTTGGTGTTTCACAGAGATTCGAACCCACGCTCTCCGAATTCCGAAAGGTTACGGCGGCCGCCTTTAAAGTTTGCTTTTACCTAGTTTACCGTCAATAGGGGGTTCAATACGAGAAAGTCCATGTATTACATTCGAAAATCGTTAAAAACCTTCACTTTTGAATTTTCCTTTTTTATTATTTTTACATTTCGATGCTATTTATCATAACACCATAAAATCAATCATTTTTCTAGGTATTGGGCCAAAACTTTTTTAAACATTGATTCATAGGCTTAAATAAAAAAATTTTTTAAATAAATGTGTGTAAATAACTTAAAAAGATTATTGCTAAAGTATTCATTAGTATTAGCAATTAGTAATATTGTTTTTGTTAAATTTATTTTTAATAAAAAATAGGTTTTATTTCATTTTATATACAAAGTATACAACTATGCATACCAAAGTAAAGAGCGTTTAATCACCGTTAAAACAACTTCATTTTTATAAAAATCGGTCAAAAATTTTTAAAATATAAGGTTTTGAATTTTTCGAAGATCTGATCTTGGACCCCTAATTGCACCTGTAATAAAATTTGCGAAAAAACTGATATACTATTTAAATATACGAAATAAGCGGATCACAGCCATTTTGTTTTTTTTTTTCTTTATTTAGTGACTACACTAATTGTAAATATTTTTTGCTAAAGCACCTATTTCAACCTTTGAACGCCCATATCTCGATTTCGGAGGTTAACTTCGAGAATCGGAGAAATTACTCTTTTAATTTACTTTAAAATTGGTTTGGTCCAATACGCAGCTGAGTGCTGTACAGTGTTATTATTGCTCTCTCTTTGTGATTGGAATCAATATGTTTGCATATTTAGATAACCCGAACGCCTGTACTGATTTTTTTTATGGGTTTTGAATTTTCTTCTCATCACATAACAGCGCTACTCACCCGCAAATCACAAATACGAGCGCTCTCCTGCAATTAATGCACACAGAAACAAGAGTGGTATGTATGTATGTGTATGCATAAGTTTAATAGCTAATATTCAAGTGAATGTTGATTCTCACGCTCAATAACTAACATATAGCGTTTGCTTTTTGAACCACCTATTTTTTTGAGAATGGTAACCCAAATGACAAATGTCAAATGTGTTCATAATTTACTTAAAGGTTTGACATTTACGAAATGGGACGCTATACGCTTGAACAAAATTGGGGAATATTGAAAACCTATTTCCAAAGTGGTGAGTCTTCATCTTCTTTTCTGAAGAAGCTCGTTTTCACATCGGTGGCTACGTCAATAAGCAAAATTGTCGGATTTGGGACTCAGAAAATCCACACGTTACTGGAGAGAAGCAAACGCATCCACAACGAGTCACTGTTTGGTGCGGTTTTTGGTCTGGCGGCATCATCGGGCCATTTTTTTTCGAAAATGAGCGAGGAGCCGCGGTTACAGTAAATGGCGAGCGTTACCGTGACATGCTCAACGAGTTGTTTCCAAAAATTGAAGAGGATGACATGGACGACATTTCATTTCAACAGGACGGTGCAACTTGTCACACTGCCAAAATTACACTGGAACTTTTGGCTACCGTTTTTGAAAACCGAATAATCAGCCGAAATTCCGATATCAATTGGGCGCCTCGGAGCTGTGATTTAGGCCCGTTGACCTACTTTTTGTGGGAAGCCGTTAAGGACAAATGCTATGCGAACCATCCAGAGACGATTGATGCTTTAAAACACGAAATCGAAGTTGCCATTCATGAAATTGGAGCCCAAACAATTGAAAATGTGCTTAAGAATTTGGTTGATCGAATGGCCTACATTAAAGCCAGTCATTTCAACGATATTATTTTTCATTCATAAAAAACAATCTTCAATCTTCAAAATAAAATAAAAAGTTTGAAAAAATATTGATTAGTTTTTTTTATAGCCGATTCAAAAAGTAAATTTTACATAGCTCATTTGCTTTCATGTTTTCTAACGTTTCCTCGTTCAGCGTTTCGGTTGGCATTTCTACCCATTTTCCTTTCTCTATGTGTTGTGATTTGCACTTGCTCATTCCGAAATGCATTTTTAAATCTGCAGTTATTGTCTCAGTTTATTTTAAGGAGTCCTCTCAGCTGTGTCTGAGTGGCGACAAATAATTTAATGTCATCCATATACAGGATATACATATATTTTGTATTTTGTGACCTTTTCGCTTTTGAAGTTGTATCCATTGTTTGTTTCATTTAGGGCATTTGACTAGGGGTTTAAGCATATGCAAAATCATAAGACACTTAATGAGTCGCCTTGGAATATACCGTACCTCTCTTGATGGCTATTTCATTTGTAGTTATTGCATGCGCCCCTGTCAGGTTTATTGTTGTTCTCCACTTCTCCATCGTGTCTGATTAGAATTTTATAAGTTTGAATGCATAGATTTCTAAAACCTTAATAAGCCAACTATGTGGGACCGAGTCAAATGCTTCCTGGCTTCTATATAGCATGTGTTCAGATTTCTCTGTTGTGAGGTAGTTTGCTTTAATAGTACAGAACCTATTACTAATTACTCCTTGCATCCTTTGCTATCCTTTCTGCAACCCTTCTGCTCATGTGTAATAAGGTTATGTTGCATTAGATGGTTGTTTATGTTTTTGCTTACCATAGCAGATATTTGATTGTTGGGCTGGAAATTTTTTAAATAAAATTCGCAAATTATTGTTTAAGAATCATAATGCATAATGCAATGATTCCTTTTCTGTTTTGTTTCCACTCAGAGTCATTACCTTTTTAGCTTTTAGTGTTCAAGCTACTATTTATGCAAACACACACACATGCACATAGTTGTATCTGTATATTTGTATAAACCGCACAATCCTATTTACATCTGTGTGTACTTTTGCATATACAAAACCATATCCACAAATGTAAATACATAAATACTTATATGCATATGTATGTGTCTGTACATACTTATATTGGAGCATGAAAGCAGGCATGCATACACGTCAAACAGCTTCTGCGAATTAAAACCATTAAGTTGGGCAAATTTGCTTCAATTATTCAAAGCGTGTAACTGATGAAGCAGAAATGTTACGTGCAACTGCATCTGCCATCACATATGGGCCAATAGAAAGGAGTCAGTTAGAGATGTTGCATACAGACATTTATGGACTTAGCAGCCAGTCTTAAAACCGAATAACTGAAACGCAGAGTAAGCGTTCGAAACATTCTAGAATCAAGCATCTAATTCCGAATATGCCACAGGTGATATGCTGAATTGTATGAGCGAATGAGCTGTTGACAGGAATCTCCAATCACTCTCTCGCATTCCGCTTGACAGATCTTCCTTTATTACTGTAATGACCGAACTAATTTGACATTAAAAGCACTTAAATGGTTACGCTTGAATATTTGGCTTTAAATCTTTGAAGATGAAATCACTTGATTGTATTTTCTTGTTGTTGGTTGTTTCAAATACCGAGTATATCGCTTTTATCTCGCAATCGAAACACAAACTATTTGGGTGCAAAGAGCTCAAGAGTGCTCAAATACACACTTGACTACACACACACATATAAGTGTGGGGAAGAGGATATGCGAGCTATTTAGGCAGCCGAGGAATGATAATAAATTGAACAAGATGTTACCATAAACCACATATGTGTGTGTGTGCATACACGTGTACACACGTAGTACATTCTAAGCACACACACAAATGGGTACATTGGCGAATTTCTACTTGTGAGTAAACCCAATGCACGTTAAGTTAAGAAAATAAGTGATTTACAAAGCCTTAGACAAATGAGTGCCAAAGAGTAATTGAACGATCGAATGGGTCAAGTGGTGCAAACTTTTGGGCATTTGCGTGAATTTTCTAAAACTCGAATTATTTGTAGGCGTGCGCATAATAAGAAGTGAACTGAATACATTTTGAATATTATTTAATATTTTAAGATTTATTTGTTATTGAACATTTTGGTTCAGAGTTTTTTTAAATAAAATATCTGCGATTCTTTTTAACATTCTTGTAACTTTTTCTTGCTTTTCTTAGAATGAAACAAGCTTAAAAAAAATGTTTCTATTCAAAATTTTTAGAAAAACTTAAGACACAAGAAATTGCTTATACCAAATTTTTAGAAAATATTCAAAAAAAAATGTATACAAAAATGTTTTGAAAATATTGAAAATAATAACTATTAAAAATTTTTAGAAAAAATTAAAGAAGATGTTTATTCAAGATTTGTAAAAAATTAAAAAAAAAATATACAAAAAAGTTTTTTATTCAAAATGGAAAACAAACGTTACAAAAAAAAAAATAAAAAACAATTTTTGGTTTATTCAAAATTTTTAGAAAAAATTAATAAATCGAAATTTTTAGAAAAAAAAAATGAATGAAATAAGCTTAAAAAACTTTTTTCTATTCAAAATTTTTAGAAAAACTTCGGACACAATAAAAAGACATTGTTTATTCCAAATTAAAATTTTTTTTTTAAATATATACAAAAAAGTATTCAAAAAAAAAAAAAAATTACTCAAAATTTATAGAAAAAATTAAAAAAAAAATGTTTATTCAAAATTTGTAAAAAAATTAAAAAACTATACAAACAAATTTTTTTATTCAAAATGGAAAACAAAAATTAAAAAAAAAACAAATTTTTTTTCAAAAGTTTTAGAAAAGCTTAAACAAAATACTTGTTTTATTCAAAACTTTTACAAAAAAAATAATCAATCAAAACTTTTAGAAAAAAATGAGTGAAATAAGTTTAAAAAAATTTTTTGAAAGACTTAAGACACAATAAAAAGAAATTGTTTATTCCAAATTAAAAAAAAAATATGTTTAAATATATACAAAAAAGTATTCAAAATAAAATAAAAAATTACTCAAAATTTTTAGAAAAAATTAAAAAAAAATGTTTATTCAAAATTTGTAAAAATATTAAAAAAAATATACTTCCCCTTTTTTTTTATTCAAAATTTTAAGAAAAAATTAAACCAAAAATATATACAAAAATGTATTCCAGATATTAAGACAAAACAATTTTATTATTTTATTTATTAGAAAAAATTAAAAAAAAATTCTTCATTAAAAAATGTTTAGAAAAAATTAGAAAAATATACAAAAAAAAATTTGTTTATTCAAAATATTTAGAAAAACAATAAAAAACATTTTTTTTATTCAAAGTTTTTAGAAAAAATTAAACGAAAAATTAGTTTTATTTAAAACTTTTACAAAAAATAAAAAAATAAAAAATCAAAACTTTTAGAAAAAATTAAACGAAAAATTTGTTTTATTTAAAACTTTTACAAAAAATAAAAAAATAAAAAATCAAAACTTTTAGAAAAATATTTTTTTTTTGGAATTTTTCCAAAACACCCCGAAGATTTTAACTTTTTATTTTTGTCATAAATAACTGAGGCTATGCTTAGTAACCTTTGAACATTTTATAGTTGGGTACCATTAATCTTTCGAGTTATATTCAAATACGCACAGCGAACCAGTGGAAAAACAATGCAAAATACAGCTCTAGCGAAGCGCTGGCGTGCAGACGTGCTTGCCTATCGCGGCTGCTATTAATGACACAACTAAGAGACGTGTTTTTAAAAATTACAAATTTTTTTTTAAATATGGAATAAAACAAAATGTTCTAAAAAATTTGAATAAAAAAAATTTCCTAAAACCTTAAAAAAAACATTATATTTATTTTTTTTAACATTTGAATAAAAAAAATTTCCTAAAACCTTAAAAAAAACATTATAAAATCTTAAAAAGAACCGCAAATATTAAAAAAAAAACGCTATAAATAGAATTTATTTGATAGTACATTTTCTATTAAAAACTGAAAAAAAATTATAAAAATCTTAAAAGGAAATATTTTACATAAAAAGCGCTATACCAAATTTTCAACATTGAATATTTTGTTTTTCATAATTTTGTATAAAAAATAGAACTTTTTTGAAAGAACAAAAATTTAAAACAATAAAAAAATACTATAAAAAAAAAGAACCTCAGATATTTTACTTTAAAAAACGCAATACCTAATTTTAATCATTGAATATTTTTTTTAGTGTCGAATAAAAAAAATAGATTTTATGCCAATTTTTATCCTAAAAAAAATTAAAAAAATCTTACAAAGAACCGAAAATATTCTACTTTCAAACTTAAACGCTATACCAAATTCACAACATTGAGTATTTTTTTGTTTTTAATTTTGAATAAAAGGATAGAATTTTTTTCAAAGTAAATTTTATACTACAGGTATAAAATTAAAAAAAAAATATGAAAATGTTAAAAGAACTGGAACTATTTTACTCTAAAAAAACAACACTGAATAATTTTTTTTTTTTAACTCCGAACAAAAAATAGAAGTTTTTGAAAGTACATTTTATACTATAAAATTTAAAAAATTATAAATGTTTTATTTGACTTCAAAAACCGCTTTTCGAAATTAAATAGTTTTTTTTTAATTCTGAATAAAAGAATAGATTTTTTTTGAAAATACATTTGAAACAGAAAAACAAAACTTTAAAAAAAAAAATTATGAAAATCTTAAAAAGAACCGCAGATATTTTACTTAGAAAAATGCTATAACAAATTTTCAATATTGAGTAAATCTTTTTTCAAATTGTTTCATTTTACTTTTTATCACCGTAGTCATCACCACCCTTCATCCCTTTATGTTTTTCCACTGAATGTCATTCCAATGTACAAATTCGATTCTTGGGTCAAGTGGGCCCTCGTTTAGACAGCCATTTATCCTTCTACATCTATTTACATATTTATTCATTTATTTTATTTTTTAATCTACTTCCTACCACGTCTATAATGAATAAAATTTCTGAAGAATCGACGTCAATGCCCAAAATCGTGAATCACTTTACATGGAATCGCTCACCTGTGTAATTAATGATTCAATCACTAAAAAATTTTAAGTATCTTTTTGACTTAATCTTTGCTCTGCAATGTCGATTATAATAAAAGCTGAAAGCCTTTCTTAATGAAACGCTGGTAAATATTTTATATTCCGTTATTTCTAAACTCATTATTGGATTCATCGAATATTTTGCAAAAAAATAAAAATATCTGCTACGGCTCCTGGATAAACAGCGACGCCTTCGCATAAATGGCGCTCAATTTTATGCGAATTGTGAGTTTGAGTAATTCAATTTTACTTTACTGATTAATTTTAAGGACATTTTTCAAGCAAAGGCGTCGTGACAGATTCACGCTCACACATTTCGATGGAATTACTTTTTAAGCAGCAACTTCTGTCAAACTTATTATTCGCTGGGATTAACGCCTTTAATACATCTGCAACTGTAAGCCAAACATTATTGCCACTTTTGACTTATTTTGAAATTACTGCAAGATGTCTATGTTGCTTACATGGATTTTCTTATGACTACGAACACAAATAAAGAGATTTTTAAATAAGAGTTTTTAGTCGTCGTTTTAAACGATTTAATAACCTTTTGAATGAATTGGCAATTTAGATAAATTTCATATTAATATCATACAATATTTATAAGCAGTTTAGGTCTTGAAAAAAAAAAGAGGTTGTATGTAAAGTCGGTTTACTGACGATAGTTTAACGTGACAACGTCATAAGAAAATATTGATGGAATGGTTGCAATTTTCAAAACAAAATTTTAATTTTATTTGTTTGATAGATATTTTGTATGGATATAGAGGAGGAGGTAAATGGAATTGCAATGGAATAGGTCAAGTTACATTTACACAAACGTGAAAAATTACGAAACATTTATCAAATTCATGAAAGATATCTTCAATTTCGATTGGGCATCAGACGTTAATAAGTCAACAACACTAAGAGGCACCATCATCGATTTGCCTTTTTCAAGACACTTTACACTCGAAACACTCCCTTTCATTTCCTACTTTTTCTATCATCGTCCTATTCTCAACAGAGAAATGGTTCATTACCATGCACACAGGAAGAAGGCATATGCAAATACAAGTACAGTAGGTTCTGTTTTTATGCGGTTTTGAAATAGTGCGGTTTTTTTTTAAATTACAAAATGCATGTCGACCTATCGGGAATTGTACATATAAACAAGATTCTAAACCAGCTAAGCAAAAACTCATCACAGATTACATCAGAAATGCTAACCCTACAAGTATGGAAGATATATAAAGATATAATTTTCAAAGATACAATATTTTGTTTATGCGATTTTATTTAATTATTTCAGATTCATGCGGTGTATGGAACGTATCTATAGTAATAATATGGGACTAGTGCCCTTTTTTATGCGATTATTTCAGATTTATGCGGTTTTAGCATTTGAAACGTATCTATAGTTTTACTATAGAACTAGTAGCTTTTTTTATGCTGTTTTTTTTTATGCTGTTTCTTGCGGAACGTATCTACCGCATAAAAACAGAACCTACTGTATGTGAATTTATATACAAATGCGCATATACATACATATATATGCTCACTCAAGTAGGACAGAGCCAGATGTCGAACGTTGCCGAACGCGGGGGCCGATTGTGCTCTTTGTCGTTCGTTCCGCGCTCTCGCTTGCAGTTCAAGCACATTAGCTTACATTTGCTTGCGTACGGAATAGATTCGTATATTTGATATGGACATATGACTTGTATGCATTTTTACATATAGATTTGTTCTTTTTGAAAATTGCGCGGAATTGTATATGTATATGCATGTTTATATACATATATTAGTATACAACATATCTTATAAGGTATGTGGTAAATATTACCATACATTTTTTCCTTCATATATAATAAAAAAATTAATAATAATAACATTAAAACAACAGGTATTATTAACAAACTTGGTTTTATTTTAAATTCTTCAAGTAAATCAAAAATTAATAATAATCAATAAGAAGGCATATGCAAATACAAATACGTGAACTTATATATGTACATATGCGCATATACATACATATATACGCTCACTTAGGTGGGAGAGAGCAAGATGTCGAACGTTGCCGTTCGTTTGCTTTGTTCGTTCCGCGCTTTCGCTTGCAGTTCATTCAAGGTAACGGCAATGAGCAAGGTAACGACAAATGTGCAAGGTAACGACAAATGAGCAAGGTAACGACAAATTAGCAAGGTAACGACACATTTTTTCGTGCGTGCCGGCGTGCAGTCGGCTAAATCGAATTATAAGACGTTATCACGTCAAAATGCTGCTCCTCATCTTAGATGGTACTCCATCGCACGAAATACCTCTTTTACCTACTATATATAGATGGTCCTTGAGTCTCTCTCTCTGGATTTAATATATAAATTTTTACTTCCTTATTTATACAAGACTTGAGAGTTAACCAAAAGTTAATGATTTCAATAAAAAAAGTATACAAATCTTCGAAAATATTAAATAAATGACGTTTACACTTCTGTTAGATGATTGGCCGAGCTCCTCCTCTTATTTGTGTTATGCGTCTTGATGTTCTTCAACAAATGGGGGATCTACAGTTTTAAGCCGACTCCGAATTCATACGCATTTAATATAGGGTTAAAATAGGGTTAACAGGTTGAATTAAATACACAAGTAAAGTGCAAAATCAACTGTTTCAGATATTTTTATACATTTTTTGTAAGTTTTTTCGGATAAAATAAGTTTTAAAAACTTCTTTCCAAAAATATTCCAATCTCAAAATTATTAACACTTTTTAATTTACTTTTTGTTGTACCCACAAATAAGACAAAGAAGACATGTCCAAATATTTTTAAGTTACAACATTAAATTTTCTCACTGAATATACTAAGTAGCTAAATTTTTGTCTCCCTGTTTGTACACAGGTTCTTTATACATAATCATATACACTCACTTACACACACACACACATACATATGCATATCTACGTGCACTCATTTGTTACATGCTTACCTTTGCTCAATTTCATCTGCTTCATTTTTGACGTCGGCGGCGATACCTTTCATCGCAATCCGCGTGCAAGTCTTTGACGGCAGCGCAATGAAATGTGGAAAGTTTTTTGACAAGCTCTTTTGGGAAATTAAACATTTTCCATTTGAAATGTGTGAAAAACTTTGAAAGTAAACATTGATGATGGTGCAGTGGACGCTCAACTAACAGTGACACCTTAAGTTACATTGTCGCCAGCGCTGGGGTTATCAAGGCAATCAGGCATTTTACGAGTGTGTATGTACGCTCATTGTGCACCTATATGGTACGTATGTATGTGTGTGTGAGCATGTAAGCATGTTTGTTTGACATCTGCTGCCTTAAATACACATAAGTGGAATTAAGTATGCTGCCGAAACGTTTCTTATTATCGGCGAGTACGAAGGCAAATGCAAATTGGCGCAATTCAAAATTTCGCGCCCACTCCGCCCATACTGTTGAGTACTTCATAAAAATTCCAACGCCAATAAATAATTGATAGAGTCACCTATTTTCGAACACGGGTGGGTGAGTAACATAGCGGCAATTACTGATTTCGTTTGAATGCTTAGCTTGTTTGACTTTATGCTGCACACTTCAGGGACGCCCGCTTAGAATTGAATTTTATGATTGTATGGCATGAAGTAGTTGAAAGGCACTATGCACCCTCCATTCGGCGCCATAGCAACTTATTATTATTACTAAAGGGTGTTTTTTTTAGAGGTTAGGTTTTCAAGTTGGCACTACTTTTTTCGTAGATGGTCTTTTTGACAGCTGTCACTTGATTTATGCTCAGTTTGGTTTGCCATTTCATAATGAATAGACTTACACCTGAACAACGTTTGCAAATCGTGCAAATTTATTACGAAAATAATGGTTCGGTTCGCGCGACGCATCACAAGAAAATTTTATTCAGCGATGAAGCTCACTTTTGGTTGAATGGGTATGTCAATAAGCAAAATTGTCGCATTTGGAGTGAACATAATCCACAAGCCATTGCTGAGACGCCGTTACATCCTCAAAAAGTCACTGTTTGGTGTGCTCTATGGGCAGAGGGAATCATTGGTCCATATTTCTTTAAAAATGAAGCCGGCCATAATGTTACAGTCAATGGAGAGCGCTATAGAGCCATGATTAATGACTTTTTCGTGCCTGAATTGGACGATGTTGATGTGGACGACCTTTGGTTCCAACAAGACGGCGCTACATGCCATACAGCCAACGCAACAATCGATTTATTGAAGGAAACTTTTGGTGAGCGCATTATCTCGCGCTGTGGACCTGTGGCGTGGCCTCCAAGATCGTGCGATATAACACCGCTAGACTATTTCTTGTGGGGCTATGTGAAGTCGCTTGTCTACGCAGATAAGCCCGAGACGATTGACGTCTTGGAAGAGAATATTCGGCGCGTTATTGCTGACATACCGCCCCAATTGCTGCAAAAAGTGGTCGAAAATTGGGCCTCTCGGCTGGAATTTATTCGAGCCAGCCGCGACGGCCACTTGCCCGAAATCATTTTTAAAACATAATGGCAAACCCTTATCTTTATAATAAAGCTAAATTCTTGGCCATAATATTAAATTATATACGTTTTATTTCATCTTGAAAACCTAACCTCTAAAAAAAACACCCTTTATTAAAGCAAAGTTTTTAAGTAAAGAAAGTCCGAAAGTGATTTTTCTCACTTTGAAATGAAAAATTATTTTAATTGAATTATTGTATATTAAAGTTTTATCACGCGTTGCTTTTGTTTTGTAATTAACTACTGTAATGCACTGGCCTAATTTATGTATGCAAAGTGCAGTGAGAAACTCATATGCAATGGTTGCCAAATTGAAGAACTCCAACCAAATTAAAATAAAAAAATAGCAAACTGACCTGTATTGGCACAGCTACGTCAAGTTTTAAAAGCATTGGCCGCAACAACTAAGTTACAGCCTTCGTAGCCGAAAAATATGTTGGCTTAAAATCGGCCATCGGAAATAATCGCGCCATTTATCAAATTGCTACTATTTTTTTATGTAAAAATATTAACTCGCTAAAATTGTTATAAAAAGTTTTTAGCTTAGCGGTTTGGTTAAATGTTTATTTTATTTGTATTTGTTTTTACTTTTTTTAATGCATTAACTTTACCTACCAAAGGTACTAAAGAGTTTTCCAATAACAGGAGTTATTTAGAATAGCCCGCTTTTCGGTAGATGTCACTTCTGAAGCTCTCATTTGACAAGCAGAAACTACGCCATTAATAAAAATTAAACGATACACGCTTAAACAACGTACTGAAATCATTAAAATTCACTATAAAAATGGTGGAAATTTGGCAGAGACGGGTCGTAAAACTCGAACATTTTTGGGTCATCGTGAAGCACCTTGTCGGACCGCAATACAGAAATTGGTGAAAAAAGCTGTTGAGACAAGTCAGTGATGTGAAGAATAAAACCTGTGCACGTCGCTCAAGAACAGCCGAAACTATTGCTGTCGTTGCCGAAATTGTTGAAGAAAACCCAGGATTGTCCATTCCTCGTTGATCTTTGGAATTTGGCATTCCACAAACGTCACTAGATTTGGGTCTTAAGGCTTATAAAGTCCAGTTAACACAAGAACTCAAGCCCGCCGATCATCAACAAAATCGTGTATTTCATGATTGGATCTTTGAAATGCATGAAAATGATTCGGAATTCCATCGAAAAATCATCTTGAGTGATGAGGCCTATTTCCACTTCGGTGGCTTCGTCAACAAGCAAAACTGTCGGATCTAGGGCACAAAACATCCAAGAGTTATTGTTGAAAAGCTTCTCTATCCTCAACGTACTACGGTTTAGAGCGGTTTATGGTTCGGCGGAGTCATTGGACCTTACTTTTTCAAAAATGAAACCGGTGAATGGATTGCGCTAACGAGAGCTTATTAACGATTGTTTATGGCCGGAATTGGATGTTATTGATCTGGGCAACGTTTATTTTCAACAAGACGGCGCTACGTGTCACACAAGCAACGAAACCATTGATCTTTTACGGGAATAATGCCTCATATTGGAAAATTCTTTATTTACGGAACTAACTGCCACTTAGAATTTCGAATTAAGGGGACCCGGTCGTCTAGAAACTTCCAAAAAATCAATTTTTTTTGATATATCGAAAGAATAGCATCTTAAAAATATACTTGAAATTTTCAAGCGGAAATTCCCAATATTACGAGTATAGCTTCTACAGCCCATTAACTATGTAGAGAGCGATCCGCGCGTTCCTGCACCTCAAACTTTAAACTCATTTATCTGGAAACGACTGTCTTCGGTATGGCCTTGTCAAAAAAAAAAGAAAAAAACTTTTCAACCGAATCGTCTGAAATTTTAATAGTTGTTCAAGATCGACAGCTGTTAAAATTTCCATTCATTAGCGTAAGAGTGGCGCTACTTTTACTATTTTCAAAATCATGGATCAAAAAGAATTTCATTTTGCGTGTTTAACTTGACACTGCTTCTTGATGGAGATTCCACTCTAACAGCAACAACAATAAAACGATGGTTTGCTGACTTCAAACTGACTGATGTGGCTGTAGCGACACCGATGATGCAAAACACAATGAACGTCCACATGAGGCGGATTTTTGTATCGATATATGACAATGAATCCATTACATCACACCGGAATCAAATCGATCGTCATCTGAGTGGACAACATTCGGCTGGAAAAGTTATGGCTCCGGTATTTTGGGCTGTGCGTTGTGTAATACTCATCGACTATCTTAAGAAGGGAAATATCATTAACAGTGAATATTATGTAGCGTTATGGCAGCTTTTGAAGGCCGAACTTGCAAAGAAACAACGTACAAACGCACCGTGTCACAAGTCAATCGAAACAATGGCAAAACTACATGAATTGAACTTCGAATTGCTTCACATCCACCGTATTCCTAGCGCCTACTGGCTGTTCGCAGACCAAAAATAAGCCTCGCTTGTAAGAAATTGCGCTCGATTGAAGAGGTTCTCGCTGCAACTAAGGCCTATTTTGAGACAAAAGTGATATTGAAATATTAGGGCGGCGCTAGAATAATTGCGTTATTCTTGATGAAAACTACGTGGATGAATAAAGGCAATTTGGAAAAAACAAAACGTATTTTCTTTGTTAAGTTCGGGACTTTTCAGCCCATGTGTTACGTAAGCAGCACAAATAACTGGATAACAATATTTTATCAGAGAAGGGAATACAGGGTCCGGCACTCGAAGTGTAACCAATTAAAAAGGCCATAAATTTAGTTTGGAAAATTACTTTTATTCAATTCAAAGTAAAAAAATGTGTGAAAATAATACAAAATTAAGAATTAATTTAATTTTGCTCGATATGATCACCTTTTGCCTTGACTATGGCCTTGAGACGGTCCAGAAACGATTCGCAAGCTGCTCGAATGTGACTTGCGGGTCTTTTGGCCCACTCGCGGACAATGGCTTTTTTCAGCGCTTCGAGACTGGAAAAACTTTTAGTTCAGACCTTGCTCTCCAAAATGGCCTAAAGAGTGAAATCCATCGGATTCGTATCTGGTGAACTTGAGAGCCATTGTGTGGACGTTATGAAGTTTCGAATGTCGTTTTTTAGCCATTCTTGGTTCACTCGAGCTTTATGAGACGTTGCCGAATCTTGTTGAAACGTCCATGGTCTGCCACGAAAATGTTTGTCTGTCCACGGCCTCAAAGCAATCTCCAGAATACTTTCCCGCTAATATTTCGCATTTACCTTGACGCCAGGCTCGATGAAAACGATTACAGCGACACAAATCATTGCCTGTGGCGGGTGTTGCCTCCTGGTGGCAAATCGATGACTCAATTCTCGTATGAACGGTCGATCAAATAAATCCTATCGCTTTGGTAGCTTACGAATAGCTCAATTTGAAAAAATTTCTCGTCAGAAAACACAATGTTTGGAAATTGGCCGCTTCCTGAAAACCGAAGAAACTCCTTCTCTCTATGTTGCTGCTTTGGTGTGAGATCATGCGGCTTTTCTATTTTAGATCTTGTAAACCTTGACTTTGAGATCATTTTTCAGTATGCGCCGAATACTACGAACCGATATTTGCAGTTCTTTCGCCATTTGTTTGGCACTTCGTCGGGGATTTCGCTCAAGTCGCTTCTGCACTTTTTTAACCATTTCACGTGACGTTTCAGTCTTTTGATGACCACCTCCATGACGTTTCGCGATGCTACCAGTATTATTGTAACGAGTAATGGTGCAATAAACAAAAACTTTATTTACTTTAAGGTGCTCGAGCCCACGAACAATCGCTGGTTGTGATTTTCCAACCAAAAATATAATGCAATCACACTATTCCTTTTGAAATCCATTACTGAATTTTTATTTTCGCGTTTGCTCTCGGCAAAATGCTTCCGCGCTAGTAAATAATACTCTGGACTGTCGTTTAGCTAACTAACAGACAGCTGATACCGGTGCACCAGCTGCGCGAGCGATCTGAAGTTGTTTACACTTCGAGTGCCGGACCCTGTAAAACTCAGTAAAATAAGACGAGTACTAATAATTAATTTCAGTTATTTATTATTATTATTATTTATTTATTAAAACATAATTTAAATTACAAATTAATCTAATGTAATCGCACTTGCTACCAGGGCTACCACCTACTAAAAACAGGCGCCAGGCTCAGTTTGTATTTGTTTAAAAACCAGTTGTAAACTTCCGGCTAGGTTTAACACACTGACACACATTGCATAACACATAGTTTGAGTTAAAATATTTCCACCTCCAAAATGCCCAATTTAAAGTCGGTGTTTTGAATTTCCCACAAGGATATTTGCGAATAAGTGCCAAGCGGAAGTAGCAGAAGTGTGAAATCTGCATGCACGCGTTCTGCCTTATACAAACTCGTGCGGGTACATACTCGTGTATGTATGTGTGTGCATGCGTGCCTCTCCGAATTTATTGCAGAGTTTGTATAGTTTGCACATAAAATTCGTGGACATCCGCTTACATATTAAAATGCCAGGTACCAAGAGTGCCAAAAATCATGCCTCGCCGGGTGCACAGAAAGAGTTAAATTTGTTATGCAACACTACAAACAGCCACACGGTTGTGTGTGTGCGTATGTAAGCCCATATACAAGTCTGAGTCGTTGCGGATGTCGTTGACTTTACTCACTTCTCAGGCATTAATATGGTCTGGCACGTGCTTTTCGAATTACTTAGTATACCCAGCACAATTAATAAGGCGAATATTGAAATTGGGAAGTAACAGGTTATTGGCAATAATTTACATAAGTTTTATTCTGTGTCAGCTCTGGTTTTTTTTTTGTTTTCTGGTACGTGTATTCTTTCTTGAAATTTAAGTTTTATAACTAAGAAGAAGGTAAAAGTTGCGCTGATCAGAAATGCGGGCGCGGCATATTTTTGAAATAAGTAGCACAGAATGAATTCAAACAGTTCTGCTGATCGCTTTAAAATTTTTCACTGTTGCTTGCGACATATACCTGAAACGAATTCAATTTCCATCGTAAGCTGCTTGAACAATTTTGCTGACAGTTGCAAAATCAACTATAAACTACAACCCGGCGGTCAATAACATTTCAGCGGAGTGTCCAGTAAATAAAGATGTAAGATATGAAAATATATGCCTTTCTGGTGCTTCAGTTCATGGAAGTTTTCAAGAAGCTGGCCAGTGATACAGATAGAACAAATATTTACGGAAAGGCATTATTTTAGCAGTTCATCAAGCCCAGCCAGTGCATGATGGTCACCGGTTATCGTCTATCTCATCTAACTGTGGGCCGAGACATATGTTGGTTCGACGGGTTGAGTCCACAGAGAGAAAGATATAAGGTGAGTGTGTTTAAGAGCTATGTGAATAGGAGGTTAGTTTCGTGCGGGGTACCTTCCCATACCGGACATATCGTCCCCTAGGAACATTGTATGTTTTGTTTTACGTAACAGGAGTGCTAAGGAGTGTTTTTCACTAAAAATCTCAATTTCGAAAAAAAATGAAGTTACGAGGTTAAGACAGAAAGGGGACGATATGTTGAGTAGGTTAAGTTAGTTAGTGCTAGCTGATCTGTAGAAAGATCTCACTTAGACCTGGACGGCCCATTGTCTTACCAGTGTTATGTATTTGGAGTCGAGGATATTAATTTATGCAATTCTTAGTGCACGTCTTTGCGAGTTTTAGCAAGCCATTCAGCCTTATGTCAGCAATATCTTTCAGGGACTAAAAACATGTTGATTCCAGACACATTTTTCGAGTCCAACAAAGAGCAGGGCAGTAGGTGTTCCAAAGTAGCCTTAGCATTTACTTCATTGCATTTCTTACACGCATCGCTCTGAACTTATCCCATTTTGACTGCGTAATGTGGGGTGGGACAGTGTCCCGTCAGTACTCGAACCAATACTTTGCAGTCTTTTCTAGAAAGTAATAAAATAAAGTTTGTAGGCTCTGTATTTTAAGCCCTCAGTAAAATGTTGCCAGTTTTATACGTGGTTGAGTGTTCAAATATAGACTGCATTTCCAAAGCTCGTTCCTAATTTTAAAGGTAGGCCCAGGAAATATGCTGTTTCGACGGGTTGGGTCCAGAGGGAGAGGGGTGTTAAATGACTAGGTTTTAGAGGGCATGGGTTAGTGTTGTGCGGGGTATCTTCACATGCCGGACATATGTTTGGTATGTCGGGGTCAATTCTGGATAAGTAGAAGTTTAACCTGCTACATATCCAGAACGTAATTGTGCCAGTGTTACGCGGGTCTCACGGGGAAGCTGGAGCTCTTCATCTGCAATGGGTGGGGGTTGGACTCCGATTACGGCATTCACTGGACGGGAGCTTATGAAGGTGGTAACAGTATCCCGGTGAATGTCGTTTAATGGCTGCCTTAACACTGTCCGGTCCACTCCACCTCGGTTAGTGATATGTCTCATGTGCTCAATCTCGGCAAACGAATACCTGACTTATCAAGCTCATCAGCTCTATCATTTCCTTCTATTCCTTTGTGAATTGGTATCCAGTAAATAATGGCGTGCCCATTTCGGCAGATCTCATCCATTTTGTATTAAGAGGGGTTAATTCCAGAGCTAATTCAGCTGCTCTTGTCGCGGCGCAAATTTCAGTTTGAAATATACTACAGTAATTAGGGGGTCTGAAAGACTTTTAGGGATTAAATTGCGGGAAAACGACAGCCGCTCCTGCTGCTTCCGTGCTTTTGGAGCTATCTGTTAAGAAATCTTATGAATGGTATGTGGACTCCAGACATTTCTGCCATCCATTTTGCTCTATAATAACGCCAGGATTTTTGCCAAATTTAACTCCTGGAATTAAGTAGGCTGACCTTCCGTTTATGTTCTGTATGTTACTGTAACCAAAAAGCCTCAGAATTTTCCTGACATTTTCAGTCCTAGAGCAGATCTTGTGGCTGAGTTTCTTACTACTAGTTTGATTGGATGCCAGTGGAGAATTCTTTCTATTGCTGGTTACACATACTCCTGCAATCCTTTGTACGCTTTCCAATCACTTAACATAACTCACTTTATCGCACGCCGTCCACCAAACTAGCGAATCCTAAAGCATTGCTGCTTTAAGGACCTCCATGTATATCCAATGTATATTTTGAGTATGCCAGGGTCCATTCTGTATAGGTATGAGTTTAATCTACTACAATATCCTGAACACAATTGTTCCAAGACAACGGGGATTTCACGAGGCAGCTTTTCGTCTACAATGGGTTGTGGTTGGACTAAGATAACGATATTCGGGGAAGGGGTGAGAGCTCAGAAAGGTGGTAAAAGACTTCAATGAATGCTGGGCAATGCCTGCCTATAAACTGTCTACACCAGTAGATGTTGATACCCTCTGACTGACGTGGGAGGTGGTTCAGGTGGTTGGTTTGTGCAGTAGCAACTCAGAAGGAATAACTTGCCGAATAGTAGCCTTGCTGTTGTACATGTTGTAGAGCAGACATCAGGAGGCATCCCGCTGCTGCTGTCCTGATGA
The DNA here is from genome assembly GCF_028408465.1 of Anastrepha ludens. NCBI lineage: Eukaryota > Metazoa > Arthropoda > Insecta > Diptera > Tephritidae > Anastrepha > Anastrepha ludens. The sequence continues at coordinate 31,709,753 of NC_071502.1, forward strand.
CGGCATTCTAACAAGTTTGGAACTACATAATTCAGCACCAGCGGTGTTCAAAAAAATGAAACTGCGGATCACAGGGATCAGTGCCAATAATCGGAATCAGTTCTACAAGAATCATAAAGTGGTCCAGCGATTATGCATGCAATTTACATCAAGAGCGCTGCAAAGCTCCAAAGTGTTTTGCTGCAAGCCCGAGCAGAAAACTGCCGAACTTTCTTCTAAAACTTGATAGAAAAGAAGTTCGGTTGATGGTCGGTATAATTACAGAATACTACCAATGGGTCAACATATGACTACCTTTGGAATCACTGCTGACCCGATTTGCCTGCCTTGCTGAGAGTATATCCGGACTGAGCATTTTCTCTGTGTGTGATCTGTCCTTTCTAGAGCAAGGCTACAAATTTTGGGTTCCGATTCTCTCAAACTGGAGGATATATTCAGATTTGCCAAAGAATTCTTACAGAACTAGCTATTTCTGTCTCTGTCTCTATTCTATCCTATCTCTTTCTCTCTGTCACTTCTCTCCTTTAATCTTTGACTAGCTACCCTTTCACTTTCCAAAGTTTTGAATACAATGGGCTTTGAGCCTGAGTGTTTTAGGAGTTTCCATTCTCTTGGTGCTTCTTGACCTGCCCTTTTCTAATTTCAACCCAGATAGGTAAGATAAGAGAAAGGAAATATGCTTATTTCACAATTCGTTGTGGTTGCATTGGATTCATTTTCATTTACCCAAATGAAATTCCAAATTTCTTTTGTTTTGTTGAAGTGGTTCACACGAAGTGGCTTGACATTGATTTTGACGAATTAAATGAGTTTAATGAATTAACTACTCGAAAACGACAGCCAAATTGACGAAATGTATGCAGTTATGTTGGAATATGTACACGGGCGGTTCAATAAGTTTCCGTGTTTGATGACAGAGGGCGTTCCTGAAGGAAGTTGGTGTTAGTATCGTGTACTACCATCTATCAAACGACGGCAAAACAAATTTCAGACTGATTGATAGGTTAGTTTGGATTCGGCAGCTATTCGAGTGGGACCTGTTTCGTGATTTTCGCTTAGATGGAAAAAGCGCAGCATCGTTCAGACCTAGTAAGTGGGTAATTTAAGTAATTGGATTTAAAAATGTTACCATGCAACAAGAAGTGAAAACTTGAGGGGTCCCGATGATCTAGAGCTCGAAAATTTAGGGTATTTTCAGGAATTTTTTTTTTACAACAAAAAGAATGAAAAAAGATGTTTAAATTTTTTAGGATTTTTATTTAACTTCTTTTACATACAAAAATGAAAAAAAAATATTTTTAATTATAATAATTTTAAAAATGGCGCTGGAGTTCACCCTTCCGAAAAATTGGACTTGGACGGTGTTGTCCATTTTGGCTCTTTTATTTATCTGAAACACAAAAACCAAAAAAATTATTAATCAGTATGGCTGTGCCTATGTCCCGTACTAGAATACAAAAAAAAAAAACAAAAACAAAAAAGATTTGACAAAATTACGCGGTTTTGAATTTGACACTCTAAAAAATGATTTTTCTCAGTTTTTTAAACAAAAACACACGAAATAATTCAAATATAATTCTAGTACGGGCGATAGCCATTAATGTTGGTAACAACGTATTAAAATTTCAGATTATTCGGTTGAATAGTATTTTTGTTTTTTGACAACACCAGGCCGAAAAAAGTCGTTTCGAAATAAATGAGTTTAAAGTTTGAGGTACTGGAGCGCACGGACCACTCTCTACATAGTTAATCGGCTGTAGAAGCTAAAATATTGGGAATTTCAGCATCAAAATTTCACAGCATATTTTTAAAAGCCTATGCTTTCGAAATAACGAAAAACAAAAAATCGATTTTTTGGAAATTTCTAGACCACCGAGTCCCCTTAAAGGCGTTTAGAGAATACTGAAGCTTATCTGCTCCAGCAGGTCAGGACAGTCAATCACACCACCGACGATATCATAGATAATGTAATCTTTGAGTGTATTTTACGCCTTGAGGAAAGTGATTTTAAATGGATGAACGTTAATTTGGCCCTATGTTCCAACTTGGACGTCTGGGAATTGATGATGATGAGCATACAACGGCTCGTTAAAATAAAGAAATTGCAGAGCAAACCAAACAAAGCTGCATTGAACTCTTTCGATTATTTGGGATTCCATATTACTTCCTTATACTTTCTATCATGGATACCAAATTACTGATGTATATTCCCATTTTGACCTCAGTAGGGTATTGCAAAGCATTTTCTTAGTAAAATGATCTTTAAAGTCTGGCGCATAACGGCGCAGAAAGCTCAGGTTTGAATAGGCCTTAGGAATACTGTAACTAATATGATTGACAAAGGAGAAACCCCAGATCGAAAATAACACCAATGCAGATACTAAAATGAATTTACAGACGAGCATTCGATTTATCGGCGCAATAAATTTATTCTGGATAGCTGGTTATCCCAATAAGCAGTTTAATATTCGAATAGGAATATGAGCTTGGCCATGCAAAACCGTCAATCGGAAGGAGCAATAAAATACTAACTACGTTTTTTCCTCTTCTTGATTGGCGCGATAACCGCTTACGATTTTTGCCGATTTTGAGCGAGGTTTAACAAAGCGCGCCAGTTATTCCTTTTTCATGGTACCCGACGCCAGTTGGGCACTCAAATGAAGCCAAGTTCTTCTCTACTTGATCTTTTCAACGCAGAGGAGGCCTTCCTCTGCTACCACCAGCTGGCACCGCACCCATATACTTTCAGAGCCGGAGCGTTTGTATCCATTCAGACGACATGACCCGCTTCGAACGAAGCCGCTGGATATTTATTCGCTGCGCTCTGTCTATGTCCTCGTAAAGTTTATACAGTTCATCGTTCCATCACCTGCGATATTCGTCGTCGACAACGAGCAAAGGTCCAGTTGAGGTGTACGTTAGGACGAGCCTGATGAGAGCCTTATAAAGTGTTAGTTTTTTTCGTCGAGAGAGGACTTTACTACTGATTTGCCTACTTAGACCAAAGTGGCACTTGTTGGCAAGAGAGATTCTCCGTTGGATTTCAAAGCTGCGACTACGCTTACTTTCGTTAAAATTTTATCAACAAATAAAATGCAATTTCTTGTAGGCCTACGAATAATGTGGAGAATAATATCCCATTATTATTATTATAATTATTTGTTAAAGCGCCGGTCTCGGCCGGAGTCTTCTTCTTGGAGACGATTTGCAACTTTTAATTTTATCTGTGGCGAATCGTCAATAGTCGTGATTTCATTAAATAGAAATCCTTATTTCTTTTGGCCGTCCTCTCCGACGAGATCCTTGCAGGTTCGTGTTGATTGAGTTTCTGCTGTATCAGGTTTACGGATTGCGTGACCAATCCATTTCTATTTTCGTTCGCGAATCCCAATTTTAATTGGACTCTGACCCCTTCGAGTACGGAACTTGTCATTCGATATCCAGTCATCAGGCCACCAGATATGCACAATGACTCTAGGTTAGGTTAGGATAGGTTATACTAGCTGGCTGAAGCTATGCAGAGACCAATTTGGTCCATAGCGATACCAGATCAGAGTCCTATTTAGCGAAAATATGCATCACTCAAGATGCGCGTACAGTTCGCGAATTTTATGAGTCGCTCGAACTCCTGTTCAGGTATAGATTCCAGTCTTTCAAAGCCGTAAGCACCCAGCTAGCATAGTCTAATTTTCGAGAGCGCCGGTCAATAGCATAGAAGATGCTCCAAGATTTCTCTTGTACCTTGTACCCAAGAGAACGGCTCTAAGACCGTGATTTATAAATATCCCATTGGGTATAACAATTTTTGTTTGTTCTAAGAGCGTTTGTATTGTGCGAATTTATCTGTGTTCCAACAACTGAGCAACGACAAGGTAAGCACGGCCTTTGCGTTTGTGTGGCGCGCATAGAATTTCTGCAGTAGCTTATTGTTTTCGACTACTTTTCGTTTGTTAGACTCCACTTTACTAGCTCAGCATGGCAGTCCATAAAACTAAAAACTTTCAAATTAATATAGCGCGGGAGTTGGTGGCGGGTCAGGTTTGCAACGTTCCAACGCCTATGTGCCACCTCACAGCTGACGTTGCCATTCTAGGCCGCATTGCTGCGAGTACATGGCACGGTAGAGACAAAGCATTTAAACACAACTCCGCGGAATAAGCAACGCGGTTAAAAAGCTGACAAGCAGATAGTGAGGAGCAAGTAATCAAGAACGTTGAGAGTTGTTGGCGTTCGCTATGTGAACCCAGTGAATGCATTGGCGCGTAAATGAAATACCATAAAAGACTGAAAAGAAATGTGGAATGACACCTGTGTGTGTGTGTGTGTGTGCGTGTGTGTGTGTGTCATAACACTTTCCGTTTTACTTCCCTTCATCACAACTGCAACGTGTCAAATGCTGTGAGTCCTTTTAGAAACCGCTGACTTTTGTTTGGCGGCACTTGACACACTTTTCATCCGCCACATATTTCTCTTAGCGCCACTTTTACCACTTTGTTTATGCTCTCATGCCTACAATTGCCTGTTTGTGCATTCCACAGCTACATACCTATGCGTATGTATGTATGTATTGTATGTTGGATGCCATTCGCAAGCACACTTCTACTACAATACTACAATAATATGCAAGTGCGTACGTAGTTGTGTATGTAGTAGTGTGATTTAGTATTTTTTTACGTGAAAATATTTATGCGTCGACATTTCAATTTCTGCATACGTACGAAAATGAATGCTCTGCACATGGAATGAAGTGCTGAGTTGCGCTTTTACGTATTCCTCCGCCTTCGCCTTGTCAAATGTCTTTAATAAAGCTTTATCCAACTCTAAATGCAACTTGTAAATTGAAGGCAAGCGTCTAAACAAAATAGTTATAATCAAACATCTTTACTTTCGAGCAGAATGCGAATAAGCTAAGCTGTCACTAGATTATTGGGTAAGGCGCTCGTATTACATATGCACACATCCATGTTGAAGCATTAGAACTTGCTTGATATTCATTTTCAGAAGGGAGGAGTTTCGAAAATTCACATTTTCACATAACACTGTGCGGCGAAATCAAACTTGTTGAAACCAAGCTAAGTGAAACCAGTTACAAGTCATAGTCTAGTATTGTCACTTGCGAGGCGACTGAAAATATAGGCGAATTTAGCAGTCTCGTATTGTGAGATGCAAATCGCCAGCAAATTCGCCACAAAACGGAATTAAGATAAATGATTTTAGTTTTATGCAATAATTCATCCTACAACAAAGCATCAGCGGTTTGTCTTCTAGAGCAGTAGGAGCATAAATCGTAATATGCGTCCTATCAACGCAGCCAATCACATTTGGCATTTGATATTTGTTCCTTGCTTATTGCTGCTCTTGTTCGGTAATTTCTGTGCTTATCGAGGTACTGCAAATTTCATTTTCCAAAGTGAAAATTTCACTTTTCCTTTATTATAAGCGAAACTGTGTATTGAAATTCATTCCCCACTATTTGTTGGTAACTGCCATGAGCAAATAATCTGAGCATTTTAAATGATGACTGGCGGCAATGAAATATATCCTTAATTTTGCCCAGCACAAATATAAATACGTCCTTACTTGGCCAAAAGTTCGTTATGACTCTTCTCTTAGCTGGCAACCAACCATCGGTTGAATGGTCGGTCTTGGCCGCTACCAAAATGTTGCGCCAATCGCCTCTGCACTGCATGCGTGGACGCCAGTTAGAAACACCAAGTGTGGTCAGGTCGTCGCCAACTTGGCCTTTCCAACGTAGATGAGAACGTCCTTTTTTGCGAATGCAACCAGTGCATTTCGAAATGAGCATCTTCTTTGCTCGAGCGTTGTTGTCCAATCGCTCAACATGGCCTTTGCTGGCTAGCCTCCAAATTTTAATGCATTTTACTACGTCGATGTCGGCGTATAGCTCGTACAATTCGTGGTTCCTTCGTATTCGATATGCATCGGCGTTCGTCAATGTCCAGGACTCAACGCCATAGAGAAAGACCGGGAGGATGCTTTTCAATTGCCTATTGAGCCCAAAGTCGCACCTGTTAGCAAGAGTTATTCTTCGCTGGATCTCTTGGCTGGAGTTGTTCTTGGGGTTAACGCTGGGTCCTAGAAAGACAAAGTCCTTGACTACGCCGCACTCGTAATTGTCAATCGCAACCTGCTACCTAATACGCGTAGACTTTTTGGTTGTTGACACAAGGTACTTTGTCTTGCCCTCGTTTACCGCAAGGCTCACTCAACGGGATTCTTTTGCAAGACTGGAGAAAGTTGGACTGACTGCCCGCTGACTAATGCCAACAAAGTCGATATCATCAACGAATGCGATCTGCATGCCACTTTTATAGAAAATAGTGTCTGAGATGTCGATGTTGACGGCGCGAATAATTTTCTCCATAATCAAATTAAAAAAAAATCGCATGATAAGGGATCGCCTTGTATGAAACCCTGCTTTGTTTCAAATGGCTCCGAAAGATCTTTACCATTTCGTTATGAATCTGCAAGTGCAAGTATTTAAATACACATGTAAAAAACATACTTTACTTAAAAACCTTCATGTTTTTTCGAATCGATTATCTGCACTAAATACTTGCATTGCGGTCCGCAGCTCCATAGGATTGCAGCAATTTCTTATGAAACGCCTCTGACGAAGAACGAGCCCACATTGCAACTATCCTCGAAATAAATATCAGCGCTATTAAAAACTTACATATACACACACTGTTTAAATTTCGATTCGTATAAATACACAAATTTTAGCATAAATTACACAAATGTCAAAAGAGGATAAACTAATTTATTTTTCTAAAATGGCAACGGCATAATCTCGGCGAATAAGTTCATTCGCCACCCACAATGCAATGTTCGCCAACCGTTCGCTTCGCCACATTTGTTCGCTTTGCAAGTTGCCAGCCATAGTTTTAGGTGTCAATAATAAACACCCCAACAGGTGGTATTTTGAATAGGATTGTGCTATCGAGAGATGATTAACGATTATGACCGGATTCGGATGGTGTTGATCTGAACAACGTTTATCCTCAACAAGACGGCGCTATGTGCCCCACAAGCAACGAAACCATTGATCTTTTACGGGAAAAGTTCCGGATCTCCCGAAGAGGTGATCACAATTGGCCAGGGACATCTTGTGATTTAACACCTTGTGGCTTTTTTCTTCGGGGCCACGTAAAAGAGAAGATCTACGCCAACAGCCCAGAGTCTATTCAATACCTCAAAGATCGAATTCGTGAGGCTATCGAGGACATAGGGCAGCCACTTTGCAATTCGGTTAAGGAAAATTTCATGAAAAGGACACTGTCCTGTAAGCGTGGTCGTGGTGGTCATTTGCCTGATGTTATTTTCCTCTTTATAATGAAATAAACATCCGATCAGTTATATTAAAAAATAATATATAATAGCAGTTTTCTTTGAATATCAAAATAACACCTCTTACTTGATTGACTTATTGATATAATTGTTTTTTGTTAAAATAAAGTCTTCGGTAGAAACGCCACGAACTTATTCCCCAACCTAATATTTAAAGCATTAAGGGGGTGGTAGGGTTTAGCGCTAAAAAAAAACACTTTTTTTTAATTTTTTACAGAAATATGGCTTTAGATACTTTAGTGAAATCAGTTGCATGTTATTATACATCTTTTCAATAAGTTTTTAAAAAATATTAATAATAAAATATTGACAAATAAGCCCATGACAGAGTTTTTTTGGAGATATGTTTTTCGAGAGGTGCTCTGCGGTGCCAATCGGCATTCGTCGTAGAATCATCTGAAACTAAAAAAGTCGAATTTTTCAGTTAAAGTATGACGTAATTATATAACATGTGTCCATCACATGACTGTTGGAACGCGGTTAAAAGACTTACAAAGAGGATAATGCTGCACCTGCAACGCGTGGAGTGGCAGCGCAAAACGCAGGGAAAAGCAAATCAGCCCTCGATAAGAGGTGGACTGTCTAAGAACTGACGACAAATAACAGACGTTCGAGTCACGTGCTCACGACGGCATAAGACGGTATAATATTACCGCAACATCTTCTTTGCTGCAGATGCAAAAGAAACCTCGATAGCGTATAACATCCATACGCCCATGTGAGAGGAGCCTGAGAGCATGTCACACATACCACTGGTATGACGGCACTGAGACATGTGAAGACGAGCCTATGGCATGAAGATGACCACAAATATGGTGGACTCAGACGTGTGTGAATTGTATTGGTCCATTTAATGTACACTATTCAGGGCCTTCTCGAAGTAATGCAAGATAGTTCCGGGAAGGGAGTCTCTCCAGAAGAGGAGGAGGGACTGTTTTAGTGACTACACCATTCGACGCAGTTGACGACGGTCGCTGTAAGTGCAAAGGCATTTTAAACCCTCCTCACCCACCACAAAAAAAAAATAAAATAAATAACCCTTCGAGAGCGAACTAATATGAGAAGGCGAAGGATCCCCAGTTAGCTGGTTGTGCGCTGCGTTTGGGACCCGCCACCTAAAAATGCCCCCCAATGAAAACACGAACAAAGCCTCGGATGCGAACCTCCTAAAATATTAATTATTTAAAAATATCGAAAATTCGTTGATTTGTTTTTCCTCATATGATTTTAATGACATTTCGTTTCTCTGACAAGTCATTTTCATGAGTCCACTTCTCATTGTACAGACGCTTTACTCTTTATATTAAACATTTTTCATAATAATTGAGAACACCACATCCAATGACGCAGTTTGAAGTTTAATTTTTTCAATTAATTATTCTGTTTAAACATACACGAAAGCAATGTTGCTACAAATTCTGCAATAAGCTTAAAGAACGGCAGAATCAAGCATAGGCAAAAAAATGCCTATGGAATCTAATAATCATATGCAATTTCGTTGGAATGCTTTTATCTGTATTTAAAATAAATAAATAATAACTTATTTAACAATTAATTAACGTGTCTCAGCAATAACGTCTCCGTCCAACCGCAATCCAATATTGGAGGTTGAATTAGTTTTAAAGGTTTTTTTCGAAGATTTGGGGCTTTATTGTGAAAAAACGGTAGAAAATATTTTATTCGAAGTATTGGCCATCGCTAGCTACAACTTTCGCCCATCTTTCGGGCAATTTCCGGATGCCGTTTCTCCAAAATTCTGGCCGCTGCTTGGCTATCCATGACTCAACCCATATTTTAGTAGCCTCGTACGAGGAGAACCGCTGGTCCGCCAAATCGAGACTCATATGCCGGAACAAATGATAATCGGAGGGAGTTATGTCTGGACTATACGGCGGGTGGGGTAACACTTCCCAGCCAAGCGTTCCAAGGTATTTTTTGACAGGTTGAGCAACATGCGGCCGAGCGTTGTCATGTTGCAAAATAACCTTGTCGTGCCTTTTTACCGTTTCCGGCCGTTTTTCTTTCAATGCCCGGCTTAAACGCATCAATTGCAGTCGGTAACGATCCCCCGTGATTGTTTCGCCCGGTTGGAGCAGCTCAAAATATACGACGCCGACCTGATCCCACCAAATGCAGAGCATGATTTTCTTGCCGTGAATATTCTGCTTGGCCGTCGACGTTGATGCGTGGCCGGGCAAACCCCATGATTTTTTGCGTTTTGGGTTATCGTAGTGGATCCATTTTTCGTCGCCAGTCACCACCCGATGCAAAAAACCTTTCCGATTTTGTCGCTCGATCAGCAATTCGCACGTAAAAAGTCGCCGTTCGACGTCGCGCAGCTTCAACTCGTACGGGACCCAATGTCCTTGCTTTTGGATCATTCCCATCGCTTTTAGACGCTTGCAAACGGTTGATTTATCAACGCCCAATGATTCAGCAAGCTCTTCTTGGGTTCGGCACGAGTCCTCGTTTACCAATTCCCGCAATTCCGCGTCCTCGAACTTTTTGGGCTGGCCAAGACGCTCCTTGTCTTCGGTGTGAAAATCACCACTTTTGAATCGTCGAAACCAGTACTCACATGTTGAAATCGACGGAGTATGGTCTGGGTAGGCCTCCTGCAGCAATTCACGGGCTTGGGCTGTATTTTTTTTCAAATTGAAGCAGAAAAGCAAAGCTTCCCGCAAATTGCGTTTCGATGGTACGAAAGTTGACATACTCGGAGCACGAAAACACTGCGTTGTTTATACTTCAGCGAAATGACAGATACTGATAAACAAAGCCTAGGGATGAGGCTTTGTCATGAATATATATTCTGTATTGCCAACGCGATAAAGTGACAAATAGCGCCATCTGTGTGTCACCTTTAAAACTAATTCAACCTCCCATAATTGAATCAATTAGAGACATGGTCATCGGTGCTCCTCGAAAAATTAAACTTACTCGGATTCCGGGTCACGCTGGAATAAAAGGAAACTACTATGCACACGCTGCTGCAAAAAATGTTATAAGGACACCTACTTTAGTCTACGACATTCTAACCAAATCCAACATTCTCAACCTAGTCAAACATATAAGGTACCAAGACGATGCAAGCGATTGGGAGACATACAAACACCATTACACAGAAATTAATGAAGACAAAAAGCGAATCACTTACACATCATTTTTACCCACAAGTGCCATGAGGACATTTACCAGATTAAGAAGTGGACACACTATCATAACACATGCCCACTTACTGTTAGGTGATAGTCCTTCCACATGTCCTCTTTGTGACCACACCATCACTACCAAACATTTGCTTACTCTCTTCCCGATCCTACACAATTCATCAGTCAGCTATGACAACGTTGATATCCTAAAACTGCTTAAAACACCCTCGGATGAAAATATTATGACAATATACAACTTCTTGAAAAACAATGACTTGTTAAAATATATTTAAGATACTAACACTTGCACTAACACTTAGCAAATAGTTTTTACTCATATAGCGTTTTTCAATAGGTGCGCTTCAACTTTTTTCCGATAGGGAGGGCGAACGACACATTTTTATTTTTCGCTTGTCATTTGTAAACTTCATTAGTATACATTTCATCATGGAACGCTACACACTTGAGGAACGATTGCAAATCGTGCAAATTTTTTATGAAAATAATCGTGCAAATTTTTTATGAAAATTTATAAATTTTCCAAAAAATCATCTTCAGTGATGAAGCTCACTTTTGGCTCAATGGCTTTGTCAACAAGCAAAATATGCGTTACTGGGCAGAAAGCAATCCACACGTGATTCATGAGGCACCGTTGCATCCCGAAAAAATCACTGTTTGGTGCGGTTTACATGCCGGCGGCGTAATTGGCCCATATTTTTTCGTTGACGAGAACGATCGCCACGTTACTGTGAATGGAAATCGATACCGCGACATGATAAACGATTATTTTTGGCCGCAATTGAATGGTATGGACTTAGACGACATGTGGTTTCAACAGGACGGAGCCACAAGCCACACAGCACACGCTACAATTGATTTGTTGAAGAGTAAGTTCGATGAGCGCATTATTTCCAGAAATGGACCGGTCGAATGGCCGCCGCGCTCGTGTGATTTGACCCTTCTAGACTATTTTCTTTGGGGTTATGTGAAGTCATTGGTCTACAGTAACAAGCTGGCGACGATTTGTGAGCTCAGAGCCAATATTGAACGCGAAATTGGTGGAATTTCGGCTGATTTATGCAAAAGAGTGGTCGAAAATTGGGTTCAACGATTGGACTTCGTAAAACGTGCACGCAATGGTCATGCAAAAGAAATCGAATTTCATACTTAAATGTATATGTTCAAACTCGATAATAAAAAAAAAAATTAGTTAAAAAAGTCAAACCGTTTGTGTTTTATTCAAAAAAGTTCAAAAGTTGAAGCGCTCTTACTGAAAAACGCTTTATGTAACTTTAATTAAAGTGGCGGCTGAAGGCCTCGTAGCCAGTGCTGCGTTTTGATATTTATGTAATAAAATTAGTTTTGTTATACAAATTTAATAAAATAAAAAAAATAAATAAATAATTTAAGTGTGAATATTTCATGCATTTTAAGTATTTCACGCGCCATATCGGATTCGCCACAATGAATTATTTTACGCGCCACAATTTTCTCCAAATCTCTTGCCCAGACGCATTTCTTTTAGTACATCTCCATCATTCACATTTTTACCATCCAGCAAACCGAATTTCGCCCATGATTTCACTTCGTCTAAATCGCGCGAATTTTCAATGTGCGTCGATACTTTTCGAATTACTACATAGTTTCAAGTGTCATACTCACTCTTCTTCTGCGTAATCATCAGCCATGCGCATAATAGTTTGTGGTTAATATGGAAAACTTTCGCTCTGTCATCAATTGTACTGAATTTCTAGGTTTTTGTTTTATTGTTTTTGCATCCCTTACCTTTTCGATAATTACAATTATAGAATCCGCAGAGAAATCTAAATTTCAAATAAACCGAATTAAAATTCATGCTGCTGCACCATGGTTTCGATTTTCCAATGTCCAGGTAATAAAATTAAATACCGTTCTGTTCATTTACAGTTACGCTTAGCAGTTGGCGATATTCTGCCTTTTTTTGTTCTCTGTTTTCTGTTTTTTCGAAATTGCCTTTGTGGTTGTTGCTGGTATTGCTGATGTTGCTGGTGTTGCTGATGTTGCTGCAACCGTGCCGTGGTATGCACAGCCTTCCTTGCCATTGCCGGAGCTTTAATTATACACAACCTCGTACGCTGGCAGGAAAGAGGACAAACAACACAGTTGGATGGATTCGTAACTTGGAATTAATTAAACGAGTGTCACGCGGTAAACAATAATTACAGTGATTAGCGTTGATTGTGACACAGCTGCTGACGTCAATTAAAAACAACGACAATAACAACAACAACAACAAGAGCAGCAGCAGCAGTAACACTAAAAAGAACTGATATTGCAAATAACATTCGCAAATTGTGAATAACTTTACACCCGCATACATGCATGTATGTGTGTATGTGTGTGTATATACACCACGCGACAAAACGTTAGCTCATCAATATTTCCACCAGTTTTGGCTACTTTTCCTATTGTTTTTATTCATTAATTTTTCATAAAAGTACAGCTCATAAAAGTTTAGCCTAGCAAAGCCCATATACGGGTTGCCAATATTCGACGGACCCATCTGGCAACCCTGTATCTTTTGACAGAGACGTCAGTTCGCTTAATGACATACCGCACAGTCCAAGCAGATTTTTACCATGGAGCAGTGAACGCCACGCGAGCGCTCCCAAATTGTTGAAATTTACATTCAACAAAAGAAGTGAATTGTGAAAGCTCAACGTGCGTTAAATAATGTGAAAAGTGCGCCTTCTAAAAACACCATTAAACGTTTGTACGAAAGGTTTTGGACTGGTGATGCTCTTTCTAATCCAAAGAAGTCAAATCAAAACCGACCAAGGCGATCGGATGAGAATATTGAGGGCATCCCAAAATCGCCGTTCTCAGCAGTTGGGCATTGCTCGGACCACTTTACAACGAATTATCTGCATTGATTTGCATTTATTCCCGTATAAGATTCATTTGACGCAAAGATTGTTGCCTGCGGACAAGCCTCGTCGATTGGAATGGGCCCAAAGATTAAAAAAAAGAAAACACATGGGTCCGTCAAATATGAGCAACCCAGTACGTAAGTCCAGTTTTCAAATTTTAAGTCGACAACCTTTTGAATTCGCAGAGTCAAAAATTACAATTTACAAAATTTCCAAGTCCTTAAAGAGCCACAAAATTGTATCTTGCCAACAATAAATAGTACTCGCAAACATAAAGTGTTTTGATACAAAAAAAAAAAAAATTGGTAAAAAAAACAATAATTTATTCATATAAAGTGGTGTTTTTCTCTACAAATTAATTAATAAAGTGAAACAAATATTTTACTTACTTTTACTTTGTTTCACAAAGGCGATATCAGCGAAATCCATTCACTACCAATGCAGGCGTAAGGCAAGGTTGTCCCCTGTCACCCGGCATCGTATGAAGTTTCTCCAGACATCTTGAGGACCTGGAATCCGCCGATGACATCTGCCTCCTCTCTCACAAACTCTCTGATATGCAAGCGAAGGCGGACAAACTAGTCGCGCTGGCACGCACTGTCGGACTGAAGGTCAACATCGCCAAGACGAAGGCCATGGGAGTTAACCACAATAACGCAAGGCAGATATTGGTTGACGGATGCCCGGTGGAATTCGACGAAAGCTTCTGCTACCTCGGCTGCATCATCACGGCAAATGGTCGAGCAGATGGAGATGTCAACTGCCGGCTAAACAAAGCAAGGGCGACATTCGGGCGAATGCATACAGTATGAGGAAGTTCGCAAATCTCCAGGCGCACTAAACTACGAATATGAGGTTCATGCGTGAAATCTCTATTGTTGTAAGGAAGCGAAACATGGCTCATCTCTAACACCATCACACAGAGGCCACAATCCATTATCAACAAATGCCTCCGCATCATCGGCAGAATATTGTGGGCAAACACCATCAGTAATGACGCACTGTGAAGCTTAACGAACGAGGAACCCATTCAAATCCTTAGGCAAATAAAACGCAGAAAGTGGTGATGAATAGCTCACATATTGAGAAAATCACCAGAAAGCATCATGAGAATGGCACTAGACTGGAACCCGCAAAGGAGCAGAGATTGCTGCCGACCAAAAAACACTTGGAGAAGGTCGATGTTGCGCGAACTAGCAGATACCGACATATCATGGAACGGTGCAAAAGCAACAGCACAGAGCCGTGTACGATGGAAGAGCCTTGTTGAGGCGCTATGCTCCCGAGAGGAGTGAACAAGGAAAAAAGGAAACAATTAAGCAAATGAAACATTTACATGCAACACTGGTTTGTATTTCAATAACAAACGATTGAGCAAACAAATTCCCATTGGGATATCGATTGCTTTGCATGGTTTTAAATAGTTTTGATAAATTTGACTCATAACTTTTTGTTTTAAGTTTCAAACACGACTCTAAATTTCCATTTGTTAGTTGGCTTCGTACTTTACTTTTGATTATATTCATGCAAGGGAACGCTCGCTCACGAATATGTCAATGCGAAGATAGTCAGCACTCGAAACGCCAACTTCTTCAGCTTACTGTATTGTATTTTATTGCATTACGTACATACATTTTTAGACCTTTTACTCTTCAAACTTGCTTTTCAACTCTGTACATTTTCCACTCCACAAAGCTTTACTTTTTAAATCAATCAATCGAGTATTTCTTGAGTTTCAGTATCAATTCCAAATGGTTCAATGTGGATTTGGTGCCTATTTGTTTTGAGAGGACTTACTATGAATGCTAGCGTCGTTTTGTTGGTTTTGAATTGCTCAAACCTGTCAACTAATTCATCTTTAAGTTTTCTGCTGAAGTAATTCGTGTCAACAGTTGCACTGGTTCTTTGCTAAATGAACTAAGTTTCCTTCAGATCAAATCAATTCTTTTACCACAACATAGGTTGAGTTTCCGTCTCCTTGCAGTCTTAGGTGCAGCTCATTTACTTTCGCTGTGATATCCAGCATAATCTAGATTCAGTGCAATCTGATCCTAGACCTTAAAATTAAAGAGGTTGGTCCATCAGGCACTATATTCAAGAAAGCTTCGCAAATATGTGGCTTTGTTAATGGCCTGGTCATCTTCGCGAGGAATATAAATGTTCTCAGGAAGTATTTCAAGCACTCCGATCAAAAGCAAATTTTTTCGGTTTAAAGATCAACGAAAACACAACGAAGTATCTCGAAAGGCTTAATACGTGGAAAAAAGCGCCAGATCTTACTCGTAGAATTGGTGATCACGAATTTGAATGCTCGGATGAAATTAAATACCTCGGACTGTTTCTCAGTAGAACAGATGATACAATGATAGACTATCCAAGACCGTGTACAGGCTGCAAACAAAACATATTTTGCCCACGTTAAACTAAGTAAAAAGCAAGCTCTTGAGTTAGAAAACGAAAATCGAAATATTATATATAAAACACAGATTCGACCAGTGGCAACGTACGGATGCGAAACGTGGGCATTGAAATCGATTACAGTTAAACAATTAAGCAATCTGGAAAGAAGAATACTGAGGAGAATACTGGGTCCAGTACGAGAAGAACATGGGGCATATCGCATCAGATTTAACAGCGAGATAAAAGAATTCTTACAAGGCGAAAACGATGTGCGATTTGCAAATCGCAGCACATCCGATGGCTAGGGCACGTTTGCAGAATGCAATACGGAAGAATACTTCGCAAACTTCTAAATGCGCGCATGCTTGGCGAAAAGCGAAGAGGGCGGCCGCGGAAACGGTGGTTAGACGACGTTGAGGATGACCTCAGAAGCATAGGAGTGACCAACTATCGTAGTCTAACTATGGACCGAGATGCATAAAGAAGAATTGTGGAGAAAGCCAGTGAGCCTAAGCACAACGAGCTGTAATACTATGAATGATGGTGATGATCCAGCAAAAAGGAAATTTTTTGCAACTATTTGTCGTTCTTTATTTCGGGGTAAATAATGCTTCTTTCATTTAGAAATGTATTTATTTCGTTCAAGCATAAAGCAAAACGTTTAAACACCTTACCTTTGAAAAGACATCGCACTTTACTGTGAAAAAAGAAGTCTGAATACTGAGTATCCATTTCGTTTAAGAATTCTTTAAACTGACGATGGTGGAGTGCTTTTGAGAAGTTGCTGACTTGCAATCTTGATTACGATTGTGAGTACAAGTGGCTGAGAGGGATAGAATCGGTGCCCAATCCCCGTTAAACAATTCAAAACAATAGTTATTAATTCTTTTGTTTTTTTATAAAATAAATATTGTTTATCATTTTTTTTTTTTTATAAATTTTTTTTATAAATTCTTTGCGTATGGAACTAAAGAGCCGCCGTTTCACATCTATGGAACCGCAGGTGCATCGCGGGCGCAGATTGCAGACTTCTAGTCTGAGACCGATGGCCATTTCTAACTACCTTTATAGCTTATTAAATTTTATTATAAAAAAATAGAAGCTTAAAGTTTTTTTCTATAATGACAGTGTTGCACATTTTTCTCTTTCTTGTAGACAACCAGTCCATTATTTAATGTAGCAAAACGTGGTGATTTCCGCAACATAGTCTTCGATTTCGCTCAAATTTGGAGCATGAGCTAAATTTATGCTCAAACTGATGGAAATGGACTTGGAAAATTTTTTTAAATTAAATTTAAGTTTAAAATTAACAAAACAATTTTTTTTTTTTTAATTTTTAAAATTTTTTCCACAGAAGTTATGGAGGTGGCAAAAATCAGAAAATACCCTGCTTTTGAAATTTAGGGCATGAGCTAAATTCAAGCTCAAACTGATGGAAAAGGACTGTTTGAACAATTTTTAATTTTTATTAAATTAAATTATAAATAAATAAATTATATTTTTTTTCACAGAAGGTATGAAGGTGGCAGCAATAAAAAAATAATGATTTTTAAATTTTAGTCAAGAGCTAAATTTATGATTAAACTGACGGAAATCGACGTAGAAAAAATTTGAAATTTTTTCACAGAAGTTATGGGGGTGGTAAAAAAGTCTCTAACAAAATGTATTAAAACCTTATTTGAGCCCAATATTTCTGATCAGATTTGCATAAATGGGGTGCCGTTAGAAAGGCTATAAGTCAGACAGTATTTTAGTTTGATTAATTTAAAATTTTTTCCACAAAATATTTTTTATGAAGGTTCTACTTTTAATTTAAAAAACTTCTTTTCCACTTTACCAAAATTTGTTCGATTAAACAAGAATTAAAATAATAAAATAAAAAAATAAAAAGTAAAATTTTATCTTTTAAATAAAATATTTTTTCGACCTGGAATCTCAAGTGTTTCAGGTGCTATGAATGTTTGCAAATACACTACTAAGCAAAAAAAAAAGAAAAAATAAATAAAAAACCGAGTTAAATCCTCCGTTGGACACATTTTCTAAAACTTTCGGTTGGGCACCCGGGTGTGGACTTTTTTCGTACTATTCGAGGATTCTTTTCGGTAAAATTTCGCAAAAAAAAAATTGTTTGTTTAGTTACGTTGTATTCAAACTTTAGACGCGCTTTTCTCAAAACTATATTTTTCGAATTGGCGTACGAATACGATAACTCGAAAAGTTACTCAACGATCCCCCTGAAATTTTGCACACATTTTTTTAGGGTATTCCTTTCTATGTGAATTTACAAGTTTTTCGAAGCAAAAATAGTAGAAAAATTCGCCCCAAAATTATTATTTTTTTTTTTTTTGAAGCATTTTATTCAGCGAATTTTTTTTTCTATTTGTTTTAAATTCATATAGAAATTATGAAATTAATGAAGAAAAAAATTTCGGTTTTTCGTATACCGGTCACTGATGCCGGTGCTACAATGCCCGCCGATTGAGAGGCCCCACTGCGACCTTCCTGGAAGAATTGAGTGTACATCCGCCATTTTAAATGATTAAAATAAAAAAAAATGTATATTATTTCAATGCATAAATAAACTGTATGCCAATTTTGAAAAATATAGATTGACTTTATCATTTTAAATAATTTTAATGAAAATCAGGGAAAATAGGGCCGTTTACAGGTTCACGTCCAAAGTCGAATAAGCCAGTCTGGCCAGACCCGGGTGCCCAACGGAGGGTTAAAGAAATAATTGCCCAAGAAAATTAAACTCTTTCTAGCTTTGAAATGGGGATTTGCTCTCAAAGGTTTTTAATCTAAATTGTAGTAGAATTTAATGGGCTATAAAACTGCATACTAAAATTATTTCTGGAAATTTTAATTAAAATTGGGATAAAATTTGGAATAATTGGAGTTGGAATGAAATGTTCATGGAAATTTTCAAATTTGATACAAGATGGCGCAAAACTAATCATTCAATTTAGTTTTCATTGACTTGTTTACCAAATAAATAAAAAAATTTAAGTGATAGAAATCTTTATTTTGACGCTTAGCAATGGAGCGTGCTTGGCTGTTCAGTTCCGCACCTGTCCAGTTCACAAGTGTGAAATGTAATTGACGTGCGACGCCATTTGCGAATATTGTTAATCCTTCGATCTTCTTCTTTATTTTACCGAATGTAAGCAATCATGTATAAAATACCTATAATGTAACTATAAAATTCTATGCATACAAAATTAAATGAATACAATAAAGCTTAACAAATATGCTCACAGAAATAAAAACATTTTCATAAATTTTTTAAAATATTTGAAAAAGCGTCTCTGTTTCGGGCTAATTCCAAAAGATGGCCGATATTTTGGACTCCAATCAATTGACGTATATTTCGCAACCAGGATAATTTTTTTCTTCCGATGGCTCGTCTTCCTTCAATTTTTCCTTGCAGTATAAGTTGCAGAAGATTATACTTATGATTTCGGCATATAAATATATATGACCCAGGTTAGGCTGTTTTTCTGCGTTTAATGCACCGTAGAAGCTCTCTTTCGCTATTTACTCTTCGAAGCACTCCAGAGTTTCAGACACGGCCGGTCCACGGAATTTTAAGTATTCTTCTTAGTATCCACATTTCGAACGCTTCTATGCGATTCATATCAGAAACTTTCATCCTTCAAACCTTCGATAGGGTGATTAATTTTGCGCCACCTTGCATTAATAAAAAATAGTGAATATTCAAAAAAACAAAGAAGCAAGCAAAATAGTCAAAACGTTGATGTGCTATCATTTGTCGCGGGCTGTGTTTACGGAGTCTATCAGCAAATTTGTTCATTAATCGGCATCCTCTTTTGTGGCAGCTATGAAGCGCGTTTATGTTTACATTTATATAGGCAAAAGTGCATGTGTAGGTGTACATACACCCATACACATGTATGCGCATATGAAAGTGAGCAATTTTGTGTACATATTTCGGTAATTCGCACGCTTAGTTGTGCCTAATTTTCAGACGAAAAGCTAAAAATCTGGTTATACTAGTAAATGTCTACATATGTATGTGTGTGTGTGCGTATGTAGATACACGCAGCCAGCAATATCCGGCGCTCGACTGAAATAAATGATATCAGTTGTTTTAAATTTCACAGACTCCTAAATTATGTTGTAAAACATTAAAGCTTCTTTTTACGAAAACTCATTGTTGGGCAACTTTAATTACTTAGATCCATCCATTGGTGACTGCAAACACACACGCACACACACACACATTGTAGTAGATATGCATGGTTGCTTGTGTGTTCATCGATACCGAAGGCATTACCTTCAGTTTTGCTTGCATCCGTAAATGCATAACGAACCCCTTAGCGCTTCTAAAAATGACACAGGAAATAGCCAACTCCGCAGATAAACCTCACAGTGAAGTGCAGACATCAGCCTAAGCACTTCGACTGGACTCCACAGATTCTGCATCGAACTCTACTGGACTGGGCTAAGAGCCAATTTGGCGTGAATTTGCACACCAAGTGGTCGTCGACTGCATCCCTTGAGCAAAGTAAGTCATGCCAACCTGAATGGCAGCAAAGCGCCATGTATGGCCAGCGAGGTTGGATGAAGATAGGTATGTAAAAGTCTGTCTGTGTGTGTGTGTGAATGAATGTGAGTATGGTATATGCAAAGGGAATTCACTGTTTGTGGTAATGCCAAATCGCTCCGATAGCAAACGCAGGTGATAGGTGTGCGCTTGAGTTTGTGTTTGCGTGTGTGTGTGTGTGCGGTAAAACATTCGTTTCCACGAGGTGCTAGCTTGTGAGGTGACGCTGGTAAATGTGGCTGGTGGGTGGTTGGGCTATGGGGAGATACGGTGACAAGGTGACAAACTAGAGGAGCTTACAGTGTAGCAGAGTGCGGATCAATGTGGTGAGTCGAGTATGCACTTACGTGGTTTCGTTTCATTTGGCGATTTGTGTCGCATCCGGTATGCGGTTTTCCGCTCCTATGCGAAAGTGCTGCATCAGAGCGTGAAAGCGGTATGGTGAAGTAGCGGCGCGTGAGATGAAGAGAACGAAGAGAATGAAGAGGGTGACCACATGGTTTTTGGTCCGCTAGAACTGACTTGCATGAACTCGTATTTGTATACAAATGTACATATGTTTGTACTCAGTAACTGGCCGCTAAATTAAAGTGCCGCTACAATTTGTAACAGGAAAAATGAAACAACAAATGTGATTTTGGTTACCGATAACTGTAACACATTCATAATTGACTGTATTTCAATATCGGACAACGACATTGGTTTTGTCTGGCTACTTGTTGTGTAAAATTTTTATTAAACTTTTGTGTGTTGAATCGGATTTTTTTAAATGAATGTGGCGGCTACATATTTACGAAATATCTTTAAAGCAAATGGCATGGATCTCAACATCGAATAAATGACAGTAAGTACAAAATCAATAGAATATCCGTAATATAAAATTCCAGCGGGTATTTATAATTTCTACAATTAAGATAACTTAAGAATTAAACACAGCTTAACATAGCATAAATCGTGCATAGCATTTAATTATTACACACTTAAACTGAGGGGTATATATGGGGGGAAAGCTGAACATTTTTTTATATGGAAGACAACTGAACACCGCCAGCAAAACAAATAATTTTAGAAATCAACGCGATTTTTGAGCCACTTGCACTTGCAAACTTCCACTTTGATTCATCGAAATTCAATAAGCTATAAAACTGTAAACTCGAACTTTTTTTACAATTCTGGTTAAAAAGTGTAAAATTTTGATGAAGTTTTACATTTTTTTTTTATTAATTTGCAAAGAGTTTGTAATTTGGATTTATATGGTTTTGCAGGAGATTTTTTGTAAAATTCAAAACTTTGCGTTTTTCTCAAAATGGTGTTTTCAAAGTCGGTGACCATCGAAAACGGCTAAACCTATTTGTCTCAAATTTTAACACGAGCTTCTTAAATATAATTTTTAGTAATTAATCGAAGATTTTACCGATTTCACCGATAAATACTTTTCTGAAATTACCTCAAGTCCTTTTTGCGATGAATGCATGAAGGATGATGTGGAATCAT
Organism: Anastrepha ludens; assembly: GCF_028408465.1. NCBI lineage: Eukaryota > Metazoa > Arthropoda > Insecta > Diptera > Tephritidae > Anastrepha > Anastrepha ludens. Next base: position 31,731,646 of record NC_071502.1, read on the forward strand.
CTCAGCACCTTCTCTTTAGCTGCCCTGCTCTGGCGGGTTTAAGATCCAGGCATCGTGGCTCTTACTTTTTTGCTACGCCTGCTGATATAGCTGGCGCTGACATTAAAAATCTGATGAATTTCATTAGCAGCACAAACCGGTTGACGTAAACGCAGCACAGTCATCGTTCGTAATCCACACACTTTTAACCTACCCTCCTAACCATCCCAGCCCCACCTATCCCCGCCCTGTCCCTGCATTCCATCGCTCTTCTTCTTTCACCTCACTTCTTTCATAATGGTACCAGGAAGGACGAAACCGTTTTTCCTCGTCCAGGTGTGCTCATTCCTTGGGCAACCATACCAACCTAACCTAATGCTAGTTTACATTCACCCGAACGAAATTAACTTGTTAACGATGTGAACTATGTTAATAAATATTTTCGACGCCTTCCCTTCTTTGTTCATCCAGGTCAAGAAGCTACTGAAACAGCCCGGGACATTTGCGACGTTTATGGAGAAGGTGTCATAATCGAGTCTATAGCACGGAACTGATTTGCAAAGTTTAAAAATGGAAACTTTGATATCGCTGACACGTCCCGCAGCGGAAGGTCTTCTAAATTCGAAGAACATCTCGAATTACTTTTGAAAGAGAACGGTCGCCGAACCAGTGAACCAGGTCGAGAATTGGCGGAAAAAATTAGCTGCGATCATAAAACGATTCTCAATTACCATCATTCAATGTGATATACAAAAAAATTGGGAGCCTGGGAGCCTCACAAGCTCACCGAAACAAACAAGGAATGTCGCTTTTTGTACCGAATCATCACGGGAGTTGAGAAATGGTGCCAATATATCAAGATGAAGCAAGGAAAAGAGTGGGTGGCTCCAAAAGATACGACAAAGCCGGGAATCAAGTCGGATCTTCAATCAAAGAAAATCCTGATATGTGTTTGGTGCACTGGGAAATACTCGAAAAGAATGTCACGGCCAACGAGTGGCTCTACTTTGTTACATCGCGTGAATGAGGCTGTTCGACTGAAAAGACCTGATCGACGTGGTCAAACGATGATCTTTCACGACAACGCCAGTTCCCGTGTGGCGTAAGTCGTCAAAGCCGTACTCAAAGAGCTCGAACGGGAGGTTTTTCAGCATCCGCCATATTCTTTGGATTGTACACCGACCGATTTCTATTTTTTCCGCTTCCTGTTAAACCATATGAAGGGCTTAACCTTCGTTAACAAAGAGATAATTAAAACTCTAATCAGGACAGCTAATACCCGTATTTGTTGTCTGCGGTCCATCTTTTACTAACAGAACTGTCCAATAAGCCACTCAGCTGTTCACTAGTCCACGTATCAACCATCTGTCAAACTAAAATTTTCATCAGAATTAACTGCACCGGTAATCGCGAATAATGCCGCCGTCTGTTTAAGCAATAAGATACCGAACACCAGAAGGGAGAACTTTTTGAATGAATATTTTAACTTCTCTTATCTCCCAAACTGTAAAAAAAACTTGTTGTTATTGTAATAAGAGTGCGGAAATGTATTCAGAAACTGAATTAATTTTTTTATGTTTTCTTTTCAGGTGTTGAATTGAACGAGCTTGCACTGTTGCCTATCAGTGAGTTATTTATTCAGGTTAAATACCAGAAGTGTAGCTTATCTGCTCAGGAATCTTATCTTTTCCTAAGTTCATTAGCACCAGAATGAGGGTGCGAAACCTTTCTTTGGTAAATTGGCCAACAGCTCTGGATCAAATAAATTTACTGCATTTATATACTTAGTCTTTCAAACTCGATAGGTGGGATTTGAGGCGAAAAAATTATCAAAATTATCAAAATTCACTTCAAACTGGCACTTTGTTGGACTAGGCCTTAATGGGCTATAGAATTGGGTATAAAAGCTTTTTTTTAATTCTGATTCAAAAGTTTGAAATTTTGGAGAAAAATTTACGATTTATATAGAGCTTCTAGAAATTTCGAAACTGAGATATTGGATGTACATACAGTACTAAAGCGTACTCTTTTACGAGGGCGGAAACTGATTCCCATACCCAATAAAATTAAGGATGTATTTATAAAAAATAATAAAACAAAAAAAATATATATTAAAAAATTAAAATGTATATTAACGCTCTGCAACTGGCAAATACTACAAAACACTATTTTGCTCCGTTCTTTTACAAGCAGATACTCTCGAATTTTTAGTAGCTTCTTATTACGTCCTCATGAGTACGTTAGTGTATAAAAGGCAGTCGAAGTGAGCACACGCGTGGGTGTGAGTGAAAAAGTGTCTGCAAGTCAACCACATCAGTATTGACGTAGGTGTCTGAGAAACAATCACCTCAGTATTTTTGTTATATTTTCGTAGTGTCTCCTGAACAACGTATCAGTGAAATTGTTTCATTACCTTATATTTTTTTCAGTTTTGATTTGATGGAGCAGTTAAATACACTCTTCCAAGAGAACATCATCTGGAACTTTTAAAAGCCGCGACGAGCAGATAAAACAGTGGTTGGAGGAAGAAACCGAGCATGAGTTCAGCAATTTTGATGCCGAAGGCACTGACCCCAATTTTCAGCCAGAAACTGAACTTTTAGAAAACGCTGAAGTTTCAAATGATGAAGCAGTTGAAGAACTTATTGTTTCAAGTCAAGTCAGGTCCATCGCTGAACAACAACGTACTTACAATCAAGAAATGGATGCTAACACAAAAAAACCAGTTATGATAGCAGATTACAACCATACCAAAGGAGGAGTCGACGAAGTTGACAAAAAATGTTCGATATATTCAAGCAGCCGTAAAACTCGTCGGTGGCCTATGGCAGTTTTCCAAAGACTAATAGATATGATTGGTATTAATAGCTTTGTTTTAAATCAAATGTGTGTTCAGACACTGATGATAAAATGAGAAGAAAAACTTGTTTACTCAATCTGGCAAGAGAATTGGCGTTAGATCACATGAAATTTCGGGTGTAGAAAGAAAGATTGCCAAGAGAACTAAGAATGACGATAAACAGGGTTCTCGGTAAAGATCTTCCCCCTCCCACACCAACCATTCGATCTAACTCATCGAGTGGAAGAAAACATTGCACTATTTGTCTGCCAGAAAATAAAAAGAATAACTAGATATTGTTGCTGCAGTTGCTTAAAGCCAATTTGCCTCCAATGCTCTAAGCCACTTTGTGAGGCCTGCCAACAAAATTTGTAACTTTTTATTACGATTCATATGATCTCTTTTTACTAGACTGATAAATTTAAGCTTAATATAGAATGCAAACACTTTTTTTAATAAATGAATGAATGGAATATTGTTTTTTTTTTTTAAACATAACTTTTGGGTGGCGAATTTTTAAGTAATGTTTCATGGTGAACTTCTTTTTTATTTTCCAACTTAACCACTGAATTTATCTTTTTTCTTAATATATCGTTGAGTTTAAGTTTAAACAAAAGTAAATGTAAAACATTTCTTGAAAAAAAAAAAAAATTATGTATGGAATATTTTTCGTTGTTTCTGTATAGATATAAGTTTTAAGTTTTTAAGCAAAAAATTAAAATAGGGACCAACTTTACAAGCCGGAACTTGGTAAAGGCAAGTCGTCGAAATAGTGTCGGATATACTACCATGTCAGTGGAATTGTGAAAATTAAGTCTCTTCAGTCGCAGAGGGCTAAACAAGTAAAAGGTATTAAAATTTACTCGAAACTTCGCGAAGCGTTAGCCTTTTCCAATATGTAAAAAACAGAACAATGGGGTTGAAAACAAAAATCGGTCAAAATTAGTCTAAAGCCTTCCTAGCACCTATTTGCCCTGGCTAAATCCTCTCAATCAAAGTTGTATAACTCCCCCAGTTTTCGTCTGATTTGCTTGAAATTTTTACGCAAATTTATTCAAATATGTAAATATCGAAATAACGCGTTTCTATTTTTTTGGCCGTGGGTGTGAGATTTTTTTTTTTTGTTTTTTATTCAAAATTTCTGAAATAAAATTCGATAGTTCTTAACCGAGTCCAAATTAAAGACAAAATATGTTATGTGGTTTGTAGATTCACGCCGGTGTACATATGTATGTGCTACATACATACACTTGTAATATAATATATTTATTTACTTTGGTTAGTAACATGGCTTTATTAGGAGTAAGTACAAGTGCCAAAAAAAGTCTAATACGACTAAATTTAATTCTAATGCATCACAAGGGTCGTTCGTTCAGTGCAATGTGCACAAAACTCTATGAACTTATAACTAAAATTTTTATCTAATTCATATTAAATATTAAAGTGATATTCAGTAGTGATATGAAGAGCCACACATTTCATTTGTGCTGGTGAAAATTGGAAAATTATTTTATTAATTATATACGAGTAAATATTGCCCCTGTGTATTTGTTGTTTTCTTTTGTTTTTGTTTTTAATGCTAATTCATTATCTTACTTGCCAGAAGTTAATTATATCAATTTAATAAACAAGTGCATATACGAGTAAATTCAATATATTTTAGTATTTCTACTAAATCTAATATTCTAAATACTTGTGTGTGTGTGTGTATATATTTTGGTATTTTTTGCATTCTATATATATATACGTGTATGTGGGTGTGTGTGTCGATAATTTCGTATTGGCCTTTTTTGCAGCCATATTTTTTCATATTTGCAACATTTTCCCGACTTTTCAAATCTAATTTATTTGCGAAAAATTACCAACTAACTGCTTATTCTTTTTTAACATAACTACACCACTATTAACCTCCATTTTCCACCGCTCTTAATCATGCAAACTAAAATGTTTTTGCGTGTTGTAATTCATATGGCAACACACAAACTTGCATTATTTTCATTGTTTTTTGCCTTTTCGCTCTATACAGCCAGGCGCTGTATTACATTTCACTCCACATTTGCCTTTCATATTTCCTAAATTTAGATTACTGCGCGCACACACCAAAAACTCATAGCTTAAATAACATCCAAAAGTAATAATTAGAATAATAATATTGTAAATAACGTCTACGGAAAATTAAGCGCAGCAAAGTAATTTTTGCCATTTAATGTTTCCATACTTTTCATCTATCTTAGCCGAAAGTGTGACGATCCCAGTGCCACGGCAATGCTTGAAATCGCAAACACAACCACGCGACCAACGTGCGACTGAAGCGGAGTCACACCGTCATCGCTGAGCCCGTCATGGCACATTTCTGGGTGTCGAGTGAAGTCCTCGCAGTAGAGCTAAAAAATGTACAAAAGTATTTTATTAATAATTGCAAAAACAAAAATAACATAAATAAATAGATCAGAACTTTTATTTTACAACTACTAAGGATGTCAATTCCGGGACTACGGGATGTCATAAATGCATTGAATTATTTTTTATTAGAGAGTATTTGTACACTTATGTTAAAAATAATAGTAGCGCGACTAATTAATTGTTTTTTGTATTCAAAACTTTTTTAAATTTTTTTTTTTTTTTTCAATTAATATATATATTAATTATATAATATATAATTTATAAAAATTATATTATTATATACATGAACCACATCAATCAATACTGCAAACTTTGCACAAAGAAAAAAAACAATACTACATAAAATTGTCAATTCCGAAGCCGCGGGATTGGCGCGCACCCCCTTTTTTGGTGTTTAGCCGAGCTGCTCCTCCTATTTGTGGTGTGCGTTTTGATGTTGTTTCACAATTGGAGGGACCTGCCGTGTCAAGCCGACTCCGAACGGCAAATGGTTTTTATGAAACGCTTTTTCATGGCAGAAATACACTCGGAGGTTTGCCGAGGCGCGACCATTATTAGAAAAAACTTTTTCTTCCTTTGTTTTTTTTTTTAACCGAGATTCGAACCTACGTTCTCTCTGAATTCCGAATGGTAGTCACGCACCAATCCCTTCGGCTACGAGGCCCATAAATGCATTACATTTTTTATTACAAATTATATGCACACTTGTGTTCAAAATAATGGTAGCGCGACGAAATGTGGCCGCTCCATAACACATCAGTGCCAAAGACCTCTAACCTGATTCGAGCGCACGCGGGGCAGACGCACAGGAAGTGGCCCGCCATCTCATCCCCCTCTCCACTTGCTGAGCAGAGTGCACTGTCTGAGATGCCTACCTTTTCCATGTGCTTCGTCCATAGAAAGTGGCCAGTCCCTTCTGCTTAATGATAGGAGAATTTGCGACATTCGGTCGGACGTAACAGGTAACATCAGTTTAGTCCATCTGCAGCCTCTCTCAGCCTGCCAAGCTCGCTTGTGGGTGGCAGTTACCCATTTGCTAACCGTGACTGTGATGGCTGCAAAAGAAAGTGGCAGAACGCGCTCCGTGCCAAAGAAGTTGGTCTCCAGATCCCATTATAACTAAGGAGTGAAATATCTCGTTACCCGCAATACCCACGTGTCCCGGGGCCCATGTTAGCATCAGGATATTTTGTCTACCGGCATAGTTCAGCCTGGATATACATAACTCGACTACCCCTGATGTAGTTGGGGGGCTGTCTAAGGCCATGAGCGCAGTTTGGCTGTCGCTGCAGACACATATAGATCTGCCTCTCCATCTGTTTTTCAGAACAAAGTTTATCGCTTGTTGAACACTATACACCTCCGTTTGAAACCTCCGCTCGATTCCACGTAGACACCAGAGCCGGAATCGTGCTCGGTCTTGGAGCCATCCGTGAAAATGCGAGTGTTTGCCGGACTCATTTTTTGAGTTTGAACACAGTTGAGCTTTTGGCAGCACCACACTGTATCTCTTTTCAAGTACGACTCTTGTTGGCATGGAGTCAAGCGGCATGGAGAGAATCGTTGGATCGAAGTCCATGCATTCTCTGTTTTCCAATGCCGGACAGGTCATTGTGTTTCCGCCTGCAGATGGCCTTCAAGGCCTCTCCTTGGATGAAAGCATCAAGCGGTAGTAGACCAACCAGAGCATCTAATGCCGGGCCTGAAGTAGTCGGAAAAACTCCGGCTGGCCATTGCGGCCACAGTGCGTTGTAGTCTTGATAAGATCCTCTTCCAGATCACTGATGTATAGGTGATAATAGGTATTATCATATCCATACGCTCTTGCTAGGAGAAATACCCCACATTTTTCCAAAGACACATTTGCACTGCCAGAAAGCTATCAGTGCTTTGGATGTCTTGGTTTCAACGTGTGACTTCTAAAGAAGTTTACTATCGTGGATTACTCCAAGATATTTGGTTTCTTTGGATAGCTGGATTGTGACTCCTTTTAGTTTAGGCAGAACGAGTCCATTAATCTCCCTCCTTCTGGTAAAGAGGGCAGTACCTGTTTTGGTGAGGTTTGCCGATAGCCCATTAACACAGCACCAAGTGTCAATCATATCCAGAGTTTTCAGCACTTTTCTAGAGATGTTCATAAGCAAAGGGTCCGTTAACAAACAGGCAATGTCGTCCGCATATGCTTGCACATTATGCACGTAACTAAAAGCTCAAAACTTTGTAGAAAAAAAATTACTGGTATTTAACAAATTTCAAAAAAACATCAAATTTTCAATCCTAAAACTCCGATCATCCATAAATGCATTAAATTTGTAGTATTTCAAGTTTGTTCTTCTGGTTTGTAAAGAAATATTATATATGAATTGCTTTTCTTTGTTTTAAAAGACTTTAACTGGCTGAGTACATACGAAGGTCGTTTGAAAAGTCCGTGCAAAATTAATTTATTATTCAATACAATAAAAACATTTTTTTTTTTTTCATTTCTCGACATAGTCTCTTTTTAGACTTATACACTTCGTACAACGCTGATCTAGTTTTTCGATTCCTTACGAATAATAAGATTTGCCCAAGTCTGAAAAATAGCCATTCGTTCAGGCAATCATCTCTTCGTTTGAATAAAATCTCTTTCCGGCCAGCCATTTCTTCAAATTGGGGAATCAATAGTAGTCCAAGGGATCCGAGGCAGTCAAATTTGGAGAACAGGGTAGTTGTGAAACGAGTTCGAAACTTCGCGACCGCAACTGCTGAGGTGTGAGCTGGTGCGTTGTCTGATGATGGAAAAGCAAAATCACTCGACTTCCTCGATTCAAACGAATGCCAAACACAAAAAAATGGACCAATTCAGCTGAAACTTAGTATATCTACTCTCAAGAGTTACTACTAACTACACATAACCTCCATACGCGCCATTAGTGCCATCTCTGTGAACTTGCAGGAACTTTTCAAACGACCCTCATACCGACCGACATACATAATTATATGCAACATTTTTTTAAATAAATTTTAGCACAATCAATTTTAATTTCGGGACAGTCGCGAGATTTCGGGACTACAAAATGAGGTCTCGAAAATGTCGGTAGCAAAAAAAAATTTAATAAAATAGTAAATAGAAAAAATATTTAACACTAGCAAACCCGGCCCCCTTCGCTGGGCACACTAAAATAGAATAGATATGGTTTAGAACAGAAAATATATGGTTTTCATATTATTTATTCTTTATTCAAGCGCTTTGGCATAAACAATATTTTTTGTTTTTCTATTTGTTTTTGAGTAAATATAAAATATAAATTGAAAATCAGGAAAAAAGAAGATTGTTTTTAAATTTCAAATCAACGCATATGAATAAACAATCGTCTTTTTTCCTGATCATCCATGAATTTTTCGTTTCAATTTATATGTTTTATTAAGCATTGCAGCTTTTTTAACCATTATCCATTTATATTTTTCAAAACAAAAAAAAACGAAAAAAATTGTTTTTTCCACGAACACAAAATTTCATTCGGTTTCACATTAAATTCTCAAATTTCGTAAGAAATTATTCACTGTTCCAAAATCCACTCCAAAAAAATTCACAAACAATTTTTACATGTTGCACTTACGTTTTTTCCTTATGGCATCAAAATCAGAAAGAAATATTGACACATTGTAACTCACACTGTCAATTTGACAGTTCAGTTCCGCCCCAAGCGTTAAAAAAGTAAGCGACATTATGGCTGGCTCAAAAGAACGCTGTACCCGTTGCCAGTGCTCCGAATTACAACCAAACTTTACGAAACCCATTTTCAATACTTACTTAACAATGTGCGTAAGTTTGGTTTAATTCGGTGCAAAGACACGGCGGGTCCACGTTTTGGCATATATTTCCAGACCCTAGTCATCAATAGGTATGAAAATTACCCCGTATTAAAGCACTTATCAACAGCTTTCATTTGATACCCATATTGTACATACACAACCAAAGGTTACCCGGGTCCACGTTTTGACCTATATCTCGAGCCCTATCCACCGATAGGTATCCAAACTATACGGAAACCATCTTCAATACCTTCTTAACAATGTGTGTAAGTTTGGTTTAATTCGGTGCAGACACGGCCGGTTAGCGAACACACACAAAAAGTTGACTTTATTTTATATATAAGATTTTTTTCAGTTTGTGTCCGAAAAATCCAAATATCTTACGGAACCCTATTTTTTTCCAAAATAAAATGTAATCCATGTTACTCTTGGATAATGTAGTTTTCGAATGGTGAAAGAATTTTTAAAATCGGTCCAGTAGTTTTTGAGCCTATTCGTTACAAACAAACAAACAAACAAAGTTTTCCTCTTTATAAGACAAACTCACCTTCGTCAAGCTATTCGCATATTTGTCAACCAGTTCGCGAGTAAACTTCGCCGCATCGGTTCCGCATATTTTACGAGCCGCATCTTCAGAACAATCGACCAACTCATTAATTGAACTGCAAACATATGAAAGTAAAAGAGTCAAAAGTAAAATGAAAAAAAAGCTATATATTTAAAACAAATATTACGCACCAACAGATTGTTTTTATATTTTCATTTAAAGTAATGTTCTCGTGGCTTTCCTGGTTTTTATTCGGCTTTAAGAAAACCATTGTCTCCTTATAACGATTGGCGCACACCTCAAATTCTTTCTTGGCCATCTCCGAACAGGGTGCATGCTTTAAATACTCTGAAAATATTTCAATACAAAAGTAATCAACAGAATGGAAAAATGTTTGCATTTTTAGGCAAATTTCAAATGCAGTGCTGTTAAGGTGAGCAGTGGCACAAAACATAAAAAATACATACAAATATTCGTATTTTCAACTTACCATCCTGGAATTCTCCTTTAATGCACAGGTCGCGAATAAATTGATTTGTGCCATGGTAGAGTTTATTGAATTGGTTTCTTTGCTGCAGTGGCATGCAGCGTCGGGTATAACTTTGGATGCAGCGGACGCCTTTTTTTAATTCGCTACAAAAAACACAACAAAAACAAAATTATGTATATTATGTAAAGTGTATAAAAGACTAAGATAAAATGTTTCGTAACAGAACTTCGCTACAAACTGGCGTGTTTCCCATGTGCTAAAACTGTGGCACAGGAACTTATTGACCAGTTTTGACAATTAGGTTAGGTGAGGTTGACCTGGCTGGCTGAAAGCCATCACATAGACCTATTGATCCTTAGTGTTACCAGATGGAGCTAGACCCTTACGTTTCTTTGTAGTAGACATCTTGTAATACGTCTGCGTCTTTTGCGAATCTAAGTAAACTTTGGAGCTCTATCCCCGAGAGGTACTCTAACTTCTCATATTGTAAAGCTCCTCAGCACTTTAATCTGGTTCTAGCTAATGCAGGGCAGGAACATAGAAGGTATGCCTTGTATGCGTGTGCCGCTAACAAATTGTGGCTTGTCACTATACCTACGATAGGTCTGCTTTCTTTTCTAGACAGAACAAGTACGAATCGGACGTATTTATCTGCACTCTGTGTACACATGATTTTCGCGGTCTTGCAAGTGGCTAGAGGTTTCCACCTCCTATCAATCCGTATTTTCATTTCCGCAGCGATGTCATTGTATACCGTATTTAAAGAGTTCAATATGTCGTTTTCTTGTATGAATTGTCTGTAACCAGCGCTTTTACAATTTCGTTTCCTGCAATGCTCTTATGTCCGGGTACCCCGTAGATATGCAACCGTCTGTCTGTGGCTAAACTTACTTTTGACAATTTATTTGTTGCTTATTAAATTTTACTTATTTTTTTATATCATAAATTTTTATTTTAATTTATGTTAATTTCCGTACAAAACTCATGTAAGTCCAAGGTTCAAGCTTTTTAAACAGAATTTGCAAAACAATTTATAATATGCGGTTTTACCACCCACGGAGTTTTGGCATAAAGAAAATTAAGTCTCAAACTACTTCTACTTGACTAAATCAGCGACTCCATATCAAGTAAACCAAGTGTTTTGGATGTTATCGTAAATTTTTCTGCAAATTGGTTTATTTATAGGCCTGAGTATGATAAGAGTTGAACTGAACAAATTGCGGAAAATATTAAATCTTTTTGAGATTTATTCAATGTTGAAAATTGTGGTATAGAGTTTTTAAAGTGAAATAGTTCTTTAAGGATTTTAAATTCTTTCTTTTTAATTTTTAGGATAAGTATACTCAAAAAAAATTTATTTCGAAAAAAATTTAATATTTTTGTTAAAAAAAATTATTTTAGAAAAAATTTTATATTTTTGCAACCAATTTGATATTTTCTAAAAATTTTGTTTATATATAAATTTTTTTCATAAATTTTCCATTTTAATAATTTATAGAAAATTTCATAATGGTATTCCCAAAAACTTTCATTATTTTCACAAATCGCAAATATATTAAAAAAAACATTTGGCACAATTTAATATTTTTGTAAGAAATTTAACATTTTCTACACTTTTTTTTTAAATATAATTTTTTCCCATAAATTTTCAACTTTAATAATTTATAGAAAATTTCACAGTGGGATTCCCAAAACTTGTCATTCTTTTCACAAATTGCAAATATACTTAAAAAAACATTCGGAAAAAATTTAATATTTTTGTAAAAAACTTCATATTTTCAAAAAAAAATGTTTCAATATAATTTTTTCCATAATCTTGAATTAATAATAATTTTTTGTTTTTATTTTTTAAAGTGCTATTTTAATTTACATATTAATACTAAAGGGTTTTTCAATAACAGGTGTTATTTTGATATTCAAAGAATGGTTTCGTTGCTTGTGTGACACGTAGCGCCGTCTTGTTGAAAATAAACGTTGTCCAGATTAATACCATCCAATTCCGGCACATAAAAAATGGTTAATCAGCTCTAGATAGCGCCATCCATTCATCGTAACTGTTGCTCCAACTTCATTTTCGAAAAAGTAAGGTCCAATGACTCCGCCGGACCATAAACCGCACCAAATAGTCACACGTTGAGGATAGAGAGGCTTTTCAACAATAACTCTTGGATTTTCTGAGCCCCGGATCCGACAATTTTGCTTGTTGACGAAGCCATCGAGGCGAAAATGGGCCTCAGCACTCAAGATGATTTTTCGATGGAATTCCGAATCATTTTCATGCATTTCAACGACCCAACCAGCAAAGACACGACGTTGTTGATGATCGGCCGGCTTGAGTTCTTATGTTAACTGGACTTTATCAGCCTTAAGACCCAAATATTTATGCAAATTACGGTGTAATGGCGTTTGTGGAATGCCTAATTCCAAAGAACGACGAAGAGTGGACAAACCTGCCTTTCTTCAACTCTTTCGGCCACAACCGTAATATTTTCGACTGTTCTTCAGCGACGTGCGCGGGTTTTATTCTTCACATCACGAACTTGTCCCAACAGCTCGAATTTTTTCACCAATTACTGTATTGCGGTCCGACAAGGTGCTTCACGATGCCCCAAAAGTGTTCGAGTCTTACGAACCGTCTCTGCCAAATTTTCACCATTTTTATTGTGAATTTTAATAACTTCAATGCGTTTTTTAAGCGTGTATCGTTCCATTTTTATTAATGGCGTAGTTTCTACTTGTCAAATATCAAAAAATGAAAGCTTCAGAAGTGACATCTACCGAAATAGCGGGCTATTCAAAATAACACATGTTATTGGAAAACCCTTTTTTAGCGGCCGCTATTCCGGAATGGATTGGTGCGTGACTATCATTCGGCAGTGCCCGGGTCGGATACCGTTCAGAGGTGGCATAAAACTTCCTTCCGTCTGTCGAATAACATCAAGACCCACACCAATAATTGGAGGAGCAACTTGGACAAATACTCAAGCAAAGGGTATAAGCCCCCCATTATGTGCGATATATTACATATGTACATACCTATATACATATATTAATGAAAAAAAACAAGAAAGAATCTAAGTGGGCGTGTTTTTCAAAAATTTGGAAAAAAATGTTTACCAAAAATGTGTACCAACTTTGTTTTATTAATTTTTTTAAGAAATATAACTTATTTTAAAAAATTAAAAACGGTAATTGGTGTTTTTCAAAAATTACAAACCAAATTTAATCCTAGAAAAAAAACCATGATAAAAATAAATAAAATGACAAAACAAATTTAATCCTGGAAACTTTGACCAAAAACATAAAAAGTTTCTTCAAAAAAATTTTCCAAATATTTAAAAAACAAATAATTAAAGAATAATAATGCCTTTTTGTTTAAGTATATTTCATTTTTAAAATTAAAAACAACCGATTTGTTGTGTTTCTAAAATGACAAAAAAATGTACACCAAAAATTTAGAACAAACAAATAACTTTTTTTTCAAAATAAATTTTTTTTAAGAAGTGTGGGTTATGCTATCAGATTCAAAAAAAGAAAAAAATTGTAAAATGTTGACAAAAACCGATATAATTTTACTTTAGGTAACTCTGCACCAAATTTTTCAGCATTGAATACATCTCAAAATTAATTTTTTTTCTTCGAAATTTTCTCACTTTACTTTTTTTCTCCTTACACTGCAACCCACAAATGAACAAATTTTCAGAAAAATTTACGACAACATCCAAAATACTCGCATCAGTCGACATGGAATCACTGAAATAATAAAGGAAGCAATTAAGATTGCAACGGAAATCATTCCGAAAAACTAAACCAAGAAATTAGGTGAGCTTACCAGAACTCCCAATACCAAAATTATAAGTGCGCAAGCAGTTAAGTGAAGCGGGGCGCTGGAGGGGAAAAAACGTATGGACCTGCCAGTCTATTATTGCGACAAACACAATTCACCTCGTGGAGTACTCATTACATCGTCCCAACGGTGACATTCAATAGGAATTTTGCCACTCTCTTTTCATCTCGGTGGGAATGGAGTAAAGACTTTTTACTAAACAACTTCGACACTACTGCCTACACAGCTGGTTCAGAAATGGATTGTGGAGTTGGCGCAGTTATATATTCCCATAGACTTAGAATTTAAAAGTCAGAGCAGTATCTTCCAGGTAGAAGTATTGCCAACAGGGGAAGCTCGTAGACTACTAATCGCAGCCTTCTCTTTTAAGGGCAATATCGCTATTCTTTCGGAAAGCCAAGCTGCAATCCAGGCACTGGATTCGGCTACAATCCTCTAAACTAGTGGAACAAAGCAGAAATAGCCTTACCACCTGGAGCGTAAGTCATAAAGTTACCTTAATCTGGGTCCCGGGATATTGGAGCATTGAAGGTAATGAAAAAGCGGATGAACTGGCAAGAAGGGGATCTGCCATGAGTAACGCTCTAGCAGAATAGGCATTCACACCAGTAAGTGCAATCTAGAACGCAATCTTCTCAAAATATCTACGAATCGCGGATTGTAGATGGGGGGGAGCAGACAACATGCAAATATATATATAATATATAATTGGCGCGTACACCCTTTTTGGGTGTTTGGCCGAGGTCCTCCTCCTATTTGTGGTGTGCGTCTTGATGTTGTTTCACAAATAGAGGGACCTACAATTTCAAGCCGACTCCGAACGGCAAATATTTTTATGAGGAGCTTTTTCATGGCAGAAATACACTCGGAGGTTTGCCATTGGCCCACCAACAACCACAAAAAAACGTCAACATTGGCAAATATGAAACTAAGGGTTGCCTGCTTACTCACGGCAGTGATATCTGGCTTCTGATTCAGAGGAGAGGAGGCAGCCAAAATGGGTATCCCTTACAAGATATGCTGCCATAGCTGTAATCAAACGGAGAAAAAGGAAACTATCATCCACTTCCTCTGTGAATGCCCTGCTCTATAGAAAGCGAGGAGCAAACCGCTTTTGAAAGCCTCGAAGAGCTGGTCCGACGTAAATGAGGCTTCTCAATTGCACAGACTGGATGAAGTAGTGAAGAACTAATCGTTGTGACAACAAAATGCTGCGGAAACACTAATTGGATTCTTGGTGAATCACCACTTCATCCAACCAACACAAGCAGTATGAGCGCAACTAAAGGAATACAAAGCCGCTGGAGTTCATGGACTGTCGATTGCGCTGTTCAAATATAAAGGGTGGTCAAGTTTCAAGGGCCGGTGTTGATTTTGAATAAAATGTCATTTTTTTAGGAAATTATTGTCATTTTTCCTTATTATGATAATATTGGTATGGCTCAATTACGTATATAACAAAATATCAGCCAAAGGGCCACCTCGGCCTCGGCGGCACACCTCCATCCGATGGTCCAAATTTTCGATGACGCTGAGGCTTCCAAAGTGCATCCTAAAGTGCAAAATATTTCCGATAGGGCACAAAATTCAAAATGGAATTGAAAGTTTTGAAGCTACAGCCACGATTTAAAGTAGGCCACCAGAGTTACTGTGGCAAAAGAAAAGTTAAGCAATGAGGTGAACAAATTTATACGAGTTTATATTTACTTATGTATGAGTGTAACTTACAATACTGACAATACCCTCACCTGTCATTTGTAGGACAGGAAAATGAAATTTGTTTATTTATTATTATTTATTTTTTGTGCAGTACGAAGTTAATTCAAAACTTATACCTACAGCTACCCGATTTTTCCATATCCCCAGCCCATTGTGATGTCAAAATTGTTACTTTGAAATTGAATTTGATGCATGCTTTTACTTACTTACGTAACGAACCGAAAGTTTTTTCAGACTCATTTTGCAAAACAGATGATCCGCTTAGAATTTTAAATGAAGCCAATTTTTATCCGCCGTGCATATGTATGTGTGTATGTGTGTATATGAATATGGGTGTATGGCTAAAAGTGTGTGCCTTTTTTGTTTTGCCCGAAATAGACTAACTAGCACAGTCTTAGTGGAAAGTGGAAAGTGGACAAACGCATTGAATGCTGAATACAAAGTGATAAACGTTGACCACCGAATGATAAGGTCACTTACAATGAAAAACGAACTGCTCCTGGCAATGGAGTAGTTGCAATCAACACAAATTTTTGAGTAACTAAATAGGCATACGAAAGCTAAGAGTGTTTGTGGTGGTGGTACGAGTATGAACGAGGCAAATGCCATGAGAAGTGCTGTCCGAGTAGCAGTAGCAAGCAGTAGCTGTCGAGCGAGTTGGGAGAGCACGTAAGTGAGCGCACGGATGAATTGACAAGTGGACGAATGGATATCGAAACGAGCAAAAACATGGCGTTTAAAATCAAAACTTCAAGTTAACTTTTGTACATATTGAATTGTATCAATGTGTGTATGTATGTATGCACATTACGGTTAAAAAAGGTGCTTTCAACTTTAAAGCGATGTGCATGCAACTACGAAGAACTGAACAAGTGAAAATATCAATGCTCGTATACGTACGATTTACATCCTCGATTTGAGTAACTTTTCACTTTGTCATCTGTTAGTAAATCCGACTTATTCAATCACATAAACAAATATATTTTCAATTCTCAACTTCGAAGTCAAGAAAATATTTAAAAAAACATTTGCTGGCCCTACCAACATTTGCCCTAAGGCCATACTGTCATTAGTGCCACTGCAGTACGCTGAGCTGCAGACATACTTTTTAAAAAATCTCCAAAAACAAAAAAATATGCAATACGATAAGAGTGAGTCTAAAAAAATTACCCTCATTTCAATAACACGTAAGGAAATTGATAATTATATTTGATCGCCGAGTTTTTTGGTTTACATTTTCGGAATGATTTTCGCTAGAATCTTAGTTGCTTTCTTTGTTATTTCAGTGATTCCATGTCGACTGGTGCTAGTATTTTGGATGTTGTCGTACATTTTTTTGAAAATTGCTTCATTTGTGGGTTGCAATATAATAAGGAGTAAACTGAGAAAATTTCGAAGCAAAAAAATTTTTTAATTTTAAGATGTATTCTGAATGCTGAAAAATTTGGTACAGAGGTTCTTAAAGTAATATAATTTCGGTTTTTTTTCAACATTTTAAATTGAACAATTTTTTTCTAATATAGTAAATTTACAAAATATTTAAAGCAAACAAGCAATTTGTAGTGAGTTTGTATAAAACAAATTAGTATTGGGATACTCAACTTGAATATTATGGGAATATTTTTCATTTTTATTTTTCTATTGGCTTTTTGCGCTTAAACCGTCTTCTCCGTTTATTTTTGTCAGCAAGAATGGAGACCTCTCGGTTAACCCTTTCGGACCTATTGGGACACATACGTCCCAGAAAAAGTATTCTTATAACTATAGACTAAATTTTCCATTAAAACTCATAGAAAACTGTCCCGTCTGGTATAGTGAGGTTCAGGTAACGGTTCAGTGTTTTTTATGCTAAAATAGTAAACAGACGCTGCTCAGTTTGCTTCTAAACGTGACTGTGCTTGAATCAATTTCTATTTTCTTGTGAATATTCGATTTTTTCAGTGAAAATAAGTGTAAAAAATAGTAGATTTTACTAAAACTAAGTTCGAATTGGATCACGGTAATTGGGAAAGTCAATTAATGTAGCATTATTTGAGTTTCAAAGTCTTATTTCGATTATTTTTATTTATGGGATCTATGTGTCCCGTTAGGTTTATTTATTGGCACAAATATGTCCCGTTTAGAACTTGTCGACATTCTCTAGCCTTACGAAATTTTAAACATATTTAACTATAAACCTGTTTCGATTTAGAAAAACCTGGAATTATGTCGAGAAAATTAAATGAAGAGGATATATTGGCCCAGCTAATGGAGTGTGACGAATCTGGCGACCTTGGTGACGTCGATTTTTCAGACGGCAGTGACGATAATTACGAGCCCTCTGAAGAGGAAAGCTTCTTATCAGAAAAATCCAGCGAAGAAATATCGGAAATAATACTTCTTCTGAAAATGATGAGTCCCAATCAACGGAAAGTTGGTCAATACCTGATGAAAATTTCCAATCACGAAAGACTGTTCAAGCTCAACGAACCCCCATCATTTCTTCACATATGGGACGAACTGACTCAGTAATACAAATATTCGATAAAGCATTTCCTAGAAGCTTGCTTATTTACATAACACAGTGCACAAACGAGCGCCTCGAGCTATTGCGTAAATTTACGAAGTATCGTTCTTTGAAACCTACCGATATCGGTGAAATCCAAGTTGTTATCGGGTGTACACTTATCATGTCATATATGCGTCTACCTGCGATGAGACACTACTGGTCCAAACATAAAGCAATGGGAAACGAAGCTATAAAATCGGCGATTGCTCGCGATCGTTTCTTTACTATTTCTTCGAAAATGTATTTCTGGTCTCCCGAAAAACCTGTTGGTGCTAGCAAAACATATTATGTAGATGATATGGTAAAATGTTTGAAAAGTCGGTTTCAAGCAGCTCGCGCCGACAGCCCTTATCAAATCATTGACGAATCAATGACAAAATTCAAAGGGCGTTCATCTCTGAAGCAGAAAATGCCACTGAAATCAACAAAGAGAGGTATAAAAATGTGGATGCGTTGCGATTCCCAGACAGGTTATTGTTATGACTTTAACATATACTGTGGAAAAGAAGAAGGGCCTACTATTGGAATGCTAGGTGAACGAGTAGTTAAAACCTTGGTAAGCACCATACGAGAACCAGATGTCACATTATATTTTGATCGCTTTTTTACAAGCGTTAACCTTTTAGAAAGTTTGGCCTTTCCTGCGCTGATGGAAAGTCCGCTACTCATCTACAAATCAAAGGAAGCACAAGACGACGATGCGCTGGCTGTCGCCTCAAAAATGTTGTAAGGCGCACTAAACCAATATGCGAAGAGAAGTTTCACTATGCAAGAATTATATCGCTCCTTAGCATAAGTGTTGATTGCTATAATATCTGAATGAAATATAATTTCACTTAATTTTTGTTCAAAATGAAATATAATTGCACTCAGGTTTTTTCAAAATAAAAGAAATACATTATTTTAGTTGATACGAAACATCCAACTTATTATTTGGTATTTATTTATTAGTAAGATATAGAGATCTAATGGGACTTAAAGGTCCCGCTCAAAACACCTAATGGGACACATATATCCCCACACCTCCTCCTAATGGGACACATATAAGCTAATCTTTAGCTGTAAGAAAAATGTTGCTTAGGCTGTATTCTTTTAAGTAAAACTCTTTTTATGGCCACTCGTTTTATTTCAAAGCATAATTACATATCATCACCCACAATTTAAGGACTCGTTTTCTTTTATACCACAACGAATGCATGGCTGGCCGACAAACCTACATGCACATGTACACACACACTTCTGGGTCTGAGGTATGCGGTTAGCTGCATTGAAGGAATTATCTGCGTTTTTTCTACGTTCAAAAAGTAGCCAGTAAAACAGAGCTGCCGAAATTATTGACTACAGAGCTTATTTAAACTTTATCTGTTTCATGGCAGCAGTTAACACACACACATACATAGGCATAGCAACGTACAGACATAATTTCCTTGTTAGGGAAATGCATTTATGGCCTCGATTAATTAAGATTTCGTACCAAGCATATTTCTGTACAGGCAACATTTTCTACTTATGGCAGCTGATTGCACTAACTTTAATTGACGATGGCTTGGATTTGATAGTGCCAGTCGTCTTTCAAAAAAACCCCAAAAAAAAAACCTGAGAACACGAAACAAGAAAGAAAATTTACTTTTACATTTGGTGGAAATTAGAAGGTAATATTAATTTTTGCTGGTAAAAACCACAAATTGTACAGCGCAATTAATTCTTGCACTGAATAAAAGAAAAAGAATCAACAAAATTCGGCTGCGCTCAGTAATTACTTGCACCCTGCTATTACTTGGCTTGGTGTACTGATGAGCGGCGCCGCAACAACTACAGGTAGTCAGTACGCTGGCCGCCATTGCCAGGTAAGGCATTCAACGAATGTACGATATGATACCAGGGTGAAGGGATAGTGTGGAATTAAATAATTGAAAAAAAAAATTAAGTTTTTCTTTTATCGCTGATAGCGTTGACTTACTTGCAAAGTTTATCCAGTTCGTCCTTCTTGGCAGCGCCGATGGAAAATTCGGAGGTTAAATGTAGCATTTCCAGAGGCTCAGCACATTTCGTGAACTCCTCTTGACCGCACTCCTCACCGCGCACACCCGCCACAAGTGCGCTGCCGACGAATGCAACTGAAACGATACCAAAAAGCGAAACAGAATGAACAAAAGTTACAGAAAATGTCGTCACATTAGAGATGACAATAATTGTGAGCAGATGGGTAGGGGAATGGCACAGCGGAGGAGTTGTACGAGCGGCGCATGTGGAAAATAGCATGAAACTTTAATACAAAATGAGAAACTTTGAGTTGCCACAACTTGCAGTTGCAATCAGTAGCACCATCGACACAATCCAGCCCACTGCCTCAACAGCAGTGCGACTGTCTTACACCGAACAAGAACAAACTCATCACAACACACCGGGCGACGACACTCAACGTGGCTCAACAACAAAGTTGAGAATGTGCACCGAGGGTAATAAAATCCTCTGTACGTTAAATTGCTACCAAGCGCAGTAGTAAACGACAATAACACTAACAACAATGTAACACGGATGCAGAGCAGCAGCAAGGCAGCAGAATAGTAGAATAGCAGCGAAGTAGCAAAGCAGCAAAGCAGCAAAGCAGCCAAGCCGTATCAGCTATGGCGTTGGTGATGGTGGTGACCACAACGTTTGGCAGGGTTAAGGGACAGTCGTTGGTGCTTGTGATATGCAGCGTTTCGGGGTAAAAGGCCACCAAGCGGTTAAATTGAAATATTGCACTTTTTATTGCAGTTCCTTTGGTCAATAACGCTGATAAATGGAGCTTGGGTAGATTCCAAATCGTATTTATCGCACATGTTTGTTTGTGGTTGTGCTCGTGTGCTTGCGTGCGTGCCTGTGTGTGTTTGTGTGTGTGTGAGGATGAGGATGAATGCATACACCTCGGACGTGCGTATGTGTGTATGTATGCATCTGCATTTAGACGCCTTAAATTCTGTTCATATTGCCGCATATATATTTTGTTGTGATCAGTTTGGACAAATGAGAGATGCTGCGTTTTGATAGAAGTTGTCCAAGACGTGCCAAAGTTGAGAATATGTTGCAAGAAAACAAGCTCAAGTCACTCGCATATCTTTGCAGATCCATGTGGCACATGTTGTTGGGGTTCACAGTGCGTGTGCGTGTGAGGCGGATATAATTTTATGTACATCTACGCGTATGCTTCGACATATGTACATTGTATGTATGGAAGTATGTAAGTACGT
Organism: Anastrepha ludens; assembly: GCF_028408465.1. Taxonomy (NCBI): domain Eukaryota; kingdom Metazoa; phylum Arthropoda; class Insecta; order Diptera; family Tephritidae; genus Anastrepha; species Anastrepha ludens. The sequence continues at coordinate 31,753,046 of NC_071502.1, forward strand.
AAATGTAGATAGTGTGTGAGTTAACACAGGCGTTCATATACATATGAAGTAATCATTGGATCAGTGGCTTGAATTAATATAATTAGTTCAAGCATTAAAATGGCAGTCTTGCCTGCTTGATTGGCGCGATAACCTCATGCACGATTTCTGGATGAGTTTAACAAAGTGCGTCAATCGTTTCTTTTTCGTGCCAACTGGCGCTAATTGGAAACACCAAGTGAAGCCAAGTTCTTCTCCACCTGATCTTTCCAAGGCAATGAAGGCCTTTTTCTTCCTCTGCTACCACCAGCTGTTACCGCATCGAATAATTTGAGAGCTGGAGTGTTTGTATCCATTCGGACGACATGACCCAGCCAACGAAGCCGTTGGATCTTTATTCGCTGCGCTATGTCAATGTCGACGTAAAGCTCATACAGCTCATCGCCTACGAAACTCGTTTTCGCTAAAGTGCAAAGTTTCTAAAATCTCCCGCTGAATTTTTCTCTCAAACACTCCAAGGGAGTTGTTGGTCTCCTTGCCGCGGGGATGAGGCTTAAGTGGTGGTCTGACCCCCATATCATGGGAACCAACCCAACACGAACCAAGAGGGAAGCTCCATATGGGGATTGGCTAGCCATCCATCCACTTTACGGCGTACTTGGTGGACATCCAATCACCATGCGAAGATCACCGTATCGGCGAAGATCCCTTTGTCATCCCCAAACCCCTTTCATCCCGTTATTTCCTCTCCTTGCCCACCCCCTAATCCAGGGTGTTATGCGACACCGTGCCCATTGGATGGTTTGCAGCCAGGGGGCTCACCAGACCGGCTGTATTTCAACGGCGCCTTCCTAACACCGGGTCGCCTGAGGAAGTAACTGTGGCCTTGCCACGGCATGGGGCGCTGCCGTGGTGGACCGTTTTGAATTTCCCATTATTTAAATAGACCACTGCGCTCGCCTCGTCGAGCAGGTGGTCGTACGAAAAAGATAAATACAAATAATAATTTAAGTCACAAAACTTCCTTTGTAGCGGGAGCAGGCTACAGTGGTCGTAATGCTACTGCCAAACACATAAATAACGCTCTTCATCGCGGAGGTGCCGTTGTTCACGAAAACTCGGACCACGAAAGCGTCGGGAGCACAAACACAACTGAGGAAGAGGCTTTTCTACGTTCTCCGGCTGGGATAAACCTGAAAAAGAGAAGCTGAAGGCCAAAGCTCGATGCAAGGCCGCGGTCAAAGGTTGTGACCGATTTGGCAGCAAGTCCAACCTGACGAAGCAAGAGGAGGCACGGTTGGCTTGTGCCAGAGAGGAGATCAAAAATGGCCGGGCCTTCTACGCAGCAAAACCAATGTTCGCAGCCTCCAATCCGAAGTACGCGAACAAAATCGAAGAAGAGCTAGCCATCAAGAGGCAGCGTTATGCGGATAGCGAGGCCTCAGTGCCATCGAAAAAGCAGAAGCACAGGCACGAGATGGCTAAACCGAAAAATGGAGCCGAAAGACCTACGACGTCGAAAGCAGCGGCAGCGGCCAGTGAAATTGCCAAGAGGCACCTCATAGTGACACTCACTGACCGTAGCGACCAGCCGGGGCCAATATCGCAGAAACGGTGGAAGGTAGGGGAATGAAGCTACTGGAAACCCTATTTACGAAAATGGACGCAGAGCCGAACGCCCCCATGCCAGCATTCGATGGAGCAGGGTGGTTCAGCGGCGTCAAAATTATAAAATGTAAGGATGACCCCACGCTCACATGGCTAAAGGAAGCAGTAAAAAAGCTTCAAGGCCTGTGGGAGCGGGCATCACTGAAATTTTCTCTCAAACACTCCAAAGGACGCCGCATCGGATATTTTCATCGTCCAAGCTTCTCCGCCACACGATAGAACGGTCGTGATGAGAGCCTTATGAAATGTAGATTATCCCTTGGATTCTGTTGGACCTTAAATAACAACTACAACATAAAAAACAGAAGTCAAAATCAGATTTTACTCTTTCTCTGAGCTTTGTAAAGCTAGAATTCTCTGAGTCCCTATCCGAGTCACTAACAGAAAACTCATCAACATTTTCCGCAGGTGCAGCTTCGCTAATTGTGGTTTGGCTACATTTTCTACCTGGTTACTAAAAGTTGATTTAATCTTGAGATGGCACGAAATCACTGATTAACATTTGCTTACTGTGACGAATATTCTTATAAATTTCTTCATACTGGCTAAGCGCGTTTCTCATTGTTCTTGGAAAATTCAATGCTCTCTCAATTCAGGAATAAGTTTGCAGTTCTCTACCTAGTCGAAGCCCTGCAGCAATTACTTTTCCAGTAAATTTTTCAATTTAATTATTGTCACCATCAGAACTGCTAGCTACGTTATCTTCGGGCACCTTTTGTGGTATTGATTCGACGAGATTCGCATCGAAAACACTAAATCCCTGGCCACCAAATAATGATATTGGCATAAACATTTTTAGTTGAATTCACGTTTCTTTCAACTAGTATTACTTCAGGCCATATGACTTTCCAGCGAGAATTTAATGTGCACTTTTTTACATATTTCGACGACGGCTGATATGACATTTGTTGTACGAGTACAATTGAAAATTGTGAAATTTTCCCTCACTTAAGGTAGAGTAAATGAAGGATTTTCATCTAATTTTCGCATAACGTCTGCGAAGCTGCTTTTAATGTAGAAGCCTTAGACGTGGAAATGATCTCTCGATCTTGAGGTTGAATAAATGAAGTTTTATTGGCAGGCAAGAACTCATTTTGTACATTTGGATGTTGGAAGTATATTAGAGAGCTTGGTGAGTTGTCTAGGAGCAATAGAACTTTGATGTCAACGCTTTCGCTTGTAAATAACTTTTCACTTCAGGTGCGAAACAATTATGAAATCAATCTCCAAACAAATGTGCACGTCATCTAGGCTGTTTTTTGTTTGCTTTTGAAACGCCAATGTACAGGAAGTTATTCCAAATCCTTTTCCTTCAGTAAACATTACAAAAAACGATCACCTGATGCAATAGTACAAATACATAAAGTTAGTCAATCCTTAACTGATTTAAATCTGCCGGCTGATTTCACAATTAAGTTTTTCTGCCGGTCTCATCGACAATAACAAATTGATCAGGAACATATGAATTTTTTCCATATTTTTTGCCAGTTTTGCTGGATTTTATTTTGCAGATTTTTTCAGCAGCAAAGGCGATTTCCTTTTTAAGTGGAATGTTATTTAAATTTTGTCTTTTCTTTTAGTTTTCAAATCTTCCCTTGTTTACACTAAATTCTGTAGTAGATGGAATTTGTTGCCGGTACTTTTTTACTACAGGGTCCGGCACTCTAAGTAAATACAACCGGTATGGTACCCAATTGTTAAAAACAGGTTGAAATGAGCTCCAAGAACTTCAGTTACACATATTACCAGACTTAAGTCTTCATAGATTGCGCATACTGCTCGGGACTAGTGGCCAGAGGCTGAGTCCCTTACACCCACGGTTGGAATAAGACTCGCTTTTTACCTCTAAGGAATAGACACAATCCTCAATGAAGCAAGAATTGACGGTGATGTACATTTAACTTCATTGGAGTTGATGAAATTTTTCTACAACTAAACATTTTTAGATCTCAAGGCTTATCAAACCTCTGGCTTTCTTGGCCCTGTGCCAAAACTGATCCGTACGTTAACTCTTTTCTTGAGCTCGGCTTTATTGATGCCACTAGCAGAGCTGAGTAAAAGACAAAAAATCGCAGATGTGCCCAATGCATTCTACAGGACACGGCACTCGAAGTATAACCAATTAAAAAGGCCATACATTTAGTTTGGGAAATAACTTTTATTCAATTCAAATAAAAAATGTGTGAAAATAATACAAAATTAAGAATCAATTTACTCTTGCTCGATATGACCACCGTTTGCCTTGACTATTTCCTTGAGACGGTCTGGAAATTAATCGCAAGGTGCCCGAATGTGACTTACCCACTCAGGGGCAATGGCTTTTTTCAGCGCTTCGAGACTGGTGAATCTTTTAGTTCGGATCTTCCTCTCCAAAATAGCCCAAAGTTAATAATCTGTCGGTGTGGATTGAATTTGAGAGCCATTGTGTGGACGTTATGAAGTTAGGAACGTTGTTGTTTAGTCATTTTCCGTTCACTCGAGGTTTCTAAGACGGTGCCGAGTCCTGTTGAAAGGTCCATGGTTTGCCACCGAAATGTTTGTCTGTCCACGGTTTCAAAGCAACCTTCAGAATACTTCCCCGATAATATTTTGTATTTACCTTGACGCCAGGTTCGATGAAAACGACTGGAGAGCGCTCATCTGCGGTTACAGTGGCCCAGACCATTACCTGTGGCGGGAGCTGCCTCCTGTGGCTGGTGGCCAATCGTTGACCCAAATTCTCGTATGAATGGGCGGTCAAATTATATTTATCGTTTTGGTAGTTTGCGAAGTGCTCAATTTGAGAAATTTTCTCGGAAATCGATCGCTTTCGGCCAAGCCAAGGAACTGCTTCGCTCTCTCAAGTCTGACTTGTTGCTGCTTTGTTGTGAGATCATGCACCTTTTCTATTTTGGATCTTGTAAGGCTTGACTTTGAGATAATTTTTCAGTATGCGGCGGATGTTACGTTCAGATATTTTCATTTCTTTCGCCACTTGATTGGCACTTCTTCGGGGATTTCGGTCAAGTCACTTCTTGACTTTTTGAACCATTTCACGTGGCGTTGCAGTCTTTTGATGATCACCTCCATGACGTTTTGCAATGCTACCGGAATCATTATAACGAATAATAGTGCGATAAACAAAAACTTTTTATTTTTTATTTATTTTAAGGTGCTCGAGCTCACGAACAATCGCCAAATATTTTTTGGGTGTTTGGCCGAGCTCCTCCTCCTATTTGTGGTGTGCGTCTTGATGTTGTTCCACAAATGGAGGAACCTACAGTTTCAAGCCGACTCCGAAAGGCAGATATTTTTATGAGGACCTTGCCGAGAGGCGACCGCTATTAGAAAAATGGTTTTCTTTCACCAAATATAATGCAATCACACTTTACGTTTGAGATCCATTACTGATATTCTTTTTTCGCGTTTACTCTCGGCAAAATGCTTCCGCGCGCTTGTAAATAATACTCTGGACTGCCATTTAGCCAACTAACAGACTGCTGATGCCCGTGCATGAGCTGAAGTCTGAAGTTGGTTTCGGGAGCGGAGCCCTGTATTGTCCGCTATCCGAATTACTAGAGCTTTTCCTACTGCTTTTTTAAAATCATCTCGATTTGATGTGTGTGAAATTTTCTGGGGAAATTAAAATTCAAATTATAATATTTTCCAAACTGGTTGTTTGTCTTTCCTTGGGTTTTCTTTTTGTTAACATTAGGGGGCTCTAATAAAGTTGAAGCTCTACTACGAAATATATTTTTAGAACCAAAAAACTGCCTTCTTCACCAATTATTAGAATTCAATCAGAAGAAATGACTTTGAAGTATCTTCTTCTGCTTCACGCACAAACCCCACCATTTTCATATTTGCGATTGACATTTTAGAAAAGGTCCGTTTGGTGACTTTGAACGAGCGTTTAAAAGAGTACGTCTATCAATATTATACTGATGACTGGCATAATGCAAAGCAATCAAAATAAGACCAAAAAAGTTGTTTATTGTGATTTAAAAACCGTGTAAAAGCGAAATCGTGTAGTTCGAGTAGCCTGCAAACCAAAAGACGGGGTATTTTGTATTCCTTCAGTGAAGAGTCAGCGGTTTAGTGCCACGCAAATTCTATAAAAAGTATATCACTACATTGGAAATTCTTCGCAAGCAATAATTCGCTCTCAAACAAAGTAGCAAACAGCACTTGTGCCCCCTGCCTTAGTTCGCAAGAAGCAAAGTGCGCTCTTTCTGCGTCATTTGAGTTTGTCCCACACACACACACCTACATACATACATATATACCCAAACGTGCACATATCCTTAAGGCCAGAGAAGTTGACCATTTTGAGCCAATTTGATTTCATTATATGCACTTATTGTACTCCTATCTATGTACATACAGACATGCATTCATATGTTGGGCTATGTTTACATAGCGTACACTCAAATAAGTACGTACGTTCGTGTGTACTATGCGCTTACGACTATGAACCATACAATATTTTATTTGCTTAGCATTCGAGCCGCAGCTGCAATTCTTGTCATTGTCTTTCCCATTTAACTTTTACTCTCTTTTTTTTTATTTAGTTTTGTGTTGTTTTTTGGTGTTTTTTGTTCCCTGCTTCTTTATTTTTCTTTGCGCTAGCCGCCTTCTCTTTGTTGTTATATTTTAGTTTTTACTAGTTTAAAAATTTCTCCGCTGCTGGAAAAAAGGCTCGCTATAAATCAACAAATGTTGGCATTGCATTGCTAGAAAAAAGTTAAAAAGCGAAACAGTGAGCACACAAAAATTGAACAACATAGCATCCTTGGCGGCTCTTTCCTTTGTATCCCGATATGTGTGTGTATGTGTGCCGACGGCAAGTTGGCGGTGCATGGATAGCTGGATTGCGTCTTTCTGCGTATGGGCATGCGGTCCATAAATAAATTTGAAAAAAGTATACACACACATATATATGTGTATATATATATATATATAAATGCTATATGTATTGGTATTTACATTCGCATGGTATGGTTGTTGGTATGTGCGCACATATTTATACATATGTATGTATGTGTGTGTGTGTATTTACGCAAGTATGTGCAGGACGTATAAATATGCGAGTATTTGGAGCAGTCAACAGCGGTCAGTTCGTTTGGCCGGAGTTGTTACAACAGCACGACCGCCATCCCGCCAGCCCACCCAGTCCAATCCGCCCGTCCCGCAGTCCCGCATTTCGGCATTTCTGCATTCCCGCATTCACCTGCTGCAAGGCGAACCAAATAGTGCTTGCCTGCATGCCGCTGCGGTTGCCACAGTTTTTATAGACATTCGCACACATATTTGCTCAACTTCCCATTAATTTTTGAAATGCATCGAAAATTGAAAACAGCAGGAAAAGGCTGTAAAGCATTTCCGTGCATTCATACAGCACAAACGTTGTGTTGCATTGCGTAGCGTTGCGTTGTGATGTGTTGCGTGGCTCTGCAATGAATTGCATGGATATAAGCTCCGGCAGGCAGCGCTGACCATTCCTTACTTTCCTCATGATTTGTTCGTATATTTTATTGATAATTCGTCCTTTCTGCTATTCGCCTTTTTCTTTTTGTTGCTCACATGGCCAATATAAGTAGAGGAGTATGGGGCTTGCGAATCAGGGTTCGCATATTCACTGCTACCGTTTTATTAACTCGCGCTATGTGGGTTTGTACACGCGAAAACTGTATACACATCAGGGTGGTCTAACTTTTTTGAAAAATTTGGTTGTCTGAAAGTTTTTAGTGCACTTGTCATGCAAATTTCATGTCATGCAAATTCAGGATGACTCGTGAGTTGGAACTGATAATGCAAAAGGGCAGGTAAGTACAATTCCTTTCGTTGCGCTAATCACTTTGGCTTTTTTTCCTTGTTCATTCCTCTCGGGAGCATAGGGCCTCGACAAGACTCAGTCTTGCGTTGGTTTCGTCAATCTGTTTGTAATTTCTGACAGAGTAGGTAATTAGCCTTAGCTTACGCGTCTGAAATAGGTTTGGTATAAAAGAGTTCTAATTTCAATTGGCTCGAAAATCACGTAAATTATTGATATTTTTTTTTTTATTTGCTCGAGTTCTCGCCATTTTTTTTCTTTTATATGGAAGAAAACACTCAAGAAAATATTCAAAACTCAACGCGAATACCAGAAATCAATGGGCTATAAAACAGCATACTCGAAATTTTTTGAAAAATTCTGGCAAAGGTGTGAAATTTTGATGAATATTTGTTGATTTTTTTTTAATTGCATTTATATGATTTTTATAGTGGAATGATCCATATTTTCATACAAAATACAAAATAGAATTAAATGAGAACCAAAAAGAAAGTAATAAGTCTCTCTGCTATAGAACTATTCCATAAACTAGCGAATTAATACACTACAAAGTTCAAAAAAAAAAAAAAAAAAACAAATTAAAAAAAAAAAATTATAAAAAAAAAATTTCCTGATAGCCTCGACAGATGGTAGCGTTAATAGGGATTAACGACTTAATTCGGAATTATCTCAGGAATTAAGTGCAACTAATGCAGATTGACAACTAGCCGTAATTTTCATAATTCAAGCGGACTAGAGGAATTTTCGTTACCAACATTGCCGAAAAATGACTGTTAATGTCTAATGTGAATGAAAAGTAATGGCACTTTTAAAGAGCAGAACAAGAAAGACTGGATGCAAAAATAGTTGGCACTAATACATTTGAAATTACATTTTTCGCTTTAATATTTCGAAGCAGTTTGAGAAATTGCAATTTAATATTTTCCTAAATAAAGAATTGTTTCTTACAGGGTCCGGCGCTCGAAGTGTAAACAACTTCTGACCGCTCGCGTAGCTGATGCACGGACAGCTGATATCTGTTAGTTGGCTAAATGACAGTCCAGAGTATTATTTACAAGCGCGCGGAAGCATTTTCTGAGAGTCAGTAATGGATTTTAAACGAAAACGTGTGATTGCATTATATTTGGCAGGAAAATCACAACCAGCGATTGTTCGTGAGCTCGAGCACCTTAAAGTAAATAAAGTTTTTGTTTATTGCACCATTACTCGTTACAATGGCTAGCAGCATCGCGAAACGTCATTACGGCTGGTCATCAAAAGACTGCAACGTCACGTGAAATGCTTCAAAAAGTAAAGAAGAAGCGACTTGAGCAAAATCCCTGATGAAGTGCCAACCAAATGGCGAAAGAACTGAAAATATTTGAACGTAACATCCGCCGCATACTAAAATATTATCTCAAAGTCAAGCCTTACAAGATCCAAAAGGTGCATCATCTCACACCAAAGCAGCAGGTCGTCAGAATTGAGAGAGCGAAGGAGTTGCTTGGCTTGGCCGAAAGCGGTAAATTTCCGAACATTGAGTTTTCTGACGAGAAAATTTTTCAAATTGAGTAATGCGTAAACTCCCAAAACGATAGAGTTTATTTGACTGACCGTTTATACGAGAATTTGAGTCATCGACTGGCCACCAACCACAGAAGGCAGCACCCGCCACAAGTAAGGGTTTGGGCCGCTGTAACCGCAGATGGGCGCTTTACAATCGTTTTCATCGAGCTTGACGTCAAGATAAATACAAAATATTATCGGGAAAGTATTCTGGAGGTTGCGTTGAAGCCATAGGCAGAAAAACATTTCAGTGGCAGTCCATGGACATTTCAACAGGACTCCGCACCGCCTCACTAAGCTCGAGTGAGCGAAGAATGGTTAAAAAACAAAGTTCCGAACTTCATAACGTCCACACAATGGGTCTCAAATTCAGTCCACACCGATAGATTATTCGCATTGGGTCATTTTAGAGAGTAAGATCCGAACTAAAAGATTCACCTGCCTCGAGGTGCTGAAAAAAGCAATTGTTCCCGAATGGACCAAAATACCTGCATGTCACATTCGGGCAGCTTGCGATTCGTTTCTGGACCGTCTCAAGGCCATAGTCAGGGCAAAAGGTGATCATATCAAGCAAAAGTAAATTGATTCTTTATTTTGTATTATTTTCATACAATTTTTGATTTGTATTGAATAAAGGTAATTTTACAAACTAAATTTAGGGCCTTTGTAATTGGTTACACTTCGAGTGCCGGATCCTGTAGTATTAGGGCACCTAACCCCGTATTTGCTGCCTGCGGTCCATCTTTGACTACCGAAACTATACAATAAACAAATCAGCTGTTAATTAATCCGCGTATCAACCGTCTGTCACACTACAATTTTAATCAGATCAACTCGCCGGTTGTCCCGAATAATGCCGCCGTCATTCTGGGTTATAAAACCATTCACCACTCAGCAGGTCATGATGAAACTTCTCAGAAAAACATATTATATATAGTTCACATTTGAGAGCAATCAACTTACCTACAACTTTATATACCACAATCACTTAATATGGAACCACCCTAATGTGCATACTAGGACTGTTAGTGAGAAGATATATATTTTTTTTTTTGCTAATTTTTGTTGTTTGTATTTATTTAGTTAAATAACAAATAGTGTCATTAAACCCAATTTGGATCAATACGGCAAGTAATTAATTCATATAGAAAATTGTGCAAAGAAAAATCAAGGTCGAAGGACTACATCGCAGAGATATTTTGTTCACTCTGATGTATCCGCTAGAGCTCTTTCGCGCGAAATTTCGCTTATTAAGTAAAATCGTATTTTTTAAAAGAGGAAATTTATGTATTTATTCATCTAAAATATGTGAGCGAAATGTTAGACAATTAGTCGTTTATAAACATCAACTTAACGCAAGAGGTACTCATTTTCTACAGAGTTTAGCCCCAAGTATGTTAAATTTACCAGCTAGGTGGCCATTAGCTATGGTGAAAAGCAAAATTGTGCGAGCAACTTCAGCACAAATTTTTACTTTCGGTACTTTTTTTACTTTACTCTTTTCACCATGAGTTAATGCTGTATTCAGTCCTTCTTTCATAAAACCTGCATATATACGAATATTCAGAACAGTCGTTTAGCAGCCGCACAGCAGAACCGCACCATTGTTCTAATTCTAAATTTATTTCACTACTGTAGATAGACAGGTCGCTGTGTGCCACTTCTTACTAAAATGAAAACAAAAGATCTCAACATGGCAAGGCAGAAAGCACAGTCAAGCCCGACGCGAATTTATAAACATTTACGAGGGGTGCCTTTTATATGTCGGGATTTGGCATCCCTGGTGTTGCAATCTGGCAACTGACAGCTGTATCGCAAAGTTTGACATTTTTTGGCTTTTACGTACTCAGAACGTTTTGAAATACCAGCGCTATTTGTGTTGTTTACCGTAACATAAAAGATTCATCTCGGTCCAAAAATGGAATTAAATCATGAACATTTTCGTGCGATTATTTTTTACAACTTTCGACGTGGATTAACTCAGCAACATTGCATGGATGAACTTAATTCATTTTTTGGCGATGAAGCTCCATCAAGGGCCAGTGTTTATCGATGGTATGGTGAATTCAATCGTGGACGTAGTTCACTCCAAGACGAATTTCGTGAAGGTCGTCCAAAATCAGAGAGAATAAGCACCCTCTGCCATTTTAAGGGAGGAAGAAGATATGCAGATCCGGTACTGAAGGAGATCAGAACAAGATACCTAAGCGCAGCGAAGCTAAATGAAGCAGAAGTAATAGATATATGTACTTAATCAAATATAACATCTGCGTGTCACGAAAGTTGTCCAGTAAAAGTGAAAAAGTCACAAAGAAATGTTCCTTGGTGGAAGAGTACACTTTCCGACCTGCGTAAAGAAACAAGAACTTTATGGAATAGAGCTAAAGTAACGGGGGATTGGTCTTCCTACTCAACAGCCCTAACCAACTACAACAAACATATGAGGAAATCTAAAAGGGCTACTTGGAGGAATCATTGTGAAAAGATTTGTAGTCTTCCGAATGCTATTCGTATCCAAAAAGCCCTTCTAAAAGATCACTCAAACGGCATTAGTACCCTGAAAAAGCCAGATGGAAGCTACACAAGGAATCCAGAGGAAACCAGTCAACTTCTGCTGAACACTCACTTCCCTGGATCACGTGTGCTAGACGAGATCACTGTGCCGGCAGAAACTACTACAGGGTGGCTGATGAATTTTGCTACATTGAAAACTCAAATAACTTTTTTTTTAGTGTATGGAATTCATTTATTTTTTTTTCAAGTTGAAGGTTATTAAATTTTATTAAATGTAGCTTAACTAGTTTTAAAAATAATTGAATTTAAATGCCCCCCATGCTCGTTGACACAAGTGCGGCATCTTAGTAAAAAGTTGTTCATTGCTGCTTTGAGAGTTGCGACAAGAATAGCCGCAATTGTTGCCCGAATGGATTGTTTTAGTTCATCCAAATTTGTTGGCTTTGTTTTATAAACTTCTTGTTTACATAAACCCCACAAGAAAAAGTCAGGTGCAGTAAGGTCAGGCGACCTGGGGGGCCAACGAAATTCGGAGTTTCTTGAAATCAGTTTATTGGGAAATTTTCGTCGCAACTCTGTCATAACAGTCTGGGCTATGTGAGACGTTGCCCCATCTTGTTGAAACCACACAGAGTTGAAAGGAATTCTCTTTCGGCGTAGTTCTGGATAGAAAAATTCTTTCAGCATTTTCAAATAACGGTCTCCAGTAACCGTAACGGTGTGACCATTTTCTTCAAAAAAATAAGGCCCGACAATACAGCGTGAAGAAACCGCACACCACACTGTCACGCGAAGAGGATGCAATTCCGTCTCGTGGAGTATCTGTGGGTTAGAAGTACTCCATATTCGACAATTTTGTTTGTTCACATTGCCGTTTAAATCGAAATGGGCCTCATCAGACATGAAAAGGCAGTTTAACATGTTTTGGTCTTCTTCCACCATTTGCAGGATCTTCTGGCAAAATTCCAAGCGAATCGGCAAGTCTGCTGCATTCAGTTTGATAACCATTTGAATTTTGTAGGGAAATAAGTCTAAATCTTTGTGCATTATTGTTTGCAAAGACTGTCGGCTGACACCAAGTTGAGCAGATAAGCTTCTTGTTGAAACCCTTGGATTGCTTTGTATAGCTGCAGCTACAGAAGCGATCGTTTCCTCCGTCCGAACTGGTGGGTTTCGATGATAAGGCCTTCTTGCGACTGTTCCTTGCTCAGCAAAATTATTCACCAGTCTCATTATGGTCCATCTGCTCGGGGGATCGCCGCCAAACATCCGCCTGTACTCTCTCTGTACCAAAACTACGGACTCCAGTGCGTGATAGCGGCGGACTATCCAAATTCTTGTTTGCGTGTCCCAGTTATCCATTTTAATAAATTTTAAAGATCAATCTGCAAATTAAAACAAAAATGGAACAGATAACTTAAAAAGAAAAAAAGTTATTCAATTTTTTTTTGGTAGCGGCTTTCATCAGCCACCCTGTACATCTGCGAGTACTGATAACTTGAAACTAGTAAACAAGCTATTCCATGAAAAGCGGGTACAATGGGCGATATCAACATTCAGCCCATACAAATCTCCTGGACCTGATGGGATATTCCACTGTCTTTTACAGCAGGGTGCACACCATATTATCCCCAATTTGACCAGACTATACAAAGCAAGCTTACTGCTAGGATATTTACCTACAAAATGGGCTGAGGTCAAGGTTGTATTTATTCCAAAGGTAGGGAAAAAACCCGAACAATTGCCTAAATCATACAGACCAATTAATCTCAGCTCATTTTTCCTTAAAACAATGGAAAAGATAGTTGATCAGCATATTAGGGAAAACAATTTAGCTAACTTCCCACTGCATCGACTTCAATTTGCCTATCAATAGGGAAAATCCACTGAGATTGCAATACACAGCCTGGTAGACAGTTATTGAAAAGGCTATTAAGTCCAAACAGATAGCTCTATGAGCATTTATTGACATATCAGGGGCTTTTGATAACACTTCCTAAGGGGCAATCTATAATGCCCTATATCTAAAGGAGGTACCTGAACCCATCACTAGATGGATAATATTCATGTTGAAATCTAGGACGATCAGCACCGAACTAGGAGGAACAATCAAATCTATCAAAGCCACAAGAGGTTGCCCCAAAGGAGGCGTACTCTCTCCGCTTCTGTGGACTCTAGTTATTGATGAACTTCTCCAGAAACTGAATAACCTAGGATTTCACACTCAGGGTTACGCTGATGACCTAGTAGTTTATGTATTAGGCTAGCATGAGGAAACCATTTCGGATCGCATGCAGCAAGCCCTTACAATAATAAACAAATGGTGCACGGGTAAAGGGCTTTCCATTAACCCCCAAGGAACATAAATCTCAAATGTCCGAGCATTAATGGAACAACACTTCAACTCTCGACAGAAGCGAACTATCTTGGCGTCAGTCTTGACAAAACGCATACGGAGAATTCCCATATTGAGACAGTTACTTCAAAAGCCACAAGGGCATTCTTTGCCTGCACAAGCCTTTTTGCTAAGACATGGGGACTAAGCCCTAGAATGACCTCCTGGACATTCACCACAGTTGTGAAACCCTTAGTCACTTATGCATCCTTAGCATGGTGGCCCAAGGTCAAGCAAAGAAAGGCAGCAAACGAATTAAACAAACTGCATCGCCTGATATGTGTTGGTATTACATGGGATATGTCCCACGGATGCATTGGGTGTGCTCCTGAACATACCACCGCTTCCAATTCTAATTGAAAGGGAAGCTCGCTCGAGTGCCTTAAAATTAAAAGGTATATCTGAACTTAAAAGTGGAGATATGAAAGGACATTTAAATTTTTTAGAAGACTTCCTACATAAACAAATTCTTCATAGGGATGATATACTATCACCTAAACCAATACTGTTCAGGAACTTGCAAGTTATAATTAATGAACGCACAGACTGGAGAACTAATTCTATCACTTTCAAACCTGGCTCTCAGCTATGGTTTACTGATGGGTCCAAATTGGAAAATGGTAGAACAGGGGCAGGAATCAATGGACCTAAATACAAAAAATCGATTCCGATGGGATTCTACCCAACAATATTCCAGGCAGAAATACATGCCCTTGAAATATGTATGTGCGAGAGAATGCCTTAGCAAGAAAATGAGAGGTACTCACATCTACATACTTTCAGATAGCCAAGCGGTTCTAAAACCTAAACCTGCCTAAACCTTCTCAACACGTTAGGAAACCTCAACATAGTAGCACCAGGCTGGATTCCGGGACATGAAGGACATGAGGGAAATGAAATGGATGATGGCCTTGCAAAAAAGGAGCAAATATACAACTTACAGGTCCTGAGCCTTTCTGTGGACTCACAAAAGGCCACATTGATGAATTCCTTAGGAAATGGGAAGAAAGAAAATTTGCTGCATACTGGCTAAACTGTGCCGGTCAGCGTCAAGCCAAAATATTTCTAAGTCCCAACAAAGGAATATCCGACAAGCTACTCTCACTAAGCAGAGTAGATCTGTGACTTTTAAGAGGATATCTTACAGGTCACTGCAGCCTGAGGTCTCATATAAATAACATTGGTCTATCTGAGACCAATGTCTGCCGCTTTTGCGAAATGGACAGAGAAAGCTCAGAACATGTGCTTTGTGATTGTCCTGCGTTGGGCAGACAGAGACTTCATCACCTTGGTGGTATCGTAGTATCTCCATGCAATCTTTGGAACAACAAACCTAAAATTGTGCTAAAATTTTAAGAAAGCCAAAAACTCTAGGGTTACAAAAATAGGCCTTTCACAATAGATCAGCTCTGGTCGCGGTGCGTAATGGCCTTCTAATAATAATAATAATATGTACTTAATGGCCACAATTGGAAAAGACTAACTTGCTTTATATACTCGGCCTTACGCTACAGAGATCTTCTTATTGCAGAGTTTAATTTTTGATTCATTGTTGAGCTGTGAGAGACAACATTGTTATTGCCCAAATTTATTGTTTCTGTCTTTATGTATCTATATATTTAAACGAATTATTGTATAAATTATTGAAATGTAAGATCCAATATTTATAAATAAATAAAGAATTACTACTACTATGATACTACTGTAGATAGATCATAATTGTGGAGCTAGACAAAGTATCATTTTTTTTTGTTTTCTAATTTTTAAGCCTAAACAAGTAATAAAATCACGTAAATCATTTGTCCACTCCAATAATACTCCCAGACACTTGTCAACGTTTGTCAGTCACGCAATTTCAAAAGTTTTTATCCCTAACTGCGACTAACTGCGACACGCTTACGCATAGATAAATACGTACACATAATTATATGCATGCGGGTGTGTGTGTGTGTGTGGGCAAGCTGTCGCGCCGTTCTGGCTACCAGAAATTTGTCCGATTGTTTGAAAGGACAATTTAGCCCGTCGTCGCAAATATCTACATAAATAGAGATGTGCGCGATTGCGGTTTATTTTGTGTAAATTTGTGACATTTCAAAGGTTTTGCACAGATATTGGCCATAACAAACGGTGAGTGACTATTTTTAGCGCAACGTCAGTCAGCTTGACAAGCTGATGAACTGGTTTACGGACCGTGGGCTTGCTTGTGTTGCAATTGCACCTAAAATAAGGATTTCAATGTGTACGTGTGCATGTGTGTGTGGATATGTATGTATGTATGTACATATGTATGCATTCTTACATATATACACACATATATACCTATTCAAGTATGTTAATAGGAAATGACTTGCACCAGTAAAATTGCAAATCAATTACGCTTTATTCCACCACGTTGAGTTAAAATAACGGTACTTCATGCCAAAATTTTTTTTACTCCAACGCATTCAATAAACACACACACACACCCGCCAGCACACACACATATTTACTTAAACACTTACCGACAGCGATCGACCTGTTTATGGTAACAAAATTACGTTGAGGTCACGAATGATGGATACATTGCACACACCGGTGACCGCCAACGGAAATTATGAGTATGCGCTCATTTGAATGTGTGAGTACTTTGTGCGAATGTGTGCATTCATATATTATATTTCAGTACGTGCTGGAATGGAAGCGAGAATGCGAGATCCCGGAATTTTTTTACGCTGGCGTAAGTGCTTTGATGTCTTGAAGGGACAAAATATTTTTAGTCAAAAGTGTAGAAATTTAAATTTTTTTAAATGACTAATCTAATATTGATCAAATCAACTCAAGCTCTATTTTTATGAAAAATTTTAAAATTTATCACTGATTACAAAAGAATTTTTTAGAATGCAACAGTACGACCTTTTTTCATATGGAAGAAATTCGCAACACTTTAAGGGAAAAGTTATAAAAAAATCTACGAAATATTGGAGCAACTGCAAACTCGCACTTTATCATACAATTTTCTAATTTTCGTCACCCCTCAAAAGGCAATGGCAAACCTCTAAGAGTATTTCTGGATGGAAAAAACCATCCACAAAAAAAAAAGCAAAAAGAAAATTGTAAAAACAAAACACTGTAGGTCCCTCTATTTCTGTTATAGAAAATATCAAGGCGCACACCACAAATAGGAGGAGGAGCTTTATCAAATATCCAATAAAAGGTGTTTATATTTAAAACTGCATTTCCAAAATATTTCTAGAAATTCTAATTAAAAGCCGTGGAACTGGAATGTAAACTTGTAGAGTTTTGCTAATTTTTGTATCAATATATGAATTTAGATTGTTTTGGTTTTTGCTACACAATACTTTCATACAAAAGTAAAGATTACTAAAAATAGATTGAAATTTAAATTTGAAAACGTCGAGCCAAGGAGCACCAGAAGATTTGGTGTCTCCTAAAACACTCAGGCTAAAAAGCCTATTGTATTTAAAGCTCTGGAAAGGGGGTACATAGTCAAGGACGGAAGGAGAAAAGTATCAGAGAAAGAGATAGGAAAGTAGAGAGACAGAGATAGAGATAGTTAGTCCTGTGAGAATTTTCCAGATTCTTTGTAAATCTGTAAATATCCTCCAGTTTTATAGAACGAATATTACTCATTCTCACGACATCGGAACCCAAAACTCGTAGCCGTGCTCTAGCAAAGGCAGGACACTCATAGAGAAAGTGCTCAATGCTATCTGCCTCTTCCAAGCAAGACAAGCACATTGGGTCCTTAATGATTCCAATGGTGGTCATATGCTGACCCCATGGATTATGTCCTGTACTGATACCGACCATCAACCGAACGTCTTTCCTTCTAAGTTTTAGTAGAAAGTTTGATAGTTTTCTGTTATAGATTACTATGAAAAAAAAAATTACAAAATTGGTCTAAATGTGAGGTGCTATCGGTGTGTCGCGGCGTATATGACCAAACATAGTAGGTTGTTCAATAAGGTTTGCGGTTCCATGAGAACGGGCGCTGCTAATACCCTCACTGTTTTTTTTTTTTTTTCTGTTATGCTGGTTCACACTTCATATGAGCGTAGGTGAAGTTTCATTTCAATCTGTCAACTCATTATTTGTTTAAAAGCCATTTAGTATCGACGTGTCACAGTATTTTCTACAATGTGAAAAATCAAGTCTCCTGCAGTGATTGAATTTTTATTTTTGGAAAGTTGAAAAGAAAAGGAAATTTATAAACGACTGTTGAAAATGTATAAAGACTTCTCGCCATCAATTTGTACAATAGAAAAATGGATTGCTGCATTCAAACGTGGTCTTACAAACCTTGAAGACGATCCACAGTTGTAGTTTTTCTAGAAGAATAGTATAATTCACTTAATCCAACGCTTTGGAGAAGTCCGTGTAGACGACAATTGAGCTTGATTTTCAAACGCGCTTATTATTAGTTAATAAGGCAACATTTTTGTCACGTCATTGGAGATGCGGCAACAGAATTTTGCACTTTATGTCAACAAATCAGCTGATTCCATCCAAATCCCTGGGAGCCAATTAACGGTCTTATGTTGGTCACAGCTTTAAAATAAAATTATTCTCCAAGCGCACTATAAAAAAATGCCTCGTAGCAAATGTACGCACATCACTAATTCATTCTTTCTTCATCCCGAAAATTCCGATCTTCCAACTTTTAATTTTTCTCCATCACAATTAAGTCGCGACTATTTGAGCTGCAAGCTGCTGGGTCCACGTGACAGGTTGCCTTTCTGTTTACCTGTGCCTTTCATTATAATCGGTGTACGAATTAAATTGGGATTTTACGAGTTCTATATTTGCGTGGTGCGTATGAATTCCGATTGCATGCAGGCGTCTGCGCGTATGTGTGTGTGTGTGTGTGTGATGTGTGCACCTGTTTGCAGTCGGAGTATGAATAATGCATGTCATTATAAAAGGCAGATGATTATGCAAAATGCGTGAAAAAAGTCGTTAAATGCTTGCTGGTGTTACAGGCATAGTTCCGCTGTTATTTTTCGAATCGCCAATGCGGTTTTCGGCAGAAAAGCTCCAATTTAATTTTAATAAATAACTACATTACTATGGCAGAAAAGAATAGTTAATTGCACACAATAGTAAACATTATGCACAGTTAAAATACATATTTAATGCTATCGGAACAGTCCACGTTTTATTAGAGGTTTTTATTTTACAAAGCTGGCATTTGCAACCGTACATACACACACGCACACACACACATACGTATGATATGAGCCCGAAAAAATATATTGGAAGGTTTTGCTTTTAACCTTCTTTGCATGATGATGGAAATTTCAATCATAATATTTAGTCGAAAAAATAGGTACTCAAAACCCTTGTACTGTAAATTTTTTGTTGCCGGCAACTTTTTAAGCGACTATTGCGTACAACAAAACGCAATTGTCAAAAAATAACAAACGTCACTGTGAATTACCAGGCCTAGAACTTGTCATTCCGCTGTTTGTTGTGAATGGAAGAAGGAGCGAGATTTTAAATTGTTTTATGGAAATAAACGGAGATATAAAATGCAATAAAAGTGAAAATGAGTGGAGAAAAGTTTTGTTTTCATGTTTTTGTTATTTTATGTACAATTTATATCAAAACACTCTGAATAAATTTCTCAAAATTATGTGACGTGTGGCAAACATTTTTTTGTAAATGTTTATTTTATGTTGTTTTTTAGGGAAATTTGAATGAAAGAGATATTGAAGATTATCTTAGTAAGTTAGAAGGCGGTTGGCTCTCAGAAGATGGCCAAGACTCCGATGATGAAAACCGCGATGCTGATGAAATTATAAGAGTGTTGTAGGAGGAGAACGATGACGATGATGATGTGGATGAAAATGCTGACATTGATCCTCCTCTTGTAGAACCAGCTGGTGATAGCAAAGGAAGAGAAAGGGATCTGCGTATCAGGTGGAGAAGGACTTGGCTTCACGTGGTGTGTCCAAATGGCGCCGGTTAGTAGGAGAAAGAAATGACTGGTGTGCTTTGTTAAACTCGGCCAAATCGCTTAATCGGTTATTGCGCCAATCAAGAAGAAGAATTTTCTGGCTCATCAGTAAGTTACTAAAAAATCGACTACAAAGCTCCTACTGAAACCTCGGCTAAACAAGAAAGCAATTCACAAATTGACAATTGCTATGATGGCCGCCGTAGACGAATGGGACGTGACTACCATTCGGAAATCGGGGAACGTAAGTATGAATATCCGTCAAATACTAAAAAAAAGAAAAATGTTTTTCCAATGCCGGTCGGCATTAGCAAACCACCGAGTATATGTGTGCCACGAAAAAGCTCTTCATAAAAAATATCTGGCGTTCGGAGTCGGCGTAAAACTGTAGGCCCCACCGTTTCGAGAACAACATCAAGACGCATGCCACAAATAGGAGGCGACGCTCGGCCAAGCACCCAATAAAGGGTGTAAGCGCCATATATACAAAAATTATAAAGTAAAATGATCTTAAATCTATACTATAAAGGTGCATGTCTGTACCAGAGACCTGCATGGCTCACTGTTTTCTTGAGTTGTTCATACGCTAAATTTCTTGCTCACATTCAGTCAATTGAACCAAAATATTTGGTCAAGTACAGTCAGCTCATGCAGGCGAACGCGTAGTTCAGCTCAGTCAACACGTATGATCTAATGTCTTCGGCTCAAATCTAATCATTGAACAAAAAGCAGCATTGAATGAAATTAGCATCGGCCTTTGCGTTCAAACGATCAAACTTGTTCAAAGAAGTAATTGTCATTATTGTAAATAGCACATGTTCGAGCAAACGAGCGATGGCGTACAATGTACGCTGTAAATTGCGTTTCGTATTTGAAAGGATTAGTTGGTTTCAGCAATGTTTCCTTATTTACATTATTTTCTTTCTTGTTTTATTAAAAGTTTTAAGAAAAAAAACAAATATGAAAATATAGTGTTTTTGCTTTAAAATTTTGCTTTTACTTTGCTATCGTTAGTTACAAGCAAAAACTCATGCGGGATCATACGTGTTCAAACCGGCTCATTTGGCTCTATAGCCCTTTTATTCTTGCTCAAAAAAATGAATGTATAGCCGAACGAGCAAATACACGAAACGGCTGCTATGAAGACGATTGGTGATAACATCGGAGAGCTAAAACACAGCACATGATTTGATTGAGCTGAAATAAACAATGACAATAACTTATTTGAACAAGTTCGATCGTTTGAACGAAAAGGCCTGTTTTTTTGTTCAAGCGAAGCGTATGAATGTTTTACACTGAGCCGGTGCAGTTCTCTGGTCTGTACGTTGTCCGCGCATCACTACGAAACGACAACACCAAATGACGTAAACATTTTTATACAGGATGGGCCATATAGCGTTTGCTTTTTGAACCACCTATTTTTTTGAGAATGGTAACACAAATGACATGTCAAATGTGTTCATAATTTACTTAAAGGTTTGACATTTACGAAATGGGACGCTATACGCTTGAACAAAACTGGGAAACATTGAAAACCCATTTCCAAAGTGGTGAGCCGTCTTCTTCTTCCGCGGTTACAGTAAATGGCGAGCGTTACCGTGACATGCTCAACGAGTTTTTGTTTCCAAAAATTGAAGAGGATGACATGGACGACATTTGGTTTCAACAGGACGGTGCAACTTGTCACACTGCCAAAGTTACACTCGAACTTTCGGCTACCGTTTTTGAAAACCGAATAATCAGCCGAAATTCCGATGTCAATTGGCCGCCTCGGAGCTGTGATTAAGGCCCGTTGGACTATTTTTTGTGGGGAACAATCGAAAATGTGCTTAAAAATTGGGTTGATCGAATGGACTACTGTAAAGCCAGTCGTGGCAATCTTTTGAACGATATTATTTTTCATTCACAAATGACAATGTTCAATCTTCAAAATAAAAAAAGTTTGAAAAAATATTGATTCGTTTTTTTTTTTATAGCCGATTCAAAAAGCAAATTTTACATGGCCCACCCTATACATTCATATTTTCACCCAATGAAGGTTATAGGAATGTTTTTATGATGGAACTCCCTTCCCACAGCCCCCAGGGCGCGCCACCACTCTCATTCGTCACTAATAATCGAATATTCCGCAACTATGACCCAAATGCAAAGTTCAAAAACGGTTTGAGATAGAAAATTAGTAAAAATAAATTTGCTTGATATTTTTCTGATTGGTTGTTTTGATTTTATTCAACGAGGCATAGCAACGGATGCCGGGTATTGTAATATTATGGTTATTAATTAATAAAAAATGTTCCATGAAATTATTGTTTGTAGTTCTTTTATATACATATCCTAAATCCCTCAAAACTATTCCTACGCGAGAGGTGCCGCGGGTTAAAGCTAGTAAAAATAAATTAAAAATCACTTAGTTGTTAGATGCTCGATCACAAGTTCGAGCGCCCTTAATGGAATATCCTCCATTATTAGTTAAAGAATAATTAAAGAATGCAGATTTATCAAGCTAATCATTCTCTTTGGCTTTTTCAAATATGGCATTCACTGAAATCACATCCAAGTACTCTCAAACTGCTGCGAATAAGAGCCTTAAAGCTGTGCTTACACGCTTTCACACAGAAATGCAGCAATTCGAACATTCACACACCTAAATGTTGTGCATTCACACATTCAAATATTAACAAGTATTGCAACGGCCAGAAAATACAGACACTATTTATGAACACACACATACATGCACACATGCATACACACACAGCTCATTTAATTCTAGGATTCGCCATATTTATGAGTTGCGCCCTTCGCAAAGTGGAAAATATTCTACTAATCCATTTCGCCTAATTAGTTAATTTATATTAAAATTCATGACAACGTTAAAACACTAATGTGCCGCGCTGTGTCGACGAGACAAACATCAGCCGGTGCGGCGTTAACGCAGCACAAGCGACGGCAGAGCTAACAGGGGGCGGGTTTGAAGAAAACACCAAGTGTTTACTCGGTTAAACACAAAATTCATCTCGACGCTAAATGATTTAGTTAGAATTTTCCACTAGCGTCGTATTCTCGATGTCAAGCACTTTTGGGGCAGGAAGGTTGCATAACGCCTTTTACCACTTGTCCCTTTTTTCGACACTTGAGCTGTGTGCATTGTCAACTTTTAATGAATATTGCAGCAGTTGACTCGGTCTTAGACAAACCGATGTTCTTTGCCTTGTCTCCGCCTCATGAGCCAAACAGGCGAACTATGTGAGAACTGAGTGTAAAACCAATTAAACACCCCGCCTGATACCCTCACTTGGGCGGACTATCAAAAACTCCTTGAACGTTTACACTTTCAATGCAGAATTTGCCGCAAAACCACATCTGAATACGGTAAGCCACATTGACGTAACTGTTTACCAACACGAAGAGCGTCCGAAGGATATGTATGGATATGTGTGTGTGCGTGTGTTTGTGTGTGATAATTTCTTGTACGAGTACACAGAACTGAGAAATGCTAATTATAAATGCACGCAAAATTGAACGCATTAATTTTAAATGAATGCAGATTTTGATATGGTGTAAAGAAAGCTAAGAAACTATTTGATATTGACACTTTTCTGCATGATTTGCAACATTTCCCATTTAAGCTCTCGCAAGGCAAACAATTGAGGTTAAGGACGAGCACAAAGAAAATTGACTTTATTTTACAAATGATTTGTAGTTATTTATTTATTTATTATTAATCAACAAACCGGCTGCTTAAAGACTGTGAGGTACAGGGTTGCCCATATTCGACGGACTCATCTGGCAACCCTGTATCTTTTGACAGAGACGTCAGATCGCTTAATGACATACCGCGTTGGAAGCGTCAGTCCAAGCAGATTTTTACCATGGAACAGCAAACGCCACGCGAGCGCTCCCAAACTATTGAAATTTACATTCAACAAAAGAAGTCAATTGTGAAAACTCAACGTGCGTATAAAAAATTAAATAATGTGAAAAGAGCGCCTTCTAAGAACACCATTAAACGTTTGTACGAAAGGTTTTCGATTGGTGATGCTCTTTCTAATCCAATTGCTCTTGTACGGGCCAGTGTTGAGACGTCGCCAAGGACATCCCAAAATCGCCGTTCTCAGCAGTTGGGCATTGCTAGGACCACTTAACAACGAATTATCCGCATTGATTTGCATTTATTCCCGTATGAGATTCAATTGACGCAAAGATTGTTGCCTGCGGACAAGCCTCGTCGATTGGAATGGGTCCAAAGAGTCGTCGAAATGGCTGAAGATGACGAGCAATTTTGGAACAAAATCATCATGTCCGATGAGGCTCATTTCTTATTGAATGGGACGGTAAACAAGCAAAATTGCCATATTTACGCCACTGAAAATCCTCACGAAATTCAAGGGGTACCTCTTTACGAAATAGCACATGAAAAGCACCCGAAAAAGTCACTGTTTGGTGCGGCGTTAGTGCGAAAACAATTATTGGGCCGTTTTTCTTCGAAATGAAATGGTCGTGCTGTTACCATCAAACAGGAGCGTTATCGCCGATATGATAACCACTTTTGCGATGCCAGAAATTGTTTTCTCGTCGTTTGATTTTGATTTGGCGATTTTGACTGGCCACCGCGATCACCCGATTTAACGCCACCTGACTTCTTCTTGTGGGGATATTTAAAATCAAAGGTTTATATTAATAAGCCAAAAACTATAGAAGAGCTCATCCGTGAGGAAATAGCCGCTATTCCAGCCGAAATGTTAGCTAAGACTATGGAAAATGCTGCAAAACGGGCACAATACGCCGTACAGGCTCAAGGCGGCCATTTGAGAGATATCATATTTAAAAAGTGATGTCAACAAATCTACTTGAACCAAGTAAAATGATTATTATCGTCAACATGATTAAAAAAAACACATGGGTCCGTCGAATATGGGCAACCCTGTAGATGGATGCAAATATAGTTGATATGAGATTTATAAGTATGCTTTTAAAAGTAAACTTCGAATAAGAATCATGTTTTATTTTTAGTATCATATATGAATATACAGAAAATATACGGAAAAAAGAACAGCACTAGCTCAAGGCCATCAGCTGGTCGAATAAGAAAAATCAAGTCTAAGGCAGAATAATAAGCATTAATCCTCTTAAAAGGAGCATTGATTCCATAAACAATTTGGGCAATACCCACAAAAAATATTTCATTACAACGGAAAATGCATGAGGGAACATTGAAATTTATTTTAAGGGGTTATATACCTTGTGGTCCGGTGAAATTAGCGAAAGTTGGGTTTTTTTTAAAGATATGTAGCAATAATTTTATTGTATAAAAGTTTTTATTATTGGATATTACAATGTTTAAAGAAAAAAAAAAGGCTTTGTTTGTGTAAAAATATTTAAAAATGGCGGAGTTATGGCGTTTTCCCCCAAGACCCTTTTTTTGGAAGAGGCTTGCGGTGGACGCGATTCAAGTCCACCAAGTCAACTGAAATCAAAAAATCGAAAAGATTTCATTAGTATAGGGTTATATCTTCTTAGTGAACGATCAATATATTAAATATTTTGATTTTTGTGAAAATAGGATTATGTTTTTAAAAAACTCCACTTCTACAGTCCTAAAATTGGCATTAAAAAATTCATATCTGCAAAATAAAAATTTATACATAAAAAGTTGATCGTTCACTAAGAGGCGACATCAATTACGAACAATTTAAAAAAAAAATTATAAAAATCGGTTGAATACTTTTTTTGCAATCGCGTCCACCGCAAAAGCATTTTTGGAAAAACACGTTTTTGAGATAATCGCGTTTAAAGTTTCAAGCGCCGCATGAGGCCGTACGCTCAGGACGTGACGACGCACAATTTAAAACGCTGTAACTTTCGATCTATTGCTCAGATCTCTATGAAATTTTTGGAAAATGTTCTCAAGGGATTGTACTTTACGATAAAGAAATAAAATTTATTTTGATTTTTTTGAAAAACACAAGGTATATAACCCCTTAAACATCGACAACAGAACCTGCCTAGACTCTAGGAGCATGAGATTTATTGGTAAGCAATGAGAGCAACCGCCGGAGCCGAATGCGTTGATGTATGACTACCATTTGGAATTCGGAGAAAGTAGGATCGAATGAAGAAAAAGTTTTCTCTAACAGCCTGCCCCTCGGCAGGCAATGACAAACCTACGAGAGCGTATTTCTGCCATTAAAACCCTCCTCATAAAGAAAACCATCCGTTTGGAGTCGGCTTAAAACTGTAGGTCCCTCCATTTGTGGAACAACATCAAGACGCATGCCACAAATAGGAGGAAGAGCTCGGCCAAACACCCAAAACTGACTGGATTCAAAGCGCAAAAAAGCTCTCTCAACAGACTCTAATCTATTCACATTTTTTTCATATATCCTCATTCACTCCGCTCGGGAGCATAGAGCCTAGACAAGACTCTTCCATCGTACATGATTATGGGCTGTTATTTTTGCGCATCTGATAGCTCGCGCAACATCGACCTTCTCTAAATAATATTTGGCCGACCGTGACCTCTGCTCCCTTGCGATTTCCAAACCAGTGCCATTCTCGTGATGCTATTTGATGGTTTTCTAAGCGTGTGACCTATCCATCGCCACTTTCTGCATTTGATTTGTCAAAGGATATGTTCCTTATTCGTTGATGTACACAGCGCGTCGTTGCTGATGATGTTCAAATAGTATATTCTACAGATGATACGGAGGCGTAGACGAAAGATTCTAGCTTCTGAGTGTAGCCAACCATGTTTCACTTCCGTAAAACAATACTGACCATGCGCTGAATATTCGCAGTTTAGTGCGCCTGGAGATTCGCGAACTGTATGCATTCGCCCGAATGCCACCTTCGCTTTGTTTAGCCTGCTGTTGACATATTCATCTGCTCCGCCGTTTGTCGCGCTAGTGCAGCCGAGGTAACAGACGCTTTTGATAAATTCTACCAGACACTCGTCAATCATTACATGTCTTGCTTTAATGTGGTTGACTCTCACAGCCTTCGACTTGGCGATGTTGGCCGCCAGTCCGACAGTGTGTGCCAGCGTGACTAGTATGTCCACCTTCGCTTGCATATTAGTGAGTTTGTGAGAGAGGAAACAGATATCGTCGGCGTAGTCCAGATCCTCGAGTTGTTTAGTGAAACACCATACGATGCCTCTTTTGCGCAATTGGTCAATTGGCTCATAACGTCGTCTAGGAAGATGGCGAAGAGAAGGGGCGCCAGAGGACAACCTTGCCTTACGCCTGCGTTGGTGGGGAATGAGTCGATGATGTTGCCATTTTGAAGTACTGCCAGTTCGGAGTTCTCGTAAAAGACTCTGATGAGGCGCATTATCTTAGCGGAAACTCGCTTTCTACTCAACGCCAGCCATATTGAGTCTCGTTGAGTGTTTCGAATGCCTTCTTAAAGTCAACGAAAAGCATGTAAAGCGTGGAGCGCCACTTAACTGATTGTTCTTTTCAGATGCGAAGAGTGTTGACTTGGTCAACATAGCTTTAGTGAGGGTGAAATCCAGCTTGGTCGTCCCTTAAGGAGTGTTCAATACATTGAAGTCTACTTTGTTTGATCGTTGTTTCCATTAATAGCTGAGACTTATTTTCAGTAATCTCTGAAAGCTTCATAGGGGTTTTCCCATACATTTTTATTGTTATACTCCGATAGTCAAGCCGCGATTAAGGCTCTGACAACGCCATGGTGCAGAACGAAATTAGTAAACTCCTATAAAGAAGAGATCAAATCTCTTGGGTGTGCAGTAGGGCGGGTCGTTTTAAAAATCGCTCATTGCTCTCTGAAAATCGAGTTCTAGGGATCAAAATAAGAAACTTTGCGGAAGGAACCATACCTCTAAAACAAATTCAGATGTCCCCCAATTTGGGTCGAACGAAAAATCCCACTTTGACCCATTTAGAGTGCTCCAATCGAGTCCAAATGTATGACCGACCGCCACTAACTTGGGACGGCCGATCCACCCATGCCAGTGGCACACCCCCTGGAACTCCCCTGGGGGGTTCCCCATACAATCGTTTCAAAATATCATCATTTTTGGCCTTTACATGAGAAAAGAAACTAAAAAGTTCGACCCAAATTGGGGGACATCAGAATTCGTTTTAGAGGTATAGTTCCTTCGGCAAAGTTTCTTATTTTAATCCCTAGAATATGATTTTCACAGAGAAATGGGCGATTTTTTTGCATCCCCAGAAATCGACCCGGCCTAGTGTGCAATTATTATTTCTCAGGAAAGCGCTGAAAAGATGGAGCTCCATTTCTTCATGTGCTATTTCGAAAACCATTTGGCCTCAATACTATATACGAAAGACTCAGAAAGTTCTTTGGACTCCTCGCCATTCAATTTCCAAACTCGTAGCTACATATGTTCACCGGTCACTGGACGATCGGCACACACGCGGAAAAGCTAGGGTTACCATTTAACCCGCATTGCAGAAGCTGTGGAAACCTTTCAGAGAAGGAGACTGCAGAGCATTTTCTCTGTAAATGTCCGGGTTTGGCAGCTAGATGACTAAGTCACTGGGATTTCCTTCCTTCGACAGCCTGGGGCAGTGCGCCAACCTAAATCCCATCAATTTTCTCAATTAAAGCAACAGCTCTGGCTGGCTGTAGATATCTACCTGTTGGAGGTCTCATAATGGTATCAAAACGGCGCTTTGGTGCTACTTGAGGAGTGCTAGGTGCACTTCAAACATTTTACCTATCTGCCTAGTTGTGCTTTTTTAGAAAAGAAAATCTGCGCTCTTATGGGATCGCGCTGTAGTTGCGAGAATGCGCAATATCGGCAAGAATTTTTCATAATCGGAATACTTACAGTTGAATTCCTAATTATTTGCTGTCGAACTCATATTTCTACCGGCACATAGAAGGCTTTTGGAAAAATTAGAAAAAGTGCTCATTTGTGTGAGTAGTGGGGGTCTGAAGAGGTTAAAAAGTTTCGGGTTGTGCCTGCGCATATTATTAACTGTATTCAAATAAGCACTTCATGTGAGATATTTTTTAAATCTAAAGCCAAACGTTTACCTTCTAACTCAAAATCGTAGATTTCGCCTTAAATTTGAATTAAAAACTTTATACGAAATCCTTTAAACACCAACCAGATCAAAGTGGCTGGTTAAGAATAATTAGTTGTTCATATTTACGCTTTCATTTTGCGTTTCACACGAATTGCCTTTGCATATAAACATACATACATGCGTACATATGTATATAAATTTTGAACTATGGCAGTCATTACATCGTTGTCCGAATTCAAGCCATTATCGCACTCTAATTACTTACTAGGGTGTATAAGTAAATTCGCATATGAGCATATGCTCAGCTGCACCCTGCAGTCAAAATCGAGGTACTGTTCTTTTTGCTATTGATTTGAAACTAATGAAAAAGTCGAGCAAATTGGGGCAGATGGAACTTGGCAATTGCATATTGAACGCTTAGTAGCAATTTCGATTTACTGTTAAGGGTAGTCCACCTGGCTTTTAGAATTTGAACTAACGCCTTTTTTATTTTGACCGGTAATATAAAATCTATGATGTATCAGGAATTCAGTTTATGGTTAGGCATTTGCAACATCGGTCGTTTTCCACTGAAACAAAGTTGGTTAATATTAAAATTGAATATCGAAAATCGAAGAATCAGCCGAAACGATGATGTTAAGTGGACGATTGAGCTGCGATTTAATTCCATTCTAATATTTTCTGTAGGATGTTATAAAGAATTAATGCTAAGCCAACCATCCAGAAAGGATTCAAAACTTGAAAAATTAAATCGAAGTTGCCGTTGGTGATAAAAGTGCCGAAACTCGTGAAAATGCACTGAAAAATTGGGTTCCTAGAATAGGTAACTGTAAAGCCAGCTGCGGAAATTGTATGCCATGCTAAATGGCAAGGTTTCCTCTTAGGTTAGGTTGAAATGGTTGCCCATAGAAAAGGCACAGTTGGACAAAAATGAAAAGAGATGTATTTAGAATTGTAAAAGAGATAAGAATGCGGCGAAGAAAGGAAGGAGGAGGAGACGGAGGATGTACGAATGATTCCTGATTTACGGTGATGTTAGCCGCTTCGTAATTCTGATGCCATCTTACAAATCTGTGTTGTTTCCAAGCGTTCGCTGAGTTGACGCGAAGCCTATCACTTCAGAAGCAGACCGCAGGTAGTCAAAAGGATCCCAATCTTCTCATTTAGCGGGCTAACTACCTCACAGGTCTGCTATCTAGCCATCTCATCCGCCTCGCAGTTTCCTGCAACGTTGCTATTACCAGATACTCAAATGTGACTTATCAGGTCAGTCCATAAGTTTGTGCCTATTTTACCCATACTTTCACTTTTGTACGATTTTTGCATACAAAAAATTATTCGCGGAATATAACGGAACTATTTATACTCGTATTTTCTTTGATATATTGTGCATTCAACAAGTGATTTTAATCGCGGATAGAAGCACGTCCTGTTAAAAAATAAATGGAATCTTCGAACGCGTAGAAGAGGCATATTTTGTATTTTTTTTATAAAAGTGGTAAAAATGCAACAACTGCTGCTGCAGAAATAAACACTGTTCACGAAGAGAATACCGTTAGTGTAAGGACTGCGCAAAAGTGGTTTTCGAAATTCCGAAGTGGTAACTGCGACCTGGAGGATGCCCCGCGCGCTGGTCGTCCTGAAGTCTTTATCTCCGACGCCTTGCTCGAACTTGTGGAAGCTGAGCCAAATTTAACAGTCGATATGGTAACTCAGATGTTAAATTCATCACATGGACCAGTTTATAGTTTACAGGCACCTGGTTCAGTTGGGAAAGGTTTCAAAGCTGGGAAAATGGGTTCCGCATAAACTTTCCTTCGCCAACCTTCCGCAGAAAGTGAATATGTGTTCTCAACTTCTGCAACGGCTTGAAAATAAAAGTTTTTTGAACCGTATCGTTACTGGTGATGAAAAATGGGTCCTTTACAATAATCATGTTCGCAAACGCCAATGGTTAGATAAAAAAAACACCAGAACCGACCCCTAGTGATGGTCTTCACTCCAAGAAGATTCTCCTGTCTATTTGGTGGGATATGGACGGTATTGTTTATTATGAACTTCTGGAACCAAACCAGACGATAACTGCTGATTATTATTCCCATCAGCTATCAAACCTGAATGAGGCACTTAACAAAAATCGACCGTCTTTAGTGAATAGGCGCAAAGTTTTGTTTCACCACGACAACGCAAGACCTCATACTGCAAGGCAAGCATTTGGCAAGCTGAACGAGCGCGGATGGGAGCTAATGCCGCGTCCACCATACTCTCCGGATATCGCACCTAGTGATTATCTCCTTTTCCGTGGACTTCAATCCCATATGAGTAACAAGAACTACTCCTCAAAAGAAGCTATAAAAAGGGATATCGAAGCATATTTTGCCGCCAAGGACAACACATTTTTTGAGCAGCGAATTAAAAATTTGCCTAAACGTTGGGACGACATTGTAAATAGTGAAGGAAAATATATTATTGATTAATAAATACTTTAAACGTCTTTTTTATTAATTTTAAAACCACCTTTAAAAAACGCACCAGCTTATGGACTGACCTTATGTATCTTAGAATTCTGATGCAATGAAGCCATCTTCAAGCCCAAGGCCGTGATTACCGTTTAGCTGTCGGAGCAGATATTAACCCCTGTGCCAGTTATTACACAAGTGAGCAGCTAATCAGCTGCTTCTTTGATTGCCGCTACCTCTGCTTGGAATGCACTGCAGTGGTCCGGTAATCTGAACTTTGGTCTGATGGGAAGGTACATGCAAAATGCCTTCCGCCAAGCCTTCCATACAATTTCGAGCCATCAGGCCCTGCCTCCAAATACTCTTCCTACTCGCCATTCTTCCCTTGAACGAATGTGAGTGGCGAATGTTCCGCTCGGACTAAGCAGCGGTGCGCACTGATGAGGTTTTCTCTTTCTAATAAAACAAAAAAAAAATTAAAACTATTCATGAATCTTTTCATTTACAGTCGATTTAAATTAAATTCCAAACGCTGGATGGCTCGACCTCTATGTCAGGAATCATAGCTTAGAACATTTGGCCATCCGAAGCAAATTTGTAAGCTTGACTTTGGCCGCTACGTCATAGCGAACTTGGCAGCACAAGTCTTGTTTTATTAGTTCGATATTCCTTTCAATGCAGTTCGATATTCTTTCCAAAACAATCAGGTTTTTTGCAAACTTTGAGACTGTCAAAATTACAGGCGGGTAGATTTCTGAAGTCGACACAATTCGACAATGGCTGTAGTGCTAACAAAGCTAACTACAATTGCTACACTGAGCAAATGCGCAAAACAAAAAACAAAAATCAAAAAAGGCGTCTAGGTGTTGCTTTAATAGCAGTGCCAATAACACCGGCAAAGCCTTTAGTAAAGCACTTCAGCAGTCAAACGAAGCTCTAATGTGAGGCCAACGTCTGCATAGAACAGGCACAATGCATTCATGCTCAAATGTGCATACATTCATACATACATATGGATATGGATGTATGCTGCATCCATATCCAACGCACATATGTGCATATGGAATATGTATGTGTACACTAGTGTGCACAATAATGGCAGTGCGCAAATTTTTCACTCTTTTTAGTTTTTATTTAATATTCTTTTTATTTTTGTTGGCAAATATATGGCAGTTCATACAAAAGCCATACAATATAAAATATATGTCGCAAACTTTGTGCAAAATTAAAAAAAATTCAACAAACATTTATGAAAATTTCAAACTTTTTGACAGATTTTTTTTGAAAAATTTGTACTGTGCAAGTTTAAAGTGGCTTTGAGTAATTTTTTTTGTTTTAATTTTTTTTTTTTTTGTTTTTTCGTTAGTTTAGTCAGAGAAAAAAGCTATCAAAAATCGAAGCGCCTTTCAAGGATCTTTAAACTTTCATATTAAAGGATATTTCAGAAAGTCGATTAGTTACAAATGCAAAGAATAAACGGCCTATTAACCCGTTTGGCCCTTATAAATCACCAGGACCGGACAGTATCTGTCCTGCTGAGCTGCAGCAATCACGGGACATTGCCTCACCGTTTATTAAAATTATTACCAAAAGTTTTCTTAAGATGAGCTACATTCCGCTAGCCGGGAGAGAGAGGCAAAAGTCTCCTTCATACCCCAGGCAGGTAGGTCATCACACACTAATCCCAAATACTTCAGTCCCATTAGTCTTACGTCTGTTCTCCTCGAGATTCTAGAGAAGATAATGGATGAATATATACGGGACATTGCACCAATCAACAGGTTCCCATCGGCGCAACATGCCTATACTAAGAGAAAATCTACAGAAGCCGCCTTACAATCACTTATCCCGTTGGTGAGAAAAAGTTTAGGAGACAAAGAGTTTTCCTTGGTTGCTTTCAACAATGTAAATGCAAACGCTATAGCAGATGCGTTAGAAGATTTTGGAGTTGAAAAAAATCACAAATTTGGCGACGTGTTATTCTTACGATCGACCATTTTCATAATATATCTCACGAATTTTAAGGCGTTCTTCGATAGTGCAAAATTCCACATCTGTATACTTGAGAACTGTCAAAGATGGCATAGAAAAGGTACCGCCTAGTAACTATTCACTACTGACATCTAAGCGTTACTTTTGGAAGACCCATTTTTATATAAAAATTCAATTTTTTAAAATTTCATTAAAAACCATTTTTAAAAAATCTGTTCAAAGAGTGTAAAATGTTTAAGAAAATTTATTGAATTTTTAAAAATTAGTTTTTAAGAAAATTTATTCAATTTTTAAAAATTCATTTCTAAGAAAATTTATTGAATTTTTAAAAATTACAATAGTTTTTGAGAAAATTTATTCAATTTTTAAAAATTCATTTCTAAGAAAATTTATTGAATTTTTAAAAATTAATTTTTAAGAAAATTTATTGAATTTTTAAAAATTAATTTCTAAGAAAATTTATTCAATTTTTAAAAATTAATTTCTAAGAAAATTTATTGAATTTTTAAAAATTAATTTTTAAGAAAATTTATTGAATTTTCTAAAATTAATTTCTAAGAAAATTTATTCAATTTTTAAAAATTAATTTTTAAGATTTATTGAATTTTTAAAAATTAATTTTATAATAATTTTTAAGAAAATTTATTGAATTTTTTTAAATTAACTTTTAAGAAAATTTATTCAATTTTTAAAAATTAATTTCTAAAAAAATTTATTGAATTTTTAAATATTAATTTTTAAGAAAATTTATTGAATTTTTAAAAATTAATTTTTAAGAAGATTTATTGAATTTTTAAAAATTAATTTTTAAGAAAATTTATTGAATTTTTTTAAATAAATTTTTAAGAAGATTTATTGAATTTTTAAAAATTAATTTTTAAGAAAATTTCTTGAATTTTTTTAAATTAATTTTTCAGAAAATTTATTGAATTTTTAAAAATTAATTTTTAAGAAAATTTATAGAATTTTTAAAAATTAATTTTTAAGAAAATTTATTGAATTTAATTTTTAATTAATTTTTAAGAAGATTCATTGAATTTTTAAAAAATAATTTTTAAGAAAATTTATTGAATTTTTTTAAATTAATTTTTAAGAAAATTTCTTGAATTTTTAAAAATCTGCACAACGTTCCAAACTTTGACCTGTATAGCTTTTGTTGCAGTATGAGCTATAATTTTATAAAGAAATTAAAAATTAAAAAAAAACAATAAAAAAAGTTACAAATACCAAAAAAATACAAAAAAACAAAAATTAAAAAAAAATAACCCGTCAAAACTTTGCAATATGTCACGCTGCTATTATTGCGAACACCGGTGTATGTATGCACATAAATGTTTCGTCCATGCGAGTAGCTAATAACTAAGCAACTCGATTGTAAAAATGAGCAAATGAAAGCATGAAGTGAAAAGTATACAGCAAACTTATTCCAAACCTAGTTGCAATGCAAGAATCAACCATATATATGGGATGTATGTATGTATGTTTGTATGTATGTATGTATGTAAATATGTACGCTTATGCATATACGTATACCTATATACCTGTTTATGCTGAATGCACTTAAATGCTTACATACCCATGTGCATATGTCCATATGTATGTGTGTATGTGCGAATACACTGAGTGCCGCAATGTGTGCGTTGATGGCTTTTCTGCTTGTGGTCTAACGCTGTAAAGTGTGGCGACCGGTGAGATCCTCAAGCGTCCTGAAGGTGCGAACAGCCCAAATACCTTCTTGACTTCTTGCATACTCTCGTGCAGACATACACGCATACATACATACATATGGAAATATACTGAAACCAGATTTGTCCGTTGCCAAATGTACCGACACGAATAAACTACGGTTTGGGAGACGTTGCATACAATGCACAACAACAAATCTTAAACGATTTTCAATTAATTAAACTAAATGGAACTCGATGGTTGCAGTCATTGATTTTCGTATAGTAACTGGTGGCGATGATTGCAATGAAAACAAATTAATGCATGAATTGAATGGCAAAGCCAAAGCAATACAAAAAATACAAACAAACCTGCAGGCGACGACACTAACGAAAGTAAGTTTCACAAATACTAAATACAAATAAAATTGCACGAAGAAGCACATCCCCACTATACAAAAAAATCGTCAACCATTGGAAAATTCGTAAGTCTTGGAAGATTTCTCAAGTTGAGCACTAACTCTTTCACCAATTGAGTGATTTTGATTTATCATTGATTTAAAAAAATGTTATAATATTTAAGATTGAGTTGGATTTTCCCCTTTGCACCTCGCGTTGTAGATTTAAGGCCTACTCATATTTCGACTCCAACTTAACCCCGGGTTTAACTCGAGCCTAATTGTTTATTGGGTTTATTCAACTATGTACATTTAAATACCATCCATACACACACACACACACATACATACATACATACATACACATGTACACACATCCGTGCATACGAGTACCATTCAAAAGACTAACCGGCAATTGAAATGGATTTTTGAATGCGTGCGATAGAGCGCATGCTGAGGTCGTTGGCGAAACTCCTTGCAAATATTGGAATCGAAAGATTTGAAAGTGTATTCACGTTTCAAATAAATACAAGTATCTTCGTGCGTGTTGTTTATTTTGTATCTGCACTTATGGCATGCAAACACATTGAGGCAATCGATTTTAATTTAATTAATTGGCCAGCTCTTCTGTGCCACCTCAGTTAACTTCTGCATATGTATGTGTGAATATATGTATATGTATAAAAAACAAATGTGCACACAAATATGTGTATGTGTGTAGGTATATAAGAATAAAAATGTGATAAAGTATACCCAGCGATCAACTGGATTAAACCAGCATTTGAAGGCGCAATCCTCTAGGCATGGAGGCCATAATACCTTTGGAAGAGCGTGAGACTATAGACCCAAATGGAAGTGCGTACCTTAAAGCTGATGGCCACTAGTCACAGTCCGGGAGCTAGGGGTCATTTTGACCTCATCATTTCATACCGACTGATTTTAATACTGAAGGCAGACGACATCCAATGGATGACGAAACCACCGTCAGCTAGTCCAGTAGCGGTGGATGCGTGCGTGGGATGCTGCGAAACGTGTCGAAAAAAAATTTCTACCAACTCATTTTATACCGGCTGAAATTTTTTTCATGTATTGTTGACATTTAGTGGAATAAAAAAAAATAGTCAGCTGCGCCCTAGAGGAGGGAAAACACGTCAGCTGAACAGGTGAACTTGCAAAAAAAATTTAAAAGTAAAACTACTTTATGCCGATTGAAATTTTTTTACATAATTTAGGACACATATGAAAATATAATAATAATGGTCAGCTGCGTTTATAGCGGTGGGAAGACCATCAGCCGAAGAAAGAATGTATCATTGCGTTCAGCTGACGTATTTTCTCTCCTCTACCGCGCAGCTGATAATTTTTTTTTATTCTACTTTCACTACTTTCACTTTTTATTTCTACTTTATTCAGCCAGTATAAAAAGAGTTGTTAAAATTTTTTTTTCGACACGTTTCGTACCCTCCCACAATCACACCCACCGCGGGTGCGCCAGCTGGCGTTCACTTTCGTTATTCACGAAAGCTAAGTCACAAGTATAGTCAAGAATTTAAGGGTATAAAGACGCAGTCCAAAATCGACCCCTGGCTCTCGGACTATCATAATATAACCATAAATAGCTGATATTGAAGTAGGAATAGCAACAACAGCAATAACAAATGCATTTTCTCACACAGGCGTGGATGGTTTTCCACTAAGTCAATCAATATTTTTTGTGGCTCAGTGCTAATTTTTAAACTATTTATCACAAACGTCAATTTTCATATTCGATTATAAAAACATTTCTATGGTTATTCGTAATTTTTGTAAGCAGATGTTCGTTAACACCAAAAAACTATACATCACTCAAAAATTCAGAGAGCAAAGTAGCAGCTCGACACTCATTTTGTGCTGGAGAAATTTTGGTCAGTAAAAAGTATTCTTCACGAAAATAAAGTGAAATAAATTTGGAGATATCGAATTTTAAATTGAAATAAAACAACGAAAATTCAAAATTATTGGGGAATCTTTATTAATTTTGTGTAGAACCATTCATTACCATAAGTAAAGGGTGGTTAAATTTCAATGGCCGATGTTGAATGTGAACCATAACTAAACGTCAACGACACCGTTGGACTTCTTTCTTTGGGGCTATTTGAAAGAAAAGGTGTACGTCGATAAGCCAGCAACAATGACAATTATGCCTCAGCTTCATCGAAAATTTGCACCATCGGATGAAGGTGTGCCGTCGAGGCCGCGGAGGTCATTTGGCCGATATTTTGTTCCATAGATAATTGAGTCAAACCAATATTATCATAATAAAGAGAAATAACAATAATTTTCTAAAAAAGTTGTATTTTATTCAAAATCAACACCGGCCCTTGAAACTTAACCACCCTTTATAATCCCTTTCAAATGTTGGCCGCAACTGGCCCGTATTCGGTCATCCGTAAACACTAATTTTGAATGATTGGCTGGAGCACTTCGGTCGGTATCTCGTGAATATCTTCAGTAATCTAGGCTTCCACTGCCTCAATCGAAGCTGGTTTATCCATAAAGCATTTACATTTTACATACCCCCACAAATAAAAGTTGAAAGGTGTGATGTCACACGACCTTTTGGTCAATCTATAGCTCCGTTATGAGAGAAAAATTGCTCACCGAAACGACGACGCAGTAAGTCGGTTGTTTCATGGGCTGTAGGGCAAATAGCGGCGCCTTGTTGCAACCAAATGTTGTGGTGATCACGGGCTTCAAATTCTATCATCCGGCATCAAAAAGTCGTTTATCATGGCGCAATAACGTTCGCCATCCGTTGTTACATTGGCGTCAGCCTCGGTTTTGAAAAACTATGGGCCGACGATTCCCGTAGGCCGCAACAAACGATTGTTTTCAATGGATGTAATGGCTGTTCTTGAATGGCCACGGGTTGCTCTTCAGCCCACATACGGAAATTTTGCTAATTGACATAGCCATGGAAAACCCTTTAGTTTTGAAAAAGCCGTCAATAGTGCTTCGGCAAGTGAAGATGGAGAACCCAGTGAAGTTAATAACAAAAACAAACACGTAATAAAGCCAGAAAGTAAAGATTTTGATATTGTAAATGGTTTTTTGGCAGATGTTAACAAACAAATTATTCCAGTTTTTTTATTGATAAAGCGAATATTGTATTGGCGCATACACTTCTGTTGGGTTTTTGGCAGAGCTCCCCACTTGTGGCGGGCGTACGTTTTGATGTTGTTCCACAAATGTAGGAACCTACAGTTTTAAGCCGATTCCGAACGGCAAATGGCTTTTTAAGAGGAGCTTTTTCATGGTAGAAATTCACTCGGAGGTTTGCCATTGCCTACTGAAGGGCGACCGCTATTAGAAAAAACTTTTTCGTTTTTTTTTTTTTGGTGTTTGGCGGAGATACGAACCTACGTTCCCCGATTTCCGAATGGTAGTCACGCACCAACCCATTTGACTGTTCCGACCGGCAATTCAATTTTATTCAATATAATTACAAAAAAACCAATGAAATTTGCATACATTGAAAATATGTTCCGTATTTGTATGAGTAATTCGGAAGACTTTGCCGTTCAACTCCAAACATCGGGTCCGCATTTTGTTGCCAAATATTCAATATAATTAGCTCGCGTAAACTACTGAGTTATTTAAGGAAATTTTCGAAGGTTTTATCGAGGCCTTGCGCCAATTGTCCACAAAATCCAGTGAATTAAAGAATAACTCGACATCGCAAAATTTTCAAATTGATAAAATTAAGGGTACAGGGTTTGATTGAAAAGTCATGAGCCTTCCCGCACGGAGCGTCTGCCAAGCGATCAACCGAATCGGCTGATGGGGGAAAATGATCGTTGGATCTTGCCCTTCTACTAGGAACCGGTCCCAGTTCGCTGGCAACAGCGGTGCAGTCAACATCGCTCCGCGCGTGAAAGCTGTTTTTAAAGTGTGTTAGGACTTTGCAGAACCGAAAATGCAGCGATCGTTGGAGCAACGTTACTCGAGCAAATTTTCCGTAAAGCTAAACAAAACGAGTACCATAACCAATGGGCTACTCAAGGAGGCTTACGGGGACCAATCTCTGTCCAGTGCCCAGGTAAAACGGTGGCACAAGTCGTTCAAGGAAGGCCGGGAGGATGTCGAAGACCAACAGCGATCTGGAAGGCCTTCGACGACGCAAACAGACGAAGATGTGAACCGGGTTCATGAACTTTTGAACATTGGCCGTCGTGCTAGTCTACGTGAGATCAGTGAAGAGTTAAATTTAACTTATTTCAATGTGCGCCTGAAAAGAAAGCTGAAGGGGAGGCGTTTCGACTCCATCGAGGCGATCCAAAAAACTGTGACAGCCGAGTTGAATGCGATTCCGGTGGATGAGTTTAAAAAATGTTTCCTGCAGTGGAAGGACCGCTACCAGCGGTGTATTGACGCTCAAGGTTCCTATTTTGAAGAATATTAGTTGTATAAGCCAAAAGGTTTAATAAAACTGCTTAAAAAAATAAGGCTCATTACTTTTCAATCAAAGCCTGTACTTTGGAAAAACTGCGTACTAAGCACATCACAGGCTCGAGTGTTTATATGAGCAATACAAAACCAAATGTATTCGGTACAAAACTTTTCACGCCAGTCAAAACTATGCCAACAATTTTTTCTTTTTTTGTGGTGGGTGTGGTAGGGCTAAATGCTTACGCGCTTAGAGCGACCGTCGTCAACTGCGTTGAGTGGTGTGGCCACTAAAACAATCCATTCTCTCCTTCTGTGGAACCACTCTTCCCAGGACTATTTTCGGCATTATTTCGGGAGGGTCCAAAGCCAAATATTATGAAAAAATTGGTTGAAAGTAAATGGAAAAAACTTGCACAGCCATCTTAGGTTCACGCATTGAGTGTCATAAAGTTTAGTAGCTTCAAAATAACAAAAAATGGCATTTCTTTTGATTCATTTCTTGATTTCTTAAGCTGCGTTCCGCTGAAAGGCAATGAAAAAGCTTAAATTTATAAATCTGTCATCTGAGTCTGTTCAACCACCCAGAAAGTCGAAAACTTTTAAGTTCGTGAAATCAGTGCCGGTGAAGGCGATAACGAAAATACCGAATATAAATTTAAAATAATCAAAAATATTATAACGCATTTGAAATATTAAAATAAAAATAAAATAAAACAAGCTAAATTTTTTTGGGCTTTTAAATTTTATGGACTAATAGCATGCAAAATCATTTTCAATGACACCGTCGTCGCGTATAAGCAAAGACTGTAATTTTTTTTAATTTAATAAAAAACAAAAAATAAAATAAAGAAATTCTGTGGAAAATGTAATAAAAAGGGCAAATATTTTTTTGGAATTGGCAATTAGACATGTCAAAGTTCATGTTAAACTATTAAATGTCTATATAAATACTTGCCCACAGCTTTGTTGTTGTATGAAGTCATAACAGAACAGCAGATTCTAAAGTACTTACGAATGAACTCTGAACCATCTAAATGTTTTTAGCACCTACATTAAAATTAAAGGGTAAACTGTTTTGTTTAAACAGCTTCAAATATAATTCATTTACGCATCTACACACCTACATTCTGTGCAAAAAGTTCCCGGAATTTATCATATGAAAGACGCGCGTCATAAATATCGTGAATGTGAATGGTGCAAAGCTTACAAAGAGGTCCGAGAAGTGGCAGTTGATTAGCCTGCTTCTCGTCAACGTTCAACGTCTACAAGCGTGAATAACATCGATAAAACCGAAAAGCGAAGTTCTTGAAAATCGTCGCCAAAGCATTGGAGAATTGGCTCAGGAAGTTATCATATCTTTTGTGCAAGTCAGCTCATAGCATTGTGACTGATATTTTGGCCAACGCCGCACGACTGGTTCCAAAAGAGCAATAAAGCAACCTCGTCCAAAGCAATCATTGCGTAAGAGTTTGCGGACAAAAAATCAACAGAGGTCATTGATCAAGATGAGGATATACAGGTACACATCACTTATCAGTCTTTATTTCATCACTTACATCGCCATGGTTCGGTGGCGAGCGAGCATGGTGAAGTTCACACGTCAAGAACTAGGCTGTTTTTGGCACCAAAGGACAATCTTTTGCGCATAATTTCATTTAGAAGGAATCTTGATGTCAAACTTACATGAACAATGGAGTCACCCAGAGTGCATTCAAAGAAGTTTGGCAGATATTTTCTTTACCGATGGGTGCAAGAGTGAAATAGGTTTCGGAGCGCAGTGGTACTTAAACGATAGTTAGTAAGTGTCATTATGCTATGGGAGGAATGGAAACTATTTTCCAAACGCAAATTTTTGCCCTTCTGAAAGTAGAAGAACAGATAATTGAGTGAATACGGAGCACAAAACAGATTGGAGTATTTAGTGATAGTCAGACTGCACTGAAGGCCCTGGAGAACGCAAAGCAAACCTCAAAGATTGTTCAAGAATGTGAGAAGAACTTAATTCTGTTGCAAGACGGAACATGCTTGTGCTTATATGGGTTCCGCGGTCTTCAAGAAAATGAAACTGCGGATTATTCCACAGGGCCCAGAGCCAATAATCGGAATCAGTTTAACAGGAATCATGAATTGGATCAGCGGGTATGTATGCAATTTACATGAAGAGCGCTGGTCCAATCCCAGAACGCTGCAGAGCTCCAAAGTGTTTTGTGAAAAGCCCGAACAGAAAATTATCGAACTTTCTTCTAAAGTTTGGCAAAAACGACGTTCGGTTGATGATCGGTATACAACAAATGGGTCACCTTATGACCACCATTGGAATCAGTGAGTTGCCTAGAGGAACCCAATTTTTTTCCTTGCTCACTTCTCTCGGGAGCATAGGGCCTCGACAAGGCTCAGTCTTGCGTTGGTTTCATTAATCTGTTTTAGATTTTTGACAGGGCAGGTGATCAGCCTGACGCTATCAGTCCTAAGTGGTGGGAATGCCCACCTGTCGTTGCTTAGGAACAGCGCCTTCTTACTGCTTGGAGCGCCATCTGTCTTTCACATTTTTCTGGCAGAAGGATCACACAACAGATGGTTGAGGACGTCGCTAAATTTTGGTGTATCTACGCTATTACCGCGTTTGCCCGCTTCCTCTTGACTGTCGCCACTGTTGCATTGTGTAACTGTGTGTTTTTCTTTGTTTTTGCTTGTTTTAGCAGCTACAAAGCAAATAATGTGCGGGAGTAAGGATGGAAAGGATAAGTTTTTGGGGTTGAGGAATGGAATCGGAGGACTTTTTTTTTTTTGTTTTAGAAACAGGGAAGGTGGGTAAATTTGACAAAGTGCGCGGACCGTGGGATTCGAACCCACAACCTCTGAGATGGCAGGCTAGTGCACTTACGCCGGATAGCATTGAGCATTTTTTCTGTGGGTGTTCTGCCTTTGCTACGAATTTGGGGTTCCGCTGCCATGACTAGAATAATTAAAATGCGTTCTCTTAAACTGGAGGATATTTTTGGATTTGCCAAAGAATCTGGAAAATTCTCACGGAACCAGCTATATCCGTCCTTATCTCTATTCTATCCTATCTCTTTCTATCTGTCACTTCTCCCCTTTCCTACTGGACTATCTACACTTTTAGTTTCTAGAGCTTTGTATACAATGGGCTTTTTAGCCTGAGTGATGTAGGAGTTACCATTCTCTCGGTGCTTGTTGGCTCGCCTTTTCAAATTTAAAAATTTCAAAAATCGATCAAGAACGGGTATGGCCCCGTGTGACTTTTTTCTGCTCCCGCAGCTAAACTAACTAAACCTAAGATAGGCGTTTTGAATCAGTTGAAGCCATAAAATAATAGGCGCAGAAGAAGATGGAGGTCATGCCTCAATTAACCTGCAAACATCTGTATGGAGGCCGCCGTAGTCGAATGGGTTGGTGCGTGACTACCATTCGGAATTCACAGAGAGAACGTTGGTTCGAATCTCGGTGAAACACCAAAATTAAAGAAAAACATTTTTCGAATAGCGGTCGCCCCTCGGCAGGCAATGGCAAACCTCCAAATGTATTTCTGCCATGAAAAAGCTCCTCAGTTGTTGTTGGTAGTAATACAAGCCTCGTCAGTGTAGGGTATATAACCGGTCGTCTTCGTCTGGCTCATCTAAAGGTAGGCCCAGG
This sequence comes from Anastrepha ludens, assembly GCF_028408465.1. NCBI lineage: Eukaryota > Metazoa > Arthropoda > Insecta > Diptera > Tephritidae > Anastrepha > Anastrepha ludens. The sequence goes on from NC_071502.1 coordinate 31,796,530, forward strand.
AAACATGCTGTTTCGACAGGTTGGGTCCAAAGGGAGAGGGGTTTTAGTTGAATAGGTTTTAAGGGGCATGTGAAAAGGTGGTTAGTGTTGTGCAGGGTGCCTTCACATGCCGGAACTTGCCGAACATTCCCATGGCAGCCGATTCTACGTTACCGGAATGACTCGGGTTTTTCCCGACCAAGGGCTGCCGCCCCAGTAAACTAGCCCTGGCTAGTGAACAGTATATCACTGGATGGGGTCTACTTTGTTGGCGGTAAAATGAATTTTAATGAATAAGTGAATTTTGTATTTCATTTAACAATTCCGGGTACTTTTTGCATAGAATGTGCGCGTCGTCGTTGAACTCTGTGAGGGAATAGGCATCATTTTAAAAGTAAAGGGCAGCACGTGCCGTCTATAGATTCTCATAAAATACTTTTTATATTCAGTACAAAGATTAACGATTAACGGCTGTTCTCCGAAAAATGAGTAGCGAAGTTTGTGCCACGTCAGCAACTGTTTGCTGGGTATTTTTGCATATTTATATGTATGCGTGCAACCGCTCACAAACATTTATATGAATGCTTTTTTTTGTGAATGGTATTCTGGACTGCAAGCCGAGCCGTATTATAAAGGAAAACATATATCGAACAGCATCTCTTACAAACATCGTCTTTGTTTTACGTTTGAATGATGCAAATGCTTGTGTTGTTATTGCTTTTGCGCTCCTTTGGCTCTTTTGGTTACATTCTCTATACCAATTAAATCCTTACTCACACACGCTCTAAATAAGTCGCAAAGAAGCAACCACTTCTGTTTCCACAGCTTGACAATTAGTCGCAGCTAAACGCACCAACAAACACACACACGCACGGCCACTAATACATTCATAGCCGAATGTATGCTGCAGTTAGCCGACTGCTGGCGCGTGCATGCGTGAGTACTTGCGCCAGTGTGGTGTACACTATGTCAGTGTCCCTGTGGTAGGACCAGATGTTGAACTAAAAACCGCAAAACCGGATCCAGTAGCTGTTTTCCGGCTGTTGCTGCTTACAGTGGCGAATCTTGCAAATGCAAATTAATCACCAGTATTTTGGGTTATTTTTTCAGTTATAGTTACAATTCAGTTTGTCGCATATTAGGCATGTATACAGACAGAAGTAAGTATGTATGTATGTATGTGCGTAAGGACATTTTAATCGTAAGCACTGATGCTATCATTTGCTTTGTGAATTTTAATATGTACAGATGACGCTTACAGACAAAATATTTAAGGAAAGTTTTCCTGCACAATTATGCGTAAACTATTATTTCAGAAACACCACAACGAGGCACGGAGAAATGAGTAACCAAGTCTAAGTTTGTTTTCCAGTGAACTTCTTATACTAAATGTATAACTGCAAGGTGGCGCAAAAGTAATCACCCTATCGGAAGATTTATAATTTTTGTGAATGCCGTCGCACGTCAATCATGTTTCACAATTTTAAACTAGACAGCTGCGGTATACAAACAGACATGCAATGGAGCGCGTAAGCGTCAAAATCAATTTTTTTCCAATCAAACTCAAAATTGGATGTTTATAGAAAATTAAGGAGATTATTAAGCAACTTCGAACTTGCCTTTACTTTAATTGGTTGTTCAATATGGTTTGCGGTTCGATAGGAGTGGGCGTTTGGTACTACCCCTAACTTTTTTTTTTTGTTATATTGCCTGATTCTTCATATGAACGCAGGTGAAATTTCATTTCAATCTGTCAATTCATTCTTTGTTTACAAGCCATTTCATATCGGTGTCCACAGTATTTTCTACAATGGAAAAAATCAAGTCTCTGCAGTGGTTGAATTTTTATTTTTGGAAGGTTTAAAGGCAAAAGAAATTTATGAACGAATGTTGAAAGAGTAAAAGGATTTTTCGTCATCAATAAGTACAGTAGAAAAATGGGTTGCTGAGTTTAAACGTGGTCGTACAAGCCTTCAAGACGATCAACGTCAAAGACATCTCAAAACAGCAACCACACCAGAAATCGCAGGAAAAATACAGGATATCTTAATTTGAAAATTATCGAGTGACTGGAAGAGATTTAGTAGTAGAAGCCCTAGGCATCTCCTTGGACAGAGTAAGCAATATTTTGTCTGACGTATGGGGTTTCAGAAAGCTGTGTGCCGCATTCGCTAACAATGGAATAAAAACACATTCGAATGCGACATTTAGAGCGTTTTCGAAAGAATAAAGTGGATTTTGTGTATCGATTCGTCACTATGGATGAGATTTGGGTCTAGCACCATGATCCTAAATCAAAACTAAAGAGGCTAAAGAGTGGTGTGAACCTGGTTCTTCGGCTCCGAAACAAGTTCGTGTCCAGAAATCAACCAAGAAGATGTTAGTACCAGTATTTTGGGATGCGAACGGAATTTTGATTGTGGATTCCTTGCAAACTGGTAAAACAATAAATTCTACATATTTGTTTGGTACTTTTAGACCAGCTGAAGGAAAAAAGTCGAGAAAAAATACCAGTTTTGCACCATAAAAAAATTATTTTTCATCAAACATTAAACAAACAAAAGGAAAATACTAAACTCGGCTCTAAATATAGTGGTAGTCATTTTTTTCGTGGGCTGCAGGTATAGCCGCAATTCTTACAGTACGATTTCATTCCAAAACCAAATGCCGCACTTGAAAACAAAACAAAATAATCGGTTAAAAGCACAAGGACACTTAAATACGCTTAGTCCTCCAGGCAAAGCGTTGATCGGTGATGAGTTGATCTATAGGCTCTTTAGTCGCTTAGCCCGCCCCTGAGCGATAGCAATCCACAATTTCGGCTGGTCTACTTTAACTCTTCATACTTGGAAATATTTTAGTTTTGGCTTAATTAATTAATAGTTTGAGGATGAAACAGACGCTGGTATTGGATGCCCAGAAATTTTCTAAGCGCGACCAATATGTCTCCAACTAACCCTAACCGACTACTTCTGATAAGTAATTTTCCTAATTTTATATGACAACCATTTCAACCTTAAGTTTTTCTCCCATTTTCTTGAAATTTCGTCATAACATTCCAGAAATATTATACTTTAGAAGATTGTAAAAATGCTTCCTTACTTTAATTTGGCCTCAGCCAGACTCCTTTGATTAAAGTCATACACGAGTCGTATTTTCCTCCGTAAGTTCTTCTCATATTTTCTTGGAATTTCGACACAACATTTCAGAAGTATTATACTGTAGAAAAATTTAAAAAATATATTTTTTGAAATTATTCAAAATTTTGAAAATTAAATTTTATGACATTTTCAAACTCGTTGGAATGTACATATGTATGTGATTGCATGTGAAATGATTGCGCAGAAATCGGCTGGCGAATCTCTCAGGTGTCGTTTCAGCCAAACTTCCCCTCGCAATTTTGTTTTTCACCATAGCTTAATAGCAAACCTGGTCATCTATCATCTTTGAGTTCTACGTGATGGCCACGTGGACTCATTGCCGGGAATAGTCATGCAGAACAGGTCCTAATAATGCAGGCTAATAATAAATGAATAACCGAACACTGGTTTCGGCTACGGCCATGTTCAGCCCCAAATGTTCTATTCGGCTTCATTGTGGCTTCAGCAAAACAAAAAAGCAGAACCTTGGTCGCACATTTCTTAAAAATTATTTTGCTCAAACTTGTATCAATTTTAGAAATTTTTTGAATGCTTTCATACCAGTACTCCACATTTCCTATTAAAAAAAATTGCTCTCAAATATCATCTGCTCCCCATCGAGTGTGGCTAGTGAGCACTAATTACTCAGTGCTGCAAGCCAGCTCTTTACCGCTGGCAAGGGGAAAATACCGATAGGCTTTTGCCTTTACATTACAGTGTAAAATTATTCAACTATGAATGTTAAACATTTACGTTTTTTTTTTTTATTATTTCTGCGCACATTAGCATATTTTATGACCTGAAATTGATGTGCTTGAAAATAATGCAGTTTATTTATTAAGGAAATTACTGGGTTTTTAAAAAATCATTGCTTGTTTAAGTATTACTTAGGCCCTTAAAGTTCAATTCGGTCTTAAAACCCAATGTTCGGTTGTTCTAAAGTAATAATACTTTATTTAATTACCCACATTCCCTGGTGCTGTTATTGTGTGGCATTCATCGGGTCATTGTGTTAAAGTTCGAAACCTACGCAAACTAAGCTTTGTATTCGTGGAAATATCGGAAAATTTCGCTACACTACCACGCAAATAATTGTCAAAGTCAAATGGTCAGCGGTTCTAGACAGAAAGAAAATGACTCCCAATTACCGTGCAAATATATTCAGTTTTGATGGAACTTTTGTAGTAGCTTTAATATACATATATATGCATATACCCAAAAAGAGTGGGATGTTTGGCCGAGCTCCTCCTCCTATTTGTGGTGTGCGTCTTGATGTTGTTCCACAAATGGAGGGACTGACAGTTTCAAGCCGACTCCGAACGGCAAATATTTTGTATGAGAAGCTTTGCAGAAATGCCAGAAATACACTCGGAGGTTTGCCATTGCCTTGCCGAGGGGCGACCGCTATTAGAAAAAACTTTCTCCTTTTTGGTGTTTCACGAAGATTCGAACCTACGTTCTCTCTGAATTCCGAATGGTATGGCTACGGCGGCCGAATGATACATACATTTATGTGAATATACTGATTATTATGATATAGGGCGACAATTAAAAACTGCTATTTGAACTTTGACAAACAGAAACTTCCATGATCTGATGCCTTTGTTGTAAAAAAAAATGTCCTTATGTCTCTTGCTGAAATTTGTAATTTCATTTTTAATGTACCCACAAATTTTTCGGACCCATATACTTTGAATTTGTTGTTTATAAATTCCGAAATACGCCATTTTGGTTCAGAAATCCTATGACCAGCTCTCTTTGAAAACAGAACATACACAAAAGGTTTTCCTAAATTTGCCAAATAATTTAACTGCGACGAAAAGTTCGTACGGCTTAAGATAAGTGAAGAAGAAAACTTTCGATAGAACTTATAAGTATGATACTTATATATATATATATATATATATATATACTCGTTTAATCGCACTTTAGCCGAAAATTATAAAACATTAACCCTCGAGGGCCTATAGAGCCACGCCGCGATCGGGCGCAACGCGAGCCATGTGGGATCGCCACCGAGGGCTAAGAAGGCCAAAATACGTGAGTGCGACGAGCTTGAGATGCTGGCCAAGGAGAACAACGCCCGGAAATTCTACCACAAAGTTCGGCGGCTTACAGAAGCTTTTAAGACCCGGGTGTTTTCCTGTAAAAACAAAGATGGCGATCTAATAAAAGGAGAATCGACACACACCATCTTTTCGTCGACTTCAAAGCTGCATTCGGCAGTACGAAGAGGAGTTACTTGAATACCGCGATGTCTGAATTTAATATTGATGATATTGACATCATCGGCCTTAACAACCGCGCTGTTAGTTATGCCTTCTTCAAACTGGATAAGGAGGCAAAGCGAATGGGTCTGGTGGTGAACGAGGGCACAACGAGGTACCTCCTGTCATCAAATAAACAGTCGGCGCACTCGCGTATCGGCACCCACGTCACTGTTGACAGTTATAATTTCAAGGTTGTAAAAGACTTCGTTTATCTAGGAACCAGCATTAACACCGATAACAATGTCAGCCTGGACATCCAACCTAGAATCTATCTTGCCGTGCTACTTTGGATTAAGTAAGCAATTGAGTAGTAAAGACCTCTTTCGACGAACAAAACTCACACTCTATAAGGCTCTCATCATGCCCGTCCTAACGTATGGCGCAGAAGAGTGGGCGATGACAACATCCGATGAAGCGATGCTTGGAGTGTTTGAGAGAAAGATTCTGCGCAAGATTTTTGGGCCCTTGCACGTTGGCAACGGCGAATATCACAGGCGATAGAACGATGACTGTATGAGCTTTACGACTATATAGACATAGCGCAGCGAGTAAAGATCCAGCGGCTACGTTGGCTGGGTCATGTCGTCCGAATGGATACAAACGCTCCGGCTCTGAAAGTTATCGATGCGGTACCAGCTGGTGGTAGCAGAGGAAGGGGAGGACCTCCTTTGCGTTAGAAAGATCAGGTAGAGTAGGACTTGGCTTCACTTGCGATGTCCAATTGGCGCCGGTTACCACGAGTAAGAAACGACTGGCGCGCACCGTTAAACTCGGCCAAAATCGCGCCAGTTAAGAAAAAGAAGAAAATCTGCATAGCCAAAAGTTTGGACAAACTACGAACTTCGATTTATGAAAGTTTTGCTATATAATAAACTATATTTTTATAAAAACAGTTACGAAAAAAACTTTAGCATAAAAAATAATACGAATGTGAATATAAATACAGGGTGGTTAAATTTCAAGGACCGATGTTGAATGTGCACCATACCTAAACGTCAACGACACCGTTGGACTTCTTTCTTTGGGGGTATTTGAAAGAAAAGGTGAACGTCGATAAGCCAGCAACAATTCAAGAGCTAAAGGATGAGATAATTCGGCACATTAATGGCATAGAACCTCAATTATGCCTCAGCGTCATCGAATATTTGGACCATCGGATGGAGGTGTGCCGCCGAAGCCGCGGCGGTCATTTGGCCAATATTTTGTTCCATACGTAATTGAGCCACACCAATATTATCATAATAAAGAGAAATGACAATAATTTCCTAAAAAAAATGTATTTTATTCAAAATCAACACCGGCCCTTGAAACTTAACCACCCTTTATATACAAATATAATAATAATACAGAACGTATGTATGTATTGTAAGTATTTGTTGTATTTATCAGGAAGCTGAACTTACCTATAACATAAACTGCTGTCACAAAGGCAAAACTGGAATTATTGAAGCGGCTACTTCTCCCAATGCCAACGCTCCCGGCGTTGGGTCTTCTTGACATTTTGGGCATCATTTTACGTAATTTATATCAATCAAGTTACTGAAGATTTCCAAGTAAAATGCGGAATGTAATTTAAAGATGTGCACGCAAAATATATCGAACGTTTGCCGCAGCGTTTGAACTGATGTATTTTTTGTTTGTTTTATTTTTGGGTTTTTTAATAATTAAATTTGATAACAAGTTTTAGCACAGCTTAAATGTATATTTAAATTTATTCTGAAGCTCATCCCTTTAGTGGCGTTGTGTTTGTCTTTCTATTTTCGTTAGCTGCTCCGGGTTCTTCTATTCACTAATTTCACTTATACTTGAGAAAAACTTAAAAACAAAAAGAAACAAAAAAAAAACATCATAAAATACGGTCATTATTTCTAAATTATGACAAATCACAAAATGCAGTCGTTGTGAAGTTCACCTGCGCAACCAAGAAACCGCCGTTTACAAAAACAACAAACTACATATAGGTGGAATGAACTGAGTCCAACCACCGCGCACGCCCCCATTCATTTTCATTAGCCCTACCGCAAATTATGCGCGCACTTAGCGATAGTTACAGCGGCCATTGCCATTTTGTTTGTGTTTATGTGCAACGAGTATTTATGTCAGCATGAAGAGTGTGGAAAATATCCGATGATGAATTCGAAGCTGCTTATAAATGCATTCTTGCAAGAACTTCAGACACAATAAGACGAAATTCGCATGGAATCGCGTGTTGTTGGTTGAAAACGCATTTTCTTATGTGGATTTGAATGAGCTTTTATGTATACGTAAGCGAATATTTGAAGGTTTGCTTGATGTTTGCTGATGTGAAGGTTGTTAAAAGTTCATTGAATATCTTTCGACAATCATAAAGAGATCTGCCGCTTTATGCTTCATTTTCTTCTGAGGGTATTTTAGTAGGGGCATAACATTAATTTTTGCAGAGCCCAATTGGAGAAACTTCGAAACTACAAATTATCAAGCCCACTTACAAAAATAAATACATAAATAAATTCGAGAGAAAATAAGAGATTTCTCATTTGTGTGAACGGCATTTGTTGATTTTGTAACGAAGCTGCGATATTTTCTGTACGTCAACCGGTGATTTTAGTCATGAATGCGTTAACTCGCATTTATCCACTTTAGCAAATGTAATAAATTTAAATAATTGAATTGAAATTTAATTAAAATAATTTAAATAATAGAAATTAATTTAAAAAAAGTTTTGTTTTAATTAAAGCCTATCAGACATTTTTTACGGCAAATTTGTTAGTGGAAATTGAAAGAGAAGATTAAATAACATCGATTTGTAAACATTTTATACCAAATTTACGGAAAATTGCATTTTTCCAATATGAATTCAATGGTAATTTTCAAAACATAAGGGCGAATAAATATTACATAAAAATAGTAAACAGAAATAGCGATTCCATATCGTATTTTGTAGTTATCCAAATATTTTTAACATTCCTAAAATTTACTTATTTGTAATCAAAAGTAAACTGACAAAACTTGAAAAAAAACTAATTTTAAGAGTTATTCAATGCTGGATATTAAGGGATTTTTTTTGTTTTGAAATGAAATATCTGCGGTTCTTAAATTTTTTAGTACAAAAATAAAAATATACAATTACTTAATAAGACATAAAAAAAATTAATAAAAAATAATGAATAAATAAATAGAATAATTAGTAAAGAAATAAATTTCATTTATAAAAAAATTTCAAATATATTAGTACAAAAAAAATTAGTTAAAAAATAGAAAATTAATAAATTAATTTAAATAATTAATAAAAAACTAAAATTAATTAAAAAATTAAAATATTTAAAAAATATAAATAATTAAGAAGAAAATACAAGTGATTAGGTAGGTAGGTAAGTAAGATGGCAAGAGTACCCCAGGTACACTACAAGTAGCACTTACGTGCCGTTTTGATACCATAAAGTGGACCACTACCTGTGAAAGGATTAAGGAAGGAGATAAAACCGTCTACAGCCATCTAGTGCTGTTGATGTAGCGGAGGAGAGAAAAGGGATCTAGGCTGGAGAATTTCATCAAGTCATCCCCAAAGGGGACGCTGAAGAATCTCAAGCGCCTAGCCGCCAAAGCCGGACATCTGCAGAGAAAGTGTTCCACAGTCTCTTTCTCTGCAGGATCCCCACAGCTTCTGCAATGGGGGTTGTACGGAAATCCAAGCTTCTCCGCATGAGTGCCGATCACCAAGTGGCCAGTGATCACCGCAATGAGTTTGGAAATTGAATGGCGGGGGGTTCCCATCACCTTAAGCGTTCTATTTTTATCGTATTGAGGCCATAGTGCTTTTGAAATGGCACACGATGAGACAGACCTCCATCTGTCTTTCGCTTTTCTTAGAAAGAAGTTGTGTAGTTTCCCTTTAACGACGGTCAAGGGGATACCGATGTCTGAGAAGAGGGCAGCTGGATCCGGTTCTGCCGCCCCCTTCCTGGCAAGCTCATCGGCAATTTCATTTCACTCTATATTCCTGTGTCCAGGAACCCAGATGAGGGAAATGTTTCCTGCACCTTCGAGGCGTTTAAGTTCCTCCTTACAGGAGTTCACGAGAAGAGAGCTGCAATACGGCGACGACGGTGCCTTGATTGCAGCTTGGCTATCGGAAAGCAGCATTTTGCATGCCTGCAGGATCGCGAAGACCTCTGCTTGAAATACGCTGCTTGTCTCCGGCAGTTTATAGGAGACCGAAATGCTGGCTGATTTAGAGTAGATCCCCGCTCCCACTCCAGACTCCATTTTGGATACGTCAGTGAAAACAGAGGCACCTTTAACCGCACCAACTCTCCCCTCTTTCCAATCTTGCCTGCTCGGAAAGATAGCCCTAGCACAACCCTCAAAGCACAGTTTGCGAATGGAGAGGTCCGTGCGAATATCAGAGAAGGAAGGGGAGATCTGCTTCAAGATTCATCACAAGTGATTACTATAAAAAATTTGAATTTATTAATAAATGCATAAAAACATTTAATAAAAAATATAAAAATAATTAATAAAATACAAAAATAATTAATAAGCCAATAAAAATAATTGCTGAGAAAATAGAAATAATAAATAAAAAGAGAAAATAATTAATAAAAAAATCAGCACAATTATAAGGAAAATAAAATTTATAAAAAAAATAATTAATAAAAAAAAATTTAAAAAAAATATATTAGTAAAAAAAATAAATACAAATTATAAAAACAAATTCAAATATATAAATTAAGAAATAAAAATAGTTAATAAAAAAATTAAAATAAATAATAAAAACAAAAATAATAAAAAAAATAAAAACAATTAATAAAATCTAAAAATAATTTAAAAAAATATATAAAAATAGTTAATAAAAAAATAATTAATAAATTATACAAATAATTAATAAAACATTAAAAAAATTTAAATAAATCACAAAAAATTACAAAAATTAATATAAAAATAAAAATAGTTAATAAAAAACTAAAAATAATTAAAAAAAAAAGAAAATAAAATTAGTAAAAAATTTTAAATATAATAACTAATAAAAAGATTAGTAATAAAAAATAAAAGTAGTTAATAAAAAAATAGAAATAATTAATAAAGAAATAAAAATAATTAATAAAAATATAAAAGTAATTAATAAAAAACCAAAAAGAAATAAAAAGCAAAATAATTTATAAAAAAATAAAACTGGTTAATAAAAATAATAAAAAACTAAAAATAATTGGGAAAAAAATAAAAATAATTTATAAAAAACTAAAAGTCGTTACTAAAAACTAAAAATAGTTAATAAAATAATAAAATTAATTATATAACTAAAAACATAAATAATTATAAAAAATTAAAATAATTAATAGCAAACTAAAAATTTCATTTCAGTAAACTACGTGAAGTTTAAATGTTGTGTCATTTTAGTGATATTTAAGCCCTGTAACTTTTATGTAACAAATCCACACCACAGTAAGCTAGACTGCAAGTCTTATTATACGATTACACAGTGCAACAAAATGAAACAAATTGCAAGTCCCTGCGGTCTCATAGTATTTTTCTGTTAGATTACGAAAATAAGAAGAAACGTATTGCATCAAATATTTGTGTCACTATTTCCTTGTTTGCATTTTATGGCACCTCAACGTTTAAGATCGTTGTTGTTGTATTTTTTTTTTTGTTTTTTTTGTTGCTTGTCCGAGTGAAGTTTTCAATTTGCTTTCCCGCTTTTCTACTGTTTTCAAACACCAAAATTTGCAGTTATGATCTTATATGAAACTCTGGGATATTAACTACTACTACTAACTATGGGATTATTACAGATACCTGTAAAATTTAGAAATTTAAGAATATGCAGTTATCTGTCCCCTTACGACCAAACCCATATATAAAATCATAAAAAACTAGGTTACATTTTAAGAATGAATTTTCGCCATTTTTTTTTTGTCCTTTCAGGGCATTTTTGTTTTTTTGTTTTTTAATAAATAAAAATACCTTGTTTTACAATATGACTTTTTATTTAAAAAAATAGTTTTCTCCTATTTTTTTTTTTTTTTTTTTGTTTAATAACAAATTTAATATAACCATATTTTCTCTTAACAGTGCTATTTTTTCCAAAAAAAATCATGATCATAGACCACTAAGCAACATCGGCCAGCAAAAGTTTTACAAAAAAACAGGCATAGAAAAATTTCTTTTTAAGCTTAAAAACAGTAAAATCATATTTTTCTATTAAAAGCCATAAAAAACAGCAAAAATTCTACTACAGGGCTCTCTACCCAGTAACTTTTAGGTAAAAATAAACATCGCAATACACTTTCACGACACCGAAAATAGTAAACCGTCATAAATTTCCAAAAACAAGAAACATTTCGATAGGATTTTTCTAAATTCCTCCTGTATACAGGCTATTCCAAAAATACCAACTTTAAGCACCTCTAAAAACATCCAGATCTATGGACTAAAAACTATAGCTATTTTCAGATTTTTTTATGGAAGGCGTAAACCTGCATTCACTTTTGGTTTCGTCAAATACGTTAGAGTTTTGTTGCACGGTGTTTCCAAGTGTAGCTCATTCGTGAGTTTCAACCTGATTGAAATGCAAATCTGACTAACCTTTTGGCATTGCCAGATTATAAATATAATTTATGAGCTCATTTGTATTTAAAACTAATTGAAATGCCGCTATTAAAGCCCCTTGTAAATAAATGAACAACAAATGCGGATTAAGGTGCATTCACATCTACCATCTATGCATTTCTGTACAAATGGATGTACGCCTCGTGAGGTTTGATTGCCTAGCTTTTGTTGTGCAATGCAATGTACGAAGTGAATGAGAGTTCTTGAGCGCACTTATTTGTATACTTCAAGTGCTTGTAGCGCCTCAAGTAATAACATTCTTTTTTACCGTTTTAATTGACACCCATTCCATAAAAAAATAGTATCGGAATTTGTTATTTTTTTATGTTGGATTTACGATTCAAATGAGAGTTTGTTTACATCAATAAACTTTATAGATAAGGAAATTGCACGAAAGTGAGTGAAAAGGAAAAAGGCGCTTAGCACCCTGATTCGGTCATTTTGTTGGATAGCACTTTTTATGTTTAGACTATAATTTTATAAATTCACTTAATTTTAGTGCCTGGAAATCGAAAGCAATATTCCATGAAGCTTTCTCTATTATCTGTATACTCGTACATTTAAAAATGTTAATTACTTACATCATTTCATGAGAGGCATTAAACTACAAGGAGTGCCGAAGAAACTCGCATCTTTGGTATCAATGACCCTGGCAGGAACAACATTCAAAGTGGGGATACAAAGAAAAACTACAAACTCATTTGATGTTGTCACAGGCGTGAAACAAGCAAGCGCACTCTCTAGTGTCATATTTAACCCAGTTTTAAATTTGGTAATATGCGATAGTGACCCTGAAGCTACCATTTTCACGAAAAACCTCCAGATCTCCGGCTATGCTAGCGACCTCGCTATCGTTGCGAAAAACCAACGCGAACTTGCTGATTGTACGCTGGAGCTGATAACTAAAGCAAAGCTACTCGGCCTTGAAGTGGATGTTGATAAGACAAAATACCTCGTTAGGTCTTCAAGGCAACCTGGAGGTCGGTCCTTATATTTTTCATGAAGTAATGGGTGTAAACCTTAGCAGTGCTGCAAATGTCCTAATCGGCGTGAATGATAAAATAAAATGTCTAGACTACAAATTATTTTGCTCACCTGAAACTTCTCAAAAATCAATTACTATCGAGGCCGTGCAAGTTAAGAACCTACAGTATCCTAATAAGACCAGTAGCAACATATGACTGCTGGGCTTGGGTATTGACATTAACATAGAGAACAACGACCTTCTCCGCTTTGAGCGTAAAGTCCTAAGAAGAATATTTTGATCAGTAAGGCAAGCTTTCAAGCGTCTTTCGGTGAATCCTACAAAAAGTACCTCTGTGCTTTTCATTAGAAAACGCAATATTGAAGGAATGTTACTACCCACACTGAAAGGGGTAACACTGCAACTGTTTTCGGAGGTCAAATAATTAGGAGTAACCCCAGATCCTAGAATCTCTCTTGCCAACAAGTGCTACTTTGACCTAAGTAGGCATTTCTTCACTTGCAAAATATGGAAAACTCTCTTCTTCGTAATTGCTTCGATTTTCCCTAGTAGAAAAATGTATCACCAGGTGAAGCAGCCCCAATCATACCATGGAAATACCTCCTTCATGTCTCACGGTTTGCTTTACATGATGATTTTTGGAGCTGTTTAATTACCTACAAAGTCTGTGCTGTGGCAGCCTTCTCATTTAGTTTCCATTTGGTCTGACCAAATCACGCATTTCTAATTTTTAGCACTGAAATTGCCAGCCTTTGACGCTACAAATGGCTAAAACAACGCAAATAACATGCAACGGTATTATTTTGTTTAAAATCGTCGTAGGTATGCCTTTGCATGAAGATACAAAAAAATTGTTATTACGAGACATTGCCTTTTTGAACGTTTTGTTGAACGGTAAGATTTTATTTTTGTCACTTAATGTGAAATGTTTAACGCAAAATCCTCAGGGAAATGCGCTTAGAGGGTGTCAGCTGCCCAGTTATAGTACATTTCGCTTGCTGCTGTCTTGTCCTCGCTAGTGATAATCACAATCAAGGCAATCATCATTTAGACACTTTTAATACTTTTGCCTTATCCCTTTAAGCGGCACATTGGCATTTGCTGGCAGCGGAAAGTAGGAAAGTACGTACATAGTTATGTGGCAACAAAATATTCTTGTTGGTGTTGTTTTTCAATTTTTTCTTTTATTTTTTGTGATTTGTCTGACTGCAGTTTTCAATTTGCTTTCCCGCTTTTCTACTGTTTCACCATCATTTTCAAGCTCAGCAAGTAGTGACAACAAAAGTTCAAAAACTCTGAAAGTTCCCAAGAGATCCATAGCATTGGTCTTTTAGTCACTTCAGTATTTTGGTGGTAAATTGAAATTTATGTTTGTTTGTTTCAATTCAAAACGCTGTGGCTTGTGTGGCTGGCAGTCAGTCTTTACCTTGCAGTAAAACGAACTGTTTCCAAGCTGGCATAGCTGGCCTGGAATGATTTGCTTCTACTTTGGACGAACGTGGCGGTATTGAAGCCTGTACCAACCGAAAATCAAATATGAAATATGTTAAGTGATTGAAAATGTTGATGGTGACTGGAAACAAGCAGCCGTTACAGACGTCACCAGCCGTTGCATAACGAGCACTGCTGGGTGTGTCTTATCCCCTTAAGCGAGCCATGAAACACCACAGAAAGTTCATGTTTGGGGTTGCTGAAATACGAGACATGGTTCTTGTGAACTGTTCAATAATTTAGATAGCAACGAAAAATAGTTTCGGTCTTGAAGCCGAAGCTGAATGCAAGAAGACAGCAATAAACCGAAACGTCAAAGCCTTTGTACTCATTTTTCTAATAATTTAAGCGGAATGCTCTCTTGCTAAAAATAGTATTTGTATCTAACCTTAATTTACTTAACTTAAACCTTCTATAACAAAAAAAACGAACTTTTTGTAAATAAAAAACTTAAGGTCTCATCTTTGATCAATTCTTAAATTCGATACGCTTGAAATGCTGTGAAATAGGTGCGCGATTCCATGTCAACTGATCCAAGTATTTCGAACAATGACGCGAATTTTTCTGAAAATTGGTCAATTGGTTATATGGTTTGATTACAATAAAAAATTAAATAAAACAATTTTGATAAAAGTATTAATTTTGATATTTATTCAGTGTTAAAAATTACAGTATAGAGCTTTAAAGTGAAATAACTTCTTCGTGAAGTCAAGATTTTTTTAAACGAAAATTTTTTTTTAAAGAAAAACTTAAAAAAAAAATTTAACTTTTAAATTTTTCTTTTAATTAAAAAAAAAACTTCATTACAAAAAACTTTTTTTAAGTAATTTTTTTTATTTGTTTGTTCAAAATGTTTTCAAAAAAATTATGGTATAAAGTTTTAAGTTTAAGACATAAAATTAAATTTAAAGAAAAAATGTATTTAAATTTAAAATTTTTTTAATTAAAAAACAGAATACATTACTAACAACTTTTTTTGAAGGAAATTTGTTTTTCTTTTTTTTTGTGTAAAACTATTTTAAAAAAGTTATGGTATAAAGTTTTTAAAGTGAAAAATATCTTCGATTATTTTTGAAATTAAAAAGATTCTTGATTTTTTAAGCAAGAATTTACTTGTAAAAAAAATGTTTTTTTCATTTTTTTAAGAAAAAATTTGCTTATAAACAAATTTAAAAAATTTTCAAATTTTAAATTAAGAGAAAAAATTAAATTTAAAGAAAAAACTAACTTAAAATTTTGTTTTCAATTAAAGAAAATACATTAAAACAAATTTTTTTCAACAAATTATTTCTGTTCTGGTTCAAAAATATTTGAAAAAAAAAGTATGGCATAAAGTTTTTAAAGGGAAGTATCTTCTTTGTTTTTTTTTTTTGAGAGAAAAATCACTTTTAAACAAATTTTTCTTTTAATTCTTCTTTTTAATTCGAAAAAACAATATACTTAAAACAAAAACTTTTTTTTTGAGGAAATTTCTTTTTTTTTTGTGCTTTTTCAAAACTGTTTTCAAAAAACAATATAGTATAAGTTTTTAAGGGGAAGATATTTCACTTTCATTTAAAATTAAAAAATGGAAATTATTGACTTTTTTAAGAAAAAAAGTACTTTGAAATTAGTTTTTAAATTTTTCGAATTTTAAAATGAAAGTCAAAATTTAATTTGAAAAAAAACATTTTTCTTTTATTTAAAAGAAAATATATCACAAAAAAATTGTTGGACCTTATTTTTACTTTCTTTGTTTGTTCAAAATTATTAAAAAAACTGGTATAAAGTTTTTAAAGTGAAATATCTTTTGAAATAAAAATTCTTTATTTTTTTGAATATATAATAAAAATAAATATTTAAAATAATAATATATAAAAAATTACTTTAAACCAAATTTTCAATTTTTTTAAATTAAAATATGAAATGTAATTAAAAGAAAAAATTTGCATTTCAAAAAACATTTCAATTACAAAAAAATGCATTTTAAGAAACATTTTTAGAGCAAACTTTTGTTTTTTAATTTTTTCTCCCATTATTATTATTTTTTTTTTTTCGTTCGAGAAAATTAAAATGTTTGTTTTTTGTTAAATTTTTGGAGAAAAAATTGTTGCGTCATTTTTTATAAGCTTCACCTTAGATTTTTTTTATTAAAAGTGGACACTATGCTCAGTAATCCCTTAAATTTTCATAGTGGAATTCCCATAACTTTTGGTTTATATTCAAATACGTACAGAAAAAACCAGTTGAAAAGTGCGCAGCGGCGCTTCGATCGATTTGCAGAGGACATAATAAATATTATATTTGAGCACTTCGTTGGAGCGGTATTTTGCACACAAATAAACCAATTTGTACTCACAACTTACTATTCATTTATTTTTTATTATTTTTTTTTTAATATAGTTCATGCGACAACAAAATGTATGAAAATAAAGTTTTAAACTATGCAGAAAATTCAACAAAATGTTAAACTTTTTAATATGAATTTTTAGAAAAATTCTGCGTATGCAGTTTTGTAGTCCATTAAATTTTGGTATGAATTAAAATAGTTTGAAGCTTGCCTTTCATTTGGTAATTTTTTTGTTGATCCATGCATGACACCATTTTCTTCCATATAACGAAAGCGAACGAAATTTTTTTATATGAAGAAAATGCAGAAGACTGCCACGAAAGCAAAATTGTCAAAAATCAACATGATTTTTGAGGCACTGTAAACTTTCACTTAATTAAATATAAAAATTTGAATGGGCCATAAAATTGCGTACACGATATTCTTCTAAAAATCTTAATTGGAGAATTTGAAATTGTTATGAAAATTAATTAAATTTTGTACAAAGTTTGAAACTTTGAGTTCTATGGTATTTGTTGTAATATAGACTATATTTTTATAAAATAATAAAAAAAAATGTTGGCGGCCGCCATAGCCGAATGGGTTGGTGCGTGATTACCATTCGGAATTCACAGCGAGGTCGTTGGTTCGAATCTTGGTGAAAGCAAAATTAATAAAAACATTTTTCTAATAGCGGTCGCCCCTCGGCAGGCAATGGCAAACCTCCGAGTGTATTTCTGTCATGAAAAAGCTCCTCATAAAAAAAATATCTGCCGTTCGGAGTCGGCTTGAAACTGTAGGTCCCTCCATTTGTGGAACAACATCAAGACGCACACCACAAATAGGAGGAGGAGCTCGGCCAAACACCTAACAGAAGTGTACGCGCCAATTATTTATTTTTTTTTAATAAAAAAAAAATTTAAATAGTCCAAACCTTGCAATATGTCGCGCTGCTATTATTCTGAACACAGGTGTATGTATTCATTAATGTAAACATATATTTCACAAAATACTCACTGGTTGTTCCTATTTGTAAAAAGTTCAGATTATGCTTTAGAATAAAGGGTTAATGTTTATAAATTCACTTTGAGCATCTGCGGCGATAGCCTCTCGCAGGGCTGTTGTGCTTATGTTATGCTCGCGAAGTGCGACTTTCTGTCTGTACTCTTCAGCCTTTGACAAATGTTCCGCTCTGCATTCATTTTTCACCAGTTTAGAGGCAGTCACAAAAAATACACTACAGGACGAACCGCTATCTGAGAATGTCTCAATTTCTACTGCATACTTTTCACGCATTTCTACAAATACAACTGCGTTAGTATATATGAATGTGCGTCAGTATACATGAATTTGCGTTAGTATACATGAATGTGCCGTAGTATACATATATGTATGTGCGTAAGTGAACATTGCCTAAGTTTCCCCTCAAGCTGACTCTTTGTGGTTAAGAAAAGTAATAAAGTTCACTTTTGAAACAGAGAGATTGGTTGTTTGTCACACACACACACAAGTATATGTATGTGTACCTAGAAGCAATATCATTGGTCAGTTATTTGTTAATTGCATTTACAGGGGTTGAGGTCCCTTTTTCTTTAAAAACGGACGCTCCGTCATAAAGTTGATGTTTTATGAGTCTACGCTCGACACGTGAGCAGAGCGCAGCGGACACCTACTTTGTACTGAAACGATAAGCAACTTTGCACGATTTTAATTATACTAATTACTGCAAATTTGAATTGTTGATCGGTAAGCGGTGGCGAATTGAATGCTCTTGAGTTTTGTACTGTATGGCGCGATGAGAAAAATCAAATTTATTCCATACCATAAAAAATGGGAAATGTTGTGCACTGTAACCAACTTTCTGCTGGTAAAAACGAATTTTTCTATCCGACTATTCCCTATTACATGAAAATATACATATACTGGAACCAATCAAAACGTTAAAACCGAATGTGTTTTGAAGTTTAGTGCGACATCTTACATTTTAGTACACGATATTAAAATTTTATGTATTTATTTATTCTTAAATTTTTAGTTTTATTTTACTGCGCTCCTGGAAACGTGACAGAAAATTCACTAATTGAATGTTGGAGAATTAGAAAGAGTTAACTGCTCTCTTCTTTCAAAGCTTAGTAAACTGCTCTGGCTGATGTCAATAAGGCAACAATTTTCCAAAGAGAAGAAAAAAATGTTCAAACAAATTTTGATCAAAAGCATAAAAAGTTTGTACAAAAAAAAACCTAATGTTAAAAAAAAGAGAAAATGTTTTTAAAGACAGATATTTCACTTAAAAAAACTATATAATAGGACTATGAATAAGTTCGTGCGGTTTTACAACAGATGGCGTAACTTGATTATTATTCCATCGATCCACATTTCCAAACATTCATTGGAGAGCTACTGTCGTAAGGCACAAACGTCAGTATAAGTTTTTTATTTGAAGCGTAAACAACAATATTTTTACCACACTTGAAAATGTCGAATTTCGTGCCATATAATGTGTTTTTGCGGGGAATTCTTCTTCATTATTTTAATATGAAGAAAAAAGCAGCCGAAAGTCATCGTATCTTGGTGGAAGTTTATGGTGAGCATGCTCTATCTGAGCGAACGTGCCAGAAGTGGTTTGCACGCTTTAAAAGTGGTGATTTTGGCTTGGAAGACGAAGAACGCGAGGGTGCGCCGCCAAAGTTCATGGATACCGAATTGGAGGAATTGCTCGATCAAGATCCGGCTCAAACGCAAGAAGAGGTTGCAAAAACTTTGGGAGTTGATCAATCAACCATTTCCAAACGTTTAAAAGCCATGGGAATGATCCGAAAGGTAGGCCATTGGGTGCCGTATGAATTGAAGCCAAGAGACGTTGAACGCCGTTTTATGGCATGCGAACAACTGCTTCAACGGCACAAAAGAAAGGGTTTTTTGCATCGAATTGTGACTGGCGATGAAAAGTGGGTCCATTACGACAATCCAAAACGTCGGGCAACGTATGGATACCCTGGCCATGCTTCAACATCGACGTCGGCGCAGAATATTCATGGCCTGAAGGTTATGCTGTGTATCTGGTGGGACCAGCTGGGTGTTGTGTATTATGAGCTACTGAAACCGAATGAAACGATTACGGGGGATGTCTACCGACGACAATTGATGCGTTTGAGCCGAGCACTGCGAGAAAAACGGCCGCAATACGCCGATAGACACGACAAAGTTATTTTGCAACATGACAATGCTCGGCCACATGTTGCACAAGTGGTCAAAACATACTTAGAAACGCTCAAATGGGATGTCCTACCCCACCCGCTGTATAGTCCAGACCTTGCGCCATCCGATTACTATCTCTTCCGATCGATGCAACATGGCCTGGCTGGCCAGCACTTCCGTAATTACGATGAAGTCAAAAAATGGATCGATTCGTGGATTGCGGCAAAACCGACCGAATTTTTCACAAAGGGAATCCGTGAATTGCCAGAAAGATGGGAAAAAGTAGTAGTAAGCGATGGACAATATTTTGAATATTAAATTTGTAACCATTTTACGTCAATAAAGTTTCAAATTTCGAAAAAAACCCGCACGAACTTATTCATAGTCCTATTAATAACCTAATATAACCTAATATTCAACACTGAATAAATCTCAAAATGATTATTTTTTTCAAATTTTTTTTCAGTTTACTTCTTATTGTACCAAAGCTCATAAATAAAACAATATTCAGAAAAATTTACGCTAATGTTCAAAATATTTGGATTACTTGAGATGGCATCGATTTATGTAAAAACGTAAAAAAAAGTTTAACTTTTTATAGATCTACGGAAAGCCATGAGTGGTTAATGGCTAACATTCATTTTAACAGGGTATTGCCACCTTTTTATAATTTATTAAAAAATATGCATAGCATTACAGCTTCGGTGAGAATCATTTATTACAAAAACAACTTTTTTTTGCACAGCGTTCCCAACTGAATTTTTTTCAAATAGCAATTTATCACAAATTTTCAATTTTAGTTGAAGGTAGATATAGCTATCAAGTGAAAGGAATCGAAAAAAAAATTAATATTGTAATAACTGCCTTTGGAAGGTGTTGCCACCTATTTTTTTTTGTGATTTAAGAAATTCGTTACAGAAATATTATAATTCTAAAAAAATGTGTACAGTGCACTCGCGATAACTCGAACTAATTAAAACAGGCGCTGTTCGATTTATCGAATTTGTTCGACTTATCAATTGAGTGTGCTATGTTAAAAAAACAGTCATCGATATCGATTTTTCGATCGATTGTTGAAAATGGAAGCCAGTAGAAAATTTCTGTAGTATAGTTTCGTTATACGAATTACATTTTGGTCCATTGGCTGGATCAATGGTGTCACATTCGGCGGCATAAACATAGTTAAAATTAAACCATCCTCGGACTTTAATTCGATTTCGTTGGGATGTGATGGGGCATTATCAATTAGAAGAAGAGCCTTCTCAGGTAGTCCCCATCTTTCAAATTTTTTCTTACCTAAATATTAAAGTCATTTAACTTGGTTAAAAAAATTGTTTTAATGAATCTGGATTTTACCTGCGGCACGAACGAATTATGAAACCAGTCTTTGAAAATCGCCGAAGTCATCCAGGCTGATTTGGAATTTTTGTACTCCACCGGACAGTTAAAATTTTTGAAAACACGAGGATTTCTTGCTTTGTCAATAACGAGAAGTTTAAGCTTATGGTTGCCGGTAGCGTTAGTGCAAGCCATAAACTGCCTTATCTTTCTTTTTTATAAGACTTATGGTGGACTTGGCTACCCCATATTCCTTCGCTAGAGAAGTAACACTACGTCCACGTTTAATTTTGTTAAGGACTTCAGCCCTCTCTTTTAATGTTAAACACTTCAACCTTTTACGATCCATTACTCACGTGCACTGATATACTACAAATGACAAATTTAAAGCAATTTGGTCAATGCAAGATGTTGTTCCCAGAAAACTAACGGGATATTAACGCCGAAATATTCATATGGACAATACACTAGTATACATATAATTTATATACATATACTATTACATATGTATCTATGTACAAAATGTACATGTTTGAAAAGAATGTGTGTACAAATAAATTTGTTTTTTTGTTCGAGTTATAGCGCTTTAATATTGTTCGAGTTACAAAGAAGTCAATAGGGGAAAAAATGTGTTCGAGTTAGCACGTCGTTCGACTTAGCGGCTATTCGAGTTACCGCGAGTGCACTGTATTCATAAATATAACAATGTTATCCAATATTTTTAAATGGCGTTGCCACCTGGTTTTAAAGAAAAAATGTAAGAGAAAAAACTAATTTAATTGAGTTAATTCAAATAAAATGATTGAAAAGAATGAACAGGGCTTTAATGTAAATTTTTTAGATATGGCGTTGCCACCTAATTCTTAAGAAAAACCTAGTAAACAACAGTAGGGATGAATTAAGTATTAGCATATGGGTACCACAGAAATTACGACTGAAACCCAATGTTTGCATTAACTACTTCGTAGCAGCAGCATCAACGAAAACACTGCTCTGCTCGCGCTACCGCTCCGAGCTTGAACAGATGAGTAGTAGAGCAGCTAGCAAAATGAAACGCGCGATCAACTGTTTTGCTACGCTTCAAGCTACGTTTCTTTGCAGTTAGCAGCTCAGAGCAAAGTCCAAAAAAAAATTTTAAGTGTTCTCTGTAGTTGGAGTAGTTAAAAAGTAAAAGTAAAGTGGTAAAAACTTAAAATCGGCCGGAGCGCTACTTGTGAAACTATTCATGAGTGCTCCAGCTCCTACTTCTCTTCTGTTGCTCTGCCAATACTTCTACAGAATGTAGTAAGAATGGCACTGGGCTGGAACCCGCAAGGGTGGAGAAAGTCGATGTTGCGCGAGCTAGCAGATGCCGACATCACATGGAACGACGCAAAAACAACAGTCCGTCGATGGAAGAGTTAAGTCGAAGCCCTATGCTCGCAATTGGAGTTAACAAGAGAAAAAAATGCAATTTATATCGTATGGATAAGCAAATGCTAGTAGTGTCGAATTGGTTTTTTCTATTCTAGTAGCGGGACATAGCTACAGTTATACTGATTAATAATTTTTTTGGTTTTTCCGTTTCAGATAAATAGAAGAGCCAAAATGAACAACACCGTCCAGGTCCAATTTTTCGGGACGGTCAACTTCAGCGCCATTTTTTAAATTATTAAAATTGAAAAAAAAAAAATTTTTCATTTTTCTATTATATGTAAAAGAAATTAAATAAAAAGCCTAAAAATTTAAAATATCGTTTTTCATTTTTTTATTGTAAAAAAAATCCTGAAAGTACCCTAAATTTTCGAGCTTTAGGTCACCGGGACCCCTTAAGTAATATAAGTCGTGTCGAAGGCCCTAGTAACCAACGCTAATCTTTAGCGGATTAATTATTTGTAATTAGTCTTCATGTAAAAAAATAAATATAAGTCGAAAACTTGTTGATTATGAAAGTGTTCTGCAGCTGTATGTTCCTTCGCATAGCAAATGTTTTGTCCATTTTCATTTTAGAATAGAATATTACTAAGCCAAGTCGGGCAATTGGTTTAGTAAATAAAATTGCATGTTTAAGTTTGGCCGCTTATCGAAGAGCCGTTCTTATTATTTTAATAATACTTTGCGAACCTATATTTAAATAACTGTAAGTACATACATACGCACCTGCATGCACTTGTGCATTATCTTTCAATTATTTCACGCAGCCGTATGCAGTTTTAATGTTTCCATTGCATACCTTTACATATATACATACATACTTATGTACATATTTACATAACTGGTTCATATCACACTTGATAAGCAGTTTTGCTATCGCTGCTGTGAAACCAGTTTGAACCAACTGCTACTTACAAGCGACTAGTTGCCTACAACATGTGGATAAATCTCGATGCTGTCAGCAATCAGGTCGGTGCATGATTTAAATTTTTCATTTATATTCAACATAGGCACCCAGCAAGAAAATATGCTAACGGAAAGTTTCTCTAAACTAATATTTGCAGTCAATTCGATAGCAATTGCAGATGTATTAGGCCGAGCACACACGATGCGACTGTCTCAGGGCAAAGATGGCAAACCACTTAAGCTAGCAGCCGACATTCATGTCATTACGACAGATCGCGCGCGACTCTCAGTCACCATCGTGATTAATTTATTTGATTCCTTCTTTGCCGTGACAATCAAAAGTACCAAAAGTTGTTGTGGGTCTGGTGGCACCACCTTTACTGAATGCGCCTTGAGTAAAAACAAATTTGTTTCTAGTTCACTAATTGCTACAGCAAAGAAATAGACTAAGCTCATAAATGCATTTGACATATGTCGATTTTCCTCTTTCTTTCTCTCTCTCCCTCTCTCTCTCTCTCTCTCTCTCCCTCTCTCTCTCCATCTCTCTCTCTCTCTTTTTCCGGAATCTAGACTTAAACAGCTACTGAATGAACTTAATATTATATTTGTTAACTGTAATTAATCTGTAAAGAAATTTTTATATTTTCCAGATTACAACTTCATAAATAAATAAAAATCGTAGTTTTACTGTGTTTGCTGTTGCCGACGGTTACATACTATAGGTTGGTTGAAAAGTCAGAAAGCAAAAATAAAAGAATTTGATTTTTCTTTTTTTTTCAAGATAAACTTCATTAACTCTTTTATATCACCGCTCGAAATGCGCGATGTACTCAATACCCTGACGTCAGCAAAACTTTTTCTGTTGAAAAAGAATGTTGCAAGATTAACAAAATTATTTATAATAAAAAAAAAATAATTCATGGCGGATTATTTCGTTCTAGGTGATAAGATATAGCTTTTGTCCGCGAACTGCAACCTACTGTACTACAGCTTTTTGCCCAATTGCGAATCGATGTAGTACTGACTTCCCGATAGCTTTTCTACGAGTAATTCTCATGCTTAGCCCCACTTTAATCTTCCCAAACAGTATCCATACTCTAGCCTAATGATTTCTGGTGCTGATGACTTTTTTGGACGTGGTTCCTTTTGAACGTCTGTACGACCACATTTCAACTCTAAAACCTGCCTATCTAAAACAGTTAGAACTGAAGGAGCAGATTCTTTTAACGCTTTCATAATTTTTTATGAATTTTTGTTGCAGATAAACGAGGAATGAATTGACAGATCGATATAAAATTTTGTGTTTATTTAAATGGAAGGGGACATACCCAAGGTACGTAGGTAGGTGAAATGGTTGAAGTACCAATCTGGCAGAATACAAAGATCAGCCTATGCAATAACTGTCGGTGCAATCAGATCATGTCCTAGAGAAGCTCTCACTGCACTGACACACGTTATTCCAATAGACCTACATATTAAGAAGACGGCAACCATGAGTGCAATTAGGTTAAATGAAGCGGGTCGCTGAAAGAAACAGATCATGGCCATGCCAATCTATTACTGCGACAAACACAGTATACCTCGAGGAGGACTGACTACATCGTCACGACGGTAACATTCAGTAGAAACTTTGTCAATCTCTTTCCATATCGGAAATGGAATGGAATAAGGGACTCTCACTAAACAACTTCGACACTACATTCTATACAGATGGCAGTAAAATGGACTGTGATGTTGGAGCTCGTATATATTCTCACAGACTTAAAATTGAGAAATCTGTGCGACTCCCTAATACCAGCAGTGTCTTTCAGGCGGAAGAACTGGCAATTGAGGAAGCTTGTAGGCTACTAATCGCACCATAAAGTTACCTTAATCTGGGTCCCGGGACATCGGAACATTGAAAGTACCGAAAAAGCAGATGAACTGGCAAGATGGGGATCTGCCATGAGTAACGCTCTTGCAGAATCAGTATTCACACCATTAGGTGCAGTCAAGAATATATTGTAATTTCCAAAAATACCTCCGACCGCCGTACCGAATGGGTTGGTGCGTGACTACCATTCGGAATTCACAGAGAGAACGTAGGTTCGAATCTCGGTGAAACACCAAAATTAAGAAAAAATATTTTTCTAATAGCGGTCGCCCCTCGGCAGGCAATGGCAAGCCTCCGAGTGTATTTCTGTCATGGAAAAGCTCCTCATAAAAATATCTGCAGTTCGGAGTCGGCTTAAAACTGTAGGTCTCTCCATTTGTGGAACAACATCAAGAGGCACACCACAAATAGGAGGAGAAGCTCGTCCAAACACCCAAAAAGGGTGTACGCGCCAATTATATATATATATATATATATATATACCTCCGAATGGTGGATTGTAGATGGAAAGACCAGACGAAATGCAAAATTAGTACAACGTTATGGCCTACCTACAACCTCAAGCAATCGTCGACATTAATAAGCATGAAACGACGGGACGCCTGGAGACTAATGGCAGTCATAACTGGCTCCTGACTCATGGGAGAGGAGGCAGCCAAAATGGGTATCCCTCACTATACATAATGTGACAGCTGTAAACAACCACAGAAAGAGAAAACAATCCATTTCCTCTGTGAATGCCCTGCCCTATGGAAGGACAGAATGTTAACCCTGGGCCAACCGCTGTTCGAGATTCACAAACAACTGTCTGGCTTAGACGTCAACAACTTGATAAGGCACAGACTGGATATAGTAATGCTGTAAATAACCGTTAAACAAGTTAGTAACGAGAATGTGGCAACAAAATGGTGCGGAAGCGCTAGTTGGATTCTGGAAGAATCACCACTTTAAGCAACCAACCAACCAATCTGGCACGCCCAAAGTAGCAACAAAGCGCCGTTTTGTTAACATAATGAAACCTCCAACAGACATATATCTACAGCCAGCCAGAGCGGTTGATGTAACGGAGAATATTGATGGGATTTAGATTGGCGACTCCATCTTGGAGCCCTTTGTGAACACAGAGGCACCAGCTTCGGTGCATATTTTCCCCTCATTCCAGCCTACTTTGAAAGATTACCCTTGCATAACTCTCAAAGTCCAGTTTACGGATAGAGAGATCTGTCCGAAGATCAGAGATATACGGCGTTAACTACCTAAAAATGCTACCATGTCCCTGGAGAGCTTACCTCCAGAAGCCAACCTCCTTTAGCCTGATTGCACTTTCAGTAGCGATGGAAATAACGTAAAAGTTGATGGGAAGTAAGAACAAAATGACATTCAGAGCACCACTGGGGCATATTCTACCAGCTCCGGTGTTGCCAATACTAGCAGTCCTTTGCTCCCTCCCAGTTTAGTGATATTATAGCCCTTCCGAAGAGCTTCCCACCAAACCAGGTATCCGACATACGTTAAAATTGGAAGAATCGCTTCGTTGTACATCCAAAGCATAACCTGTAGCTTGCGCCTTCGGTTTTTGCTGAACATAGATTTGCAGGAGTAGAAGGCTATACTGGCCTTCTTTACCCGACTTTCAATGTGTGGCTTCCAATGGAGTTCGGAGTCAAGAAACACTCCAAGATACCTCACTCTGATGAAAGCGGAAGAACGTGGTTGTTTAATTCGGGAAGTCTAAAGTGTGGAAGTTTATATAGGGTGGGCTATGTAAAATTTGCTTTTTGAATCGGCTATAAAAAAAACCGAATCAATATTTTTTCAAACTTTTTTTTATTTTGAAGATTGAACATTGTCATTTACGAATGAAAAATAATATCGTTCAAATGACTGCCACGACTGGCTTTACAGTAGGCCATTCGATCAACCCAATTTTTAAGCACATTTTCGATTGTTTGGGCTCCGATTTCGTGTTTTAAAGCATCAATCGTCTCTGGATGGTTCGCATAGCATTTGTCCTTAACGGCTCCCCACAAAAAATAGTCCAACGGACTTAAATCACAGCTCCGAGGCGGCCAATTGGTATCGGAA
This sequence comes from Anastrepha ludens, assembly GCF_028408465.1. Taxonomy (NCBI): domain Eukaryota; kingdom Metazoa; phylum Arthropoda; class Insecta; order Diptera; family Tephritidae; genus Anastrepha; species Anastrepha ludens. The sequence goes on from NC_071502.1 coordinate 31,824,104, forward strand.
TTTCGGCTGATTATTCGGTTTTCAAAAACGGTAGCCAAAAGTTCGAGTGTAACTTTGGCAGCGTGACAAGTTGCACCGTCCTGTTGAAACCAAATGTCGTTCATGTCAACCTCTTCAATTTTTGGAAACAACTCACGGTAACGCTCGCCATTTACTGTAACCGCGGAAGAAGAAGAAGACTCACCACTTTGGAAATAGGTTTTCAAGCGTATAGCGTCCCATTTCATAAATGTCAAACCTTTAAGTAAATTATGAACATATTTGACGTGTCATTTATGTTACAATACCATTCTCAAAAAAAATATTTTCCTTCCCAAATAGAGTATCAATTTTCATTACCCTTCTGGTTAATAGTTGAATTTTTATACTTTTTCTATACTTTTCAACCAACCTGTAATACAATTAAAATAGTCAAGCCATATTCAACACTGCTTGTTTTTGATTTATTAGCTTTACATGTAAATTTAAATTTTTGCCCAAAAAAATTGTTTACTTTTTCCAAATAAAAAATTTGCAGACCTCCTCCCCTGTCATGGAAGTTGGTTAAGATTTCGGCTAGGCTTTGTTTTTCATTTTCATGATAATTGACTAGCCAGTCAAAAGTCAATTAAATATCTACGCATATTGAACGATTATTTCAATGTAATGTAATTGCGACTCAATAAATTGTTAGCGATCACTCTGTATGACTATCAACTGGCAGAGTCATTGAAACCCAAATACAAAGCACACAAACAAAATTTATCTGGAGCAGAAAGGGCACCCTGTGTGAATTTAATGAAGAATTGTGGTTTGTTTGTAGGCTATCTTGAGGAGGAATAGCTGGAGTCAAGTTTTATTTTGACATATTTTAATTTGGTATCTCAAACTACGAAGATTTACTTCACATATGGGGCTCTAGCGAATCTAAAGGATGTATTTGCCGAGCGAGTCGAAACAAAATATTACAGTACGGGCAGCAAAGGAAAGATGCTTATTTAAATTTTTTTTATTTTTAATTTAAATTTTTGAATTACTTTAAATAATTAAAGTTTTTTAATTTATTATTATTATTAATTAATTATTATTAATATATAAAATCTTATTTTTCAATTAGTTAGTGCTTAAAAATGCAGTAATAAAATATTTTAACTAACAAAATCTTTGTTTCTAGTGAAGTGAAATTTAAAAATATTTACCATCTTGTGATAAGCTGATCAATCGCAAATCAATGAAGTTCTTTGTAAACAATAAAAAAAAAAATAATAATAATAAATAATAAATAAATTGTAAAAAATACAATAGCTTTTCAGTTTCTTAGGGTTCGACGAAAAAAAATTGATTGACTTGCTTTTTCTAAGGGTTTTAAGATTAACGGCAGTTACGTATAACTACGATTAACGCATTTCTTTTGGCACTACAACACAACATCAAATTGCACGAATTTTTATTTAGATAAAACAATGTTTTTTTTTAGAAAGTAAAAAGTCAAAAGTCACTTCATTATATCAACAGCTCTGACTGGCTGCAGATATCTGCCTGTTGGAAGTCTCATTATAGTATCAAAACGGCGCTTTAGTGCTACTTGAGGAGTGCCAGGAGTGGCACTTCAACCATTTCACCTACCTACCTACATATGTACCTAAAAAGTCAAAATTCTATTTGCCGGATAAAAGTTCTCATATCCAACGGGCTGCAGTATTTTTGTTTTTTTTTGGCCCAGCGTGCGGGCTGAATTAAAGGGGAAACCAGTTTAGACTTATCAAAAAATCTCTTTTTTTTTCATTGCATTAATTGTTAGTATAACTACTCGAGAATATCTGGTAAAAATTTTAAAGCGAAATTCGCATTATTCCGGATTCTATGAGCACTTAAGTGAATGCCCGTCGGTTCCGCAACGTAGCGCGCGTTAGTTACAGGTAGAACGACGTTTTTTCTCGAAATTACTTTTTTTCAACTGGTGGGCACTCTAGCTCAAAAATTTATCGACCAATCGTTATAATTCGGAGTATTTCTCGGAGTATTCTTCATTCAATTCTTAGTCATATGAACCTAATTCTGGGATTAAATTATCATTAAAAGTATTTTTTTTAAGCAAAATAGATGAAAAAAATAGTGTAAAAAAACTAAAAAACACGCTTTTATTGCTAGTCGAACTAAAAAGTAGAAAATAAATTTTAATGACAAAGGGACCTATAATGAAGTAATAGCAAATCGAACGATCGGTCATATTCAACTACCTCAGAACAGAATTATAACAAAAATTAAGATACAAATAGAGTAATTCAAACTAGAGTTAAAAGCGTGGGATGCTTGATATAGTAAATATTACAATCATTCTATTGGCATTCTATCTATGTACAGAGGGTTATGAAAGTGAAGCAAAGTGACCGATCGTTCGATTTGCTATTACTTCATTATAGGTCCCTTTGTCATTAAAATTTATTTTCTACTTTTTACTTCGATTAGCAATAAAAGCGTGTTTTTTAGTTTTTTTAAACTATTTTTTATTTTCTACTTTTTAGTTCGATTAGCAAAAAAGCGTGTGTTTTAGTTTTTTTTTTAACTATTTTTTATTATGAATGAAAATTATTGTTATCATTGCAGTCAGTGAATAAATGATTCGATATACTCGAGTTATATTTAATTCCTTTCTTATCGACTGTGAGTCTTAAGCTATGCAGTTATCGGCCGTGATAAAGAAGTAATCGGGATGAAGAACTTATTTCGTGGAGGGAGCCTGAGAAACTGATTTACAAGAATAAATAAAGATTTTTCATTTTACAACCAAATTCACCTTACTTTTTGCCCACAGTAAAAAAAAGAAAATATTAATCCTGGCAATCCTAATAAGGATAATGGAAAACTTTTATCAAATTATTGCATTGTCATCGGTCCTTGTGCAAAATTTCAAGTCGATCAGATTTTTAGAAGCCATTGAAAATTAAGCTCAAAGATTCCGTTACATACATACATACATACATACATACATACAACCCGAGCTAATAAAAGTGTGTTAAAAATATGGTATGAAAAAATTACATTGTGTTTAAGCGCCTCAAAAACTGCCAATTTTAAATATTATTTTACCAAAATTAGGTTCATATTCTTAGGAAACATGTTAAGAATGAGAAAAAAAAATTTTTGTTGATTACAGAGAAAAATTACAACATCAGGAATGCCCACCAGCCAGATACTCGGATGGCGATCGTCCATGAACAGCCTGCTCTAACGACACTATTTCTGGCGGAAATAGCTTGAAAAAATTTAAAAGCGTTCTTAAAAATATGAGTAAAATACCCTTTAAGTTTAAACAATTTCTGATTTTTCCTTCCTTGTTAAAAAAATTCACGAAAAACACAAAAATTTCGGCCTCCTAAACCGGTTTCGCTCCCTTAAGCTTTTACACACGAAATTGAATCATTTTCTTTGATACATAGGCCCCAGAGTGGTGAAAAATGCATTAATTATTTTAAATTTTAATGTAAAAAAATAATGCATTAATTTTTCCAGTTTAATGCATACAAAATTTCAATATTTCACTATTCAATCAGTTTTGCGGTTCGATAAGAGTGGGCGTTGCTACTACCCTTATTTTGTTTTTTTTTTTGTTTTTTGTTATGTTGGTTCACTTTTCATATGAGCGTAGGTGAAATTTCATTTCAATCTGTCAATTCATTCTTAGTTTGGAAGCCATTTAATATCGACGAGTTACAGCATTTTCTGCAATGGAATAAATCAAGTCTCCTGCAGTGATTGAGTTTTTATTTTTGGAAAGATTTAAAAGAAAAGGAGAATTATGAACGAATGTTGAAAGAGTAAAATGATTTTTCGCCATCAATAAGTACAGTGCATAGAAAGATGGGTTGCTGAGTTTAAACGTGGTCGAACACACCTTGAAGACGATCCACATCAATGACTCCAAAAACAGCAACAACACCATCGCCATATCGCAGAAAAAATACAAGTAATCGTATTGGAAAATCGTTCAGTGACTGAAAGAGATTTAATAGAGGCCCTAGACATATCATTGGACAGTGCAAGCAACATTTTCACTGAATTTTTGTTTCAGAAAGCTGTGTGCACGCATTCGCCACCGCTTTTGAAAACCGAACAATCAGCCGAAATTCCGATATCAATTGGCCGCCTCGGGGCTGTGATTTAAGCCCGTTGGACTATTTTTCGTGGGGAGCCGTTAAGGACAAATGCTATGCGAACCATCCAGAGACGATTGATGCTTTAAAACACGAAATCGAAGTTGCCATTCATGAAATTAGAGCCCAAACAATCGAAAATGTGCTTAAAAATTGGGTTGATCGAATGTCCTACTGTAAAGCCAGTCGTGGCAGTCACTTGAACGATATTATTTTTATTCATAAATGACAATGTTCAATCTTCAAAGTGAAAGAAAAAGTTTCAAAAAATATTGATTAGTTTTTTTTTTATAGCCGATTCAAAAAGCAAATTTTACATGGCCCACCCTATATTATTGCATTTTTTCAGAATTAAAGCATTAACATTTTATATTATTAGGCATTTTATAGAATTTTTTATCAGCCTTAAATTTGAGAAATGAATGCATTATTTTTTTTTTTTGCATTTTTCACAACTCTGATATCAATGAAAAATTAATGCTTGTTTCACAACTCGGATAGTTGCATGCACAGGTGCTTTTAAATCTAGCAATTCAATCTTTAGCAACTCCTTTCAAAAACCATCTGTTACATTTGTTAGCACGAATTCCCCTATTTTACAGTTTTTGCACCGATATTTCGCGCTGTTTAAATTATTTTTTCATATAAATAAATATAAGTGCATGTTTTGTTAAACCATATTTTCCAAATTTTCGATTTATTTCCTGTAGAATGTACAGACTTTTTTACAGCCAGCTTCACTTGCATCGAGTCGCATTGCCATTTTGACTTGCAAAGCTTAATAATGAGTGCAATATGAACATATTTTAATTTTATTCGCACCCAGCACTAACCGAATGGCATTCGTAATCCACTCAAATCCACTCAACTAGATATGTACGCCGGCTTGCATTGACTTTGTAATAATTCCTACAAGGCATATTTTTACATCCCACTCACATATGGTCATATCTTTTAGAGAATATTGTGCATATTATGTAGTCAATGCACACATTTTTGCACATCTATGTGTGTGTGTCTGTCAAAATTTATTACATATGTGCATACTTACACATACATACATATACATATGCATGTTCCAAAGGCCGATTTAATAAGCGTAAGGAATTGGCAGTCTTCATTGCACTTGGCTTCTATTCAGTGCAAAGTGAACTTTGAGATCAAATGAAAATAAAAAAATTAAATAAAATAAATTGCGAGGAATGAACTTCTTTACTGCCTTGAAAAAAGATCAGGGCGTTCGCAAAAACGTCAAACACAAAAATACAAATGCGCATAATTGAACATATCGGTCGCATCAAGCTGTGTATACAAATATTTACACCACATTTCAAAAATACAAACAAAACAAGAACAAAAAAAGACGAAGTCAACAGACGCGCCCCCACAAACAACGCGACCATCGCCGTGCACAGCAATGAAGTGTTTACGAAATTTTGATTATGATTGTTCTGTTAAAATATTTGCGTCAAATAAGCGTGGAAATATTCAGTCACACATTCCGCCGCATTTATGTACTATATTCGCTGTCAAAACCTTGATGCACTTTTGTATAACTGTGTATGTACATACTTATATGCACACATATTGCAATTATGTGTATGCACTTGTGCAAGCACTAAATATGCACATACATACATACATACATATTACTATGCATGGCGCTACGTATGCACATGTTTGGCAAAGAACAAAAAACACACCACCTAGTGGTTTACACCGTTGTTCCCGCGAATTTTGTTTCGGCGACATCAACAAAGGTTGCACTGGTGCGTATTTCGCTATTGGAACTGTAACTACAACGAATGCACTTCGAAATTTAACAGGTTTTTGTCGAATCAAAATCATACGATACTTCCGGTCGACCGGCCCCAACCATAACAGCGAATTATAATTTGTTTTTGTATAACATATTTTAACTTAACGCCAACCTAAAAATCGCTAAAAATCAGCAAAGCGTTAGATTCGCTTTCTGTTAATCTCCAACGTGGCTAATATTTTTTTACTCAAACGTGCCGCCCCCTACGCGACGACTCATTCTACATGAACGGCAAAGTAAAACTGAAACAATTTACACGATAGGGAGCACAATACGGCATGCCAATACGAAAAACATCCGATGGCTGAGCTCCAACAACGGCAGCACCAACGCGCCAACAACAGCAGAAGCGAAGCCGAAAGCAGAAATGTGTGAAAACAAAGAGCCCACAACAAAAAAAACAGACACGAGGTTAAGTAAGCTACAGCAACATGTTGCTTAAATTGCGGCTACCTACAGCGCACGAAAAATGTTGCGCAACATAGCAACACGATTTGTATAGTATTTAGTCAACAGGTTATTGGTATCGTTTCGAAGCAAGCGAAGATGAGAGCAAAACAAAATTGTTGAGAAGTTTCGGCCGCAAAACACGTTGCCTTCGTGGGGGCCCGACGACGCTGTTGCTGTTAGTGAAATGTTTCAGTTTTCTCTTTGGTGTTGTTGCAGCAATGTGTGTTTATTTCTTTTTGTTTTTGTATACATATTATCGTATGTGAGTGACTATGTATGTTTTTCTCTAAAATGTAAACAAACCCGAACCTACCGTAATATTTAATTAATAGAAAACATACCAACTATGTATAGATATGTATGTATGTATATATGTATGTAACGAGGGTAGGGCATACATATCCCGTTGAATCTGCTTAATTACAATTCACTTTTCATGCCCCTTTAGTTGCAGTTATCCGTTATTTTCAGTTGCACGGACTGCGGTTAACCCGTTACACTCTAATGAGTATTTAAATATCCTTAACAAATACTACTTACATACATATACATATGTATGTACATATATACTGAAACTGGTAAGATGTACTACCATATTAATTTTCTTAAATATTCTGAAAAAATAGTCGACAACTTCGCTGTGACACTACTCTTCAATATATATGTATGTATGTACATACATATAGTTATTCCTTCCGCTTCATAGTGAAGCAGAGTGCCACTTTTCAATAGAAAAAATAAAAAAATGTTCAATATTTAAACAGGAGAATAAGTGTTTAAGTGCAGACAGAACCGAACTCCACCGCTTAGCTTTGATGAAATGCTGAAATTAGTCATGAGATAAAAGGAATGTATATATAACTTTGGATTGTATGAAATTTATATAGAATTTTAGGTATATAACATATGTACATACATACATATGTATTTCTATAGTTTGCTCGCCATTTTTGTTTTTAATTTCGCATAAGCAACCAGAACTAACCAATTCTTTGTACACAAAAATATTCCTCATATTGTAAAATTCACGACTTTAAACCTTACTTGGCCGCCGTAGCCGAATGCTTTGATGCGTGGCTACCATTCGGAATTCACAGAGAGAACGTCGGTTCGAATCTCGGTGAGACACCAAAATTACGAAAAACATTTTTCTAATAGCGGTCGCCCCTCGGCAGGCAATGGCAAATCTCCGAGTGTATTTCTGCCATGAAAAAGCTCCTCATAAAAAATATCTGTCGTTCGGAGTCGGCTAGAAACTATAGGTCCCTCCATTTGTGGAACAACATCAAGACTCACTCTACAAATAGGTGGAGGAGCTCGGCCAAACACCCTACACCCTTTTTGGGGTACCTCCTGGAGCCACCCACTTTTTTCTTTGCTATTATATTGATGCATAGACTCCATTTTTCATCTCCCGTGCCAGATCGGTACAAAAAGCGCTGTTTATGACCGCGTGTTGCTCGATGGCGAACGAGATGCTGAGAAGCAATTTGGAGCCGACTTTCTTTGTTTGTTTGTTTGTTTCGTTGAGCTCGTTAGGCACCCAAGTTCCCAATTTTTCGGTAAATGCCATTCAATGAAGGTGATTGAGAATCGTTCTATGATCGCAGTTCATTTTTTCCGCCAATTCACGACTGGTTTGGTGAACGTTCTCCTTCAAAAGTGATCGTCATCGAATTCAGAAGGCCTTCCGCTGCGGAACGTGTCATCGACATCAAAGGCGCCAAACGCTATGAACTTATTCGGCAACCCAATATATTTATCAGGAATTGTAGGTTAGCCAGAAAGCTGTATGAAACCATTTGGAGAAGGAAAACTATACAAGGTGGCCCAAAATTAATCACCCCATTGGAACAACAAGACGCACACCACAAATAGGGGGAGAGGCACGACCAAACTCCCAAACAGGAGTTTGGCCAATTATTTATATATATACATATATTGCAAGATTTACAATTTTTGCGAATGCCGTCGAACGTCTATCATATTTGACACCTGTGAACTCAACAGCTCCAGTCTATAAATCGACAAGCAATGGAGTGCGTAAAGGTCAAAAACAAGGTTTACATCACTCAAAATCACTTTTTTTTTTATTTACTAAAAAGTTATTCAAAAACAAAATTAGATGACTAATTTTTTGTATCATTTTCATCATCGAAATAATACGAAAAAAACGCTGAGAACTTTTTACTTCACCGAGAATTAAATTATTTATCCGCAATATTCTTGCGTTCTTAAATTTTGGCCGCGGCTAATCTTCTAAACGGCAGGTCGAATTTTGTCACTCGCAGTTGAAGAACTCTTTAAGTCATATTATAGGTTATTTATAATGCTGGCCAGGTGTAGCGAACAATGAAATTGTGCCGGTATGAGAAATTAATTTGTCGAAATATTCACCAAAAATTCATTCATTTAAAATAAAATAAAAATAAGAGTTTCGCATTCTCTTTCCCGAATTATTAAGGGCACTGAAATTCCATTCAATATTCACAATATGAAGAGATATTATTTAAATAGATACTAAAAAAAGTCCATGACCATTAAAGATATACATTTTCGAAAGCCTTTTTAAAAGATTCCATTCCGGGTAATGAAGCGTCACTAATAAAAAGATGATATGACAAAAATGTTTCCTCTGAAGTAGTGAAATTTTTTGAAATTGGCTTTCACATTTCCTATGCCTCGATTGACCTTAATGAAAGAGCGTTCCATTGAGCCTACGAAAATAAAGGGTTATCTAATAACAGGTGTTATTTTGATATTCAAAGAAAAATTCTATTTTTTAATATAAATGATCGGAAGTTTATTTCATTATAAAGAGGAAGGTATGCCGTTAATAGTGGAAAATAACATCAAGCAAATGATCACCACGACCACGTTTACAGGACAATATCCTTTCATGAAATTTTCCATAGCCGAATTGCAAAGTGGCTGCTCTATGTCCTCGTTAGCTTCACGAATTCCATCTTAGAGGTCTTGAATCACGTGGCCCCAAAGATAAAAGTCACAAGGTGTTAAATCACAACATCTCGGTGGCCAATGGTGATCACCTGTTCGAAAGCTAACATGGTCCGGAAACTTTTCCCGTAAAAGTTCAATGGTTTCGTTGCTTGTGTGGCACGTAGCGCCGTCTTGTTGAAAATAAACATTGTCCAGATCAATACCATCCAATTCCGGCCATAAAAAATTGTGAATCATCTCTCGATAGCGCAATCCATTCACCTGTAACACTTGTTATTGGAAAACCCTATATATGGTTATGGTAAAATTTTTCACCCTTTACTGCGAGTACCAGCATTGGTTATTTTACATCAAATTTTAAACATTAATTATGAGGAGTCGCGAAGCAAGTCGCGTATTAGCAAGTGAAAAGTACAAAAATGCATTTCTAGAAAGCAAATTAAAAGAAAAATAGAATAAAGCTAAAATATTTAAAAATTATCACAATAATTAAAAACGTAATACCATTGATATTTGATAGTTTTCGATTGCTTCTGATTTTATCTTTCAAAAAACATGATTATTTTACTTCTACTTGTAAGTGATTGTTAATAATGGAAAATAACTTATTATTAAATGGACACTTAAAAACATAATCGAATTAGTGATTACGATTATAATTAATATTTAATTTAAAAGCTTTCCGATATAATCAGAATGGCGGTGGAAATGGCACAAAAGCCTTACATTTTTGAAATTTCTAAATTAATTCAAGTTGTCCAAAATTCTCTAATCTAGACACCGTTGAGAAACTTTTGCACACTTTTATGTCATGCATACATCTAAAAAAAAATAAAATATGTAAACGAAAATGCATAATAAATAATGTTATATTTTCTAAAAATTGTATTGTAAAAAGGTCACACAATTTCCTAAACCGGGCTTTAATTTCAAATATTTGCATATACAACATTATAAATGAAGGGTCATGCATTTATAATGAGAAAATATAAGGCAAAAAGTGACTGAAATCAAAACTAACGCTAGAGTACTAATGTTAAGCGATTCAACTAACAGAGTGTATACATACATACTTATATATTTCGTAACAGTTTTTCTCTCCCATTGCCGAACGCCTTCAAATATCGTGCAATCCAGTTGCCGATGTTATTTTGTTGTATGCTGTAATATCATTACAGAAAGTGCTGTTTATAGTAGAAGTTTTTAGTTATGAAGTCAATTCGTCTAATAATTAACATCTACGTAACTTTCAGACTTCTTTTTAGCAACATTTTGTTCTGGAGTTAAATTTAAGCGCTTGTGTCGTTAGTGCGGTTGCAATTTCAAATTGGAAAAATGAGTTTCAAAGAGCTTAACAGACGATTAACAGAATGCGCCGAATGGCTAGTCTACATCTGCAAAGTGCAATAGAAGCATATCGGGAGAGCACAAAGTTAAAGTCTGCACCAATTGCTGTTAAAACAACAAAACATATTATTTTTTAAGCGCTTTATACTTGTATTTAAAAAGAAAGTTAGTTTTTAATGAATTTGGCGAAATTTTTCTTATGAGCGTTTGCTTATTTTTTTACACTAGACTTCAAAAAATTTTCCTTGCAAACGTATTTTTTAAAAATGAATTTTTAAAATTTAAATAGGGCAAAATTTTTTTGTAATATACTTAGAAGAAATAAAAATTAGAATATATTAAACTTTTGTTAATGATTAGTGATTAGACTAAGAATTAGCATTGGCGAATCGACCAAGAATTAGCATTTGCGCATAAAATATAAGATTAAGACGCTGTGCTGAGCCAATTTTCATATAACTAAATATATAAATATGTATATCTTCCTCTGCAGCAGCTTATAAATATTTATATATGCGCATATGTATTTATAAATGTAAGCTATATTAGGGCGGGTAAAGTTTTTTTTCGGCATCATTCCTAACAGATTCGTTTTCTATATACAATTCTAAGAAAAAAGGCTACTAGCGCTACTACTCTGCAGTCAATTTCTAGTCCTCAAAATAAAAAAAAAACCTATCTGTAACAAAATAAAAAAAAAGCTTATCTGTAACAAAATAAAAAAAATTATCTGTAATTATTTTATTTTTTGCTTTGTTTGTTCTAATTTTATTGAAGTGAAAATTAGTGAAGAAAAGTAAATTGTCTTACAGACTAATACAGATGTTTTAGCATAATAACAAGTAATAACAATCATAATCCGTGAGAAAAAAATATAGCAGAGCACACCAAATAAAATTATTCATAGACAATATTAATAATTTTAATGAAAAACTGTTTAGAAGAAGCAAAGCCATTTCCAATAAATTTGTAAATAGCATAAATTCGATCAGAGCTCTCATGGCGGGTGCACTCCAGCATACAGAGTTCTTATGAAGCCAATATGGAGAAAATCTACATTACGAAGCGCTCTAGAGGGGTATTAACATAGATTCGCTCCAGAAGGAGGGGCAATCCACAACATCCTGAATAATATCCAATACGAAAGATAAAGACAAAATAGATCGCCGAGAGATAGGCTGCAAAAACTTCAAATTGTTTAGCAGGCGTCAGGAATAGTTTGAGTGTATGGGGTCAAGAAAACGAAGAGAATGTAGAGCAAAGCCAATGAAAATTTGAAAATAAAATTAATAATTGGCGGGCGTAGCCGAGTGCGTTGTTGCGTGATTAACATTTGGCAGTGCACGGGGGCGAATCTCCGAGCATGAGACATCGTGCCCAAAGTATAATGAATTAATAAAAAAAAACTTTTTTTTGGGATTTTTTTTTTTTTAACTTTTATTTTCGGATTTTTTGGTTTTTAAAAAAAAACTTTTATTTTTGGAGTTTTTTTTTAACAAAACTTTTATTTTGGCATTTTTTTTTTGGGATTGTGGTTTTGTTTTTTAAAACAAACTTTTATTTTGGCACTTTTTTGTTTTTTAAAACAAACTTTTATTTTGCGTTTTTTTTTTGTTTTTTAACAAAACTTTTATTTTGGGATTTTTTGGTTTCTTTTTTAACTTATAATTTGGGGATTTTTCGATGAATTTATTTTTATATCTTTTTTAATTTTTAATTATTTTTGATTTAAAAAATCCCATGTTGGCGCTACAAAACAAAAATCATAATATTATATATTTTTTAATATTGTGGCAAAAAAAGTTTTGGTATTTTTTTGTTGTTAAAAAAAAACTTTTATTTTGGGACCTTTTTGCTTAAAAAAAACTTATATAATATATTGGGATTTTTTTGTTTAAAAACAAAAAAACTTGTTTATTTGGGATTTTTTTGTTTATTAAAAAAGCTTTTTTGGTTTTTAAAAAAACTTTTATTTTGGGACTTTTTTGTTTTTTAACAAAACTTTTATTTTGGAATCTTTTCGTTTTTTCAAACAAACTTTTATTTTGTCATTTATTTTTATATATTTTTTATTTAATAATTTTTAATTATTTTTTATTTAAAGACTCCCATGTTGGCACTACAAAAAAAAATTATATGTTATTTTTTAATATTGGGGCAACCAAAATATTTGGTATTTTTTTATTGTTGAAAAAAACTTTTATTTTGGTTTTTTTTTGTTTTTTAAAAAAGCTTTTTTGGGATTTTTTTGTTTAAAAAAAACTGTTATTTTGGGATTTTTTTGTTTAAAAAAATTTTTATTTTGGGACTTTTTATTTTTTAACAAAACTTTTATTTTGGCATTTTTTTTTTGTTTTTTTAAAACAAACTTTTATTTTGGAATTTTTTGATGAATTTATTTTTATATATTTTTTTTTTTTTTTTTTTTTCTACTTATTTTGTATTTAAAGAATCCCACTGTTCTGTGTATAAAATTATGCTGTACATAATTTTTTTAAATATAAATAAAAACATATTTTAAATAGTTTTTTACTAATTTTTTGTTTAAAGAATCCCACTGTATAATTAATATAATTTTTACTTTCAAGAGGAGGTATATTTGTTCTACTTCCTGCCATCATAGCCACAATTCCGGCTCAATTTTCGTATCTATTAATTATTTCGCTATCTTTAATTAGCTTCTTTTCAAATTTTGGAGGTTCAAAATTGACTTTGTCCACTCGACACTTTTTCTTAGAATTTCATATAGCATCCGAATCTGCTAGAATCAAAGTCGGAAAAATCGTTACAAACAAAATAGGACCCACCCTAATGCGCATGCTTGTCTTCATAACTGTAACATTTTAATTATCTAAAATAAATTTCCTCTTGACACGCTCGTTTGTGATTTTCCCAATTGCCAGATTACGCCTGCCAATCACAATATAAAGCCTAGCAATATTCGAGACACTACGAAATCGGCAGCGATTGTTTTGTAAAATTATTGCGAGAATTTAAAATTTCTCCTGATTAGATAATTTAGGCTAATCCACTGGCAGTAATGCTTTATGGAGCCATATTTATATAATAAACCAATATTTCATAAATAACCAGGCAGATAAGATTTATTCTAAAAACAATTGAACCACTTCACTTCAAATTTCTAGCTACATATTTTTATGTGCATGTATATATATGTAAGAGCATTAGGATGGTTCATCTCTTTAGGCGCTAAAGACATTTTTGATCTTTTACTTTGCTAATTAAAGAAGAATACTTCAAAATGTTGATATGTCAAAATCTTATTCATTAGACAGAAGATTTTGTGATCTAGCAATTACCTCTGTGAGAGTAGGCACCATAAACTTAGTCTGCCTGCAGCCTCTGAAAGCCTCTCCATTATTCCTGTTCATCCTTTTCCTAGAGTTGATTTGTTACTGGGCAAAGAAAAACTGATCAGTGCTCACTCTTCTTCCTAAATGGTGCTTTAACGTCGTTCTGTCGTTATTGCTTTCGCAGGCAAGCTGACAGTAATTTGAAACACCAAGTGTGCCAACTCCTTCTCTACTACATTCGCACTTACTGACTATGTGTCTTAGGTACCGGATCAAATTAGGTTTTTTTTTCCTTGTTCACTTCTCTCGCGAGCATAGGGCCTTGACAAGACTCTTCCATCGTACACCGTTCTGTGCTGCTGTTATTGCATCGTCCCATTAAATGCCGGCATCTGCTAGTCCGCGCAGCATCGACCTTCTCCACTCACTGGTTTTTGGTCGACCGCGACCTCTGCTCTTTTGCGGGTTCCAATCCAGTGCCATGCTCGTGATGCTATCTGGTGATTTCCTCAATGTGTGACCTATCCATCAACACTTTCTGCGTTTGATTTGCCTAAGGATGGGTTCCTCGTTCGTTAATCTCCACAGTGCGTCAATACTAAAGGTGTTTGGCCAGAATATTCTGCAGGTGATGCGGAGGCATTTGTTGATGAAGAATTGTAGCCTCTGTGTGGTGGTGTTAGAGACCAGCCATGTTTCTCTTCCGTACAACAAGACAGGCTTCACGCATGAGCCGAATATTCGTAGTTTAGTGCGCCTGGAGATTCGCGAACTCTCCCAGAACTGCTGTTCTTTTTGCAACATCGCTCCATTGCCTACCAGCTATTAAATCACGAGGATTAGAACGCCTCCCGGTATTTCGTGGACGACTGGGTCGTCTGTGTTCTTGAGGGTTCCATTTCAATACTTTCTCTGTCTCAACTGAGAGTGTGCCCGATCCATCGCATTTACGATCTCTTATAACATTTCGGATTGCTTCTTGTTCGGTGATCTGCCATCAGACCGCATTTCGGATTGTGTTAGGCCAAAAACTTTACATAGGACCCGAAGACATTTCTTTGTAAAGCTTTGTAATTTCTGCACAATGCTTCTCAACACCAGCCACGTTTCACTGCTATATAAGAGTTTGGAAGAAGTAGAAGAGGTTCAAATTATTGGTGGCAGAGATTTAGATTCTAATGCATTTTGAATGGCTCCAGAACAGTATACCATCCTTGCCTTTTCTGAGGTTGACATATCCCTATGCCGAGCTCGTAATTAGGCATTGCAAAAACCCCTAGCGAGGACTCCAAAACTGACTCTTGAATGGGATCTGGAATATATATACGCCCATCCTCTTATCTCACAGTTCGAGCTTTTATGGCTGTACAAAGTTACGCATGGCGAAACCACCAGCTCAGATTTGGAAGGGTATATCGATCCTATTGATCGACCTCGTTTCAGGCCAGGTGACACTCTATCACATCCTAAACCAACGTTGTTCAAGCTTTCGGGATTCATTTACTTCATGGAAGTACGTGTGTGACACTGAATGCCAGTCAAGATTTCAAGTAACAAAAAGCTGTCAGTACCAACAAGAAATGCTCATTGACCGTCTTCAATAAAAGATGAGAGAGCTACTTATTTTATGGAGTTTCATCAGACATCTTGAGGACCTGTACTTCGCCGACGACATCTGCATCCTCTTTTACAAACTCTCTGATATTCAGGCGAAGGCGGACAAACTAGTCGCGCTGGCACGCACTGTCGGGCTGGAGGTCAACATAGCCAAGACCAATGCCATGAGAGTTAACAACAATAACGCAAGGCAGATATTGGTTGACGGATGCCCGCTGGAATTCGCCGAAAGCTTCTGCTACCCCGGCTGCATCATCACGGCAGAGAGTGGAGCAGATGAAGATGTCAACAGCAGGCTAAACAAAGCAAGGGCATTCGGGCGAATACTCACAGTATGAATAAGATATACATAAGTGCTTAGTGGAAAAAAAGTGTTTGGGCCTGCAGGAGCAGGAAGCAACAGGAGTTGTAGAGAAAGCCTTCGTAGCGAACACCGCAATTGTTGTATGTAGTTTGGCTGGTAACTTTCCAATGCTATTGTTTGAAGCCATCCGAATGGATACAAACACTCCGGGTCTGAAAATATTCGATGCGGGACCAGAGGTGGTGGTAGCAGAGGAAGAGGAAGGGCTCCTCTGCATTGGAAAGATCAGCTGGAGAAGGACTTGGCCGTTAACACGAGAAAGAAACGATTGGCGCGCTTTGTTAAACTCGGCCAAATCGCAAAAGCGGTTATCGCGCCAAATAAGAAAAAGAAGAGATTGGTTGAGAGTCTACCATAGATGCCGCTTAGGGCTAATGAACGTCGAAAATCAAACCAAGCATCTGAAATTGTTCGCCCATATTGATTTTAGTTGCTCAAAAAATATTCTCTCAATAAGAGAATTATTATACAAATTCTCTCCAGAAATCGGCCAAGAAGGTGTTAGCATCACTTTTTTGGGATGCGAAAGGAATTTTGTTTGTCGATTACTCGCAAACTCGTAAAGCAATAAATTCGGAATTATTGTAACCTTTTAGACAAGCTGAAGGAAGAAATTAGTGACTCCAGACTTTCTCACGTCAGGAATGGAATTCATAAATTTGAATCTCGTTGGAGCAAGTGTATTGATGTTCAGGGGAGACTATACTGAATAAAAAAGTGTATTTCAAACCATTAAAATTTGTTTTTCTTATCCAGACGCTAAACTTATTCAACAACCTAGTACTATATATTGCAACTTTACCAAGTGTTTTCAATACACACATTTTCTTTTTTCCCCGTATTTCTGCCTCTTTTTTGTTTCTGTTTTTTTGTTTTTTGTACTTCCCTCTACCATTCATTGACCGTTCACGTGGTTTCCTATGGTGATTTACCATAAAAATGTGCAAAAGGTTCTAAATCATTTCCGTTTTGCAATTAGAGATAACCGTTATGTCAACTAAGTTTTAATACCCTAGGGTGCACGTGCATAAAAATACGTCAAGTCATTTTCGCCTAATCTAAAATCAAATTGAATGGAATTATGATAACAAATTTTAGATAATTTTATAGATCACTTGGCTTTGCCCTAACGAAATATGCTTCAGTTGTGGAAATGATTTTTGTTGTTGAAGTGGTTGAGTATTTCCCCTGAAATAATCTAAATTAGTGTGTGGAAACGCTTAATCCCTACGATTTTTTTCTTCTTTTTTGTTTTATGTTAATGTCACAACAGATGTTAAATATGCCACCCTAAAATTTTTAAACCCCAGTTTTTTTTTTTGTTTTTGAGTATACCGCCGATTTCAATGAGACACGCACAGATTGGAAGGTCCAAATTTACACAGGGAAACATTTTGTTCGTGGGAAAAGGGGAAGATGGAGGGGTTGTGGTTTCCCGTACTGGCGACACGCTTTTTGCTTCTCATTCGTATATTTTTTTTGTTTTTGGCGAGATAAACTAGCAAGTGCAGCACTCAAACACAATTAAATCCAATGTACTGCACTCGGGCTTCCTTTTTAAATTTTCTTTACATCTCCCGACCTCCTAAGAAATCTGTGTAGATCTTGTGGTGCCAGGGAGCTAAGGTGGTCGCTTCTTAACACATCAGTGCCAAAGACTTCAAGCCTGATTCGAGCGAAGGCGGGGCAGATGCATAGAAAGTGGTCCGCCGTCTCATCCTCCTCTCCACATGCTGGGCAAATGCACTGTCTGAGATGCCCACCTTTTTCATGTGCTTTGCCCATAGAAAGTGGCCCGTCATCAGTCCAACCAGCTGCCTGCAGTCCCTTCCGCTTAATGACAGGAGGATCTGCGACGGTCGGTCGGACATGACAGGTAACATCAGTTTTGTCCATCTGCAGCCTCTCTCAGCCTGCCAAGCTCGCTTGTAGGTTAGAGTAACCCGTATGCTAACCGTGGCTTTGATGGCTGCAGAAGGGAGTGGCAGAACGTGCTCCGGGACAAAAAAGTTGGCATTACAATGGAATTAATTGTGCCTAAAAGCTGTACTTGCTAGTCTGTCATGACAAAAAAAAAATCCTCGCTCTCTTCATGAACTCAATGAGATTTCGAATTGTACTGAATTTGATTTTACTTTATCTGAGCTATATTTTTCTGCCCATTATGAGGATTACCACTTACAATTAGAATTGTTAATGGTTGACTTTTCGACCACGGGCACTTATTATTAGATAGTTTGATATTTAGTAAATTTCATGCCTCCGAATAGCAGCAGAATAGCAGATTTGTACCCACATTTATGAGAAGTACTTTTGCAGCAGAAATTCATCCCAAAGTTTGCATTAGCCGCCAAGCGGTAATAACGTCATAGGTAAGCTTGATCATTCATATATTTTATGCCCCACTGATTTTTTACTTAGAACTCACTGTCCGTCCCTAACCGCACCAATGCAAATACCCAGGTACAAATATATGCAGTTATTTCGCTAAGTGAGCTCATGGGCAGTTGCTAAACAAAATAAATAACAAAATCAATATTTATTAGGCGCTATTGGCTCTTTTTCCGTAGTCGTTTTAAAATGCATAAGTACACACGGCTAAGTACACGAGAAGCAACTTTGCATTTATACACGCCCATGCATATACACACACACGCACACTCCTGCGCACAGGTGTGGTTCTGCGCACTTCAGCTCCGGTGGCTCCTGTATATTTAACGAATTGTAGTAGTAAGGAAATGTTGCTGGCGCTGACCCATTGGCCAGGTTCGAAACCCAGTCTAGCGATTTCTCGATGAACTGTAGAGAGTGGTTTAAACCCATCTTCTTTTTGGGTTGTGGCGCTGACTGAATTCGCCATAAGACCGGAATGGCTTGAAATTGAAATTTGAATTGGTCAAGCCAAGGAGCCCCAAGAGATTTGGTAGCTCCTAAAACACTGAGGCTAAAAAAAAACTAAGAAAGAAGGTAGAGAGGAGAAAAAGAGAAAGAGATAGGAAAGAATAGAGACAAAGACAAAGGTAGTTAGTCCTGTGAGAATTTTCCAGATTCTTTGTAAATCTGTAAATATCCTCCAGTTCATTGGAATATTATTCATTCTCACGACATCGGAACCCAAAACTCTTAGCCGTGCTCTAGCAAAGGCAGGACATTCACAGAAAAAGTGTTCAGTTCTATCCGCTTCCTCCAAATAAGGCAGGCACATTGGATCCTCACTGATTCCTGCGGAACTGATTCCGATTATTGGCTCTAGCCCTTGTGGAGGAACCACTGATCCACGGTAGGCCAATTCATCGGCAATTTCGTTTCCATGAACACAAGTACAACCCTGTTCCGTCTTGCGATAGAGTTAAGCTTCTTCTTACATTATTGAACAATCTTTGAGGTTTGCTTCGCGTTATCCAGGGCTTTCAGTGCAGCCTGACTGTCACTGAAAACTCCAATCTGTTTCCCGCTCCATCTCCTCTCGATTATCCATTCGGTTATTTTCAGGATGACAAATATTTCCGTTTGGAAAACAGCTGCCACATCCCCCCGGGATGGCTTAAGCAAACATTGTGAAAGGTCTGAGCAGTATTTTCCATTGCACCACAATGAGTCTCAGTGGCCAACGAATGAGAGTTTTCGTGTTGAGAGTAGCCCATGTGACCCAATCTAAGAATTAGACCTCTGCATGCTATATAAGGGGGTGCAAAATTAATCCCACAATTTTGTTTCAGAATAACTTTATTTACTAAATAAAAAACAAATTGAGTGATGGACATCTTTATTTTGACCCACAGGAGCTTCATTGTTTGTCTGTTTGTGAACTGCTGCTGTTTAGTTCTCAAATGTCAAATATGATTGAGTGGCGACGCCTTTAAAAAAATTATAACACTTCGAATAGGGTGATTAATTTTGCGCCATCTTATATATATAATTTATGGAAATGTTATATTATTCCAAAGCAGTAATTAAAATAGTTTGGTATTCCCGCCAAACTAATACGTTGAGCTGTACCGCAAGCTTTGCCAGAATTGGTAGAAGCCTTTCCGAGCCGTTCCAGACGAGGTTTCAGACAACGTGATTCTCTATCCTGTGACTTTTTCAACCTTTTACTGGAAAACAATTTGGCACTGCCGAGTTGAACACAGAAATACCAAGCTGCTAACTTGATAGCGACATTATTGGCGAAACCAACCGCGCTGTATGCTCGGTATACTCCAGCTTAAAAAGAGAGGCGAGCAATGTGGGTCTTGCGGTGAATGAGGGCAAAGCAAAGTACCTGCTGTCAACACCAAAGGAGTCTTGGACAATATGTCAGTATTGACAATCAGCAATTTGAAATTGTGAAGGACTTTGTGTACCTTGGGACCAGCATCAACTACAAAAATGACGCCAGCCTGAATATCAAGCGGAGAATAACTCTTACCAATAGTCAGTTGAGAAGTAGGGATCGCTCTCTCGAAGGACCAAACTGACACTCTACAAAACGCTCATCATTCCTGACCCGCTATACGGTCTAGAAGCATGGACGACGCCAACAGCTTTCTACGTAAGATCTTTGGTTCCCCCGTATTGGTGAAGAGTATCGTGTACGGTTGAACATCGAGCTGTAATCAAATTTTAATATTTTTTATATAGAGATTAGGAAGGGCAGGAAGTTTAGTACCTTTAGTCTAGTACCTTTGTGTTCACAGATGGCTCCAAGATGAAATCGGGAGTCGGAGCAGGGATTTTCTCTAAATCAGCCAACTTATCTATTTCCCTTAAGCTGTCGAAGTGCTGTTAGTGTAATTCAGGCAATCCTGCAGGCATGCAAAACGCTTAGGGAAACGTGGGAGCCAGGGAGATATTCAGATTTTTTCTGATAGTCAAGCCGCGATTAAAGCTCAAATGACGCCAAGGTGCAGATCCAAACTGTTGAACTTCTGTAAGGAGGAGATCAAATCTATTGGGTGTGCAGATAACCTTTCTCTGATCTGGATTCTAGGGCATAGGAACGTAAGGAAATTGAATTGAGAAATGTAATTGCTTATGAGCTTGCGAGGAAACGGTTGACGGAATTGGTCTCAGAGATTGAAAGACCGGACAGGAGGGTCATCGGCGTTCCCCTAACTGTTGTTAAAAAGGAATTGCATAACGTATTTTTCAGGAAAGCGCAGAAGAGATGAAGCTCCATTTCTTTGTGTGCTATTTCGCCATCCATTTGGCTCTAGTTCAACAGACATAGGATTTAGAAAGTCCTGGTGATTTCATGCCATTCAATTGCCAAACTCGTAGCTGTGTTCACCGGTCACTGGACGATCGGCACACACGCGGAAAAGCTAGGTTTACCAGTTAACCGCCATTGCAGAAGCTGTGTGGATCTTTTAGAGAAGGAGACTGTTGAGCACTTTTTTTATAAATGTCTAGGTTTGACAGCTAGATTATTAAGGTCTCTGGGTGCTCCTTTCTTCGACAGGCTGGAGCAGTGCGTTAATCTAAATCCCATCAATATTCTCCAATACATCAACAGCTCTGGCTGGTTGTAGATATATGCCCTTTGGAGATCTCATAAGGGCATCAAAACGGGGCTTTAGTGCTACTTGGCGAGTGATAGAGTGGTTGTTGTCAAAAACAAATAACAGCTTCTATAAGCTTACAAAAATTCATTTCAGATCTAGTATTGAACATGGCAAACATCTTCACGGATGGCTCGAAATTGGACGGAAGGGTTGGTGTGGGAGTATTCTGTAAGGAGCGTCCCACCAAGCTTAAATTTAGGCTTCCGGACCACTGTAGTGTTTTTCAAGCGGAGGTATCCGCAATTAAGGAAGCGGTGGACTGGTTGCTTACCTCGGTAACTACCGTTAAGGAAGTATTTACTCCGATAGCCAAGCGGGCCTTGGGCTCGTTGTTGGTGCGTTCCAGATTGGTCGGGGACTGTCTGGCTTCTCTCTCGATTACATCCGAATACTTCAACATCAGTCTCATTTGGGTTCCCGGTCACAGCGGCATAGAGGGAAACTGCTGGGCTGGAAAGATGGGCCTCGAGTCTCCTCAGCGAGCGCTAGGCTAGTGCGCAAACGTGCAAGGTCGCGAGATCCTTCTGGCCACGGGTAGATTGGGGACGCTCGAGGGAACTCCTAAGGCTAACAAAGCCCCAGCTCTCGAATTTGGTGGGTATCCTTACTGGACATTATTGTCCGTTAGGTGTTCATGCCGTGAGACTTGGAATTGTCTCAAGTCCGTTCTGCAGAAGCTGTCTGGAGGACGAGGTGGAGTCATCTCAACACCTTCTTCTCAGCTGCCCTGCTCTCGTTTGGCAAAGATTTAGACATATCGGCTCTCATTTTTTCGCTACGCCTGCGGATATTGGGGGGCTAAATATCATAAATTTGGTGGAGTACATCAGTAGCTTGTTGCGGCTAATTATGAACGCAAATCAGCCATCGTCGGCGTCGTCGTAAAATGCAGGGTCATCATCGTATCTAATCCCAAGGCCCCTTCTTCCTTCCCTTCTCCTTTCTCCTCTCTCATGTATGGCATCACAACGGACGAATTTTCAATATTTGTCCACGTGTGCCCTAAGCTAGGGCAGTCACTTAATCTAACCTAATATTGAACTAGGAAAAGTGCATTTCCTGGCAACTTAGGTTCTCGACCATGCCAAGTGTTTCTTTTTATTCTGTGCATTAAATTAATTATACATATATATTGTAATTGGCGCATTCCTGGGAGTTTGGCTGAACTCCTCCTCCTATTTGTGGCGTGCGTCTTGATGTTGTTCCACAAGCGGAGGGACCTACAGTTTCAAGCCGACTCCGAACGGCATATAATTTTTATGAGGAGGTTTTGCATTAAATTAATTATTCTAAATTTACTTCATATTTGCAATAAAAATATCTTACAACCAACTTCTGAAATAGAAACGTGTTTCTTAATCCATCAGCGCCTTTGCATGAATTTGCCTTTGAGTGACCATAAATCAGTGTTTCCTTAGTGCCAATAAATGCTAATAGCGGCGAGCAAAAGTTATTCAGCGCTCCTGCACTAAAATTAAATTGCAACATTCAGAATGAAGTCTTAAAAGCTGAAAGCAATGAACAACTCATCCATACTTCGGCGATTTAAAATGTTTGTTGCTGATAGACTTACCGACACACACACACATACACACACACACAAGTAGTTTGGCAGTGGTTTGTGGCAATGCTTTGCAGAGTACATATTTCAAGAGAGGCGTACATATTTGTTTGTACATGTGTGTGTATGTGTATGTGTGTGAGAGAGTGCGTCCTTGATTTTGGCGAGCGGCTGGCTGATGTTAGTGGTCTATTTACTTAGCAAATGAAGCTGAAAATGAATTGAAATGATGCTGGAGTGGTTGGCCAATAAAACACTTAAATATTCCTACTTAAGGCATAAAGACATGCTGATGGTGGAAGTCATTGCTAAATGGTATGCAAATATTTGTACTATACCTTAGGCGCATACAAACATACATACACATCTACTGCATAATGCCTAAAATGAAATAGAACTGTATTTAGTAAATTCTAAAGAGCAAAAATCTATCTACGAGTACTCAGGCAAAGTGCGATCGCGAGCACCCACTTCCGGGCTTAAGCTATTTATTGTTACCTGTAAGTGATTAGGTATCGAATAAGTTAAATTTGTGGTTTTCAACAAGAAATTAATTATTAATGAATTATATGCATACTTTGTACAGGCCATACGACTGAAGATGGCAGCTGCGGTCGCGTGCAGGATTTCTGCTGCTACTCTGAATGGGTGTGTGGTCCTCAAAAACCAAATCAAGACATGCATCAAAAACAGCAAGAGGAACATATAACGGGTGAGTTTTTAGCTTTTATCTTTTTAAACATGATGCTCGAAAATTCTATCAACAAGTCAAGCGCCTGACACAAGGTTTCAAGACCGGAGCATCACCCTGCAGAGATAAAAACGGAAATCTGGTTATAGATACACAGTCCACACTGGGCATATGGAGACAATTTGCTTGCTGGCGATGACGCACACAATTCCGCCCCAATAAAAGATGACCCGATACCACCAATCGACGATAATTTGGACGTTCCACCACCTAGTCATGACGAAGTCAGAGTTGCCATTCAGCGGCTCAAGAATAACAAAACTGCTGGCGCTGACGGCTTGCCCACTGAATTTTTCAAGACTGGCGGCGATGTGCTGATAGGGAGCATGCCCGACGATTGGAATCTCAGTGTTCTCTGTCCTGTACTGAAGAAGGATGACCCGACGATCTGCACCAACTACCGGGGCATCTGTCTTCTAACCATCACTTACAAGGTCCTGTCTAGCGTTCTATGTGGAAGACTTAAGCCGTTTGCCAACACACTGATCGGGCCTTATCAGTGCGGCTTCAGACGCGGTAAGTCCACCATCGACCAGATCTTCACATTACGCCAAATCCTGGAAAAGACCCTTGAAAAGCAAGTCGACACCCATCATCTCTTTGTCGACTATAAAGCTGCGTTCGATAGCCCGATAAGGGATTGCCTGTACGCCACCATGTCTGAGTTCGGTATACCAGCGAAGCTCATACAGCTTTGCAGAATGACGTTGAGCAACACAACCAGCTCCGTCAAGGTAGGGAATAACCTCTCCGAGCCATTCAATACCGTTCGAGGTTTCAGACAAGGCGATCCACTGTCATGCAACCTCTTCAACTTCGTGATGGAGGGGGTGCTCCGAAAAGCAGGTGTTCATTTCTACAAATGTGTCCAGCTCTTTGCGTACGCCGATGACATTGACATTATCGGCCGCTGTAAGCGAGATGTCACCGCTGCGT
This sequence comes from Anastrepha ludens, assembly GCF_028408465.1. NCBI lineage: Eukaryota > Metazoa > Arthropoda > Insecta > Diptera > Tephritidae > Anastrepha > Anastrepha ludens. The sequence goes on from NC_071502.1 coordinate 31,848,903, forward strand.
TTTCTACTATCGAAAAGGAATCATCACGAGTGGGTCTGGCGGTGAACGAGGGTAAAACGAAGTATATGCTGTCTACAACGCGGAAAATGTGTCTGACTGTTTCCTCTTCTTCTGTATTAAGACAGCTTTTACAGAAATCGAAGTACGGGAGTCCTAACCTTCTAGCGTGGGTACCTATTAAACAATGACCAGTTAGTACCCTATACTCTTTCTTATAGCTTCTCTGTTAAATCTTAACAAGCTTTTTGATCAACCGCTGTTCCATTTCAGCCATGTCTGTTTGGTTAGTTCGCATGTTGTGAGGTTTTACCAACTTGTGTTTACCTTGTTGATGGTTTCCCTATCTATAAGTAATTTACAAGTGGCTATAGGCATGGGTATCAGCGCCTTATCCGGTTTGAGATCGAGCGTTGTACCGGTTCGTGCAAGTTCATCCGCCTTGCAGTTTCCTGCTATATTCCTGTGGCCTGTCACCCAGATAAGGTGCACTTTGTAGCACTTAGATATGTCATTTACTACTCGTAGTTTAAAACATTCTAGAACTGTTTTTGACGAGTGCGTTTTTGATTAAGGCGCTTTTATTGCTGCTTTACTGTCCAAGTATATGAAGTCTTCATTTGTGGATAATACTCTACCGTAAGTCCCGCTTTTATGGTAGTGTATTCCGCCTGAAATAGACTGCAATGGTCAGGTAGGCGAAATGATTGTCTAACTCCAAGTTTATCGGAGTAAACCCCTCCACCTACTCTGTTGTCTAGTTTTGAGCCATCTGTGTAGATGTTTATATCATTTTCTCTAGCAATAAGCCCGTTAACCCTTTCCTCTTCGGAAGGAAATAATGTGACGGAGGATTTGTCTAAGTTGATATCCTTGATCTTACAGAAATCTGTTGTTACAGGAATACAGGGGAAATTTTCTAAAATTAAAGAGAGTCCTCTCTGGTTCGTTCTGAGTATACCGATTTCTCTTAAACTGAGAGCTGAATGACAAAGACTGGCCATTCTTTGTGCATGTACTATGGTTTTTTTGGTATACAACTTATCTAAAGCCGGCCACCATACTAGTATACCGTATATTAGGATTGGTCTTACAATTGCTGTGTAAAGCCAATATACAATACATAGATGGGGAAAGGCCCCAACTAAGTCCTATTAGCTGTTCACAAGATTAGAGTGCTATTGTCGCTCTTTTTACTCTATCCTCGCCCTTTGACTTCCATCTTAGTTTTCTGCCCAGTATTAGACCTAAGTAGCGAGCCTCATCACCAAATGACAGTGCCGTTTCAATTAGAGTCGGAAGAGTTATTTTCGGAATTCTATGCTTCCTAGTAAATAAAATGAGTTCGGTTTTGTTAGGCTTGACGCTTAGCTCACTTACTTTTGGCCAGTTTTCAACATAGCAAAATAGCACTCAAGAATTATTTAGCCAATTTTTATGTTTCGATTTATATGAAAGCTTTCGCGTCTTCGTTCCTTGGTCTTTGGCCCATTAACTAGTATCTAGTAACCTAGTCATTTCTAGTGCCAACGTCCCATTTGACATACATACTAAGTACGCACTCGTGGTTTCATAGACCACTGAATTATGAAAATGTCAACTATGCCAAGGTCGTAGTTAACATAAAGCGAAAAAACGCTCGCTTGACCTAAACAGATTTTTTCTTTTTTGCAATGTCCATAACAAACCGGCTATACTTTTGTGATTCAATTCCAATCGACTAAACCTGTAACACCGCACTCTACTATGGCACCCACATCCCTTTGATTTGTATACATTTTTTCCTTATAATTTCCTCCATATACAAAATGCCCGGCATATAAATGTTAACAGTTTTATACCACTTCTGAAGGGCAGATGGTTTTCCAAAGAGGCTTTTAATAATAGAAATACACTCGGAGATTTGCCATTGCTTGGAAATAAATTCTTTATCAATTTATGTTTCATGTCATCGTTGGTTTGCTATCCGGTTCGTAGTCACGCATAATCCACTCGGCTAACTTGGTCAAAAAACTAGTTTGGCTATAAAAAAGTAATATTTATTCGAATTCATTGGAAGAAACTAAAAATAAAGATTTAATGAAATTTATAAAAATATCCCACGAAAAATACTTGTGTATGTAAGTCCATGTGCATATGTATGTATGTATATGTGTATGTGTAACTTACGAAAAGTTTCTGCATCGTAAAGCTTTTCAATTCGGTAGCTTTTCGTTATAAGTTCTTAAATTGTTTACTTATTTAAAGCTTTGAGCTTTCAAATTTATAGCTTTTGAGCGACGCAATAAGTAAATAAATATTCACACCTGTTTCGCTCAATTTACAGTAAAGACAGCAATATCAGAACCCTTCGGACGCAACAATAACTCGACGAGTCTTTATCCGAAGTATTTATTAATATTTATTGCGGCGTGTGTACACTTTTTATATATAAAATTTCATCTCTGAAGATTTGTGAGGAGATTTGAGTAGCATGTATTCGTTACAAGCCGAAAAACAAAATACTCAACACACTCAAGGAAAAATATTGTAAGCAAGGCACAAGAATTTTGAACCATTTCAAACTCATTTTTTTGTTATATGTACTAAAATTTAATGCGCTATAAAACTGCGTACCAAAGTCTTTCTTTAATTCTGATTAAAAAGTTTGAAATTTGGATGAAAATTTGTCGAATCGTTATAAATCTTGTACAAAATTTGAGACTTTGATTTAAATACAATTACTCTTGTTATAAAAAAATTTATTAAAACTAAAAAAAAAAATGAGTGCAAACTGGTCAAAATATCGTGATTCTATTATTTGTCCGCAAGCTATATTTATTGTTTAATGAGTTATTTAAAATACAAAAATGTATATTTGAACATTAAATTATCCTTTTTTGTTAAAAATATTTGGATAAACATTTTTTAGCAATTTTGAAAAACTTTCACAAATCTAAGGAGTGGTGTATTTCACAATTTTTTTTTTAATCAAAATAATAAATAAATAATCAATAATCAAAAAACCGAAAGTATTGAAAAACTGTAAAGAAAAACTCCAAAAAGTTTGAAATTTTGTCGAATTGTTATAAATCTTGTACAAAATTTGAAACTTTGATTTAAATGAAATTTGTTGAAAATGAGCTATATATTTATAAAAACAATTTAATTAGAACTAAAAGAGAAAATTAGTCAAAACTGGCCCAAATATCGCGATTCTCTTACTTTGTCCGCATGTTAATTACATTTATTGGTTACGGGGGTATTCTGATCTAGAAATTTGAAAAAATCGATTTTTTTGCATATTTTCAAAGTTTAGACCTTCAAAAATATGCCCTACAACGGATTTTTCAAAATTCGAATTATTTTCGGAGATACAGCGGGCTTTGTGACGTGGCGTCTAAGCCGGCCGAGTGGAGCGAATCGAACAATGAACGGCAGATGTTACCGGACGACTTGAGGACTCCTTCTTTCCAGAAAATCGTTATTTATTCTATACATATACATATATTTATATCCCTTATACTTCTATAATATATACCTGGAAATATATCGCCGATTAATCCAGAGTGAGTAGTAATTATGATCTAAGTTATTCTATTGGAATTGTTGCTCGAACTTCAAACGCGATTTTCTCAAAACTACTTTTTTTGAGATGGTCGTCATGATATCTCAAGTTCTACTTGACCGACCCTTTTTGAAGTTTGATAAGAATTTTTATTATACAACTGCCTATCGCGCCTGCCTCGGACTTTGAAAAATTTAACTTTGAGGTATTTTTAAAAAATCTGAAAAGGTAAAAAAATTTTTTTTTTCAAGTTGACGCCATTTTGTGAATTTTTTTTTTTTTTTGATTTGGCATAATACGATAGCGACATCCTAACTAATGAAGAATGTTTTTAATTTGTTTGTTTTAGATCACTACAAGGATCGCAATCATGTCTACCATGGAGCACCGTTTTTTATGTAGCCCCTACTCCGCCGGCCTGTAATTCCACGATTTTTATATATTTTTTTTTATTCATTTTTTTATACTTTTCCAATATTAATAAAAACCATAAAAAAATGGTTAGTAAAAATGTTTTTCATTTGTTTATCTTAGTTTTAAAAATTAAAATTAAGGCGTCTAGACTAGAATACCCCCTTAATGAGCGATTTAGAAAAAAGTATATTAGCCACTAAAATATTTTGCACTACTGATACAGACGAAAAATTCCTTTCTTCGATCGCTCTTATTGGCTAAAAGATCCACTTATGAATAAGCTTCTAATTTTTCCCAAAAATCCAATTTAATTGCTATATGAAGCATTTATAACTAAATATATAATATACTATATATTAGGGGTGCCCAAGCTCCTGGTAGCCCGAGCCATTTTTTTGTTTTTCTTCAAAATTTGAAAATTTTGGCGAGACGCAAGTATGCACATATTTAAAAGGTATACAAAAAGGTTTAAAAAAAGTACGTGTAGTGTTGTACACATAACAGAAGTGAAACTTTCAAGGCAGACAAAGAAAGAGGGAGAGACCCGAGAGAGAATGAAAGAGAGAGAAAGAATATATGTATATTTAAATAAATTCACAACATTTGCAGAGAATACAAATAAACAGAATTTACAAGTAACGTCGGACGACTGTACAAAAGGGAGACGTGAATAGCCTAAAGTGTATCTAAGATATATATATAAGGTATAGCTCTCTCTCTCCTTTTCCTCTACGTTACATCTTTTCTCTCCCTCGCGGAACGAAAATGCCCAAAACGTTGCATGGCCTTGAATTTTTCTCTCCATTCTCGCTCGTCCATCGACGTCTCAGAAGTCTCACTTCAAAAATATTTTATATAAATTATATTTATTGAAAATAAAATTAAGCACATTTATTTTACTTCTCTTGATAATTCTTTATTGTAAAATTTGATGAATTTTTGGTGAGAGCACTTCTAAGTAATTCTTAAATATGCTGGTTAGCTAATACTGACCGGTGTTTAGATTTCACGAATTTTAAAGTGGAATAAAATGATTCACATACGTGCGGTGTTCTGAATATTGAAATAATTCGATAAGTAGCCTTTTTTAATTCAAAATACTTCGATTCTGGTACAAATTTCCAAACTTCAGAAACTCCCCAAAACTCAAATTTCCAATTCTAGTTCTACAGATGCTTTTTGTGCCATAATTATATTGGAAATGGAAAACTCAACTTGAATTGTGTTAATTTTAAATTAATTCAGAAAAAAAGCAAGAGACGATTTAAAATATTTCAAGTCTTGAAATTGATTTGGAAATCCGTCAATATTTCTTCCATTTTTTCCAGCTTTTTGCTTCTAGCTTCCCGAGTTTTTCTTGCTTAATATGGGAACAAATTTTTTTAACTCGAGGAAAATGATAAAATATTTTATTTTTAATGTCCTAAGGGTGCTAAGTCTTAAGGGGTCCCGGTGGTCTAGGGTTCGAAAATGTAGGGTATTTTCAGAAATTTTTTTACAATAAAAAATCGAAAAACGTTATTTAAATTTTTTAGGCTTTTTATCTAACCGCTTTTACATATACAATTTTTTTTTTAATTTTAATAATGTAAAATATGAAAAATTTGGAGTATTTTCAGCAATTTTTTTTGCAATAATAATAAGTGAAAAATGATATTTACATTTTTTACGCTTTTTATTTAACTTCTTTTACATACAAAAATGGTAAAAGAAACATTTTTGACCCTCCCGAAAAACTAGACCTGACAGCTTTGTCCATTTCGGCTCTTCTATTTATTTGAAACACGAAAACCAAAAAAGTTATTAATCAGTATAACTGTGGCTATGTCCCGCTACTAGAATGAAGAAAAAAATTTACAAAATAGTGTGGTTTTGAATTTGACACTCAAAAAATCGGATTTTTTTCATTTTTTAATCAAAAAAATACGAAATAATTGAAATAATAATGAGATTCTCGTACGGGCGATATCCATTGATGTTGTGAAGAAACATATTAAAATTTCAGACGATTCGGTTGAATCGTTTTTGTTTTTGTTTTTTGACAACACCAGGCCGAAAAAAGTAATTTTGAGATAATTGAGTTCAAGGTTTTGAGAGTGAATATTTTCCATTGATGCCGCCGCGTGACGAATCTGACTCTACTTGCTAAAACCGCTGTAGAATCGAAAATACTGGAAATATCCATCCAAAAATTTGACAGTATATTCTTAAAAGCCTATACTTCCGTTTTTTTTTAAATTCTAGACCACTGGGACCCCTTAAGTTAAGCGTGCGAGCGTGTAAACGAATAGTAAAGCAATACTCGTAAAGTGATTAAGGGGACAGATGCCTGTAAACGGCCATATTTCCATGATTTTCATTAAAATTACTTAAAATGAAGAAGTCAATATATTTTTTTCAAAATTGGGATACAGTTTATTTGTACAATGAAATAATTATATTTTTTTTTTAATTTTAAAGATTTAAAATGGCGGATGTACACTCAATTCTTCCAGTAAGGTCGCAGCGGGGTTTCTCGATCGGCGGGCATTGTAGCATTGGCGTCAGTGACCTGAATACAAAAAACCAAACATTTATTTGTTTATTAATGTCATAATTTCTATATGAATAAAACCAAAATGGAAAAAAATCGCGGAATAAAATGCTTAAAAAATGAATTTTGGGGCGAATTTTCCTACTAAAAAAAAAAAATTTTGTTTTCAAAAAATTTCCAAAAACTTGTAAATTCACATGGAAAGTAATAAAAAAAAGATGTATGCAAAATTGCAGGAAGATCGGTCAATAATTTTTCGAGTTATCGTGTACGCCAATTCGAAAGATGTAGTTTTGAGAAAAACGCGTCTAAAGTTTAAATACAACGTAGCTATACCTCTCCCAGCGCTCGAACGCAAAGAATAGAGTCGTCACGGTTGACGATCTATAGTATAAGAAATACTTAAATTTGCTTTCTAAAAGTTTTTTGACATAGTCTTAAAGGATTATATTAACATTTTATGAAAAAAAATTTTTTTTTTCCAAATTTTACAGGTATCTGCCCCCTTAACTAAAGCAAGCAAGTTGTGTGGCGATCAATTTGTAATTTTGATTTAGCAATCTCGTGATCGAACTCAGAGGAATTATTGGGAAACTTTTTATTTAGATAAAAACATAGCAATTCGTAACAATATAAAGCACTAAAATGAAAAGGGAACTCGTGTACATTTATCGAGATTCACAAATATTGCTTCTAAGAGCCACATCTGGCTCGCGAACTGCATGTTGGCCACCTGCTATGTATCGTATTTAGAAAAAACAGCTTATATTATTTTAAACTCTGATTCCCCAACTCTCATTTTAATACCATAAATAAAATACAATTTAAATTATTCTGTGAAATAAATAATAATAAATTAGTTTAGCAAAAGCTCCAGCGCCATAACAGATAATCTAAACTTTTCTTCGACGTAATCGACATTTCAGGATGGAGATTGTCGGAGCGTTGTTATCACAATTAACCCTTAAGTTTTAAGCATTTTTTACATTGCACCAAAGATTTGTACATCGCACAGAAATTGCTTTACATTTTTTTTTATCTCATAAGTGTGCTTGTGATCTATACTTCCACTTATAAATCCCAAAAACTGCAAATAAGTAGTCTCCAATTCTTCAGTTCACTTAACTTCAGTTCATTTAACTTTCTTTATTTCAAATGAACAGGCTTTTCAATATATTTACTGCGCTCATGTAATGCCTGTTAAATGACATTATTTTCAGTGATACTTTACCGCTACAAAAAGCTAGCAGTCATACCCCTAATGTTCATGCCTACATACATACGTCATATGAAAGCATTTAGTTCCGATGGCCACCGCTATTTTTCTCTTGCTCCAACGCAAAATAACCAACAATCAGTCGGAGTTGAACGGTACGCGCGCGTTGTTGCCACCGGCGCGTAGCTTTACAAAGTTTTGCAGTTGGACAAAAAGCATAGAATACGCGTAAATTTTTCATACAAAAAACTTCTAACAGAAACCTCTTCACTCAACTATGGGTGTCTTAATACGCTTCGTGGTGGTGATCGCCTCGTTTGGCCTTGCCGTGCTTTTACAAAACTATCGCCTTCTCTCACGTTCCCTACCAGCACCCCAACTGAACGCCACGCAATATTGGGGGCCGGGCAGTGATAACAATTACAAAGAAGATAGCGCGATTAAGCCATTTGATATCAGAGCAAATCCTGAGGTAAAATCAAAAATTATTTTTTTATAAACATTCCAAGTATATTTACATCTGTATTTATCGTGCATATAGGTAAAGCAACACAATTTGTTAAGCGCGCAGTTCTTTTCGCGGTTAGATTTTTTTATTTCCGCATATTAATTTTATTAAAAACATTTGCATATTTTAGAGCAAATAATATTCATTCAGTGCATTTGAGATTGTAAAAGTATTTAAGTAGGAGGCCAAAAAAAACCGGCGTATATTCGTAAATTGGGCAATGAGCAGTACAAAAAAAACAAAAACAAAATTTTGGAAGCTGTTCGAAATTAATATTTTAATGTCGAATAAAAAAGTGTGTCAGAGTCAGTATTATTTTTAAATGTCTAGAAAGTTTTAATTAATGTAAATCGTTATATTAGACTAGGCTCTCTAGTGGACAGGGGATCGACACAAAAACAACGCTTATTTATCTTAGATTTTGGCAGCGTGTTTTAATATTGAAAAGCGATTTTTGATAGATTTGAATAACTTCAGAACTAATTCGAGCCTGTTCATGATTCAATAATAAAAGGTTTGCTCAGTAAGCAGCTTTCTCATTTCCTCTTGACAAGTCGCCTCCCCTGAGTTGCTAACTCTAGAAATTTGCATCAAAAGTGGAAGAAAAGTAAAATTTATAATATATATTAGTAAAAACATTTTGCTTTCAAAAGGGTTTTTAACCACAAAAACTTGCTCGGTATGTCCATATGGATATGGAAAACATCCTGACATTCAGCTTAAATCAGGATATGACGACGCATCTTTTTGGGGCAATGAACGTGAAAGATGGACGTTTTGACAATTTGAGTCCGATGCCTTGCAAATACAGGTTGGAAAAGTACTTACTAGATTACTTTAAAAGTACATAAGTTACCAACAAGAGCTCATTTAGCAATATGCAGTTAATCACAGATTCCGGATGGCAGATGATTTTTATGAGGAGCTTTTTTATGGCAGAAATACACTCGGAGGTTTGCCACTGCCCGCCGAAGAGCAAACGCTATTATGATACAAACAACACTTCCTATCGTTTGGTGTTTCAGGCCCGGGGATTTGAATTCTTGCACTTCCAAATGGTAATCACGCAGCAAGCTAGTCGATATAATAATAATATAATTTGTTTAAATAAGTGCAGGTAGTTTGTTAAGTATTTATAAATGTAAGAATATTCTTGACTGGGTGGTCAAAACTTCAAGCTTACGTGGGCAAGGCATTGTAAAGTAAAGCGCCGTGAGTATGTTCAAAGTTTGTTTTTAGTCAACCAAATTCATGATGAATTCGCTTCTTCTATGAAAGAATTCAAGGTCATAATACTTAGGTAACATAATAGCGCGTTACTTCGTGAACAGTTTTGAATTTAAAAATTAATTCACAAAATATAATTCTGGCATAAGGTTGAACCATTTTTGTTAATATCATACTTGGCAATTTCCGTTTATACTATATATTTTTTTATAATTTAACTAAAAAAGGACTATTTTACTACCATTTTAAGCAACAAATTCTTTAGTATTTCCATTTTCTTCATCTTTTCTAAATGCGACCTTTTGTAAGGGGGTGTCAAAATTCTAATGTCATAAGTGAGCAAACCTTTAATAATTGAATCATGGAGCCTGTTATACAATTTAACATTTTGAAAAAAAAAATTTTTTTTTAAGGAAAAGAGGCAATAAAAAGCAAAATAAAGAACTTATTTTATAGGAATGTGTATTTGTAGTTAGCTGTAGGAAAATATTTTTGGCGTAAGGCGATTATAAATTAGATTTAGCCATACACCGCATGAAAAAATGATAAAACCAAAAGCGTTTCTTTTAATTTAAAAGTTTACAATGAAAGTTATTGCGTTCAAATTATTATATTTTAAGTGTTTTTTTTATCGCTTTATCTCGTTTTCATATTTACGTGGCTGTTTTAGTTGAGAAACAAAAAATATGTCGCGTGGAAAAGCTTTTGCCGAATTCAAGCAGGGGAAAATTTTAGCATGGAGAGAGAGAGAGTGAGAGAGATATTATATTGCGAGATATAGCTTCAAAACTAAAAAGGGGCAAAACTGGGGTTTCAAATTACTTTCATTGGAAAGAAAAGTACGGATGCACCAAGAGAAGTGGTAGAAACCCCAAACTTAACGCTAGAGATGTTCAGAAAACCAAACGCTTAGCTATAAATAAATCAAATAGTCCTGCTGAAATTAAACATACACTTAATTTGGAAGTTACTACGGTCGTGTGCAACAAATTTTGCAAGCGGATTCTGGTCTAAAATAAACAAAACGAGTACCTAAAACCATACGATTCAAACAGGCCAGATTGACATTTGCAGAAAAGTACCGAATTTTGGGCAGATGAATGGGAAAGCGTAATTTTTTCCGTTACAAAAAACAAAAAAATCAATTTGGACGGATCAGCTGATTCACAAATGTATTGGCATGAAAAACGGAAGAAAAAGAAGGAGAGAATGGCTCGTAATTTCGGAGCGGGTACTGACATGGTTTGGGCAGCCATTGAGGGTCAAAGGCAAAATGCCCATATGTTTCATGTCCAGAAAAACGAATAGTGTCGAGTATAGAAGTATACAACTTCTAGTCGAAGCATTTGTTACCTTTTTTGATGAAAATTTCGATGAGTGGTGTATTTTATAGCATGTCAACGCAACCGTTTATGCTTCCAAAGCAAAGAGTTTTTGGCAGCGAAAAATGCCAATTTTAGAATGACTGTAGCCTTGACTTTAACCCAATCGAAAATTTATGGGCATTACTTTCTTAAACGCTTTTCAAAAATGGAAGACAGTTTGACAGCGGAAACACCCTTAGAAAAGCAATTATTGTCGGCTGGCCAAAAATTGTTGAAATATTATATTATATTGAATATAATATTAGGAATTCAAAACAAATGACTAAGCTCCAAATTAAAAACTCACGCCAAGAATTCTATTTGTTTATTCTAAATATAATAACGTTGGTCTTAATTTTTCCGTTTATGGATTTTACTTTTCTTAAAATTACTTTAAGTTTCGTGAAATGTGTGCTTATTTCTGGATATTTTTAAAACATTTATTGTTAAGAGTTTAAATATTAAAAAACTAAATTGTTGGCCCTGAACTGATTATAAAAATCAGAAGAAATTTATTTGGTCTTATAATTTTTTCGTGTGGTGTAGCATGATTTTAAACATTTACGGCTCTGAAAGCTCGACGTAAGAATTTGCGTTTAAGTTAATTTAATTGCATAGCATTTTTTTTTTTTGAAATATATCCGGTATACATATATCGCGGCGGCTACGAGTTTCGTGGTCCATTCGTCAGTTCAATTTTTGACTATTTTCTCGAATAAATCTGGCCGTATGGCGTCAATGACAAGTTGCGCAGTCGGTGTTTAGCTGATTTTTGGGAAATAAAAATTTAATCAGCGTGAGTCGATAGTGCTTACCATTCACCGTAACGGCAGCTTCCTCCTCATTTCGAAAGAAATAGGGTCCGTTGATGCCGCCAGTGCTTTATGAACTACGCGAACAGTTTTTTTTTTTTTAAAGTAATTTTCTCAATTTTAGAAGCCAGCACGTTGAAAATTGTGACGAATCGACATTTCGCTCTATGAACTTCGCGAACAGATTTTTTTTGTTTTCAAAGTAAATTTCCCCAATTTTGGAAATTGGCAATTGGCGACGAATCGACATTTCGCTCGATGAACTTTGCGAACAGATTTTTTTTTTCCGAAGTAAATTTCCCAAATTTTGGAAATTGGCAAATGGCGAGGAATCGACGTTTCGGCGTCTTCTTCCCCACAATTTGGGTGCCTTATTCTGTTGTTAAACCGTTCATGATGACTTGTCAAACCTTAATGAACAGAATTGTCTAAACAGCTTGCCATTCTTAGCTGTCAAACCATAGTTGTGGAGATATCGATAGTTCTCAAGCAGCTATAAAAAAAAACACCCGATACAAGACTTGCGCTGACTAGGCCAAATGGTAAACTTGGGTGACGGCTTGTGGTGGTGATTAATTGACTTTTTTGTTGTGGTTATTTTGCTATAAAGCAAATTTCTGTTTGGCTTCAAGCTTTTTGCGGTTGTATCTGAAATCGAAATTTGAGACAAACAGCGCATTTTTCATACCCGGAGTTCACTTCGCAAAAAGTAGCATAATTAACCATTCATGTTATCATTAATAAACTATTTCGTTTGACTCACTTAGTATATTCATTATTAATATAAAATTAAATGAGAAAAAAAAAACGTAAGGTACAGTAGGGAGTTTCGATTATCCTTCACTATTCCACAGTCCACTGCTTTACGAATTCTTTAGAAAAATTTTAGAAGTAATTTTACTTACTCTATTTCTTATTAATTTTAAGCTGTGTTCTTCCTAGCCTATGAGACTTTTTACTATATTCGTGAGCTAAAATAATTAAATAAAAAGCCTAGCTCAGGGAAAGAAGTATTAGTTTGGGGAAAAAGAAATCCTTTATTTTTGCGAAAAATGTGTGCATCAACTTAATTTGAAATAAGACTACTACAAACTATATCATCATCATACCATAAAATACTTTGGTGTTATCTTGGATCCCAAACTCAGCTGGAGATCCAACGTACAGCACAGGGTAAAGAAAGCGAATATATCTCTTTACACGTGTAAGAGAATGTTGGGTAAAAAATGAGGTATGCAACCAAAACTATCCAATTGGTCCTACACAGCCATTGTAAGGTCAATACTAACATATGTTGCACTAGTCTGGTGGCCCGCAACAAAAAAGAAATACAACCAAACCAAGCCAAAAAGATACAAAGAACAACGTGTATCTTAACTACAGGAGTGCTTAGCACCAGTCCTACTGAAGCGCTTAATGTACTAACTCATCTATTACCATTAGACTTACATATAAAAACAATCGCCACATGCAGCGCGGCCAGACTCAGAGATATAGGAAGCTGAACAACAAGATCGTACGGTCGCAACAACATCCTACAGGGGCCCTCGCTGCTCAAAAACAAATCAGACTACACAGTCCCCGACCTTAACTTCGAGAAAGACTTTACGATACGTTTTCCACCGAGAGCCGAATGGAGGAAAGGAAAAGTGATTGATACAAATCCACACTGACGGTTCTAAGATGAACTGTGGTGTGGGAGCTGGCATCCATTCGAAGCCGCTCAACCTATCTTAGTCAACACAACTTCCTGACTATGCCAGCGTGTTACAGGCAGAACTATTAGCGATTAGAGAAGCTTGCAAATCACAAAAACACTCCAAAAAATTGATGCAAGAGCAGCTATCTTTTCAGACAGTCAAGCAGATATCAAGGCCTTGAACTCCAACTCCGTTTTATCCAAATTAGTCTTACATTTTAGAAAGAAACTACAATTGCTTAGTCATTGGCTTGAAATTACTCTGATATGGGTTCCCGGTCATAGAAACATATGGATAATGAGATAGCGGACGAGCTAGCAAGAAAAAGTTCGAGACTAGACATAGCAGAGGCGGTGGTAGTCTCCACCCCACTCAACACAATAAAAGCAACAAAAAACGCATGGCCGTCGTACAAAATCAAAAGGACGAATTACCTGTTAGAATGCTCTCGACCAAACATTTCATGCAGCCAGACTCAACCTCCCTTTCAATCCCGTCTGCAGAAGCTGCCAAGCGGAAGGGATGAAGAAAAGTCTTTTCCACTAATGATGTGACCGTCCAAGGTTAGCCAGGGCACGACTTCGCTCTTTCGGTAAGCCTTTCTTACAGCAAATTAATGAGATCTCAGACATCGAGGTCAAGATTTGCTGCTACACTTGGACCTCACTAAATGAATCTGATTAGGATTATTTCAGTAGAAATACTCAACCGCTTCAACAACAACAAAAACAACATCATCATCATCATCATCATCATAGCATTACAGTTCGGGGTAAACCATGCTTCCGTTACAATTCGCCTTCACGTCACTCGATCATTAGCTTTTCGTTTGATATCAAATATGCCCGTAGCTTCAAGTCTCTCGGCCGGTCTCTTTTTCTGTCGTCTTGTGGATTTGTTTCAAGAAACTACATTTCAGTATAATTTATTTCAATAATACTAAGGAAAAGTTACAAAAAAGGCAACTCAATTTCAATGCGCCTAATTAATAAAAAAATAAAAGTTGTTAAAAATGTTAAAAGTTAAAAATCAACCAAAGACACTTCGTTACCGTCTAAAAAACGACGGATGGGACAAGTGTGTGAATACGTGTGAAATGATCGAGCAAAACTCGGCTGGCGAATCTCCCAAGCGACGTGCATCTAAAGCTCCCCTCACATAGCTAAATAGCAAAGCTGGTAATCTATCATCCCTGAATTCTACGTGATGGCCAACCCCACCAGGAGATTTTATGCCAAGTCGGTTGTCACGAGGACCGATTTTTGGGAAAAGCCATGCAGAAGAGGCCTTAAAATGTAGGGTAATAATACTAGGTCTTTACGCTGGCAAGAGGAAAATACCGATACACTTTGTCATTACCATTACAAGTAAAATTATTCAACTATAGATATTAAATGTTTAATAATATGTTGTTTTACATTATTTCTGCGCACATTAGCATATTTTATGACCTGAAATTGATGTGCTTGAAAATAATGCAGTTTATTTATTAATGTTTTGCTTGCCTAAGTAATAAGGCCCTTGTAGTTTAATTCGGTCTTAAAAATAAATGTTCGGTCGTTCTAAAGTAATAATACTTTATTTAATTACTGTCATTGGCCAGCGGTTCGAGACAGAAAGCAAATGACTCCCAATCACCATACAAATATATTAAATTTTGATGGAACTTTTATAGTGGCTTTAAGATAGAAAATAGACTGATTATTATTATATAGGGCGACAATTAAGATCGACTATTTTGAACTTTGATTAAGAAAAATGTCATGTTCTGATGCCTTTGTTATAACAAAAAAATTTCTAATGTCTCTTGCTGAAATTCGCAATTGAATTTTTTAATAAGCCCACAAATTTTTTGGACCCATATACTTTGAATTTTGTTGTTCATAAATTCTGGGCGATCTCATCTCGTTTTGGTTCAGAGACCCTATGACCAGCTTTCTGTAAAAGTATTGAACGTACACAAACGGTTTTTGAGGATTTCCTTAAATTAGCAGACAATTTTATTATGGGTCACCTTAGACGAAAAACGTGTACGGGTTAAGGCGAGTGCACAAGAAAACTTTGTCCAAGCAATTCGGATGAACATTCAATAGGTATGTTCATGTAAAAATTATACAGTAATTTAATTTTCGAGAATTCCCTCATTTTGCTCTCTCACTTTCCCCTACTTTGGAAGTTTTTTGGGTACATGAACACCAAAACATGATAATTTGTAACAATTTTTACAAACTATTTGCTTCATGAACAGGCCTAATATGAGCATTAGGGCGGACCGATTTGTATGGAAAGCAACTTTTTTTTACTTACTGCATCGCTTAGATTTATACAAAAATGAATTTGAAGTAATTTTGTTTGCTTAAAATTTGTGTGTAAAACCTAAGCGAAATCGAAAACTACAATATATTACTTTTAATTTGAGATGGCTGTATAGAGTATATAGAGAATATTGTTCAGATTTTATTAAAAAATAAATTATGCTAAATATGTATTCTTTCAAAATACTAGTTAAAATATCCTTAAATATGCAATAAGAGAACTATTTTTTTAAGTTGTTTTTGTAGTTGTTAAACCGGGATGTAAAATTGGGGGCTTTATACTGTACCGACTACAGAACGCAAAAAGAACCAAAGCATCTGAAGAATTTGACCAGTTAATATAGTATTATTTTTATTTTTATTTTTCCCATTTTTTTTGATTATTAACAATTTTTGTATACAATGCGCGCGTACGAATACACCAAATTTTAAATTTACATTTAATTTTCCACAAATTCCTCATCAAAATTCCATGGTTAGTAATTAGAATTTCTGGGCAAAAATAGGTTCGCAATTTTATTGAATTTTTTTTTTATGTTTTCTCCACAAGCTAATGGCCTTCGTTGCTAGTACTGCAATTTTAAATCTTGCATAAATAATTTTTTATTATATAAGTTAAGCAAAAATAAAAAATAATAAGTAAAAATATAATAAAATTAAATTAAAAAAAAAAAATAAAATTAAATAAAATAAAAAAAAATAAAATAAAAATAAAATAAAATAAAATAATATGTTAACACTCTCTTTTATGTTTCTGCTCTTACTACTGTACGATTATTGGGGAAGCACCCAAAGGTACAGACATTTAAAAATACAACAACGAAAAAAACGCCAGTAGTCCCCAAGTGGCAAAGGAGACTCGAAACACGAATTGCCGGTCTAAGAGAATCTATAGGGAGGCTTACTTCATTTAAAAATGTGGCTAGATCTAAAAGGTTGTCCAGACATGTATCTAGAATCATCGCGCCGCTTAAACCTCAGACTGTAGGTCTTGACCAATTATCGTAGATAATTGATAGGAAAGTACAGCAACTCGCCGCTTACTCAAAACGATTAAGAAGATACCTCAAAAGTAATCAGAGGCGGAAGGAGAATCAGCTTTCCACAGCTTTTATAGAAATCTGCAACAAAACAGCAATGCAGAATCTCAGACATTATATCCACAACAACAAGATTTAGAGCAGTTTTGGGAGAAAATATAGGCACAAGCAAAACACTTCAATGCTGATGCGAATTGGTTAGCCAAAGAAAAAGAAAAAGCGGATAACGTAGCACCAATGCACTTCTACGACATAACAGCAGAAGAAATAAAGAATAATATTTGTACTTCAGCTAACTGGAAATCCCCTGGCCTAGACCAGCTACACAACATCTGGCTTAAGAAGCTCTCAGTAATGCACGAAGCACTCGCAAGATGCTACAACGAGCTACTGAAAAATATAGCTGCTATCCCAGAATTTCTCACTGCCGGAGTCACCTATCTTCTTCCAAAGGACGCACCATCTGCCGATCCAGCAAAATGCCGCCCAATTACTTGCTTGAGCACGACATACAAACTCTTGGCGAAAATTATCGCTAACCGAATATATGAACACTGTGAAATTAACAGCATTTTATGTGAAGAACAGAAAGGTTGCAGGAAGCGCACAATGGGCTGTAAAGATCAGCTTATTATAGACACTGTTATCACAGGAGTAGCTCTGAGAAGAAGGCGGAATTTAAGCGTCGCGTTTATTGACTACAAAAAAGCTTTTGATTCAATGCCGCATGATTACCTATTAGAGATATTAAGAATATACAAAATCGATGCTGCCACTGTTGCCCTCTTGGGCCGCTTAATGAGCAAGTGGAATACAAAACTGGTTCTAAATGGAACTGTTTCGAAACAGATTTCAATCAAACGTGGTATATTCCAAGGGGATGCCTTAAGCCCGTTATGGTTCTGCATTGGTCTCAATCCACTTAGCAGGCTTCTCACACTTAAACAAAATGGCTTTATACTCAAAACTGAAGTAAGAGAGCACACGTTCAACCATCTTCTGTTTGTTGACGACTTGAAACTGTACGCAAACAAAAAGCATAAGCTATATGAGCTGATAGATGCCACTAAAGCTTTTAGCGATGACGTGGGAATGGAATTTGGACCAGATAAGTGCAAAATAATACATTTGATTAGAGGTCAGCTGGATGAATCCGAAGAAAACTACGCAGTAGACCAAAATATTATTATAGACAACTTGCATAGCAGCGAATCTTATAAATATTTAGGATTTCTGCAACTTAAAGGAATCAACCACACGCTAGTAAAGCAAAACCTCATTAAAAAATTTGAGGCACGACTGAAAGCTATATTAAAAACTAGTCTGAACAGTGGAAATAAATGCAAGGCAATCAATACCTGGGCCATACCCCTTTTGACATACTCGTTTGGAGTAATAAAATGGTATCAGACAGACATCCTTCGGATTGAAACGCTGATACGCACCACTTTCACAAAGTTCCAAAGCCATTACCGTCAAAGCGCTGTGGAAAGAATATCGCTTCCTCGAAACGTTGGTGGGAGAGGAATCATTAATATAGCGCGCCTACACTTTTCGCAAACTTTGAAGTTACGTACATATTTTCTAAGCAGCGAGTCCCATCTATTTAAAGCTATCGCTATGGCAGATAATGGCTTTACCCCGCTAAGTCTGATGGAGCAGAATATCCCAGTACCTGAGGGGGTTAAATCCCCAGCAGAAATGATCGCAGCATGGAAGGCAAAAACAATACACGGTGCCCATCCGCATGATCTCGAAATGGAATGGATAGACGCACAGTCATCCAATTTATGGTTGAAAAGAGGAAAACTATTTTCTGAAACAGAAGGTTTCGCAATCGCTATCCAAGACCGAGTTATTCCAACAAGGAATTTCCGAAGGTCGATACATGGCGAGGCAATAGAAGATAGATGCCGAAGGTGCGGCATTTACGGTGAAACAATCGACCATATAATTGCTGGATGTAGCGTACTTGCCCCCCGTGAATATGTCATGAGACATAACAATATAGCAAAGATCCTCCACCAACAACTTGCGACCAAACACGGTCTCTTACAAGCAGAAGTCTTGTATTTTAAATATGAACCAAAGGCAATAATCGAAAATGCAAATTTTAAACTGTACTGGGACAGATTTATATCCACAGATCAAACAGCAGCTGCCAACAAACCTGACATTATCTTGTTCGACAAGACAAATAAAACGATCGAAGTAATCGATATAGCGGTGCCCCTTAATCGCAACATCCAAAGCACATACTCCACCAAAGTATCGAAGTATGCAGCTCTGGCCATAGAACTTAAACGGATGTACAAAGCGAGGGAAGTGAATGTAATTCCAATAATTATATCGGCCACTGGATTAGTACCTAAGCATGTAATAAAAAACTTGAAGAAGTATGACTGCCAACACCTCTTAGAAGACATGCAGAAGTCGACCATACTGGACACATGTGCAATAGTTCGTAGATTTTTAAATATTTAAACAATAGTAATCGCATGGGCGTAGAACTTGGACTACGCTCCACCAGATCACAATCCCTTGAAAATTTTATGCGGGATGTGTAATCTCCGGCAATAGCCGAGATGGATTAAGCTCAAATAAAATAAAATAAAATAAAATAAAATAAAATAAAATAAAGTAAAATAAAATAAAATAAAATAAAATAAAATTAAATTAAATAAAATAAAATAAATGAAATAAAATAAAATAAAATAAAATAAAAAATATAAAATAAAAATAAAGTAAAATAAAATTAAATTAAAAAAAATTAAAATTTTCTCCATATAAAGTAAAATTTCGTGCCTTTGTTGTACGCTGTCTCGAGCAGTGTTCCCCATTTCTCCATATAACGCAAGCACGACATTTTTTGTTCGTATAAAGCAAATGCGCAACACGTTCAGGTGGAAAAATTATTGAAAATCAAGGAGCATTTTCAGCTATATTATTTCAAACTAGCAATTTATTATTTTAAAGATTAATGGGCTAAAACACTGTGCTCCAAAATTTTTTAAAATTCTATTTAAAACGTTTGCAATTTTGATGAAAATATTTCGAATTTTTATAAATTTTGCGCAAAGTTCGAAACTTTTATTTATATGATATTTATTGTATTAATTTATCAAGGAATAAAAAAAAACCAAAAAAAAGGACTACATGTTTGTAAAATATTCATGAAGATTAAAAAAAGTAAAAGCACATTCAAAAAAGTAGTCAAAATGTTGTGGTACTATAGTTTTTACGCCGTCTATTTGTATTATTTACTTACGAGTATACCTACATTTGATTATTCGGTAGCTTTACTTGTTCTAAATATTTCGCATATTTTTTCCGTTTCCTTTTTATTTTATTTTTCATTTCTTGAGTCATTTCCAGTCTTACAAGCAAAACTCGCCAAACTCTCATAACAAACTTCAACATTACAAACCCAAAAATTGTCAAGGCCGCTATGAATGCAGCGGTTTTTTTTTATTGTTGTTTCGCTGATATTTTTATTGTGAAGAGTTCGTTTATTTTACCCATGCAGAGGTTTTGTTTTGCGGCAAAATAAACCACAAATATAGCTTGGAATAAAAAATGCAGAATAAAATTAACAACAATAACAAAAACAATCGTGCAACCGGTTTCTTTTAAACAGCAAAATTGTGTTGCAAAGTGGTGCGCAAAAGTTCTTTTAATAAATTTTGCCTTTTTACAATTCAATTCATTCTATTTAAAGCTCATCGCTGAACTTAAAGCGCAATTGTCGCGACCATTGACCCTGCACGAACCGCTGGAAGGTGTTGGCTTTCAATATGGTTTCAACGCCAAGGAGCTGCAGAACGTCGTCACATATTGGCGCGATACATATCTGCCTAAGTGGGCTGAAAGCGAAGCGTACCTGAATCAGTATCCACATTTTGAAACACAAATTCAGGGGTAAGTAATGAAAATCAAACTGCATGCATATGGAAACATAGTTTTATAGATAGATTTTTTTTATTTTGTAAAATCATTTACACCATTTAGAACATGAATTATTTCGGTATTACTAAGAACGGACTTTCCAAAGAAACTACAGCGGTATTTTTCCAATATTTGGCACCGTTGACAATCCTCGAAAATGTTGGATTGTTTCCCTCGGAGGTCTTCACTCTGAGGAAATGAATGCCAACATCCCATTTCGGCTACCGGATCACTGTAGTGAATTTCAACCTGAAATTCTGACTATCATTGAAGACCTGTTAGCCCTAAATAAAAATGTCCTCACCAGATATCCAATCGGCCCTGAAAGCTTTAAACTCGCCTAATATTAACTCGAATACAGTAAAAGAATGTATCGACGTTTTGACAGAACTATCACAGTACTTTGTAATAAACCTACTCTGGGTGCCGGGTCATAGAGACATAGAAGGCAACTGCAAAGCAGATGAAGTAGCGAGATTGGGGGCCACACTACCGATCCAACCAGACAAAGCGAACGTAACTATACCTTTAGCAACTTGTAAGATGCTTATAGATAAACACATTATCAGAGCTGTCAACAGGCTATGGACCCCGTCCCTGACCTATGCAACAAGTAGAATGATGTGGCCAGAATGGAACATGAGCCGCACCAACCGACTAAACTGGAAAAACATGAGAAATTTTCGCGGGGTCCTATCAGGGCATTGTCGGATTGGCAGGCATGCCAGTAGACTGGGTGCACCCTATAACGACATTGAAGAAGAAGAGACTATAGAACACTTTCTAATCGGGTGCATGGCTCTGGATAGAAGACGGTTCAATACTTTAGGAAAAGATTCCCTGAATAACTTGACAGAAGTTGCCAATATAAAAATAACAAGCCTTGTTAGATATATTAAAGCCACAAGTTGGTTCAATGAGGACAATGTAGAGTGAGGAGAAGGGACAGCCCTGGTGGTATCACAATGGGCCTACAGCAGGCCTAGGTGTGTCAACTGACAACCACTATACCTACATACCTTCCTTCTCATTTAAGCTACATAGAAGCAGTTTTTATTGTAAAGCCCATTAAGCAATGTGCAAATACTTCTGCCTTTAAAAATACATGACGACAAAAAAGTGACGCCTAGATGTTAGTAGTGAATAATTCCTAGACGGTAACTTTTCTTATGTCATCTTTGACATTTCTCAAGTACACAAATGTACAATTTCACACGATAGGACAACGCATTAAAATTATTGAAACATACTAGGTGAAGTCCAAAATAAACAAGACTGGCGTCATAAAAATATTTTTGATGGCGCCATCTTTTTAAAGAGTTAGTGCGTTGGAAGTTACATCCCTTACTGACTTCCAATGGCAGTTTGGTGACATTCGGTTCAGTGGACGTGAAGTTATTGCGTCTAAAGTCTCAGTATGTTTGTGTCATCGGTACAGAAATGAGTTTCAAACAAAGTGCTGATACCAAATTTTGATTTAAAATCGGTAAAACATTTACCGAAGTATTTGAATTGATGAGAATAGTGTATGGTGATGATTGTCTATCTCGTGCCAGAGTTCATGAGTGGTTTACACGTTTCAGAGATGGTTGTGAGGACATAAAGGCCAATGAACATCTGTCAGTAATCACCGAAAACTCCATCGAAATTGTTCGTAGATTTATCAGAAATGGACCGAAATCGTCGTTGAAATTCATAGAATCGGAGTTGAATATCTCCAAAACATCGATTTATTGCATTTTAGCTAAACATTTGGGATTACGAAAGGTCTGCGCACGTTTCATTCCGCACAAGTTAACTGAGGACCAAAATTTGCTCAGAATTCAAAATTCGAAAGACCTCATTAAAGAGGCGAGAAAAGCCGAGAACTTCCTTTACAGCATTGTAACTGGTGACGTGGTAACGTGGTGTTTCCAACATGAACCTGAAACTAAGCATCAAAGTGCTGAATGGTAGGCCCCAGACGAGCCACCACCCGAAAAATCACATTTGGAGAAGCCAAAAATCAAGTCGATGCTCATTTTTTTTACGATTCAAAGGGAATTGTTCACAAGGAGCTCGTGCCAATGGGCCAAACCGTCAATGCGATTTTCTATCTTGGCGTTTTGAAGCGTTTTTTGCATCGCCTTCGTCGAATTCGCCCAGAATGGCGTGAAGAAGGAAGCTGGCGCTTATTCCATGATAATGCACCATCTTATCGATCCACTCATGTGGCTGATTTTTTGACTAGAAATCGCATTTCAACCATCAATCTCTCACCATATTCGCTTGATATGGCTCCCTGTGACTTCTACCTATTCGGAAAATTGCATTTGGCCATGAGAGGGAAACGTTTTGCCTTCGTAGAGGCCATCCAAAAGGACTTTCCGGTCAATGACCTGAAGCACTCTTTCGAAAAGCTTTTAGATCGCGCAAAACAATATATCGGGGCCAGAGGGGACTATTTTGAATAAATAAGCTCGAAGTTATCAGAACAAAGCTCCTGTCGTTTCTATTTTATCTCACTCTTGTTTATTTTGGACTGCACCTAGAATAATGCTTCACAAAATGGTAGTCTGAGAAGAGCATTCGCATCTCGAAAATCGTCTTCAAATTACTCAATCGTGACGATTACAATAACTTTTACACGTGAAATTTATTTCTGTAATACCTGAACGCCAGTCTTTCGGCTGTGGCGGCTGTATTTGCTCGAGGGAGCAGGTTATTCTAATCGCAAAATCTATTAAATCTCAAAAAAAATTAACTGAAGAAAACATCTACAAAAAAGTATTAACAAACAAGTGACATGGACAAATGAGTGGCACGATATCATATTCACTGATCAAATTACGCTCCACTTTGACGGTTCTGATTTTGTTTAGTCGTGGCGAAAGATCAAAGCGAAACTTAGGAGTTTGGTAGTGTTGTAATGTGGAATACACAAAGTTGCTAATAAAATAGTTGTGAGATTCCATGTCTAGCTAAATTTTTTTCTTGTATTGAAAATCAAGATAATATTAGCTGCAAAAATATGTTCAACTTCTTTGCTATTTTAATTATTCAATTCTTTATTGCGAATGACGACATAAAATATACGCAACTTTCAAGTTAAAGCCTTTATTTTCAGTAAATATCGTAGAAAATATAAACAGAAATGTAAATAGAAGATAAAATCCAAAATAGAAAATGTTGTCAAACTTTTATCAAAAAATATAATAACAAAGTGCCTTTATACGAATCTCTATGCCTGTAGTGGGGTAGACACTACATTTGGCTTCAGTTCGCTCATTAAAATTCACTGTAAGCAAATTACGCTCTCAAAGAGGTCAATAACAATGTTAACAAATCCGCGACGGTATGCTGATGTGCATGGAATATTGAAACTTAATGCTGAGAATATTCACTAATTATTTGCATACATATTCATAGATTATATATATGTGTGTGTATGTATATGTTTGTA
Source organism: Anastrepha ludens (assembly GCF_028408465.1). NCBI lineage: Eukaryota > Metazoa > Arthropoda > Insecta > Diptera > Tephritidae > Anastrepha > Anastrepha ludens. The sequence goes on from NC_071502.1 coordinate 31,872,963, forward strand.
AATACACATTTGTTGTCTCACCTGCGCATTCGCAGCTCATAGGCTTGCATATACATACATACATACATAAGCATTTATAATTAATATTATCATAATTATAAATTTACAATTTTAAACGTTTTAGACTTTTGATTTTTCAAGCTTAGGCATATATTTTAAAAATAGATTTCGCAATGTTATTAATAAGGAACTAAGTTTGGCACGTAACACTCGACTCAACTGAGCTCCACTGGTTGGTTTCCTTTTTTTGATATTCTCCATTTTAGTGACATAAAAAAACTTGGCATAATTATTTTCATTGCACAGACGTTAGAAGGTCAAGGTTGTGTCACTCAGCGCCCATTAATGGTACAATAAGCCTCAGAACACTATGCATGTTAGGAACAGTCATTGCTAATGTTAATGTTGTTGTTAATGTTAGCGTTAATGTAAAAGTTAACAATTCATGAAATCATTGGTTGAAGCGAATGGTTAGGCGAATCTGCTTGCATGGTTTACTTCCGTTCTGTTGCAATGTTGGGCATTAAAACTTAATAAAGGGTGGTTAAGTTTCAAGGGCCGGTATTGATTTTGAATAAAATACAATTTTTTTAGGAAATTATTGTCATTTCTCTTTATTATGATAATATTAGTGTGACTCAATTACGTATAAAACAAAATATTGGCCAAATGGCCGCCGCGGTCTCGGCGGCACAACTCCATCCGATAGTCCAAATTTTCGATGACGCTGAGGCATAATTGAGGTTCTATGCCGTTAATGTGCCGAATTATCTCATCCTTTAGGTCTTGAATTATTACTGGCTTATCGACGTACACCTTTTCTTTCAAATAACCCCAAAGAAAGAAGTCCATCGGTGTCAAATCACATGATCTTGGCGGCCAATTGACATCGCCGCGACGTGAGATTATTCGGCCATCAAATGTTTCGCGCAAAAGAGCCATTGTTTCGTTAGCTGTGTGACAAGTGGCACCGTCCTGTTGAAACCACATATCGTCCACATCCATATCTTCCAATTCGGGCCATAAAAAGTTCGTTATCACCTCACGATAGCGAACACTATTCACAGTAACTGCCTGTCCGGCCTCATTTTGGAAAAAATACGGCCCAATGATGCCGCCGGCCCATAAACCGCACCAAACAGTCACTCTTTGTGGGTGCATTGGTTTTTCGGCAATCACTCTTGGATTATCATTCGCCCAAATGCGGTAATTCTGCTTATTGACGAATCCACTGAGGTGAAAATGTGCCTCATCACTGAAGATGAAGTGCGCTATATGCATTTTGATTTGAACGCCCGTTTTCATAATAAGCCTGAATAACTTTAACGTGTTGCTCGATTACGTATCTTTCCATGGTTCAAATTGAGCTAGTTTGAAATTGAATAATGTGAAATTAAATGTAGAAAAAAACTTGACGTTTAGGTGTGGTTTACATTCAACATCGGCCCTTGAAATTTAACCACCCTCTATTTGGTTTTACATCAACTTTAGGATTTTTTAGTATACTGGGTAATTCATTAAACGGCAAAAACAAAATTTGAAGTGTTCCTTTATTTATTAAAATAAAAACGAATTATCTAACCAGTGACAATTTTCAATGCAGAAGCCAAACTCGTACAGTTTTAATACACTAAAATCAGAAAGTACCAGGAATGTTTAAATAAAACAAAACAGACTTAAATTTCAGGCAAATTTATTTTATTTCCTTCAAAATATGACCCGTCTGAAGCAACACACACACGGTTAACCCAGTCCCACATGCACCCCTGGTAGGCCGACGAAGGGATGGCCTTCAGCTCCTTCATCGCATTCTCTTTGATCTCCTCTGTCGACTGAAATCTCCTTCAACGAAGTGGTAACTTCAATTTGGGAAACAAAAAGAAGGCGCACGGGGCCATATCAGGTGAATACGGTGCTTGTACGATGGTATTTTCTTGATGTTTGGTCAAATAATCCAGCACAATTTGGGCTCGGTGCGATGACGCATTATCATCATGTAAGATCCAAGAATTGTTTGCCCACCTTTCCGGCCGTTTGCGACGTACAGCATCTCTCGAACGCTTCAAACGGATAAAAAATATTCTTTATTGACTGACTGGCCCGATAAAAGGTACTCATGATGCACCAAGCAATCGAAAAAAACAGTCAACATCACCTTTCCGGTACTTTCTGATCACAGAGTATATCAGGCGAAATTACTTGTAATGAGACCTAACTTCAAGTTATTTTGAAAGTGGAATTCGACGAAGTGCCAAATATTAAAATTCTTTCCCAAATTTTAAATATTATGTCACAGAGAACATTAATGGTACAGGGAATTCTCGGGAGCTACAATTAGTGTAAATTATGTATTTATCAAACATGAAGTCACCTCGCCTACCTCAATAGCGGGGAAATTCTTAACAGAGCAGTGAATTCTCTCTAAGCATATTGGACAGCACAGTTATTGGCTTCTGTAGGATATCAAATGAACTAATGCCGGACGGCATTTTGCAAGACACTTGAATGTATTTATTTTGATGTTTCTTTGAAAAACGAAATTTTATTTATCCACGTTTTATTGTAGACAACTCGACACTGTGACCCGATTTTTTCCAGTGCTCTGCGTACTGTCCACTCATTGACGGACTTTTTAGTATTTCGTGCGCCATCTTTTCATGTTTTAGCTACTTGATGAGTCACTAATCACTCCATTGCTCGTGCAGCTCTATCCAAAAGTAGATTGCGGCGCCTTCTTCTAACCTTTGGAACCTCTATATTCCGTCGTTACAAACATTAAGTCCAATTTGTTGGAAATTTCCAAGCTTTGTGCTATTTCCCTTGATAAGCGACCATTTTCAGTCAATGCAAAAATTTTATCTTCAACTTTTTTATCAATATAAAAATAATCCTTTTAATTTGAACAAAACAACAATTTGACGACGAAGCGGTTAGACTCAACAAAATTTGTTAGATTTTTTTAGCTTATCGGGAGTCACGAAACAGAGCATTTTAACAACAGAAAAATAACGGCAAAGATAACGGCATTAAGAATAATGCGTTACTGACGTTGGAGCAAAATTAGCTAAATCGATTTGTTTATTATTTTTGTAATATCCTTTTTGTTTTTAAATATTTGGTAAACTTGAATCAATACAGTTAAGAAGGTAAATATTTACAACGATAGCCAAGTGGCAATTAAGGCCCTCGGCTCAATGATGGTGCACTCGAAACTGGTCAGGGAATGCCTGATCTCACTTTCGATTGCATCAGAATTCTTCGACATTGGGATAATCTGGGTACCTGGTCATAGTGGCATTGCGGGAAACTGCGAAGCCGACGTGCTGATCAGACAAGGGGCCTGTGAGGTAGTGTGCCCGCCAAAGGAGAGTTTCAGAATCCCCTTGACAACCTGCGCTCTACTCCTGGAAGAATGGGCTTTGCACCAACTCAGCGAGCGCTGGGCAAGTACACGAACGTGAACGTTGCGCAATCCGTCTCGCCACGTTTGGATCGGAGGCGTTCGAGGGATATTGTGAGGATGACAAAATCTCAACTCGCAAATTTTTTGGGTATCCCCGCGGAGCACTATCCGCGAGGTATACATGCCGTGACAATCGGAATTACTTCGAGTCCTTTTTGCGTCAGCTGCATAAAAGATGAGGTCGACTCATCTCAACACCAGCTCCTTAGCTGTCCCGCTCTCGCAGGACTAAGATTTAAACATCTTGGTTCTCACTTCTTTTCTGCGCCTGCTAATATATATTAGCAGGTCTTGATATCAAAAATCGGATGTACTTCATCAGCAGCATAAAGCGATTAACACAGCCGCAAATTAGTCACCGGTCATAGTCCACAAATACTCAGCCCCGTCCCCACCCCTTCTCCTTTTCGTCCTATCGCTTTCCTTCATCTCTTTTTCCCCTTGCAATGGTATCACAAAGGATAAACTAAATTTCTTCGTACAAGTGGGCACACTTTCTGGGCAGCCATTGCAGCCTAACCTAACCTAACCTGAATCAATACTTTTTATTTCTTAATAAATGAAGCATTTAACCTGGAAATTCGATAGCGTTATTTTGAAAAATGACTCTACAGCAATCAAAAATGCATGAATGCGGCAGACACTCAGCCGGTTCTGCTAGCCACTGTACATATGTATGTATGTATATGCACGTATGGGGCAACTAAGCAAAAGTTCAATTGCATCTTTAATTCATATATTCATCAACGCTGAAATGCCTCACGACGCAACGCATTGACATATCTAATCAATAATCAAAGAGTAAATACTCAAATGCCTAACAAATGCAAAAACGATTTTCATCTGCATGTTCGTATACATATCCCTATATGTATGTAGATATGTATGCGCGTATGCACACTAGATACCCTAGTCTATGTATTTTTCGCCTTACATGCCTCAACTTGCGTATGCCGTCCAAAGCTAAAATTCTAAGCCTAGCGACTACGAAAACAAAATACAGTCATAGACACAGTCGCGACGGCACTGAACAGCAAAAATATTAAATAGCACAACAAACCCAAATGCATTCATAAGTTCGAGCTCGTATTTCTAGGAGCAAAATGCTTTCATTCATAAAGCGACCTAACTGGATTTATCTCAAGAGACAAAAATTCTAAATCTAGGATTGAAGAAATCATTGACGACCATTCGAAAGTAGTCAATATTGGAATATTTCTTATACTTATAGAATTATTTACCAATATATGGTGAACGTGAATTTTAGTCTTAATAAACCTCTTATTAGCAATTTTATCAATATTCCTTTTCGCTACCTAGTAATTTCGCTATTTTCCTAATATATGTTTTTCCTGCTTTTTTTAACCCACAGTTTGCGCATGCACTTTATCCATGTAAAACCACAAGCCACCGAAGGAAAAAAGATACTCCCATTACTGCTACTTCACGGATGGCCTGGTTCTGTACGCGAATTCTACGACTTCATTCCTTTACTTATAACTCCCAATTCGAAAAGCGATTATATTTTCGAAGTGATTGCACCCAGTTTGCCCGGTTATGGCTGGTCACAGGTATGGACACCTTCTTCGGCATCAAAACTTTTATTTTACTATACGAATATAAATGATAATTAACCTTTTCTTGTGTGTCTTTTTTAGAGTTCCTCGAAAGTCGGCTTTGGCACCGCTCAAATAGCTGTTGTTCTGCGAAATCTTATGCTACGCATTGGACATGAGAAATTCTTAGTGCAAGGTGGCGATTGGGGATCTGTGATCGGTTCTAGCATGGCTGCACTCTTCCCTCAAAACGTATTAGCCTATCATTCGAATATGTGTACCGCCATGAATCCACTCGCGCTAATCACAAAAGGGTTGCGCATCCTATTTCCCAGCATTTACCTTAAACAAGAACACAGAGAATTCTTTCGTTCTTTCGGCGATGAGCTTTCATATATTCTTGAAGAAACTGGCTACTTGCATTTACATACTACAAAACCGGACACCATTGGTGCGGCCCTGTCGCACAATCCCATTGGTTTGGCTGCTTATACATTGGAAAAATTCTCAACTTGGACCGATCCGGAATACAGAAACCTGCCGGATGGTGGTCTGACGTTGCGTTACACAATGGATAGCCTCTTGGATAATGTTATGATTTATTATATAACAAATTCAATAACGACATCGCAGCGCATCTACGCAGAGGCGTGGTCAACAATTCAAAATGATATTGAACGCGTTCACGTCCAGGTGCCAACTGCTTGTGCACGCTTTAAGTGGGACATGATGCATGCCAGCGACAGCGAATTGAAGCACAAATACAAAAACCTCATTCAAAGCACATTTTACAAAGATGGCGGCCATTTTCCAGCAATGGAATTGCCAGAGACTCTCTACGGGGACTTCATTGAATTTGTTAAAAAAGCTGGCTTATAAATTTACTAAACTAAATAGTTGATAAATAATTTGTATTTTGAGGTGTTTCTAGAAGAATGTGTGGTTTTCTTATTATAACTAACGGGAAAATGTGTACTGCATATCGGAAAGATGCATACAAGTAGATATGTATGTGTGTACTTATATGCCTTTAACCTCTTGTTTTTCTGCTACATTTTTTCAGAAATGAATCTCACTGTAAATGAAATATTTTATGTAATAAGTTTTATAATTTTACCGTAATTTTTTATCATCTAAACAACACAGACAACAAGGTTCATTGCACAGCCTAAAACTGCATTAATTTTATTGGGTGGTGCTAAGTCTTAAGTAATAAAACAAAGTTTGCAAGGTATCGAATCATACGATTCACCAAATTACTGTTGTCTACTGGAAGAGTTCGTTCCGCTCCAAAGCGGCTTTTGCAGATAAGTAGAGTGAAATATTGCGTCAGTCTACATTGTGTCGTGTCTACAAAATTCGCTTGTGTGGAAATACAAAATTTTATTTTACACATCACCAATCATTCGCTGAAAATAGTTTTACTCAAATATATTATTACAATTCGACAAAAATAGGTTATATAAAAATATATAATTAGTACCATTGCGAAATTTTAACAATTGGTGATATTTTATTTTTGATAGACGCATCGGTGACACGCCTGAATAATTTTGTACAGTGAAGGACTTAAGGGATTAGGGGTAGTCAGAGGCCCGAAAAAATGATGATTTTCACGAATTTTTTTTTGCTACTTAATTAATTTATTTAACAAAAATAAAAACATAGCATAAAAACATCATGTTTTAACTTGACTTCACCAAAATTTCAAAAAAAAAAATTAATAATTGCAAAAGTTATCGCTGTTTGTGTGAAGCCCGTTTCTCCAGAAGTCCCTTGCGGTGAACATCACAAGTCCTTGCAGATTCATCTAAAACCAATCGGATGAGAAAAATTATTTTTATTGATAGATAATCTCGAGCCGGATCGAAGCTTTTTTTTTCAAAATGAACAAAATGGCGGCCTCAGGAAATATTTTTCAGATTTTCGGGAAAAAACCAACAGTTAATTGTTAAAAAAAAATCGAAATTTTTGAAAAAAAAAAAATCCTTCGATCAGGCACAAGTTTTTTATGTTTTTCAAAAGCTGTATAAATTTTATTGAAATCTACGTAGCGGTTTTTAAGTTACAGTGTTCACCAGTTTGAAAAACATAGTTTTGAGAAAAACGCATTTAAAGTTTTGCTATCGGCTCCGGAGCGGCCGAGCGCCCTTTGTTAATTGTTGAATAACTTGAAAAGTATTTGTCGGATTCACTTCAAATTTTTACACAATATTTTTAAAACATTATACTATAAGAAAATGCAAAACAAACAAAATCGATTTTTTGAAAATTCTGACTACCCCTAACCCCTTAAGTCTGCATACGGGTACAGCAGAAGGTATACAATAATTGAAAAATTCATAAACTAGCTCACCCGGCGATTTTTTGATTTTATTAAGTTAATTTTTTTATTAATCAAGTATTTCAATGAAGCTGTAATAGATTGCACTCTTCAGTTAAGCACCTTGTGATACACATTTTTGTGTTATTATCAGGTGCAAGAACAAACAACGCAAATGGTTTTCCGACCCGTGAATATGCCACATATAATTGACCATGTGAGAAACATTGATTTTCTAGTTTCAGATCACAAAGTTTCAAGGATTGACCTTGTGATTTGTTAATTATCACGGCGAATGCAAGACGGATCGGAAATTGAAGTCATTTAAGCTCAAACGGAAGATCGGTTTGGATCATCGGGATCCTCGGAATGAGAACTTCTTCTCCTTCGAATTTTCCTTTGAGTATCGTCGCGTAAATCACATTCTTCATCAATTTATTTACCTCCAAACGCGTACCGTTGTAAAGTTTTGGTGGGCTTATGTTTCAAAGCATGATTACTACGGAGCCAACTTTTAGGCGTAAATTGTGCGGTGGTAAGCCAGGCACATCCAAGGAGTTTAAAAATTCAATTGGATAGTTAGTGGCTTCATCTTCATTTGTTACACAGTCAATGGATTTGAATGAAAGCGATGTTCCAATGATATCATTTTGAATTATGTAGTTTAGGTCATCTACATCTTAATTCTTAGCCGCTAAAATTGCTCGCTCACTCAACCATTCATTATTTTTGTAGTTATTAATGATGTTTGGGAATACTTTATTGATAAGTTCGCGCTTCGATGAGACAAAGTTACAGAAATTCTGAGGAAATGAAATCAATCCGCTCGATTCGTCGACAGGTACTCGACCATTGCCGACAGTCAGTAATTGCTCAGAGAAATCTTCAGTAGATGTATCATTAAGTAATGCAACTCTAATGTTTGTTGTCAGCTGAAGTTTCTTCACATAGCGCCATAGATTCGATGATTTGAGGCAAGCGTTTATTTCGTCAGCAGCCGTTGATCTTGGAATTACTGGCAGTGTTTGGCGGAAGTCGCTAGACAGTAAAATCATTGCGCCTCCAAAAAAGTCAATAATGGCAATTTCACTCTTCCACTAAGGCAGCCCAATCCGGGAGTTTATCCGGAAAACTTCAATGCGCTACAATACTCGCAAACAACGTTCATTGGACCAATGCAAACGCTAGGATACAAGCAGTAATCAGTGTTGCAAACATATCGAAACACTGCTCGATTCAAATCAGCACTTGATAATTCTCTTCTTGTGCGTCGAAAATGATCTACTTGTTGATCTCTGTTATTCGCTCGACGATTTCGCACAGCCAACCGAGCCGTTTCACGGGCTGCCTCGCTTTGCTCTTGTGGTTGAGATGCACGAAGTCGAGCCATACTAACCCGGCGCTCTTCACGGGCAATCCCTTGTACTTCTTCAGTCGCTTCATTCGCAATGTTTCGTATCCTTGCATTACGGCTTTGTCGGGAAAGATTCAATCGTCTTGGTCACGGCATTGATAATGATGGTTCAAAGAGAATACAAATTACTGTGATTTTATATATTTCTGACAAAATTTATATTATCAAATTTTCTACTTAACCATGGACAAAATTACGTTTAGCTGTCATTTGCGTTTTGTTATTGCATATCAGATGCGTTTTTGTTATACCACATTTTATAGCGACTTCACGGAAATGCGTTCGAATGGGATAAAAAGTATCCTATGTCCGTCTCCTGGTTCTAAGCTAGCTCTTCACCAATTTTCAGCCAAATCGGTTCAGCCGTTCTCGAGTTATAAGTAGTGTAACTAACATGATTTTCTTTTATATATACACATAGATTTACAGAAATGAAATTATTTCACTTGCTTTATAACAAAAAACTTAAAAAAAAAACAAAAAAAAAGCGGTCAGCCAAAAGTCTACATACAGTTCAATTAGCTTAAAAAACAAAAAAATTTATGAATTTTAGGTTAGGTTATGTTAGTAGTCGGTCTGCACGACCAACTCACTTAGACCGTACAGGTCCGTTGTGATACCATTGTGCTGCACGGGAACGCCATTTACCTTCCTTCGTGGAACCATTTTGTGGCTCTTATGAAACGTAGTATTGATCCCAACCCCACGCCAGACAGCTCTGTAAGAGAATTAAAAAAGTATTTACCTAGACAGCCTGCTTCGATTTTAGCTAGGGCTGGACAATTGCAAAGGAAGTGCTTTACTTTGTCGTCCTCTTCCTCATTTCTACAACTTCTGCAATATTCATGGGAGAAAATTCTTAGTATCGAGGAATGCCTGCCAAATAGCCAGTAACCGGTTAAACAAGCCACGACCTTCGAGATATTGTCTCTTGAGAGACTAAGCAATTCTTTAGTTCTTTTCTTGTTTATTTGCGGCCATAGTTGCCTAGCTGTTACACATGTAACTTCATTTCTCCATGACCTATTGGCTTCTTGGATAATGTTGTTTTTTATTATTAGTTTACTCGTGGCCATGGGTATTCCAATGATATTTTTATCACTGAGCAGTTGGAGAGCAGTACCTTTTCTGACTAGCTCATCAGCTTAAAATTTTCCCTCAATATCTCTGTGCCCCGCAACCCAAATAAGGCTGACTTTGAATACGACACAAATATCTTTTAGGGCCACCCGGCATTCCCATGCAAGCTTCGATCTTAGTATAGCCGCATTCATTAATTTGATGGCCGCCTGGCTATCCGAGAATATATTTATAGTCATTTTTGTTACGGCGTGCGTACTTAGATATGTAGTCACATATTTTATAGCTAGAACCTCTGCCTGATAGACGCTGCAGTAGCCTGGTAGTCGAACGGATAGTTCCAGTCCTAATTCCTTCGAGAAAACTCTATAGCCAACCTTATCGTCTAACTTGGAACCATCTATATAAAAATTTAATATCCCCTTCTCCATGGCCTTGGTGTCTGCCACTCCCTTCTTGACGGTATACACGTCTTGAAGAGCCTTTCAAAGGTGAGTCTAGGAGTAGAGTAGTCCATTTCTTGTTTGTGACTATTCAGAGAGTGCAAAATAGAAGCGTGGCCAAACCACCGGCCTTTCCGTAGCACCATACTGTTTCCCTACCACATTTAGTGCAGGTAAATTGGTTAGCACTTCTAGCGCTTTGTTTGGGGTAGTCCTTAAAGCGCCAGAGATGCATAAAAAAGCTGTTCTTTGGACCTTACTCATGATTTTAGCGTAACTCGCCTTTTGAGCAGATGGCCACCATACAAGTATTTCATATATTAAAATTGGCCTAACTACAGAAATATAGAGCCAATGTGTAACACGAGGTGTTAGTCCTCATTTAATACCGACCGCTTTTTTGCAAGTATATAATACAACGTTGGCCTTCTTTGCTCTTTTACTTACTTACCTTCTTTACTCTCTTACTTTTATGAATTTTAAAACTAGCTTTTTTGAATACTTTTAGTAGGTACATCACCGTTATCAATTACCGCTTGAAGGCATCGTGGCGTTGATCCAACTGATGGGTAAGCTTTTCCTGCGTTATTTCGTTCCATGCCTGCATTAACTCTTTCTTTACCGATTTTCAGTTACTATACTTCGTCGAATTTTTATTCTACCTTGGTAGTCTAGCGTAAGTGCACTAGCCTGCCCTCCCAGAGGTTGTGGGTTCCAATCCCACGTGAACCACGACCAAATTTACCTACTTTTCCTCTTTCTAATAATTTTCCATCCCAAAAACATTTTCAAAATCACTCCTCAACCTCAAATTTATCCTTTCCATCCTCACTCCTGCACAATAGACTGCGCAGTATTTGCATTGTGGCTGGTAAAATAAGCAAAAACAAAGAAAAACACACAGTTACACATTGCATCAGTCGCGCCAGCCAGAGGAAGCGAGCAAATGCGGTAATAGCGCAGGCACATCACCTATAGCGAAGTCCTCAACCATCTGTGCGATACTTCTGGCAGAAAAATGTAAAACATAGATGGCACTCCAAGCAAGTAAGTAGGCGTTGTTCCTAAGTTTAGGACTGGTAGCGGTAGTCTAATCAACTACCCTGTCAGAAATCAAATAGGTTAACGTAACCAACGCAAGACAAATGTCTTGTAGAGGAGTGAAAAAAAAATGACTATAGCTATGTACCGTACTAGAATAAAAAATATAAAAATTTTACAAAATGGCGCGGTTTTGAATTTGAAACTCTAAAAATCGGTTTTTTTTCAGTTTTTAATCAAAAAATACGAAATAATTGAAATAATAACATGATTTTAGTATGGGCGATAGCCATTGATGTTGTGAACAACATATTAAAATTTCGGAATTTTTTTTTTTTTGGCAACACCAGGCCGAAATGAGTTTAAACTTTAAAGTTTGAGGTACAGGAGCGCGCGGACCGCTCTCTACCTAGTTAATGGGCTTTAGAAGCTATAATATTGGGAATTTCCGCATGAAAATTTCACAGTATATTCTTAAATATACAATAGAAAAAACAAAAAATCGATTTTTTCAATTTCTAGACCTCCAGGTCCCCTTAAAGGAATAAACAGAAGTCACATAGTGCTAAGTCAGTTTAATGTCTTTCAAAATAGTTTCACAAGAACCAATATTAACAGTACAAGTAAGGTCCCTAATCACTTATCGGCAATGTTTGAGCACCAAATCTTTGATTGTCTTGACGTATTGTATCAGTCAGTTGACGTGGTTGAATGCTGATTCAATGCTTTCTCTACCTTCTCCTAATAAAACCATATACATAAATCCATGTTTTGAAATTTTGTGGAAACCAAAAAACAAATTACAAAATTTCATCATAAATTTTTCAAACTTTTTATTCAGGATTTTTAGAAAATTTCGTCATTTCGTCGTAATTTTTTGTTAATCATATTTGACTTTTGTAAACTAAGAAGCTGCAGACAATCAATGGAGCGCGTAAAAGTTAGTTAAGTTAGCCTGGTTGGCATTAAGCCACGCGTGGACCTATTGGACCCTAGTGATACCAGATGGAGACCGACCTCTATGAATACTGAAAGTAGACGTCATGTAGGATGTCAACGCTTTTAGCGAATCTAAGCAGAGCTGGAGAATCGGTTTTGAGACGTCCTCCACATCTTCAAAAGTGGGGCTGCCAGGCATTTTACACGCGTTTTTAATAATGCCGGGCAAAGGCACAGAAGGCGTTCTAAAGTTTGCTCAATGCCGTTTCCCATAATGCCTGTACGGCCAGGTACCCAATAGATATGCAGCCTTCTATTTGCGGCTAGCCTTTCTATGGCCTCCCTGCTCCGTTGAACATTTTTGGACTTGATAAAATATGAGCTTATTGCTTTTATTGCTGCTTGACTGTCCACTAGGCCGGGTCGATTTGTGGAGAGGCAAAGAAATCGCGCATTGCTCTGTGAAAATCATATTCTAGGGATCAAAATAAGAAACTTTGCCGAAGGAACCATACCTCTGTATGGGGAAACCCCCAGGGGAGTTCCAGGCGGTGTGCCACTGGCATGGGTGGATCGGCCGTTCAAAGTTAGTGGGGGTCGGTTATACATTTGGACTCGATTGGAGCACTCTAAATGGGTCAAAGTGGGATTTTTCGTTCGACCCAAATTGGAGAGCATCAGAACTCGTTTTAGAGGTATGGTTCCTTCGGCGAAGTTTCTTATTTTGATCCCTAGAATACGATGTTCACAGAGCAATGAGCGATTTTTAAATCGACCCGCCCTACTGTCCACGCATTTATTAAATATTGAGTTTCTTCTTGTTTTCCCCACAGCAAAAACTTCCGCTTGGAAAATACTGCTCTGGTCTGGCAGCTTGATAGGCTACGTCCAAAGTTTTAGAGCCGTCTGTGTAGATGTGAAAAGTTCTACGGCCAGGCTTCATCCATCACTCGAAATAATTTTTTTTTTCTTGGATGATTAATTTTGCGCCATCTTGTGAGATAATGCATGTTTTTATGCACAGTTTTTTTTTAAATTCCGGTGCACCCTATAACTTTACTCTAGAGCTCAATTTAACCAAATTTTTTAGAATGGTTTATAAAAAAATGAATAACAAACCCCTACTTGCTTTATGGCATGACATCTTGCATGAGCACCCATTCATGAGTATTTAAATACCCATTAGGCTGTAATGGGTTAAGTAACAGTAACCAAAAGATAACTGGACACAGAAGGGAGCGCGCGTTGTTTGTATGTATGTATGTAGATCGATAAGATAGGCAAAGAAATCGCAAATGCACATTTGCCTGCTTCTGAAATGAGCTACAGCCTGGTCAAACATAGTCATAGTCATAAAACTTATTTGAATCGTTTGGGAATTTCAACAAAATTTACGCAAATACGGTGTAAATATGTATGGGTATATAAAACATTGGAAATAAATCAGTTATTTATGGCCAATGAAAGGAAATAAAATTAATTTTTTTTTTTTTTTACATATTTAATATTTCTGATATTCCAAGTGTTCCTCATCTTTTATACAGATACGCTCAAAATCTACTCCTTCTCATTTATTTATGTATGAATGCATATTTGATTCAAATTTTTTATCGTTTTGGTCATAAAACATCTTAATCCTTTCACGCATACTACCAAATATTTTCAATATTCCAGCGCGTCTTATCAATTTGAAGCACTCGAACCTGTCAATCGTGCAGCCAAGGTGCGCGTACACTCCACGTATACCAATTTTTTGTTTTTTTGTTGTTACGAGTGAACAAACAAACGTGTCGATCTCTCTAAATTCAACCCACCGACCACTGATAACAAAGCAGTCCGCCTATTTGGCTTGTAGCGCACTCGCAATCTCAGTAAACGGCCGTCATAAACCACAACCAACGCCAAAGAGTGGTGCCGCTCGTCAGTGCAAAGTGGCTAGAATTCGATTTCTGTGAAAGCTTCGCCCTTTAGAATTTCAGTAAAACATAAAATTTAACCAGAATGGATGTGTTGAACGGAAGATATTTGCGGATATTCGGATTAATTTGTATGTGTGCGGTTATATACAATTACATCGGCGTAAGAAAAAGCTTCGACGTGGAAAAGCCTGAGATTTCTCTACAGCAATGGTGGGGCGATGACGATCCGCCAGACGACTGGGCCGCATATTTAAAGAACACATCCGAAGTGATCGGCAATAAACTGATGTACCCGGATGCGGTAAGCAATAAGTAGTTAATGGCGTGGAGAGGTAAAGACTAAATAAATTCCTTTTTATATAATGCAGACTATTGATGATCTACGTGAACAGTTGAATCGCACACTGCGTTTGACCGAGCCATTGGAGAACTCTAATTTTAAAAATGGTTTTAACACTAAAGAATTGCAAAAAATCGTCAAATATTGGCGCGATAAGTACTTGCCACGTTGGCGCGAACGTGAATTGTTCCTATGGCAGTTCAATCATTTCACCACCGAAATTCAAGGGTAAGTGAAATTTGAATATTTTTTATTTATATGTAAAAGGTTTAAATGGATAGTCGTTAAAAGCCGGATAGACCCTCACACGACGATGTAGCTCTTATCAGTAGGAAGTTTTGTACTGCATCCGTGGGATAATCGCCTTATAATAAATGTAAAATTTTGTTTGTTTTGCTTGTTAGTTTATAGTTAATGGACACCTTAACCGTTCATTCGATTGGCGAGCTAATACGTGCGTCTCTGCAGTTTGGTTTGAGTTTGCTTGGATCCCGCAAGTGGCTTCGAGACATTCCGAAAAATCGGATTTGTGTGCCGATTGGTTTCATAAAGGGAGTTTTAAGGGCCGGTGTTGATTTTGAATAAAATACAATTTTTTTAGGAAATTATTGTCATTTCTCTTTATAATGATAATATTGGTATAGTTCAATTACGTATGGAACAAAATATTGGTAAATTGGCCACCGCGGCCTCGGCCTCCATCCGATGACGCTGAGGCATAATTGAGGTGCTATGCCGTTAATGTGCCGAATTATCTCATCCTTTAGCTCTTGCATTGTTGCTGGCTTATCGACGTACACCTTTTCTTTCAAATAACCCCAAAAAAAGAAGTCCAACGGTGTCGTTGACGTTTAAGTGTGGTTCACATTCAACATCGGCCCTTGAAATTTAACCACCCTTTATATTTGGACCATACGAGTGCATTAAATACGCAAGAAAAAACATTTTTGCGGAAAATGGAGCAAGCAATTGGCACTGTGATTGAGATACATTTACACCTGTGCTCACAATAATAGCAGCGCAACAGCTTGGCCTTAACAACCCGTTACCAAGTTACAGCCTGCCGAATAATGTCTCGACAGGTGTCTGTGTTTTCCGCACACCTTTTCCAGTTTCTCAAGTCAAGAGAAGCCAGCTCATTTTCAATTTGGTCCTTCCATCGAACAACGTCGACCGCAAATTACCGTCTCAAACACCCACTTGGCCGGAGCAGTTTCTTCCAAACGGACGAAATGACCCCGCCAACCTTAATCGCTGCAGGGTGACTGATTTGACTATGTCACTATCTCCCTAAAGTTCACACAGCTTGTGGTTCATTCGTATGCGGTAACCGTCATCTAGGCGAGCAGAGCCAAAAATCTTGCAAAATACTTTCCTCCCGAAAACTCCAAGAGCATCAAACATCTGATTGTTTGACCGTCCAAGCTTCAGCGCCATAGAAAAGCGACGGGATGATGAGCGTCTTGCAGAGTATTGTTGTCATTCCTCGCGCGAGGACTGTAGTACTGAATTGCGCACTTAGCCCAAAGAGGCACCTATTCAAGAGCTATCCTTCGCTTGATTTCAAGGCTGATGTCGTTGTTGCTGGTAATAGCGGAACCAAGATATGTGAAACGCTTTATGGTAACAATGAATTTAAAGTTTTTAACATCGATCTGTGTTACCAAACGGCGCGACTCCCTCCAAGACGTCTGCATATACTTGATTTTGCCCTCTTTTAGCGTCAGATCCGATCGTGCGAACACCTTTTTAATAGCCGTAATTGCGGCGGCGACATTCCGCTTGGTATGACCGATGATATGATCGATCTCATCAGCATACGCAAGGAGCTAGACACTTTTATAGAAAAAAGTGGCGTTTCGTTCGCCCTGCGATCCACACTCTCCATAATAAAGTTGAAGAGATCGCATGACAATGCGTGACACCTTGTCTGAAACCTCGAACGGTATCAAAGGATGCTGAAAGGTATTTTCCTATCTTGACGGAGCTTTTTGTGCAGGGATACCGCACTCAAATATTATCCGATTAAGTTGGTCGCGAATCGGGCCAACAAAGGCTGCCTTAAAGGTCAACGAATAGGTGGTGCGTGCAAAATTTTGACTATTTATTTTTTATTTAATTTTACCTACTTTTTTAACGTTATTCATACTACAACAAAATCCATATAACTCAAAAAAAATGCATCAATATTTAAAACTCCTTAAAAAGTCCTGGGTATGCGATTATGTCGCCCTTTCAATTTGGTATATATTAAGGCCGATCATATGAAAATTATCAAGTAACTTGCCAGCAACCTTATTTCCGATAATTCGCTCTCAAAGAGAAAAATATAAAAACGGTAGGTACATGAACGCAAAACCAAGCGGTAATAATCACAAATAGTAAACATTTGTTCAGTTGAGCCGCCTCGTATTAAATTAAGAAAAAAAAAGCAAATAAAATGCAAAACAACGAGCTTAGGTAGGTAGGTACGTAGGTGAAATGGTTGAAGTGCCAGTCTGGCACTCCTCAAGTAGAACTAAAGCGCCATTTTGATACCATTATGAGACCTCCAACAGGCAGATATCTACAACCAGCCAGAGCTGTTGATATAATGGAGAAGATTGATGGGATTCAGATTGGTGCACTGCCCTAGGTTGTCGAAGAAAGGAGCACCCAGTGACCTTAATCGTCTAGCTGCCAAACCCGCACATTTACAGAGAAAGTGCTCAACAGTCTCCTTCTCTGAAAGGTCCCCACAGCTTCTGCAATGGGGGTAAATGGTAACCCTAGCTTTCCGCATGTATGCCGATCGTCCAGTGACCGGTAAACACAGCTACGAATTTGAAAATTGAATGGCGAGAAGTCCAAGGACTTTCTGAGTCCTTCGTATATCGTATTGGGGCCAAAGGGTTTTCGGAATAGCGCATGAAGAAAAGGAGCACCACCTTTTCAGCGCTTTTCTCAGAAATAATTTGTGCAGTTCCCCTTTAATAACTGTCAGGGGGATGCCGATGACCGGGTAGGAGGTCGCTAAGCTCATCAGCAATTTCACATCTCTCTGTGTTCCTATGTCCTAGAACCCAGATCAGAGAAATGTTACCTGCACACCCAAGAGATTTGATCTCCTCTTTACAGGAGTTTACTAATTTCGTTCTGCACCTTAATCGCGGCTTGACAATAGGAGCAAATGTTAATATCTCCCTCGCTCCCGCGTTCCCAAAGCATTGTGCATGTCTGCAGGATCGCAAAGACTTCTGCTTGAAAAACATTAGCAGTGTTTGGCGGTTTAAAGAAGATAGATCAATTTGCTGATTTAGAGAGAACCCCTGCTCCGACTCCCGATTCCATCTTGGAACCGTTAGTGAAGACAGAGCCTCTTAGCATGTTTTAATTTCGTTCACAATAATTTGCTCTATTTCATCATCGCTGTCAGATGAAGAACATTCCATTAGCAATTGTATTGTGGTAGCAATCACAGCTTTCTTCATACATATTTTCCTTGATATTTTCCTTTTTAATAACCAAGAGGTATAAGCATAAAACACAAAAGATGCCTTCAATGCTTTCGATGTATATTTCGGAAACTGCAGCAACGGTGAGTGGAGGATGTGGCTCAGAAGTACATTCCTCTATAACATTGGCCGATTCCTATTCAATATATGACTTCAAATAAGCCTTAGAAATTTTATCTAAAATAAATGTATTTACATTTTAATCACAACTTTTACTAAATTTACTACTTTGACTCAAATTCGCAAATTTTCGTGTTTATTTTTACTTTGCGATCAGCTGTTTTTCTCACTTGCAAAAGAGAAATATCCAGTAAAAACTTTATACTTTCCCTCAAAACGAAGTGTTATTTTGCTCCCTCACTTTCCCCTACGTTTTTTTTTTTTGGTTACATGAACACCAAAACAAAATTGATATTTTGTGAAATGTTTTTTTTTTTTGTTTTTGACAATTATCACAAATTATTTGCTTCATGAACAGACCTATTTTGTTCCGTATAACGAAATCTGAAAATGTCTTATACGAGGATTGCCTTTTTGAATGAAATAGCTTTATTATTTTCCAACATACTCTCCTTGGAAGTTAATGCAACAAACTGCTTAAAGGTTTGTTTAAGGGGGGAGCCTGCTTTAGAGGCTTCAAAAATCGATTTTTTCGTGGATTTTTTTGACAAGGAAAGAAATATTCGATTGAAACGAAACTTTCTGGTTTTATTGTTCTATGTTTCAACAGTCTTCTCAAATTTTTTCTTTAAAATATATGTCATATTATGCCTGGTACAAGCATATTGCCGAGGCGCCTCGAGTGTGCATGTGTCGTGCGGCGGGAAAGATGCAGGTCGCAATTTTCATCTGAAACCAAAAACCCAAAAAAATTTTATTTTAGTATAGTATAGTTTCTAGTTAAACCAAGAAAATTAAACAAAAAGTGAGAAATTCAAAAATTTTTCGCTAATTAAAAAAAAAAATTTAATATAAAAAAAAAACAAATTCACTTTAGATTGTTTAAAAAGTGGGTTAATCATAACTTTCTTAAGGTTTTTTAGGTTAAACTAGAAGAGAATTTAATTCCGAATTCAGTCAATGTTATCTCGTGTCGATAGAGGACGTTTAACTTTTTCCCTGTCTTTCCCGCCAATTAGGAAAAATCGTAAAAATAAAAAACCGAGAAATCGCACTTTGAGCGATCCGGCCGCTCGTATACCTGCTCGACGCTTGCTCACAAATTCTTCTGTAACTCCGAAAATATTTTGAATTTGCTTCTGCAATTTTGAG
Source organism: Anastrepha ludens (assembly GCF_028408465.1). NCBI lineage: Eukaryota > Metazoa > Arthropoda > Insecta > Diptera > Tephritidae > Anastrepha > Anastrepha ludens. The sequence continues at coordinate 31,892,247 of NC_071502.1, forward strand.
GACACATTCTTGGATAGTTTGGGAAGACATTTATGTAAAAAAAAAAATATCGATTTTTTGAAGCCTCTAAAGCAGGCTCCCCCCTTAAAGGCTTTTTCATCAATTCTTCTAGAGGACCAAATATTCATGCAATATTAAATGTATCCTTGAAGGATCTTGCATTATTAATAGACGCATAGCAACGATTGTTTCTGATATAACAACCCTTTTTGGGCGCTCTAATGACGTCACCAAGCCGTTTCTGTACCTATTTCGCTCATCCTTTTAGCATTGAGTTAACGCTTATAACTCACAGGCTGAGGTGTGGATTTTTAGTTGCCTCTTTTGTACGACAAGCAGCCCTTTCCGCAAAATGTAGCCCCTTAACCTCGCTGGGGGATATAGATACCCCTACGTACATTTTCTAATCGATTTCCTTATTACAGCTTGCGTATGCATTTTTTACATTTGATGGTTTACGATGAGAACAAAGTGGGCAAACATCATTATCCAGTGCTCCTTCTGCATGGCTGGCCCAGCTCAATACGTGAATTTTACACTCTTATACACAAACTCCATCAGACACACTTAGATAAGAACAGCAAATACATTTTCAATGTGGTGGTTCCCAGCTTACCGGGCTTTGCATGGTCGCAGGTAAACCTTAATAAATTTAGTTACTATTTTATTTTTCTTAATGTTTTTTTCTTACTTTTCCAGGGAACATCGAGAGTGGGCCTAGGTCCGGTTGAAGTGGCCGTTATGATGCGCAATCTGATGCTGCGGTTGGGTTATAACAAATTCTTCATTCAGGGTGGCGATTTGGGATCGTTAATTGGTTCTCATATAGCTACCCTATTTCCAGAGAATGTATATGGATACCATTCTAATTTATGCACTGTGCTCACGGGTAGATCTTCCATGAAAGGCTTTTTCAATGTAATGTTTACGAATTTCTTCGGTACGCATGGATTTGAAGAAAACATTTTCCCACATATGAAACAATTAAAACATTTAGCTGAAGAAACTGGTTACTATCATCTACAGGCTACGAAGCCTGACACGATTGGGGCTGTGCTCACCGATAATCCCGTCGGCTTGGCTGCTTACATATTGGAGAAATGGTCTTCTCTAACCAATAGAAATTATAAATTGTATGTCAATGGCGGCTTAAATGAGCGTTTCACCTTAGACGCACTTCTTGATAATGTAATGATATATTACTTGACTAATTCTATAACAACTTCCTCGCGCATATTTGCTGAAAATTTTTCTCAGCAGCAAATTAGCCTGCAAATGAATCGGGTTCCCACAGATGTGCCAACTGGTTGTGCGCGTTTCAAGCATGATTTTATACACTTTCAGGATAGTCAGTTGAAGGATAAATATTGTAATTTAATTCATAGCACATATTTTAAAGAAGGTGGCCACTTCATTGCGCTAGAAATGCCCGAGTTGTTGCACGCGGACTTCATAGAATTTGTCAAAAAAGTGGAGAAATTTAGCAAACTCATTTAGCTGAAAGGTTAGTTCAAATATAGATTAATTTAAATGTCTTAAAACAGATTAAAAACAGATAAAAATAAAACGGGCTTACACAACTAAGGTAAATGGATGTTTCCTTTTATTTTTGAATAATAAAAAGTAAAAAAGGGTGAGTACCAAGGCCCATTCACTAAAGGTGGTGGCACCAGACCAACAACAATATTTTGTACTTCTGATTGTCAAAGCAAAGTAGGAAAGTAGGAAAAGTAGAAAACAAAAAATGGATTCGCCTTGATTCATTCTGGGCTGACAGCCACATGAACACGACGAAAGAAAAAAAACAAATCAGCTGATTTGCCGACACCACCTTTAATAGATGCGCTTTTATATAGCTACTTTTTTTATTTGAAAATTTTTAATAAATATTGTTTATAAACAAAAATAAATTATAATTTTAAACAAAGTCATATAGAAACTGTTCCAATGTTAAAGGAAAGGTATAAAACTAACAAAACTCAATTTCTCATTTTACGGAACACGATCTAATTCAAGCGACTCCGCTGTAGTACATCCTGTCAACTCAATTCTGTGGTTGTTGTTGTTGTAGCAGCATAAGCATTCGCCATATAAAGGGTGGTTAAAGTTCAAGGGCCGATGTTGAATGTGAACCACACCTAAACGTCAAGTTTTTTTCTGCATTTCATTTGACATATTTCAATTTCAGGCTAACTCAATTTGAATAATGTAAAGATACGCAATCGAGCAACGCGTTAAAGTTATTCATTCTTATTATGAAAACGGACGTTCAAATCAAAATGCACATCGAAGAAAATCTTCTACAGTGATGAGGCACATTTTCACCTCAGTGGATTCGTCAATAAGCAGAATTGCCGCATTTGGGCGAATGATAATCCAAGAGTGATTGCCGAAAAACGGTTTATGGGCCGGCGACACCATTGGGCCGTATTTTTTCCAAAATGATTCCGGTCAGGCAGTTACTGTGAATAGTGTTCGCTATCGTGAGATGATAACGAACTTTTTATGGCCCGAATTGGAAGATATGGATGTGGACGATATGTGGTTTCAACAGGACGGTGCCACTTGTCACACAGCTAACGAAACAATGGCTCTTTTGCGCAAAAAATTTAATGACCGAATAATCTCACGTCGCGGCGATGTCAATTGGCCTCCAAGATCATGTGATTTGACACCGTTGGACTTCTTTCTTTGGGGTTATTTGAAAGAAAAGGTGTACGTCGATAAGCCAGCAACAATTCAAGAGCTAAAGGATGAGATAATTCGGCACATTAACGGCATAAAACCTCAATTATGCCTCAGCGTCATCAAAAATTTGGACCATCGGATGAAGGTGTGCCGCCGAGGCCATTTTGCCGATATTTTATTCCATACGTAATTGAGTCATACCAATATTATCATAGTAAAGAGAAATGGCAATAATTTTCTAAAAAAATTGTATTTTATTCAAAACCAACACCGGCCCTTGAAGCTTAACTACCCTTTATATTCAGGGAATGCTGCTGAAGTTACAGTCCTTGGCCGGATATAAATCCGGAGCGTTCGTACGTAGAACCAACTCTTGTGAGAACAATCAACTCAGTTCTCTTCGATCGTGCTGAAGGCTTCTGCATATGCCTCCCAAGTGAATTGCACGATATTTACTTCAAGCGTCAGTAACGCACCACACAAAAAATTCGCAGCTTGAAAAATAAGAAAATGATCCAACCCTGAATCAGTTGTTAAACAGGCGTAATTTTGCAGTTTTATTTAAATTTCTTTGTTTAAGGGGTTATATAGTATTATATATACCTTGTGAGCCCGAAAAAATGGACGATTGTCATAATTTTTTTTTTTAATATGTTTAAGAACTTTTATTCAATTGAGGCATATATCATACTGAAGGTTTACTCTCGAATAATACATTTTAGTGTTTTTATGTTAAAAAATGTTATTATTTATTGTTGATATCGCCCCTCCCTCGAATCGCCGTTTTTCAGAAGAGGCTTGCGGTGATCACGGTAGCGCATGAGCAGCTCAACTGAAATCAAAAAAATTAAATGGTTATTGTAGAAAAATGTTTTTTAGTGAATCTGAACGGTTTATTTACCCAAAAAAAATTTTCCTCGATATGAAAACCGCTTTGCACCAAAAAAACGATTTTTTAGGGGTTGAAAAATTAAAAAAAAATTAATTCCAGCGAACTATGCAAATATTTATAAAAGGTGAACCGTTCAGATTCACGAGGTTGTAACTTCGAATAATTAACAAAAAAGTATATGCAAATCGGTCAAATAGTTTTTGATAAATAATGACCACCGCGACGGTAATTTTCAAAAAATACGACTTCAAGATAATCGCGTCTTAAGTTTTGCGTGCACTTCATTTATGAATAAGGTCGCGCGCTTCCACGACCTGTAACTTTCGTTCTAGTGCTCCGATCTTTATGATTTTTGGGATTTATATTTTTAAGATGATGTACTTTTAGAATATGCCATAAAAACTTTTCGATTTTTTTTACCACCACAAGGTATATAACCCCTTAACTCGTTTATATGTTTACTCATTTCAATCCTAACCTAACTTTTTTTATTGTGTAAAAATATTTGCTATTTGACACCCAATTATTTCTCTCATCAAAAATTTCGCCACAGCAGCTTGTGTTTTGAGTTCCTGAATACAGCTACAAAAAAAAAGTCATCGGCTGTTCATTCGTTTATTTTTCATTCATCCATAACATTCGACTCTCCGTCGACGGAGGAGAAAATATGATATAAAGTCTTTCAAATGTAAAGTCTGAGTCAAGCGCGGTCTTTCTGTCCTTTTAAATTTATAAACGATGCTCGAGGAAATTCCTCCAAATGCCCAAATTCGACCGCGGCATAGTCATGGTTCCTGAATTAGGATTATCAGTTATATATATTATAAAAACCCTCTCCTCTATTTCTTATATTTCAATAATTGTATATTCAGCAATATTGAAAAGCGCTTACGTTTTCCTTTTTGTTTCCTAACTATTCGATTTACTTTGACAGCTCAGAACAGTTATAGCCTAGACAAACGGTGGCGTTAATCGGGATTAATGACTTAATTCAGGTTTATCTCAGGCATTAACCGTTTGAGTGCTAAGCGATTTTCTTTAATACATACGAAAATTGCGAAGCAAAATTTGGTCTAAGAAAACTGAAATATGATGGCTTTACAAATATAAGCATAGAGAACACAAAAAATTACATATTTCAATAATTTTATTTTTATTTTGTAGACTAAACTATTAGTTATGATTATAAGAAAAACTTATTTACATTTTTTTAATATCATCTTTTTTTTTTTTACAACAAGTTCCGGCATTATTATTCAAATTTTGGCACATTTGTGGTTCCCCACACATGTACCATGCACACCTTTTTTGCAAATGTTGCATATTAGCCGGGAACGCTTTGGATTTTTAGATCCTTTTACACTACATACTACACATTTGCGCAATTTATTTTCAAAATATCGATATTGAACGAAAAATAAAAATTGTTTTTAACGGTCTCAACTAATTTATACTTTTATATGACATAAATTTTTTATAAATATCGCAAAATATTATTCAACACGTTCCTAGCCGAACGCCAAATGCACAGTGATGCAATCGTCGCTATAGCAACGCGCCGCAAATTTGGAGTAATTAGTTATCGTCGCTATATCGACGAATCGCACTCAAACGGTTAAGTGCAACTAATGAGGATTGGCAACTACGCTTAATTCTCATAATTTAAGCGGATTAGGGGAATTTTCGATGGCAATATTGCCGTAAACTGACACTTAATATCTATTGTGAATGGAAAATAATGAAACTTTTATAAAGAAGAACAAGAAAGACTGGAGAAAATGCTATTTCAAAATTATGTTTATTGCTTTTATATTTCCGAACAGTTTGAGAAATAGCAATTTAAGATTTTTTTATTAAATAATTATTTTTAAGTTTCAGGGCAGTTCACACCCGTATTTGTTGCCTGTGGTCGATCTTTTACTGACAAATCTATCCAATAAACAAATCAGCTGTTCACTACTCCGCGTATCAACCGTCTGTCACATTACAATTTTAATCAGAATTAACTGCGCCGGTTATCCCAAATAACGCCGCCGTCTGTCAATGCTATAAGGCTTGGCTGACAGAGCTCTTAGGGAACAAATCTAACGTCAAGGTGCGTTTCATAATTATAAGACACCCCTAATTTTTCAAAGTATTTTAATTTATAGATTTCAAAGGAAAATAAAAATTTTACATATCGGTTAATGTAACAGAAGTTACCTGTTTTATTACAGAATTTAGAACATTTTTTAATACATAAAGACAATTTTTAGCAAAAACGTATTTCCAGGCGTTTCAAAATGATAAGACACAGTTCAATTAAAGTGATCGTTTAACAAAAGTATACTTTTTTCGAATTTTTTTTCTGTCGTTTAGAATATTTTAGTATTCTATGGAAGCCCTACTTGCTTTAATGACACAAAATAACCTTTTTTTCATCGCTTCTGCTATTTTTTAAAATAAATTTACATTTAGAGAAGCCAATTCGGCCTTACTTGCCGCTTTAGGCTCGTTGGAGTTGTCAAATTGGCGATTGTTGGCGTAAACTCTTCGGACTTATGTACCCCAAATGTTTTCTATTGGGTTTAGATCCGGAGAACACGCAGGTCAGTCCATAGTTTCTATTGAACAATCGGTCAAATACTGCCTTACTTCACTGCTTACAGGCGTTGTCTTGCTTAAAAACGAAGGGCACTTCCCGATTAACCTAAATAAAAGGAAGAAGACTATTTTCAAAACGTTTTTGTAGTTCTCACTATTCATTCGCGATGATGTAAACTGTATATCAAGAGTTGCTTTCGATGTAAATGCATCCCAAACCATAACAGAACCTCCACTGAAGTTGCGCTCTTGTGCAAATCTCTCCAATAATTTAAAAAACCATCAAGGTTCCATTTTTTTCATCCGAAAATATAACCTTCTTAAAAAATAATATCAAATTGGGCAACATTAAAAATATCTTACTGTGTCCCAGTTGGTGTCTAGGTGTTTTTCTGCAAACTGAAGACGCGCCAGCTTGTGCCGTGTCAAAAGATGGGGTCCTCTTCTTATTTTCGATAATTTTAAATGATTGCACATCTGTAATGTGCGCCAAACGGTTGTTTTTGAAACCTAATTTCAAGACGAATTTATTACAGGTGACAGCAAACACATATAAGTAAAACAAACCCTACATGTATTTGTTGTTGCGTTTGGTCCAAGCATCACGTCAAAATCAGTAATCAAATGTAAACATACGAATACATACAAACAAAGCATATCATTTTGACGTAAGCCATACCTACGGCGAAAAATTCAGCTGGGTGAATGCTGTCACCCAAGGCGAATTTATTACAGGTGACAGCAAACACATATAAGTAAAACCCTACATGTATTTGTTGTTGTGCTTGGTGCAAGCATCATGTCAAAATCAGCAAGCAAATGTAAACATACGAATGTAAACATACCAATACATATAAACAAAGCATATCATTTTGACGTAAGCCATACCTACGGCGAAAAATTCAGCTGGGTGAATGCTGTCACCTTAATAAATTCACCTTGCCTAATTTTGAACAACAGCGGCCAATTTGGCGCAAGATTTAGTCGAGTTAGCAGCTTTTCTTATGATTGCTCGCTATTCTCGACTTGATAGTGAAAGTTTTCTTCCAACGGGCTTCAAAGTGTTGTAATTCTCAGGACTCCTTAAAAAATTCCGGATAACACAACGACTTCTGACTGTTTTTGTTTTTTTCTTTTACAATTAACTTGATTGTGAAACCTGAATGCTTGTGTGCCAAACTTTTTGCACGCTCCTCTTGTGATAATATTGAACCCCTCGGCATTTTAGGTTAAATTGAATAAAATTATAATTAAAGTCATCCAAAACAATAATCAGCACCTTCTATTACTTCAGAAGCTTATTTTCGACTAGTGTTTTATCATAATGAAACGCAAAAAAGACCAGAAAATGTGCAGCTTCTTAGAAAATGATAACGGTTCTACAAAATAGAGTAAGCTTTCGCACCAGAAACAATTTATGGAAGTCGATAACTGTTAAAATGACGCCAAATAAAAGCTACTTCGGAAAGTGAAAGCGAGCTTATGGTAGTTCAAATATTGTATACCAAAAGTGTCTTATGTTTATGAAACGCACCTTACTTATAACAAAAACGAAATATTCACGACGTACAAATCACAAAGGTAGCACTCATCTCTTTCGATCCCAGTAAATTCGACAGAATGGCTATGTGTGTGACGTCACACCGGTGTAGTTCTATCATTCTAGTGAGAACCTAATCGCGCTACGTATATGAGTTGAACTTCCATGATAACGGACACTAAATAATTAATAAAATGAATTGTAAAAATTCGTAGACACTTACATTTTCTGATTATTTCTTTTAGCTGTACAAATTGAGACATCGACGTTGACAAAAGATCGTTTGCACGTCATTAGCAGTTATTTGCTAAATTAACTAAACAAAAAATTTATTTCCCTACTGGGATGGGAAATTTTGTTGCTTGATTATTTTGAATTACCTTTTGCCCATTGTACAATGTTCGTTTGCTTCCTCTTCTTTTATCCAGCTCGTTGCTTAGCGCCAAAGTCATTCGTACTTTGAATTCCGTTAGTTTTATAGAAACTTGGTGTTAAAATATTTTTAGTCATTTGTCATATTGTTTAAAGTAAAGATTTAGATTTGGTACAGATGAGCACTCAAGCCATGCCTGACATCAAAGCACCGGTTGCCTTAACACATTCCTCGACGGATAAAATGTCGCGGCATGAAATATTGCGTTGGGTAAATACCACCGTAAATGGCGAGTACAAGAAAATTGAGGATCTCTGCTCAGGTACTCATTAACCCTCATACATAGATGCAAATTATACTACAAGCTTACGCATTACTAATCGTTCAAGGCGTCGCTTATTGTCAAATGATGGAAATGATGTTCCCACATTCGGTCGGTCTGAAAAAAATAAAAGTCAACGCAAAATTGGAGCATGAATTTCTGCATAATTTAAAGCTTTTCCAAATGGCATTCTCGCGAATAAACTATGAGAAATCTGTACCCATTGAACGATTGATAAAAGGGCGTTTTCAAGATAATTTCGAGTTTCTGCAGTGGTTCAAGAAGTTCTATGATGTACATGCAGCAGGCAAGGAAAACGTGAAGGTTACAATTCCTCAGAAACAGCAAACGCACCCTAACAAGAAACTGACGAAGAAAATTCTGAGTCAAGAAGGTTCCGGCATGACTCCACCAACAGCAAATTCAACACAATTTAGTGATCATGAAAATGGTTCACCAAGAAGTGCGCAAGCTTTGAAGTCAACTCAAAGCGAGTTGGTCGAGCAGGTTCGTACTAAAGACTAGTGCAATTATATGTAAAAACTAGACATTCATACATATATGTTTGTAACAATTAAATCCTTTTTAGACTGCAATGGTATTGAATGAAAGAAATTTCTATTACAAGAAACTACGAGAAGTGGAAAAAGTGTGAGTTGCACCAATACAATTAGACAATTGCTTTCCATAAAACATTTTCACTTTCGTCATAGTTTGAAAGAATTTACGGATCGCACCGAATTTTGTGAACGTGCGTTGGCCATACTATATGATGATGAAGAATCCATTCGAAGCAATCGAAACAGTGATACTGGCTGCGTTCCACCGGAGTTATAATTCAAGTAACTAAGATCAAGTGTATTTACGTTTATTTATTATAATGTGAAGTGCTATATATATCCTAAATATTTTTTTTTTTTTGTATTTTTTCAATAAAATGTTATAAATTTGTTAAGACTATCTCATATGCATCATTTAATTTAATTACTATTGTCGGTATCACTACAACTATCATAGTCACATACCAAAGCTAAGCTTTTTGGCAAATCTATTAGCGTGGCTTCATCTGTTTTAAGCTTTGCTTTATGCGTCATTGACGTCTCTGCACTTCCAACAGACTTCTCGTCCCGTATATCACAACTTTCCCTTTCATAACACTTTTCTTCTGCTCGCCCGCTATTCGCTAGGTCCACAACTTCACACGCACTGTTTGTTTTCTTTTTAATACCCAAATCAGCAAATTGTAAATGTGTACTGAGTATTTTTTGACGCTTCAATCCTCCGAAAGTGGTTTTCGTAGCACCTGGTAGTGCCGGTTTCATTAGAATATCTAAACGTCTTTCAGCTTCTCGCTCTTGTGCAGATTGGCTTTGGAGCATCATCAACCCGGCCATTTGCTTATCTTGTACGGTTTCGGGAAGAAGAGCTATATCAAGACTATTCCTTGCAAGTAATTGGTCGTCTAATTCTTTTTGCGCTTTTAGTTCTTTTTTCTTTACCTGAAAAAACATTTATAAAAATCTTTGTCCATTATTGTAGAAATAGCGTAGTAACTCACCCGAAATTCCGCTCTCAAGCGACAATTTGCTTCGTAACTGTCATCCCAAACGCTCCGATTACGATCAACCAATCGCTCAAGCACCGGTTTCGCTTCTTCACCGGCTTTGACATCTTTCGCCTGATGTTCCAACTTGTACATGGCATCATCAAAGAGTCGTTTCTGCACTTCCTTGGTTTCGGGTACAACCTGTTCGTTCTGATGCGGATCCCAGCGGTTTTCTTGTCGTCGTGCTCCCGATAATATCACATAGTCCAAGTTTCCCGGATCCGTTTGTATTTCAAAGTGATTGTCGCACAGGTGACATTTCATACGAAATTTATATATTGGAGTGGAGTAGTACATGCCCACTTTGGTCTTTTCCGCATTGTAACGCACACCCATGCCAATGTGATTCTTGCAGCCATCGCACCAAATGTTGTAGGGCATTTCAAAACGGATTATAATTATACCCAGATGAATTTTCCTGGCACGCTCGCGTAGTGCATGTGTGCCGCGGAATTTGTTGAGACCCCCCTTCTTCGGATCATAATCCGGGGGGTAATACTTATTTTGTCCTTTACGCTCACCCATTCCTAGTTCGAAATTTACACCGCGAAGTTAAATAATTTTACTAATATGTTTTAAGGGATTGTTTACGGAGAGCAAAGATGTTGCTGCTGATTTGACAATATGATAAATAAAATGCCATTCACAGTAGAGCCATTGATCAGCTGAGCACGCACAATGGCGCTTAAAATAATCATAACAAGGGAGTAAGTACTTCGTAATTATCCGTATAAAACGTGTATCGGTATTATTAACACTTAATAAAAATTGTTGTCACATTAACTAAGTGAAACAAAAACTTTTAATTTATCCAACTATATGTACGTACGTATATACTAACACATATCGTTCTGAGTTTATTTGACAAAATTATAAATTGCTGTTAAAGTTCAAAACCACTTCAGTTCTTAAATTAAAATTTAATTAAATATTAATTTATTAAATCAAAGCCTGTTTTTTGCTGTTGTTGTACCAGCAGCTTACTGAACAGCGATGAGGGCATCAGTCGTCGTCGATATCATCTAACGGTATGTCCAGGAAACGAGCAGTTTGGTTAGTGTCATGGGGGTACCTTGACATGCCGACATATATGGAATATGTTGGTGTAGATTCTAAATAGGTTGGAGTTCAACCTCTACACTATCTAACGTGATGTGCCGTGAATGTAACGAAACTCACGTGGCTGCTAAAGCTCTTCGTCTGTCTTAGGTTCACATATAACTAGGTTGTATACTTCTTCGAACAAAAACAATAAAATATTCCACCAAACCAATTTCTATGCAGAAAACCCTTGCAAAACAGTCTTGACAGCTGATTGTCAATTTCGCAGCTAATTAATTTTTGCTAACCACTGCATATGTCAATGTATCATACTTAGAAGCTGATTGAGCAATAGTTTGTAAAGGCGATTATGGAGTTTAGCGAAATGCCGTTCAAGGTCTGTCTGTATTCCTTCAGGCGCATTCTCATGGCAGACGATTGCACGCATTGGAACGGTATGCGTTTTTCTAGCTGCCACCTCACCAGTGGATGAATTTCACCACGTTTTGTATATTTTTTTCCTAAAAAATGAGTTAGTTCTTTTCCAAATTAACACAAAATATCATACCTCCAACTACAACCCTGTGGCAGTCAATTTCAGACAAAGTCGTGGCAACTGTCCGAATCTAATTGGTATCTGTCAGTGAAGACCTATCGCGTGCTTCTGCGATTTTAGATATTAGAAAAACTCATATTTAATAAAAAGAACATTATGAAGATTTATACCAACGAAGGAAACCCCTTTGGATTTAAATTGCAATTGCTGGCGAAATTTGCAAACCGGCCTGTGGAAGTGACTAAAGTCACATTAAACGGTAGGTTTAGTTGTGAGTGAATACTGCAGGTGGCACTCCAGCGCTGTTTAATCATAACACAGAGATATATTTAAAAAAAAATATGTGAAGGGGTGCAGTGCGATCTGATGCAATACACTTTCTTTATTTGTAGATACTGCTGGCAAAGATTTTTTGGTGCTGCCTGTGCTAGTACTAGAAAATGGTTTGACACTATTTTCTACAGATGCAGTGGCCAAGTATTTATTTCCAGATGAAGGTGTCCTTCGAGACGAGGTCAATATACACACTATCGTTGAAAATTTTACATATAAATATTTTAAAACGACTTTTACTTTCGTTTTACAGTGGTTAGAATGGTCAACCGTGAAATTGGCGCCCGCTTTAGCACAACACCTGGCAGTCGGACATCGTGCCAATCCGGATGCTTTGCCCGTGCTAAATTTTTTAGTTAGAAAATTGGACGACCGCTTAGCGGCATCACCTTTTTTAGTAGGAAATAAAATAAGCGCTGCTGATATAGCCGTTTGGTCTTTGTTAGCACCCGACGGCACATTGAAGGGCGCTCAGAATATAGAGCACCTTAAGGCGTGGTATCGTAAACTTTCAGCGCTGCCTGAAGTGCGAGCAGTATTGGCTGAAACACCATTAACCGAACTTACCTTCACATCGCTCCAACACTCCAATCGCTACGGTGGTCTAAGCCAAGTTCCCGTACGGTTGCATACAGAGTCTGAATCAGAGAAGCTGTTGGCCGAAACAGGTGGTAACTTGGCAGATACAGTTTCCGAAGACGAGTTGAATAATTCACGCAACAGTTTTGTGGAAGTGTCTGTGCCACAGCGTATTGAACCGCGTACGGTGTTGCCCAAGCAAGGCGAACGTAATATTCTAATAACTTCCGCATTGCCCTATGTAAACAATGTTCCACATCTGGGCAACATTATCGGATGTGTGCTGTCTGCTGATATATTTGCAAGGTTAGTGCAACGAAATGTTTATTATTAACAGATACATACATATTACAGTTATGTTGTTGCAGATATTGTCGCGCAGCCGGCTACAATACTTTGTATATCTGTGGTACTGATGAATATGGCACGGCGACAGAGAACAAGGCACTTGCTGAGAATCTCACACCAAAACAAATTTGTGACAAATACTTTGATCTCCATAATTCCGTATACCGTTGGTTTGGCATCGGTTTCGATTTCTTTGGCCGAACGTCATCGTCTCAGCAAACTGAGTAAGATTCTATTAACAACAACAATAATTTGATTTATTAAGGATGATTATTTTAGAATTGTACAAGAAGCTTTCAATGATGTCTACAAGAATGGCTATATTTTTACAGAAAGCGTCGATCAGCTGTTTTGTGTAAAATGTGAACGCTTCCTAGCCGATCGGTTTGTATTTGAAAAGTTTACGAATTAACAGACTATTTCAGCATTAATTTTTAATTCTCCCAACAGCTTCGTTGAGGGTACATGTCCTCATCCTGGTTGTGGATATGAAGATTCTCGTGGCGATCAATGCGATAAGTGTAGCAAACTAGTCAATGCTACCGAACTGCTCCGTCCACGTTGCAAAGTTTGTAGCAGCGCGCCAATAGTACGATCCTCAAACCAACTTTTCCTCGATTTGCCGAAAATTGAACCGCAACTACGTGTGTGGATTGAAGGTTCTGAACCTGGCTGGACGAATAATGCGCGCGTAATTGCACGTTCCTGGTTGCGTGAGGGTCTGAAACCGCGCTGTATTACACGTGATCTGAAATGGGGCATACCAGTGCCGCTTGCTGGCTTCGACAAGAAAGTATTCTATGTGTGGTTTGATGCTCCATACGGCTACATCTCGATGACCAAACACTATACAAGCGAATATAAACAGTGGTGGATTCCATCGAAGGATGTTAATGTGGAGCTGTTTCAATTCATGGCCAAAGACAATGTGCCATTCCACTCCATTATATTCCCCTGCTCGCTTTTGGCAACCAACAAAGGTCATACTATGGTAACCAATATTATGGCGACAGAGTATTTGAATTATGAGGATGGGAAATTTAGCAAAAGTCGTGGCATTGGCGTATTCGGAAATGATGCACAGGTAAGAGAGATAAGAGGAACAGTTACAAATGTGAGGTGTGAGTTAAATTTTGTTGTTCATGCAGGAAACTGGTATACCAGCTGATATATGGCGTTTCTATCTGGCTTCGGCACGCCCCGAAGGACAAGACTCCAGCTTCAGTTGGAATGACTTGGCGGCGCGTAACAACTCCGACTTGCTAAACAATCTCGGCAATTTTGTGAATCGTGCCTTAGTATTCTGCGAAAAGAACTTCAATGGCGTCATACCCGCCATGACCTTAACCAAAGACGAACTCATACTATTGGCGCTTATTAATCGTGAAGTACGCGGCTATATAAATTCACTTGAAAAAGCTAAATTGCGTGATGGCATTCGCCATTTACTCTCCATTTCCCGCCACGGCAATGGTTATATGCAAGCGCAGCAGCCATGGGTGCTGCTAAAGGGCACCGATGAACAGAAGATACGGGCTGCCACCATCATTGGCGTTTGCGCCAACATCGCCGCACTTTTAGGCAATCTTATGCTACCCTACATGCCGACGTTAGCGCGTACACTGCTAACGCAACTGAATGCCAAGCAAACACCACTGAATCCTGAGTAAGTGAAGATGCTGAAAACTATTGTCAAAAAACGGTTATCTTAATATGTGTGTATGTATGTATGCTTTGCAGAAAACCTTTTATCAATATTTTGCTGCCTACTGGTCATAAGATTGGTAAGCCAGCGCCATTATTCACAAAATTGGAGCCAAGCTTCATTGAAGAGTTGAAAAAGAAATTCGGTGGTGTGCAAGATCAAACGAATGCGACCAACAATGCGTCAACTGCAGCAAATAATGCGAACGCGCAGCCTACCAAGTCGTCTCCATCTCTTACTAATGGCACGCAAACAGTTGCTCAGCTTGAAGAAGCCGTGCGTTTGCAGGGCGAGAAAGTGCGTCAGTTGAAGGCGGCAACAAAGGACAAAAGTGGCTGGCAACCGGAAGTTAATGTGTTGCTGGATCTCAAGAAACAACTAACCGCTGCCCAAGCGGCCCCACCCGCTACGTCTACTCCATCCGTCAGCGATGGCAAAGTTAAGGAACTAGAACAGCGTATTACACAACAAGTGAGCATAGAAAATCAAAATAAAAATCTATAACATTCACTAATATTCCCAATTGTTGTTATATTTAGGGCGAAAAGGTACGCCGTTTGAAAGCGGCCGGCGATGCCAGCGTATGGAAGCCTGAAGTTGAGGTGCTACTGCAGTTAAAAAAGGAATTAGCTTCTCTAACTGGCGCAACACAACCCACTGCCCAGGGCAAAAGTAAGAAGAAGTAGAATTTCGGTATACAATGGCATTGATACACCAGCATCACCACGCAATCGCCCGTTATCTAAATTTAAAATTTTTTGATTTGCTAAGGATACGCATCTAAATGCGGAATTTACTCATTGCCAAGCAAAAGACTCTCTCGCTCATGTTAAACCATTACATTTACAGGTATTTGGCTGTAACCCTTTTTCAATTACGCTTTTATCTGAAGGCTATACAACTCACATGGTTGCTTTCTTTTGATATTGTTAGTTTTATTACCTAATATATTAATTTATTGAACTGTGTTGGTTATGTAAGGAACTTAATGTAATTAAATACTGGTCATTAACATTGTATACAAACCACATCATTAACAATAAAATATTATTTAAATATTGCATCGCAGCAGCATTCGAAATGAAATTGTCTACCCTCGGCCGGCAATGGCAAATCTCCAAGTGTATTTCTACGGATTAAGGGGTTACATACAGTAGAATTTTCAAAAAATCGATTTTTTTACTTTATTTTCTTAATGTTCATATATTTAAGAATACACACAGAAAATTTAATATCGTTCCGGTGAATATTTTCGAAGTTACACGCAAATTTGAATGGGCGTTTCGGAATGCTCGAAAGTACAAGGCCGGAGCGGCAGCGCGTTTTTCTCGAAATAGTGTCTTCAAAGTCAGTGACCAACTTTACTCGAAAACGGCTAAACCGATTAGTCTCAAATTTTAACACGAGCTTCTTAAATATATTTTTTACTAATTAATCGAAATGTTTTTCTCACTGATAAATATTCTTTTTATAAAGAATTTAAGGCCGAAATTTTGGTTAAAAATCGTTTTTTTTTTTTAGCAACTGCCATTTTGTCAATAAAATTTATTTTGCTTATTCCTTCGATTAATTACTAGATTTTAGAAAAATCGCTTTTTTTCGGCCTCCTAACTGTATATAACAACATCAAGACGCACACCACAAATAGGAGGAGGTGCTCGGCGAAACACCTAACAGAAGTCTACGCGCCAATTATTTATTTATTTTCTTGTTTAATTATTGTTTTTTAATTATTTCTGTTTTTAATTAATTCATTTATTTTTTCTCTATTTTTATTTCTATTTATTTTTTTAATTATTGATTTATTTTTACTTTTTTATTATTTTTTAATTATTTTTGTTTTCGATTAATTCATTTATTTTTTTCTCTATTTTTATTTCTATTTATTTATTTTTTTTTAATTTTTTAATTTTTTTTTTTAATTTTTTATTTTTTTTTTTAATCAATTTTGTCTTTAATTAATTAATTTATTTTTTTCTCTATTTTTATTTCTATTTATTAATTTTTTTTTAATTGTTTTGTTTTTATTTTTTTTTTATTTATTGAAACAATTTTTTTTAATGTTTTTTTTAACTTTAAATTTTTTTTTGTTTTTAATTTTTTTTTAATTTTAAATTTTTTGTTTCTAATTTTTTTTATTTATTTAAAGTAGTTAATTCAATTGACTTTGTGGTGCAAACCAAATAGTTGTTTCGGCGGATTTGCGATAATTTGATTCACTGGACCGAACTTTAGGGAAAGTATGAGTTATGTTTCCGATAATTTGCCATCTTCAATAAACGCGAAAACTGCTTGAAATAAATGAAACAATGACCCTTATTATGAGCAACATTCGATCTTCGACTATAGTCGAAAATGCTGATCGAACGAATTTCCATTTGGTATTATGGTGCTCATTCGTTGAAGAATAGGACTATTGTGAATTTCGATCGTTCGACGCATTTACAATAGATAATTTTTTCTCAGCTGATACAGCAAATTAAAATAAAAGAAAAACCAATTGTGTTGAAATTCTTTGCTAACAACATTTTTAAAAGTAAAAAAAAGTATTTTTTTATGAAAATAAGTACAACGGAGTTGTGTTTCGACGATTCATCGGTCGATGAAAGATTAGTGGAACTAGCTAGAAGTAGAAAACAGCTGAGGGGCGCATCCAACCCCCTAGAAATGGCTTCCACTGAGTAAGTTTAGTATTTTCAAAATGTGTTGACGTACTTAATATTACAGAAATTTCCTTACAGTTTTTTAAAGAACTTTAGATTATCTAAAGAGGCGTTTATGAACCTACTGTCCAGTACAGAAAACCAGTTGCAGCAGTGCACCCGAGCCAAGAGCTCTTCACTATTCTCCAAAAAAAGCAACACAAATTATTAATGTGTGTCCAGCTTTGCACAACATTTGCTTGTTTTATAATGTTCAACTTCCGGATGAAGAGTTGTCCGATGAGACCCTCAACGATGATGCTGAAGCTATTGAAGTGGAGCCAAATAACGGAGAAGCAGAAAACATAAGAAATGAAATTCTTAGAATATTATAGAGAAATCTAAAAAGTATTAAATAGAAACCTTAACGCCAAAGTTTCTGTTTTATTTTTGTTATAAATTTTCTTTATTCAATTATTCGTCATTCGTAAAAAATATATATTTCAGTTCCTCTATGTATTTCAGCCCATACCTGCCAAGGGAAAATAAAAATGTATTTCTATAAACATCACAAAAAAAAACATTATT
The DNA here is from genome assembly GCF_028408465.1 of Anastrepha ludens. Taxonomy (NCBI): domain Eukaryota; kingdom Metazoa; phylum Arthropoda; class Insecta; order Diptera; family Tephritidae; genus Anastrepha; species Anastrepha ludens. The sequence goes on from NC_071502.1 coordinate 31,910,043, forward strand.
AACCTTAATCCATTTTGCTGCCGTTCTAAGTGGTCCCAAGCAATTCAGCTCCGTTGTAAATTCCTCCCATTTTTTTGCTGCTTGTACTTTGGTGGAAATCCCTTTTGCGAATTGTGGATTCTCTTCCATTAATGCAATTAGCCTTTCTAATTGCTGTTTGGTACTCACGAGTTTCGACCTGCATAATATTAACAAAATTGGTATATATTTATTATTTAGTTACTATAAAACAATAAATAATCGCAAACAACTTACATTTTAACAAGTTTTCCCACAATACGCTACACAATCGAAAGCAAAATTGCATTCGACTCTAAATTCGGTATGCAACGAAAATTTCGACAGCGTTGCACCGCTCATAATACCAAATTGACATTCGATTTTCGATCTTCGACAACCAACGAATATCGAAGATCGAATGCAACTCATAATAGAGGCCAATGATTATTTTGTTGTTGTAGCAGCGTATTTTCCCCCTCTACGGCGCAGCTAACTATTTCTTTTATTCTACTAAATGTCAACAATACATGAAAAAAATTTCAGCCGGTATAAAATGAGTTGTTGAAATTTTTTTTCCCACGCACGTACCCACCGCTACTGGACCAGGTGACGGTTGGTTTCGTCATCCATTGGATGGTGTCTGCCTTCAGTATTAAAATCAGTCGGCATGAAATGATGAGGTCAAAATGACCCCTGGCTCCCGGACTATTAGGTGAGTAGGTTTGATGGGGCATGTGAAAAACTGATTAGTATCGTGCGGTGTGTCTTCACATGCTGGACATAGTTTGGTATGTCGGGGTCGATTCTGAATAGGTAGGACTTTAGCCTACTACAATCCGGAACGAGACAGCTGAAGATCTTCATCTGCAATAGACGGTGGTTGGACTCCAATGATGGCATTCAGCGGTCGGGAGCTTAGGAAGGTGGTAAGTGTCTCCTGGTGAATGTCATTTAGCGTCTGTCCCTATACTGTGTGTTGTGTTGTAGCAGCAAAAACATTTCCCATACCTATACGGGGAAGGCTGCTGAGGTGACAGTCCTTGGCTGGATATACCTGTATATCCCAGTCGTTGCGGTTACCATCCTGTCTGTTCCAGTAGTTGTAGATTCGTTTCGTCCTGGACCTCGTCAGAACAGTTGAAGAGATGCCTCCTGACGTGTCTGAGAGGCGGGTCAGATTCTATCTGGAAACCTTGGGTAGCACCCAAGCAGAAACTGTTTGCTCAGCATTTTATTGTGCCTCCTGACGGGGAGTATTGATGCCTCATTGTGAAGGTGTTGCAGGAGCGCTGTCATGATTGCAGTATTCTGACATGTTTGAAACTGTCCACTGCTTTTCAATGGTGCCGGGCACAGCATAATTCGGAACTAGCTGGCTAATTGCTTTAAATGTCGCCAGCTGCGTTTCTTTGTCTTTGCTACAAGTGATTTAAGGACCTTGTTGCGGTTTTGGCCCTGAGTGGCAACTGTGTGTGCGCTGAAAAGCAGAGCAAACTATCATAGGTGACACCCAAAGTTTTTGGGGTTAACTGTCGGTATTGGTATGCCATCGACTTTCACCTTTAGCTATGGTTCGACCTCATTCGTCCAGGTGGTAAAGAGTGTTGCCGAGGATTTAGAGGGAAAAATGAAGATTTTTCGCGTTGAAAAAGCGCGAAAGGCTGGCGAGGTAAATATTCACTTTGGACCCCAAGCCATAGATGTCATTGCCCGACATTATTATCGAACAATCATCAGCATAGGAGACAAACTCCAACTGATCTCATATACCTCGATTCCTCTTAACCAAGCATCCAATATCTGCAGAAAAATATGCTGAAGTACTCAGTTAAATTACGAAGACGAGTAAATGATTGTCGAGTATTGGATCGCCCTCAAATTAAATATGCACAACAAATCCTCTCGGCAAAAAGTTGTCAAGATGAACAATAGTTGGGATCGATTCACTCATGCCCATGTCGATAAGGGTTGTCGTAGACGCGATTGAAATATTACGACTCGACCTTCTCCAAATTCATCTCAGGAAGGGAAGAGAGTGCACTTGATTGTGAATAGTTCCAGCTATAAAGATGGAATTTTTGCGGATATCATATTCTGGAAAACACTCTCTTAGAGGGATAGGTTGGGAAACATCATTGAAAGCTGTTTTACAGGACTTACCAGTGCACTCCAGGGGCGAAAGGCGAAAAAAATGTCTGCCGTTTTCGCTGGAGATGCTTTTGAGTCGTTCACAATTTAGAGCTTGTCTGCATAGATCTGCGTTCGTCAGAGAGGTATGAACTGTTAGCTCTTTCTGCGGCGTCATCGCCGTTAGCATCAATGGAACTTGCATTCCCTACTGCGATCGTGTCAGCCATATTCACCTTATACAGGTGACAGTATCATATCACTCTCAGCTGGCAGATGGCCCATTTTGCTCCGCTGCCCTAATGAAATGAAATGGAAATACAAAGGACTGCTTATATAGGCATCACTGGAGCTTGTAAAACTTGCCCCAGTGCTGCCCTGAATGTCGTTTTGCGTTATTTTCATCGCTGCTGAAAGTACAATCAGGTTAAAGGAGGTTGGTAATCCCTCCAGGGACATGGTAGCATTTTTAGGCAGTTAACGCCGTATATCTCTGAACTTCGGCCAGATCTCTCTATCCGCAAACTAGAGTTTGAGGGTCGTGCCAGGGCAATCTTTCTAAGTAGAATCGGTAAAACTGCCGAATACTGCTAGGGTTTTTCATGCAGAAGTCTTTGCGCTCTTTGCAGGCATGCAAAATGCTTTCGAACGATATAAACATTTTTGCATAGTCAAGCCGCAATCAAGGCTCTGGCGACGCCATGGTGCAGATCCAAACTGGTGAACTCCTGTAAGGAATAGATCAAATCTCTTGGGTGTGTAGCTAGCATATCTCTCTGATCTGGGTTCCAGTATATGAGAACATAGAGGGAAATGAAATTGCTGATAAAAATTATAGGAAATGGTCAGAATTGGTCTCAGAGACCTCCTACCCGATCATCGGCATCCCCCTGACAGTTGTTATGGGCAACTATGACAACTTATTTCTCAGAAAAGCGCAGAAAAGATGGAGCTCTATTTCATCATGTGATATTTCGAAAGCCCTGTGGCCCCAGTATAATAGACGCAGGATACAGATAGTCTTGGCGACTCCACTCCATTCAATTTCCAAACTCGTAGCGGTGTTTACCGGTCATTGGACGATCGGCACACACGCAGAAAAGCTAGGCTTACCATTGCAGAAGCTGTGTGGATCTTTCAGAGAAGGAGACTGTTAAGCACTTGCTCTGTGAATGCTCGGGCTTGGCAACTAGACGATTAAGGTCACTGGGTGCTCCATTCTTCGACAGCTTGGGGCAGTGCGCTAACCCAAATCGCATCAATCTTATCTATTACACCCACAGCTCTGGCCAGCTGTAAATATCTGCCCGTTGGAGGTCTCATAATATCATATTAAAACGACGCTTCAGTGTTACTTGAGGAGTGCCAGAGTGGTACTTCAACCATTTCACCTGTTCAATAAGCTATAAAACTGCATACTAGAAATTTTTCTAAAAATTTCGTTTAAAAAGTTTGAAATTTTAATGGAAATATTTTAATTTTTTTTTTATTTTGTTGTATAAACAATGTTTTCATAAAAAAAAGAAAAAAAAAAAACTAAATACAAAATAAATATTGTAAATACGTAGTTAAATAGTTACAATTTTGTATGTCTGTACGGAAATGAGGGCAATAAGTTCGCACACTTAGTATTTTTAGTTAGAATTAAGTTTATTATTACATTCGTTAAATCGTTGTATGTACATACACTACATTTTTACAACTAATTACATTTATAACAATTTTATGGATACTTTATAAACAATTCGGAAAGTTATTCAAATACTCCATTACACTAAAAATTGCTTCTTCACCACACTTAATTGTATTTGTAAATGAAAATTTTATGGTTAGTACAATTTCAATAAATAAACTTAGTTTAACTAAAAGCTAAATAAATAATACATTTACAGTATTCGTGCAATATTCATTTCTTACTTTAATTTAGCAGTAGTATTTTATTTCATTACTCCTTATGTACAACTATTCACTTAACGACTAGCTCTTAGTACATATTACAAGAAACTATCATATCTGCAATTCCACAAATAGTTTTCATTGTTAACTATGTATGTGTGTGTAATGAATCCCAATGTCAAGTGTGCAGTGTGCATCGGAACTCCAATAAGTAAATGTATCTATGTGTATGTACTTATACGCATATACGCATATCTATGTATGTATGTATTAATATACCTATATGTATAAAATACGCATCAGCTATACTATTTCATATAGTAACTACTTGGACCTCTTCCTGATGTGTAAGTGCTCATTGGTATACCTTGTGGTCCTGGTATGTGATTATTGCCACTGTGCGAGTGTGAGTGCGTATGCGAGTGTGATGATGACTGATTTTGTGAACCATATAAATGGTCCACACTCGTATTGCCAATGCCATTGCCTGATGGCTCATAATCTACATCATAGTAGATGCCCGATTGATTCTGAAATACATAAAACAAGTATTAATTAATTTTTATACCGACATTTGCTTGTTTTATGTGATCGATAAAATCTTTAGATCTAGTTTTATTAAGAGTAGAGTACTAATGTTAGCCGTAATACAGTTTTTCTCTCACTTTGCCGAATGCCTACAAATATCGTGAACTCTCAGTTGCCGATGTTTTCTTGTTGTATGCTGTAATGTCATTGCAGGAAGTGTTGCTGTTTTGTAGTTATGAAGCTCGTGTTAATCGCTTCGGCTAATAATTAACATTTATGTAAGCTTTACATTTACATAACTTGCAGCCTTCTTTTTAGCAACATTCTGCTGTGGAGTTAGATTTAAAGAGTTTGTGTTGTTTGTGCCTTTTCAATTTCAAGTCGGAAAAATGAGTTTAACAGTCGATTAACAGACTGCGCTGAAAGGCCAAGTCTACATAAGCGAAGTGCAATAAAAGCGAATGAGGAGAACGCAACGTTCAAGTCTGCAGCAATTGCTCTTGAAACGAAGAACATATATTATTTTTTAAGCACTATATATTTCTTAAATTCATTTGGTTTCTACTGAATTTTGTAATTGTGTTTTGTTTTTCTATTTATGCGTTTGTTTATTTTTTTACACCTGATCCCAGAGTAAGCTTCTCGCAGAAGTATTTTTAAAAATTAATTTTTCAAATTTAAGTAGTAACAAAAGGGCAAAACTTTATTATTATAAAGCCTCGTTAGGCCAAGCTGAACTTAATGTAACAACAGTAAAGGGATGTCCGCAAGGAGGTTATGCAGATGACATATCTGTTATAATAAAAGGCAATCATGAAAGGACACTAACAGACTTAATGCAAAATGCCTTGAACGCAACATGGGAATGGTGTAAAAAGGAGGGGCTGTCGATCAAACCTAACAAAACCTCAATTATCCCCTTCACAAGAAAAAGAAAGTTGGAATTTCCTATATTGAAAATAAATGTAACAGTGATAGAACTAAAGGAAGAGGTCAAGTATCTAGGTTTAACCTTAGATAAAAAACGCACTTGGGAATCACATATAAATAATATAACAAAAAAAGCCACGACAACCAAACAATTACAAGGGAGATCCTGGGGCCTCAGCCCTAGTATGGCCCTCTGGATATACACCCAAGTGGTTAGACCAATCATACTGTATGGGACACTAGTATGGTGGAGCAAATTTATTCAAAAAACAGCGGTAACCAAACTGGGAAAAGTACAAAGGCTTGCTTGCCTATGCCTCACAGGGGCTATGAGAATTACCCCAACAGCTGGCATGGAAGCACCCCTTAATCTCCCACCACTTAATATAGCAATCCAAGAGGAAGCAGCTACGCAAGCATTCATGGTACACATGAAAAAAAATTTCAAATTAGGCAACCTCACCTAGAGTTGGGTATTTCCCGAGAAAATCCCAATCTCGAGAATCGGGACTTCCCGAAATAACGAAAATTTCAATTCTCGAGATGCGGGATTTCCCGAAAATAATTTTTGAGATTTCTCGAGAATTCTCGAAAATTCGGGAAAAATTCCAAAAAATTAAAAAAAAAAAAATCTAAAACCAGTGTAAGAGCAATGAATTTCATAAAATATTATTTTTATTTATTTTTATTAAAGTATAAATGCATAAAAAAATATTTGAAAATATTACTACAGTGCACTCGCGGTAACTCGAATAGCCGCTAAGTCGAACGACGTGCTAACTCGAACACATTTTTTTCCCTATTGACTAGTTTGTAACTCGAACAATATTAAAGCGCTATAACTCGAACAAAAAAACAAATTTATTTGTACACACATTCTTTTCAAACATGTACATTTTGTACATACATACATATGTAATAGTATATGTATATAAATTATATGTATACTAGTGTATTGTCCATATGAATATTTCGGCGTTAATATCCCGTTAGTTTTCTGGGAACAACATCTTGCATTGACCAAATTGCTTTAAATTTGTCATTTGTAGTGTATCAGTGCATGTGAGTAATGGATCGTAAAAGGTTGAAGTGTTTAGCATTAAAAGAGAGGGCTGAAGTCCTTAACAAAATACTTCTCTAGCGAAGGAATATGGGGTAGCCAAGTCCACCATAAGTCTTATAAAAAAGAAAGACAAGGCAATTTTAAAAGCAGTAAACAACACGTTTTTGGGTCCTGGGAAGAGGAGAACTTTAAAAGCTTCTGAGTTTCCTAAAATGAAAGCCGCTTTATACAAATGGTTTCTGTCCCAAAGAAAAAAGAATTACCCAATAATTGAAACTAGTGATTCTGAGTCTGAGTTTAACAACACAACTGAGACATGTGAGCGGATATCATCTGAGGAGGCAGTTAGCTCTATCAATAAGGTAATTCAGTGGACCACAACTGAACAAGTAAGCCCCGCAAAGGTTAACACTCTTCAATTGCTGCGTGAAAAAGTCATATTCAACATTGCTGCAGGCAAGAAAAGACAAACACACATTACAACTTTCTTTTCGGCCTAACTTTTCTGTTAAAGCTGACTTTTTTTGTGTAACTGACACAAAGACTGCCAAATATTTGATGAAAAATATTGAAACGAATTAATTATTTTAAACATATTCATGTTCATATCCATATGTAAATAAATAAATAAATTTAATTGAAAAAAATCGATATCGATGACTGTTTTTTTAACATAGCACACTCAATTGATAAGTCGAACAAATTCGATAAATCGAACAGCGCCTGTTTTAATTAGTTCGAGTTATCGCGAGTGCACTGTATTTCAATTATTGCAAACAAAAAAGTGAAACAAAAATAATTACAAAAAAATTCAAAACAAAAATAATTCAAGATTATACTTATTAAAATAGGGGAAAAAAGTGATTGTAAACATTATTTCCCAAAATGGTGTTTTAAAAAACACAGACTGTCAATGGCTTCGTCTGACAATCGCGTACGCTTTTTGGACACAAAATTACCCGCTGTAGAAAAATTCCTCTCTTTTTGAGTCGATGTTGGCTTAACAGTGTTAAAAGCCCCGATCAGTCTTTCAACATTTTGTGTTTTCTCTCCAGTTTTTTCATATAGTTTTAGCTCGTTTCTAACCGACGAAAACATCTGGTTCGCCGCATGTTGCGCAATGTCTGCTTTCGATTTTGAGCATTGCTGAACGTATTTTTCAAGCTGTTTCGCCATATCTTCTTCATCGACGTTGTTGGCTGCAAATACGTCATCATCGTCAGAACTAGACACTGCTGGGTCTTCTTGAATGCTCGTAGAAAATAGACGAACCAAGTAGTTTTCTGCTTCTTTTATCAATTCTGTTTTAGAACAGGTGTGGAAAAATTCAGATTTGTCACTAGAGCTGTTAACTGGATCGTGTAAATATTTAAAGGCCGAGAACAAACGGCTAGATCTACGAGCTGTTAAGTTTTTTTTTTAGGCTGGATAAGAATTCATTGCCCAATTCGGTGTGCTGATTCTCCAATTTTGTGAACAAAAATTTGAGAATAGAATCCGCAGCAAGTAAGTTCACATTTTGGCGACTAAGTGCTTCTACAGCAACACGTATAGGTTTAAGAGCATTTATGATATCCCCGCAATACTTTTCTTCTGCGTCAGTAGTGGCCATAAAATTTAAATTAAGAGTGTCGAGCGCCTTACGAACATGCTTGCTGATGCAAATGTATCTGGCCAGCATAGTTTCCAGGCTATTCCAACGTGTTTTGCAATCCAACAGCAAGAAAAGCTCTTTCTTCTCGACCTCTTTAACATAATTCTGCAAGATGGCATTCCGTACAGGCGAGTTCTTGAATTTCAAAACTATCTTGCGAACCTTTTTTACGATTTCAAATGCAGACTTTATAGTGACCGTCTTGTCAGCAACAAATACGATATTGTGGTCCTCGTCATCGGAAGCGTTTTCCGCATTAATGTCGGAAAATGAAGTACTGGCTGCATTGTTTTCATTTTCATCGGAGCCTCTATCATCCGAATCGTCTCCATCGCTTACGTCACTATCGTATATCCTGTTTGCGACTTTTCGTTTCTGGTACATTACCTCCATGACCGCCAAATGTATGCCGTGATTGTAGCAAATCTGTTGATGCGCTGGTGATAGACTCCCAAATTTGATCATGACACTGGCACCATCACTTGTAATAGCGACGATGTCGGACTGTAGTTTTATATTGAAGTCTGAAAGCTTTGCATTTACGAGCTCATATACAATACTTTTTCAGCGGGACATGATTCCTGAATGCGAACCAGGCCAAGGTTGTCAGATTGTCCATCGTCATAATATATATGGATGTTCATGTAACGTCGGTTTCGCACGCTTGTCCACTCGTCGATGCTCAAGCTGAACTTACGCTGTGCAGATTTAAAATTTTCAATTTTGATACTATTACGAATGAACTCACTTTTTGTTATCGCGTTTATTGGAATTCCATCTTTTGCAGCCAATTTTGCAACAATTTGTTCAAGCGATTCAGGCGAGGAAGACGTATTGAAAAAGTTGTGAAGAGTTCGGGTCTTCTTGGCTGGTGGCTGTTCTTTTGGAGCCTCATGTTCCCTTCGTTTCATGTTGTGTATCCTCTCCATGTGACGGTGAAGTCCAGATGTTGAGGATGACTTGCATTTAATGATTTTATTGCATTTCAAACATGTTGCTTCGTCGTCAAATCGCTTGAAAAGCTGCCACACTTGGTCGTATTCGTATTCTGAACTCATGATTTTTAATGCTAAAAATTCAAAATTTGTTTTAAATTTTGTTTTTTAAAGGAAGTAACTAACCGGTACTCACAGTCAACGATACGTCGATTCAAAACTTAAAAATAAGTAATATAATATTTGGACCACAAAATATTTTATTATACGGTGTATAATTTATACTTAATCAGGTACCACAAAATGAAATGCACCCGCTCACTACAAAAAATAAATTTACAAACGTCGTCTGTGCAGTCTGCGAACAAATTGAAATTGCTTGACTATTTTCAAAGCATTTCTAATTGCTTAACTGCTGCTACATATAAGAAACACATAAAACTAAACTTCATTAGCTTGATGTTACAGTGCTTTCCCTCGACATAGCATAGCAACGCATCTAGCATTTACTCTGTAGTCACCCTAAAACAAAAAAAAAAAAACAAACAAACAAACAAATGGAACAGTTATACTGTTGTGGCTTTTCGCATAGCAATTGAAACTATGGTGTGAATTGTATGTGATTCTGCGAAACAGTATGTAGTGTGCGATTCTTTGTAACATAATGGCCGTTACAGTTTGGTGTTTCCAGGTATTAATCATATGTATGTGTATTCTTTTACTTTTGAAAGAATTGTTTTTTCTCTTAATATTTGACAACAAAAATTAAAAAAAAAAAAATGGATTTCTCGAGAAATCTTGAAACATTCTCGAGATTCGGGATTTCCCGAAATGCTAAAATATTCAATTCTCGAGATTCGGGATGGAAAAATATCGAGAATTTCTCGAGAATTCCCGTCTGGAAATTCCCGAAACCCAACTCTAACCTCACCGGTCACCTAAGTATCCTAAATAAAGTTAAAAACACCATAAGCATGGCTCAAGTTTCAGACCACATGGACCCAACCCTCTGTTTCACAAAAAGAGGAACGAGTGGAAAACAAACCCAAAATGGATGAATGATGATTCACAAAAATGGTACACTGATGGTGTAGGCGCAGGAGTAGTGGGGCCCAGAATCCACAAATCATTCACTCTCACCAGGGACACCACCATCTTCCAAGCGGAATTATAGGCAATAATGAAAGCAGCAAACATCATGCAACGTAGAAATCACAAGAGAGTAAAGATTAGAATACTCTCGGACAGCCAATCAGTTCTAAAAGCTTTAGATAGCTATACCTACAACTCAAAAACCCTCTTAGAATGCCACAAGGCACTCAATAACCTGGCATCCAAAAACAATGTTTCATTAATTTGGGTACCAGGACATGAGGGATATGACAGCAACGAAAAGGCAGACTTTCAAGACAAAAAGGAGGCAGATGTAAATTTCATCGGATCTAGTCCCATGTTTGGATTTAACAAAAACAGCCTAAAACAAAAATTAAAATACTGGGCCAAAACTCTAATAAATCAGCATTGGAACAACGTAGAGGGTCTTAGACACTCAAAAAAGTTCTTAAGTTTCAATGCTAAAAGAGCTAACATGGCTCTCACGTTAAACAAAAAGAGCATTCGCACTCTCACAGGCGCCCTCATGGATCACTTTACCTGCAGCAAACACTTACATAAATTAGGCATAACTAACACCTGTAGATTTTGCTGCGAAGATGAGGAGTCTATAGAACATCTCATCATCGAATGTCCGGGGTTGACGCATAGAAGGAAAAAGTTTGTAAACAAGTTCATGCTTATAGATGAAAACCTACAATCACTCCCTCAGAAAGAGCTGGTACAATTCATAAGCATACTTAACAGTCAATAGACAGCATAGGGTGCACAATAGATCAATATGGTCGCAGTGCTAAAGGGCCATACCTTAACCCTTTACTACCATTAACCATTAGAACAAATAAAATAAACTACTTTAAACTCTAAATTGATCACCCTTTTTATGGAAATAGACTGAATAAACTAACACTGCCTGCATCCCAAAAAAACAAAAAGACATAAAACCACGCCTGAGTTCACCGAATTAACCTTTTGTCCCCGTTCGCATAGCAAAAACTATTTATTAAAAATGTGTTTTTTTTTTAATTCTGAAGAACCTACTTCTGCTTTTGTTAAATTTCTATTAAAGTTTTCGAAAACTCACCGCTATGCTGCCATTGCTTCTACTCTTTGGTCGTGGTACTTGAAAATTACGTCCGAGCAGATCGGTTCGATCCTCCTCTTCGCTCGAGCTGGAATTCTCCAGCGTTCGCATGCCATTCGATCGTGAACTCAACCCCAGTCTTCTGGAAAAAATGGAATGGTTAAAAGAGGAATAGCAATTGGATGGAAATGGAACAACTTTTTATGCGTATTTGAGGAATTGTCTGAGGGGTATACGCACTCATACCGTGGCAGAGGAACCGGTGGTGCCATACTGCCAGATTGATGCATCTGCATGGTGCTCTGCATCGACATGCCGCCAAGGGTGCCTATACCCATTGTCTGTAGATTTGGATAAGCGAACATTGCCGACGACGGACGTGTGGGTCCCACTGGTTCAGCCTGCAAAAAAAGCAGATGCCATTAAACCCGTACCAAATATGCAAATATTGATTTCAATTACAGAGTTCCTGTAAGGTTTTCAGTCTCTGCAATTTCTCTTCGATATACTCACAATCGGACTTACCCCGTAATGGTTTGTCTGTGCCATTACATCAGCAATCTGCGCCCAGCGCATGCGATCTTCCAAAGTCACTTGATAGCCCGGTTGTCCCGGCAAACCGGCCGATTTCATTGGTGCCGTATTCATGTATCCAAACACCGGCGAACCTATGGCATTTTTCTGTTCTCGTTGCCAACGACGCGACCACATTATCAGACAAACCAAAGTCAGCACAATGATAACGACCGCAGCTAGGGAGGCGCCAATGGCCACGCCAAGCACTTCGCCATCGATTTCACATTGGCCACCATAGTGGCTAGAATCGCAAGAGCAAACCTGATTTCCTTCTTCGTTATAGCTGCAAGTGCCACGATTATTGCAGTACGAGTCTGGACACGATTGACAGTCACGACCGGCGCGCTGTGGTTGATCGGCCCATGGATCACGCATGCCCGTCTCGCAGGCGCAACGAAAACTACCCCATGAGTTCGAACAGGTGGCACTCGCATGGCAATCATTCAACTCGCGCGACTGACATTCGTCCAGATCATGCAAGGCAGTTATAGCGCTTTCCGGTGACGTGACATAGAGTACAGAGTTGCCAATGTTATTGTTGCGCCGGTGGAGCACACCCAGCAAGTGTTTTTGTACATCGGCGCGCAAGTTGGGACGAAGCGTTTCAACACTTTCATCGAGCTGCAAGGGATTAAAGACAGTATTAGCTCAAGCGAAGCTATAATTGATGTTTACTCACTTTAATCGTCATGTTCACATACACACCACTGCCACCGAAATTTGGATCGCCACGGTAGATATTGTTGACGCGCGCTTCCATAAACTCATCCGAGTAGGGTGTCATCGACATGGCGGAGTCGATCTAAAAGCAAGGATTAAAGCGTAACTCTTCATATTCTGAAAAAATTGGACTTACTGCGCGTATCGACTCGTAGCTCAGCTGTCCGTAGGGCTCACTATGCTTATCCAATAGTTTATTATCCCACACAATGCGATGCTCATAAATACGATCGACGCGCATGCCCAGGTAAAAGGATATGACTTTTCTACACGGTTCCCGATGCTTGCGACGTGAGTAACCTAAAGAGCATTAATTAGATGAAGACATTCCTGCGTGAAATTCCTTTTCGCAATAACTTACCCGGTCGACAGTGACAACTCGAGACTCCATTTTCTGTTTTACAGCGTTCATGTTGCGCTTGGTCACAAGTTGAGTCATCGCCCACGATGCAAGTGTCTATACGCACTGGCGGTTGCGTCGGTCGTGATCGATAAATCGGTCGCGTTGGTCCAGCATTAGTGGTGGGCGATTGCGTTTTCACGCTGTTCGCTTTCGTCGGTTCTAAATCTACAACCTCCGTCTCCGGTATACCATATCCCGATCCCAGGCTGGGTAGAGTGTTTTGAGTAGCTGCATTATTACCACCGCTGCTACCATTTCCACTGCTTCCGCTTCCGCTACCGCTACCACTACCAGCTCCAGGTAAATGTGTCACTCCGCCACCAGGTAATTGTGGTATAGCTGTTGCTGGCGTTGTGGGCACTCCAATGGGCGAATCTGTTGGATCACCAAAGAGATTGATGTAAGTGCGCTTACCATCGATTGAAACAAAACCATCATCACCTGCCGCAGACACTATGATGTCGCCTTGATGACCACCACCGCTACCATAGGAGCCATACGGTTTGATGTTGATCGTTTGCTGTGAACCGCCCACAGACCCTGGTCCTTGTATAGCCGAAAGCGTAACATCAAAGATTTCGCCATAGCCCGGAGGCAAATGCTGTCGTGTGGGTTGAATATGGGTTGGCGGCATCTGTTGCGGATCTAAAGGACGGGATTGTTGAGGTCGTGGGGGTCGGGGTCTTCCACCTGGTTTAAATTCAGGGTCATCAAGTACAATACCTGGACGTGGTTGGTAGTCGTTTGGTGGTTGTGGTAATGGCGTAGGGATGGTATTAGCAGTGGTCGTCGCTGTCGTAGCGACGGAAATAGAATTGGTTGTAGTGGTAGTGAAAATTCTGGTGGTGGTGGTGGTAGTGGTAGTGGAAGGTGTGGGAGTGGTATTAGTTGGAGCGGGTGCAATAGTTGCCAGCAGTTCAGTGCTACTCGCTGAGCTCAGCTCAATTGAGTTCGTAACTGTGTCTGGTAATGCAGCCGTTACTATTGAGCTCTGTGTGGTTAATGTATTAGATAAACCGGCATCAGCCTGTTTGGAGGTGCTCTCCAGTACAGGCGTCTTACTCGGCGTCATGAAAATGACCTCTTCGGTAGATGGGTCAATACCAACCCCTTCGATATTCTCCATGGGCATAGGTGCGTAAGTTGAAGACATTTGCATTTCAGTGTTTGCAACAGAGCTTGCCTCGATTTGTGCGGAAAGAACGCCTTGAGTTGGTTTCTTCTTGTCGGCCGTCTTATGCTTCGTGGGTTTCTTCTTGTTGCTGTATTCATCTTTCTTCATAGGTGGCGGCGAAGCCTGTGTGGGCGCGGACTCTTCCTCTTCCAATTCTGCACTCTCCACCGACATAGGCGCTGCATCGGCAGTTTCATTAGAGTCCTGATCGGACACCTCAATATATTGTGAATTGGTATCTTCATTTGAAAATTCAGAATCGTAGGCTGCGTCGGTTGGTTTAGGCATGTCTGCATTTGCATCATTGTAGTCTGGCGGTACTGATATTTCAGTTTCTGCAGAATGTTGTAATGTCGGAGTCTCGAGTGTTTCTTTAGCAGGAATTGGAGATTCTTCTGCAGCCGGCGGTGCCAATTGTGAAGTCGGCAGCGGCTTATACTGCGGTATGGGGCGTCTGCCACCTATAGCTGTAGTAATGGGAGGACGTGGTTTTGGTCTATGCCACGGCGGCCGTTGACTTATGAAACCCGGTCGTAAAGGCACAATTTGTTCCGGTATTGGCACACCTGTAATAAACGGCCGTTCGGGACGATCAAATAGTCCAGTATAAGGTGGTGGGCGATTGGATGAACCCAATGGTTTCTTTTGCGTATCGTAATCGATCGGTAACGTCTGCACATCAGAGATACGTGGCGGTCCGCGGTTATTGATGCGACTAGCAGACGGACGTCGATGGCCCTGTGTATTTGCATGAACGTTCACATTGCCATTCAACAGCTTCACGATGCCTGTTATGATATCTTGTATATCAGGGTTAGAGTTTTGACGCGGATTATGTGGCAATGCCGTGGCAGTGGCCGCCGTCGAGGTAGCAATACTGCGCGTCGGACTGATCGGGGACCCCGACATAAGCGGTCGTAGGTCCCCTTTCACTAAAAAAGAATCCGATGCTGAAGCTGAAGCTGTAGCTGCCATAGACGGCACTGCAATGCCACTAAATGTTGGCTTAAATGTTTTGCCTGCACGAACGCGTTGTGTGCGTTCCGGTGCCTCAGAGCTTGCGTCGTTCAGTGTGACCGTCGGTTTGATGTTGTATTGAAAGTAGCGACCAGCACCAGCTTCCTTCTCTGTATCACTAGGAAAATGCACATCATTGGGACCAGATTTTGGGTAATTGTCATTCAGTATGGGCAGGGCAGATCGTTCTATGCGTATATGTTGACGTGTTTCGTTATCTTCGTGACTCAGTGGGGCCTCATCAATCGGTAGTATATTATCGGCCATGGATGTGTCTGCAATTGTGCTCTCGATCCTTAGGTTCGATGTGGTGTGCAAAGACAAGCCATCGGCTATTACTTGATTGCTGGATTTCGGAGATATTTGTGAAATGGAGGGATGTGCGAATTCGTCCTGCAGACACTCTGAAAGAGAATGAAGGAACACCAAGGAGAATTAGAATGCATGAGTAAGCAAAGAAAATTTAGAATGAATTATAATTAGCGCTTAGCTACATGCATGTGTATGTGTGTGTGTGTAATTATAAAAGTTGAAGTACGTAATGTTAGTAATAAACTATCTTTTAACTACATGCATTTTAACACACACACACACGAGTTTATGCTCTGTTGTAATTCTTGGCTAATAAAGCTTCACACAATCTCAATTAGCACATTTTAAACATTACAGAAAAGAAATTAAATTGTTAAAACATACTTAGTTAGCGTTTAGGAGCACCAGTTATGCGCGGGTAGAATACCGCGGCCAGCATAACTCTGCTTTTATAGGCAGATCTCACTCAGCCAGTTGGCTAGCAGCGGTCCGAAAAGCGGCATTTAACCAACTTGGGCATTTAAATGCTTATGTACAGGTAAGCGCGTTTTTATAAGCCACTAAATCCACATGCACCCTGCAGGAAAACCCAAAGTTGGTGAAACCGAATTGCAATCTTGTTAGGTTAGGTTAGCCAGGTTGCTTGTCTAAGAAGAGACACCTGGTGGCCGTAAGGTACATTCTGATGCCTGTATTTGATTTCCATGGCCTTACTAAGTTGCTTAAGCTGATTAGATCTTTTTAAGAAGATAACTAGGCGGCCGCCGTAGCCGAATGGGTTGCTGCGTGGCTACCATTCGGAGTTCAGCGAGAACGTAAATTCGAATCTCGGTGAAACAAGGAAATGAAAAAAAGTTTTTTCTAATAGCTGTCGCCCCTCGGCAGGCAATGACAAACCTCCGAGTGTATTTCTGCCATCAAAAAGCTCCTCATGAAAAAAAAAAGATCTGACGTTCGGAGTCGGCTTAAAACTGTAGGTCCCTTTATGTGTGGAACAGCATCAAGACGCATACCACAAATAGGCTGAGCTCCCCCGCCAAACACCCAGAAAAGGTGTACGCACCAATTATAAATATAACTAGTCCCTCCAGTGAGACATCTTACAAAATTCGTAAGTCTTCGAAGAAATATTCGCCAAGATATTTGGCACGGCTTCTTTGCAGGACATTCACAGAAGAGGTGTTGTACCGACTCAATTCCTTCCTCATCTCCACAACTCCTGCAGAAGTCATTGTGAGGTACACCCATTCTACTGCCTAGGATTCCAATAGTGGAGTGCCACGTTTTAACACCTGTGGGGACGCTGGTAGTTGAACCGTTGAATACAAACAGACATTTTGTCTCCTTAAGCTTCAATTTTGGCCAGAGCGCTTTGAAGACCCTGCAATTAGTAGTCAGAAACCATGGTTTCCGCGATTACATTCAAGCCAATCGCAGTGTAGAATTCGTTAAATTGAAATGCTTATGTCCTCCATCACTCGCTGAAGGTCAAGCTCAGAGCTTTTCCATGTACAGTATGTGTGAGAGGAAAATAACCGGTTTTTTTCTTGAAACTTCAAGATATATTTCGTTCTGCTTTTTGCTGCATAATAGTCCCACTCAAGGGCTACGACGCCAGTGCTAACTCAGGTTAGTGTCATTCGAAACTTTCCCGTAAGCGCAACCAAACAAAAATAAGTGAGAAGTAATGATACTAATGACTTTTTCGAGCGCGGCTGGAAGCGAGTGACGACCAAAAAGCAGGGTAAAGTGATCGCACAACTTTTTAAGCGGGATCCTTCTTTGTGACTACACCAAGCATGATCAGTTCTTGTTAAGAAGAGAATAGATGTAAGTATCAACACCATCGAACGTCGACTGAAGGAGGCGAACATATCCTACCGTGCCACATCATCAAATCCACTGCTCTCAGAAAAATACATTGAGAAACAACAAAACAAGAAAATGGTACACAGTATTGCACTGGCTTTCTCAGTCCCCAGATGCCAACCCCATTGAAAATGTGTGGGGAACTATGAAAACACATCTTGCCGGAAGGCCAGTCCATGATTTAAAGCAACTCGTGCGTCAAATTCGCAAAATCCAGTCCTGCTTGTCGACGAGCTACGCAGAAATGTTGGTTCAAAGATGAAGAAGATACCAGGCAGAAACTCGACAACGATGAAGACTACACGGCTTATTGAGTAATCTCGACTCGTAGTTTTGTACATACTTTCATGTTAAATAAATTTTAATATATATCTTTTATACTTCATCAATAATCCCGGTTCCTTTTTTCTGACGCAAACTGTACATTCATCCGCTATTTCACTTCCCTCCACTCCACAGTGGTCGGAGATCTAACAATATGTGGTGTTGTGTTGTTGGATAAACGAGAGCGACCTCCTCCATTCTTTAACACATCTTGAATTGATGCGCGCTGAAGCCAGTGCCTTGAACGCGGCTTGACTATCAACAAAAATTGTAAGTCTTGCTGGAGGTAAATCCATTAGTCTTATCTTTTTTGCTGCTTTGTCTTTAGCGTAGATCTCAGCTTGGAAGACGTTGTAACGATTTGGGAGTCTAAAGGAACAATTTAAGGTAATTAAAAGCCACAATTGCTCTTGCCCTTTCAAAAAATCGTTCCGAGACCTTCTAAAATGTAGACTCACTTTGAGCTATAATTGCTCCTGGAACAAAAAAAAACAACAACAAAGCAAAGTAAGTTAAGAAAAACGGTATTATCCCATCTATCATTCACGCATCATTAAACGCAGGCGTAAATATTTTACCCCGAGGGCTAGAACAGAAATTTTGTGCAAATATGGGTAAATTTACTATTTTTTCTCAGATAGACCTTTCGATTATTACAACAGCGCGTATGGAGTCTAAAAGCGCTCTCTCTCCCATTTAGAACTAACGAAAATGAGATGCAGTGCGTGTCAATTTACACTTTTTAAAGCATTGTCGGGTACAATTCACCAATTGATTATATAAAAAAGAGAGTTTTCATTATTTAGCCTTTGTGTCAAATTAACTACAAGGACGCCAGTTGAGAGCTAACGGACTTCCCTGCAGGGTATTAGCTACAGCTCTCGCAGCCGATGCATCAGAACGTGAAAAACGGTAACGTTGCGTTCGATTTAGCAAATAGAACAACAAGCTGAAGGCGATCTGCAGTGGAGCAGATTTAAGTGACTTGTTTAATGAACACGAAATTGTGTCTAAGAAATTACATATTTTCCTTCAGCAAATCGAAAACTAAGCTTTTTGCCAGTTCTGGTCGAGATTCGCCAACCAGTTGCACATATTTGTCAAAAATAAGGAAATCAAGAGGCAATGTTGTTATGAGGTGACTTTCCTTAACTAATATGAACTCGGTTCTTTATCAGTGAATTTTTACTAAAGGGCAATTACTAATAGATAAATTGTTTTTTTTTTTTAATTTGCTACTTTTTCTTTTGTTTCTGTTTGATGAAAGTTCGGCGCAAAAACTTTATCGCGATGCAGCGCAACAAATTTGTCGATTCGCTGCGTTGATGCGACATATTTTTTTTCATGCCCGTCCCAAAAATGAAAGGTGCTAACTTTTAGAGTTTTCGCACAAATGGGAATATTTAACATAAGTTTATCAACGGTGACAACTACAAATATTTAATCTTAGAGTAAAATTTTCAAGTGCAATCGAGTATTAAACCATTTTTGCTCATCAAAACACAAATAGTAAATCAGTTACAGACAAGAATGATAAAAACAAGATTGCGCCCATCAGAGAGTGCGTGACGTCGCATTAGCTGACTTGTGCAGTATTGCCAACCATTTGCTCTTCGCAATAAATTTGGTGCTTTTTTATACTCAAAATGCGAACATTTTTAAATTTGGTGCTTGTTTCTTTTTTTAACTGAAACTGTAAGATAAAAAAAAACTGTGTTATTGAACAAAAGAATGTTAAAAAAGATCACTCTGAGAATATTTTAGTGTTAATGAAAATTTGTTGCTTCTTATAAAATTTGATATTTTGAAAGTACGAATTAAATTTTTTGCACCTTTTAAGGTTATGCAAGAATTTTAAATGCCCCTCTCTCAACTCTTCTTAACATTGAAAACCTTTTTACACATTTTAAAAAGCGTTTGAATTTACTGAATGCGAATTAAAACCAAAGAGGTGTAATCATTTCTTCCGGTCCTCAATTCGTAGTGGGACATAGAGCATGAAGAGGTGTAGTCATTGTAAAAATAAGGCACAAAATACCAGAAAATACTAAAGAATCCATACTGACATTTCACAAAAAGAGTACCTTATCTAGTTACATAACCTCAAATATAGCAAATCGTCGTTCCCTTAACAAAAGAGTCTCGCTTAACAAAAAAACTCATAAATTAGATTGTACATAAGCATACAACATTTATTTAAAAAAAAAAACGCACATTCTAAACACAATTTGTCACGCATACAAAGTTCTTTAAGTGATTCAATCAAAATTTGGTGTTTTATTTCCTTTAAATGGGCATTTAAGTGCGTTTTTATATCCAAAGCTAGGCAACACTGTAGTAGCGTTAGAGAGATTTGACTGCTGAAAGGAGAAGAACAGCAACAATAACCGCCATCGCGGGCAATGTGACCAGATGTTAAAAAAGAAAGCTAAATAAAACTGAGTGAATTATTTTACTACATTTTAAAAAATGTATATTTCACAAAATTATAAACATTACTTTTATTTAGAACAGGCTAGAAAAATGTTATGAAGAACGAACTAAAACTTCGAGACTAAATAACAAAAAAAAAAAATCCTAAATCAAGTTACGAAAATGGTAATCTGGCTATCTTCTTCTTCTTTCATAGCGTTACAACGCGGAGTGCGTCAAAGCTTCCTTCAAATTGCTCCTCCAAAGCGGTCTATCTTGAGCTCTTGCTTCGTAGTTACGTATTCCCAGCTTCTTAAGATCGTGTTCCACTGCCACAAAAGTCGGGACTTGAACAAGTTAAGGTGGGCGTAATACGTTTTGTTGGCGGCGTTGATGCGATCCCTGACGGCGAAAGTTGAATCACCGCTACTGGTAATCTAGCCATACTGGTGTTAAACGACGTAACTCATTGTCAAATTCGCTGAGAGCAAAGTAACGGTACGACGATAGGTGCCATCTCATTATTCTTTCCATCATGATTACAGTGCATGTTAACCGCTTAATGATTTTGACGAAGAGCGCTCGCTTGCGGTGGGCATACTCTAACGCACCAACCCGAGTGCTGCTTGTATTACAGACGACACATGAACGAATCGTGCTTGCCAATCGCTAATTGTCATTTGTACTGCCTTCTGCATATGGTTACTTTTCTTAAATTTTGTAAAGACAAAATTTTGAAGTTGGTTTATGTCTGGAGCCATGTTTTTATGTATGCCCTACAATTTCAACTTACTAATTTTTATTAGATATTTTATTTATATTTTATATGTGTAATATTGAAATATTAAAACAATTTTTTGTTCTCTTTTTAATTATTTTTACTTTAAAACAATATAACTTTTTAAATACAAAATATTAACCTTTAAATACAAATAATATAAAAGGTTACATTTTTTTTAAAAAACTTCCGAGCGCCAAGTGATTAAACTAACTTCGTGAGCAATATTTCGTCATTTTTAAGTATTTTTAAGTATTGGCACAAAATTTCCAAATTCAAGATTTATTGTCACTATTGCGATATGGATGTGTGCAGCTATAGCTCGGTCAAACCAGAATAAGCACATGAAACCAGAAGTGTATTCATATAGAGGGACGATGGCCATTGTCGCAATGAGAGGCATAGTGATATTCTTTCTCTTTTAGGTATAATTCTCTGCAGCATTTGTCCAACCGTTACATCTATAAAATTCTCAGCTGCATCAGTTATAGCACAGTCATATGGGGGATAATACAACAAATACTTGAGTCTCTTCGTCGCCATCTTGAACTAACCTCATCAATGTGACAGAAGTGTATATAGTAATTATAATGACGTACATACATATATGTATAAAGATCTTTCAAAAGACGCGTCTAGATGTTGTGTGAAAATAAAACATATACTAATTTAAATTATTTCAGGTTTCACAGTTTTCAGTCAAACTACGGCTCTTAACAATTATATGAGAAAAATTAGATCATTTACATGTCCACGTCTATAAGTAAAATCCGCTGTTAATTTAGGCACCGTAACATTACATTTGGTTGGTTGGTTTGACGCTGTGGGGTGAGCGTCAGTTCTGCTTACCAAAAGTGGCCCACAGTAGATTCAAGAATTCCTAATTGTTGAGAACGTGGAAATATCGATGTTGAAGGTTGTTCAGCAGCAGCCACACTTTGCGCTACAGCAGTAATATTCTCAAGAGAACGTTCAGTTTTTTTGTCAGTTTTGCTCTGTCAGTCATTTTTCTATCATCGCCAGAAGCTTTTCCTTGAAATTTTTTCATCAACCTTGACATTTCGACTCATTCGGACGATTACTTTGACCAAAAAAATCGAATTTCGCATATTTATATTGCGTTGCGAATTTAAACGCGCTGTTCTATCGTGTAAAATTATTCTACCTACCTGAGAAATGTCAAAGATGACATAAAAAAGGTACCGCCTAGGAATTATTCACTACTGGCATCACTTTTGAAAGATACTTCGCATACCTTTTGAACCTTTTGCAATTCAAAATTAAATCAGTTTTAACTTTTTCAATGAGTATTTTGGATAACTTATGGCACAAATACCAATTTTTACTTCAGAAAATAATAAAATGTGAAGAATTGAACGGTGGATCGTACTGAATGTGAATATTATATTTGATTCTACTTTTTAAATAGATAAATAATAAAGATGTATTTAAATTTTAGTGTCTGAGTAACTGGAAAAACCATTGCGCATAAAATACGGGCATTTTGATGTTTCTGCTTCAACCAAAAATGTAAAATTAAACAACTTGTCGCTTGTTACCTCCTATTTACCAAGTAATAAGTTCGACTACAGAATACCTGTGGGAAGAAAAGTTACTGAAAGGTAAATTTTAATACGAGGGTAAATTGCATTACCACTCTGGAATAGGCCTGTAAAGCGACAACTTAACAGAAGAAAGTGTGAGTGAAGTTAGCATTCAGGAGGCATTAATGCGCAGCATGTTGCCTTTGCAGCTTAGAAAAAGCAAACATTCGCTTATTAACTTTTCAATTTCTCTAAAATAACCCTCGTACTGCTTTTGAAATTCGTATTTGGATTCCTATTTTTATACTTATAAACTACCAGCGCACCTACCCATGCGTAGATTCCAGCGCTTTACTTAACAGCTTTTCATCTAAGCCAAATTTTTTATAAATAATACAATAATAATACTCATGATAATCAAATATCATTCAATAAAACTTAATTTGAGTTTATGTACAATTACCAAAGCTTTTAAAAATAAGTGGAAAAGTAAGTAAATACGTTCTACACATTTCACGTATGAATTTTCACACTTTCACACTTTCTTCATAGCGAAATCTTTTCACCTGCAAGATGAGTATGTATTTTATTGATATTAAACATTCCTCCCCTCCTCTCATTATGCTTGTTCTTCTAAATTCACTTTGAATTGTATGTAGATATGTGCATACACTCGTAGTATCACGCGTGCGCACTATTTTATTATTAACACTTTTACTAGTTTTTTCCCCACTTAGTGGCTTTGATTCTTTAATTTCAAATGTGGACATATCACATTACTCCACATAGAGTCGTTGGCAATCGTTGAGCCACTGCACATATATACACACACATATACAAATAATCGGGTGAGCACTAGTGCAGAGAATCAGATATACTGGCAAGAGAGGACATGGAAAGGCAAACAAGCAGTTGAAGATGATAGTAATCTTATTTACAACGCAAGATTATATTGCCACCAGAATTACTAGACTACGGAGTACTTTGTTCATGCTGATCGGTATCTGCAAGAGCTAAACCAACGTCTTGTTACAAAGAAAGCTGACAGGCACGTACATATTTACACATTCATACTTACTCATATATGTATATGTTTGTATGTATTTCAGTGCCTTAAAGTTTGTATTGAAATTGCAAATGTGTGCTTGGAGATGCACACACCTCTACATATGTATATTTATTTAGTACAAATGCGAACTTTTCTTATCAACGTAAGAGAATCGGAATGACATTGTTTTAGCTTATTTTGTTGTTGTGCCGACGCCTTGTATTTCACTTTTCAATGTAATGCGAAACTCACACTCTCATTTAAATTTGAATAAGCTCTCCATTGCCTTTCAAAGTGTTGGTCTGCACATGCATAAATTCGTTTATCTTGCACTCCCATTTTCAAATGACATTAGTGCCAAGGTTTTAACAACAATAAATATATATTTGTATTGTATGATATTACATGTAAGAATTCAAGCTGTGAAGAATGGCTGGCTATTTATTCTTGTAATGCAGTAACAAAATACATCCAAAATATGAAATGCCTTTTCTAACACAAGTAGAGTGCGAAAGCAATTAAAGCGAAGTGTTAGTGTTAGGTTCGTGACAGAAGGCTTTCGTCTCTGCACCGTATGTATGTATGTAAATACATACAATAGAATTTTGACATTGATAATAGCAGCATGCGACTATTTACAAGTACAAAACACGAGATGTAATGACTTCGCCTTTATTCGTCTGCGAGTACATACAAACTACATATATTTCCTTTCAAGTACACAACCTCCAATGCAAGAAAGGCATTGCAGCGTAAAGTGCGCTCATCCTCTAACAAGTGAAGCACTTATTTTATAGCTTGCATCTTGTGTAGCGAATAAAAATAAGCTCACAATAATAGCAACGCGACATATTTCAAGGTTTTGACTACATATTTATTTATTTTTTATTTAATTTTTCTATTTTTTTAATAAACATGTATGTAGTTCGAGACTACCTTTCGGAATTCACAGAGAGAACGTAGGTTCGAATCGCGGTGAAACACCAAAATTAAGAAAAATATTTTTCTAATAGCGGTCGCCCCTCGGCAGGCAATGACAAAACACCGAGTGTATTTCTGCCATGAAAAAGCTCCTCATAAAAAATATCTGCCGTTCGGAGCCGGCTTGCAACTGTAGGTACCTCCATTTGTGGAACAATATCAAGACGCACGCAACAAATAGGAGGAGGAGCTTGGCCAAACATCCAAAAAGGGTGTACGCGCCAGTTATATATATATATATATAGTTCGTACTGCAGCAAAAACTGTATAACTTAAAGTTTGAAGCCTTGTAATAAAATAAAAAATTCTATAAAATTTCTAACTTTTTAATCAGAATTTTTAGAGGAACTCTGGATATGCAGTTTTGGAGCCGATATAATTTTGATATAAGGTTATGCCAGTTTAAAGCGGTTCTTTTTTTGTTGACGTTGAATTTAACTTTTTAGTTTGCGAAAAATGCACAAAAGAATCAACAACACAATTTTTGACTACTTTATTACACTAAATTTGAATAGGCCGAAGTTTTCTAAAAATTGTGATTAAAAACTTCAAAATTTTTTTAAACTTCTTAAATTTAGTAAATTTTATAAAAAGTTTGGAACTTTAACTTACACGATTCTTGTTATAGAATGAACAATATTTTTATAAAAAATTAACAAAAAAATATCATAAAAAATATTGTGAATATTGTAATGAAATTACTTAAATATTTTCACACGAGTGCATTTACCGCAAACGTCTCATATTCCAACCAATACAGAAGTGATCACAAGCACAATGGGCAGTGGTTGGGTTCCGTATAAATATTTTGCATGCCAATGCAAGAACAATAATGTAATCCTGATAGGAATCTGATTGAATTTATGATCCGTCCCATTAGTTTTGTTTTTCGCCCTCAGTTTGGCTTTTTCTAATTTCACTGACAAGCGAATGTATACGTAAACATGAAGTTATATGAAGTAAATTAGAAAAGCTTTTATTTTCAATGAAAAAAAAAGTTAGAATACACCTATTGTTTGGTGCATAGAGTAAAATTCTACGAGGAGTAATTTTGTAGAACATTTTAGCCAGTAGTGAAAGGGAGAGACCGGATGAAATGACATTTTGAAGATTGCTAGAGGGTTAACATGTAGTGGAAAATTATTTGCATTCAATTTCATTTAGGGACTCCTTAGACAAAATCTTTGTAAAAAGAATCTGTGAGTCCACAGAAAATAAAATATGAAATATGCTCCAACTACTATATAAGGCCAACAGAAAATTAGAAAAAATGCATAAGGTATCTTTTAAGCTTTGACTAAAATATCTGAAGAGATTTTTTCAAAATTTTATATTTTAATAATATTTTATCATAAACAAATGGTATGAACAAGCACGGTTCAGTAGTTTCATAAACAATGCATGACTTCTCAATGAATTGGCCGGACTCGAACAACCCATCAACATGGAATTAGGGTTATTTTTCATTGGGAGGGTCCCAAGCTCAGCGCAAAACCAGATCTCGTGTGTTGATTCGCCTTTTTACATTAGCTGGCTGCCAAACAATAGTTCGAATGCTATCCAGAGAATACTTGGGCGAAGGCCGGAAGCTGTGAGCGGCTTGAACCATATGCAGAAAAATCGATCTGGCCGCACCCGATTGAATGGCAAACAGGTACTTTCCCCACTTACGTGGACTTCTACATACTGAACGATCCTCCAATACACTGTCAAAATACGCCAAGTCCTGGAAAAGACCCATAAAAGACATACGCCATCTTTTTGTCGATTTTAAAGCTGCGGTGCCGCGATGTCTGAATTTGGTATTCACGCAAAACTAATATGCCTATGCAAAATGACGTTGCTTAATACCAGCAGTGCCGTCAAAATTGTAGAAAACTTCTCCAAGCCGTTTAATACCAAACGAGGTTTCAGACAGGGTGACCTGCTGTCGTGTGACTTCTTTAATCTGATGTTGGAGAGGATCGTACGAGCCGCAGAACTTAATCGTTCAGGCACAATATTTTATAAGAGCGTACTAATGTTGGTATATGCCGAGGATATCGACATCATTGGCCTTAACAACCGCGCTGTTAGTTCGGCCTTCTCCAAACTGGATAAAGAAGCAAAGCGAATGGGTCTGGTCGTGAACGAGGACAAAACGAAGTACCTCCTGTCATCAAACAAACAGTTGGTGCACTCGGCACCCGTGTCACTGTTTACAGATATGATTTTGAGGTTGTAAGAGACTTCGTTTATCTAGGAACCAGCGTTAACATAGTGCAGTCCTCTCTCAACCAACAAAACTAACACTCTACAAGGCTCTCATTATGCCCCTCCTAACGTATAGCGCAGAAGCGTGAACGATGACAGATGAAGCGACGCTTGGAGTGTTTGAGAGAAAGATTTTGCACAAGATTTTTGGACATTTGCCCGCTGGCAACGAGTATCGCAAGCGACGAGCTGTATGAGCTTTACGACGACATAGACATAGCGCAGCGAATAAAGATCCAGCGGCTACGTTGGCTGGGTCATGTCATCCGAATGGATACATACGCCCCGACTCTGAAAGTATTCGATGCGGTACCAGCTGGGGATAGCAGAGGAAGAGGAAGGCCTCCTCTGCGTTGGAAAGATTAGGTGGAAAAGGACTTGGCTGCACTTATTGTGTCGAACTGGCGCTGGTTAGCACGAGCAAGAAACAACTGGCGCGCTTTGTTAAACTCGGTCAAAACCGCGTAAGCGATTATTGCGCCAATTAAGAAGAAGAGAAGATAATTCAGTTATATGTGAACTTATTATAAATTATTGTATATGGGTGCAATTAAAATCGAATAAGTCAGACTGTTCAAAGAAAAAACTCATATTATTCAGCATGCGCGCGCGGACATTTTCACTGCTTTTATTTTATGCAATATTTGCTCCACTGGCATTTTCTGTTATCCACATTTGAGTTAGACGCTCAGTTGCCGATAAAACTGAAGTTATTGAAGCGTACGAAAAAGTAAAAGCGAATTCAAGCCACAAATGGTTATCGAATGACGTGGAGACCAGCGTTTAAGAAATACAATAATATTTTTAATGAAAATAAACTTTGAAAATCATTCATGCAACTGAATACTTAGGCTGTTGGCTGCAAGTTAGGCTCTGTTAGCTGTAATTGCCATCGTCTTTTATAGTTAAATTTACTTTGGCCTATGAAGAAGCAGAGGAATGGGCAATGCAAGCTTTAGAGAAAAATGTAACATTAAAATAAAGTATTCCAATCAGTTTTGAAAAAGGTAAACACTTTCACAAAATCCCCGCAGCATCGATAAATATTCGAAGAAAAGCGATCACTGTGACAAATGTTCACCGACTTTTTGATAAACACACACACACATGAGCAAACCAGTCAACTAAACATGGCGTGTGTGTAGGTATTTGTGGTCTAATTGTCAAATGGAGCCAGTTTTGCGCTCATCCAAACGAAGGTAAAAGTGTTTGGAAACTGCATAAATGGAATGGATTTAAGTTATGTCAAAAAGCGATAGCAAAAAAAAAAAACAGCAAAAAAAGATACAAAGAAAAAAACATACCGTAACAAACTTTTACTTTCTTTACAGCGCCTAACAAGTTTACAATATTTATAATTAATACACAAAGCATTAAAATGCTTTACAGCTATGACTGGGTGGTGCCACTTTTTGTTTTTTGCAGATCAACCTCTATACAAAAACAAATATTAACAAAGCGTAATTGCTTGCGGGTATCGAGCGTTTCAAATATTCAGTGGCAAACCAAAAGGCTCATAAATTTCAGCGCATAATACAAAAGCGAAAAATTTTGCAAACAACTTAGGCGCAATTTTAATATTTTTTCAAAATGCTTTATCTATTGTTGAGTAAGTTCGTTGGCCAATAGTTGCTATTGTCTGTTAAGCGTTCGTCGACGTCTGGCTGTCAAGACATTAGTTCCACTACTTGACTTAATTAGTACCGAAATCGTATGTAAAACAACCACGCACACACACACACTCGCATAGGTGTGTATGAAAGAAAAGCCACGCACGCGTGCATGTACGAGTACGAATATTCATTAGGCAAATGCATGAAATCAGCCCATAACGGCGCAACAAAACCATACCCGCGGATATGTGTAACTTTTTCGACCTACAGCAACACTCGCGCGCGCCATTACGAAGTTTGTAGGAAAATACTTTCTATTTCGTTGAGTCGACGTCGCCGAAATTACTTCAAATCACTTTGCAATGACTGCGTAATTCACTCGCTCACTGACTGCAACTTCCTGTCACGGAAAACGATAAGCACCCCACCGAAGCGCGCAAAGGTGGTTGGCATGTAAACGCAAATTGTGCAAACAGAAATGTGCCGGGAGACTTGAAGCTCATAAAAATCAAAATACCGTGAATGAAATCCAATCAAACGCCTTGGTGGCGACACACACTAATTTCGCCAAAAGGGAAGCCAAAAGGCGGCTTACAACACCGCAGCGGCGGTGAAAAATAGCACAGCAGAGAAGTAACGCAAACGGCAATTAGTCACAAGCCAACTGGCAGTGCTGGCGCCAAGTAACGCGGGACATGCACACTCGCACACACACACGCACCCACTATACAAATTTGGCTACCTTTGGCGACAATAATTACGAAACACTGACGTGGTTGCATTTACGCTCACCAAGTGCGTGTGTGTGAGTTTGTATAGTATAGTTGTATGTATGCATGTATGCACCTGCCCAACAAGCAACAAAAAGTTGCTTATCCGCCCTTGAGAAATTTATAGTTCTAAAGTTGAGCTAAAGTTGAGAGAAAAAATTTTCGCACAGAATAATAATTTTCTCACCGTCGAAGGCCTTGCAGTCAGTGCTGTAAAATTTCGCATGCGGTATAATTATTTGTAATTATATTGCATTTTAATAAATAAATAAAGTTATTAGTTTTCTCCCAGTTGCCTACATTGTTTTAATACATAAAAACAGGCATGGCAGCACTGGCAAACCCTATATGTTTTAGAAAAGATTTTTTCATCGGCGTATGTACACACAGTGAGCAAGCAACGCAAGTACAGTGTGTTTCGCAAAATAGTTTCGCCTGTAAAATTTGTATGAAAAAGTTATTTAGTTACACCTTCCCTTTTTATATTTCTTTAAATCTACTCGACCTCCAAAGAAATCTGAGTAGATCTTGTGGTGCCAAGAAGCCAGGGCGGTCGCATCTTAACGCATCAGTGCCAAAGACCTCAAGCCTGATTCGAGCGAAGGCCGGACAGACGCACAGAAAGTGGTCCGCCGTCTCATCCTACTCTTCACATGCTGGGCAGAGTGTATTGTCTGAAATGCCCACCTTTTCCATGTGCTTTGCCCATAGAAAGTTGCCCGTCATCAGTCCAACCAGCCTCCTACAGTCCCCTCTGCTTAATGACAGGAGGAACTGCGATAGTCGATCAAACATTACAGGTAACATCAGTTTTGTTCATCTGCAGCCTCTCTCAGCCTGTCAAGCTAGAGTAACTCATTTACTAACCGTGGCTTTGATGGCTGCAGAAGGGAGTGGCAGAATGAGCTCCGGGCCAAGGAAGTTGGATAGCTGGATTGTGACTCCTTTTAGCTTAAGCAGAACGAGTCCATCAAGCTTCCTCCTTCTGGTGAAGAGGACAATGCCAGTTTTGGTGGGATTTGCCGATAGCCCGTTCGCACAGCACCAAGTGTCAATCATATCCAGAGTTTTCTGCACTTTCCTGCAGATGTTCATAAGAGAAGGGCCTGTTACCAAACAGGCAACGTCGTGCGTATATGCTTGTGTGTAGCCTCCCGAGTCGTTTAAGGTGGTGAGCAGAGGATCGATCACCATGCACCAGCGCAAAGGAGGCAGCACACCGCCTTGGGGGCAACCTCTATTAATCCCGGATGACAGATCTTCCTCTGCTCGCACCGAAACGATTCTTTGGGCCAGCATCAACACGGCGTCTTATAACAAGGTTTCGCTATAGCACAACAAGAAGATGTCTTGCCGTCTTAAGGAAACAGTTTTGTCACTGAGATGTATTCATTTCTATCATAGTGAGTGTTGTGGTAGTTATTTATTTTCATCTCCGTGGCCTGAAAACAAAAGTTTCTCACGCTGCAGGTCGGCAGTCTGCGTCGAGCCGTGGTGTGTTAAAGAATACATTTTTAACATTAAGAAAAAACATTTTTTTAAAGTTGATTTTTTCAAAATTCTAACTGTATCTAACCCCTTAAGTTTCAATCCCATGCCATGTTCAAGAAAGATAAAAAACAACGTTCAAGAGGAAATTTATTTCTTTAGAAGTAAAGAAAAAAATCTTGGATCAGAGAAAGGAGAAAAAGCATCTAACATTGGAAAAAGCCTTAATTCGAAAGAAGTGCAGCAGCTGCAGGATCATTGACATCCGCAAAACGTACAGCTCGCCTCCGGGCGTCAATAATTGAGAAAATGGAAAAGGCACTCAGCATTTCGATTGATGATTGCTTTAAAAAAAAATCCACCAGAAGGCAATATCATCAAAGAAAAAGCACTAAAAATTTGCCAACAAATTAATGTACAGGGAAAATCCTCTGTCAACCCAGATTTTGTGGCAAGTAAAAGTTGGTTCGAAAAATTCAAAAAGCGTTTTGCAATTCATAGCATAAGAATCGAAGAAGAAGCTGCGCCAGCTGATCATGAAGCCGCTAGAAAACCACCAGAAAAAAATAAAAACATTATAGAAGAGCAAGGATAGCAGATCAAATTTTCAATGCCACTGAAACTGGGCTTTGATGGAAAAAAATGCATGGCTTGTGTTAGGTAGGGTAGGAGTTTTTTCTCACGAATACTGTAGAAGTTGTGTAAAGACGAGCAAGAAACAACAAAACACTTCCTCTGTAATTGTCCAGCCTTAGCTAGGTGTAGAGCAAGGTTGTAAGAAAAAAAGAAAAAACATTTAATTTTTTGTTATGGCGCTCTGAACCATTATGACGAGAACCACATTTGAAATGAAGTTGTAAATTCTTCTCAAATACTTTACCACCCAAAAATGAAATGTTTCTTTATTGAGAATGCGAGGTTTCTCAATTGGAGGTACTAATGAGAATCAACATAAAAAGCAATACCACAAACTCCACAATGGAGGAGAGAATAATAAGGTGTCACCGATTGTGTTACCGCTACTTTGCTCTCAGCGAGTTTGTAGAATCGCTGTGTGTGTGATGTCGCAGTTATGCAATTTGTCCGTGTGTGTGTAATTTCTTCTTCTTCTGGCATTCTTGTTCACATTTTCACATCTCTCTCATGCAACTGCACCAATGTCAAGTTACGTACTCTCTGATGGGCACAATCTTGTTTCTATCCTTCTTGCTCAAACTCAACTCAAATCTAGGTTAGATTAGGGTGGTTGCCACTCTCCATAAAGGTGTAGAGGGTTTCATCTATCTGATATCAAACCTAAATGTTTGTTGGGTTTATAAAGAAAATATTTCCATAAGAGCACACCGAGGCATGCATATACGAATTTACTTATGTATGTTTGTATGTCTACTACATATTCACGTTTTCAATACTTTTTTGTTTGTTTTTACTTTCGCATCGAAACCACAACCGCACTTGTCATCAGCCATTACTTTATTATTATGAAATAAATTTGATGGGCGCGTAAACGCAGGTAGACTTATAATTTTTATTAACATTAATTACAAGCACTTACCCGTCAACGTATGCATGTACGTGTGCATGTAAGCCTACACAAGCGCTTAAAAGTGAGTGTGTGTATGAGCGGCTGTACTTTTAAGTATTTATAGGTAAGTGTTACAGCACCATTTTTATGCATTTTCGGCAGTCACTGACTTGGTTTGTTTGGCTATGCATTCAAAGTTGTTGTTGTACTCAAGCAAAAGTGTAACTTGAATTTTCTTTAAGTAAAAATGTTCGCTGTTATATAATAAAATGTTTCAGCTATCAAGGAGCTCAGTATGGCATATCGCATTTGCATAGAAAAATTGGCCAAAAAGATGGACATATTTTTATTTTGAGCTGACCACAAAATATTTGCAATGAATGAATTTTGCGTTGAAAATTGGGCCAAACGAATTTACAGAGTTTTACAAAACAATCGTACGTCAATCGTATTTGACACCAATGAGGTAGGAAGTTGTAGGATACAAACAGAAAAGCAATAGAGTGCGTAAATGTCAAACTAAATATTTCCATTTCACAAAATTTTTTTTTTATTTAGTAAAAATGTTATTCAATAACAAAAAAAAACCAGTTTCGCGCCACCTTGTGTATACATAATTATTATAGCACTTATATATATGTGTGTGTATTTTTAGTTTTTAAATATATTGATCAGTAGAATGCCGCATTGAGAAAAATTTTGCGCTAAAATTTTAAAGATCTTTACCTATTGCAGAAGCTGTGGGGATCTTGCAGAGAAAGAGACTGTGGAACACTTTCTCTGCAAATGCCCGGTTTTGACGGCTATGCGCTTGAGATTCCTTAGCGTGCCCTTTGGGGATGACATGAATAAATTCTCCAGCCTAGATCCCTTTTCTCTCCTTTGATGGCTGTAGACAGGTTTTTTTTTTTGTTTGTCTCGTCCCTAAATCCTTTCACAGGTAGTGGCCCACATTATGGTATCAAAATGGTATGGTAAGTGCTACTTGTAGTGTACCTGGGGTACTCTTGCCATCTTACCTACCTACCTATTTAAAATTCATATGAGAGCATTTGTATGAAATATTTCCAAGTAGAAATATGCTAAAATAGGTATGTACAATGAAAAAAAAAAATATTTTTAAAAACCCTATAACTAAAAATATTGGCTATTTTGTAGGGATGACCACAAAATAAATCCCGTTTAGAGTTGAAGTAATTTTGTGATAGAACTTTCAACTTTTTTTCGGGCAAAAGTTCTCATAATTAGTTGTTTGAATTTAGAAGGTCCCAATTAAGCTAAATCAACTAACTATGACCACTTTTGCGCGAAAAAAAGTTGAAAATCCTATCACAAAATTATTTAAACTTTAAAAGGCATTTATTTGGAACCTTTCAGCATATTTTAAAGTGATCCAAACTTCCTGATTTCTTGGAAAAGAGTGAGGTTCGATTGAATACCAGTTATATTGAAAAATTTTACAGAAGAGCTGAGGAAGTTATCTAGGTAGGTGAAATGGTTGAAGTACCGATCTGGCACTCCTCAAGTAGCACTAAAGCGTCGTTTTGATACCATAATGAAACCTCCAGCAGACAGATATCTCCTGCTAGCCAGAGCTGTTGATGTAATGAAGAAGATTGATGGGACTTATGTTGACGCAATGCGCCAGGCTGCCAAAGAAAGGAGCACGCAGAGACCTTAATCGCCTAGCTATCAAACCTGGCCATTTACAGAGTAAGTGCTTAACAGCATCCGTGGGGGTAAATGGTAACCCTAGCTTTTCCGCGTCTGTGCCGATCATCCAATGACCGGTAAACACAGCTACGAGGATGTTACCTAAAAAAATTAAAAAATAATTTTATAATATAAATTTATTATCTAAAAAAATTAAAATTTCGAACAGTTTTCTATAATTTTTTTTTTTATTTTAACTAAAGTTTTCAAAAAAATTGATCTTTAAATTAAACTTTTTTAATAAATTTCTCTTTTTATTTTTAAACAAATTTTTTATCTTATTTGAAAGGGTAACGTAAAACAGGCACATAGAATAAAATAAAACTAAAAAACAAAAACATTAAAGAAATAAAATGATAATAAAAATAAAAACACTTGAAAATGTGCTGCTAAAAAGTGAGGTTATGTGTTATGTTCAAAATTTTTACAAAATAGCTTTAAAGCTGTGGAACATCCACATCAAAAAAGTTAAGATTAAAGTCATTTTGCTAAAAAAAACTTTTTTTTTTAATTTATTACTTATGTATTAGCTATTAATTAGTTAGGTTTAGCCATTTTGCTAGAAAAACTTTTTTAAATTTTTTTATCTTAAATTTAATTTTTTAAAAACTTTTTTAATTTTTTTATTTATTTGAAAGAGCAACCAGTAAAAGACACATAAAATAAGTGAAAAGTAAAAAGCAAAAACACAAAAGAAGAAAAATTAGAATGAAAATAAAAACACGTGAAAATGGTTTGCAAAAAAATGAGGTTATGATCAAAATTTTTACAGAATATCTTTAAAGCTGAGGAAATTCTACACAAAAAAGTTAAAATTGAAGCCAGTTTGCTAAAAAAACCTTTTTTTAAGGTAGTTATTGATTAATTAGGGGTTTTAGCTAGTTTGCTAAAATTTTTTCTTTTAATTATTATTTTTTTTTTATTTGAAAGAATAACCAGTAAAAAACTACATAAAACAAAACTTTAATTTAGTAGTAAACATATAATAAAAAATAGAAAACACACGAAAATCTGTTGCAAAAAAGAAGTGAGGTTATATTAAAAATCAGTTATGCTCACAATTTTACAGAATAGCTTTAAAGCTCAAGAAGTTATGTGCGAAAAAGTTAAAATTTAAGCCAGTTTGCTAAAAAAAGTGCTTTTAAATGTATTATTTATGTAATAATTATTAATTAGTGATTACTCTTTAAAACAAAAACAAGTGGTTACTTTTTCAAATAAAAAACAAAAAATTTTGTTTTAAATAAAAAACCAAAAACTTTTTTAATATATTTTTTATTTTTTATTTAATTTTTCGTTTTTTATTTGAAAGAGTAACAACTTTTTTTTTGAAAGAGTAACCACTAATTAAAAAAAAAAACTAATAATTCACTTTTTTAAAAATTTAATCTTTTTGTTTAATATATTATTTATGTAATAACTATTAATAAGTGGATACTCTTTCAAAACAAAAAAACAAAAAACAAAGCAAGTGGTTGCACTTCCAAATAAAAAACAAAAGATTGAGAAAATTAAAATGTTTTTTTTAATTAAATTTTTTTTTAAACAACAAATACTTCAAAAATTTGTCTACAATGTTTTTTTTTAATTTCTTTTTGAAAGAGTATCCACTTATTAATAATTATTACATAAAAAATACATTTAATTCAAAATTTTTAAAAGAGTTAATTTTCTGTTTTTCTAATTACTTGTTACTCTTTCAAAAAAAAGTGGTTACTCCTTCAAATAAAAAAAAAATAAATAAAAAAAAAATATTTTTTTAAATAAAAAATAAAAAAATTTATTTAAAATAAAATTTTTTCTTTTTTATTTCAAAGAGTAACCACTAATTAATTATAACATAAATAAAAAATTGAAAACACTTTTTTTAGCAAACTGGTTTACATTTTAACTTTTTTGTATTTAACTTCCTGAGCTTTAACGTTTATTACATTGACAATACATTTAAAAAAAGTTTTAAAAAAATTTGTAAAAAGTTTAAATTTGTTTTTTTAAGTTAAAAATGTTTTTAGTTTTTTATTAGAAAGAGTAACTACTTTGTTTTTTTTTTAACAGTAACCGCTAATTAATAATCACGTAGTTGTAGGCCTTCGGCTATAATATACTAAAATAAAAAACACATGAAAATGTGTTGCAAGTTGTTGTTGTTTGTTTTTTGCATGGTATATTATATACAATTTAAAATTTAAATGGCTTTCGATCTTAAAATTTATGATTCTGAATTTTCAAATACCGTCATCACGAAAACTGGAGTCAATCTGACAAAACGGAGGACGCCATTAAATTTAGAAGGTCTCAATTCAGTAGGTTTACCTAAAACCGTTACCTAAATTTAGTTATTCTTCTTATTTTTCTTCTTGATTGGCGCGATAACCGCTTACGGGATTTTCGCCGAGTTTAACAATGAGCGCCAGTCGTTTCTTTCTCGTGCTAACCGGCGCCAGTTGGATACGCCAAGTGAAGTCAAGTCCTTCTCCACCTGATCTTTCCAACGCAAAAGAGGTCTTCCTCTTCCTTTGCTATCACCAGCTGGTACCGCATCGAATACTTTCAGAGGCGGAGTGTTCGTATCCATTCGGGCCAGCCAAATTTTGAACTTGCGCAGCGTAACTACCGGATTTATTGTAGCTAATATAGAAAGTAAACAAATGCCACAAAACTTGGCGACACAAACTGGAAAATCAACTTACGCGTAAATATATTAATAATTTCTCCTTCCCTTTCCCTCTTCTTTTCACACGCACAAATTTCGGCGTAAGGCTGGCGTAAATTACCAGGTTTGTTGCTTAACTCTTTCGATGTACTTCAACCTTCAAAATTGCTTCAAGTATTCCTATTAGAGTGTGCTTCACCTCTATTGGTTCCAGCCAATAACAACATCAAGCAAAAAAGCAACAAGATCATATAATCGTTTTCACATAACTTGTTGCACTTGTTGTTCTTGTTGGATTGTCTTTGCTGGCTTCAAGAGCAAAGCAGCGCATTTCTGGGAAAGCTAAGTGGCCACAATCAACCTCAACTCTTGTCACTTGCACACCTCGCATATGTAGAAATATGTAAATTATATTTCTAATTCAAAAACTTGCATGTGTGCCTGTATTTGAAAGTATGCAGAAGACTTCTGAGTGAAGCAATGGCCTCGGCGGTGGCCAGATGAGGCCGTGTTTTCCCATTGCGCTGCGATGCATACAAATTGCAACAGCAAAGGCAACACAAAGGCTACAAAAACAAAATTAAATTTATGGCAGGAATACGAAGACGTGCTTGCAACAAATTAAATTACACTTACACATTTCTATGCAACGAGTGGGCAGCTGTACCGCTGCGGTCACCGCGACTGTCTCGCTGCCTCGCTACTTCATTTCAAGCACATCGCTGCTTTGCCAGTATACTCGCACATTCGTGTACACACATACATAGGCGAGCAGTTATGAGTACTGCATATTTGTGGCTTTCTTATACAACAACAATATTTGTTGT
Source organism: Anastrepha ludens (assembly GCF_028408465.1). Taxonomy (NCBI): domain Eukaryota; kingdom Metazoa; phylum Arthropoda; class Insecta; order Diptera; family Tephritidae; genus Anastrepha; species Anastrepha ludens. The sequence continues at coordinate 31,947,373 of NC_071502.1, forward strand.
TGGCCTATTGTGTAGGTGTTAAGTGCATGGGCGCTGAAGTGTTGAGTTGCTGAGTCGCTGAGTCGCTGCCGCCGAAGTTGTTATTGCAGAACTACAAAACCGGCTACGAACTTTTGCCGCCGTGCCACAAGTGCATTCAAACGGAATGATGTTGCCTTCATATGTTATTTTCCTTCGTTCGGCCCCTACATGCCTGAATACTTTTGCAAGTGAATTATGTATGCACGGCACTTGTGTGTGGACATTAGGGCGGTCCTTTCATATATATTCCACCTACAAATTTAAAATTATGCGAAGCAGCTGCTGACCGTTGGTAGAGCATACAAGTAGTTCAACTGTAGTTATAGACTAACCTCACCAGGAACCGTTTAATTACACTAAGCAACAAAAAAAACTTTCGGAAAATATCTTGGAAACCAACACTTGTTTTAAGACAAGTAAGACATGCTGATTACAAATATAGAAACCGTTTGTCTCTATCACCCACCGTTGTTGAGATATTTGGCATTGACCATTTATATATGTTTAATATTGTATCAAAGCAAACAACTCGCAGGCAAGTCACAGTAGAGCATATATCGCTGAATAGAGTACTACTTAACATAAATACACATAGTTTAAGATATAATACACTTGTAAAATACATAGGTATAACGTAAAGTTCCTTAAATTGAAAGTTAGTTTGGTTTGAATTTCTTGGCTGTAGACTTGCGTTTGTGCTGACAATTTGGCATGTTGCGCTGAAACATCCAGCAATAGTCGGCTAACATTGCTGCACTCCATCGACTTTGATAGCGTGACTCCATCACCGAGTTGTCCTGATGGAAACGTTCACCATGTTCATCACTAACAGAACCTAGGTTTTCTGGAAAGAAGTCGAGATGTGAGTCGAGGAGATGAATCTTGAGGGACATGTTAATATCTTAAAAACCTGACGTGATAGAGAAAAACGGTTTTCAGATTTGTAATCAGCATGAAAAACTGCTTTAGAAAATGTAATCATCAAACAAGATATTTTTGGGTTGTTATTCAGTGTTATACAAGGTGACAAAAAATAAGTGTATACAACATTTTTTTATCAAAAAAATGTATCATTGATAGTAGCTCAAAACAAATTGAGAAGTTTTAATAGACAATGTTTGAGTAACATTATATTCAGCCAGTTTTGTGGTGGCCACCTTTAGCACGAATACACAAGCTCAAACGTTTCAAAAAATGTTGGGCTATAGGCTGTAGTTCGTCTACCATTATGCAATCCTACTATCGACGCAACGCTCGCTTCAGAGACTCCAAAGTTTTGTGGCGTTTTGCACAGGCCCTTGCTTCTAAAATCAACCATACGCTGTAATCTAGCGGATTCAGATCCGGTGAGCAGGGTGGCTATTCTTGGGAAGTAATGAAAGAGGCGAAATTGTCTTTGCAATTGGGTTGTTTTTGCTCTGTGGGCTGGATTTTGACGATGTTCATCAATGGATGAAGGTCCAGGGGCTTCTGTAGACCAATTTCTGTCGTTTTGGTGATTGTGAGCTTGTTCAACGGTAAACAGCTTCTCATCCGTAAAGGCGATTTTTTCCCAGCCCGTACCTGTGGTCCGAAGTTGGAGCGAGCGACTTACTTTCTTGATTTCATCCGTGGGCAGCTGGCATTTTTGTAGTTTATAAAGCTTAAGTCCAAGTTCTTTTTTTGCTATAAGGCAAACTGATTCACGATTGATGCCTGTCTCACCAGCAATTTTCCTCATCGAGACCATAGAATTTCGTTGAACTCTTTTTTTGAAGATTTTTCGGTTGTTGGAAGTGTTAACAGTTCGTTTTCTTCCTCTTCCATTACCAAGCTCCTTAAATAGTTTGATTGCACGAGAAACCAATGAACGTGCAATTCCAAGCTTCCGTGCTATCTCGCAGTTGCGTGCTTCTAGCTGATGCAGGGCTATAATAGCTGAGCGACTGCTTGACATTGTTACACAAAGTATTTAAAAAGAGCTGGAATACTTTTTTTTGTACTTCAGAACACACACAACATTCACAAAATAAGAGCATTCGCTAAAAAATTTTACATTCATCTAATTGCACAGAGAAGTTTGTATACAGTTATGTTTTCCTCCTCCTCCTCCCCGCTGTGGTGGGAAGAAGTGAGTATTTACTTTACACGGCTATGATAAGACCCATTATCACCTATGCATCAGTGGTCTGGATGAGTAGACTCTCTCTAGTGGGAGTCAGGAGGACCTTATCGAGACTACAACGCACTGTGGCCATCTGTTGCACCGGAGCTTTTCCGACTACTTCAGGACCGCCACTAGATGCTCTGATTGGTTTACCACCACTTGATGCTTTCATTCAAGGAGAGGCCTTGAAGGCCATCTGCAGACTGAAACACAGTGGGAACTGGTACGGTCCTTGTCCGACATTGGAACACAGAGAAGGCATGGCCATCGATCCAACGATTCTCTCCATGCCCCTTGACTCCATACCATCAAGAGTCGTACTTGAAAAGAGATACAGTGTAGTGCTACCAGAGGTTCAGTTGTGGGAAGACTCAGAAAATGAGCCCGGCAAACACTGTTTTCGCATTTTTACGGATGGCTCAAGGACCGAGCATGGCTCCGGCTCTGGGGTCTACGTGGAATCCAGCGGGACAAAACTGCACTTTGCTCTTGGAATTCATGCATCTGTGCTTCAAGCGGAGGTGTATGAAGTTCAAGAAGCGATGAACTTTGTTGTAGAAAAACGATGGAGAACCAGATCTATATGTGTCTGCAGCGACAGCCAAGCTGCGCTTATGGCCTTAGACAGCCCTCCAACCACATCAGGGGTAGTCAAGTCCTGTAAATCCAGGCTGAACTATGTCGGTAGACATAATATGGGTAAGGAGACCTCTGACTCCTTAGCTAAGATGGGCTCTGAGCCCAACTTCTTTGGCCCAGAGCCCGTTTTGCCACTCCCTTCTGCCGCCATCACAGCCACGGTTAGCAAATGGGTAACTACCACCCACAAGCGAGTTTAGCAGGCTGAGAGAGGCTGCTGATGGGCAAAACTGATGTTACCTGTCATGTCCGACCGTCTGTCGCAGATCCTCCTGTCATTAAGCAGAAGGGACTGTAGACAGCTAGTTGGAGTGATGACGACCCACTATCTATGGTGAAGCACTTGGAAAAGGTAGGCATCTCAGACAGTGCATTTTGCCCAGCATGTGGAGAGGAGGATGAGACAGCAGACCACTTTCTGTGCATCTACCCGCCCTTCGCTCGAATTCGGCTTGAGGTCTTTGGCATTGATCTCTTAACATGCGACCTCCTTGGCTCCTTGCCACCGGCAAATCTACTCAGATTACTTCGGAGAATGCGTAGATTTAAAGAAGAAAACGAAACCTGAACGCAGAACAATGGAATTAATGCTGTATGAATGCTGTACTTTCTATTGTTCCGACAAAACAAAAAAAAAGAACGATGGTGCCCTTTGCCTCAAACTACCACCAGGATCACAAATCTTTCCGTGCGCTGATAGCTTTGCCTTCGTAATTGTTGCTAAATTCTTCAACCAGGCAAAAGCAATCTATAATCAAGCGATAGAAATCACAAAAGATTAGCATTGAAAGTGAATGAAGACTGACTACAAAAATTATCCAGTGAAGTATAGTCTTAACGTTCCCACGACAGTCGGTTCTACATAACCGGAACGACCCGGATTTATATCTGGCCAAGGACTGTCACTTCAGCAACATTCCCTGAATATATATGGGGAATGTTTATGCTTCTACAACAACAACAAAAACAAAAGATTAGCTGCGCAATAGTGGCTTGTGGCCTTGCATACCATAAAATGGAAGCTGTTCTTATCAGTAGCTGGAAAATAGTTGGGACAGCAAATCCTACGTGCTGGAGTCCAAGCTGTGTATCAAATATCTTGGAGTAATAATTGACCACAGGCTGAGCTTTAAGCAGCACCTAACATACGCCACCGGTCATGCAGCGGGGGCTGTAACTGCACGAACTCAGATTATGATGAATACGAGTGGTTCTAGGCAGGCTTCTAGGAAGCTACTTAGCAGTGAGATATCATCTATCTTGCTATAAGCTGTACCGGCCTGAGTGGAAGCAATAAACTGTAGCTCTTACATGTCAGGCTACGCATTCCGCACCGTATCGGAGGTTGATATATTAGACATCGCGGGTATGTTACCAGTTAAGCTGGCTGCATTCAAATTTGGTGCGATAAAAATACACCGAGCAGATTCAGCTCAGCTAACTAACCGAAAGACTGAATCGGAGCGAAGCATTTGTACGGGGCGGGAGAAGTGGAAGAACTCTATAAGCGGACGATGAATGAAATATAAGAGCGGCGCTGGAATGATTGCGCTTATCTCGATTATTACATTGATAAATAAAGCTAATTTTGAACAAAAAAAAACTCGTTTTCTTGGTTATGGCGGGGTGTTAAAAAAAATTAAGAGGCAAAGACAAAGGCAAATACGAGGGGTGCCTTGTGTATGTCGGGATTTGGCAACTCTGGTGTTGCAATCTGGCAACTGATAGCTGTATCGTAAAGTTTCACATTTTTTGGCTTTTACGTACTCGGAACGTTTTGAAATACCAGCGCTATTTGTGTTGTTTACAGTAACTTTAAAGATTCACCTTGGTCCAAAAATGGAATTAAATCGTGAACATTTTCGTGCGATTATTTTTTACAACTTTCGACGTGGATTAACTCAGCAACATTGCATGGATGAACTTAACTCATTTTTTGGCGATGAAGCTCCATCAAGCACCAGTGTTTATCGATGGTATGGTGAATTCAATCGTAGTCGTAGTTCACTCCAAGACGAATTTCGAGAAGGTCGTCCAAAATCAGTTGTTGTTCCGAAAACCATTGATGCTGTGCGCGAACTGATATTGCAAGATCGCCATGTGACCTATCGTGAGATTGAGACAATCTTAGGCATTAGTGGGACCAGCGTACATTCAATATTGCATAAACATTTGACTGTCAACGAAATTTGTTCGCGTTGCATCCCACACAATTTGTCAATCGCTCAAAAAAAGGCTCGTGCCGATTGGTTGAAGGAAATGCTCAAAAAATACAATCGCGGGGCTTCGAAACACGTCTATGACATCGTGACAGGTGATGAATCATGGATTTACGCGTATGAGCCCGAAAGTAAACAGCAGTCGACTGTATGGGTGTTTCAAGATGAGCCAAATCCAACAAAAGTTGTTCGCGCACGAAGCACTTCCAAGCAAATGGTCGCCTGTTTTTTCGGAAAAACTGGACATGTCGCAACCGTACCACTAGAAGAACGCAGAACAGTAAATTCTGAGTGGTACACAACCATTTGTTTGTCAGTTGTCTTCCAAGAAATTAGGAAAACCAATCGCCAAAGACGGATCACTCTTCACCAGGACAATGCGAGCTCTCACACATCGGCTCAAACAACTGCATTTTTGAGCACCCAAAACATCGAATTAATGGGTCATCCGCCGTATAGTCCTGACTTGGCACCGAATGACTTCTTTTTATTCCCGTACGTAAAAAACAAACTGAGAGGTCAACGTTTTTGGACACCTGAAGAAGCGGTTGCGGCATTCAGAATGCATGTTTTGGAGGTACCTCATTCAGAGTGGCAAAAGTGCTTCGACAATTGGTTCAAACGCATGCAAAAGTGTATAGATCTTCATGGAGAATATTTTGAAAAACAATAAAGTGATTTTCGATGATTAAAATTTGTTTTTGCTCTCTAATCCCGACATATAAAAGGCACCCGTCGTACCAGTACTTTTTCTTCGTTTCCCCGACAGTCTGTTCTACGCTACCGTAACAATCCGGATTTATATCCGGTCAAGGACTGTCACTTCAGCAACATTCCCTGAATATATATGGGGAATGTTTATGCTGCTACAACAACAACAACAACCAGTATCTTTTTGCACAATATCTTCAACCATAAATCTTCAACCATTTGACAGCAAACTATGCCACAGTAGTCTTCTATTTGTGCACCCAATATATTTTTCCCGAATTATTTATTATAAAGATCTTCCTGCCTCAACTGTCGCAGCTCAACATATTTTACTTTGTCTAACTTGAAATGCTCGAAGATAATTGGATAATTTGATTGTCGCTGCTTTGGTGTATGCCGATCAATTCAGCTGCAAAGAGTTCTGGTCGCACAGAAAAATTCAATAATTTAATTTGCTCTATTGTCGTGTCAATTTGCATTACCGAACTTTGCAACAAAATGCAAACAATTCAAGATGTTGTTGTGCACAAACGTCTTGCCCAACCGAACAACTACCCATGCACCTTGGCAGCGTAATTTACACACCAACAACAAACACATGCGTGAACATGCATTCTTGGGTGCCAGCAGTAAAAAACAACAAACTTCATTGTCCACAGTTGCATCAACAACACCAACAACAACAGCAACTAAGTAGACTAACGTTCATATTAATTTATATACAAAGGGGCATACATATATATATGTGTGTGTGTGTGTGTGTAAGTAGCCATTCTGCCTTTTCATATTCTATATATTTCCACGACCAAAGTGAAGCGAATGACCTTAATCAAGGTCTCTTCTAATATGCAATTCTCCGCTGCCGACTGCCTTCTTGTGCTGGCATTGCCGCAATTGCCTGCACTGCCGCCGCCACCAATGCAATATCGCCATTATCTTGGCTGGTGTTGCGGCAAGAGCAAGTAATTTACAATCAAAATGCTGCCAGAATTGGCGTGCGATTGCATTTCGCAGTGGCGGGCAATTGTGTGGAACCAAAAAGTAAAGCCAGTTGCAACTAAGTAGCACAAGTGCTACTAGTTCTTGCAGTTGCTTTCCACACGGCGTTGCGCTGCGCGTTGCAGCTACCTGCGCGTATTGTGGACTAGAGGCATGCATGCGTGGAAAATTTCGCTGGCACAGTAAAACCTATAAAGTTGGACACCCGAGGAGATTGCAGACACTCGCACAATTCTGCTAAAATGTTTTGCATAAAAAGTATGGATGATTTAGGAAATCGGACAAAGTTTATTTCAAGTTTTAAGCTGCAAACTGCTGCTATAACCTCAAATAAAAGATACACATTTTAAATTTATTTATTGGGTATGGGAATAAGTTTCGGTCCTTTCTTAGCCAAAGGAGACATTATGTGAAGTATGTGCCATTGGAAGCTACAACTTTATTCCTTCTTTCAAGCAGCACACGGATTTCTCTGACGAAAAATTCGAGTTCTTTTGCCTTGATCCATTCCTTGGGCCAGTTTGCGATGCTCTCGTAAGAAGTGATGCGATGCGATGCTCTCCAATAGAAACTGATTGCATTGATCGTAAAAGATGGAAATCCGAAGGTGCAATGTCTGGGGAATACGGCGGATGGGGCCAGATTTCCCAATTCAGTCCCTCTAAATATTTCTGGATCGATTTAGCAACGTGTGACCTGGTGTTGTCCTGCAGATCAAAATCAGTTTGTCATGTCTACCGTCCCATTCCGACCGCTTTTCTTTGAGAGCTCGATTCAAACGCATTAGCTGCAGTCGGTAACGATCGCCAGTGATGGTTTCCGATGGTTCAAGGAGTTCATATTACAGGGTGAACGATATGAAGTGTTACCAACTTCACACTGCTTGTATCTGTAAAACAGCTCATGACATCAACGTCAAAATTGTTCTAATGACAGTTCAATATATGGTTTATAAGCCATCGAAAGCATTTGCGTCTCAGTTTTGTTGAATTTTTGTTTTCTGTGATGGAATTCAAACGTAATAGTGTGATTGCGTTATATTTGGCTGGAAAATCACAACCAGCCAATGTTCGTGAGCTCAGTCACCTCAAAGTGAATAAAATGTTTGTGTATCGCACTATAAAACGTTACAATGATACTGTTAGCATTGCAAAACGCTATGGAGGTGGACCAAAAAAACCCGCAACAACGCCAGAAATGGTTCGGTTCGGAAAGTGAAGGCTCGACTTGAACGAAATCCACGTCGAAGTGGAAGAAAAATGGCCAAAGAGACTGAAAATATTGCAAGACAGTATTCGAAGCATATTGAAAAATGAGCTCAAGGTCAAGGCTTACAAGTTCCAAAATGCATACGATCTTTCACCTCAGCAAAAAAAAGTTCGGTGCGAAAGAGCAAAGGAGTTGTTGCGCTTGCACGAACGTGGCGAATTTCCTAACATAGTGTTTTCTGATGAAAAAAATTTCCCAATTGAGCAGTTCATAAACACTCAAAACGATCGTGTTTACTTGACCGAACACTCATACGAGAATTTGAGCCTACGTATGGCCACTCGAAGCAATTTCCTATCGGGAGTAAGGGTTTTCGCCGCAGAGACCGCTGATGGACGCTCTCCAATCGTTTTTATCGAGCCTGGTGTCAAAGTAAATGCGCTGAAAAAAGCGATTATACGAGAATGAACCAAAATACTTTAAGATCACATCTGCAGCATGCAACTCAGTTTTTGACCGTTTGAAGGCTATAGTCAAAGCAAAAGGTGGTCATATCGAGATAAAGTGAATATACCTTCTGCTCAAATATGAACGAAACTGATTAAATAAAACACAAACGGTTAATTATTGTTCAATTTTTAATTTATCTCCTTCAAATTAGTCACCATTGGAGGCGATACACATATGCCAACGTTTTTTCCAATCATCATAGCATTTCTGGAAGGCCGATTTCGGTATGGATTTCAGTTCCTTTTTCGAATTGTCTTTTATGACTTCAATTGTCTCAAAATGTTGTTGGGAAACAGGAAAAAGTCACATGGAGCCATATCAGGCGAATACGGTGCTTGCGGAACGATATTAACATTATTTTTGTTCAAATAATCGCGAACAAGACGTGATGTGTGAGCTGGTGCATTATCGTGATGCAAGAACCATGACTTGTTGTCCCACAATTCCTTCCTTTTAAGACGAATGTTCTCGCGCACACGCTTTAAAACGTTTAAATAATATTCAGCGTTAACCGATTTTGCGATTTGTGCGACTTTCAAGCATAATTTCCTTTACTTTTCCGATGTTTTCGTCGTTTACTGATGTTGCTGGACGACGTTCATGAGGCAAGTTTTCAACCGATGTACGGCCCTCTTTGAACGATTTGTACCACTGGAAAACACGTGTACGCGATAGAGCAGAGTCCCCATAGGTTGTCTGCAACATTTTTAAGGCGTCTGAAGCCGAAATTTTATTGGAATAACAAAATTTCAAATAAATTCTTTGTTCAACTTGAATTTCTATCGTTAAATTCGAAGAACACACTCGAGCTTGACTTGTTTACAGTAGCACAGAAAACAAACTATGTGACATATCACGCTGAAATTTGCCATGTAAGCTTATAACAGTCTTACCATCCAACAAAAAATTTATTTTTGCCATATGTCATCCGCGGACCGTTTTATTGATAAAGTGTCGTTCATATTTGAGCAGAAGGTATGTTAAAATTGTAATCATTTTTGAACAATTTTGTCTTTGAAATCAATAAAAACTAATTTCACACAAAAAAATTATGGTGTTTTTAATAGGTAACACTTCATATCGTTCACCCTGTAGATGACACCCTTCTGATCCCACCAGATGCACAACATAACCTTTGAAGCATAAATATTTATTTTTCGCTGTCGATGGACTTGGTTCATTTGATTCACCTAGCTGGCACCAACAATTTCGACACTTAGGGTTATCACAATAGATCCATTTTTCATCGCCAGTGACGATGCGATGCAGAAAATCATTTCTTTTCTGCCGTTCAAGAAGCTTCTCACACATCACCAAACGTCGCTCGAAAGCCCTCTCCTTCAATTGAGGTGACACCCAGTTATTTGCTTTCTGGACCATTCCTATCGCATATAAACGTTTACCGACGATTGATCTGTCAACATCCAACACTTTAGACATATCATCAAGGGTTCGACATGTGTCTTCATCCAATAATTGTTGTAGTTGAGTAACTTCGATTTTTTTCGATGCCCCTTCACGATCTCTATCACTCACGTCGAAATGCCATTTTGGAAGCGTCGAAGCCACTCTTTACAAGTGGTATTTGGTGGAGCGTGGTTATCGTAAATATTTATCAATATACGACACGTTTCAGCTGCACTTTTCTTTAAAAGGTAATAATGAAGCATGACCTCCTGCAAATGCTGTTTTTTCAGGACGAACGAAGATTTTTTTGACGTCAGATGAAAGGGATCTTTACGCTTCAAACGAATGTCAACTACTGCGCTCGAGACCTCACATATACACCTTCAAATCACCAGTAACAGAAATTACTAGAGCGAATTCAAAAATAAATACAAAATTATAGTAGCGACACCTCTTTTATGAAGGCGGATGCTTATTCCCATACTCATTATAAAATGTATTTCTTTAAAAATTTATTTATATAAAATAAAAAATTAAGACGCGATTTTTTAGATCTAATTATTATTTTGATTCTTTTTTTAAATGAAAATGTCTTCAGAAAACTGAAAAATTATTAAAAATATTCACTTTTTGCTTGAAATCAGACTCTTAAACGGTTCAGAAATTGTGCTATGGTGGCGCGTGTGGTTTTCATAGATATGAACGACGTTGTTGAAATAAGTGCTTGCTTCTTCCAAGATTCTCCCAATTTTGGTGGCGTGCTTTACAGATCATTCGCTCTAGCTTCGTTTGTAGCCGCGCGGATCTAATTCTGGACAGACCAAGGACAAATTTTCAGGATATTTATTATCAGCTTTGCTTTCTGCTATTTATTGAAATGACTTACATACGTGATATTTTAGAAGGGGAAGTTGATATATATACAAGTTGAAGTCCAAAATAAACAAGACTGAGCTAAAATAGAAACAACAGGAGCTTTGTTCTGATAACTTCGAGTTTACTAATTCAAAATAGTCCCCTCTGGCATAGATACACTGTGATCGCGCGATCTAAAAGCTTTTCGAAAGAGTGTTTCAGGTCATTGACCGAAATGTCCTTCAGGATGACGGTACATGCCTTTGGATGGCATCTACGGACGCAAAACATTCTCCTTTCATGACCAAATGCAACTTTCCGAATAGGTAGAAGTCACAGGGAGGCAACTAAGGTGAGTTTTTGGTGATTAAAATGTGGTTTCTAGTCAAAAAATCAGTCACAAGAGCGGATCGATGAGATGGTGCATTATCGTGTAATAAGTGGTAGATTCCTCCTTCGCGGTATTCAGGGCGAATTCGACGAATGCGATGCAACAAACGTTTCAAAACGACAAGATAGAGAATGCATTGAAGTTGTAGCCCGTTGGCGCGAACTCCTTGTGGACAATTCACTTGGAATCGTAAAAACAAATAAGCATCAACTTGATTTTTAACTTCTCCAAACGCGAGTTTTTGGGTGGTGGCTAGTCTGGGGCCTCCCATTCGGCACTTTGAGGCTTTGTTTCAGGTTCATGTTGGAAATACCACGTTTCATCACCAGTTACAATGTTGTAAAGGAAGTTCTCGTCTTTTCTCGCCTCTTTAATGAGGTCTTTCGAATGTTGAATTCTGAGAAATTTTTGGTCGTCAGTTAACTTGTGCGGCATGAAACGTTCACAGACCTTTCGTTGACCCAAATGATTAGTTAAAATGTGATAAGTCAATGTTTTGGAGATTTTTTTTTTTTTATTTAAAAATTGGAAAAGTAATGAATTACAATCACAATGAATTAAAAAGCATTAGCGGCTAGGCCATCAGCTTAAAGTTTTGGAGATATTCAACTCCGATTCCATGAATTTCAACGCTGATTTCGGTTCAGTTTTGATAAATTTATGAAAAATTTCGATGGAGTTTTCGGTGATTACTGATTTTTGGCGGCCCATTTGTTCATTGTCATTTATGTCCCCACAACCATCTCTGAAACTTGTAAACCTCTCATGAACTCTGGCACGAGATAGGCAATCATCGCCATAAATTTTTCTCATCAATTCAAATGTTTCGGTAAACATTTTGCCTATTTTAAAACAAACAAACCATTTGATATCAGTTCTTTGTTCGCAACTCATTTTTGTACCGATGACACAAAAATACTGACACTTTAGACGCCATAACTTCGCTTCCAATGAACCGCATGTCACCAAGCCTCCACTGGAAGTCAGCTAGAGATGTAACTTAAAACGCACTAACTCATTAAAAAGATGGCGCCATCAAAAAGATTTTTATAACGTCAGTCTTGTTTATTTTGGAATTCATTATAATTAACGCTTACACCTTTTTTGGGTGTTTTGCCAAGCTCCTCTTCCTATTTGTGGCGTGCGTTTTGATGTTGTTCCACAAATGGAGGGACCTACAGTAAAATGTTCACTATGTCTAACACTGCTAGTGTCCGACGTAGGCAGGTTTTACTGTACCAATTTTATCAGCCACACAGGTAAGCTTATTTTTCAACGCCAAACGCCAGGCTTTTGTTTGAAACTCGTAGCAGCAATATTTCTTACTCTCTTTCACGCTATCCCTCAAGTCTCCATGGCTTCTTACTTCTGTACTAAGTTAAAAAATTTACACGATTTTTGCGTTTACTAGGTTTTTAATTTTTTCGTTTTTGGATTGTTTACTCGTGTAATTTACTAGTACATTTCCGCACCAATTCAGGCATGCAGCACCAATTGCTAATACACAAACGCCTCTCAAAAGCAATGCAGGTTTGCTGCTTAAGTCTTTAGTAAATGAAGCTGTGTATATATGTAAGTATGTATGTATGTGTTTATGTGTGCAGTTGAAATTGCTTTTCAGTTTACGGCGCACGTTCTTAGTTTAGTTAAATGTACGCAAAACTTGCAGTTCAAAGATTTTCTATTATTTCAGGCGTTTCAGGCTAAATATTCTTGTTGGCATTGCATTCTCATGGCGCCGATCTTCGTAGCCGCTTGTGATTGGCTGCGATATGCATCAGCGCATGCCTCATTGAGGTTTCCGCCTCCGAAAACAAAATTAAAATATGGATTTCTCTGAAATATTTATGTAACAAATATTTGCTTTTTGGAGTAGGCTTCAGACTGCAACATTTTTCATTTATACGAATGAATCAAAGCCTACCACCGCACAGTGCGGCCGATTCCAGAAAAGCTGGCCAAAACTCAAAAAATTAGGTAATTGATTCAAAATTTCTTACTCGGGGGTTGTCGGGGTCGCTGATTACGAATTTGATCTTAAAATTTTGAAAATCCACCCCCTTCCACCCCTATTGGCCACCCCCTCACGTGAAATAGCGTATATTCTAGAACATAATCAAGATGCATGTAAATTTATATGTTTTCGGGGTCGCTGATTAGCAAGTGGTAGCAGCTGAATCTTGTTTTATTCAGTAACCATTACTTTTTTGAGTAACCTTTAATAGGTTTCAAAGCAGCATATGACGGAGTTGTATTACTATACAGTTTGAAAACTCAAATTTTATAAAAAAAAATTGCAAAAAATGTATCTACGCTATCTACGCTGCAGCTAAAAATTTTGTGTCGAGGTATTGATATGTACTACAGATTTCTCGTATTTTACTAACCTTCCGAAGATGATTCCATTTGGTTTTGTTCAATTTACTCCATTACAAAATCTTTCAAATGTGTACAACTTTCACTATTCATCGACAGTAATACGATGTTCAAACGAAGGACACGTTGCGACTGAAAATACAGAGGATACTTAGGGTACAGGACGTTGCTATGAACGGTTTTCACTACTCAAGGCATTACTGTAGCCAACCCAAAGACAAAAAAAACTCTATCTAGAAACTTTTTTTTTCGACTTTTGGCCAGCTTTTTAGGAATCGGCCGCACTGTGCACCGGTGAGAAAACTTATAGATAGAAAGAAATGTGTATAGTGTTTTGAGATCTGGCAGCATGCTCCGAATAGGAATGTTAATCCCGGGATTCCGGAATCCCAGAATTGTTCAAGTCCCTGTCGGTTTATCTTACATTTTAAATAGATTTATTTCATGGTTTGTTTAAATGTATTCACTTCACGCGTTGTTGGTTGGTTGGTGTAGGTGTTGTCTGAGCTACACAGCCCAGAACCAATTAACATAAAAGATGCCATTTTGATTGAAATTTGAAAAGGTCAAGCCAAGGAGTACCAGGAGATTTGGTGGCTCCTAAAACACTCAGGCTAAAGAGCCCATTGAATTTAAAGCTCTGGAAAGGGGGTAGATAGTCAAGGAGGGAAGGAGAAACGTATCAGAGAAAGAGATAGGAAAGAATAGAGACAGAGATAGATATAGTTAGTCCTGTGAGAATTTTCCAGTTTCCTTGGCAAATCTGTATATATCATCCAGCTTTAGAGAACGAACATTACTCATTCTCATGACATCGGAACCCAGTACTCGTAGCCGTGCTCTAGCAAAGGCAGGACACTCACAGAGAAAGTGCTTAGTGCTATCCGCCTCCTCCAAGTATGACAGGCATACCGGGTCCTCGATGATGTCTTTCCTTCTAAGTTTTAGTAGAAAGTTTGACAGTTTTCTGTTCGGACTTGTCACAAAATACTTTACAGTTCTGCAGCGTTCTCAGCGCTGATCCAGTTCTTGATTCCTGCTGAACTGATTCCGCTTATTGGCTCTGGTCCCTGTGGGGACACCGCTGATCCACGGTTGACCAATTCGTCGGCAATTTCGTTTCCTTGAACACCGGAGTGTCCCGGAACCCATATAAGTACAAGCCTGTTTTGTCTTGCGACAGAATTAAGCTTCTTCTTACATTCTTGAACAATCTTTGAGGTTTGCTTCGTGTTCTCCAGGGCTTTTAATGCAGCCTGACTGTCACCGAAGACTCCAATCTGTTTCCCGCTCCATCTTCTCTCGATTATCCATTCGGCTACTTTCAGGATGGCAAAAACTTCTGTTTGGAAAACAGTTGCCATTTTTGCCAGTTGCCGAACGATTTTTTATGGCCGGAATTGGATGGTATTGATCTGGACAACCTTTATTTTCAACAAGGCGGTGCTACGTGCCACACAAGCAACGAAACCATTGATTTTTTACGGGAATAACACTTCTTATAGGAAAGGCCTTTATTATTCTTACCGAAAGGCGTAACCAAATAGCTTTACCTATCTAAGGTCATTTATTTTCAGTACAATATTTACAGCACTCCCAGCTTAAAAACTCTATAATTGGAAATATTTGGCCAGCTGATATAACGGAATGGTTTCGGTCATGTAAAGGCCCTTGTCTATTCTCCTCTTGCCAGGCATGCAACTCATTTCAGGTGTTCACAGTTCGTTACGAAACGAGTTACCGAATGTTCATGTCAGTGTAAAATCAATGCAAAATGCTGCTCTAGTGAAGCCTTGGCACACGTACTCATACATTACGTCCGTTTGCAAATCGATCGAAGCGTCGCTGCGTGCATTAGTAAGCCGATACGCGGCGTTTTTTACTGGCTCACTGCACATCTTTTAATATAATTCGAAAAGTTATTGAAGTTCCGCTACGAAACTTTCAAGCATTACTGAGCATTGGTTTAGAAAAATTTATGAAAAAATAAATATAAAAAATAAAATAATATAAAAAAAAAATATTTGTTAAAAAACAAAAAAACTAATAGGACTATGAATAAGTTCGTGCGGTTTTTTTCGAAATTTGAAACTTTATTGACGTAAAATGGTTACAAATTTAATATTCAAAATATTGTCCATCGCTTACTACTACTTTTTCCCATCTTTCTGGCAATTCACGGATTCCCTTTGTGAAAAATTCGGTCGGTTTTGCCGCAATCCACGAATCGATCCATTTTTTGACTTCATCGTAATTACGGAAGTGCTGGTCAGCCAGGCCATGTTGCATCGATCGGAAGAGATAGTAATCGGATGGCGCAAGGTCTGGACTATACGGCGGGAGGGGTAGGACATCCCATTTGAGCGTTTCTAAGTATGTTTTGACCACTTGTGCAACATGTGGCCGAGCATTGTCATGTTGCAAAATAACTTTGTCGTGTCTATCGGCGTATTGCGGCCGTTTTTCTCGCAGTGCTCGGCTCAAACGCATCAATTGTCGTCGGTAGACATCCCCCGTAATCGTTTCATTCGGTTTCAGTAGCTCATAATACACAACACCCAGCTGGTCCCACCAGATACACAGCATAACCTTCAGGCCATGAATATTCTGCGCCGACGTCGATGTTGAAGCATGGCCAGGGTATCCATACGTTGCCCGACGTTTTGGATTGTCGTAATGGACCCACTTTTCATCGCCAGTCACAATTCGATGCAAAAAACCCTTTCTTTTGTGCCGTTGAAGCAGTTGTTCGCATGCCATAAAACGGCGTTCAACGTCTCTTGGCTTCAATTCATACGGCACTCAATGGCCTACCTTTCGGATCATTCCCATGGCTTTTAAACGTTTGGAAATGGTTGATTGATCAACTCCCAAAGTTTTTGCAACCTCTTCTTGCGTTTGAGCCGGATCTTGATCGAGCAATTCCTCCAATTCGGTATCCATGAACTTTGGCGGCGCACCCTCGCGTTCTTCGTCTTCCAAGCCAAAATCACCACTTTTAAAGCGTGCAAACCACTTCTGGCACGTTCGCTCAGATAGAGCATGCTCACCATAAACTTCCACCAAGATACGATGACTTTCGGCTGCTTTTTTCTTCATATTAAAATAATGAAGAAGAATTCCCCGCAAAAACACATTATTTGGCACGAAATTCGACATTTTCAAGTGTGCTAAAAATATTGTTGTTTACGCTTCAAATAAAAAACTTATACTGACGTTTGTGCCTTACGACAGTAGCTCTCCAATGAATGTTTGGAAATGTGGATCGATGGAATAATAATCAAGTTACGCCATCTGTTGTAAAACCGAAACGAACTTATTCATAGTCCTTATACTTGCAACCACGCAAAAACAGTAAAATTAAAGTGTTTGAAATCAATCTTCAATTTAAGGGCAACCATTCAGCCTAACACATTTTTATTACCACACTTAACGGCTGAGTGCAACTGTGATCTTGATTGATGAAAAGAAGTTAGCATGACTTTCCCTTTTGCGCATTTCGTGGCACGCAAGCGCACGCACTGTTGAACTCAGGCAACTCAAGCACGGGGGAACCTGTTAAGCAGCATTCATTTTTACATATAAACAAAAAACAAGCAAACGTCAGTACTAAGGGCCTCCACGAAATACCTTTAATATTGAATGAAATTCTGGTCAAGTTCGTTCGTTACCTGTTGCACGCGAAAGCCATTCACTTATTCTCACTCTTACCTTTCCACAGGCCTGGAAATATTGGAGGTTTTTATTCGTTTCGACAAGTACAAAAGCTATGCCGCTTATTGCTTATCATCGATTGAGCGAATGTTTTTTTGTGTATACATTTTATTTTTAGTAATTTCAGCTGTTAAATCTGGGAACAGGTTTATAATTTTGAATTGCGTCGAAAGAAAATAATGAAAATACTTGAAAGCAACAAAACTGCGCTGAGTTGAGGTTGAAGTTGAATTTGATCTGTAAATCAGGTATAATAAATGTTTAAAGAAAAAACGTGTGAGCAATTTAGCGAAAATAAATTAGTGCTGCAGTAGACGTGTGGCTTTTGATAACACAAAATACAACAAATTTTAAAAATGTGCCTGTTGGAAAAAACATTTTTTATGAAGTGGTTGTTGCGGTGGAAGAGATAACCACATTTTAGATATTTTTTGTAGCGAGTCAAAGAAATAAAGCCAGTTCGTGAAATAGATATTTATTGTGCATGTCGTAAGCTGTACAAATTATTTCGTTCTTAAGTAAAAAAGTTTAAGGTTTAAAGTTATGTTAGGTTAGTTTCAAATGGTGCCCATAGAGAGAGCATAGAGAGGGCACGAAAATCAAAAATTCGTTTTTGGGATACCATTGTAAAGGAGATAAGAAGGCTGGGAAGAAAGGAAGGCAAAGGAATGGGGAGGGATGTGTGTTTTGTGAAGACAACCGAACGATGACTGATTTACGGTGATGTTAGCACCTTCGTACTGCTGATGAAGTTCATCAGGTTTTTAATATAAATGCCTGCAGGCGTATCAAAGATTTAAGAATCAAGATACTGAAATCTTGGTCACGCGAAAGAAAAGAGTTTTAAGTTAAATATTAAAAAAAAATCAAGCTATAAGTACATCGAAAAAATTAATGAATAATATTGTAGAAAACAGGATTGCGAAAAAATTAAAATTAGCTGTTTGATGGCGTCGTGATGTGAATAGGCCAAATTGCCATATTTCATTTTAGAATTTATTGTTGGTAAATGGCAAACTGGCGGTCGCCGTAGCCGAATGGGTTGGTGCGTGACTACCATTCGGAATTCACAGAGAAAAAGTAGGTTCAAATCTCGGTGAAACACCAAAATTAAAAAAAAAAAATTTTTCTAACAGCGGTCGCCCTTTGGTAGGCAATGGCAAACCTCCGAGTGGGTTTCTGCCATGAGAAAAGCATCTCATAAAAACCCTTTTGCCGTTCGGAGTCGGCTTAAAACTGCAGGACCCTCCATTTGTTGAACAACATCAAGACACACATCACAAATAGAAGTAAAAGCTGTAGAAGTAGAAGTGTACGCACCAATTATTCCTTCGTTTTTTTATTTATTTTTTTTATTTAACCAGTTTTTGTGCAGTGAATTACACTTAAAATACCATCAACTCAATTTCATTCGCTTTAACTGCCTGTAATTACATCAGAAAAGAAGTTCTAAATAATAAAGCATCTTACAAATTTTATTTAGAGATGAAATAATTGTCGTAAAACAAAGTTCCACAACTAAGTACCGAATTTATTAACTGCGGCAACTCTCACTCAAAGTTTCAAAAAATGATATAGAAGAAAATACATAACAACGTCAACAAAAAAATTATCAAAAACCAATGCGAATGAAAAAATTCTCTAAATTTTTCTAATAAATCTCAAAATTATGAAGTATCCAAATGTTTTTTTTTTCTAAAAATAATTAAATATTTTTTAGAATTTTGTGAAAAATTTTAAATTCATTAAATATAGTATTTTTTAGAATTTTCTCAAAAAATATGTTTTTAAATCTAAAAATCATTAAATATTTATTAAAATGTTCCCAAATTTTTTTTAATAAATCTCAGAATCCTTACATTTTTTTTAAATTTTCACAAATTTTTTTTTCAATAAATCTCAAAATAAATTTTTTTTTTAATAAAAATCAAAATCATTAAATATTTTTTAGAATTTTCTCAACATATTTTTTTAATAAATCTCAAAAACATTAAATATGTTTTAGAATTATCTCAGTTTTTTTCTAATAAATCTCAAAATCATTAAATATTTTTTAGAACTTTCTCAAATTTTTTTTTTGAATAAAAATTAAAATCATTTAATTTTTTTTAGAATTTACTCAAAATTTTTTTTGAATAAATCTCAAAATCATTAAATATTTTGCAGAATTTTCTCAAAATTTTTTTGAATAAAAATCAAAATCATTAAATATTTATTAAATATTTATTAAAATTTTCCCAAATTTTTTTTTAATAAATCTCAGAATCTTTAAATTTTTTTAAATTTTCACAAATTTTTTTTTTCAATAAATCTCAAAATAAATTTTTTTTTAATAAAAATCAAAATCATTAAATATGTTTTAGAATTTTCTCAAAAAAATATTTTTTAAAATCTAAAAATCATTAAATATTTATTAAAATGCTCCCAAATTTTTTTTAATAAATCTCAGAATCCTTACATTTTTTTTATTTTCACAAAAAATACTTTTGTAAATCTCAAAATCATTAAATATTTATTAAAATTTTCCCAAATTTTTTTAATAAATCTCAAAATCATTAAATGTTTGTTAAAATTTTCACAAATTTTTTTTTAATAAATTTCAAAATCATTAAATATAGTATTTTTCAGAATTTTCTCAAAAAATATTTTTTTAAATCTAAAAATCATTAAATATTTATTAAAATGTTCCCAAATTTTTTTTAATAAATCTCAGAATCCTTACATTTTTTTTTTATTTTCACAAAAAATATTTTTTTAAATCTCAAAATCATTAAATATTTATTAAAATTTTCCCAAATTTTTTAATAAATCTCAAAATCTTTAAATATTTGTTAAAATTTTCCCAAATTTTTCTTAATAAATCTCAAAATCATTAAATATTTATTAAAATTTTCACAAATTTTTTTTTTAATAAATCTCAAAATCAGTAAATATTTTTTAAAATTTTCTCAAAAAATATTTTTTTTAAATCTCAAAATTATTAAATATTTATTAAAATGTTTCCAAATTTTTTTTAATAAATCTCAGAATCCTTACATTTTTTTTAATTTTCATAGAATTGTTTTTCAATAAGTCTCAAAATAACCTTTTTTTTAATAAAAATCAAAATCATTAAATATGTTTTAGAAGTTTCTCAAAATTTTTTTTAATAAATCTCAAAATTATGACACATTTTTTGAAATTTTCACAAATTTTTTTTTTCAATAAATCTCAAAATAAATATATTTTTTAATAAAAATTTAAATCATTAAATATTTTTTAGAAATTTCTCAGAATTTGTTTTGAATAAATCTCGAAATCATTAAATATTTTTTTAAAGTTTCTTCAGTTTACTTCTTCTTATACTCAAGCCTACAAATAAACCATTTTTCAGAGAAATTTAAAACCACGTTCGAAATACTAGGATCACTTAATATGGAATAGGTCCAACGTGTCGCTTATTCTTTAGTCTCATGCTAAAAACAACACGAAGGTCTTGCGATTCTCCTGATCTGACGCCATGGAGCTGCTTCCCATTCGATGAAGCCATTTTATAGACGTGGAGGCAACCAAGCAAATATCGGTGGAGGCACTAAAAGCTATACAAAAAATTTATTTCGAAAAAGCCTTCGAGAAGTGGTTGGCAAGCCTACTTCTGAGTGGCAATCTGAATTTTGAAGGTTAACCAGGTACTTACATTCTCTTTCATGAATAAATTCCGAATATTTTTGATCACGGCGGGGAGCATATTTTGCTTCAAATATGTGGTTTAATAGTATAACACTTCAGTGGTGTGTTGATGCTAAATTGCTCCACTCTCTCCAAGTCATAACCCAAATGCTCGTTGTTCAAAAATTAAATAAAAATAATCAGATGGACGTAGTTGCCATACGGGTACATCAGTTGTTTTCATGGTAATTTAAATACCTTTCATTTTTAATTAATTTCTTCATGGTCTTATTCATGTTTTTTTCTTGTTTTTTGGACTTTCTGAATGGCTTTCAATATTTAACCGGTTATGCGCGCCGGCTATCGCTGCTTTGGTAAGC
Source organism: Anastrepha ludens (assembly GCF_028408465.1). Taxonomy (NCBI): domain Eukaryota; kingdom Metazoa; phylum Arthropoda; class Insecta; order Diptera; family Tephritidae; genus Anastrepha; species Anastrepha ludens. Next base: position 31,968,598 of record NC_071502.1, read on the forward strand.
GAATTCCTATCAAATTGACAACGGGGCTCTCTTTCACTGCGTTGAACATCGCTGAGTTTTCGCGAAATTCCACGAAATTGTTCAATCAGTTTGTGTATGTAAATAAAAGCAGGTACATACGTATGCGAGTGGTATACCATATTATAAAAAACAAAAATCAAATTTCGAGATATCTTAAACTTGTGGAGTTTTCTTTCAGAACATTTACATTGAGTTCAATAACTGCAGCTTATGGACTAGTTGGTCAGATTTGACAGTTTATTGGTTTCTTACTCTAATACTTTTTTTATGATTTTTTGTTTCTATAATTATTATTTTTACAATTTGATATCCCACAAAAACCATATAAATCTAAATTGCAAGCTTTTCAAAAATTTGAAAAAATTCAACGAATTTTGATCAAAATTTCACCCTTTCTAATCAAAGCTTTTTTGGGTATGCAGTTAACCTATTGAATTTGCAATTTTTTTCGCTAGCAGTTTTGTGCATTTCTTCACATAAGGAATGTACGGCATATCTTTTATTTTGAGGAAAGCACCCAACAGCGTCAGCAAAAGAAATTATAAAAAATCAACCCGATTTTTGAGCCTACTGAGACTGGCACTTTATTAGACTAGAATTTGATGTACTATAAAACTGCATACCTTAAGTTTTTCTAAAAAATCTGATGAAAAGTGTGAAACTAATATGATAAACATTTAATGATTTTTTTATTTTTTATTTTGCACAAAGTTGGAAACTTAGATTTATATTGCTTTTGTAAGAGTTCGAGCTGCATTTCCATAAAAATAATTATTAAATTAAATAAAAAACTAATAATTGGAAAAACTTCTTTAATAAAAGAAAATTTTTAAGGGGTCCCGGTGGTTTAGTGATCGAAAATTTAGGGTATTTTTAGACATTTTTTTTACAATAAAAAAATTAAAAACGATGTTAAATTTGTGAGACCTTTTATTTAACTTATTTTACATACAAAAATGAAAAAAAAAATTAATTTCAATAATTTAAAAAATGGCGCCGAAGTTGACCCTCCCGAAAAATTTGACCTGGACGATGTTGTCCAGTTTGACTCTTCTATTTAACTGAAACACAAGAGCCAAACAAATTATTCATCAGTATGACTGTAGCTTGACGGCCGCCGTAACCGAATAGGTTGGTGCGTGACTACCATTCACAGAGAGAACGTAGATTCGAATCTCGGTGAAAGACCAAAATGAAGAAAACGTTTTTTCTAAAAGCGATCGCCCCTCGGCAGGCAATGGCAAACCTCCGAGTGTATTTCTGCCATGAAAAAGCTTCTCATAAAAATATCTGTCGTTCGGAGTCGGCTTGAAACTGTAGGTCCCTCCATTTGTGGAACAAAATCAAAAGGCACACCACAAATAGGAGGAGGAGCTCGGCCAAACACCCAAAGTTTTTTAATCAAAAAAAATACAAAATACTTGAAATAAGAATATAATTCTAGTACAGGCGATAGCCATTAACTACATATTGGGTTGGGGAAAAAGAAATGTCGTATTTGTGATCGAAATTTGACGCTTTATTTAACGTACTTAGAATTATCCGATTCAAGTCAAATATGCCCCGTTTTGTTCGCAAACTTGTTGCCATTTAGAAGGCAACTTCATTATCCCCCCTTTATAAAACCCCCTCCTCCTTATTTGCAAAAAACTCAGACAACCAGTTTTCGCAAGTCTCTTTTGAGGCCAACTTGGTATCACCAAGGGCGTCTTGCATGGACCGAAAGAGATGATAGTCACTTGGTGCCAGGTCCGGACTATATGGTGGGTGCAATAGGACATCCCATCCGAGCTCCCGTAGCTTCTGGCGGGTCATCAAAGATGTGTGAGCTCGAGCGTTGTCCTGGTGGAACACAACACCATTCCTACTGACAAATTCTGGCCGCTTCTGGTCAATCGCCTGCTTCAAACGGTCAAGTTGCTCACAGTAGAGGACCGAATTAAGGGTCTGTCCATAGTTGAGCAGCTCATAGTGGGTAATTCCCATCCAATCCCACCAAACACACAGCAAAACCTTCCTGGTGGTCAATCCGGGCTTGGCGATGGCTTGGGCCAGCTCACCGCTTCTCGACCACGATCTTTTTCGCTTAGCGTTGTCGTACGTGATCCACTTTTCATCGCCAGTCACCATCTGCTTCAAAAATGGGACAAGTGCGTTCCGTTTTAGCAGAGAATCGCAAGCGTTGATTCGGTCTAAAAGATTTTTTTGCGTCAACACGTGTGGCACCCAAATATCCAGCTTTTTTTGGAATCCAATCTTCTGCAAATGGTTCCAAACGGTTTTGTGGTCTACACCTAGTTCCTGACTAATCGAGCGAATGCTCACATGCCGGTCTCTTTGGATAATTTCAATGATTTTATCAGTCTCTACGACGATTGGCCTACCAGTACGGGGTGCGACAACTTCACAAATTTTCGCCGCCGCCTTCGTTGCATTTTTGCCTCTAAGGTAGTAAAAACGTAAAATATCACGAATTTTTTGCTTAGTGGACTCCATCTTTGACGCGCTATAACTTGAGACTGAAACGTACGATCACAACACTGTCAAAGAGACACTTGTAGTACAGATTGTCGTCTTCAAATCACCGTTTAGTGTGACCCGATACAATAAGTACAACGCAAGATATGTTTAAATGTCGCGCGCAATTGACAAAATACGACATTACTTTTTCCTCAACCCAATATTAAAATTTCAGACGATTCGGTTTAATAGTTTTTTTTTTTTTTTGACAACGCTAGACCGAAAAAAATCGTTTTGAGATAATTGAGTTTAAAGTTTGAGAGTGAATATTGATGCCGCCGCGGGATGAATCTGACTCTACTGTAGAATCAAAAATACTGCGAATATCCTTCCAAAAATTTGACAGTAAAATCGATCTTTTTAAAATTCTAGACCACCCTTAAGAACTTCGAAAAAAAAATTTTAATTCAAATTTTTGACATTTACTTCTATTTACTGCAGCTGCTGTATGTTTTGCTGGACAAGTGCAAATTTGCAACGCGCTGCGCGACTATGGTCGCTGTGACACAAAGGCCGACAAACCTGAAATGATATTCCGTTAAAGTTGAGCATTTGTGAGCAAAGACATAAACTACAATAAAACATTGTTAGTCGCCTCGATGTTTGACTGACTCAGTGACTTGTTGACTTGCTGCCGCCGGTGCAGAAGTTGAGCGGCAGTGCGCAATGGCTGCCGAAGAAGTAGAACCGCATGAACTAGCAATCAGTGGACGCACCCAAAAGAAGCGCAGTAGCAGCGCAAAAACAACTGGCGAGGAATACAAAAATGTTAGAAATTGTAGAATATAAAGTAGTCGCAGGAACGCAGCGAGTAGAATGAAGCTACACATGCACGCATATGTATGTAAGCATGTATGTGTCTAATTCCGAGCCAGTTCTGGTTCTGCTGCGGCTTAGCGGATATTACTGTTAAACTGTATTTATTTTTTTGTAAGTTTGTTTTTAATGTTTTCGGTTACGTATGACTGGCGGTGATCTAAAAATGTGGAAATATGTAAACAGCAACTTACTAGCACAGATGTTCATATATATATATGTAGTTGGCTAACATCTGTTAGCGTAGATATGTATGTAAGTATTTACATAAATGCAAGCAGTGGTCGATTAGCGCTTTGAAAGGGCGCATCGCTGATGTCAGGCTACTGCGTATGCCATGGGCTGGTGGCAACCAGTGTTGGGTAACTCTCACGGTTATATGTATGCACATATTGTAGTTGCATATGTGTGTGTGTGTATGTATTCACTTGTGCTATGTATGTATGTAGCACAATTGTTGACACAATTATCATTTCTTCTTTCTTTTTCTTACATTGCCACCTATATTTGTTGTTTTTTTTTCTTTTTTTGTGCTTTTTGTCTTCACCTTTTCTTTGTTTTTGCCGAGAATTGGTCTACTCAATAGAGCCTGTTACCGCATAACCGATTATCAGCAACAACAACGGTAGAGTTCATACATATATGTTTGTATGCAGGTACACACATACTCGTACTCATACATGAGTAGAGATTTATAAGTAGATCTAACATTTCTTCACTTAGTTGGAATGCATGTCTGTGTCCCCTAAGAACGAATGTTAACGAACGACAACTTCTACACAAACACCAACAACAATAGTATTGTTAAGCTTGTCGCCGACAAGATGTATTCAATTCAAAGTTGGCCAAACTATTAAATTAATAGTCTTATTGGCTTATAAAAGCACGCTTTCACATAAACATACAGGCGCATACTCGCATGTATGCATGTATGTATGCGTGTATTTATAATAAGGTGCGTATATGAATATTTTTTGCTCTTGTGTAAATGTATTTGTTGCTTTTCTTGTTATGCCATACAAATGTATCAGTATGTGTGTATGTATGCAGTCATTGCCAGTAATTGGTTGTTTATCCGGTTTCATTGGTCATTTCGCCATTTCGCCATTTCCCCTGCTGCTTAGTTGGATGCTCAGTGCGAGAAAAGTGGTTGACATGTTTCAGTGAGCTCATTTTAGGAATCAATGCTCCAATTGCAATTAAATGTGTAACAGTATTGAACATTTTTGTGTAGTTTGAGAAGTTCTAAAGTATAACAACACTAGAACGAGAGATTGTTTTTGTACATATACGTACATACATGTGTTATTATATACGCAGGTGATTTATGTTAATGTTATAAGTGGAGAAACGAAGCGAAGACTACATATATACATATGTAGTGTGTGGTAAGTATTAATTAATATTCTGTATAGATCGAATCCAACTTGAAGAATTTGCATTAATTTTAAATAAGCAAAGAAGATGCTACGGACGGTTAAAACCGGACTTTATATGCTTATATTATTGCTGAGATGACGTAATCATAGTCATATTTATACTTTTCAGAATGTTTGAAATATTACGGAAACATGGATGCTGAGCAATTTTGTTAATTTTTAGGTCACCTAACATTGCAGCTAAAACATTACATGTACATACATATGTAGTTTGAGGTTATGTCAGGTTGGAATACTTAGCTGCCCCAAAACAAAGTGTGCTGAAATGATAGATTTGTATATGCAAGTATATTAGATTATGGTAATTCAGCTGTAACTATATACAAAATTAGAACCAAGATATCTTAAGGTCAGCCTCTCGAAAGCAATACAGCTGAAAAATAAATGCTGATATGATTCTATCTCCACTTCTTCCACACAGCTACCACAGCAGGGACTCGATATGTTGCTTAATCGCACATTTGCTCTTCCCTTTGCCATAACGAACTTGATAGCGATATATCTAGTTGGAGTGGAAAGGAAAGGCAGTTAGAACAGCATGCGACAAATATCATCACTTGGATAGGAAAGATTTTGTATTAGTTTGGGGAAAAAGAAATTCATTATTTTCTCGGTTGATGGCTGTAGTGATCGATATCTTGTGAACTATCGATCAAACAATGCAAAGTTTATGCTCGTTGTCAAGGTGACATTTCACTCTAAACAAAAAGTGCGTGTAGCGTGAAACTTTCAAAGCAGACAAAGAAAGAGGGAACCCGAGAGAGACTGAGAGAGAGAGAGAGAAAGAATATATATCTAATAAATTCGCAACATTTGCAGAGAATACAAATAGACAAAATTTACAAAAAACGGAGAAGGGTCGATCGGTGTAGGTAAACGCCGAACACAAACCGTGGCAACAACGCGCACTACTCCGAGCGTTTATCACCCGCACAAACGCAGCGATTCGAGGACCGCAGCAACGGCACAAATTACAAATAAATCCGACCCCGGAATGGATAGCACTTTATAAAGGGTGGTTAAATTTCAAGGGCCGATGTTGAATGTGAACCACACCTAAACGTCAACGACACCGTTGGACTTCTTTCTTTGGGATTATTTGAAAGAAAAGGTGTACGTCGATAAGCCAGCAACAATTCAAGAGCTAAAGAATGAGATAATTCGGCACATTAACGGCATAGAACCTCAATAATGCCCCAGCGTCATCGAAAATTTGACCATCGGATGGAGGTGTGCCGCCGAGGCCGCGGCGGGAATTTGGCCGATATTTTGTTCTATACGTAATTGAGCCACACCAGTATTATCATAATAAAGAGAAATGACAATAATTTCCTAAAAAAAACTTGATTTTCTTCAAAATTAACACCGGCCCTTGAAACTTAACCAGCCTTTAGTACGCGCAAGCACTAGCTAGGAAACGGAAATAAACGCCAAAAAGTAGGCATCAAAAAAAAAAAACAGCCAAAAAAATGTGGACCAAAAACGCCCCAAACAGTGGGCACCAAGGAAATATAACACCAAAAAGTAGGCACCAAAAATATATTTCCTACAAGTTTGCACTAACAAGCAAGCGCCAAAAAGTAGGCAGTGTTATTTCTCACTAGAAATTAGCAACCACAAGGAAAAACTCAGGAAAAATAACCTAAAGCATATCTAAGATATATATGAGGTATAGCTCGCTCTCTCTCCTTTTCCTCTACGTTATATCTTTTTTCTCTCTCGTGGAACGAAAATGGCCAAAACGTTGCATGGCCTTGAAATTTACTCTCCATTCTCGCTCGTCCATCAACGCCTAAGAAGTTTCACTTCAAAAAATCTTTTGCTGTTTTTTGTTTGCCCCATTCAGTTACAGGGTGTTACCAATGGAAGTCAACAAAGAGAAAATTCGGTACATTGCACAGTTTTTCTTTGATAAAGGCGAAAATGCAGCCAAGCCGCTGAAATTGTGAATCGTGTTTGTAGCATTTTTTAAATAATGTAATAAAGTGCAAATTTGAAGTAGATAAAAAATCGCGTTGATTTTTCACAATTTTTTTTAACTAACGGAGTTGGATATTTTCTTCCATAAAAATATTTCGCGTATTCGTGATGTCAAAAATTAATGCTTAATTTTTCAAATTTTTTCTACTTCAAATTTGCAATTACCCATCAATAATTTTTGAAAACAGTCTCGGTACCGAGAAAAGCCTCCACTTGTCTTACTGCAAAGAAAAAGACTTGTCTTGACATGTAACCTAAGCCAAGGCATGGCTGATTGCTACTGTTTAAGACCAGCTACCACTCATTAAGGCTAAAACACAAAAACATTTCATTCTCCCAAATTGAAATATGTAATTATTTATAATATAATAATAATTGTTATTATTAAATTTTGGCGACGACTGAACGAAGAAAACAAATTCTATGCTAACTGTTAGCCGACTAATTGCTGATTGATGGCGAAAAAAATAACTGAAGGTATGACTAGTGATACCCGGGCTCTCAGGAGCTTAACAGTGGAGTGCACAGAGCCATCGCATTTCTTATATGCAAGTCGATCAACATTTCAGAAGCTTTGGAAAAGAAGAAAATAACAATGATTGACCTGAGAACGTTCGAAGTTACTCTCACGATAAACCAACGCCTGAAAATTTTGCCTCTGCCTCAACAGATAGTAAGCATTTCAGCTCGGTTATTGCAAGCCGGTTATTACAATAGAAGTTCTGAAAATATTTGAAGCTCGAGCAGAAATGAAGAGCATCGAGGGCCGTAGTTTTTGTTTGATTTCAATAATTTTAAAAATCACACTTCTTAAGATCAAACGAACGCTGGATTTGGTGTATTTTAAAAAGTGGGTCTCAACTTTATGTACGCATTTTAATTAATAATAGTATTTCTCACACCTGCATGCTGTTTTGCAGATAACCAAATAATTCGACAAACTGAAAAAAAAAATTCTTATATGAAATTTAGAGAAAAACACACCTGAAAGCTCAACAAACTACGCCTCATTTATCTTTCCCTCGATATTTCTATGGCATAATCTGCTTACTGCCACAGCTTCACTTGTCCGACTATCAAAAAATCACACACATTTTTCGGCGTTTATTATCTTGTTAAAGCGCAAGTAGGTCACATTACAAAAAACACAAAGTCTAACTGCAGAAGCAAACGCTAACATTTTTTCGACTAAGAATATCTAAGCTTTAAATATTTTTGTCTTTCGTTTGTCTGCCTTTTACACGTAACTAAAAAACGGTAAAGCACACACAGACATGCACGAAAATCGTAAAATATGCTATGAGAAATTCACCAATAGATTGGTCGCTGTACGAGTTTAGTGCTTGGCAGTTGGCAGTAAATAGTTAGCACCTCTTGGCGGCAACAGGTGGTGTGCACGCGCGCAACATCACCAATACAGGTGAGAATTGCGGTATTAGAAGCTGTTAGGAAGCCACTCGTGCCATTAGGAAATTATTTTCAATATTCCACATTTCTAGGTTGAGCAAATATTTTCTTGTATATTTGGCTGTGTCAGTGGAGCGTGCAAAGTTGCCAAGTTAATCAACAGCGAACATTTGTGAGCAAACAAGCGCCTGTTTCACTATCCCATACAAATGCCCAAAAACGGTTTTTGCATTGTTCTTGTTCATACTTAGTTTTCACTCATATTTAACTACTTTCCGATCTTGCAAGTATTTCTAACGCACGCACTTCAATTGATTTGTGTCATCTGTAATGCCAAACGGTATTCGCTTTAATGGGCTTTGTAAGGCCCTACAATTAATCTGAAACGCTTCGCACAAAGCGTTTTCGTTTGTATGTTTTTTTATTTAATTTTAATAAATTCTTATGAAAATATAGTTTATTCACTTACGAAAAAAAAGCATAAAAAGCTAAGCCTTAAGGGGGCAGATACCTGTAAACGGCCATAGTTTCTCTGATTTTCATTAAAAATATTTAAAATGAAAAAGTCAATATATTTTTTTCAAAATTGGCATACAGTTTATTTATCCAATAAAGTAATATAAACATTTTTTTTATTATTTTAATCATTTAAAATGGCGGATGTACACTCAATTCTTCCAGGAAGGTCGCAGTTTAGCGGTTTATTAATATCATAATTTCTATATGAATTAAAAAAAGTGGAAAAAAATTCGCGAAATAAAATGCTTAAAAAAAAAAAAAATTAATTTTGGGGCGAATTTTTCTACTATTTTTCTGCTTCGAAAACATTATTTTTTCGAAAATTTTTCAAAAACTTGTAAATTCACATGGAAAGTAATATCATAAAAAAGATGTGTGCAAAATTTCAGGGAGATCGGTTAATAACTTTTCGAGTTACCGTAAACGCCAATTCGAAAAATATACTTTTGAGAAAAACGCGTCTAAAGTCGGCAATGAAAAAAAAAAACATTTTTTTTCGAAATTTTACAGGTATCTGTCCCCTTAAACTGTGTGCAAATTTAAAAGTACTTCAAAGATTCATCAAATTTTTTCACTTTTTAATAAGAATTTTTAGAAAAATTTTGAGTATGCAATTTTAGAGAGACGGAACTTGTTTCCAAGATATTTGAATATACAGCATTAAATAGCCACAGCACAAGGACTTATTGACAAGTTTTGATAATTAGTTTCTTTCTTATTTCATTTTACAAGTTTTTTATGAAAATATACTCGTAGTTCATTCTTTTACAAAGACCACAAAAATTCAAGTTTCAAACTTTGTGCAAATGTATAGAAAAAGTTCCACATTTGCTTGTCAAAAGCCAAACTTTTTAATCTGAGTTTAAAGAAATACTAGTTTTGGGGGGAAAAAATCCATTATTTTGGCGTAGAATGGTTTGAAATGGCTGCATTTTCGCCTTTTCGCCTTTATCAAAGAAAAACTGTCCATTGTTAACACCCTGTAACTCACAACTGAATGGAACAACCAAGAAACAGCAAAAGAATTTTCTTAGTCTGAAATGTCACCTTGACAATGAGCATAAACCTTGCTTTACGAGATATCGATCACTACAGCCACCTACCGAGAAACTAACGGATTTCTCTTTTCCTAAACTAATATTTTATTATTAGTATTAATAAATTAAATTACTTTTTATTTTGTAAACTTTCGTCTTAACAGCTGTAAAACGAGGCAAGGAAACAGCTACAAAAAAAACTCGAGCTTGAAAAGCCCTGTACTCGTATAAAGAATATTTCGCATGGTTGTGAATAAAGTTCGCAGCTTAAGTCTTTTGCTAGCCGCAGTTCTCCATCTAAGTGCATGTGTGTGGGAGAAAAATAGCGTATCTAGGCGACTGAACGATAGTAATATTCTCATGGCAGTTAATATATTTACGCTCTTACTTAGTTGCACATTTTTTTTTAATTTTCTCTGAATGTGAATACTGTGCGTGTGTGTATATATATATAAAGTGTGTTATGCTACGTCATACTCAGCAAGGCAGAAGCGCCGTGATTGGGAATGCGCATCATTTAACGGCTTCGTTTACATTCAAATAGCTGTTTTAACTGTACATTTTAAAATATGTGCATATTATTATACACAAACCTATACACGTTTGCGCGCATTGGAAAAAGAGAGTTATTTGAATAGCATAGCCTCGCATACTCTCACATAGCCTACTCTGCTAGTCCAAACAGCAACCGAAGACGCAATTTGCATATATATGCAGCTCTTACATACACATACACATATACACACTTATGTGATTTTAATAAGAAAAAATATAGCGCTGAGCATCAAAATTTGTATTCGCTTACGAATCTCTGGCATTTTCTGATTCACAAAATTAATTTCTTTTGTGTGGATTATGAAATCAAAATCCATATGCCTACAGTTATGCTATTTTAAAGAAAAAATAATTATATTTATTTACATTACCACAACAAATGAGTAATGGCTGTTAATCCGCTGAACAATCGCCAGTTAAGCAATGGGTATTTGTGACTGTTATGACTAAAGGGTGTGAGTAACGGTTTCACAATGAAAACGAAAATTCATTCCATGACAAAACCAAATTAATGCAAATTTCAAACTTTGTACAAAATTCGTCAACTCCTCGACCAATTTTCATTAAAGTTTTAAATTTTTTTTTAAATCGTTTGGTTAAAATTTTTGAAATTTTTTGAGTCCTTTCCAACTTGCGCTTTATTATCCTACAATTCAATCGGCAATAAAACTACTTACCCAAATTTCTTTTTTAAATTTTTATTATCACCCGTCCCGATGCGATGAAGAAAACCCTTCCTTTTTTGCCGCTGGAGCAGTTGTTCACAGGCGAAAAAACGACGTTCAACATCCCTTGGTTTTAACTCATAAGGAACCCAGGATCCCCTGTTTCTGAATCATTCCCAAAGCATGCAATCACTTGGAAATGGATTGGTGGGTAACTCCTAATACTGGAGCAAGCTCTTCTTGCGTTTGACACGGATCCTCATTGAGCAATGCCTCCAATTCAACGTCTTCGAAGGTTTTTGGCCTTCCTTCACGTGGATGGTCGTCAGCATTAAAATCACCATCTTTGAAGCGCCGGAACCAATCTCGGCGCATTGTTTCACTTAAAGCAGCATCTCCATAAACATTTTGTAGCTCTCGATGCGCTTCAGCCGCCGTTTCCGCCGTTTTTTTTTCGAACGAAAGCGGAAAATCAACACTTCCCGCAATTGACGATTATTCGGCACAAAAACAGTCTTTTTCACAAAACCAAAAGTATCTGATACCAAAACAAAATCACTAATTTGTCGAAGCAGTTTGTTTACCGTATGTCTAAGCTCGGGTAATGATGTTTAGGTTATGTTAGAATCGACTAGCATACACGGCTGGTGGCATCTATTGACGAACAGCGGGAACTTAGTTGCGCACCTAATAAAAATTTAGCTAATGAAATATCAGCTCGTTAATATTTAACTAAAATTTAACACTTTTCAAACTATATTTCCACGTGTCGTTCGCAAATTCTCGGTTTTCTCTAATCTAAAATGGGGCAGTCGTCGCAGTTCATCAATGCGGCAGAAGAAAAACAATAAACAGATATTTTGTATGCGTACGAGTGTCTGGCTCCTCCAATCCACCAGCCCACATGCGTTTAAGTTTAGAGCATTTGCAAGCAAAAGTATTCAGGGCAGAGCCAGCATTTCATTAAATACTTTGTGTATTTTGTATTTTTTGTTTTTATTTTTATTTATTTTTTTGCTTTTTGCATTGCCAATTTCAGTGCAAAGCCTTTATAAAAATGAATTGAAACCTTCTTTTATTTTGTTTCACTTTTTTGTTGTGAACATTTTTTTCCGGTACATTAAACATCGGTTTCACAAAGCTGCCACTCATATGCGGGCTTAAGCTCTTTCATGAATATTTGTAAGTATGTACAATATGTACATACTTTTATATCCCTTCGAAATGTGGGTATATGCAAGTACATTCATACATACGCGTACCTGCACATGAATTGATGCCATTTCGAATTGACAGTACAACTCACAGCCTGACGCGCTTTCTCAACAAAAATGACAGAGCCATTGAATAAGTGAAGAGACTGCAAGCACAACTGTTTATGCTTATACTTTATACTTTTACATACCTACAAATGTCGCTAATTGTAAAGTTTTAAATGACTTGCAGCTAAATAGACGGATAATAAAGTGAGCAATCGACTACACAGCCTCATACCTACCTACAATTGCTGTGTGTTGGGATATTTAAATGGATGGGAAAACACAATTCAATGCATGAAAATTTTTTCAAAACAAAAAAAATAGCCTTATTATAGTCATAGCCTACTATAGTCAACAGGGATATCTCGACTGAGCCCCCATCTAGCACGGAAATTAAAATCGCAATCCACAAGCTTTAAAACAACAAAGCTGCTGGCTCGGATGGTATACCACCTGAGTTATTAAAATTCGGTGCTGATGCAATAACCCCACTACTCCGTCCCCTCTTACTTCAAATCTGGTCAACAAACACCATCCCGATCGACTGGAAAGAGGCCATAATAAAATCAATTCCGAACAAGGGCGATTTAAGTCGCTGTGCAAATTAGCGTGGCATAACTCGTTTAAATGCCGTAATAAAGATCTTGGCATTTGTAATTCTTGCGAGAATCGCCCCAGTTCTCAACAACATACTATTGCGCGCCGAACAGAATGGTTTTCGTCCCAAAAGATCGTGTGTAGATCATATTAACAGGCTGCGTATAATTATAGAGCAGTCAGCTGAATGGCGGTCGCCACGCCACTGTACCTACTCTTTGTGGATTTTGAGCGCGCTTTTGACACCTTGAACAGGCGCGCAATTTGGTATTCCTTGAGGACTAATGGAGTACCGGAAAAAATCTTCACCATCATTCAAGAACTTTATGAGGGAGCTGACCTGGTCACAGTGACATTGCAGAAAACTGCGAAGCCGACGAGCTGGCCAGACAAGGGACCTGTGGGGTAATGTGTCCGCAAAATGAGAGGATCGGGACCCCCTTGACAACCTGCGCTCTACTCCTGGAAGGATGGGCTCTGCATCAACTCAGCGAGTGCTGGGCAAGTACACGAACGTGTAGGGTCGCGAAGCCCTTCGAGGGATATCCTGGGGATGACAAAATGCCATCTCTCAAATTTCGTGGACATCCTCACGGGGCACTGTCCGCGAGGTATACATGCCGTGAGACTCACAATTACTTCGAGTCCTTTTTGCGTCAGCTGTATGGAAGATGAGGTGGAATCACCTCAGCACCTGCTCCTAAGCTGCCCAGCTTTCGCAGGACTAAGATTCAAGCATCTTGGCACTCACTTCTTTTCTGCGCCTGCTGATATAGCAGGTGTTGATAACAAAAATCTGATGAACTTCATCAGCAGCATAAATAGGTTAACACAACCGCAGACTAGTCACCGTTCGTAGTCCACAAACACTCACCATTCCCCATCCCTTCCCTCTCTCCCCTTTTTCCCTTCACCCTCTTGCAATGGTATCACAAAGGATGAACGAAACTTTTTTCGTCCAAGTGGGCCCTACTCTCTGGGCAACTATCACTACCTAACCTAACCATGAGGAAGCTGTGTGCAGTGTACACTTAAATAGCAAAAAGAGCGAGTTGTTCAGTATTCACAATGGTGTGCGTCGAGGTTGTGTGTTGTCGCCGCTGCTGTTTATCACTGTACTTGATGACATTATAAGAAAAACAAATATCGGGCATTCATTGGCGCCCATATCAGTAGCTCTGCGATCTGATCGACATAATATATGTTTTTTGACACACAAATTGTCTGAAGCACACGCTAAACTTACTGCATTAATACGATATGCAAGCCAAGTTGGATTGCGAGTCAACTTAAAAAAAACGAAGCTTATACGTATCGAAACTCCAAACCTGGACGCACTGACGCTTGAAGTGGGTGGCACGCTGGTTACAATTGAGGGCATCGAAAACTTCTGCTACCTTGGCAGCATAGTGTCAAAAAATGGTGGAGCGGAAGCTGATGTAAGTTCCCGCATAAACAAAGCTTGCCGCGCTTTCGACAGGATGAATCGAATCTGGTCATTCAATACAAGCATCAAACCAGTGTTACTTTATGCGTGCGAAACATGGAAGTCTACAAACATTTATCGACATTTGTGCATTATTCACCGCATATTTTGGCCAAGAGTTATCACCAACGAAAATCTTTTAAATATTGGGTAGTCGAAAAAGTCTGTTCGTATTTTGTCAATAGATGTCGTTGGAGTCATCTATCTCCAGTGCTACCAATCACATTGCATCATATCATATGGTGTTAGAAAGGTGACATTTTAAGCTTCATTTAACCAAAAAAAAATTAAATTCGGAGAAGTTGAAAAAAAGTTATAGCTGTTCAAAAATGAGTGAAAATAATGAAGAAATTCGCTATATTTTGAAATTTTTGCATAAAAAAGGGAAGAATGCCACGCAAGCCACCAATGAAATTAGTGAAGTTTACGGAGACGATGCTGTATCAGTTCATGTAGCACAACAATGGTTCGCTCGCTTCCGTTCTGGAAATTTCGATGTGAAAGATGCACCTCGCTCCGGTCGACCTATCGTTGAAAAAGTCGATGAAATTATGAAAAAGATTGACCAGGACCGTCACATAAGGCACATGACATCGCCAAGGCACTAAACATTCATCATCAAACAGTTTTGAACCATTTAAAAAGGGCTGGTTACAAACAGAAGCTCGATGTTTGGGTACGACATGTATTGTCTGTGAAAAATTTAATGGACCGAATTTACATCTGCGATTCTTTGCTGAAACGAAATGAAATCGAACCATTTCTCAAGCGAATGGTAACAGGAGACGAAAAGTGGATCAAGTACGACAATAATGTGCGAAAAAGATCATGGTGCAAGGGTGGTGCAGCTCAACAAATGGTCGCAAAGCCAGGATTGACGCCTCGAAAGGTTATGCTGTGTGTTTTGATGGGATTGGAAAGCAATCATCCACTATGAGCTGCTCCAGCCTGCTCGAACGATTGATTCTATACTTTACTGTCAACAGCTGATGAGATTGAAGCAAGCAATCGAAAAAAAAACGGCCAGAACTGATCAGCAGAAAGGGCGTCGTTTTCCATCAGGACAACGCTAGGCCACACACATCTTTGATGACTCGGCAAAAACTGGGAGAGCTTGGCTGATAAGTTTTGGTACATCCACCATATAGCCCTGACCTTGCACCATCGGACTACCATTTGTTTCGGTCAATGCAGAACTCCCTTAATGGAGTAAAGTTGGCTTCAAGAGAAGCCTGTGAAAATTACTTGTCGCAGTTTTTCGCCGAGAAACCACGAAAGTTTTACTCTGATGGAATAATATCTCTAGAAGAAAAATGGCAAAAGGTGATCGACCAAAATGGTACATATTTGGTTTAATAAAGTTCATTATAAATATAAAAAAAAATAGTTGAAGTTTGATTAGAAATACGAAAAGACTTTTTCGACTACCCAATATTTCAATGCCCAAGCCCATCGCAGCTGATATCAAAGAAGGCAATGACATCGCAAAGGTGGAATCCACAAGGCTCCAGAAGAAGAGGACGACCACGAACAACTTGGATGCGATCAACACACGCGGAATACCAATCAAGATGTTCCTGGCATGAAATTAGAAAAATTGCACAAGATCGCTCATGTTGGTCTGAGTTTGTTTCCCCCCTATGCTCTGATTAAGAGCGGTATTTCCTCATATAACTATATAAATAACTTCATGTACAAACTATTTATTGTTAATTTGACAATAGATATCAAAGAACAAAAAAAAAAAATAGTCATATGTATTTTTTAATAACTTATTCATGGCAAACTTACCAATATTACGTGTGGCCAGCAATAGCAGCTGCAGCGTCAACAATCCCAACCACCTTACGGTGCATGTCGGCCCACTGTGCTGCATTTTTGCCATTGAAAGTGGCCAACTGATCGTTCGCATTATTCTTGCGGTCACCGTTGAGGAATTTTGGCTTTTGTGGGATTTTGGTATTTTTCTTACAGTCATCACTGCTGCCG
The DNA here is from genome assembly GCF_028408465.1 of Anastrepha ludens. Taxonomy (NCBI): domain Eukaryota; kingdom Metazoa; phylum Arthropoda; class Insecta; order Diptera; family Tephritidae; genus Anastrepha; species Anastrepha ludens. Next base: position 31,984,888 of record NC_071502.1, read on the forward strand.
TAGCCGTCGCTGTAGCCGTTGGCTGCAGTGCGCTGCTGTGTCGCTCCACTTTTCGACGCATCACCAATGATAAGAATGTCGTTAAGTATATTTGTATGTGTGCGTTTTACTAGCCAACTAAAGTATATTTTCAATTTTGGTTTTTAATTTAAGTTTGTTTTGTATGGTAGGCATTCATGTTTGCTCAGATTCACGGCTGTGCTCCATACTGAAATAAGAAAAAAAAGGTTTTTTTTAGAAAAATTCATTAGGTCAAATGTAAATTTTATTTTCTGTGAATTGAATTATAAGTAGAAAAGTTGCATGTAAATAAAGGTAGCGCTGGTTGACGCTTCATGTGCTGGCGTACGCTGTTCTTATAAGAAAAATGTAAGATATGGCAGGCTAACTTTTTGGAGCGAAATGTATTAAGTGTCTGGTCATAAATTTTTAATATATCGGAACTAAAGGGGTTTTGAAGCTTGATTCAATTATTAATAGTTTGCTCACTAGTGATACTCGATTTTGACACTCCCTTACAAGAGGTTGTATTTAAGACGGTGAATAAAGTGGAATAAATTAAATCCTTTTTGGTAAAAATGGTAGCAAAAAAGTATTTTCTTACTTAAATGGAAAAAAACTGCAAAGGGTTTAAAAAATAAATTTTAATTAATATTTGAATGTAAACAATGGTACAAATAGAAGTTATTAGGGGAAATTGCCAAGTCTAATATTAAAACAAGAAATTATTTCACTTAATCCAAGATTTTATTTTGTGAATTAATTATTAAATTTAAAACCAATCGCGAAGTTGCGAAGTTTCGCCAATAAGAAACTATTTTGTTAAAAATAAGTAAATAATTGGCACGTCAAATTCTGTTAGTTGTTTGGCCGAGATCCTCCTCCTCTTTGTAGCGCGTGTCTTTATGTTGTTAACAAATGGAAGGACCTACAGTTTTAAGCCTATTCTGGCAGATGGTTTTCTTATGAGGAGCTTTTTCATGCTGGTACTGTGCTTTTCTAAGCCTCCTATGGACACTTCATTCATCCATGGTAAAGTGGGCTCATTGGAAACAAGTTCCGTCAATCCCAACTTTTTTATAATGAGGTATGCAATGTTATCGGTAGCGTCGGGACTATCCAACTATTCTCCCTTTCGTAACTCTTTGGGAAATGTTAATGCTTTGCAAAACATGAATTCCTTCTAAATCAGCACATCACAACAAATAAAGCATTGTAAATTCTCCACTCATCGACCTTGTATTACGTCAAATACTCTCTATATGTATTCCATGTCAAACTTCCATAGTTCTGAACATACCAAGCGGGTTTTTGCTCGTAAGCAGACCATTTTGAAAATTAAATGTTTTTTCTACAATACAAATTTTACTTTTCCTCCACTTTTACTCAACATTTCTAGAGCTAGCAACCCAAGGGAGCCGATTTGTCAAGAGATAACAAGAAAGCTGCTTACTGAGCAAACCTTTTATCATTGAATCATGGTTTTGAAAATAATTAAATTTTTTTTTATATTTTTTTTAATGAATGCAGCTGTTGTGTAAAGCTTCAACGATGCACTAACCAGGCCAGCATAGACTTAAATTATTAAAATAAATAAAAAAAAATGTATACTCCGACATATCAAAGAGTGCAATAAATAAAAAAAACACTGTAATCTCTGGCCTCCCATAGCACTTTTCTGAGAGGCTACAAAAAATAAGAAGGCACATATCATCATCATCATCCCAATAAATACAGCCCGGGGTGAGCCAGTGCTTCCTTCACAATCACGTTCCATACGACTCGGTCATTAAGTCGCTTCTCCTGGCGTTTATAAGGCGTAAATCTGCATCAACATCGTCTGCCTATTTTTTGGCGCTCTTCTACGCTTTTTACTCTCCATAATAAGAGAATTGAAGATATTTTTCGTAATTCTGTTGTCATTCATTCTGAGGAGGTGACAAACCATCTCAGCCGCTGGCTTTAGCGAAACGCCCGGTTTTTTGGTCTGATATCAGCTGTTCGAACCCATCATTGCAGCTGATTCTGTAAGATCCATCAGCTTCCCTTACTGATACAAATAATCTTCTTAGGATTTTACGCTCAGAAGGTAGTCGCGGGGACTGTCGTTCTCTATGTTAGATGTCAGTACCCACACTTCGCAGCCAATGTTGCTACTGGTCTCATGCTACTGGTCCTACAGATTTGTAGCTTACACGACCTCGATACTAATTTATTTTTGAGAAGTTTCAGGTGAGCAAAATAACTTCTATTAGCAGTTTGTAGGCTATCTTTTTTTGTCGAGACAGACTAGCGAGTTCAGCACTCAAACACAATTAAATCGATTGTACTGCACTCGGATTCCCTTTTTAATTTTCTTTAAATCTACTCGACCTCCGAAGAAATCTGAGTAGATCTTGCGGTGCCAAGGAGCCAAGGTGTCGCTTCTTAACACATCAGTGCCAAAGACCTCAAGCCTGATTCGAGCGAAGGCTGGGCAGACGCATAGAAAGTGCTCCATATGCTGGCCAGAGTGCACTGTCTGAGATTCCCACGTTTTCCATGAGCTTTGCCCATTGAAAATGGCCCGACATCAGTCCAACCAGCCTCGTACAGTCCCTTCTGCTTAATGACAGGAGGAACTGCGATAGTCGATCGAACATGGCAGGTAACATCAGTTTTGTCTATCTACAGCCTTGTAGGCTATCATTCACACCGATTAGGGGGCTTGCAGCGCTGCTAAGTTTTACACCCAGGTATTTAAAACGCTCTTCTTGAAGTGAAAAATATATGGACCGACTTCCAGGTTGCCGTAGCCTGTGACGCTTAAAGACCTAACGAGGCATTTTGTCTTATCGGCATTAACTTCAAGGCAATTTTCATGCTATGAAGCTCAAATTAAAAGTAAATCTATAAGCAATATTTAAAAATAAGAATAATATTAAAAATTGTTTTGGAGGATTTCAGTTGTTGCCACGATATCTCAATTCCATATAAAAAGCGAAATGTAAGCTTCGAGGTGGCGTAAAACGAAAAAAAAGAAATACTGACACAAATTGTTTGGCAAAATTCGAGTTTTTTTATTTTCCATAACCCATCAGAAAAATACAAGGCAGATGAGAACCTACTTTTCTTAAAAAACTTGTAAGCAAAAATTCTAGTTGAAAATGTGGAAATATTAGCTTGGGGGAAAAGCAATCCGATATCTCGTCAAGTAACGATCAAACAATTCAAAGTTTATGACAACGAGCATTTCACAATAAAAAAATTCTTTTGCTACGAGTATTTTTCGTTTGTTCCATTCAGTTGTGAGTTACAGGGTGTTAACAAAGAGAAAATTCGGAATATTTTACAGTTTCTTTGATAAAGGCGAAAGGGCGAAAATGCAGCCAGGCCGCTGAAATTGTGAATGGTGTTTATGGTGCCGATACTGCAACAACTAATTAGATGCAATTTCGGTTTCGTCAATCCCTTCAGGACTTTTAGATGTGAAAAAAATGTCGCCAAAATCACAAAAATAATCCAATGGAGGTGTGCCGCCGAGGCCGCGGCGGCCATTTGGCCGATATTTTGTTCCATACGTAATTGAACCCTACCAATATTATCATAATAAAGAGAAACGGCAATAGTTTTCTAAAAAAATGTATTTTATTCAAAATCAATACCGGTCCTTGAAACTTAACCACCCTTTATTTGTGCAAAATAAAAAATTTAAGTAATGGATTTATTTTTGCCCAAACTAAAACTATAAAGTACATGCAATAAATTTTAACAAAATCAAAAGCCTTCTCATTTCGGGTCAGCCCTAAATCCCAAGATTAAAAAACGGGATCCCGAAAATTTACAATTTACTACTAAAGTCTTTAACAAAATTTTATTGTCACGCGGTTCTATTGCGACATTAAGGGGTTAGGGGTATTTTGCTAGACAGTTGCTTTATTTTACAAAAATAATCATGTTTCGACTTGACATTAGCGAAATTTCAAAAAAAAATTAATAATTGTAAAAGCTATCGCGGTTTGTGTGGAGCCCATTTCCCCAGAAGTCCCTTGCGGTGATCATCACAAGTCCTTGGAGATTCTTCTAACAGCAATCGGACAAGAGAAATCAGTTTTATTAATACATAATCTTGTGCCTGATCGAAGCTTTTTTTCTTCAAAATTAACAATATGGCTGCCTCAGGAAATATTTTTCAGATTTTCGAGAAAAAAACCGACAATTAATTTTTTACAAAAAAATCGAAATTTTTGAGAAAAAAAATTCTTCGATCAGACACGAGTTTTTTATGTTTTTCAAAAGCAGTATAAATTTTATTAAAATCTACCTAGCGCTTTTTGAGTTACAGTGATCACCAGTTCAAAAAACATTAAAATTGAAATTTGAAAAGGTCGAGCCAAGGAGAACCAGGAGATTTGGTGGCTCCTAAAACACTCAGGCTGAAAAGCCCATTGTATTTAAAGCTATGGAAAGGTGGATAGTCAAGGAGCGAAGAAGAAAAGTATCAGAGAAAGAGCCAGAGACAGAGATAGAGATAGTTAGTCCGTTGAGCATTTTCCAGATTCTTTGGAAAATCTGTAAATATCCTCTAGTTTTAGAGAACGAATATTAAACTCGTAGCCGTGCTCTAGCAAAGGCAGGACACTCACAGAGAAAGTGCTCAGTGCTATCCGCCTACTCCAAACAAGACAGGCACACTGTTTCCCGCTCCATCCCCTCTCGATTAATCAAAAAACATAGTTTTGAGAAAAACGCATTTGAAGTTTTGCTGTCGGCTCCGGAGTGCTCAAGCGCCCTTTGTTAATTGTGAAATAACTCGAAAAGTATGTATTTGTCGGATTCACTTCAAATTTTCACACAATATTTTCTAAGAAAAGAGAATGCAAAAAAATCCAATATTTTGAAAATTCTGACTACCCCCAACCCCTTAAACTATTAATTTATGATTTTGTTTTTGTTTTTGTGTTGTTTGAAAATAATATTTGGCGCCATACATTTTAACACTATTTATTGGTAATAGCAGCGCTAAGTCCCCGTGCAACAAATATTTGTTCACTATACTTGTACAATTTATAGCTTCATTAATGACTTCACTAAATTTCCACTAAAACTGTTAATTAATATAAATATTTATGTATGTGGAGTATTCTTAAGTCAGCGCCAGCGCCAGCGCTCCGTGTCCATTCGCGAATGATTACTCAAACAGTTTTAGCAATCGTAAGAAATTGTCTGCTTCTTTGTATGTGAAAAATTCTCGAGTTCAATGGCTCACTTAAGTGATATCGCCGCTTAAGCTTGCTTATAAGTACATATACACACATATGCATATACATACACACATACACTTATGTAGTGTGATGTAAGTGTAATGACGGCGCAAATGTTGCATTTTATGGACACTAAACAATAAACAAGTAAATATAGTGAATGTCATTAAGCTCTCAGTGGCAAATGGCCAATCATTAAACAAAGGAAACTTGTTGCATAATAAAAATTAGTGATGACAAACAACAACTCTTTGGCAGATTACCGCAAAAAGGTAGAAGACAAAATGGCAAAAGAATAAATGTAAAAGAGTTAGCGAAGTAGCAGCGGATTAAATACAAATTCTTAGATATACAGGTATTCTGGGATAATAAAAAAGGGGCAGTAAACAATTTGCATAAGATAGAAAAACTATAACTAAAACTATTTAAAATGCAAATGCATACATAAACGCATACAAACACATATATGCTTGTAGACACATGCGACTTGATTACGATCACATTTACAACACTACAGTTGAGATTTTGCTGGATATACATGGCGGTCATTAGACCAAAATGCTCCGTGATTCGTTAGTATAGTGGACGGTGTGTGATAAACTGACATAACATACGTGCAAAGTTTGGAGAGCCCGCAAAGAATTGGATAGGATAGGTATACGTGTAACCGGCGCTATGAGCACAACTCCAACAGCGGCAATAGAAAGACTTCTCGACCGGCACCTAAGCAAATTACAATAGTAGTAAGAAACTCAGCCAAAACATCTGCACTAAGCCTGAGGTTGACTGGGCAATTTTCTCAAAGGCTTACATACCTACATTCGGCCGCCGTAGCCGAATGGGTTGGTGCGTGACTACCATTCCGAATTCACAGAGAGAACGCAGGTTCGAATCTCGGTGAAACACAAAAATTAAGAAAAAATATTTTTCTAATAGCGCTCGCCCCTCGGCAGGCAATGGCAAACCTTCGAGTGTATTTCTGCCATGAAAAAGCTCTTCATAAAAATATCTGCCGTTCGGAGTCAGCTTGAAACTGTAGGCATCTCCATTTGTGGAACAACATTAACACGCACGCCACGAATAGAAGGAGAAGCTCGGCCAAACACCCAAAAAGAGTGTACCCGCCAATTATACAATATATATATATTTATAACATACATACAAACTCCCGTAAGGAGGAGATCAAATCTCTTGGTGTGCAGGTAACATTTCTCTGATCTGGGTTCCAGGACATAGGAACATAGAGGGAAATGAAATTGCTGATGAACTTGCCATGAAGAGAACTGAATTGGCCTCAGAGAACTCCTACCCGGTCATCGGAAACCCCCTGACAGTTGTTAAAGAGGATCTGCGTAACGTATTTTTCTGGAAAGTGCAGAAAAGATGGAGCTCCATTTCTACATGTGCTATTTCGAAAACACTTTGGTCCCAATACGATATACGAAGCACTCAGAAAGTCCTTTGGACTCCTTGCCATTTAATTTCTAAGCTCACTGAACGATCGACACACATGCGGAAAAGCTAGGGTTACCATTTAACCTCCATTGCAGAAGTTGTGGGGACCTTTATGAGAAAAAGACTATTGAGCTCTTTCTCTGTAAATATCCAGGTTTGGCAGCTAGACAATTAAGGTCACTGGGTGCTCCTTTCTTCAATAGCTTGGGGCAGTGCGCCAACCTGAATCCCATCAATCTTCTCCATTATATCAACAGATCTGGCTGGCTGTAGATATCTCCCTATTGGAGGTCTCATAATATCATATCAACACGGCGCTTCAGTGCAACTTGAGGAGTGCCAGACTGGCACTTCAACAATTTCACCTACCTACCTAATATATAGTACATCACATAGACGGAAGATCAGACTACGTTATTCCACAAGAGGCCTGGTTTTGTATTGTAATAGAACAGAATGGCTGGCAGAAGGATTTAAAATCCGATTGCTATGCTTACAATTTCTTTGCGAATGAATCCAAAATGACGGAAGGAGTAGAAGCGGCTGTCTTCTGCTCGCAGTTTGATCTACAAAAGCCGTTCAGGCTTCCCAATCACTGTAGCATATTTCAAGTTGAAATCTACGCAGTAAAGAAAACAACTGAATTAGAGTTGGAGTTTAATCCACTCGACACTCGCACAAACATCTTCATTGATAGACAAGCTGATATTAAAACAATAATGGCTCTAATCACTAGCTCGGCATGCGGGCAACACTGCAGATACAAAATAGATGAGAGCCCTGCGAGAATTGACTGGTCACAATTTACTGGGTACCAGGGCACAAGAGAGTAGAGGGAAAGGCGAGAGTTGGCGAGCTTGTTAAGACAGTCATCCGCTTCTCTAGGATGAGTACGTTGAACATACATGAATGTATATCCCTCACTCTCAGTTCTGAAAACGGAGCTAGACGAGGGACTAACTCTGACAGCACAGTCTATATGAGAAACATCGACCTTCTACAGGATTGCCAAAATAATGCTACGAACTTGCAAGACGAAAACAACCAACTTTACTCTGTCACTGCCAAGTAAGGAGTGTAAAATATTGATTGGAGTATTGACAGAACATTGTCTCGCACGCAGCTAAAATGAGATTGGTCAAGAACGACGCATGTAACTTATGTGAAGAAGAAAGCCGTACGTTAGAACACCTAACAGTTCCCCCGGCAGTTGGTTCTACGTAACCGGAACGACCCGGATTTATATCCGGCCAAGCACTGTCACTTCAGCAGCATTCCCAGTATATGTACGCGGATTGTTTATGCTGCTACAACAACAACAATACCTCCTTGCCCACTGTCCTGCTCTAAGCCGAGCTCATTACAACTGCCTAGGATCAGTATACTTTTCATCTTTGAAGGATATTACTGACAAAAGTTAAAGTGTTTATTAAAACTCGCCAAGACATGCATCACAAACTTCTTACATATATGTTTAACACGACTGTAACAACACTGGTAACACTACGGACCCTTGTGGTCTAAGTGAGATATATTCAGATCAACCTAATATACCTAATCTAATCTACTAAATAATGCTCACAAAATAGGGATTTCTCGCACGGACAAATGCAGGAAATGCAGAGAGGATCTTGAGGAAACTTCGGAACACCTTCTGTGCGTTTGTCCGGCATTATCAAGAACGCGTTTAAAATGCCTAGGAGCCACACTATTTGAGGGTCTGCAGAACGTCTCGGAAGCGGATCTCCCAGCTCTGCTTAGATTCGCCAAAAGTGTTGACATTTTACATGATGTCTACTTTCAGTATTCGTAGAGGTCGGTCTCCATCTCGTATCGCTAGAAACCAATATTTCCTTGTTATAAAAACGGAAAACAAAGTTCATTGCAGATCTGCTCTCTTCCAAGCAACCAGTTAATATTGTAAACCAGTCCCTCGATTCACACAAATCATAACAAGCCCACGACCCATCTTTGAAGAAAGTCATATACATTTTTAGTTATTAAATGAACCATCTAATTCGCTACTTATGTGACATGCAATATTTTCTTTACTCAATAATTATAGTAGTTAAAATGGGACAGCACTTTATGAAAATAATCGAAGACCAGTAACGCAACTTAATAAAGGGTTTTCCAATAAGAGGTGTTATTCCCATAATAGATTAATGGTTTCGTTGTTTGTGTGGCACGTAGCGCCGTATTTTTAATCAATACCATCCAATTCCGGCCATAAAGAATCGTTAATCATATCTCGGTAGCGCAATCCATTCACCGTACCTGATGCTCCAGCTTCATTTTCGAAAAAGTAAAGTCCTATGACTCCGCCGGACAGTCAGCTGCTGCAGCGGCTTGAAAATGAAAGTTTATTGAACCGTATCGTTACTGGTGATGATAAATGGGTCCTTTACAATAATCCTTTTCGCAAACGCCAATGGTTAGATAAAGATGAAACACCAGAACCGACCTTTAGAGATGGGCTTCACCCCAAGAAGATTCTCCTGTCTATTTGGTGGGATATGGCCGGTATTGTTTATTATGATCTTCTGGAACCAAACCAGACGATAACTGCTGATTATTATTCCCATCAGCTATCAAACCTGAATGAGGCACTTAACAAAATCGAATAGAAGCAAAGTTTTGTTTCTCCATGACAACGCAAGATCTCATACCGCAAGGCAAACATTAGGCAAGCTGAACGAGCTCGGATGGGAGCTAATGCCGCATCCACCACTCTCTCCGGATATTGCACCTTGTGATTATCACCTTTTCCGTGGACTTTAATTCCATATGAGTAACAAGAACTACTCCTCAAAAGAAGCTATAAAAAGGCATATCGAAGCGTATTTTGGCTCCTAGGAAAAACAATTTTTTTGAGGAGGGAATTAAAAATTTGCCTAAACGTTGGGAAGACATTGTAAATAATGAAGAAAAATATATTATTGATTAATAAATACTTTAAACATCTTTTAATTTTAAAACCACCTTTAAAAAACGCACGAACTTATGGACTGACCTGATACAATAATCACCTTGAATTTTTCCGAGCGGCACAAGAAAATCAATAGAAAAGGCAGCGTACTTATTTTAATGACCATATGTGTATATTTAAAATTGCATAGCCAGAAATTTTCTTAAAATTTTAATTAAAAAGTTGAAAATTTTGAGATTAATTTTTTGAAATTTGTTAAACTTTTGTGCAGCTTCGAAACGTTGACTTAATTATGTGAGCCAAAATGTATATATGTACATATAATTGTACATGTGTATATGTTAGTACATTCTCATTTACATATACATACATTTATTGTACCAGCAATATGAATAGAGCAGCAGGGAATGAGAAAATACCATCAAAATGTCTTCGACGCTTCTACAGCGAAAGTAGTCAAAATCCACGTTTGTCATGCCACAATCGGCGACAGCCAGTTTGGCAGATCACAAGATAATAAAAGTCCAATATTTTTTATTTCTCTTTTGTCACATTTTGCAGCAGATTGCCAACTAAATATTTATATTAAGAGCCACATCTACGCAGCAAGCAATCTGATTCAACACTTGTATGTGTGAGTAGCTGCAGCTGTGCCCATAATACAATAATTACTTTATGTCGCTCTGACTCTTCGCGTGATTTTTTGTTTTTTTGTAAGTATCTTTTGTTTTCTCCGCCACTTTCTGGCAAGAGATTTATTCAAATGTTTGAAAGTTTTGATTTGAAGAATTGAAATACGCACAAATTTAAAAAAAAAAATTAAACAAAACAAACAATTAACATTTCAATCTGATCAATCGCCCAGCCATAAACACGCTAGCAACAGTAACAGCAACAGCGACAGCAACAACAAATGCAGCATCAGTCGCATGTTACTGATTTTCGGCATTATTTCCATCGCCATTTTGCTGCTCATTTGTGTGCATTTTTTGGTTATTTTTGTGCGAAGCGCAGTCGTTTTGCCACGTTGATCCAAATGCCTTTTTACTTTCTCAACAAAAGCCTTCTCCATAAAGCAAAGTGTGTAAGGCTTGTGGGTATGTATAGATATGTAAATTCATTAGTTTGTTTATAAGGCTTGAATTTTTTGGATATTAGTGCCGCTACAGCGTCTACGAATAAACAAATACCTATCAATCTTCGGTGATGGAGAAAGGTTGAATGCTAAATATTTGAAACTCTGAAGTTAGAAGAAAGACCGACTGCCATTTCTACCTACCTAATGTATAAGAAAAGCGCTTTGTCGATGAGATGACACCTCCAAAGAGTGTTAAGTATGGCCTCTAAGCCGCAAATGATTTGTCCCTTTAACACTGATTAATGAGTGCTGCTACACGGGCTTCAATGCGTATAGTGAAATAGGAATTAACGTTAATGAAATTATCTAATATCAACTTTACCGTTAGAAAATCTATTTATATTTCTATTTTACTACTTAAAAGTTCATTCATAATTTTAATACACAAAATATTGAAATATTGTTGGAAATTGTGTGTGAATTTACATGTTCATATCTGCTTATGTACAGTTGGATTGGATAGATCACAAAGTAAGGTGAATTTGGTTGTAAAATAAAAAATCTTTATTTATTCTTGTAAATCAATTTCACCCCCTTCAAAATAATCCCCTCTCGATGAAATACATTTATGCCAACGATTTTTCCAATCCCCGAAACATGCCAAATAGTCCATTTCCGGTATAGCCATCAGCACCTTCTTCGATTCAGCTTTTATCTCCTCAATCGACTCGAAACGCGTTCTCCGGAGTGGTCTCTTGAGTTTTGGGAATAGCCAGAAGTCACACGGAGCCAAATCAGGTGAATACGGTGGTTGCGGAACGATATGCGTGGAATTTTTGGCGAAATGGTCACGAAGAACGAGTGCAGTGTGAGACGGTGCATTATCGTGATGCAAAAACCAAGAGTTGTTGGCCCATAATTCTGGTCTTTTTAGACGAATTGCTTCACGTAAACGACGCATAACGCTCAAATAATATTCCTTATTAACAGTTTGGCCAGGTGGAAGGACTTCATAGTGCACCACATCACGAAAATCGAAAAAAACTGTCATCATGACCTTTATTTTTGAACGACTTTGACGTGCTCTTTTCGGTCTGGCCTCGCCTTTAGCACGATATTCGCTTGATTGGTCGGTTGTTTCAGGGTCGTAAGCATAAATCAAAGTCTCATCTCCCGTAATGATGCATTTGAGCTTGTCCTGATAGTCTGAACGCATTGTTTCACACACATCAACGCGACGACTTTTTTCCAAGAAATTGAGAGTTTTCGGTACCAAACGAGATTTGACTTTTCGTAGGCCCAAATGGTCTTTCAAAATGGTTTCCACAGATCCTTCTGATATTCCGATCATATCAGTAAGGTCTTTAACAGTCAACCGACGATTTTTGAGCACTAACTCCTTCACTTTATTGACGTGTTGGTCATCTGTTGACGTCGATGGTCGTCCGGAGCGCTCCAAGTCATCAACACGTTCTCGACCCTCTTTGAAGTCTTTGTACCACTTATAAACATTTTTCTGCGACATGGTCGAATCACCAAATGCCTTCTGCAACATGCTAAGCGTTTCCGCAGCCGAAATTTCATTCCGCAAACAAAATTTGATGACACTTCTCTGCTCAATCAAATCAGATATTGTAAAAATCGAAAAATGCACTCTTGGTCGTTTGGTAAACACAAGCGTAGATATATTACTGATAATGACATTCACTTGAAAGTTGGCCCAGATGTTATTAACAGTGCTGCCAACTCATGAAAAAATAACTAGAGCGAAATTTTAATCCCGCGAAGTTTGACAAATAAATTCACCTTACTTTTTGCCCACAGTATATGAATGTAAAGGGTGGTTAAATTTCAAGACCCAATGTTGAATGTGAACCACACCTAAACGTCAACGACACCGTTGGACTGCTTTCTTTGGGGTTATTTGAAAGAAAAGGTGTACGTCGATAAGCCAGCAACAATTCAAGAGCTAAAGAATGAGATAATTCGGCACATTAACGGCATAGAACCTCAACTATGCCACAGCGTCATCGAAAATTTGGACCATCGGATGGAGGTGTGCCGCCGAAGCCGCGGTGGCCAATTGGCCGATATTTTGTTGCGTACGTAATTGAGCCATATTAATGTTATCATAATAAAGAGAAATGATAATAATTTCTTAAAAAAATTGTACTTTATTCAAAGTCAACACCGGCCTTTAAAACTTAACCACCCTTTACAGAGTTACAATAACAAAAAACAAAAGTTTTTCGTGAGATATGCGTAGTCGATATTTCCTCTGTTGAAAATTTCTTCTGCTATTAAGTACATCAGAAAATTTTTAAGTCAGTTAACTACAGCTTTCGTTAAGTTTTTCATGGATGTCCGCTGTCGGTGTGAGGCCATGGCACTCAAAAGCACAGCGGATCAAGTCAGTAAGTTTCCATACTTCTCAAAATATAATTAACGGTTTCAAGTATTAACACCTTGGTAAGTTTGGAGGCGTATCTAAGTCGCCTGTCATACTTTGGTCTGGTAGCCGATTGTTAAGAACAGATTCAAGCGAACTCAAGGACTTCAGTTGCCCATATTACCAGACTTAAGTCCTGAGTTAAGACTTCATGAATTGCGCATACTGCTCGGGACTAGTGACCAGAGGCTGAGTCCCTTACACCCACGGTCGGCACAGGCTTAAAACAAAAATACCAAAAAATTTAAAAGCGAAAAAGTTCGAAACAGAGCTTTATTAATTTAATAAAAATAGCAATTTATGTGCATATGATAGCTGGGTTTATGCGTGAATGTTATTTGGAAGTGCGAAGGTTGGAATCTCCGTGCACGAAACAGCAAAATTAAAGAACAACCGCCGCCCCTCGGCAGGCAATGGCAAATCGCCGAGTGTATTTTTGTCATGAAAAAGTACCTCAAAAAAAAATATCTGTTTTTCCGAGTCGGCTTAAAACTGTAGGTCTCTACATTTGTGAAACAACATGAAGACGCACACCACAAATAAGAGGAGGAGTTCGGTCAAAGACCCTAAAAGGGCTGTAAGCGCCAACTAAATAAAATAAATAAATAATATAATAATAGCATTTGTATATCAGACTCGCTTTTTACCTCTAAGGAATAGGCACAATCCTCCCTTTAACTTTATTGAAGTTGATGAAATTTTTCTTCAGCCTAACATTTTAGATCTCGAAGCTTCTCAAACTTCTGGCTTTCTTGGCTCTGCGCCAAAAATGATCCGTACGTCAACTGATTCCGCCCCTCGTGCCGGTTGAGAGGATGAAGGCAATAGTTGAGCTTATTATAATTATTATTAAGCCCTCAGCGCAAATTTTTCTTGATCTTGGCTTTACTAATGCCACTAGCAGAGCTGAGTGAAGTGCAAAAATTCGCAGATGTGCGCAATGCGTTCTACAGGGTCCAACACTCGAAGTGTAACCAATTAAAATGGCTATAAATTTAGTTGGGAAAATTACTTTTATTCAATTCAAAGTAAAAAATGTGTGAAAATAACACAAAATCAAGAATCAATTTACTTTTGCTCGATATGACCACCTTTAACCTTGACTATGGCCTTGAGACAGTCCAGAAACGAATCGCAAGCTGCCCGAATGTGACTTGCAGATATTTTTTGTTGGCCCACTCGGGGATAAAGGCTTTTTTCAGCACCTCGAGACTGGTGAATCTTTTAGTTCGGACTTTGCTCTCCAAAATACTCCAAACTGAATAATCCATCGGATTCGCGTCTGGTGAATCTGAGTGCCATTGTATGGACGTTATGAGGCTCGGAACTTGGTTTTTTAAACATTCTTGGCTCGAGACTTGAGCTTTATGAGACGGTGCCGAGTCCTGTTGAAACATTCACCAGTCAGCCACCAAAATGTTTGTTTGCCCACGGTTTCAAAGCAACCTCCAGAATACTTCCTCGATAATACTTCGCAATTACCTTTAACGCCAGGCTCGATGAAAACGATTGGAGAGCGCCCATCTGCGATTACAGCGGCCCAATCCATTATCTTTGACAGGTGCTGCCTTCTGTAGCTGGTGGCCATTCGATGGCTCAATTTCTCGTGCCAAATAAACTCTATCGATTTGGATGTTCGGAAATTGACCGCTTTCGGCCAAGCGAAGCAACTCTGACTGATTGCTGCTTTGATTTGAGGCCATGCGCCTTTTGGCTCTTGTAAGGCTTGACTTTGAGATCATTTTTCAGTATGCGGTGGATGCTACGGTCAGATATTTTCAGTTCTTTCGCAGTTTCATAGGCACTTCGTCGGGGATTTCGCTCAAGTCGCTTCTTCACTTATTGCACCATTTCACGTGGCGTTGCAGTCTTTTGATGACCAACTCCATGACATTTCGTGATGTTACCAGTATTATTTTAGCGAGTAATGGAGCGATAAACAAAAATTTTATTTACTTTAAGGTGTTCGGGCTCCCGAACAATCGCTGGTTGTGATTTTCCAGCCAAATATAATGCAATCACACTTTTATGTTCCCGTTCACTCTCGGCAAAATGCTTCCGCGCGCTTGTAAACAATACTCTGGACTGTCATTAAGCTAACTAACAGACAGCTGAATCAGCTGCGCGAGCGGATCGAAGTTGATTACACTTCGAGTGCCGGACCCTGAATATTCTTCTTTTTCTTCTTGATTGTCGCTTAAGCGGTTTTAGCCATGTTTAACAAAGCGCCTTCTTTCTCGTGCTAACCAGCGCCATTCGGACACACCAAGTGAAGCCACGTTCTTCTCCACCTGATCTTTCCAACCCAGAGGGGGCCCTTTACTTTACTTTAATTAGTATCAATTCACAATATTTTAGCAATTCGCACGTTCTAAGCGCAGAGCACAACCACTTCAAATAGTTTATGGCCATCTACATTTATATTGTGATCCACTTGCTTTTAATCGCCACATCTCCTGGTGAACAGATGCATCAAACTTCAGAAGTTTTGATTCAGAAAGCTTCGAAGCACCGTATTGGTTTCATTCAAGCGCTCTCTTCGTTGATGTGAGTAATCATAAGAGTCGCTGCAGCTTAGTTGCTTCCATGGTGAAAAGACATTTAGAAGTGTTCTACCTAGCAGACGGTTGTTCGACTCTGGGCGAGTTTGACAGATATGCCGACGTGATTCGTTTATTGTTTCACAAAATTGAGCTAAGTAAAGCACTAAGCTAAAGTTAAACACAAAACAAATGACGTGGAATCCAAAATTCCCGTCAATTTTTTTTATTTTCGCTATACCTAACGAGCAAACCTGGTATCTATCATCCTTGAATTGCTTCTCACCTACAATTATAACTACTTATATATACCCAGATGCCCCAATACAACCCAATTTTTCCCTCTCCTATAGTACAAAATTCTGCAGAACCAACAAAATACCTTACTTTGGCACATTTATAATTTGTTAATCATTAGGTCACCGCCAAACTGGCATTGGTTACACCATCAGCAGCTGGTCGACAACAACAAAAATTTAAAATGTACAAATTACCAAATAATTGCGCACCAATACTATGGCAAGTTTTTGAAGTGCATTCCCAATACGTGCACTAGATTTTTGTACAGCGCCAGAAGTAAGTGAATGCAGCTGTGAAAATAGCTGCGTCTGCAATAATTTGCCCTTCGTAAAACGCCAGCAGCACAGCAACAACGTTTAAAAAGAAATACAAAAACTTTTGTTGAACTGAATTAAAAATAGAGAGAGAAATTTTAAACAGAAATAAACAAAGCATTGAATTGGAGCGATCTGGCCAATGTCAAAAATATCCAAATAGAAAACTGTGAACTGTGAATAAAAATCACACAAAAGCAAATGTAAATATGTAACGCAAACGGGAAAGACCCAAAACTACAAATAAAATAGTGAAATATGAAGAAAAAATCTATGTAAATATGTAGCAGAAAAAGGAGTTGTAGCAAAAGACGCAGAAAAATGAGTTCAGTCACTCTAAACTGCAACAAAACAACTGCGCACAACAGATATCAAATTAGCATCGAGCTCAGCTATTGTTGCAGTTGGAGTTGAAGCTGGCAACCCGAAGTCGAATTCAGCAGTAGCGTCTTAATGAAAGTGAAAGTACTTAGAAAGGTTGAATACGCCGTAAGCATTGTACTTCTTCTTCGTCTTCTTTGTGCAGCAGACCAACTGCTGTCATTTTTTTGTGCTTTTACTGCCCAACGAACTACCGTTTTCAGTTCTTCATTGTAACGCCAGCGGCACTTGAGAGCAAACTTTTAACAGCCAATTGAGTAGATTTCCTCTAAATTGCCTTCAAAATGTAAACAGCGGGAATTTTACAAAAACAAAAAACATTTTTGATTTTCTATGTTTTATGCACTGGCGAACTTAACTGAGTGCATGACGATTTTGTTTTTTTTTTTGGAGAAATGGTCTTTCAAAAGACGCGCCTGGATGTGGTGTTAAAATAAAACAATAAAACAATAAAAATTCCCTATTTCTCTGTTTCACTATTTTATTCAAGAGACGCGACTTAATTAAATGTGTAAATTATATGTGAAAAATTACATCATTTAAATGTCCACCATGCGGATGTCTACAGGTAAAATCCGCAAAACATTTAATTCATGAATGCCCAATTGTTGAGAACATAGAAATATCGATATAGAAGTTTGCTCAGCAACAGTTTGCGCCACAGCAGCACAAAAAATATTGCAGCAGGGAATAATTGACACTAACTAAGACACTTTTGTGTGAAGTTCCCCAGTTGGTCGCGCAAAATAGTCATAGGTTCAGTTGAGAGTTTCCGCCTTGCGCACAAATTTCAGAATAGCTGCAACAGGGGTATTCTTGATTTCATTGCTCTCAATGAAAGAGGTGCACTCTTGTCTACATATGTAAAAGGTCTTATAAAAGTACGTTCACACATACAGCGATTAGCAATAAATCCACAAAAATTAATCTATGGACGCGTTCACATATGGCAGATTAGCTGTAAAATTGACAATCACCAGTCAAACTGTTTTGAAAGGTTTTGGATTGGTGGAATAGTAACGATATGAAGAAAAGGCAAGAGAAGCAATAATTAATTTAATTAATTTAAAAGGAGTCCTTATAATCTAGTTTTATTTTATAATCTCCGATTTCAGGAGAGAAATTTTGTATGCGTAAGCTAGCTTTTTAAATATGGATTGGGAGTTAAGCTCGAAAAAGTAGATAATCTCGTTAAATGAAAATCTATTATAGGGCACATTTCCGTAAACGCACTAGATTTTCATCGAATTACAGTATAAGAACGATTCAATGTCTACTGATCCTAGTAATATTATTGGACATTGTCGTAAAACCTTCTGAACTTTGGTTTATTTGTAGACTTGGTTGTAATAAGCAACAAAACTTGAAAAATATTAAAAAATTTTGAGATTTATTCCATTTCGAACATTTTAGTATAGAATTTTTTAAAGTGATTTTTTTATTAATTTTTAAGGGTAAAATTTTATAGTTTTATTTTTATTTTTTGAGGATAAAATTCAGCAAAAAAAATGTATTTAAAAAAAATTAAAAGAAAATTTCATTTTCTAGGATAAATCATACTTTTTAAAAAATATGTTTGTGGGAAAAAATTATTTTTCTTGCTAAAATTCACAAAAACAATTTATTAAAAAAAAAATTAAAAAACAAAATGATGTTCTAGAATAAAGCATACTTTTTAAAAAACTGTTTGTTGGAAAAAATCATTTTTTTGGTAAACATTTTTATGAAAAAATTTTATTTCCTAAAAAATTTTGTGAAACAGTTTTGTGAACAATTTTTTTTTGTTTTTTTGAGAAAGAGCTCTCTTCAGATTTTTTCTTAATTTTTGTTAATGTTTTTAAATAATTTAGGTTGATATTTTCCCAATTTTTTTTGAAATGAAATTTTTAATTTTGTTTTTAATATATAAGATAAAATTATTTAAATTTTAGTTTTAGTTTTCTAGGATAAAACATAATTTTTACAAATAATTTTGTGGGAAAAAATTAACTTTTTTTGCAAATATTTTTGTCAAAAAAATTTTCTTTTCTCATTTCCGAGGAACCGCTCTCCTCAGATTTTTCTTATTTTTTTATAAGAAAATTGTGAAAAAATGTTTAAAGCAAAAACAAAAAAAAAACACCGTGTCAATTTCAAAAAAGAAGTCTCCCCAGATTTTTTCTTTAATTTTTTTGTTTAAATTTTCAATTCCTTTTTAAATTATTTAGGATGATAATTTCCATTTTTTTTTTAGAATTTTTGAATTTATTTTCAAATTTTTAAGATAAAAATATTTAAACTTTATTTGTATTTTTCTAGGATAAAACCAAATTTTTAAAAATAATTCTGGGGAAAAAATTAATATTTCTCAGTAAAAATTTTTGTCAAAAAAAGTTTTTTTTGCCATTTCCGAGAAACAGCTATCCTCAGATTTTTCTTATTTTTTTATAAGAAAATAGTGAAAAATTTTTGTGATCTTTTGTTTTTGTCATTTTCTAGAAAGAGCTCTCGTCAGATTTTTTCTTAAATTTTTTTTTTAATTTTTTTTACATACTTTATTTGATATTTTTTTTTTTTCAATCAAATTTTTTATTTTTATTTTTATTTTTAAGATAAAATTATTTAAATCTCATTTTTAGTTTTCTAGGATAAAACATAATTTTTAAAAAAATTTTGTGGACAAAAAATTAATTTTCTGTGGAAAAATTTTGTGGAAAAAAAATTGTTTGTTTTTTGTCATTTCCGAGAAACAGCTCTCCTCAGATTTTTCTTATTTCTTTTATACGAGCTTATACAGTACTAAGCAATCTGTACGAATTTTATAATTGACTTCCTATAACTTTTTAGCGCAATCCTCTTACACTAGAATTCAGTGTGCAGTCCCTAATCCCTATTAGTGGCTTACTGGTAGAACTAGCGGCACTAATAAAATAAATAAATGATTGGCGCGTACACTCCTCTTAGGTGTTCGGGAGAGCTCCTCCTCCTATTTTGTGATGTGCGTCTTGATGTTGTTCCACAAATGGAGGGACCTACAGTTTTAAGCCGATTCTGAATGGCAGATGGTCTTTTTTATGAGGAGCTTTTTCATGGCAGAAACCCGCTCGAAGATTTGCCATTGCCTGCCGAGGGGCGATCGCTACTGGAAAACACGTTTTCTATTATTTGATGTTCATGCTCAAACCCACACGCTCCCGAAAGGTAGTCACGCACCAACCCATTCGGCTACGGCGGCCGCTAATGGTTGCTATCTAAAATCCTCTATGAATATTTTTAAACATAAATGTTTGCTAAACGGATTAAATTACTTAACACCTGTAATATACACCCCTCCTATCCCACCATGCGAATCTTCCATTGTTCGAAAGAGAGCTGAAATCTTCTTCTGCTGGATCCTTTAGGACTATTTTCCTTTCACTGCTTCAATGGACTCAAACACCGTGGCTTCAAATGTATATTTCAGCTTGAAAAGGACACAGATGTCGCATGGTGCCATTACGGGCAGACAAGGCTAGTGACCGGGCACTGGCACGGTGTACTGGCCCATTAAAGCCTCTTAACAAATAATGCGTAATTAAGCATTTTGGTAGAAAACCCATGACTTATCCTTCCGCCATTCATGTCGTTTTTCATTATTCTTTCATAGAGTTCAGCAAAATGGTGCATTTAGTTTAACTGACTAATAGTTTGACCTTTGGGGATCCATGAATATCGAAAAAGAAAAAACATTATCACTGCTTTAAATTTCGATTCACCCATACGTGAATCACTCAAAAATGGATGCGTGTAATACAAATTTATTACCATATACGAATACTTCTTTCGTGGGAAATTGCGCAACAATTCGTTGCTCAAATGCTACACTTAAATTTTTTTCGGCTAAACAGAAAACAAGCACCCATCAAAATGTTTACAAAAGCAAGAGGCGCCGCTTTCGAAAGGGAAGACTTCATGCTAAACTGTTGGTGGCTGCTGGCGTCCGCGTCTCTAGCAGAGTCAGTCTCATTATTTAATAGCCGCATCATTTCTCACTGGCAACTAATGTTTAAAGTCGTTGACTCATAATTTTTTATGAAATTCAAAGAACAATCAGCAGCTATTTTAGTAATTAGTGGCCACTAATAATGGCTACTGACCGCTGCCTAAATAAATTTAAAGTAACAGTTTGGCTTAAAATTAGGTGTGGTGGAAAATGCTTCGATTTGGCCCTATTGTGCGTTTAAAAAACGATTGTAACTCGCACAATCTAGCTAATTTTTTTAGAGGTTTTTATGAGCTAGGACCAGAAATAGTCAAAAAAAAATCTTAAAAATTTCGGTTAAGAGGATGAATGAGAATTTTTGTTCTATGTATGTTCTTTCTGCCTAATGAAAGCGTAACCACGATAACTTTGAAACTATTTACCCAATACGATTCTAACAAACTGCATTGCATTCTTATAAAATTTATTATACGCAATTAAATACGCATTCAATAAAAGGTATAGTCCCCAGCCTTAGCTATAATGGCCTCACATCTACGAATCATATTTTGTGTTCATTTCAGCGTAAGCTGTGGAGGTAATCGGCTCCAAATTAGACGAATTCGCCTTGATGACTATTTGACTGTTCATATTTGTTTTCCCGTTGAGTTTTTGCTTCACCAGAACTAACGTATGCAACTATTCACTTAAATGAAAAACTCATCCGTGCACATTGCGCTTGCCCAATTCCGGTCTAAATTTCCTTCAGCCCACGCAAGTATTTTTCAATGAGTTCCATAATTTGAAGTCTTCTGCACATAAGCGACTTCAAATCGTGTGTTTTGATACATTAACGCGACTTTTTCTTAAAACTGCTTTAGCTTCACACAACGATAACTTCGACTTGTCACAAACAAATCAAAGATTTTCTGATTTTGCTTTGGAGAGGTACTTTTTGTTTTAGGCTTCGTCCGGGAAAGCCGTTAACGTTTTTAACTTCGGTGTACCGTTGGTTGGTCGGTTTAGGTGGTGATTCGTCCAGAATCTAACGAGCGCTTCCGCACCACTTTGTTGCCACATCATCGTTACCAACTTATTTAATGGCTATTTACAGCATGACTATATACAGTCTGTGCGGTTCAAGAACCTTATTAGGATGGTGACACTTAAGCCAGACAGTTTTTCGAGACTCTCGAATAGCATTTGGTTAGGCTTAGCATTCTGTCCTTCCGTGGGCATGGTATTCACAGAAGAAATGGAAGATTATTTCCCTTTTTTCCGGCTGTACACCATTTCACACTTTTATTCATGAAAGTCTTTGACTTCTTCAAATATTTTGCTGCAGACACGTGACAATTTTGAACCTTTAAGGTGTGCACATAGGAATACTGCTTCACATCGTTTTTCATACGCGAACTCATTTTGTAAAAACAAGGTATGCTTTCTAAATTTTTCACAAAACTAACAACTTGCACAACGAGGATTGCGGAAAGGATACGCCTATTTAGTAGCATTTACATTTTTTTTTAATAAAGGAATTCTGAGTTTGAATTTTGCCAGACGCACTTCCATTAGACAGACTGTGTGTAAGTGGTTTTGCGGTCATTTGGCACAAAATCCATTTTTGTAGTTTTTTATTGAAGCCATTATGCTTGAGTTTTGCCGGCTCCGCTTCCATTAGAGAGCCTGTATATTGTAAAAAAAGCTTTAAATTTAACCACTCATTAGACCTAAAGCCGTTTAATAAGAAAATATACCAATTTAAAAGCAACGAACGAAGCAGAGGTAAGGCAAAATGCAAAAGGCGCTGCGGATTATGAAATAATATAGAAAGTGTTGCTGCGAGCAGCTCCATAAATGCTGATTTTCTCTAAACTACAGTTGGAAATAAAAACAATAAGTAAATGCAGCTTAAGGGAAGTTTTCGTCTACATGCCGGCATCATTTTCATAAATGTATCTCTAATATGTAACTGTATATATGCACTTATACGAGTATGCACCACAATCATAAACTAATGGGTATCGATTTTGCCATTTATGTGTGTCCAATAAAGTGATCTATGTAGTACTTTAAAGGTTAGTGTGTGTTATTGATCTAAATATCAGCATATTGCCCCTAATAAATGAGTATGAGCTATACATTTCCATTTCGCATTATGTATTTCTCATACCCATTTGCAGTAATGGACATGGATTCCCATTAAATTTATGTTCATCCATACACTGTGCTGGCGGAAGGGACAAAAACACGAATATAGCACACAGGCATGTACTCATGTATGTGTATTCGTACAAGGCTATGCAATCACAAGTATACAATTTGGTTTTTTGTCACAGTAAAAACCGGTTTACAAAATTACTTTTGCTTTCGCAGAAGGGCACTAACCGGTGAAAATTTTCGCAGCCTTCATCTGCGGTTTTATATTCATTTTGTCTTACGGTGTTTCTGTGCCTTTTATTTATTTTCTCCCGTGTTGGCTTTTTGGAAATCAACGGCGTATGAGTAGGAATTATTGTATATGACTCACAAACACTTTCCGCTGACAACTCACAAGACAACCGAATGCGGATCTGCGCACCAAATTCACCATGGCCTCATAACATTTTGAATACTCATTTTGTTTATTTTACGTACGTGCACTTGAATTAGTCTTACTTTGCACAAATAAATGTAACTTAAGTCGCACAATGACGCTTTGGCTGCTGTTATGCAATGCTATTGATTTATGCATTGGTGAGTCAGAGGCGATTGCAAAACTGAAGAGTTTTGACACGAACCTCCCTTGAATGGCCCATAAATCGATATCGATACTGAGTAAGTATTTAAATGTATTGAATTGAGATCGTAGGGAAAGTGTGTTAGTGCTGTTCATACGGTCAAACATGTATACACTCGTGATTACATAATGAAGCCACTTTAACTATTTACAATATTCGCAAATTTTTCATGCCCCATCTTTTTCGTTAATTTCTTATAAAAACATAATTTTTTGTATAGCAAAAAACTTTAAAAATAAAAGTTCCGAACTTTGTACAAAATTTACAAAAATTATTGTAAAAAGAATTGAAAATTCCAACAAAATTTTTAACTTTTTTATCAGAATTTTTAGAAAACATCCGGGTATGCTGTTTTATAGCCCATTTAATTTAGATAGAAAGTCTCATTTATTTTTTATAATTTTTTTGGCAAAATGTGTTGCGCATTTTCTTCCATATAGGGAATGCTCGAAATTTTTTATAAGCAAAAAATACACAAGACGGTCGCAAAATATTTTTTTTTCTCAAAATTAAAAATGTGAAATTTTCAAGAATGTTTGAAAGAAAGAAAGTTTCAAGTTTTAAAATAAATTTATTAAACTTTTTAAAACTACGTACAAATTTTCAGTTTAAGTTCATGTGGTTTTTGTTGTAATATAAACTATATATTTTTATAAAAAGAATACGAAAATTAAATGAAACATAAATAGAGTTTGTCTAATAGAAGCGTGGTCGGCAAAATTCAAACTTAGAGTTCCGTTGCAAAAAAAAAAAAAATTTAAATGCTGTTAAATGGGCGTATCCTTTCCGCAACACACGTTGTGCAAACTGCTAGTTTTGTGAGAAATTTAAAAAACGTTTTTACAAAATGAGTTCGCGTATGAAGAACGATGTGAAGCAGTATTCCTATGCGCACACCCTAAAGGTTCAAAATTGTCACGTGTCTGCAGCAAAATATTTGAAGAAGTCAAAGACTTTCATGAATAAAAGTGTGAAATGGTGTACAGCCGGAAAAAAGGGAAATAATCTTCCATTTCTTCTGTGAATGCCATGCCCACGGAAGGACAGAATGCTAACCCTGACCAAATGCTATTCGAGAGTCTCGAAAAACTGTCTGGCTTAAGTGTCACCATCCTAGTAAGGTTCTTGAACCGCACAGACTGTATATAGTCATGCTGTAAATAGCCATTAAATAAGTTGGTAACGATGATGTGGCAACAAAGTGGTGCGGAAGCGCTCGTTAGATTCTGGAC
The DNA here is from genome assembly GCF_028408465.1 of Anastrepha ludens. Lineage (NCBI taxonomy): Eukaryota > Metazoa > Arthropoda > Insecta > Diptera > Tephritidae > Anastrepha > Anastrepha ludens. The sequence goes on from NC_071502.1 coordinate 32,009,529, forward strand.
GAATCACCACCTAAACCGACCAACCAACGGTACACCGAAGTTAAAAACGTTAACGGCTCTCCCGGACGAGGCCTAAAACAAAAAGTACCTCTGCAAAGCAAAATCAGAAGATCTTTGATTTGTTTTTGACAAGCCGAACTTATCGTCGCGTGAAGCTAAGGCAGTTTTAAGAAAAGTTGGCGTTAATGTATCGAAAGACACGATTCGAAGAGGTTTACGTGTAGAAGAGCTCAAATTCCAAAGCACGTTGAAAAAACCGCTGCACTCAATTCCGTTTGCAGAACGGAATTGGACAAACGTAATATTCACGAATGAATTTTTCCTAAGTTAGTCCGGGTGTATCGCTGATAATCGACAATCCAGCATCCAGTTAAGGCTCATGTTTCGGGCTGCTTCTAGGAAAAATGATTTTGAGGTTTATTTCTATTCAACGCCAATTCGAATGCAGTTTTGATGAATAAAATTTACCAAAAAGCATTAGTACAGTCAGCTGCGAAGATATTTGGAAGAATTAGACAGTAAATAAAATTTGCGTTCCATTAAAATTATGCCTCTGCATGGCTACAATTTTTCTTACGAAAATTCACAGCACGTTAACTTACGATTATGATTAAAAATATATGAATATATATTAAATTATTTACAGTAATACCAATACATATATACATATGTACATGGATGTACCTATGAAATTCTAAATCCGGCATAGCAACGGTTTTTCGCACAGATTTAGATTTCACCGCCAGACTTTTACGACCACACTCTCAGTCATCCATGCTTAAATGCACAGCCTAAGTAAGCCTCGTTATTGCAGCTACGTCTGTTGAGCTTTCTATTATTTATGTAGCGTGAAAAACTCACCTTCACTTTATAGGCGCGTCTCGTTACAGCAGCAGCGGCAGCAGCCTAATCCAAACACACGCACACACACTCGTCTCACGCTTGTCGCGAATGCCGAAGAAGTAGCGATATGTGCAGCGAAACAGCAAACGGCAGAGAGATGTTTATTAGCAGGCAGCGAACAGCAAACAGCGTTCAAGTGAATAAACAACGCAAGTGCATGCGCATCTGCTCGTGAGCGCAACAACGCGAGCGCTTCAAAACGCAGTAGGATTAACACGCACTTAAACACGCACAATCACGTACGAAAGCAAGCCACTTGAGGGATATGCTTGCATAAGTATTTTTCATAAATATTTTTCACGCTGGATTTTGAAACTTTTCTTTTGAGTACTTAATTTTTTGGAAAAAGATTTTAGGAGCTTTCAACACAGTGCAGCACAGTATTCATTAAAAGTCATAGAACGAATCTAAAGTGCATAAATGTGTATGGAAATTATTATTCAAGAGTCAAATTAATCACTTGTCAATCAACAGGAAATATGGAGTAACAGTTATTATTTATTTACATACATCACTACATTTGTGTACACAATAATAGCAGCGCGACATATTAAAATGTTTCGACTACTTCGTTATTTTTTTCTCGTTTTTTATAAAAATATATAAGTCGTTTATACTACAACTAAAACCATGCCACTAAAAGATTCTAACTTTGTTCAAAATTTAAAAAAAATTCTTAAAAATTTCAAACTATTTAATCAGAATTTTTAGAAAAATTTCGTGTATGCAGTTTTATAGCACATTGAAATTTGGTTCTCTTTTTTATTTCGGGTTCTGTTGAACGATTGATTATATTTACAGTGAAGGACTTAAGTCTACTTACAGCAGCGTACTCTCTTATTTCTCAGAAGGTTTACACTAATTGTAAACACTGTTGATGTAGTTTTTTTCGGAATTCATATTTCTTCATGAATTATAAAAATTAAATTAAAGAAAGTGAGCTTTATAATAAAAAATTTACGAAACAGCAACATAAAAGCGGTATGACAAAAGCAAAGCAAACTTTGAAAAGTATTACAACAGCTGCAAAGTACCGTTATTCGAACATTTCAATTGGTAAGTCGTCGTTGCTATTAATTCTTCATTGTGATAATTCGTATGAATTCGAATGAAAATAAAAGGCGAACCGGCCGCCCAAAGAAGCTGCCCAGAAAAGATGTAAACTCCATTTTAAAGGAAATCGACCAAAATGCGACAATTAATGCTGCGAAATTGGTCCAACATATCGTCGAAACATCCTGAAAAAGCGTTCATTCAACAACTTTTAAAAGATATCTTAATAGGAGTGGATAATTCAGCAGGGAACAACGACAAAACCCTTTGATTCCAGGAAGAAGCTGTCGCCTTCGGTTTGAGTTTGCACGGGCACATATTGGCAAGTGAATGGATTTCTGGTCTAAAGTTTTATTTACTGACGAATCGGAGTTCAATATATTTGTAAGTGACTGGTTGGGCTAAAATATGGAGGAGAAGCAATGCGAATATAGAAATGAAAAATTTCATCTCTACCGCTGTCAGGCACGGCGGTGTCAGGCATAGTGATTTGGGGAGCTATAGCTGCTTCTGGCGTTGGAAAGATAAGCTTTATTGAAGGTTGTATGGACCAATACGAAATAAAATCATATTAGAACAACATTTGGAGTTGTCAGTAGAATGCTTGGGTCTTGGACAAGTTTGAGTTTTCCAACAAGACAATGACCCTAAGCATACTGCCCTGATTGCCAAAGAATGACTTTTATATTACGCACCAAGACAACTAAATACACCGCCACAGAGTCCGGATTTAAATCCGACACTATTAGAAATACCTCTATTATTTGATTTATTTGGTGTTTTGTGCCCGGGATTTCGAGCACATACTCGTACACTCCCAAATGGTAGTCACGCACCAACCCATTTGGCTACTGCGGCCACTGATTTGATTATCCACAACTTTACGAAATCGTTAATATCCCAAGATGCACAATTTTCGCAATATAGAAAAACTTTCGAGCATTCGTTATATGGAGAAAAATGCATAACACCGTCAACAAAAAAAAATTATTAAAAATCAACGCCAAATCAAGCCAATTTTTAGTATTATTATTATGAGAGGATTAAGTGCTACGGCCTAAAAGATGTACTGTGCTCCTTGAAGGACTGAGAGTATTACCTATATTTCTCTCATCTTGCATAAATTTTAGCATTTGTCCCATTTTATTGTGTTTTGTTTCCTACTCTGATAAATTTTGTTTACCCCGCTTAGTGCTGCGCACGACGTCACCACGTAGTTGGTGGTTTCATATTCTTTTCTACAGCTGCTTTAGACTGGCGCAATAATGCATATATCAAGCTTTAATAATTTACAAAACCGCATACCTAAAATTTTTCTAAAAACTCTGACAAACAAGCTTCAAATTTTAAGGGAAATTTGTCATTTTTTTTTTTTGTAATTTGGCACAAAGTTAGAAACTTTGACTTATATGGTTTTTTTGGTAGTTTGAATTATATTTTTATAAAAAAAAATACAAAAAACAATTATTTCTTATAAATGAATACTAAAAACTTTGCAATATGTCGCGCAACTATTATTGTGAGCACAGACGGCTGTTTATGTTTCTCCTCGAGCCTTATCGAGCTCATTCATGCTAAATTATAGATTTTCTACTTAAATTTTCTAGATTTTCTACTGTCAAAAGCGATGCCATCGAAGTGTGCGTGACAGTTGTCAAAACAAGGCCCTGCTAAAACATTAAATTTGAACTTGAAAGACCCTGTATATGCACACTTCTACACTACATCATTGAGAGGAGTAGCAAAGCCCGCCACTGCAGCTGCTTTGGAAAATGGCACAAAGAAATAGCACAAGTAACAGTTTCTCAGCTGCAATTTTTGGAACGCATTTAAATGCCAAATGCACCAGCAACACAACAAAACCGAAGTTGTTGTAGAAATAGTAGTAAAAACAAGAACATCGAGTATGTTCTCAAATTTGGTCTCAGCCTGTTGAAAAGAGTAAACAAAATCTTTTGTTACTGCTATTTTACAGTTCTTACGATTTTGTTGCTTTGACGTTGTTGTTGTCTGCTGTTGGTTTTTATACTCATTCGCAACTATTTAAGTGGAAAACTTGAATGACTCTGACGATTTGGCAGGTTTGTCACTTGGTCGACAGGTCGGTTGTTTGCACGGCGGCTAGTCATTCCTGTTTCATTTCACCTGAGTGTCCGGTTGGCATTTCTACTCACTCTTAATGGCATACAAGTGCACAAAACAACTCTCATGAGCGCGATTTAGCAAGGCTAACAACCAGCTAATGTTGGTGTTGGCGCTGTCAGAATTGTGCAGCCGATACGTACATACATACACATATATGCATACATACATGCAAGTGCATACATGCATTATAAAAGCACACACATATGCATGCTTTTATCCTTACATAAACTTGTTACTATTCTTATTTGCTGGGCAATGTTGAGCGAAGATCAATCAAATGGAGGCTTCACAGCTTGCGTCGCTGTCGATATAATGGAGAAAAATTCGAATTAAAGCGGAAAAAATCTACTGTTATCTTCGTAACAAAGAGTACCAACACCTTTACGTTGTTATGTATGAAACCTATTAAGCGATAAATTAGCGAAATTAACGAGCCTTTCAATGAATTTTTGGCATCGTGCCGGTATAATTTACTTAGTTGCACCAAGTCCTTCAGTTTAGCAAGTTAATAGGTTTAATAAGTATCAACGTGTCACAGTATTTTCTACAAAGTAAAAAATCAAGTATCGCGCAGTGATGGAATTTTTATTTTTGGAAGTTTTAAAAGCAAAGGAAACTCAAGAATGAATGTTGGAAGTGTGTGGGGACTTTTCGCCATCGATTTTTTTTTTGTTTGTTTTTCCTTGTTCACTTCTTTCGGGAGCATAGGGCCTCGACAAGACTCAGTCTTGTGATGGTTTCATAAATCTATTTTTGATTTCTGACAGAGTAGGTGATTAGCGTGCCGCTACCAGTCCTCAATAGTGGGAATGCCCACCTGCCGTTGCTTAGGAACAACGTCTTCTTACTGCTTGGAGCGCCATCTGTGTTTTACTTTTTTCTGGCAGAAGGATCGCACAAATGGTTGAGGACTTTGCTAACTGTTGGTGTGTCTGCGCTATTACCGCGGTTGCACGCTTCCTCTTGCTGGCGCCACTGATGCAATGTGTAACTGCGTATTTTTTTTTTTAGAAACAGAGAAAGTAGGTAAATTTTGAAAAATGGCTAGGACCGTGTTTTACGTGGTATTCGAACCCACAACCTCTGGGATGGTAGGCTAGTGCACTTACGCTAGTCCACCGAGGCCGCCATCTATTGTTACAGTATAGAAAGATGGGCAATAATAAAACGCAAAAAAAATCTCTATAATTTTGTGTCATTTTGAAATAACCTCACTTTTGCGCAAGTGGATGAAGAAACAGAATTGAAGGGCGAGTGATTCATTTTCAAAAAACGAGAAGAGTGGGCTTTTACCCTTTTTGACAAAAAATAATATCTTCATAGAGTCGATATATTCATCTTTCTCGAGGGATAACAATTCTTCCGCTTTTCAACTGTTTTCTCTACTTTACAACCAGTTTAGAGAGAGTAGTTTGTTCAGAAATTTGTACTTCAACCTTTTTTTTTGTTCCATGTTCACTCCTCTCGGGAACATAGGGCCTCGACAAGAGTAGTATAAGAAAAAATGTCCACCCAAGGCAGATGCCCTTTAGAATACGTCATTGTAAACACCCTGTAAATTAACTCTTAACACTCACTGAATGGAACAAAACAAAAAACAGCAAGAGAATTTTTTTTAGTGTGAAATGTCACCATGACAACGAGAATAATATTTAAATTGTTTAACTGATACTTTACGAGATATCGATCTCTAAAGCCATCTACGGAGAAAATAATGGTTTTGTTTTTCCCCAAACTAATTTAAAACTTTTTCATTATTTTTCTTTCAATATGTCTTACAGTTTCTTTTTTCAACGCTTTATTAATTCATGCAGTAAAACGTTTAGTTATATTTTTTTAAACCACTCAAACCAAGACCACAAAAAAAACCACATGGTTTCCAGTCAAAAAAGAGAGCGACGCTCACGATATTTATTGATTTCAACGGTATTGCACACCATGCATTTTTTCCAGAAGGTCAGACAGTTAATAAACGCTATTATTTGCGCTTTATGAGGCGTTTACACTAAGCAATTTGCCAAAAAAGAAAGGATTTGTGGGAAAACAACTCGTAGCTTTTGCACCATAACAATGCACCGTCACACATTGCCATCATTATCACTGAATTTTCAACCAAGAACGAAACCATCCTACAGCCAACGAATTCCCCTGATATGGTTTTCTGCGATTTTTTTCTGTTTGATCAAGACTAAAAACCACTGCGGGGAAGGCGTTTTAATAGTAGAAAGAAAATAATGAAAAAATCGAAGACGACTCTATTGGCTCCACCGAAAATATAGTTCCAGAAATGTTTCGAGAGCTGGTTCAAACGCTGGCATAAAAGCGTTGCAGTTGATGGGGACTACTTTGAAGACGATAATATCATTTCTGAGGAATACAATAACCTTGTTTTTTGAATTTTCTGAATATATTCCACGAACTTTTTAATCAAGGTGATATGAAAATATTTATTGAAATTCCAACTAAGACGTTTTCTCCCACACCAAGATGTTATAATGTTAAATTCCGATTGGCGGGAAATTGAATCCCCAAAACCTTGTAAACATTTTTATCAAAAAATTAGTGTCATCCTCGAAGTGCTAGTTCTTGAAGACAAGAAAGTTGCTCGCCAGATAGTAGTTAATCGCCAAAAATTCAATAACATACAAAAATCAACAAATACGAAATCATTCGTACAACCAATCATTTCACCGCTGTTGTAACGGAGCCATCAGGCAATCAAAGCAGCAGCCACGCATTCATTCAACAAATGTCGACGGTGATTGCCAAATTGCCAGTTTCCAATTGCAAGATTGCCAGCAGCAACAACAGTTCTCTAGCAAACTGAAACTTACGCAGCGTTGGCGTGGATGTCAATCGTTAGACGATCAGTGTATTTCTACAACAACATTTAAGCTGCTTAAATGAAAATAAAGCGGTTCAGTATCGCTTCGTGATTATTCTTGTAATGAGGTTTCCAATACGAATGTCACAGCTTTTGACTCTCAGATTGGCTCTTTGTATTATTGTATTTGAAAAATGATAGTGGATTGTTAGGCAGGTCAAAGAGGTTTATAATCGTTGGAAATTTATTAAACACATCAAAGATCAGTTCACCAAACTTGTAGAGCACAATGTAAATTCCGGGAAAGAAAAATTGACATGGTAAATTCCTAAAATTGGTTTATGGAAGCATTATTCGTGTTACTCACGAAACAATGGCGACAAATGTGGGAAAAAGTGACTGAGAGTTCAAAACTTCGGGTAAAATATTCAAAGCGGAGGTTTGTTGTATGGCATTGAAGAAATCTGATGTACTATAATCACTAATTACATAAGCCCAACTTTCTTGTGGTCCAGACTTCATTACCGTTATCTTGACTTACCGTAAAAATAGATACATTTACTCAACATATAATTTTTTAGCACTGAATTTTTTTTTTTTTTTCGTATTCTAATTTCCAGTTGTTTGACAATTTGCCGCCTACAAAGTGTATAAAAAAATTATGTTAAAAAAATACCGACAGTTTTATCATTCGGCAAACTTGTTGCGTTAATTTTTTCAAATACGTTAACCCTTACATATTTATTTCAAATAATAGATTTTAATTTTCAAGCTTGCCATTCCGTTTTTCGTTTTTTTGTGAAAAACGCAACCGATTTCTGCTATGAAAATATTAGGTTGGGAAAAAAGGAGTCCATTATCTTCTCGGTAGATGGCTGTAGTGATGGATATCTCGCAAATATCGCTATCTTTGTTTGTTCCATTCAGTTGTGAGTTAACAGTGGAGGTCAACAAAGAGGAAATTCGGTACCTTTTACAGTTTTTCTTTGATCCAGTTTTTTCTTTGATTCGGATAAAGGCGAAAATGCAAGCCAGACAGCTAAAATTGTGAATGGTGTTTATGGTGCAGATACTGCGATAGCTAATTACCGGCAATTTTGGTTTAGTCGATTCTGTTCAGGCATTTTTGATGTTAAAAAAGAATGTCGTGAATGTCGATAAAATCACAGAAATAATCGAAGTTTAACGGCATGTTAGTGATCGTAGCACTGCTCAGGAGCTTAAGATCGACCATAAAACCAATTTAAACCATTTGCGCATAAACTTCACGCAAAAATATTGGATTTATTTTCCCCCAAACGAATATTTTTTAAGATTCTCTTAGGAAGTTGGGCTATACAAATCATGGAAAACTCTTGCTAGTGTATAGTTTATAGTTTATTTATATTTTATTTTTTTAATTGGAAAAGTAATGAATTACAATCACAATGATTTTAAAAGCATTAGCGGCCTTATAGTTTATTAATCTAGTAAATTACAGAAAATATTTGAATATTTGTATTTTTCATTTATTATTATCAACTCTTTGAAGTATTTTTGAAAAACTTTTATTATTAAATCAATTTGTGGAAACATTAGAAAAATTTTATTTTTTTATTGAAAACTTTATTTTTTAAGTAGCTTCTAAAGCTACTTGCTCTGTTTTCATATATTTTTTTTTTTTTCTTATTCAAAACTTTTATTTTTTAAATTAAACCATTAACCAGAATTAAATTTAAAATTAACCGGAATAGTTGAATTAACCATTTGGTATTGTTTGGTATTTATATAAATGTTCTTTATTTCTCTTCTTCTCTAGAAGCTTAACGGTTTGGTTTTCATATAAATTTTCTTGTATTTTATTTTTTTTTTTATTAACACTTTTTATTTAACTAGAAGCTTACTTATTTCGGTTTTTATATAAATTTAATTTTTTTTTTATTCAAAACTATACTTTTTAAATTGCTTGCTTGGTTTGTATATATTAAATTTTTTATTTTTTATTCAAAACTTGTATTAAGTACTTTTAAATTTAATTTAACTTGTTTTTATTCAAAACTTTTACTTTTAAAGTACCTAAGAGCTTACTTGTTTGGTGTTTTATTTATATATTCTTTTATTTTATTTTCTTTTTATTCAAAACTCTTATTTCTTAAATTAATAAAAGCTTATTTGTTTGGTGTTTATATAACTTTGTTTTTAATTGTTCGATTCTTATATAAATTTTATTTTGTTTTTATTTAAAACATTATTTTTTTTTAATTAACTAGAAGCTTACTTGGTTGGTTTTTAATTAATTTTTTTTTTACTCAAATTTTTTATTTTTTAGTTTGGTTTTTACATAAATTTTGTTCTTTTTTATTCACATTTATTATTTTTCAAAGCACTGAGAAGTTTATTTATTTGGTTTTTATATCAACTTTCTTTTCTTATTCAAAATGTTTATTTTTTTAAATTACTTACAACCTTACTTGCTGGGCTTTTGTATATTTAATTATTTTTTTTCTTATAATTATTTTTTTTGTTTATTTATAATTTTTATTTTTTAAATTAACTTGAAATTTGCTTATTTGTTTTTTATATAAGTTATATTTTTTTAATCCTTTTTTTATTTTTTTTGTTTGGTTTTTACATAAACTTTTTGGTTAAAATTTTTATTTTTCAAATTACTTAAAAGCTTACATGTTTGGTTTTTATATCAACTTGCTGTTTTTATTCAAAGTTTTTAATATTTAAATCACTTTGAAGCTTTTTATACAAATTTAATTTTTTTGTTTTGTTCAAATCTTTTATTTTTTAAAGTCCCTAGAAGCTTACTTGTTTGGTTTTTATATAATTATTTTTATTAAAATTTTTTTTTTAATTAAGTAAGCTTCTAACTTGTTTATTTTTTAATCAATTTTTTTATTGTTTAGTTTGGTTGCTACAAAAATTTTATTCTTTTTTATACAAAATTTTTAGTTTTCAAATTACTTAGAAGCTTACCAAGCAATGTTATATACTTTTTTTTTTTTTTGTTAATAAAAACTTTTATTTTTTAAATTAGCTAACCGAAGTTTATTTGTTTGATTTTTATATAAATTTTATTTTTTTGTGGATTTTTTTTTTAATTACTTAAAAGCTTATTTGTTCGGTTTTTATATAATTTTTTTTTTTGTTATTAAAAACTTTACTCCTTAAATTTTCTAGAATCTGACTCGTTATCAAGTAAACCATTTCCGAGTATCAATTCCAGAATTTTTTTGTAGCTGCAAAGCAGGCGAATACTTACAAATACACATAAAAATGCTTCGAAATCAGTTTAACAGAAAAGCCAAAAAAAGTAAATAAAAACTTTGCAGACCTGTGTAATTAGAGCAAGTATTATAGAGATTTCAATCCATTCAACAAATAGTGTGAAGATCTAAAAATCTATCTAGGGAATATATTTTTATATCTAACACATAAAAAACGACGTATTCTACCAACAACTTTAACACCATTACACAAGGCGTCATATTAAAAAGAGGCTTCACATATAAGAAAATGGAAGCCAACAATTTTCGTGCCACCAAAAATTGCAAATAAATCGCATCTAATTATTTAAAAAAGGACTTTGGTTGCCTCAAAAAACTTAAGCATCAGAGGCAGGCAAAAAATATTAGGATCCATGATTTTTCGGAAGTGTCGGTCACGGAGAGCTTTGATTTATTTGGAAGATTAGGAGCTTTTTAGTCATTCTTATGCCACACATCGAACAGTCAATTTACTTTATACTACACATACGACATATGTATGCGTGTCTGTATGTATGTATGTATGTATGCATACATCTATCTGTAATTGCTAATTACCGCTGTGCAACCTCATTTAACACTCGCGTACCCATTTGCTATCAGTAAACAAAAACAATAAGTCACAAGAACATACGCCCAAGCTGTTGATGAGTAGTCACACATAAATATGCAATTCAATTAAGACGCATCGTTACACTTTTATTTTTTCTTGCACTATTTTCCATGGCAAGTTTTCATATTTCAATTTTTTTGCCTTTGTTTTTATTTTCTTTCGCAAATTTTATGCACATACATACACTTTGTTTTCTTTTTTTCCTATTACATTTTTTCCACTTTTTCCACAATTTCTATGATTTTTTTTTCGATTTTCTTTTTCATATCAACTCTTTCCATAAACATCCATCCGTGCACATATCAGCATTAAGTGAAGTTTTGCGCGCACATGCGTTCATATACACACAGAAACATGGAACTATGCACACACACACACACACACAAACATGCATATATTCAGACAAATGAGCGAATGCTGACGAAAAAGAAAGTTTTTTAAGCCATCTTTGCAGTCATATCTGCCACTGCATATCTGCCTCTCTGTGGGGCATATACTTATGGCACACACATTAATAACTGCGTATGTATGTCTGTATGTGTGCGTATAGGAGTACGTGAATGCAAAGTGTGTAAGATATGCGTTTGGTTCACAAAATTCACTACAAAGCAACTCCGGCTTTGAATTTCTATTATGTATCGAATTCCATAAGGTTCAATTGAGTTTGATCTTCTAAATAATTGAACACATTTTTATCATTTACCGTTTTCGTTTTTTTTTCTTTTATGCGAAACACTCTTATTTCGGAATCTGCAAAACCCGATGCTTTTCACCTGTCACATCAGTGCGCCTGTATTATCAGATCATATTCGCTGGTGTACTTGCATGTACATTTGTATGTGTACAGTTGTGCTGTATTTGTTGATGTTGTGATTTTATTTTATTTCCACAATTTTCACACGACCATTTACGCGACCGCTTTTGAACAAATAATTTGAAAAAAAACAACGACTTTTATTCACGCACTTCACCTCCGCACCAACACTGCACTTCTTATATTTCTCCTTTTCTCCCCAAGTTCAGTTTCTGCGCCGCACTTACCAATGCTAGTTTTAAACGTCTTAACACAAGCGCGATCCGCCTTTAACTGATCACTCAGCACCAGCTCAAATTAGTTGGTTACCAGCCAGTCCAAACCACAAGAAAGTGTGGTGAATTCCGCCGCCAACTTAATGCCAATAGCTAATAAAAGGCCAACAGCAACAATAACAAAAGCGCTCATTACATTGGTGCGCAGACAAGACATCGACGGCTAATAAAAGAAGAAAGACGTGCAAGTGAAGCAGACAAACTTCGGCAAAACATGAAATAAAAAATATAAAAAAAAAAATAAAAAATGCTAGCTGAAGCTTTTGTAGGAGCTTTCAAGGTTCAGGTGTAATTTGATTGCAGTTTCTGTGTTTGCTGTTGTTGACAATTGCATGGACAAGCATAAACATGAGAAAAATTCCAATGGTAAATCTGTAATGCGATGCTGCGCCGTAAGAAAATACCAATTCAAAGGAAATAACCTTTTTGCATGAGATTTTTTACGCTCATGCTAAACTTATTTTTTTAACAATAAACTTATTTATTTTCTCTTGGCCGGCAATGGCAAACCACTGAGTGCATTTATGCACTATTTGTGGAACAACGTCAAGATGCGCGCAACAAATAAAAGGAGGAGCTCGGCCAAACATCTAGCAGAAGTGTACGCGCCAATTATGTATTTATTTATTTTATTTTATATAGACTTATTGCTTTTTTACAATATTAAAAATAATTGTTTAAATTTTTCTTTCTTCTAAAGTCGCAACTCCGACACAGCGAATATTTTTCTTCCTCTGCTTCCTATCTGCACTAAACAGATTAATCGAATGTGGTTTTTAATAAAATTTAAAAAAACTGAAAAAAATTCTTAAAAACGGAAGGCAAGAATTTAATTAAAAGCATGTAACGGGTTACTTGGCGTTTACACAGCACAATTTTGCAAAGACAATACCAATACATTCACACTTTTTTACAACTACACTCACAATTCTCTCATTTTCTTCCTCACTAACTACGATTTTTGAAAGACAGTGAATTTGGCAGATGATTTGAAGTAACTTCGACAACGTTTCGTTGTAGTTCGCGAAAGCATCGTAGCCAAAGCAGGTAACACGGTACTACAGTGAATCAGAACTTTTGAAGTGACATGATGAGCACTGTAGATCTAGCCGAGAACGACATGCAACCGTGTTCAAAAAATTTTTAACACCCTCAAATTTTTTATTTATCGTTAAAAAGCCGATCTTGGGGTTTTTCTGACACTTAAAAATGAGTAACTTGTCTGCATTTTATCCGATTTCCAAACTTGAAAGAGTTTTGTTGAGGTAAATGTTAGTCCTTCTGGCGTATGTCTTCTATTTTTCACGCTAAGCAAAAATAACCACTGATTTTTCAACACAAAACTTAAATTGTAGCCAATTTTTCCAATTTTTGCGAGTTTAACGAGATGTGGTCGATAATATTGAAATGAAAGGTTTATTTATTAGTACAAATTCTTTTAGCTGTGTCTATTCCGAATGCAAAAAGCATTTAATTTCAAAAATCAATCAAAATGTGTCGAAGTAATAGATTTGTTTGTAAAACAAAAAAATCAGTAAACTGAAAGTTTTGTTCACTACTTTCATATTTGCAAATTTAATGCGATTCTCCGTTATTATTCGCGAAATACGTGTAAAATTAAGTATATTTGGTTTAAGGGTGACCCGGCATCGGAGTGCCACATAGACCGCAAGTTGGGTCCGTTGTGTTACCCTAGAGCTCATTATTTTAAATGATTTCCCCACCTAACCGAGATTTTTATTATAGATTTTGGTCAAAGATATTAATTCGTTTCGAGAATTTGATGAGATATTAAATTTTCAGGTCCGAGAGTACTGAAATATTGTCAATTGTTGGAGAGCCTAGAAGAGCGAGTCGACTTGTGGCTAGACCGGCACAACTGCACAGCAAATGCCTGCTCGATACTTCCTCATCTTCGTCCTCGCAGTATCTGCTCTGGTCGTTTTGAGGAACCCCGAGCCGACGTGCGTGAGTGCCCAAAAGGCAGTGGCCGGTGATAAGAGATATTATAAGCCTTAGTTTGTGTTTCGAAAGACTTATAAGGGTTTTTGTCTGTTTCAGATTGTAGGATAGTCAGATTTGTCTGGTCGTAACGCAAGTAGTTTCCACTCGCCACCTCCGATCAGCAATGCTGTGAAATTAAGTATATTTACTCACACCTGTGTCCATTCCGAATCTAGCAAGCATTATTTCATCAAAATTGATAAGAAATTTTCCAAATGAAGCACGTTTTTGTAGAAATAAAATAAGAACAATGTGAGACCATCGAACGCATTGTGCTGATTTTCTGAATTGCAAAAGGAACTCATTTTGATTAGTTTGCAATGCCAACCTATCCAAACCCGACGTAACCTTGAATAACTTATCCTAATCTCACTTCACTTCACTAAATAGAACCCTACGTAACACAATTGGACCGATTGCATTGTACTTCTGTGTGTACTCGATTCAAAACATCTACAAATAAACGTAACGTAACTTTACCTAGCACAAGACAAAATAACATAACCTTACAGGAAATTCGTAACTAAAATCAACCTAACCAAACTTCATTAACCTGAACGAATCTAACGCAACCTGAGCTGAGTTTTTTCCATGTAATACAAGAGTGGCTAATTTGAACATAAAATACTGCTAAAAAATGAAACATAAGCAGTATAAATTTTATTGAAATCTACCAAGCGGTTTTTAAGTTAGAGTGATCACCAGTTCAAAAAACATAGTTTTGAGAAAAACGTATTTAAAGTTTTGCTGTCGAGCTCCGGAGCGTCCGAGCGCCCTTTGTTAATTGTTGAATAACTCGAAAAGTATTTGTTGGATTCACTTAAATTTTTCACACAATATTTTTAAGATATTATACTTTAAGGAAATTCAAAAAAATCCTTTTCTTTGTAAATTCTGACTACTCCTAGCACCTTTCCTTCTTCTTCTTCTTGATTGGCGCGATAACCGCTTACGCATTTAACAAAGCGCGCCAATGTTGTTGTTGTCGCAGTAATAGAAGCCCCGTCAGTGTAGGGTATATCACTGGTCGTCTTCGTTTGGCTCATCTAAAGGTACGCCCAGGAAACATGCTATTTCGACAGGTTGGGTGCAGAGGGAGAGTGATGTTAGGTGACTAGGTTTAAGGTGGCATGTGAATAGGTGGTTTTAGTATCGCGCGGAATAACTTCACATACCGGAAATATATTGAGTAGTCGGGGTCGATTCTGGATAAGTAGGAGTTTAACCTGCTACAGTATCCAGAACGTAATTGTGCCAGTGTTAGGCGGGTCTCACGGGGAAGCTAGAGCTCTTCATCTGCTATAGGTGGTGGTTACAGTCTCCCGGTGAATGTCGTTTAATGTCTGTCTAAACATTGTCTGGTCCAGTAGATATCTGTTAGTTTTGTCCTGGATTTCGTCGGCGTAGTTTAGTAGGTGTCTCCTGACGTGCCTGGGAGGCGGCTCTGGCTCAAACAGGTGTCTGCAAGGGTAAAACCTATGGTAGCACCCTAACAGGAACTGCTTGCTGAGCACTCTGTTATGCTCCTTCCCAAGTAGCATATGGGCCTCGTCATAAAGGTGTTCTATTGGGGACATCAGGAGGCAACCCGTCGCTGTGCTGCCGGCGAGCGATTAGAAGACCTTGTAGCAATTTTAGACTTTAGTGGCAATTGCGGTTGTGTGCGCAGAGAAGGAGAGTAAACTGTCGAAAGTGATGACCAATATTTTAGTATTGTTTATAGTCGGAATTGGTGTGCCATCGACTTTTACCTTGAGGGGTGATTTGACCTCCTTTGTTCAGGCGCGCCAATCGTTTCTTTCTCATGCTAACCAGCGCTTGTTGGACGCACCACATGAAGCCAAATCCTTTTTCACCTGATCTTTCCAACGCAAAGGAGGCCTTCCTCTTCCTCTGCTACCACCAGCTGGTACCGCATCGAATGCTTTCAGAGCCGGAGCGTTTATATCCATTCGGACGACATGACCCAGCCAGCGTAGCCGCTTGATCTTTATTCGCTGCGTTATGTCCATGTCGTCGTAAAGCTCAGATTGGTACAGGTTGCAGTATCACGCTTCTTAAATTCCAATCGGCTGGCATACTTTCATCCGACCATATTTTGCATTGAAGTTGAGGCCTGCACCTTACCAGCTCCTCGCCGCTATGTTTGAATAGCTCAGCCAGCAGTCCGTCGACGCCGCGCTTTTGTTGTTCTTTAGCTGCGTTATCGCTATTCTCACCTCGTCATGGACGGGTAGCGGACCAACAAATCCGTCGTCAACGATTGGGGTATCGCGATGTTGTTGTTGTAGCAGATAACTTTGCCCTATTAGTGCAGTGTAAATCACCTGTCGTCTTCGTCTAGCTCAGGATCTGCCGGCCGGAGGATGCGCATCTCTTCGGGTCCGACGAAGTGCAACCGTTAAAGGTAATATCCAACTTGTAGTTGTGCTTCGTCGGGTTCGACAGGGAGCTTACGGTGGACCAGAGCTTACTCACACCAGAAGTGAAGTTGCAGGTCTTCAGATGTTCTTCCCATTTAGTTCGCTTGTGTTGGATTACCAGTTGCAGGATGTCCAAATTGAGATCGGTTTTGCAAGAATCCCCGGGATCGGCCTGGCGTAGGTGGTCACGCTCGTTTGCTAGAACAGCTGCTTCAGCGGGAAAATTGGGACGTATATTCCGGATCCTTCCAACAGGTACGAAGCAGAACGCGCGTTTGCCTACGCGCACATCGGTGTGGATGGGGAGAGCAGCGAAGGTGTCCTCGGTAAATTCCACGAATCTGACCCAATTAGCTTTGTTAAAGCGAATGTATTACCGGTGATCCGCAGGTCTCTCGATCAAGATGTTGGGTTGTTAATGTTAATGGTTGTAAAGGGTTAAGGAGTAGCCCTTTAGCACTGCGACCATATTGATCTATTGTGCACCCTATGCTGTCTATTGACTGTTAAGTATGCTTATGAATTGTACCAGCTCCTTCTGAGGGAGTGATTGAAGGTCTTCATCTGTAAGCATGAACTTGTTTAAAAACCTTTTCCTTCTATGCGTCAACCCCGGACATTCGATAATGAGATGTTCCATAGATCTGCAGGTGCTGGTGTTAGTTATGCCTAATTTATGTAAGTGTTTGTTGCAGTTGAAGTGACCCGTGAGGGCGCCTGTGAGAGTGTGAATGCTCTTTTTGTTTAACGTGAGGGCCATGTTGGCTCTTTTAGCGTTGAAACTTAGGAACTTTTTGGAGTGTCTAAGACCCTCTACATTGTTCCAATGCTGATTTAATAGAGTTTTGGCCCAGTATTTTATTTTTTGTTTTAGGTTGTTTTTGTTGAATCCGAACATAGGACTAGGTCCGATGAAGTTTTCATCTGCCCCTTTTTTGGCTTGAACGTCTGCCTTTTCGTTGCCGTCATATCCCTCATGTCCCGGTACCCAAATTAATGAGACATTGTTTTTGGATGCCAGATTATTGAGTGCCTTGTGGCATTCTAAGAGGGTTTTTGAGTTGTAGGTATAGCTATCTAAAGCTTTTAGGACTGATTGGCTGTCCGAGAGTATTTTAATCCTTACTCTCTTGTGGTTTCTGCGTTGCATGATGTTTACTGCTTCCATTATTGCGTATAGTTCCGCTTGGAAGATGGTGGTGTCCCTGGTGAGAGTGTATGATTTGTGGATTCTGGGCCCCACTACACCTGCTCCTACACCATAAGGTGTTTTTCATCCATCAGTGTACCATTTTTGTGAATCATCATTCATCCATTTTGGGTTTGTTTTCCACTCGTTCCTCTTTTTGTGAAACAGAGGGTTGGGTCAATGTGGTCTGAAACTTGAGCCATGCTTATGGTGTTTTTGATTTTATTTAGGATATTTAGGTTATTTAGGTGACCGGTGAGGTTGCCCAGTTTGAAATTTACTTTCATGTGTACCATGAATGCTTGCGTAGCTGCTTCCTCTTGGATTGCTATATGAAGTGGTGGGAGATTAAGGAGTGCTTCCATGATCAAGATGTTAATGGGCAAGTGGTCTGATGCAAGCGATAGCATAGGTCGCCAGGTTATGCTATTTATCAGACCGGCGCTAACAATCGTTATGTCATGGGAGCTGCTGCAATTGCTCACTACCCTCGTGGGGCGTCATGTTGTTGTTGTTGTTGTAGCAGCATAAACATTCCCCATACTTACATACGGGGAATGCTGCTGGAGTGACAGTCCTTGGCCGGATATAAATCCGGGTCGTTTCGGTAACGTAGAACCGACTGTCGTGGAAACGGTGGGGGCGTCACCGTTTACTGTGCTGAGTGTCGAATCGTCTATCTGCTCAGCCAATTGATGTCCCCAACGATCGTTTCGCAGGCTTGAATGCCAAAGATCGTGATGCGCATTAAAGTCACCCACTACCAATCGGCTTTCGCCTCTGATGAGCGCACCTATATCAGGGTGCTATCCTGCCAGACAGCAGGTGACATTTATTATATATCAAAAATTTCGAGCTCGGCATCGCCTGGCCGGACAGCTACACCTTGACATTCTAAGGTGCTGTCCCTGCGGTCGATGCCTTCATTAATGAGACGATACTGCACTATGTAGTGGACTATAAACGCTATGCCGCCAACGTTGTCTCGCTCGCGATCCTTTCTGTCCAATTGTAGCCATCCCTGGTAATCAAGGTGGAGCTAGCGTGCAGTTTTTTCTCTTGAACCGCAGCCATCTTGATTCCATGACGGCTCAAGTATGGCGATCTTCACATTCTCTATGATATGCGCAGCTGTCACTATTTAACAGGTTCGAGAAGTGTTCCCTCAATAATTTCGGTGCGCTCTGATCGTCGTCTTAATTCTTACACGAAAATTTCCTTCAATTTCACCACCACTAAACTAATCTGAGAGAAGCCAATCATCAATTTATTATGATTATGAGCTTCTTTGTGTGTTTACTTCGATCTCCAGTAAATTCAAAATCACATTTTTAATCAATTAATTTTTATTTTATTTATGAAAATGCAAAATACGATAATTTTTAATGAAAATGCAGATACATAAAACAGATATTTTTTTTTAATGAATAACAGGAAAAGCACTACTAATATGTACGCAGTCACTGCAATCGTTTTGCCAACAACTACAATTGCAAACAATAAATAATTAATTCATGCAAGTTTCTGCTGTTGTACGAGCATAAAAATCCCCATCAATTTTTGGGGAATGCCGGTCGGATATAAAGTCGGGTGCCGGATCCTTCCGGTAGCGTAGATTTCCGACATGACTGCCTCGAGCAACGACGAAGTGGCTCCAGCTGCTTGTGCACATTACAACTAAAACTCTATTTCAAACTTGCAAATCCTGTATAAAAAGGTGAAACAATTACTTTCATATACTCTCGAGTAGTTTTAATATTTTGGTAGCTCAGAGTAACGTGGTGGAGTTGTCCATAAGACGCTGGAATTCCGTTTCAGATGATGTGCACTAATATTGGGGAAGATCGAACGCAAATCGGGTGACATTGGTTGTACGGAGAAGAAGCTGTCTATTATTTTAGTGGGCCAATATTGTTGCATACGAATAGCAGCACCACGTACGTGACCTATTTGAAAAGCAATAATTCAAATTAATGGCTAATATAAAAAAGAAAAAAAAAAATCATTAAACAAACTTCGACTCCAGGTTGGTGGTGGCGGTCGCTTATACGAAGTCTTTTCCTCCTCATCAGTTGAGTCATCTTCATGCAACATATCAAATGTGTATTTTGACTGTAGTTTTGGCGGTGGTGGTAGCATTTTGCCAGCAGCAGCGCGTGCATTTTGCTGCTTCACTTGCTGCAGCACTTCGCGTTCTTGCTCAGCCTTTAACTTGGCTGCTTTCAATTTGGCAGCCTCTTCTTGTTGCCGCAGATTACGTTGAATTTCCTCGAGCGCTTGCTTCTTCTGTTCCGCCTCTTGTTGTCTCTTAAGTCGCTTCTCTTCACGTTCTTTTACTAATTTCGCTGCGCGTTCAGCACGTTCGCGTTCCTTAGCTTCGCGTTGCTGTGCAGCGATCAGATGTTTCTGTTCACGTTGCTTCTTACGCTCCTCGGCCAAGTTGTGCAAACCTTTGCGGAAATCTTCAGCGCTGTTTTCGCGTGATAATGGTTTGCTGGAAGTCGCACTGCCAGCTCCTTTTACACTGGTCATGGCTTTCGGATGAGCCATTGCTTTCGATGCACTATTTGGCACTTTTTTCACCTTTGTCAGAGTGCCAGTAAGATTTGACGATTGGGTTGGTGTGAGAAAACGACCCAGCGCTGGTGCTGAGGCGAGCTTTCCTATGGTTGGTGTGGTTAAACTTGACTGAAATTTAAAGACAAAATTATGCAAATGAAAACGACTTCGTTAACCCTCCGTTGGACACTCGCGTCTGGCCAGACTGGCCTTTTCATTTTTAACACATTTCTTAATTGAATTTAACATATTTCTATTATAGCTATAACGGCTTGAGCTTTCAAGGTAACTTCTTAACATTTAATTTTCTCTCGAGTTATGGATATAAAATTTTAAAAAGCATCCGCGAACGGGATGAAAAACCCCAGAAGGTTTTAAAAAAGGTGTCCAACGGAGTGTTTATACAAACTCTTTTTACCGGTGCAGTGTTTTCTTTAGTACGCTTTGGACGACCTGTACTAGTTACTTCCGTACTATGAGCGGCTATCGCTGCATTTTCAAAAGCTTCAACTTTTTTCTTTACCGGACTTTGCACAAGTGGGCTAAAATAAAAAAAAACATACACACGTTTAGAATTAATGGGACTCGAATATACTGTAATATTACAAATCACTCACTTGAACAACTCATTTGTGCGCGTTGGCATTTTGTAAACTTTCGAGGGTCCTAGTTTAGTTGCTGCTGGACCTGGTTTCGGCAAAGTAGCTAATTTACTCTTCGGCTTTTCCGGTTCAAATGATTCATCCTCTGTTATTAGACTATCGTGCTGAGGATGTGTAGTGTCTTTTGCAGTCTCCATGGAATGTTGAGACGAAGCGGTTGAATTGTCCGGCCCATTTCCGTGCACATTGTATGTTGTGTCGGCTACCGAGGCGCCGGTGCCACCGGATTTTTTATCCATTGTAACTGTCATGTTCGCATTTTGGGTATCCATAACAAAAGTAGCCTGCCCAGCATCAACTTGGAAAGTGGTTTGTGCCGCATTTGCACAAAAGGTAGCATCACTGGGTGCGCCTCCAGTTACTACTGTTAAATTGGCAGTTTTATCAGGTTGTGTTCGGTTATTCACGGTTTCATTCACACCAGCAGCAGCAGCAACTTGTGGTGGAACTGTCGATACTCGCGTAGGTGGTGTATCTGTAGATTCATTTACTATAGGATGATCAACAGCATCCTCGTAAACAGAGCCACCAGACGTGCGGACTTGCTTTTGATGCTCTTTACGCGTACGTGCCGGCTTTTCAATATCGCTAAATCGTTCAACTTTGATCGGTTTAGGTACTGCATCCTTTTTCTTACGACGCTTGGTATTGGTAGAAGTTGAAGTTGTATTTATTGAAACTGTAGATGTCAAAGTCGAATCATCACTTTCAGACTTGATGGCAACCTAAATAATTTTAGATAAAAGTTTTAAGGAAATCAAATTTGCATACATATTTTCTGGGCTTTACCTTTGGTATTGGTACTGTTTGTTCTGGGTTAACTGAAGCTTTAGATGCGGAAGACAGTTGGGAAGTGTCGCCGCTTTTCTTATTTGTACTACCGAGACTGCTCTTCTCTCGTTTTATTTTTATACGCAGCCCACGTTTTTTACCATCGTCAACAGAATTGCCTATGATAGAAAAACATTAACAAATATTCAGTATTAAAGACATATTACATACGTGGCGATTCTTTATCATTTGTTGTCTCTTCATCTTCCGAATTGATTTCTACCACAGACGGAGCTTTAGCCAATATGGCCACTACCGAATCTTCAGATCTAACGCTGGCAGTAGATTTAGAACTATCCCTGTTAGTTTCTGAGACATTTTCTATAACTTGGTAAAATTGTGAAGGGCGTTGCTCATGCTCCAACTTCACGGTAGTTGTATCACTCTTGCTGGGCCGACGTAGTTTATTGTTAAGCTTTGGCTCCTTCAAATTCTTTTCCGATTTTAGTTTTGCAGCACGTTGTGGTCGGGCAAATGATGTTTCGATGCTTTGCGTTACATCAGCCTGTAAAGGCGCAATAGGCACTGGAGGTGGAGGCATCAATTGTTCCTCTGTTTGCTCTGTTTCCTGAGTCTTTGTACTCCTCGGTGCTGGCATTGGAACCACATTTTTAGTTTGCGAAACGATGTAATCATCAAAATTTTCCGCATCCATGGTCACAGCCGCAGCCAAAGGTCTTGAATTACTAGAACGTGCCGATCGGCCCAGCGATTTGTTTTCAGGCAAAGAATCGCCTAAGGTTTTTCAGATCCGGGGAGTTTGAAAATGTCACAACGTGAATATATTAAAATTATTTTGATATATGGCAATTTAAGCTTACCATCGCTTTCATTCAGATCAGATAAACGCTTTATACGTTTTTTTATTTGTTGCGGCGTGGCGGTAGGCAATATATCTGAGCTGGTAGAATCTGCTTTTGTTGGCTTCTGCCCTCCAAGTTTCGCGCGCAAGTCTTGTATAAATTGCTTTGAAATTAATAAGAAAAAAGAAAATATCGAAATCAATAAACAAATCTTTAATCTGAAAAAAACTGTCGCTTAAGGTTACGATATTGTCTACCTCTTTCAGCTGGCGTAACTCATTGCAGTATTCTTCACTCGTCTGCACAATTTTTAACAACTCTTCCATTTTATTCTTCGGCCTGCAAAGCAATTTACTCGAAATTCAATTACGCTTTAATTAAATTCTTTAGCTTTTGCTTTTTCATGCACTTGAAATATTTTTTTACTGTGGCCAAAGAAAAACTCCCATGAACTTCACTTCTACATCACCATGAATGACACGAAGAACACAATTTTCAAATCCGTTAACAGACGCCCGCTATGTAATCCATAGGCAGTACTGCCAACATATTCAGCGCATAGCGACGTCTGGCGTAAAAATCATTCGGAAACTTAACCTCCATACATCCACTTTATTATCGATAACAAGATTTGAATAAAATAATTAAGAAACAATATTAAGAAATATTGTAAAAAATATTTATATTAATTATAAAAATTAAAAAAAAATAAGGAAAAAATTTTTATTTCATTTAATAAAATTAGATATTCAAATTTAAAATCCTTTCTGTTCATCCTCAACGAAAAATAATAACCGTTTACTATGAAACTATATTAGGAGAAGCAAATAAAGAAATATATGGGGAATATACATTTGCAACCAAATGCAACCAGAAGTTGCCTAAAGGCCTTCGCACACGGGTCGTATCGGCATCGTAGCGTATACGACAAAATGCACGCAAAGCATACGCTTTGTTGTTCACACATGTGTTAAAATGGCGAACCGCACACGGCGAACACGCAAGCGTACAGCATGACGCTTATCGTACAGCAGAGTCATCAAAGCGTACAGGATCGCTTGTAATTTGTTTTTGATTTTCAGTATTAGTATTTCGCCTTGGAATAGTAGGCTTCAAAATGTGTGCAAACTCCTGTAAAGCATTTTTAGACATTCTGTGAAATGTCTGAAATTTATAATCATTGTAACCATTTGTATAAGCAAAAGTCCGAGTTTGTAATCATTCTCGCCAAAGCATAATCTGCTGTTTGAGTTATTCCTAATGTACGGATATACCCAGTGCCTCCTTTTTCTTTTATCCGACGAAAAAGTAATACAATGAAATAAGTTCCTTTTCATCGCTCGACATATTGACAACTCGTACTTTGACGATAGTTCGTTGCATTGTAGGCGCACAAGCAAGCGTATCGTCATCGTCGGTACCAAGGTGGATTTAATAAGGTGACAGCATTCACCCAGCTGAATTTTTCGCCGTAGGTATGGCTTACGTCAAAATGATATGCTTTGTTTTCGCAACAACAAATACATGTAGGGTTTTACTTATATGTGTTTGCTGTCACCTGTAATAAATTCGCCTTGGTCGGTACATAAAAAAATAAAATGTACTGCCAATGACGATTCCACCCGTGTGCAAAGGGCTTAAGTGGTAAAGCTATGCACCGAGGCAACTGAATAAAACCGAAGTAGGTTTGCGTTTCCCCACATAACATTAATTTAAAAAAAATTAAACAAAGTGATATCTCTTTTAAAAATAATGCAAAATGACTTAAATGTGTGCACCAAACACTTAATGAAGCCAAGAAAAGTAAAATGATGCAACTAAAATCAAAAAAAAAAAAAAAATGAACGCTAACTTATGTGTTAATGCTTGTATATTCATAAGGACTTTAAAAACACGTCCAAACTTGACACAAGTATTGCTACTCACCTCATTTAAGCTCCGCATAAAATTTACTGAGATCGGACAAAAGCCACTCCTTTTTTTTTGTATGATAAGACTAAATTTCCAACCGTTCCAAATTAAATTTTATTAAAATATGCGCGTTTATATTAAGTTTGGTTCAGACTAAATTTAGCCTTCTTTACTTGATTTGATGTAAAAACTCACTTAAAATAATCTAGTATTACATCAGGGGTTCTCACACAAATTTTGTTACTTAGGCGGTTTGTTAGTTAGCAGTTCAGCAAATATGTTTTGCTTCTTGACTTTAATAATACGTTCATATATAAGTAGATGATCTACTTTTTCGCGCTTAACTCAAAATCCGTAATTAAAAAGCACGATTTCCCATATAAAATTTCTCTCCCAAAATTCGAGATTATAAAATAATCCCAGATAATAACGATACTTATTGATATACAACCCTGTGTTTTCTGTGCTATCGATAATTATTATTACGAATGTAAGGAGAAACATTAAAATAAAAACTAAATGAATTGTATGCCTGCAAAGAAAACAGGTCTCTAAACATAATTCTAATAAAATTTGTGTTAAATATTATTAATTATGGATTCATTTTACAGAAAAAAGCGTGTGCCCATAAACGTTTTGTCCTCTTATTCCTTATTATAAAATGTAATATAGAATATCCCATGCGCATGTCGTTCCCACGGCAGTCGGTTCTACGCTACCGAAACGACCCGGATTTATATACGCGTAAGGACTGTCTGTTCAGCAGCATTCCCCATATATGTATAGGAAATGTTTATGCTGCTACAACAACAACAACATCCCATGTACATTGCTGCCAACTGTTTATTATTAGCAGCCAACTGCGCAATTAAATGAGCTATTCTTCTCTTTGTATTTTCTTCATATCGTTAATAATAATTAAAGAAACCAAAAACACGGAAATATTCCACCGAAAATAATTTCCATGAAGAAAAACCTCTCAAAGCAGTATTGACAGCTGATTGTAAATTTTGCAGGTAATCTGCCATATGTAAACGGGTAGACTAATTTGGTGAATTTATAGGTGATTAATGCATATGTGAACGTATTATTATTACTTTTTTCCTTCGACTTTTGATATTTTAAGCTTAAACTTCGCATCTAACCATAAAATATTTTTTTGTCAAACAGCTGATTGTTACTTTACCTATTTTTTTTTATTTTAATTTTATAATGTTGCTACTACAACAATTTCAAAGGTCCAAAAATCTTACGCAGAATCTTTCTCTCGAACACTCCAAGCGTCGCTTCATCGGATGTTGTCATCGTTCAAGCTTCTGCGCCATACGTTAGGACGGGCATGATGAGAGTCTTGTAGAGTGTTAGTTTTGTTCGTCGAGAGAGGACTTTACTACTCAATTGCCTACTTAGTCCAAAGTAGCACTTGTTGGCGAGAGAGATTCTACGTTGGATTTCAAGGCTGACATTGTTATCGGTGTTAATGCTGGTTCCTAAATACACGAAGTCTTTTACAACCTCAAAATTATAACTGTCAACAGTGACGTGGGTGCCGATAGGCGAGTGCGCCGACTGTTTGTTTGAAGACAGGAGGTACTTCGTTTTGTCCTCGTTCACCACCAAACCCATTCGCTTTGCCTCTTTATCCAGTTTGGAGAAGGCAGAACTGACAGCGCGGTTGTTAAGGCCGATGATGTCAATATCATCGGCATACGCCAGCAATTGTACGCTCTTATAAAAAATTGTGCCTGAGCGATTAAGTTCTGCGGCTCGTACGATGCTCTCCAACATCAGGTTAAAGAAGTCACACGACAGCGAGTCACCCTGTCTGAAACCTTGTTTGGTATCAAACGGCTCGGAGAGGTCCTTCCCAATTCTGACGGCGCTGCTGGTGTTGAGCAACGTCATCTTACATAGTCGTATTAGTTTTGCGGGGATACCAAATTCAGACATCGCGGCATACAGGTAACTCCTTTCCGTACTGTCGAATGCAGCTTTGAAGTCGACGAAAAGATGGTGTGTGTCGATTCTCCTTTCATGGGTCTTTTCCAAGATTTGGCGTATTGAGAATATTTGGTCGATGGTGGACTTTCCAGGTCTGAAGCCACACTGATAAGGTCCAATCAGTTGGTTGACGGTGGGTTTCAGCCTTTCACACAATACGCTCGCTAGAACCTTATAGGCGATATTTAGAAGACTAATCCCGCGGTAATTGGCACAAATTGCAGGATCGCCCTTCTTATGGATTGGGCAGAGCACACTTAAATTCCAATCGGCAGGCATGCTTTCATCCGACCATATTTTGCATAGAAGCTGATGCATGCACCTTACCAGCTCCTCGCCGCCATGTTTGAATAGCTCACCCGGCAGTCCGTCGGCGCCCGCCGCTTTGTTGTTCTTTAGCCGCGTTATCGCTATTCTCACCTCGTCATGATCGGGTAGCGGAACGACAATTCCGTCGTCAACGATTGGGGTATCGGGATCTTCACTTTCCCGGTGACATGCGCAGCTGTCACTGTTTAATAGGTTCGAGAAGTGTTCCCTCCATAATTTAAGATTGCTCTGTACGTCAGTCACCAGTTCACCGTCTTTGTTCTTACAGGAAAACGCCCCGGTCTTAAAACCTTCTGTAAGCCGCCGAACTTTCTGGTAGAATTTTCGGGCGTTGTTCCTGTTGGCCAGCATCTCAAGCTCTTCGCATTCACGTATTTCGGCCTCTCGTTTCTTCTTTCGGATAATACGTCTCTCTTCCTTTTTCAGCTCTCTGTAGCGATCCCACATGGCTCGCGTTGCGCCCGATCGCAGCGTGGCTCTATAGGCGTCATCCTTTCTTTCTGCGGCAGCATGACATTCCTCGTCGTACCAATTGTTTTTTTGGGCTTGCCGGAATCCGATTTCTTCTTCGCCGGCGGTACGTAGAGAACGAGAAATGTTGCTCCATTGTTCGTGGATGCCGGTTTGTTGGGCAGTACTCTCTCAGAGCAGGAGTGAGAGTCGAGTGGCGAATCTTCTGGCTGTCTGTTGTGATTGCAGCTTTTCGATGTCGAACATTCTTTGCGTAGGTAGATGCACGTTTTTTGCCGCACAGAGGCGTGTGCGCAGTTTGGCTGCAACAAGGTAATGATCCGAGTCAATGTTGGGTCCTCGGATCGTACGTACATCTAATACACTAGAAGCGTGTCTTCCATCTATCACAACATGATCGATTTCGGTTTCGATCTGACCCACGACAGTCGGTTCTACGTAACCGGAACGACCAGGATTTACATTCGGCCAAAGACTGTCACTTCAGCAGCATTCCTCATATATGTATGGGGAATGTTTATGCTGCTACAACAACAACAACAGGGAAGCCATCAGCTACAGATTTATTTACGCACATACGTACTGTGTCAACTAAGCATAATGATCAGCGAAAAATAAAATACCGTTTCTTGTGTCTCAATGGGCTTGTTCATACAAGTCCGGCACATCGATGTCTTTTACTATCAGTTCTGCTTTAGTGGCCTTTTCGTGAATTATAAATAGTTGCGTAACGATAGCCTTACATATTTCTCTTCCCGGAATTCCAACGATGTACAGAACTCAGAACATGGCGCCTTACGGGAGCCGCTACTTTATTTTTCGCCATTTCGACACTGACGTCAGTACAGCAAAATGTGCAAGTGTTTCGCATGTGTTTGTTTGTTATTCATTATACTGACGTCACGAAAATGGGTAGGCGCAATTTTGTATCATATTTTATTCTTGCGGAATTCCCAGCATTTGTATAATGCATTTTAGAAAATACTGCTGAAGTAATATTGCTCTAAATAGATTTATTTCTACAACTTCTGATTTCGATAGGTACGAAATTACTCTTATAGAGCTAAGTTAAGCGATGGTTTTAATTAGAGCAACGGGATGGAGCAGATTGCAACAAAATGAGGAACAAATTTAAACCATTCATAATGGCACGGCCTTGCTAAATTATTTCTATTTATATATGGTGAATACCACTAATCACCTCAGCCATACAGATGTTGCCAAATTATTTCAGAACTTCGGAAACAGCTGATTTGCTTATTGTTATTCGTGGATATTAAGCGGAGGGAACTTAATACTGGCAGTATTTTCTGCATTTACTATAATTAGTTATTCGTTAACCGTGGGATATAAAGAAAAAATACAATATGAGAAGATAATTATAAATTTTTTAGCATTACATTCTCGACACAAAAAACTAAAGCTTCTAGTCAACAGCAGGCGGAATTTCAAACTGCAGCACGTTAGTTTTCACCTAAACAATTATCTCGAATTAACACACTAAAGATATGTATTATGCATGGAGCTATTTCTTCGTTCTGATATGGCTGGCTTATATGATCTCATCTGGCGTGCTACTCTTCTCTCGTGGTTTCCTGCTTTCACGCGTGTCCAAAACGGACGTGAGTTCATGCCAACGACTTTCTTTAAATGAAAGTGATGTGAGTCATATCCATTTATTTAAATAAAAGAATTTAAATATTACTTAATGAAACCTTTATTTAAAATGTTCAGGAATATTTTGTCAGTGAGGAAATAGTACAAGAAATCTTTAAAGATGTAAATGCAACTTCCAATTTGTGTCTGCCGCAAAAATCAAAAGTGATTATACTGGTTATTGATGCGCTCAAATATGAATTCGGTGTTTATAAGGAAAACCTTACAAATCCACTTCCATTCGAAAATAAGCTGACAATAATACATGATCTAATAGAGAATTCGCCCGATAATGCACGACTTATGCGTTTCAAGGCAGATCCACCTACAACTACTTTGCAACGGCTGAAGGGGCTTACAACCGGTAGTTTGCCAACATTTGTCGACATGGGCTCAAATTTTGCATCCCCTGAAATTAACGAAGACAATATCATTGATCAATTAGTGAAGCATGATACACCGATTGTCTTTTTGGGAGACAGCACGTGGACGGATCTATATCCCCGTCGCTTTCGGCGCTCCTATTCCTATCCAAGTTTTGACATTTTCGACTTAGATACAATCGATAATAAAATTAAACAGTATTTGCCTAAAGAGCTTGGAAAGGAAGATTGGAAGGTGCTAATTGCACATTTCTTAGGCGTTGATCATTGTGGACATAAATACGGACCTATGCATGAAGATATGGCACGTAAGCTCGATGAAATGAATGAAGTTATTAAGTATGTTTATAATAAACGTAGTTTTCACTAATTATATTAACTAAATATTTGTATATTCTTCAGATCGGTTGTGTCAAAAATGGATAGCGATACAATTTTGCTTGTAATGGGTGATCATGGGATGACGGCATCTGGCGATCATGGTGGTGAAACCGAGGATGAGACTAATGCGCTATTGTTTGCCTACACTAAGGGCCATAAATTCATCGGTAGCGAATTCGGCTCAGATAACACAACCATGCAGCAGGTAAGCGAAATGAGATTACAAAAAAAAAAAACAATATATAATCAGTGTATCTATAATTGCGCTTATCTTATGTAGCATTGCGTCAAAATTTTTATCATTTTAAATTGTACAGATTTGGAAATACTATTTAATATGTACATGCATACATATCTACCTAAACATACACGATCACCGTATTATCTTACTGAGTCCCACGTCACCACAGTATTTCTCGCTTATAAGCGCCCCGGTTACAAGCATTTTCTCGCTTATAAGCAACGAAAAATTCGTCATCTTCCCGCCTAGAGCACTGAAATTTAATTTAAATAAAATTATGCTTGAAATTGGTGATATTGAGCAGTACTATTTAGGTCTCGCTAAAATAGAGATTCAGTCGAAAATTGTAGGCTTTTTTTAAACTATTAACAAACGAATTCGTACATTACCTAAATATGTAAAACCCAGTAAATGTACCAAAGTTCAGTATAACTGTTTACTGATCTCTGTGCACTTGAAATTAGAGGTTTCAAAAAATAGATTTTTTTGTGGATTTTTTGGGAAGGAAAGAAATATTCGATTGAAACGAAACTTTCAGGTTTTATTCTTATATATCTCAACAGTCTTCTCAAATTTTTTCATTAAAATATATGTCATATTGTGCCTGGTACAAGCATTTTGCCGAGGCGGCTCGAGTGTGCATGTGTCGTGCGGCGGGAAAGATGCAGGGCGCAATTTTCATCAGAAACCAAAAACCAAAAAAAAAATCTCATTTTAGTATAGTATAGCTTCTAGTTAAAACAAGAAAATTAAACAGAAAGTAAGAAATTCAATAATTTTTCGCTAATTAAAAAAAATTGTTTTTTTTTTTGGAAAAACAAATTCACTTTACATTGTTTATTATTATTATTATTTAGTGACTGATATGAATACCAGTACTAAAATTATGTTTGAGCATTGGCTGCAGAGGCCATCAGCTCTGTGTCGTCTGTGGGTGTCTGGATTATTTGTTATATTGTCATTTCGATAGTTTTAATGAATTTGCTTATTTTTTCGATGTTTGCATGACTGGGAATGGCGAGGATGTGCTTATTTGTTCTGAGTTTAGTATTTCTTTTCTTGCGTTGGCATGATTTGGACATTTGTTGAGGATGTGGTCCAATGTTTGGTTTGTGTTGCAGGTTGTACAGATAGGGTGATTTTCTTTTTTCAAGATATGTTCATGGGTCTGTGTTGTGTGGCCTAGGCGAAGGCGGGAGAAAATTCGGATTTTAAATCCGTGTATATTTGTTGGGTAGAGTAAAGGGTTTCCATTCTTATTAATATTGGAATAGTGTTCGTGCTTGTAGTTTTTTAATGATTGCCGCTGTTTGTGTATTATGCATGTATTTATATGTCGTTTTATATCGAGTCTTTCTGTTTTTGGGCTGGTTATAATTGGGGCATTGCAAGCGAATTTCGCTGCATTATCGGCATATGTGTTTCCCTCGATACCTGTGTGTCCTGGGACCCACAGTAGTTTTAGTAATTTACTGTTTTTTATTAGCAAATCCCTTATTTGATTAACAGTTTCCCATTTGTTGCAAGTGGGATTACTAGCCGCTTGAATGACTGACAAACTGTCGGAGCATATTATGGTTTTCGTCTTTTTCTGGATAGATAACACCATAGCTTCGTGTATTGCCGCTGCTTCTGCCGAGAATATAGAAGAGTAAGGGAACATGGTTTTTAAACTTAAAAATATGCCATCTTCGGATGTTACGCTGAATGCAACATTGTCTTCCGTTCTAGATCCGTCAGTAAAGACTATTGACCAGCCGTTATTTTTGTGGGTATTGACTTTTCCTAGAAAAAGCTGCTTAAATATTAGATTGGTGGTGTTGTCTTTTTTATGTGTATGAAGTGTGGTATCACATGTGTGAGTGCTTAATTTCCAAGGAGGATTATAATAGGAGAGTGTTTGCGGTTTTGTTTCTAAGTTATATCCGCGGGAAACATTAATGATTTTGAGTAGCGCCGGCGTAACGTTGTAACTTCTTTTGGATGGTTTATGGATTGTTTAAAAAGTGGGTTAATCATAACTTTCTTAAGGTTTTTTAGGTTCAACTAGAAGAGAATTTAATTCCGAATACAATCAATGTTATCTCGTTTCGATAGGACGTTTAACTTTTTCCCTATCTTTCCCCCGCCAATTAGGAAAAATCGTAAAAATAAAAAACCGAGAAATCGCCAATTAGGAAAAATCGTAAAAATAAAAAAAACCGAGAAATCGCACTTCGAGCGATCTGGCCGCTCGTATACCTGCTCGACGCTTGCTCACAATTTCTTCTGTAACTCCGAAAATATTTTGAATATGCTTCTGAAATTTTGAGGACACATTCTTGGATAGTTTGGGAAGACATTTATGCAAAAAAAATCGATTTTTTGAAGCCTCTAAAGCAGGCTCACCCCTTAAATGGAATTAATACTATCGCACGTTAACCTGTGCTCATATGCTTTAAAAGGTTCTTATATATTTTGTTTATTTTCCAGATCGATCTCGTGCCCACCTTAGCTACTATACTAGGCGTTCCAATACCGTACTCAAATTTGGGCCTAATCAACTTTAACATCGTGCCAGACGTTCAAGTACCATACATGAACAAGTTCCAGACACTTCTACTGCATGCCTGGCAGAACGCGCAACAGATTTACAAATACTTTTTCAATTACGCTTTGGAGAACAAACGCACGTTCAGTGCCGATGATTTGGAGAAAATGCATAACGAATACGTCTTATTTACGCATCGCGTCAAAACCGTGTACAATGAGGCGGGCTTTAAGTCATTTATTGGTGATTTGAATGCTAATATGCGACTTATACTGAACACATGTCGAGAAATTTGGGTAAAATTTGATGCCGTCCTAATGTCTCAAGGCCTATTGCTTACGTTGCTGCCTATTTTCTTCTCATTTTTGTTGATCAATAACTTACACGCTGTGGAGTTTTATCGCATATTCACACCCAAGGCAGTGACGTACACATATCTGCTAAATATTGCAGCCGGTTTCTTTGGCTATCGCTATTTCAAAAATTTTTCCTTCAAGTCAGCGGAACATGGCGTAATTTTCTGCACGAACATTCTTAGTGCGTTTGTGTTAGTTTTTCATATATTGCAAAATTGGAGGGCAATCGCCAACAACTGGTCAACAGTGAAGCGTTTCGGCAATATGCCAACTAGAATTCTTTTCATAATCTCCGTAAGTGTCTTCTTCTCCAATAGTTTCGTTATACAGGAACCAAAAATACTCTCGTACCTATTGATAGCAAGCATTCTGCTGCTAGCGTACGAAGTGCTCCAAAAATGCGTTCGCCTCGAACTTAGCAAACGCTTTAGATGGTCGCAATTTTTACGCTCGCTCACAGTGCGGTTGCTGCTATTCAGCGTATTAGCCATTATTGTAATTCGTTACGCTTACACATTGTTTCGTTGTCGAGAGGAACAAGGCAACTGCACGGACTTCTCTAACAACGCGGGAGGCTTCTCGCTTAAGCGACCGGCCAGTGGCAAGACGTACATTTTAGCTGTAGTCATTATAGTCCTCTACACAACGGTCTCTCGACTCTATCTGCGACACAGTGGTAGTCTAACCGGTGGCTCCCCGAATGTGTGGCTGGCACGCTATGGTCCGACCATCGCTTCCATTTGTGCGGGCGGTCATTTGCTGCTCGCTCATAGCGCCATTAAAAATGTAAAGCGCGCGCACATCGACGCCATGGCGCTTGTAATCTATGGACTTATGATGGTACAGATTGTCGTCCTATGCGTTTCGCCCCTGCTGACTTTCTACGTGTTACCAAGTTTTACCACGCCTATCCAAGTGAGCCAGTGGGACCGAGTCATACCGCAGATTTTCAAGAAAATTAAGCGTATGTACGATGATGCGGAGGCGCGTGTAAATCAAATGGATGCTATGGTCTACGGGCTGACCACTGTGTATTCCTCGGCTACCATAGTGTTTGGACTTTTCCTCAGTATGGTATTGATTGTATTGCTTGAACCACGCGCCTCGATTGGCATGATCTCTTGTGTGGCAATTTCGATCGTCATCATCTTGGTGCATTCCATCTTGCGTTATCGTACTGCAACGAGTTTTGGTAAGTTCATTCAAAACGTTGATGCATTTACATATTCATTAGGCCGGGTCGATTTGTGGGGAGGCAAAAAAATCGCCCATTGCTCTGTGAAAATCATATTCTAGGGATCAAAATAAGAAACTTTGCCGAAGGAACCATACCTCTAAAACGAATTCTGATGTTCCCCAATTTGGGTCGAACTTTTTAGTTTCTTTTCTATAACTCACTTAAATTAATTTTTTCATTTACATATGTTCTGACTAAATAAAGAAAAAATAGATATTATAAATAAATAATAAATATTATTATATATTAAATAAATAAAAATAAAGAAAAAACAAGCCATTTGGCTGATTTTTTCATGTAAAGGCCAAAAATGGTGATATTTTTAAATTAGGGGACATCAGAATTCGTTTTAGAGGTATGGTTCCTTCGGCAAAGTTTCTTATTTTGATCCCTAGAATACGATTTTCACAGAGCAATGAGCGATTTTAAAATCGACCCGCCCTAATATTCATGCTATTGAGTTTACTTACTTTTAATTTCTTACGTATTTGGTCATTTAGAAAACTGTATTCAGCCCACATTCACGGCTATCGTCAGTTGGTTTTTGCTGGCCCATTTTTGCTTCTTCGCCACCTCTCATCAGACTACACTTTCGCAGATAGACTGGCGCGCTGCTTTCGTGGGTCGTACCAGTGGTCTTGGAAAGTCACATTTGATTTCTGGGGTCCTAGTCATTCTCAACACCTTCTGTGGACAGGTGTTCTTTTTCTGCATGTACAATCTGCTTAGCCTGCTGACATTCTCACTTTGTGCGCTGTACCCGAAACTAATAAAAAGTCAGCATAATTTAAACGCTAATGGAAATCCCGCTGTGGCGTCGCTGGAAGGTATTGGCTTTGATATGATGCGTGGTGAATTCCTGCTTTTCGAGAATGAAGGCACTTTTCTGGGCGGCTCATTTAAACTTGCAGTACAGTTTCTTATACTGCAAGGCATTAAGGTAAATTCATTACAACTGTATGGGCTTTTCAAATTACTGTAAATTAACTTAATATATGAACTGCATCCTCAGGTGTTCTGTGCTATGCTTGCGTGCACCATTCACTGTCGGCATCTGATGGTCTGGAAAATCTTCGCACCGCGTTTTATATATGAAGGCATCGGGACATTTGTTAGTCTGGCTGCTCTAATTGTTGGCTATTTTGTTATATTGCGCATTAATCGTGCTTTAGAACGGCTAATTTCGAGGACGAATAGTTTAAAATTGGACTAAGGACAAAGTTTGCACGTGTTTAGTGAGCAAATGCTCATGTTTGTTTTATTGTTTCTATTCGAGGCGCGCCTCAGCCTCGGCCTCAATAAACGTTTTGCAGGCATTTTTTGTATATGTAAGTGTTTTTTTTTTATTTTTTATGTATTTAACAATTGCGTTACCGTCTCAATATTTATTCTGAAAGAACCTACAATACTGTATTTTATATCTTAAATAAAAGAAGCTGATACGTTTAAAACCCGCAATCGAGTTCATATCTGTCCATCGTCGTACCGCCATTAACTCTGTTAAAGCTAATTAGGACATCTTTACGGTATTTACTGAAAGTACCTTTGTTGCCAATAGACATTCGAGTTGGCGAAAGTAATTTTCGCGCCGTGATAACGTCTGCTACAGCTCGATATTTGCATAATTGCGTACAGAATATTGTAGCAGGTTAAACTACCTACTTATCCAGAATTGACCCCGACACACTCAGCATATGGCAGGCATGTGAAGGCACCCCGCATGACACTACTCACAGTTGGTTCTACGTTACCGGAACGACCCGGATTTACTATATATCCGGCCAAGGATTGTCACTCCAGCAGCATTCCCCGTACATGTACTACTGTGGGCAAAAAGTAAGGTGAATTTATTTGTCAAACTTCGCGGGATTAAAACTTTCATGTGAATGTCATTATCAGTAATATATTTACCATTGTGTTTACCAAACGACCAAGAGTGCATTTTTCGATTTTTACAATGTCTGATTTGATTGAGCAGAGAAGTGCCATCAAATTTTGTTTGCGGAATGAAATTTCGGCTGCGGAAACGTTTAGAATGTTGCAGAAGGCATTTGGTGATTCGACCATGTCGCAGAAAAATGTTTATAAGTGGTACAAAGACTTCAAAGAGGGTCGAGAACGTTTTGATGACTTGGAGCGCTCCGGACGACCATCGACGTCAACAAATGACCAACACGTCAATAAAGTGAAGGAGTTAGTGCTCAAAAATCGTCGGTTGACTGTTAAAGACCTTACTGATATGATCGGAATATCTGAAGGATCTGTGAAAACCATTTTGAAAGATCATTTGGGCCTACGAAAAGTCAAATCTCGTTCGGTACCGAAAACTCTCAATTTCTTGGAAAAAAAGTCGTCGCGTTGATGTGTGTGAAACAATGCTTTCAGACTATCAGGACAAGCTCAAATGCATCATTACGGGAGATGAGACTTGGATTTATGCTGACGACCCTGAAACAAGCGACCAATCAAGCGAATATCGTGCTAAAGGCGAGGCCAGACCGAAAAGAGCACGTCAAAGTCGTTCAAAAATAAAGGTCATGATGACAGTTTTTTTCGATTTTCGTGGTGTGGTGCACTATGAATTCCTTCCACCTGGCCAAACTGTTAATAAGGAATATTATTTGAGCGTTATGCGTCGTTTACGTGAAGAAATTCGTCCAAAAAGACCAGAATTATGGGCCAACAACTCTTGGTTTTTGCATCACGATAATGCACCGTCTCACACTGCACTCGTTCTTCGTGACCATTTCGCCAAAAATTCCACGCATATCGTTCCGCAACCACCGTATTCGCCTGATTTGGCTCCGTTTGACTTCTGGCTATTCCCAAAACTCAAGAGACCACTCCGGAGAACGCGTTTCGAGTCGATTGAGGAGATAAAAGCTGAATCGAAGAAGGTGCTGATGGCTATACTGGAAATGGACTATTTGGCATGTTTCGGGGATTGGAAAAATCGTTGGCATAAGTGTATTTCATCGAGAGGGGGTTGTTTTGAAGGGGATGAAATTGATTTACAAGAATAAATAAAGATTTTTCATTTTACAACCAAATTCACCTTACTTTTTGCTCACAGTAGTATAGGGAATGTTTTTGCTGCTGCTACAACAACAACAACAACACTACCCACCTATTCACATGTCCCATTAAACCCACTCACCTTACAAACCTCTTTCTCTGAGCCAAACACGTGGCAACAGCATGCCTCTTGGGGCGACCGTTAGATGAGGTAGACGATTACACGATAGCTTGATGATCTTCTACGACAACAGCTACTGCTCGCTTTTTTCCCTCCCGTATGACCAATAGATACTGAACCTTTCAGTTAATAAGGCCACGCGTCGTGTCGTCAGAAGCCTGCGCAAGCCGCCGAACAGAACTAGTGGATTAATATTCTTGGGCGATGATTATTGAACTATAGTTAGTTGATGGCATGATCAGTTGTTACAAATAATTTACATATGAAACAATTTATTTTATCGCAGATCACTGTACATCTTATACCAAGCGTTGAGAATACCAACATACATAGGCAGGTCTTAGTAAGGCTGCTACATCAATAATAATAATTAGAAACCTTAATAATTTATATAGAAAATTAAATTTATTGTGATAAAATATAACATAAAGCGAATTTATCTTCGCTACATAAGAAATACTTCATATTCATTCGCATAAATATCTGTCAAATTATAAATGTACGCACACCCGTTGACGGCCAATTAGAATTGCTATACTTTTACTTTTTTACCTTTCCTCTCCTTTTTTTTTATAAATTTCATGAATTGTTTATAAAAAATATATTGGCTCTATAACAAATATCGTATAAAGTTTCATACTTGGTATAAGATTTATAAAAAATTAATGCAAATTTAAAAAAGAAAATAAATAAATGCAGTCAAAACTGGTGAAAATATCGCGTTTGTAGTTAACTGTCAACGGGTGTTTGTATACCAGAGAGCAGAATGAATATACTCATTTCAACGTAGGCTTTGTGGACACAATCAAGGCGCATTCATTAGTAGATTCGCCTTGAATTCAATGCTGTTCTTTCAAAATAACGCGTGGGAAACATTGTTTTAGCAGTGACTGACTCCTATATCAATTCTCGCGCTAATGCTAAGATGCTTTGCACTCGTTTGCATTGAAGTACTTCATCGACATGCCTTTTTTAAGTAAAATCACTTCAATGAATTCGTTTATGCCAAACAAATCGAGCGCTCGAATGATATTGACTGGAAACAGCTTATATAAAAAAAGTAAAGGCATGCGGAATCGAGAATGGATACTGAAGATGTAAGTAGGTAGGTAGAAGTGCCAGTTGGTAGGTAGAAGTGACTGTCGGTCTCTGGACCAACTCACTTAGACCGTTGCCGATCCATTGTGATGCCACAGTTTAGCAGTTTATCTGCTACTCATTACTAAACCATTTTGTTTTAAGTGCAAATCCATTGATCTAGCTAACACTTATATCCCTAAGGTCCTCAAGATCATTTAGAAACGATGAGCCTAGTGGCATGGCACGCGGAACAATAACAGAGAAGTTGTCTAACGGACTCTTACTCCGCCCCATTATTGCAGCTTCTGCAACAGTCGAAATGAGGTACGTTCAATCTTTAAGCATGTTGAGACAGTGGCCTGTGATCAAAGCAATTAACATAGAAACGTGTTTCCTTGACCCATTAAGTAGCGTCTAACGCCCCATTTTGGCCAAATTATTTTTGTAGCATTACATGTCTTCCTATCAACCCATCTCGTGTTGGATGAAGTGACAATGCTATTTGCACCACGCAGTTTGTGGGTTGAGAGGGGTATACCTACAAACTCCATATCAAGAGGGAGGCGAGTGGTAGTGCCCTCTCTCGCTAATTTGTCTGCCTTACACTTCCCTGGTATGTCACTATGCCCTAGCACCCATATCAAATGGATGCGGAAATATTCCGCCATCTCGTTAAGAGACGCTCGGCATTTGCGAGCAATGATGGATTCAGTGACAACCTCACCAAGAGATTTAAACGCCGCTTGGCTATCGGAGTAAGTATAGATTTCTCTAAAGATAGTCACAGTTTTGCCTAACCCGACAGCTATCTCATTAATGGCTTATAGTAAACACCAAAGCCAACTTTTGTCGTGAAGCTTGAAGCGTGAAATTATTAAAGCATAAAGTTTTGAATCCTTCGTTGTTGTTGATATTGTTGCAGTTCACTAGACCCTACCAGTACGGTACAGCCACCGATTGTCATCGTGTAACTCATCTTAAGGGAAACCCAAAAAACGTGCTGTTTCGACAGGTTGGGTCCAGAGGGAGAGGGATGTTAGGTGAGTAGGTTTAAGATGGCATGTGAAAAGGTGGTCTTAGTATCATGCGGAGTAACTTCACATGCCGGACATATATTGAGTAATCAGAGTGGATTCTGGATAGGTAGGAGTTAAACCTGCTATAATATTCAGACCGTAATTGAGTCGAAGTTGCGAGACAGCTGAAACTCTTCGTCAGCAATTGATGATGGTTGGACTCCGATAATGGCATTCGCGGGTCGGGAGTTTAGGAAGGTGGTAAAAGCCGCCCGAGGAATGTCGCTTCATGTCCGTCTACATACCGTCCGGCCCAGTAGTTGCATTTGGTCTTGGATCTCGCCGATATATTCGAAGAGATGTCACCTGACTCGACTGGGCGGTGGCTCAGGCTCTAGCAATTGTCTGCAGGGGTGATTCCTACCGTAACACTCAAGCTCAAATTGCTTGCTGACCATTTTACTGTGCTCCTTGACCGTCAGCATGGAAATCTCGATGTGAAGGTGGAGACATCAGGACGCATTCCGTGGCTGTCCTGATAGCAGTATTTTTACAAGTCTGAAGCGGAGTCCACTGCGAATTACTAGTACCTGGTAACCTGACCAGGGAGTCGTAGCGTAATTTAGTACCAAAATAAAATTTCGCCAGCAACATTTCCTTGCCTTCTAGCCAGGTGCTGCCGGCAAGCGATTTGAGGACCTTGTTGCCGTTTTGCACCTTAGTGCAACTGCAAAAGTTGAAAAGCGAGGGGAAAGGGCACCGAAAATGTTGTTACTTGCAAATATATCAAAAATGATATAGGAAAAGAAATTCCTAACTTGGTGGTAGAAAATATAACCGTTGAAGTAGATTTCAAGAAAAAAAAAGCTGTGAAGTAGTCACCAGATGGATTACCCAAAATTGCCGTCCATATAAAATAATAGGTGATAAAGGAATCGAAAACATGCAAACAGTTTTATCTCCACCGCTACTAAATATGGCCCCACGACAGTCGGTTCTACGTTACCGGCACGACCCAGATTTATATCCGGCCAAGGACTGTCATTCCAGCAGCATTCCCCGTACATGTAAGGGGAATGTTGATGCTGCTACAATAACAACAACATTGGACAGATGTATTGTATTTATGTAAGTTAAAACAAGGTAGGTGCCACAAGAGAACAGTTTTTGGATTAATTTCCGATTCATACGTAAACTACATCAAAGATGTCATGTAAATAAATAAATAATTGGCGCGTACACTTCTGTGAGGTATTCGGCCGAGCTCCTCTTACTATTTGTAGCGTTCGAGTTGATGTTGTTCCACAAATGGAGACACCAAGGGAAAGACCTACAGTTTCAAACTCGTTAGAAAAATCAACCACTTGACTTTTTTATTAGAATGCTAACGAATTTTATGTTTACAGAGCACTGAGTGGTTCAGAGTGTGAAAAAAAAGCGTGTGACTTAATAAGCCATTCTGCTCTCTGGTGTATACGTTAGTAAATACATAATGCTCACTATTCCTGTTTCAAATATATCGCTTCGTGTAATGCACACTATTTCAAAAAAAGCACTAATTAAAATGCGAAATAATTAAAATCGTAAAATGTGTCAAATCTTAGAGGCACGCTTAAACTTATACTTATTATGGATATAGTCACTACTTATATAGAAAATCTTTGCGTGTAATAATACCGACAACACGATTTTCTCTATCAATCACAATCATATGTCGCAGGCCGAGCGCACGGAACTTATTAAATATCTTTGATGCTGAATCATTCTAGAAAATATAACAATGTTTAAAGCCTTTGTAAATTTAAATTATTTTAAATGAAACTCACTTCGCTGACACGCACTGGTGACGGATTCATGAATATGTCCAAATTCACTGTATAGTTTTGCTTCTCGGGCAGCATGCGCACGCTCTGAAATATATTTTAAATAGTTTACATTTGACGCGGCGAATAGAAAAACTGTAGTATTAAAGAAATACTAACATCAATGGACGGATAGCGGGGATAAACGTTTCTGAACGTTTGTATTGAAATCTCTTTCTCCCAAAATCGCTTCTTCTCCTCATAAAACGAGTTCAGTAAAATTACTATTAATTGCGAACGCAACACTATGCCGCAAACACGTCCATTTTCTCGATTATTCTAAACAAAAAGAAATGGTTAAATTTTGTTTAATATATTAGAAAAAATTACGCACATCCTGTACATCCTCCACAACTGGGAAACCGTTGTGCTTGCAACGTCGCAGCACTTTGTAAATATATTTGGCACTGTCACATTTCTTAATGCAGATTACAGGTGAACTCATCAACTGTGATGCTTTCAGCCCCTTATACTTGGGAAGTAGTTCCCACGGCAACACCGGTACACAACTCATTTTAATTTGTATGTCATAGATGCCCTATTGAGAATTAGAAAAAGAATTAAGTTATACATCGAAAATGATCCACGATCCGGCAGAGCTCACCTCAGTAAAATAGTCGCCCACCCATTTTGCACTAATCAAAGTCACAATTAAGGGGAAAAAGAATGATGTTTCGATACCTGTTGTCTCCAGAAGTATGACCGATAAACTGATGGTCATGCGCAGCACGCCACCTAAGTTTGCTGCAGCGCCGATAAGCGCATACTTGCCAGGATTCAAAAAAGTCTAATAAAAAAAAATAAAAATAAAAAAATACAATCTGACTGAATTTTATTTATTCAAAATTGCAATATTTACCGCTTCAGGGAAAATGTAGAAAATAACCATGGCAACTAATCGGCCCCATGCAGCTCCAACTAAAGCCGTCGGTATAAATATGCCAAGAGACACATTTAAACCGAAAGTAACGCAGGCCAGAAAGTAATAAACTATCGTGAAAACGGCAAGCGTCAATATTTTATGCGAACCTGAAGTAAAGAAATTTTTAGTTAGAACAGGTGGACTTTTAGTAGGAAGTACTCGAAACTACAGTTATATGTAGATATGCAAGGATTTTAGATTACAACAGATGTACTTAGTCCTGCCATAAGTTCTGTTACAAGTAAAGTCCGTTATAGATATGAAATTATGATACTTTTTCAATGAAGTTAGTTTTTTTACACAATCCTTCAAACGATTAGGCCATTCAGCTATTGCAGCACGCGCGATTTCCATAGATATTCACGTCGCTGCTCAAACCAAAGATTGTTAGAGACTCTCTAAATTTCTGTGAGGTCTTCGATAGGCCATGTTCTTCAATTCTGGCCCCAAGCTGTAGTCCAGTGCATTCAGATCTTGACTTCCAAACCCCCAATCTTCTGCGGCTATGATCCAAGGAATATTGCTGCTGAAAGATCCAACGCTCTCCATTGAAAAGAATAATGCACAACTGTTTCACCACGCCTTCTAAGATATCCTCTTGGTACAATTTTTTACCCCGGTATTAACCGTTTTTTTGTAGAAATGAAGAGATATAACGCCTTTAAAAGACCATCCCCACCAAACCATTAGAGAGGCTGGATGGTAGCCACGCTGAACCCTTGGAACAACATTTTTTTGCGTCTTTAGAAGTTTTAGATTTTGTCATTTTGCTTTTTAAAAACTTCTTCAACAGTGAACATTTTCTCATCTGTGAGAAGAATATTTTCATAGTCGTTGACCGCGTGCCACCGAAGAAGCTGCTTGTATTTGTCGGGTCTAATTTTCTTCAAGCGCGTGGTCAAAATATCATCAGTGGAGCGACGGGATGCTTTCATGTGGAGATCAGCTCTAATTAGTCTTGACATGGATTTGGTCGATACATTCGTTTCCCTGGTGGACATGATTTTCTGCTTTTTAAGGGGATTTTTGCGAATTCCTTCTCGAACGCATTTATGGCTGCACTGGTTCGAACAGCGCTAGGACGACCACTTCTTTTTCTCTCTGTCACTTCAGACATTTGGGAAAAACGATTGATCGTGCGGTAAACAAACATTCTCGAAATATTAAATTTTGTCAGCGATTCGCAGATCTCACCTGCACTTTTACCACACTTTTGTAATGCAGTCACTGCAATACGACTTTCCGCAGCTCCCCATCCCATTGTTAACAAGCGAAATTTGCCACGAAACTGAGTATAATTTGTGAGTGGACAATTCATACGAGTGAAAGCAAAATTGATGGAACTTTTTTCTGCGAATTTGTTGTTGTAGAAGCATAAACATACCCCATACATGAAAGCTGCGGAAGTGACAGTCCTTTGCCGGAATTTGTTCTCGCCGTATGCATTGTAAAATTTGTCTCAGAATTTATGGCAAGACTAAGTATATGCTTGGCAAAATGAATATATATATAAGTACAAATAACGAATACTTAGATTTAATTTTATACCTGGTGGATCGTGAAACAGTGAACGTACCGTCGCCTCAGGTGTTTGGAACCAAAGTGCTGCCACAGCATTATATTCATTGTCCTCACAGAATAACTACGAAACACATTATAAAAAGTTTTAATAACGACTTGAGACACCTACCTGTACTGGATAATCCGTAGGATCATTTCCGAGTGGACGGCAGTCATTTATAAAAAATATCATAATACAAGCCAATGTCACGCCAATCACTGCCACAAGCGCTGCTTCCAATATGCGTGCAAATTTGAACTTAACGAAACGTGCACGAAATCGATTGATATGTGTGTTATATGAGTTCCACGTAGCACCCAATATACCACCGGTTACACCGAATAGCATAAAGATAGGCAATTCGAAATAAGCAAAAGTTACTGGTTGTTCGAATTTGCCCAAATTAAAGAGACCAGTAAACGTGAAGTTATTCAATCCGTGATACGCGGATAGCACAATATTTAGGGTGAATGAACTTATAATGGACGCAACGAGCGTACGCCAAATGAGATATTGATTCCAAAAACTTGCAGCCTCCTCCAAGGAGAATAGCATTCCTCCGATGGGCGAGCCGAAAGCTGCAGCAACACCAGCAGCCGCGCCACCCAATACAAAATCACGTTTCTCATGATCATCTCGAAAGTCGCGAAAAATACGAAAGTCCTTCACAAATGTGGTACTTTTGCCTTGCGAAATGCCGGCAGCTACCACCGCACCTGCATGAGCCATTGGTCCTTCCTTAACGAAATAGAAGCGCCACTTTAAATAGCATCCAATAATGATCATATATTT
Source organism: Anastrepha ludens (assembly GCF_028408465.1). Taxonomy (NCBI): domain Eukaryota; kingdom Metazoa; phylum Arthropoda; class Insecta; order Diptera; family Tephritidae; genus Anastrepha; species Anastrepha ludens. The sequence goes on from NC_071502.1 coordinate 32,053,807, forward strand.
TTTTTTTAATTACACACCTTGCCTCCAACTAAACCGCCCACCACTGCTGTTACTACGCCCACCGCCTTTACAGCCAGCGTTTTGATGCGTACAATGCGCGGAATTTTCACACCGTTAAGATAGCTCTTTACTTGGGGCATACCGCTGCCTGCTGTAATTGGCTCCACATAAGTTACCAGCGCTGCACCTAACACCACAGGCACAATACTCATAGCCATCCAATAGAGATATGGTTTGACTAAATTCCCACCGGGGTTGATGTTTGCATCTACGTTGTTGTCAACGGCTAAAAAAACGAGAGATATATTATATTCTTTTATACATATTCCACAATGCTACAGTCATGTTATAAGTATACATTTAAGACAAATTTAGGCAGCTGTTTGCTATATTTCGTAAGCTCAGCATGGAACTTTGAAATAAGTTAGCATTACGGAAATTAAAATTTGTTGAATTTAGGCGCAAATTCTTTTCAATAAAACGGCAGCGTACATAAACAACCAAACCGTTACCAATTCTTTACTTGTTACGCAAAGTTACTCATATTTGGTACAAATAATGAACCCAAAAACAAAAAGACGTAAATGAAGAAAAATTACTAACGTTTGGTAAAAGTGATAAAACCAAAAAAAGTGTGTTTCTCGATAATTAAGTTTTACTAATCTGAGCGCGAGTACATAAAATTCGGTCGGAACCGAATTTACCACTTCCCTACTTGTCTCAAGTGATTCTCGTCAATTAGTAGATACGTACAGTTTTTGAGAAACGTGTATTTTACTGCTGACAATTCTTCAATGGGTATGTCAATAACACAGGCGACGAGGGCAGTCACTATGCCAATTTGTATAAATATTATCCAACGCAAAATATCTTTGCGAATGTTAAATCGTGCATTGTTCGTACTTTTTTGTGCTTCCTTGAATAGCACATTATCACAGACATCGTAGTCCAAACTCTGTAATATTTTTCAAAGACTTTATATAAATCCCTGTAAAAGTAAACAACAAAATATACCTCATAGAGGGCATCTTTAAGCGCCGCTGCATTTACAGCGGCTGTACGCGAACGCAAATAAAATGTAGGTTGACTTTGGCCACCACCACCTCTTTCCTCATTAGTCCTCACTGATAAAATATCATTACTTTCCGCTTCACTTAAATTACGTCGTACTCGATTTTCTTTGGGCCGTAATGCAACATGTATCTTCTGTTTTATTTAAATACATTTTCGAATAAGCGATAAGCAAGCATGAATCATTTCCATTGTATTAATATATATGTACATAAATGAAAGGTAGACAATTTAGTAGAAATCAACAAAAAAAATTGGTCGTTTTAGCATACTTTAAATGAGTTTACCGCTGTTGAGCTGGGCTCCGAATCGTCAGGTAAAAGTGCTGGAAGTTCGTCATCGTCTTGATCCAGCAAATGTTTGTCACGGATAAAAGAATTACTAACATCTTTTGGCTCAAGGTTTTCCAGTTCTTTAGACTGTAGTAAAGCGTCATCATCGCCATCGTCGGAATCGCCGCTTATCAAACATTCAACATCATCATCTTTCTTCTTCATTATTATTCTTTAATTAGATGGCTTTTCAAGATGAAAATCGCAAAATATTGTATTAACACAAATTTGCAATAAAAACAACTGAGTAAATGCAAGACGAAAGTAAATATAAAAAATGTATGTTTAAACTAATTCAACAGGCGCAAGGTTGCATTTTACTGTACTTCTAGGTTGACCTAAGGATGATAGAATACAACGCATTTCACACCGTGGATTGTATCATTGTTCAAGGAGTAGGCGTTACGACAAATTTTATCTGTGAAAAAAACAAACGAACGACTGATAGTTGCAGCGTTATCCGTGTCTTTGCTGTTGTTTGTATTTTGTTGAAGGTTGAGCAAAAATTGTAAGAAATACTCAACTGAGGTTTTAAATTAGTAAAATGTGTTCAATATCTATATGTAACTCAGTTACAATTCATCAATTCATTTAAAAAATGTAAAACTTTTTCCGGCTTAAGGGGTTACATAGAGTTAGAAGGCCGAAAAAAAGCGAACTTTCCAGAATTTTTTCTAAGTAAACTTTTAAATTTATTGATCTAAAAATTTTTACACATATTGTGTTATCTTTGAACTGTAAGTCTTAAGGTATTAGTAAAAATATTTATTTGGAAAGGAGCTACAGCTGATCTCCGGGAGCTGCTCTCAAAAAAGACGTTTTGCGGTGACCACTATATCTCTGAACTGGATCTTCTGAAATTAAAAAATCAAACAGATTTCGGTAAAGTAATGTTAAATCTAGTAATTACTCGAAGGAATAAGCAAAATATTTTTTTTTTTTGACAAAATGGCGGTTTCTCAAATAAAATCGGTTTTTGACCAAAATTTCAGCCTTAAATTGTTAATAAAAAAATATTTTCTTAGATTAATTACTCAAAAGTATATTCAATGCCTACTTATTAATTCACCAATCATTCGATAATAGGAATGTTGCTTTAAAAAAGCCAGCAAGAATTAATAAGCAATAAAATTCAGAGATTTAAGTACCTTATCTCCCAAAGAGGGAAACAAACAAATTTTTTCGAGAACAATAATTTGCAAGGCCACAAAACTGCTTTTATTCTACTCTGAGTTATATTACTCATTTATGTATATGCCTTTGTGATTTTATAATTGGAATTATCCGCTCGCTTCATTCAGTAAAATGCAACCATGTCAAATCATACAATCATACAAATTATTTGCATCGCGAACACTTCTAGTCACACAATTTACAACAACTATAATTTCAAAACAGGGGATTCCCATTAACAAGTGGAAGTTTTTTATCATGATTCACAAACCTTTTATCATTGAATCATGGCTTTTTATGTGTGTGTGAGTGTGCCCACTGATAATAGTGTGTATTCGTTACTTAAATGAGAGGTTACATTTTTCGTAAGAAACATTCCACCAAATCATATGCATTTAGTCCAGTCAAAAGAGACAACAAAAATAGCCAACTAAGTAATTTTAGGAGTATGCGAGTTTATGGTTTTATTATGTAAAGCCCATCACTGTGAACTTAAGTTTGAGTTTTCGGGGTCGGGGGTTGTGTCCCGCGGCCGCCATCTTGGAAATAAGGGTGCAACTGGTTTTTTGCGATTATCTCGTGAATTTCGAAAGTTACGAAAATTTTGTAAAATACTTTTTTGTAGATAATAATATTAACTACAACTTTCATTCAAAACTTTTTATTGTAAAATTAATCATAAAAAAGTTATAAACAAAATTACGCGAAAAATTAAGGGATGAATTTTTTTCAAGCGTAATAACTTTTTTTTTATTGATTTTATGGAAAATATAAATCAGAGCTTTTTTATAGAGCATTCTTTTGTGAACATTTTTGTCCTTAAGTTTTTTTCGCTATCTTTATTTAGTCTTATTATTTTGAGCTGCTAAGCGGAGCAACCATTACATTAGCGAAGCGCGTACATGATTACACAGGCCGACAAAATTTAACCAACATTCAGACCCAGAAACCAGACTATATATTTCCGAAGGTTTATGATGCGCTGAATCCAAATCTGGCGTCAGAATTGCTCTATCAGCTCTGGTTTTCGAGATATCCTAACCTAAAAGTGCAAAAAACACCGTTTTTGCCCATATTTGAGGTTATGTAGCCTTGCAGATGTTTTCTTTCACCAAAATTAAAGGATGGCATCTTTAAATACAAGCCTTCTTTTTTCAAATGGCGTTGAGTTTGCTCAAATATCATTTTTTTTTTCGCTGAGATATCGCATTTTGAAATTTTCATGTTTCTAAATTTTCCTACACCTGAAAATCGATTGAGATAACATAGACATGATATAGTCGATTACTAATTTTCTTGAATTGAGTCTTATTTTTCTTAAAATTTTGTCTCACACCATAAGTATGCTGACTCACCACACCCCTACACTTGCTTGCGGTATGGTAGGGGTGGTTTCTAGGGGTTAGGGCTGTGTCTGACTCGGTACCCGTGGGTTAGATAGTGTAGGAGTTTGGTGAGTTAGCACACTTATGGTGTGAGACAAAATTTTAAGAAAAATAAGACTCAATTCAAGAAAATTAGTAATCGACTATATCATGTCTGCAAGGCTACATAACCTCAAATATGGGCAAAAACGGTGTTTTTTGCACTTTTAGGTTAGAATATCTCGAAAACCAGAGCTGATAGAGCAATTCTGACGCCAGATTTGGATTCAGCGCATCATAAACCTTCGGAAATATATAGTCTGGTTTCTGGGTCCGCTTCGCTAATGTAATGGTTGCTCCGCTTAGCAGCTCAAAATCATAAGACTAAATAAAGATAGCGAAAAAATCTTAAGGACAAAAATGTTCACAAAAGAATGCTCTATAAAAAAGCTCTGATTTATATTTTCCATAAAATCAATAAAAAAAAAGTTATTACGCTTGAAAAAAATTCATCCCTTAATTTTTCGCGTAATTTTGTTTATAACTTTTTTATGATTAATTTTACAATAAAAAGTTTTGAATGAAAGTTGTAGATAATATTATTATCTACAAAAAAGTATTTCACAAAATTTTCGTAACTTTCGAAATTCACGAGATAATCGCAAAAAAACCAGTTGCACCCTTATTTCCAAGATGGCGGCCGCGGGACACAACCCCCGACCCCGAAAACTCAAACTTAAGTTCACAGTGATGGGCTTTACATAATAAAACCATAAACTCGCATACTCCTAAAATTACTAAGTTAAATCTTCTTTGACTGGACTAATTTGATATTTGAATATCGATGATTTTCAAGACTGAAACATCGGCGTTTATGAAAGTTACATCGATGTTGCTTCGAAATTTTTAATAGATTATGGGGGGTTTAATTTTTGGTGAATAATGCCTACAACACATACATAAAAGGTCGTAAAAGGGCGCCTAAATGTATGCCAGTACAGAATTATTACTAAACGGTAATTGTTAATAGCACCTGGTGACGGTCAAGCATGCATGTTCTGCAGCTTATATGTGTGCGTGTCGGGTGCATGACGCTAATATCTAAAATTTTTGATTTTCATCATACAAAAGCCGACAACAAGTATGTGTGACACGAAGCAAGTTCGTGTGTCACCCGACACGCACACATATGTATAAGCTGCAGGACATGCATGCCTGAGCGTCACCATAAGAGCCGTATTTTGAATAAAAATAGTGAAATTTGAAAGAATCTACATTTTTCTATGTTTATAATATATGTGCATCCATACATATGTATGTATGTATTTTTAATAATAGAATTTAAAAACAAAAATTTTGATAACCTCGTGTCCATTAAGCGGTTCCTCTGCTGGGTTGTTGTTGCGCCAGCCCCTGAGAACAGCGAAGAACTAGCGTTTAGTTAGCACTGAGGTTGCTACAATTGGCAAGTACATCATACAGATTTTGTATAGGCACGGAAAGATATTCTATGGGCTCTCCTTTGAAAGGTGACAATAAAAACATTAGAAATTCTGAGTCAACTTTGATTTTGCCATTTTCGCTGATTTTTTTTTAATTTTTATGTGTTAATAGTTTATTATAACCCCATATGTCACGTTCCTAGCTATGGTCCTTCTGAAATTCTGTAGTGGACTCATTTTCCGTATATATATACATATGTATACATATATGTATGTTTAAGTGAATAATTTCGATTTGGCAGTCGGATCGCCAAAAAGGAAGCACCTTAAATCGCGGAACCAGTAGCAATCGCCCAGGACGATCATTGCTCAAGTTACTCGCGAGTACTCGTAAAAAAACGTTGCTTAACAGTATTACTATACAATTAAGGCATTCGTATTTTCTGTATTGTATCGAAGACGTACATAAATGGCATGCAGATGGCGCTACCATATTCGGATTACGGCCAATCTGTGATTTGGTGAAATGTAGTCCTTATATATGTATGTAGCTTCCATTAACAGATTTTTCAGTTCACCAAGCACATCGATACAAATCATCATTCATTAATGAACGATGCATCGATGTTTTGCGGGTCTCAAGATGGATGTTAAAATATCGATATTTGTGAACGATTCTCCGATGTTTGCAAACATCGATGTTGAATTGGCATCTCTAATCGTATATATGTATATTCTGATGCAAAAATATAGAAGGCATCATGGGTCGGAAATGTGGGTATGAGTGAAGAATAGCGACTCTTGGCTACGGAAAAAATAAAAAAGTGGGCGTGGTTCGACTTTTCAAAGTGGCATACCTATGTATATAAGATTTCTTACGTAAATAAATAACATGGGTACTAGAGGGCGAGGGGAAAAGGTGGGAATTTAAAAATTCTAAAATGACAAAATAAAAAATATCTGCCGTTCGGAGTCGGCTTGAAACTGTAGGTCCCTCCATTTGTGGAACAACATCAAGACGTACGCCACAAATAGTTTGAAAACAAGTTGGTTAATTAAAAAAAAGTATTTCGTTATTTGTTACAATAGAAATATAATTATTCACAATCATCATCGGATGGCGGCGCAGTTGTAAGGATTGAATGTGGTTCTTCCACGGACGCTCCGATGATATTTTTTATAGAAAAGAAAAAAACGTTAGTGTCTAATTGCTATCAGCCTTTTTTATTGGCATTTAGATATATCTATGTATGAATGTACATATATTATATGATACAATTTATATATATAGCATTGACACGGAATTACTCTTCCCTCCCGTTGGCTGACACGTCCTGATCTTTGGTATGATAATTTTGCAGTGAAATTAAATTTTAAAGTTAAGTCGAAAGTAACCTCGCCGAACTGCGTTTAACACAGTAATCGTTTTAACTGTTCGGCGGGGAAATGCCGAGGTTAACGGCCTTAACGCTGCAGCGACTGGAACCGGTGGTTTGCAACAGTTGGAACGGTAGGCGCAATTAACATCAGGGTGGCTAAACATTTATTAGAATTTAGGGTGTGGCCTAAAATTATGAATTATTATAATACCTTACAAAAGACATTAGTAGCTAAGACTATCGGCCTAAATAGAAGATACAATTACCTTTTATTTGATATAAAACATTACATATTTATGTATGTTAAACTTTCTTAAAAACATTTATTTTATTCGAGTCCGGCCGCAAGCCCTCCAACGACAGCGACGGGGAAAATCAGTCCATACAAATGTTATGGAATTTCGTACAATAAATTGTACAGAGATGGATAATATGTAGTCTACATATGTAAATCCCCAATTTCCGATGCTTGAAAGTCCAAAAAGTTATTGGAAAAAATGTTGATGCAGTTTTACTTCAAGTTGAAAAACAGTGTTAGCAAAAGTAAATACATACAGTACAAAAATAACTTACTTTGGTGAGAAAACTTTACTTTGTTACCCCTTTATATAGGTTTGGTAAAAAGAAATCCATTATTTTTGCGTAAAATTTGCGCAAATGGTTTAAAACTGTTTTATGGGCGATATTTAGCTCTTGAGCTATGCTACGACTACTAACATCTCAGTCATTTTTGATTATTTTTGTGTTTTTATGGACATTGCCGACATTTTCTTTGACATAAAAAATGAACGGAAGCGACGAAACCAAAATTGCACGTAATTAACTGTTCCAGTATCGGCACCATAAACACCATTCACAATTTCAGCGGTGCGGCTTGCATTTTCGCCTTTTCGCTTTTATCAAAGAAAAATTGTAAAAGGTACCGAGTTTCCGCTTTGTTGACTTCCATTGTTAACATCCCGTCACCCTGTAACTCACAACTGAATGGAATAAACAAAAAACTGCAAATTAATTCTTTTAGTGTGAAATGTCACCTTGACAACGAGCAGAAACTTTGAATTGTTTGATCGATACTTTACGAGATATCGATCAGAACAGCCATCTACCGAGAAAATAATAATAATAAATAATCTCCCCAAATCCACTTAGAAAAACTTTAAGTGGATGCGTTCGTTGTGTTATTTAGGAACAAAATAAAAATTCATTTCAGTTTCAATAAAATATACGCATTTATTTCAGGCCATTTAAATAGGAATCAAGTTTCGCTTAGATTAAAAATCATTAATTCGGTCAGTCGCATCTCACATGACGCTGTGTTAAAAATTATACAATATTGAAATAAAAACATTGTAATACAGAGTATGTAAATGCTCTTTTTGAAAATTTGATTAAATACATATGCATATGTATGTATGTATGTATAATATTATAATAAATTAATTAGTGTATACTCGCAGTAAAGAGGAACTATGTGTTATTATTAGAGACATACGCTTCTTGGTCGGACTTCCAAGCAAGCAAGTCTACTTTGATTGCAACATTTTTGTTTGTGTTGGCAGACTAGATATATGACGTTAATATGTATGTAAATTTAACTGTGCCCTTTTAACGGATATCCACCATCAAAGGTCTACACAGAGTTGCAGTTTATATTTTCGATTGCACAATACCCACTGCTACCACCTCTAAGGTAACTGGTGTAACTAAAAGGAAATATAACATGGATTAATTCAAGTTGTTGTAATGCAATGTTGTAAAAATGCAAATTTTCTACAAATAAAAAACGTTTTATTTGGCCACAAACTTACACATTCGAAAAATACTCTGAAAATGAGGGTAAAGCATTTGGAGCGTTGTTGCCAGTGTTAGCATTCTCTTTGCCTTCTTCGTTGATGTCATGGTAGCTATCATTTTCAATATATGTAAAGCCTGTGGTAGAGTAAATTGGCGGTCGGGGCTCAGAGATGTTTGCTTCCGTTGGGGCGATTTGAACGCTACAATTGAGAGACTGCTGTTCGTATGCAAATTCTTTGTTGCAATAACCGAATACTTCTGCCTCTGCAACACTTTTCTCCTCGTCTATTGACGATGTGTTGTTGTCGCTGTCATTACATGTTGGAGCAGTATCATCGAAGCGCCAGCCATTGCCATCAACCACATATCCAAGGCGTTGCAAGTAGTCGGCAACGGTTTTTTCCGATAAATTAATAATTTCCGCAATCTTTCTAGTTGTGAAAAGAGGATTTCTTTCAATTAACATTTTGACTTTATCACTATCTGCGACACCTGGACGCCCAGTGCGTTGTCCATCAACGCAGCTTGTGTCGCCCTTTCGAAATTTTGAAAACCAAATTTGTACCACACGCTCACTAACAGCATCATCGCCATATACTGCACAAATCTTCCGTTTCGTATCTGTGGCCGTTTTATTTTTACGGAAATAGAAAAGCATCAAACAACGTAAATATTCTTTTTTCTTTTCCATATTTTACTATTAGCTATGGGTATGCTCTACGGTAGCAATAAAAAGTGAAATGGTATTTTAGAATGATTGTGGCTGAGATGAAATACGCCAAACAACTGATTCGAAAAATTAAGATTTCGTTCTTGCTAGCCCGTTTCTCGATATCATTGTAATTAGTAAAAAAGCAAGATTACTTTTTTTCTACCCTTATCTACATACATAATTCTGTCTGAGTTTATGTTAGGAGTACATGAGCACGTACCTGCTTTTGTGTCTCTTTTTTAAATCATAAACAATACCCATGTGGTAAGATTGTGTAAAATGTGACGGTGGAAGGGGTAGGTCGTTAGCCAGCCTGGCTGACTGGCAGGCAGGAATACAATTATGTATGTAAAAAACACCCCTGCGAGAGATGAGAGCAATTTTTTTGTGTTAATGCACGGGGGTTCGTCTTGGGTGAAACTTATGGAAACAACCCTGAATAACTTCAATTGATAAGCGGTGGTGACTTACACAGAATCCGCGAGTGTAGATGAGGATAAAAAAATGCAAAAATCGCGATAATTAATTTCTTTTCAATGCCTTGGAACAAATATTGATGAAATTTCCTTTGAATACGCACTTTTTATTCGTATGTGTGTACACGTATATGTGCATATGTACGCGTGTGTATATTTAATTTAAATCCATAGAACAAGAAATAGAGTAGAGAAATGAAAATGTAAAAATTTTAGAAACTTTTTTGTACTTTAAACATAATTCAAAAGCCAAATTTTTTATGTCTGTTATTTGAGTATGGAAGCAAAAAAAATTGTTTTTGTGGGTAAGAAGATTTAAGGGTGTTTTGCGTAGAATTGCTATAAATACATACACATAATTTTGAACTCATTCCGTGAAATAAATAATTCACTGACTAAAAATTTTAATTAATTTTCTGGAATGGAAATTAGCAAAATGTGGTTAGTTAAGCATGAAAGGATGTTAAAGTGAAATAGAGGATAAACAAGTTTCTCAACATAAGTGTGTGAAATTACCGTGCAGGATACCTATTAATGTGCCCTCAAAAACCCACTCATCCAACACATCTCTCCACATAGGCCCACCCCGTCGAAATGGTACGTTTCTTGGGCCTACTATTAGATCAGATTGACGATGAGGCAGGGCTTGATAAACTACTATTACATTTATTGTGATATTCTTCATAAATTAGGATACAGTCACCATAATTTTAGCGATTCTCTAGGATAGTCGGATAGTCGTTTACTACATAACACAATGAAATTTTTTATCTAAAATTGAATTCGATTTTTTTTTTATGGATAATCAGTTTTATAGTAAATTGAAGTGCAAATTTCAAGTGGCTTCGTAGTATATACAACAAAGCGCAAATTTAAGTGGCTTCGAAGCATCGGCATTGGCATTTTCTTTTTGACGGTTGTAGGATTTTTTTTTCATATATTTCTTATTTATTTTTTTATTTTATACAATTATTATAAAGGGTGGTTAAGTTTCAAGGGCCGGTGTTGATTTTGAATAAAATCCATTTTTTTTTAGGAAATTAGTCATTTCGCTTTATTATGATAATATTGGTATGGTCCAATTACGTATGGAAGAAAATATCGGTCAAATGGCCGCCGCGGCCTCGGCGGCACACCTCCATCCGATGGTCCAAATTTTCGATGACGCTGAGGCATGATTGAGGTTCTATGCCGTTAAAGTGCCGGATTGTCTCATCCTTTAGCTCTTGAATATTTGCTGGCTTATCGGCGTACACCTTTTCTTCCAAATAACCCCAAAGAAAGAAGTCCAACGGTGTCAAATCACATGATCTTGGCGGCCAATTGAAATCGCCGCGACGTGAGATTATACGGCCATCAAATTTTTCGCGCAAAAGAGCCATTGTTTCGTTAGCTGTATGACAAGTGGCACCGTCCTATTGAAACCACATATCGTCCACATCCATATCTTCCGATTCGGGCCATAAAAAGTTCGTTATCATCTCACGATAGCGAACACTATTCACAGTAGCTGCCTGACCGGCCTAATTTTGGAAAAAATACGGCCCAATGATGCCGCCGGCCCATAAACCGCACCAAACAGTCACTCTTTATGGGTGAATTGGTTCTTCGGCAATCACTCTTGTATTATCATTCGCCCAAATGCGACAATTCTGCTTATTGACGAATCCAATGAGGTGAAAATGTGCCTCATCACTGAAGATGATTTTGATTTTGATTTGAACGCCCGTTTTCATGTGTATCTTTCCATGGTTCCAAATTGAATTAGTCTGAAATTGAAAAAATTAAATGCAGAAAAAAACTTGACGTTTAGGTGTGGCTCACATTCAACATCGTCCCTTAAAATTTAACCACCCTTTATAAACTTACAAAGTAACGCAGCACTAGCATCAGAGGCTTTCGGCTGGGTATTCTTTCTTATAAAAATATTGGTATGAAAGAAAAAACGGCACACCTCAGCGAAAAATGATCAAAAATCAACTGTAATTTGTGCTCACTTAAAACTTACTCGAAAGTGCCACGCCCTCTTGTGCAATATCTAAAGATTTTCGCCTTTAGTGTGGCATTCGAAATTTATGTAACTGTATGAAATTTAAGTACCTCAGTATAAACGGTTCCAGAGAAAAGGTATATGGAGGTTTCAGTTTGTATGGGAGCTGCTATGATGACCTCTGTCCAATACCTCCCACTTTATATGATGATTCTGATTAAAAACTTTTAAGTTTTGATGAAATTTTGTAGTCTGAAACTTTGCGTTATATGGTTTTTGTTGTAGCATGAATTATATGAATGTTGTGTATATGAGAAGTAGTAGTGGTATGTAAATATGTATATATGCACATACATATGTACAAACACATATTCATAAGCATGGAAAATTTCGAGAAAAATTACGTCGCGACCTTAAACAAGCACAGTTCTCCCCCCATTCTGGATTTTGGACAGCAGGTGTGGAAAATTAACGAAGTGGTAAAAAAAAATACTCCCGCAGGATTTGGAAAAATTGAAACATACATCACAATTTGGTGGATGAAATCCATTGAATTTGTCACCGCTGTATGCGCAGCTCCTTTATTAATATTATTGTTCCAATTTTACTTATCGAAAGTTTTCTCGAGGTATTTATTAACAGTTCATAGATTCAACTAAATAATGTAAATAATTTCAATTTCAACTTAAACTCTTAATTCAAAGCTTTAAAGTAAATATAATATATACATGTGGGGCGTGCTTAATATTATTGTCTTATGCTAAATTTTAACAAAACGGCGCTTAAATTTAATAGTTTATTCTACCATTGGAACGGAATGCTTTGTACATGACGGTGGTTCTTTACAATTTTACTGCGGTACGAGTAGCGGTTAAAATATAGGGAAACACCAAATATTATCTAGACCTGCTAGACCTTCATATGTACCTATATGTATAATGCGCTCTGCTGACTAGTATTAAAACTCGAACTCAGGATGCAAAAATTTGAATTTCGCTATTTCCAAACTAAGCCACTTGCTATTCGTTTGATTGTGTGATTGTAATTCCCGCTGCAAGTGCTGCAAAGCATGAACAACTTGTACAATAAGCTCGTCATATTTTATATTTCCATCTGATTCGCGTGAAGTTTGCGTGGCATTCACGGCGGAGCCAAACCCAGAAGAGCTTGATAATGTCGAAGATGATGGAGCTATAGACAGATCGATTGGCTGTATTTCCCCCAATAATAATTCATTTTTAATAACGTCCAAGTTTTTACAGTTCAAATCATAAGGCCTGCTGCTATTAGCACCTTGACTCCCATCGTAACTGTTCACATTACTTGGACACGGTGTAATGGCGCTTAATGTAGTTGCGCGGCCGAAAAATGACTGATCGCTATTGATGGGATAAAGTGCCACGTGCTCATCAGCTTGCGGAGACAATTCTTCGCGAAACCGTTCATTTGCTGAGTTGCAATTTTCTGCTTGATAATTATTTTTGCTGTGCAACGACAATAATTCATACCCTGTTATTTGCTCATTTGCGACCATTTCCATCTAGTATAAGATAAGGTGTATTTGTGTATATGACAGTCAATACATTTAGTCAGTACGATACTCACTGGTATATCATTTTCATTAAAATTCACAGGTGTTTTGGCTTCCTTTATACCCAGCTCTTGCGCTCTCTCTGCATAGTTGATATTAGCAACGGTACTTTCATTGGCATTTTGTTTGAGGCTAAAATTGAGTGGCTTCTCAATATACGCGTCCATTAGTGTGTTGTTATGTGCTCTTTCAAGGGAGTGGCCAGGAGTGACCAGAAAGGGATCGAGCGCATTCCACTGGAAAAATGAGAGTCGAAAAGTAGTATTTTTTATGAAATATCATGAGATGCAAACACCAATAACAATAACAGTGCATAAAGCCGTCATATTAAGCACATACAAAGCAGCTTTACTAACGAAGCGCAGATATATTTTAACGGTTCGCTATGCTCTAAATTAATACCTCTGGTGCGCAGCCCATATTGGTGTATGTGATTCAAATAAACGTAACTGTTTGCTATATATGCGAATATTAATAATATTTTGCTACTCTTATGTGCAATACAATTAAGGGTAATTTAATTAGGTGCAAGTTTTTACCTTCTGCAAAATATCGGAGCTTTGTTCAGTTTTTGGATGTTTTTGGTTTGGATCTCCTTGTTGGTTTCGGTTTTGTTGTTGTTGTAGTTGGTGCCGCTGAAAGGCTGCTTTAATTTTAAATAGTTCTGAAGGCGGTTGTTGTCCGATTCGTGATGCAGGCGCTCTGTTGCCAGTGGCATTGTTACTACGACGTCGAGTTGATTTACGGTTTCTCAGAAAGCGATCTCTGCGGTCAACTAAAGCATTAACCTTCATATCATATATTTTCCCCATCAAATCTGGATGGCGGCGCTGAAATATAACAGGAAATTTAATATCAAAGTAGAATGCGCTTTACTTTTTACAGATTAATTAAATGTTTGTTGTTGTTTTTTACCTTAATATGCATGTGAAAATTGCCGGTAGATCTCACGCTACCACGATACACACGATCTGGTGGGCAGTTACAACATTTCACCGTTACATTCTCACCGTCTTGTGTTTGTATTTCAAATAGTTCCCCATTGAGAATGTAAGGAATATGAATATTTCGTGGAAGCGAACTGATAGCCGTAGCGTTGTCAGAGGAAGTTGAGGTATCTGGAGCCATGTGTAGTTTGGATGGAGACATGCTACCTAAGAGGTTTAAAGACATTTTCAAAGCGTATCCCTCTTTAATTGATAGATTTTGGGATTCTAGCGATTGCTTCTATGAATCCGTAATCCCCCACTTTGTTTTTGTTGGGAGAGTATTGAATACGCGTGGACTGCACGATCCGCACTAAACGAGAGCTACTTACGAAATGAAGTATTGATCATATTTCATGTCTTGCACTTTGTGACCTTGAGCTACATATGCACATATGTATGTCCGTTGAGAATTATTGCATCTTCCATTCCAACAAAAAAATTATAATCAAAGAGAAACAACAGCACTTACTATAACATCACTTTTTCAGAGTTTTATTACGGTTTGAATCCGAAAGATAGCGATCTAAAGTCGTTCATTATAGGAGTTTCTTGTATCAAAATGATAACATGCACTTCTAATTGTACCTGTAATTTGGTCTAGAACTTCTTTTGAAAAGCTGACAAGTCCAAAAAGCTTTTAAACTCAAATAATCGTTTGAATAAGGAAAAATACAGATAATGTGGCCAATTAGTATTTGAAGCTGAAGTATTTATTCTGAGGAATTGCCGTATGATATGAGAGTGGTTTGTGTCTTAGCTGTTTGTTTAGATTTCTATTCAAGGCGAATCCACATAAATCCATGAATTCGCTTTGGTTTATAGTTGCATCTGATATTTGACAAATTGCTGAAGGAAAACACGAGTTTGTGTAAATTTAACTTTATTTTACTCGCATAATAAGTGAAAGAGCTTGTTTCAGTTATTAACTGAAAATGGCCACAACTGACGAGAAAGTGGACGCTAAACCAAATATATTGGTCACAGGTATGAATGGAAACATCCACACATAAGTATGCAAGATATTCTTTGCCGGCGCGGAACATGTGTCTTATTGGTGTAACAGTATGCAATTTTTAATTAGTTATTACCTATTATTAGGAACGCCTGGTGCGGGGAAGACATATCTGTGCCAAAGGATAGCTGATCAATTAAAGGTGAATTGGTTGGATTGCTCCAAAATTGCAAAGGAAAATGATTTTGTTGAAGAATATGATGATGAGTACGATTGCCCTATACTTGATGAGGACAAGGTATTTAATTATTTTGTTCAGTAATATAGAAAAAGTTAATGCTCTTAATTTATCATAGCTCATGGACTACATGGAACCTTTCATGCAGCAAGGTGGAAATATTGTGGAATATCATGGCTGTGACTTTTTCCCAGAGCGTTGGTTCCATGCTGTTTTTGTTGTTACTTGCTCCAACACACTGCTATTCGACAGGCTGAAGGAGCGCGGATATAATGAAAAGAAGCTAAAGTCTAACATTGAATGTGAAATTTTTGGGACAGTGCTTGAAGAGGCTCGTGATTCCTACAAACCAGAGATTGTGTTTGAATTAAAAGGCGATACTAAGCTGGATGCTGAACAAAGTCTAAAAACTATTAAAAATTGGTACAAAGCTTGGAAGCGAAAGTGAACTGTTGTATTTGAACATAAGTGTTTATAGGGACTAGATTAGGTAGAAAATATCAAACACATGTACAAAAATACGCGATAACGGTGAATAATGTACGTAGATATGTACAAACAGTGACACACAGCCAAATGAGCATCAAGTTTTTCAACGAAATAATGATATTAGGCGAAAATGAAACACGTTATTTATAACATTGATATGCTAGTTGGTAATAATTTTTTTTTTTATAAAATAGTGTATAAATAAAAATTATTTTGAATATTCCAGACATATTGTACGGCACAAAAAACATACAAAATTGAAAAGGTATTATCAAAGTGCATTTATTGAAGGTGATGGCACTAGACTAGCAACAATTTTTTGCACGTTTGATTGTCACGGCAAGTATTGGCGAAGTAGAAAACAAAAAGTTAATTAGCCTTGTTTTATTGTGCTGACAGCCCCATGGACGCGGCGGAAGAAAACAGAAAACAAATCAGCTGATTTACCGATACCACCGTTAATAGATTCGCCTTGGGTATTATATAATTATAAAGGTAGTATTAATGAATATTTTGTAGGTTATCCACTTTTGCCAATAACAGCTTTGGAATCGTCTACGTCAACTCTTTGGTTTACTCAGGATACATCTTTTGCTATTCTTTTAACATCTTTTAGAGGTTAGATTGGATTCGAATTGCTTTATCTAGAACAGCTCAGAGGCTCTTTATAAGATTCAAATCTGGGATTGCCCTGATATTTGAGCAATACCAAATGAGCCAAATTTGTACTATCGCCGATTTATGCTTCGGGTCGATATCCTGATAGGAGCCAAATCTTTCCCGAATAGAACTTTGTAAAAAATTTTTCTTTGAGATACCCAAATACTTATGTATGTCTATCCATATTACTTTAAAAGTTAAATTTAATAACAATAAAAGTTAAATTTCTGGTTCCTTCAGATGACATGTGCCCCCATACCATTATATGCCCTCCAGCGTGTCTGGCTTTGACAAATAAAATTTTGGTCGTTCGAAGCAAGTTCTTATCTTTGGTTGTATAGTCTTTTGCAAACTTTAACCTGGCAGTAAGGTTTCTGGCTATGATAAACGTCTTGTTTGCCTGCTGTACGTCAATGTAAATCAACATCTCTTAGGACTCTGCGGACAGTTTCGGAATGGCAGTTTTTCCCAAAGATATTTATTTAACTTCATTTGTAATTGTTGGAGCGATCTCATGTGGATTTTCACGTCTTCTTCGTAAGGATCATTGCTATGGAAAATCTTGTGCTGGGTTTTTGCCTTATTTTGTACAGGGTTTTCGCACACATAACGCTCAATAAGGTATTGAACAGTGCCGGACTTAATTTAACCTTTTCAGTTATTAAAATGTTGACCATCTGGTCATCGCTAGCTAATCAAACGCAAAATAACATTTCTTAGTGTGGAGTGGAAATGGTAAGAAAAATTGTTATTTAATAAGTACTCCTTTCAAGTTTGATATTGTTCATTTATTGTTTTTAACGCAAAATTAAATTCAAATTAGAGGAAGTTATCGATTTGTATTTGTAAATATCACGTTTGGGCCGAAATAACTTCTACAATCAGGTGAGTATCGGCAACAGGCCATCAAAAAAGTAACAGAGTCGCAACACAAGGCGAATAGAATACAAAAGGTGGCGTCTTTCGAAAATCCGTACTTTATATTTCGCCAATTGGACAACTTTTGACGTCATGCTCCATAATAATACAAAAGAAATTAACAGAAGGAGCTGAAACTACATGCTTATAAAAATTCAGTGACTGGCTGGGTAATATTGGAATTTGTGACATTTAAACTAAACCAACTAATGAAAACGAAGAGTGAACGTATTAAATTGTGAAAGCACGAGTTATAAAAGTATCTCCAAATGCAATTTTACCGCGTTTTTAAGCGGATGACGTCGTGGCCAAAAAGTGTTTGTGTGTGCGTATAATGAATTGTGTTTGGTGGTTGTTGTTGCTGTAGCAGTAACTTTGCCCTGTCAGTGTAGTGTAATCACCGGTGGTCTTCGTCTAGCTCATCTAACGGTAGGCCCAGGAAACTAGCTGTTTAGACAAGTTGGGTCCATAGGGAGATGAGTGGATTTGATGGGGCATGTGAAAAGATGGTTAGTGTCTACGGGGTGCCTTCACATGCCAGTACACAGCCCTGTCTAGTGTACTGTGACCCACCCTAATTGCATTTTGTAATTTTTATAGCTTTCGCCTTCTCTTCCGGTTCACAATCCAGTAATTTCCTTTCCTTTTGTTCGTTTATTCATGGGCTCTGACAACACAGCGAATGACCACTTAAACCGTAACTTCTAACACATTTGCCCCTCTTAGGGGTTTAGTAAGGTTGCTCTACCACAACCACACTCATATTTTGTCCAGTAGTAAGGGCCTATTAAGTGAATGTTTTAGCACCCAAGGTAAGCTGGAATGGGGATGCTCACGTGATCTTATTGTATATCAAATTAGATATTGCGAATGCAAGGCGAACCAAAAACTGGCCACGTTTGAAATAGAAAGGCAATCAGTGGTATTCATTAAATCTTTCTATGATTATCGCTGCTTCATTCGTTTTATACAGATGAATAATTGACGACTTCATCTGAACCGATGTATATGAATGTAATCAATCAGCTATCGATTTGATTTGAATTGTTTTATTAAATAACCTACGCTCTTATTATTTGCTTCGTGGTGCCGTTCTCGTGCGAATTCTCGAGTGATTGCATAAATGCGAGTTTCCAGTAATAACTCGACTCGAGCGCAACTTGGGGAGCAAATTTTTTCATACTAACTTTGTACTGACAATTGGGAATATACATACGAGGATCGTTTGAAAAGTCCGTGCAAAAATGAAAACTACTTAATTGTTTGGGGTGAACCTTTTTTTATTTTTCGACATAGTCTTCTTTTAGGATTTAGACTTCGTCCAACGCTACTCCAGGTTGCTGATCCCTTCTGAATAAAAAAATAGCAATTCGCTTCTTCAACACCTCCTCGTTTGAATAAAATCTTTTTTCTGCCAGCCATTCAAATTGGGGAACAAATAGTAGTCCAAGGGAGCGAAGTCTGGAGATTAGGAGGAATGTGAAACGAGTTCAAGTAAGGTTTTACCATTAATTTTGCGACCACTCCTGCTGAGGCATGAGCTGATGAGTTGTCGTGATGGAAAAGAAAATCACTCGACTTCCTCGATTTAAACGAATGCCAAACACAAACAAAAAAGCAGATCTGGCTGCAACTTGGTGTGTGCTCTTCCAAGAGATGCAATTAACTAAACATAACTTTGATACGCGCCAGTAGTGCCATCTCTCTGATTTTGCACGTACTTTTTAAACGACCCTCGTACATATGCAGGTAAGTAATACAAAAATTAGTTAAATCAGTCAAGCCGTTCTCTAAGGATGATTTTATTAGCGTCAATCGATTTATATTTAAAATGTAAATATGTATATATGGATATGTAATAGTAAGTGTAAGCATAAGTAAGCATATATTTAGTACTAAGTGTGCATTTATTCCTCTCGAGTCATCTTGAACCGCAATGGACCATCAGGCGCATACATAAAAGTCACGGCGTAATCCAATGGCTTGTGATGATATTCCAGTTTGTAATTGCGAAGAAGCTGAAATGGACATGGAATTTAAGTGTCTGCGTGAATATGGAAACGTCAAATATACAAATTTATTTACTTTTGCATATAAAAACTGAGAATGGTACACAGATGTTCCAAAATACTCCAAGGAATAGGAACAGGAATAGTGGGGCCTAGAGCACACAAATCCCTAACACTAAGGACAGATACCACGATTTTTCATGCGGAAAAACAGTGGAAATCAACTCCAAAAGAGGGTTCGAGAAAGTAAAAATTAAAATTGTACCTTCGGACAGCTAATCGGTTTTCAAAGCCTTGAATAGCTTTATATCCACGTCAACAGTCCTAAAAGAGTGCAACAATGCACTCAACAAACTGGCCACTCATAATTAGGACTCACTGATTTGGGTGCCAGGACATGAGGGACACTAAGGAAACGAGAAGACAGAATTTTAGTGGCAGAAGGGCTATTTATTGGGCCAACCCCATTTTTCGGCTTTAACAAAAATAATATAAAACAGGAAACCAAAAAACGCATCTATAGTAAACTAAAATCAGGGAACACTGAAACGGCGCAAGCGGCCTTAATCACTCAAAAAAGCTTTTGAACTTCAATGCTAACAGAGCAAATCTGCTCTAACCCTAGATAAAATGGCCTCAGATTACTTTGTGAAGCACTTACAGGTTACTTTGCCTGTGCAAGATTATGCAGGTTCTGCTGTGATGAAGTCTATGGAACACTTAATCGCCAAATGTGAGGCATTATGCAACAGGAGACACATAATTCTGGGTTCGTACTTAGTAGAGGAGTAAGACCTAAGGATTCATGGTTCGATTCCTCGGTATCCTAAATAATTATAGTTAAGTAATTAGGCTCGCACAATAGATCAATCTGGTCGCAGTGCGTAAAGGCCTTAGCCTAGCCCTGTACATTTCTTTTCACCGATAAATATTTTTTTTATAAACAGTTTAAGGCTGAAATTTTGGTCAAAAATCGATTTTGTTTTTGAGAAACCGCCATTTTCAAAAAAAAAAAAAAATTATTTTGCTTAGTCCTTCGATTAATTACTAGATTTAACATTTATATTTAACATTAACGAAATTTGTTTGGTTTTTTATTTCACAGGATCCAGTTCAGAGATATAGATGTCACCGCAAGACGTCTTTTTTGAGAGCAGCTCCGGGAGATCAGCTGTAACTCCTTTCCAAATAAATATTTTTACTAATACTAAGTCTTAAAATACAGTTAAAAGATAACACAATATGTGTACAAATTTTTAGATCAATAAATTTAAAAGTTTTCTCAGAAAATATTCTGGAAATTTCGCTTTTTTCGGCCTTCTAACTGTATGTAACCCCTTAATTTGATTTTTAGGATTTTTAGCTCTGCAAGAGCGTATAATTCTCTAAGAATAATGTAATAATATAGACTCAGCGGGCAGTTCGTCATATCCAAATATCGATTCCAAACACTACTTGTTTAGTACCTGGCCTAATTAAAAACATTCGAAAAAGGTTGGGTGGAAAGAGTTTGCTGCTTCACTGTCTTTTAACCGTTCTGTTTTTCTTGATTTTTCTTAAAATTTTCTAAAAAAATATTTGAAGCTTACATATATTCAATTTTTGGAATGATTCAAGGTGCAATAAACAGGTGGTAACAGGAGAGCAAAACATCAAGAGCGATGTATTTTGTTTTTAGGAGGAACAAAGGAAAAAATGAGTCAGTTGCTCAAATAGAATGAACTTTCCAATCGAGTCATAGAATAGGGACCTCAATGAAGGATTGTTTCCCACTCGTCATGTCGGATAACCAACTTAACCTAACCTAAAATCCAAGTTTTAATTTGCGTGAGCATCTACATAATTTCTGTTTATTTTCTATCAGTGCTGACAAGTTTTTTTTCATCTGTTGTAACATAAAGATAGATTCGGCTATGTGTTTTTGATATGACTTCAACTCACCTTTGCCAGCAGAATTTGCATTTCTAAGTCGGCGAAACGTCTACCTAAACACATTCGCGCACCATAACCATATGGCAGGGATGCGAACGGATGCAAGTGCTCGCCAGTGCCACCCTGACTTGTTTTTAACCAACGCTCTGGTTTGAAGGAAGTCGCATCCGTGACGAACTCTTCCATTTGTCCGGTTACGAGAGTTGGAAAGACCGCTTGCACCTGCAATTAAATTTCGAATAAATTATCAAGATTTTTCCTTTCGTATGAGAACTGCTTATCCACGTACGCCTTTAGGTATTCTGTACCCACAGATGACCGTATCCTCCTGCAGTGTGCGGCCATTGCCAATAACTGTGCTATACATGCGGAAAACCTCTTTGATAAACGCCTTCAGGTAGTGCATCTGATCGAGTCGTTGTATGGAAAGTTCCGTGCCTGGATCGGGTAAAACGCGTTTTAGTTCCTCACGTAATTTTTGTTGTTCGGCTGGACGCGTTGCGAGCTGATAGAGAATGGAACAAACGGCCATAGATATCTAAGAAAACAATTAAAAAAAGTAATATTTATTATTAAAAAAAAAAGTTAATATCTGCTGGCGGTTCATTACCGTATCGATGCCAACTAAAATCAAATCCAAAGCCATAATCGTGGCTACTTTTTCATTTTTTTCAGCGAGTATAACTTTTTCCAGCAGCGAGGGCTCGCCGTCGCGACTGGGTCCTTGTTTCCTCAAACGCTCCGTGGCGTTGTGGATATATTTCATGCAAACCCTGGATAGACGTTAATTAGATGAAAATGGCAAAACTATGTGTTCACAGTTAAAGCAAGTTAAGCTACTTGGCAGTACTTACTCCACAAAAAAGTTCATGTTCTTAACATAGTGCGTCCATAGCGGTGTGGGGAAGTAGCGCCAATATGGAGCTTTCAATTCAAGTGTAGCAACATTACGCAACGCATATTTGGCTGCATCGATTATCTGCTGCGGCTCGGAATCTGGCGATAGATTAGGCTCCAAGCAACCGAGCCTTGTGTCGAGCGCAACACGCCCGATGCCTAAACAGAGGCGAAAAGAATTTCCGTTCTGAGAAAAAAAAGACGAAAGTTTGTAACTTAAGTTTTCACTCACATTCCAGGGACCATTTGTGAATTTCATTATCGAAGTCCTCGGGCAATTCCGAATTCTCATCCAATAGCTGCTCACAGCGTTCCAGAAAGTCGTTTGTGACCAGCTCTAATGGTTTCAAGTAGCGTCTGATGGTTGACAATTGCAATACCGGCTTTTGTACGCGTGAGCGGAACTGGCGCCAAGGTTCGCCATGACTTCACCACATTAAATAACAAAGGGTTAATAGTTACAGTGGGTCAATAGTTACAATACTCTTGCATACAAATAAGCTTAAAATTATTATTAGGAATATTTATGTACATACACACCCACGACTCCACCGATGTCTTCGAAGAACTCTTTGCGTATTTCACTTTTATATTTCACCAAACTCGGCATTGATGGCCGGAAGGGGGTCGTACCCTCATTTCGATAGCACTGTAAGATTCGGAAGTAAATATTATTAGATATTAGGGTGTCTCATCGAAAAGAGTTGCGGGTGAAAGCCCAGAATAAAAAAATATATTATATTTCCCCGCGCAATTATTTCGAAAGAGTATTAAGGAAAATATGTAATCAAAATTTTCAAAAATTAAATAAAAAAAAATAAATTAAAAATTGGCGCGTACACTTTTGTTAGGTGTATGGCCGAGCTCCTCCTCCTATTTATGGTGTGCGTTCTTGATGTTGTTCCTTTTTCCTACAGTTTTAAGCCGGCTCCGAAGGCCAGATATTTTTTATGAGGACCTTTTTCTTGGCAGAAATACATTCGGAGGTTTGCCATTGCCTGCCCAGGGGTGATCGCTATTAGATATACCGCTAATTATACCGAGAAGTCAATCTACGATACTCGGAACGCAGATTGGTACATAAGAAATTATGATATTCACCACGACTTCGGTATACACACAGTCACAGGGAGCCGGGAATGGAACTTCAACCAAGAAGACTAAAGCGTAAAATAAGGTGGTAAGGTAAGCGAATAAGGTGGACGTGGGAGCAATTCGAAGTTCAATTCATGTAGTTTTTCCATTGGTTTCATTTACTTGCGGAAGGACCTTCCATTCGAGCTCTTGGAGTGCGGCTTTGATGACTCGTGCAACATGGGGCCTGGCGTTGTCGTGAAGGAGTATGGTTTGACCATGTCGATCAGGTCTTTTTAGTCGAATAGCCTCATTCACGCGATGTAGCTGGGCAATGTAGAGTTCCTTGTTGACCGTGGCATTCTTTTCGAGCATTTCCCTGTGCACCATTCGCTCCCAGTCCCACTAAACACATATCATGATCTTAGTTGGATGAAGATCCGGCTTGAGCGTCTCTCCTGGAGCCACTGACTCCTTTCTTCGCTTCATATTGATGTATAGGCACCATTTCTCATCTTCCGTGCCGATTCGGTTGTTTATGACCGAGTGTTGCTCGATGGCGGGCGAGATGCTGAGATGCAATTTCAAGGCGACTTTCTTTGTTTTTTTTCGTATAACTCGTGAGGCACCCAGGTTCCCAATTTTTCGGTAAATCCCACTGAATGAAGCTGATTGAGAATCTGTTTATGATTGCAGTTAATTTTTCCGGTCAATTCACGACTGGTTTGGCGATCGTTCTCCTTCAAGACCTCCTTGAGAAGTTCTTCATCGATTTCAGCAGGCTTTCCGCTGCGGGATGTGTAATCGACGTCAAAGTCGCCATTTGCAGACCATTTCCGTGCTGTATACTCGTCTCCATACACGTCGCTCTTTGACCTCGATGAAAAGCAAAGAAGGGAAGGTGTCGAAAATGTTGATTTTTACCTCTTGGGCATTCCATTTCTATGCCTCAAAAGTAATAAAAAATTAAATAACTCAAAAATACAACTAACGTAGTTTTATAGAGTAGAAAGAGTTCTATCGAATGAATACTTACCCTTTGCCAAACAGTAAACAAGGCGTTGTAAAATAAAAGAAAATATAAAAACGCTATGAACTTATACCCCAACCCAACACAGAGTTTTCCCAAATCACTTGATTGAGTAGGCTTTCAATTGTCTTGAGTTTGATATCAGTTCTGGTACTAAATGAAGTAATTTTTTTCGCAAATTCAAAATAAATAAAAATGTTTTATAGCTTTTTGTTAATTGAATTAATTGCAATGTTTTGTCTAATCAGAAATTGGATTTTTCAAATCCTTGCGCGTGTGAGCGAAAGAGAGAGGTTGCGTTCAGCATAGCCTTACCTATGTATTTGTAACTGAATGTGGCTACATTTTGAACAAATTTAATGGATATACACACATATGTTTCTATATATCTATGAATGTACATATATATGCATGTCTACATTAAAACTAACATTAGTTCAAACAAATGACTTCCATTCAAATGTCTAGATGCCCGTAATCGTATATGTAAGCAGTAAAGATAAAAGTTATGGGTGGAGCGGCCGTCCATAAATATGTACATACTTGTTGTATTTTGCAAATATATACTGAGTTACATCAATACTATGTACAAATATTAAGCTAATGGCACATAAATGACACAAAAATCAATATGGCTAGTCGTAAATACACAAATAAGGCACACACACATACATATGTATATGCATGCATATGCCCAGGTATACTCGCGTGTGTGTTTTTTCTAATATTTGAAATCAATATTATAGAAGTGATACCTTATTCAGCAACAATTTGCACATTCGCTAGAAATGCACTCTAGTAATTATAAATAACAACAAACGTTTGTGTTTGGCACTCCCTGCACGTGGCGCTCTAAGCTAAGGACATTTTTAATAGGTACAGTTCAACAAATAAAAGTTAACATATTTCAAACAGGTAATGAAACGTAAACCTAAACTTTGCAGAAAGTAGTTTTTGTATGTTTTAAAATGTAACACTAATACTGACGAAAATAATCGAATTGCCGAACGAACTTCGTCGAACGAAGCGATGCCCCGGATGTTATTCGTCGTAACATTTCGCACAGTAAAATAAAACCAAATCGAAATTCACATCAGCGGGTTAACAAATAAAGAAAATAAAAATAGAAAAGCGAATAGATGAATCTTCAAATGTGTCGTTTAATTGAAATTACCAAAGTTTGAAATATGTTTTTAATGTATTTTTTTATAAATATATTTTTACTGCGCAAAGCACTCACAATACATTCTGTCAAAAAAATATCAGGAATTGTTCGTTTAAAAAGCGCGCGTCTAAATTTTTTTTCCTGGAATTTTGCTGTCCTCTATAGTATCGCCGAGCGGAGTCTGTCAATTAGCTTATTTAATTATATCAGTCAACCGTAGGTTTGCTCTGCGAATTTCACAATGGGTAAAAATATCGAACAAAGAATTCGTCTTAAATTTTGTGTTTTGAACGGCATTTCGTGTGCCGAAACGTTGAAAATGTTGCAGAAAGCCTATGGCGAGTGTGCTTTATCAAAAACACGGGCCCACGAGTGGTAAAAGGCTTTGGCAGAGGGCCGAGAAGTCGTGGAAGACTTGCTCCGATCTGGTCGCCCATCAACGTCTCCAACGGATAAAACGTCGACAAAGTCAAGGAAATGGTGCTGGAAAACCATCATTTAAGTTTGAGGGCGATAGCTCGTGACCTTATATATTTATATACTAGCGAAAACCCGCCCGTTTCGCTGGTCGTCTTTAAAAAAATCTAGATTAATTAATTAAATTAAACCGAAAAATACTGTGTGTATTTTATAAAAATTTTCGCTCATGAATAGTAATGAAAGAAGTTTTAAATAGTAGTAGCAATTAAGAAACGTTTGATGTGATTTAAATACTTTATTACTTTTTTATTGTAATGCTCTTTGATATACAATATTCTTCGTTTTTCCATGCGTTGTTGAATAAATGAACAATACCGATGGCTTACCAACTCTAGAGCATGAAACATAAAGTTGGCCATGAGAAAAACATGGGTATTCTAAATCAATACCACAAATTGATAAAGTTTGACCTTGTGACTTATTAATAGTAATCGCGAATGCAAGGCGAACAGGAAATTGAAGACGTTTGAATTCAGACGGCATATCCGATGGTATCACTGGTATTCACGGTATTAAAACGTCTTCGCCAGAGTATTTTCCATTCAAAATTGTTGCTTCAATGACGTTATTCATCAATCTCTTAACTGTTAATCGAGTGCCATTACATAGTCGTGGTTGATTTATGTTTCTCAACATAATAATCGGTGCTCCTATTTTCAAGTTTAGCATGTGTGGCGGTAATCCAGGTAAGTCAAGGGAATTCAAAAATTCAGTGGGATAATTTACAATATCATCTTGATTTGTAACAGTGTCAACGGATCGATATGTTTGTTCTGGACTTGGTATGTTAGCCAAAATAGCCGCATTAATTTCATTCACACCTTTATTTTTGCCAGCCATGATGGCTGGTTCACTAAACCAATCATGATTTTTGTAATTTTGAGGCAAATTTGGGAAAATACTTTGAATTACGTGTTCTTTCGTTTGACTTATTTGACAAAAGTTTGGTTGTAAAGTTATTAAGCCAGTTAAATTATCGACAGGAACTTTGCCATTTCCAATATCCAATAATTGCTGTGAAAATTCAGCAGCTGATGGATCATTTTGCATTAGAACACGTACATTTGTAGTTAGTTTGAGTGTTTGAACATGTCTCCACAAATATGATGATTTCAAACAAGCAACCAATTCATCTGCTACAGTTGCTCGAGGAATAACAGGCAGTTTTCCTTTTCCACTTCCATCTCCAGCTCCATCTCCTTTCTTTATCCCGGAAACGGGCAGTAAAAATTACTTCACTTAAAAGCTTTCATCAACAGCTTCCATCTGATACCCGCATTGTACAAACACATCCAAGGGGTCCACCTTTTCGGCTATATCTCGAGACGCAGGTCACTCAGAGATCTAAAAAATGCTCTGTACTAAAGCACTCATCAGTAGCTTTGATTTGATACCCACAATGTAAAAACACATCCTACCTCACGACCAAAATGTATTCAATTCTAATGAA
The DNA here is from genome assembly GCF_028408465.1 of Anastrepha ludens. NCBI lineage: Eukaryota > Metazoa > Arthropoda > Insecta > Diptera > Tephritidae > Anastrepha > Anastrepha ludens. The sequence goes on from NC_071502.1 coordinate 32,081,414, forward strand.
TGCTATGTGCGGTACAAAGAATACGTGCGGCAAATGGCAAAAACACACTCACTTAACCGACGCACCGCACACACACGCGTTATCGGATTTTAACCAAACTTCACAGAAACCTTTGCCAAAGCAACACCAACAATGTGTGAAACTTTCATTGTTTTCCTTACACGCGTTGCTGAGATTATCCCGGACAAACGCACACTTTCTTTCGGCTTAATTTTTATATATATAGATAAAGATAATTGGCGCGTACACCCTTTCTGGATGTTTGGATCTGGATGTTGTTCCACAAATGGAAGGTCCTACAGTTTCAAGCTGACTCCGAACGGCAGATATTTTTTATGAGGAGCTTTTTCATGGCAGAAATACACTCGGAGGTTTGCCATTGCCTGCCGAGGGGCGACCGATATTAGAAACATCTTTTTTTCATTTTAGTGTTCATACAATAATATTTTCAAAAATACAGAACTGTGGTCCAAAACAATTTGCATACGGAATTTTAATACCCAGAATATTTTATTGCCTTTACAGAATTTTGATGTTAGACACAGTTTGCACGAGGCACTCACCCAAGCGCTGATTCTAGGATGGCGGGGAAAACAACTAAGAAAACCATGTTGCTTTAAAACAACAGACCAGATTTGACTATTAGCCCGTCTACTTTAAAATGAGTTTTACTTTTAAATTTAGTCTGCCACATAAAAGTCAAAGCACAATGACATTAGGCAGACTTTGCAAAAATTATTGCTGTATTTCTACCCAACCACATTGAAAAAAAATCACGCAAATATTATTTTATTCAAAGTCAAAGCGGCACTTTTAGGTTCTTGCCTATATTTTATTAAATAACTTTCCAGTAGTATTTTCTTCTTACCTTTTCTATTTCATCAGCGTCGTATATGAATAGCAAATCCGGTCGTCCGATGAGTCCACTGAAACGCACAATGCTTCCGTATCGTTCATGTAGCAGCGATGAGATTTTCGCCACATCTGATATGGTATACTGGCCGATGATGGGCATCATTCTGTGTGCGAAAAAGAACCAAAATTTAAAACTCCACTTCCTGTATCAGGGTAAATTATGAATTTATTAGTCACAGGTGCGTCGATCAGCTATCGACGAGTTCGCGCTTTAAGTCTTTCATTGGATGAGCGCAATTTGTATGAATCTCACGAATGACGGAACTTTGCTTGAAGTGAGAGATTCCATACATTTAATTGCTTGAATTTGCATTTGAATTACCTTTTGAAAATTGTCATGCGCTACTATGTATGTGTAAGTGATTTTATTTTAAGTAAATCTAACAAAGACTATGGGCCGGTAAGTTTTGAATGAAAAAAAGGAAAACTATTTAGAAAATGGGAAAAGTAAGAAGTAGGGAAGCAATAGTAGAAAAGGAAAAAATAAAATTTTTTCGGACTCAATTTCTTGAAGCACTTTACAGTAAGAAAAGAAAGCAAGTTAATCCATGTACTTATACTATTCTGCATTTTCATATTCCGTTGGATTTCTAATCTACATTTTTCCACACAGAAACGTCTTTGTTTGGACTCTAAATGAGCTAAACCTCTTCCAGATGCTATTATAAGAAAGTGGTCAAAAAAAATTTGGGTATTCGTGCGTACAAGGTGTGTTCAAAAATTATCGCGAATTTTGTGTTTTTTCAAAAATTATTTATTTATTCATTAATATCTATTTTGTCCCCTTCAAAGCAATCCCTATGAGATATTTTGCACTTTTGCCAACGTTTTTTCCAATCTTCGAAGCACTTCAAAAAATCATTTTTTTTATCTTGTTCAGCTCCTCCTTCGATGCCGTCTTTATCCCGTCAATCGTCAACGCCCCTGCAATCGAAGAAAACAGTAAGCAAAACTTTTACATTCGACCGAACTTGGCGCGCTTTTTTCGGTCTTGGTTCATGCGGCAGCTTCCATTGAGATGATTGAGCTTTGGTTTCCACGTCATAACCATAAACCCATGATTCGTCACCAGTTATGACCTTTTGCGTCTCATTAGCAATGTTCATGCGATGCTGCTTTTGGTACGAATTTTCCGGCGACCCGTCGCACAAGCCAATCGATATGTCTAGGTCCTCAGCAACCATTTTTTTCACTTCATAACTTCTCGGCCTTCTGAGAACATTTCGTACCACCGATAAACGTTGCTTTGGTCCAAAGTAGCTTCTCCGTATGACACAGTCAATATTCGGAATGCATCCACGCACTTAATTTCGTTTTTCACACAAAGTTTGATACAGGTTCTTTGATCCATCTTTTTGAATACGTAAAAATCGAACACGTGCAAGCAAAGCAGCTGTCAACAATAAACTGAACATTCAAAATAGCCGAATTCGTTAGCATGAGTGAGAGACATGAGTACCAACTTATCGCCACAAAAAAATCGAAATTCGAATATACGTAACCTACGAAAATTCAAAATTCCCTATACTTTTTGAACACACCTCGTATAACCTTACAACATCAGCTTCATTCTCAAACCTAATCTAAAAAAAAAACATCAGCTCTGTTTTACTCGAATCGACACTCAGCTCACTTTGCGAGGTGTGTAACCTAAAAAGAGCTTCCTCAGGGATATCACTAATATCACTAGAAGGGAAAAGTCCTGATACTGTCATCACTACGTCATCAACTACTTTTACTCTTTTCGTGTAGGACTGCTCTTATGAGTATCTGACAGCCAGCGCATGTTGAAGTTTTAGCATCCGGAATATTAATTAAATAAATAAAAATATTCATATCTCCACAATATTTCAAGTTTGCGCATTTTTGGGGTTTCCGCTATAAAATATTTACTCAGAACTCCGTCAAATTAAATACGAACGGAGTTGATGGCCTTGAAGCGCTGCTCATGCATATTCTATTAAGCTCTTACAAGTTATTTATAATAATAATAAGTAATAAGTTAAGTAAATAATACTAATTAGAGCAAATATGAGCGATTCATTAGCAATCGGTTAATTTGCTCTCCGCCTGACTGGCAAAAAGTGCAAAATTTTCCAAGAACCCACGTTAAATACTGCACCGCAAGCCCAATATGCCATAAAGGTCCCCTCTTGTTCCATCACTGAAGCATCCATACGGATGCAGCAGCTCATCGTTGAAGTGTATGGTGCCAAACTCCCCTCGGAGCACTTATTAAGTATACTTCTTATATCTACTACTACGAAGCCAAAATATGAATAATGCCCCCGTAAAAAAGTTATTTATTTGATTTAGTTGTTACTGTTTCGTGTTCGCTTAGTTGAACATCGAAAAGGGTTGAAGGTGTCTACTTATTTTTATTTACACTCTTTTTTTTAAACATAATTGACTTTTGACTAAAATCATATTTGGACATACCTATATAATATTTTCCTATTAAAAAATACTTGTCCACTGGTGTGAAATATCTTGTTTAGCTAGTAAATGCCACCTTTTTGGCTGCCATCAGCATCAATTAACACCAGCAACCAACTATTTTCAAATTACTTTTTGCAAATTTTTCAAGTAGCTGCGAATCGTGTGGCCTCTTGTTGCTGATATTTAGCGAACAAACATTCAGTAAGTGTAAGTAAGACTTTAGGTAAATGCACAACACACTTCACAAGGCGCACAAACAAAGCGCCCATAAAAGCCATTGAACCAAAAGTCTATGCCGCTGTTGTTGAGAGGTCATAAAAATAAATATTGGTTTCGTTTGATAAAAAGGAAAAGAAAAAAATCAATGATGAGAAGGCGGTCAAGTTGAAGTTTACATACAGTTTCGTTTTACTGCTATTGTTGTCGCTATTGCAGTTGGTGCATTTTGTTGTGTGCACGTCTTTTTACTGCATCCGATTAGTAACCCAGTCAGTCAGTAGGTTTGCACAAAGGTCTACCGGACAGTGGCCACTAAATTCAAAACCAGTTCCGGTGCCAAGTTGGCCACCGAGAAAGAGGGAAGAAGGAGGTGGTGCCAACTAATCGGGTATTAAATAAAGGTGTTAAAAAGCTACATTTTCGTTGACCTTGAAATATCTAATAATACGACGCTAAGTGTGTTAATGAGCGTGAATGGGCTTTATGAGGGGAACAAACAAATAAAAAAAAAACTAAATAAGATGCAGTGTGTGATTTTCTGTCATTGTTATTTTTAGTTGTTATCACACACACACACACGAATGCATGGAATATATAATACATGGATAGTAGGTGACTATTATGCATATTTTTCTATTTAAATTTTAAATTGGTTCAATAATTCGTCCAATAAGAAAATGTCAAAACTAGCAGAGCTTCGACAAGTCGGACATTTAGGCAGCTTTTCACTGCATTAATCAATTAAATCAACGCAAAAATGTAACGATGTTCCAATAATGAAACAAAAGGGGGCCTTTATGGCATATTGGGATCGCGGAGGGGTTTTGGAAAATTTTGCACTTTTTGTCAGTCAAATTAACCGATTGCTAATGAATCGCTTATATTTGCTCTAATTAGTATTATTTACTTAAATTATTACTTATCATTATTATAAATTACTTGCAAGAGCTTAATAGAATATGCGTGAGCAGCATTTCAAGGCCATCAGCTCCGTTCGTATTTAATTTGACGGAGTTCTGAGTAAATATTTTATAGTGGAAACCCCAAAAATGCGCAAACTTGAAATATTGTGGAGATATAAATACTTTTATTTATTTAATTAATATTCCGGATGCTAAAACTTCAACATGCGCTGGCTGTATATAAATATTCACATACACCTAAGAGTGGTCCTACGAAAAGAGTAAAAGTAGTTGCATACACGCAGATGACGTAGTGGTGACAGTATCAGGACTTTTCCCCTCTAGTGATATTAGTGATATCCTTGAGTAAGCTCTTTTTAGGTTACACACCTCGCAAAGTGAGCTGAGTGTCGATTCGAGTAAAACAGAGCTGATGTTTTTTAGGTTAGTTTTGAGAATGATGCTTATGCTGTTAGGATACGAGGTTTGTTCAAAAAGTATCGCGAATTTTGAATTTTCGCAGGTTACGTATATTCGAATTTCTATTTTTTATGGCGATATGTTGGTAATCATTCACTTCAGTTAATTGTTGACAGCTGCTTTGCTTGCACGTGTTTCGGCTCGTCTTCGAGTTTTACCTATTCGAAAAGAGGGATCAAAGAACCTGTATCAAATTTTGTCTGAAAAACGAAATTAAGTGCGCGGATGCATTCCGAATATTGACTGTGTCATACGGAGAAGCTACTTTGGACCAAAGCAACGTTTATCGGTGGTACGAAATGTTCTCAGAAGGCCGAGAAGTTGTGAAGTGAAGAAAATGGTATTGGCCAATCGTCGAATCACCGTTAGAGAAGTTGGTGAGGACCTAGACATATCGATTGGCTCGTGCGACGGGTCGCCGCATAATTCGTACCAAAACTGCTCAATTTCGACCAAAAGCAGCATCGCATGAACATTGCTAATGAGGTGACGAATCGAATTGCGCTAAGCAATCCGCTAGAAACGCCCGGATTCTTGCATCACGATAGCACCCCGCTCACACATCGTTGATTGTGCGCGACTTTTTGGCCAAAAGCATCACACTAATGATGCCACAGCCTCCGTATTCCCCAGATCTGGCCCCCTGTGACTTTTTCTGGTTCTCGAAACTGAAGGGGCCCATGAAAGGACGACGCTACGCTGCTATTGACGACATAAAGACGGCATCGAAGGAGGAGTTGAACAAGATAATAAAAAAGAGCTGCGGCTTTGTTAGCCTTAGAAGCTCCCGCGAGCGCCCCCGATCTACTCGTTGCCAGAAAGATCTCGCGACTTTGCATGTTTGCGTACTAACCCAGCGCTCGCTAAGTTGACGCGAGGTCCATCTTTAGAGAAGTAGACCACAATTTCTCAAAGGAACTCTAATCCTGCCTGTCTCCTACCCAGTCAGCTCATCAGCCCAGCGGTTTTCCGCTGTGCCACAGTGACCGGGAATGCAAATGAACCTAATATTGAAGTATTCAGATGCATTCGGGAGAGAAATCAGGCATTCATTACACGTCCAGGGTCCTAATTGGGACCTGGCTGACGGAGTAGATATTTGCCTACCTTACAGTAGTTACAGAAGTAAGCAACCATCAACAACTGTTTTAATTGTGGCTACTTCCGCTTGGAAAACCCTGCACTGATTCGGAAGCCCAAATTTGATGGGGAGCCATCAGCTTGGAAAATCCTGCAGTGATTTGGAAGCCCAAATTTAATGGGGAGCCACCAACCTTTCCTTTCATCTTCGAACCATCCGAGTCTTTACTTGACGGGATTGCTGTCGTATTATCCTCCGAAGTGAAGTATTGAAAACCAAGCTGAACCGGAAGATAAATATTTAAAGACGTGTGGAGAAGTTTACTACGTATGCAAGAATAATTTCAGCAGCAATGCAGGGATAAGCTCAAAGCTTGTGATGTGAACGTGTACGTCCTTCATAAGGTTAACTCTAGCACATGGCGCGGCATTCATAATAGGAAATAGAGCAGTTCTAAAGCGCATCTTATGTATGTTCTATTAATCAATGCCCAAGAGAATCAATTGCCCCTTGAACGCAACAACGGCGAAATCGCAGCCCTGTTATAATAAGACTCGGAGAGCTTTGAGCTATCATTTGATTGCGCGCGTATTTTTTTAACAAACTTATAGAGTTCAAGAAAGAAACAGATTATAGCTTTTCTTCGTTAATTTGCAGGAAAACTATTTAAATGAAGTTCCTTTTTAAAGGGGACCAAAGAAGAAGTCGAATAAATTGAAACGACATCATTGCCTTTACAGCGCCGTTTTCAAAATTTCTCACTATTTCTTTAACTGCTCAATTTGGCTAGTATCTACCAAGTTGAAGTATGGGAATTGCATCTAATATCATACATTTTTAGAGGTAACCAAACGGCACTTTTTTCGCTGATGACCTTCTAAGAAGATTATATTAATTTGCGGAAAACGAAAACCATTATTTTTGCGTAAAATGTATTATTTGGCGCAAATGATTTAAATTGGTTTTATGGTCGATCTTTAGCTGCTGGGTGAAGTTACGACTACTGAGGTGCCGTTCAACTTCGATTATTTCTGTGAGTTTATCGACATTATCGACATTTTATGTAACATCAAAAATCCCTGAACGCGATTGACGACACCAAAATTGCACGTTATTAACTGTTCCAGTATCGGCACCATAAATACCATTCCCAATTTCAGCGGCCTGGCTTGCATTTTCGCCTTTTCGCTCTTATCAAAGAAAAACTTTAAAAGGTACCGAGTTTCCGCTTTGTTGACTTCTATTGTTAACACCCTGTAATTCACAACTGAACAAATAAAAAAACTGCAAATTAATTTTTTTAGTTTGAGATGTCACCTTGACAACGAACATAAACTTTAAATAGGTGATCGAGACTTTACGAGAAATCGATCACTACAGTCATCTACCGAGGAAATAGTGGATTACTTTTTCATCAAACAATATTTTGTCTGCCTATGAGGAGTTTTCGTCCGCTCAATGAAGGTTTTTGTGTCAGTTTTATGAAAAATAACTGTCCACGTGCGGCCAAGAAAGTGTCCGCTTAAGAGAGAGTAGTTTATTTCGAAATTCATATTTAAAACTTGGTCCTTAATGGCCGAAAGGCCCCGCTTTGGGGACATAGTACTTACGCGATAGAAAACGAAAGGCCCCAATACGGGGACATGAAAATGATTCAGTTTTCATTTCATTTATTTATCATCGCTGTAGTTTTCTTTAACAAATGCTGCAACTTTGTACAAACCAGGGATGTTGATCATATAAAATTAAAAATTCAAGTAAATATATTGAATTCATATCTAAGTAAATCAGTTAAAATGTTTAGTTAAAGTTTTCATCCTCATAAACGTTTTAGAATTTCACCTAATTTTATGTTGTCTTATGGGCGAGTATTACAAAAAAAGCTTTCGGCCGTTAAGGGTTAGTATAGGAAAAAAATGTCCGCCCTAGGGAGATGTCTGTCTAATAGTAGAAGGGTTCGTTAGGAGAGGTTTCACTGTATGCGGTGCGAGCTAATGTATATTATAATGATAAAAACAGCGTATACCTCATTTGGTCTTTACTGTTGGCAGTGTTGCGATTTGCTAACTACGAGGTGGCGCAAAATTAATCATCCAAATTTGTTCCTGAATAAATTTTTAATAATAAAAAAAGGAAATGGCTTTGACCTTTGCACGACTCATTTCTTGTCTCTTTTGCAGCAGTCTCTGTCAGCAGCTGTTTAGTTCACAAGTGTAAAATGTAATATCATTGTCAAATTATATAGAGTGATTAATTTTGCGCCACCTTGTATATACACAAGTATTTAGGTATGTATTTAAATTTGTTTGCTTTTTTTCTAAATTTGTTTGTAATTTTCTGCTCACAAAGCGTGTCTGCGTACACGCGATCGAAAGTAAAATCCACATTTTTACAAGAAATGCCTACCATTAAAGCTCGTCGTTTTGAAAACTGAGCTTGAAATTTAAATGCGAACAGAAAAGTTGAATTGAATAAATCAAGTTTAAATTGCATTCGAGCGACGCGCTTGCATGAGTCTCATCATTTTGGATAGCAACAAAGCTCGTGCAATTAAATATCTAGAAAAGAGAAAAATTTGTTCAATTTTATTTTACTGCCTCAAATGAATTGAGGTCAAGTTGAAGAGCTGCTCTATAAAGTGCGTCTGCCGACTGCCGACTGATTGCCCTTATTATGTGGAATACCGGTAAAGAGGGCAGCCTACTATGAGCACACGGGGGCAAGGGAGCACACGGGTGCAGTGGAGCATTTAAAGCGAAGGCCACCACAGCAGCGCAAATGGCAGTTGATGAGTTGAATTTTTCGATGCATGCCAAAGTATGTAATATCAACGGCAAGAAGAAGCATTCAATGCAATGGAGTTTAATAGGTTTGAGTGTGTAATGTTTGTGTTGATGATTTGACAAGATAAATTTTGTTTGAATAAAGATTGCTTTCAATTTAAATTACTAAAGATAAAATTGAAAAAAAAAAAACAAAATCCACAAAACTAAATGAGTTTGATTAAAACTGTGGTTTTTGGGGAGTTTTCCTTTGTTGGCGCAAAATCATGGCCAAGCCCAATGCAGTGAATATAAGAATAAAGCAGATAGCAAAAAATAGGCAGGTATTGTAATACACAAAAAACCTGCAACTCTCAGAAAACAGGAATTTCATTACTCTGCAGGAGAGGCGTATCTGCAGTTTGCACACTACCAAGCAGTTCTTTTTCTAAACTAAATGAAGCAAAAAATTTTACACTTGGCGCAGTTTTCTACTCATCTAAAATGGGCACGCGTTTGCCTCATTTCATATTTGTGAAGATTAAACCTTGAAGACCGTAAACTGGACTGCAAAAGCAAACTTTTTCTAAAATAGGTTCGGGCAATGGACTCCGATGGAGGGTAGCAAGCAAAATTATATGTACGTACGAGCATCGATGATTTGAAAGTTTAAGTCTGAAATTGTTTTAGGAGTGGGCCAAGGACCCACTTCTCGCACACTGATCTTTTCAATCCACATATGAAAGCCCGTGATCGGGCAACAGATTCTGATAGAGTGGAACAAACAAAAAAATATGCCTCGATTTGTAAGTTTACGTCTAGATTTCATTTTAGGGGGGACCAAAGTTTCAACCCTTTGGCACATTCTTATGACAAATCCACATAGGAAACCCTCTTTTACATTTTAGATATATAATGAGTTTGGCAGTTTTGTTTATTAGTATTCTTCAACTTGCAGATAACCAGTTCAATTAATTTCAATTGAATGACATGTTTTGGGATTTTGATTTGTTTTCTGACTAGACTATCAAACGCTTGTTTAAAATCAATAAACGGGCAGAAGATACCAATGACGTGCTAAAAAATTTTTCCCAAATTTGGTTTACCAGGAAATCTTAATCAAGTGTTGATCGATTGCTTCTAAAGCCGCACTGGTGCACATCTATTATTTTATCATCAACTTTGATTCGCTCATACAGAATATTTGTGAACACTTTGTAGCCAACGTTCTATAATTTTGACATTAAGTCGTGCTGCCTTTCTTATGTATGGGCACCCTTTACGCTTGTAAGCCATTCACTGGGTATTTTATTCTTTTATTCTAAAAATATTTTTATTTACATCCAAAAAGTCTTTAAATCCGTTTTGGTTACAGCCACTAGTCACTGATTTTGATTGCGATAAACCCGGTGGATTGTCCCAGTATGATCTTCTTTGTCTAACCTCTACATCCTAAATACATTCCTATGAGCCTAGAACCAGTAGGCTATACAGGCCTAAGATATTCAGTTTATTAAGAATGGAACGAGCACCAGTTTTGCTGTGACCTGGAGAGAGTTGATTGCTGTATCGGTACCAGTAAAAAGATCTATGCTGCTGTTGTTGTAGTTGCGTTCAAGGCTAAAGAGCGCGCATCGTTCTATTGCACAAAATTTATGTAAAATAGACGATTCAACAAACTTCATTCTTTTTATGGTATAAAAAAATATATTTTATTTCACAAATACACTTGCGGTTATTGATGATGGCAACGGAAGTTGTTTACAGAAATTCATGCAGGTTGTTTTACTTGGAGCTGTGAACGCTCGTTAATCGTTAGACCTGAATTTGTCAAGCGTGGCACATAGAGTTGGTCGTAAAATTGAGATGTCAGTGGCTGCGGCAGCTACAGATGTGTGACATTTGATTTTGGCTTTTATGTACAATATTTTTTAATTAACTTTTTTAAATTTTTTTTTCAAATAGGATTTTAAATAAAAAACTAAATTTTTTATTTTTTTTAATACAATTTTTTAATTTTAATAACTTCTTATTATTTTATTATTATAATATTTATTATTATATTATTTATTTAAATTTTTAAATTTTTTAAAATTTGAAATTAAAAATTAAATTAAATTTAGAACCTAAAATAAAAATTAAAACTAAATTTATTTAATTTTATTTTTTAAATATTATTAAAATTTTTCAAATTTTATTTTAGGTTCTAAATTTAGTTTAATTTTTTAATTTCAAATTTTATTAAACTTTTATTTTATTTTTTAAAACTAATTTTTTTTTGTTTTTTAAATTTAATTAAATTTTTTAATCTCAAAATTTTTTTACATTTTTATTTTTTTATTTTTATTTTAAATACAATTTTTAAATTTGCATAACTCATTTGTCACCGTTTACTTATGTGGCTTAATGGCTTTAATTTTATTTTTTTTAATTTAATTTTATTTTTTTTAATTTAATTTTATTTTTTAATATCAAATTTTATTTAAATTTTAATATTTTTATTTTTTTTTTAAATACAATTTTTAATTTTCATAACTTCTTGACACCAATTGCATAAATTTTTTTAATTTTATTTCATTTTTTTAATTTTATTTCATTTTTTAATTTAATTTTATTTTTTAACCACAAATTTTATATTTTCTTTTTTTCTGTTTTTTAAATACAATTTTTAACTTTTTGACACCATTTGCATACAAAAATTTATTTTGTTTTTTAAATTTTATTTTATTTTTTATGTTTTTATGTTTTTTATATTTATTTTAAACCCAATTTTAAAAATTTGCATAACTTCTTGACACTATTTGCATACAAAATTTGATTTTATTTTTCTTAACTTGGTTGGTTGGTTGGTTTAAGGGTGACCCCGCATCGGAGTGCCACATAGACCGCAAGTTGGGTCCGTTGTGTTGCCCTAGAGCTCATTATGTTACATGATTTCCCCACCTAACCGAGATTTTTATTGTGGATTTTGGTCAAAGATATTAATTCGTTTCGAGAATTTGATGAGAGATTCGATTTTCAGGTTCGAGAGTACTGAAAGATTGTCAATTGTTGGAGAGCCAAGAAGAGCGAGGCGACTTCTGGCTAGACCGTGACAACTGCACAGCAAATGTCTACTCGATACTTCCTCATCTTCGCCCTCGCAGTATCTGCACAGGTCGTTCTGAGGAACCCCGAGCCGACGTGCGTGAGTGCCCAACAGGCAGTGGCCGGTGATAAGAGATATTATATGCCTTAGTTCGTGTTTCGAAAGACTTATAAGGGTTTTTGTCTGTTTCAGATTGTAGGATGGCCAGATTTGTCTGGTCGTAACGCAAGTAGTTTCCACTCGCCACCTCCGATCAGCAATGATGTGAAATTCTCGATCAATGAGTAATTTACATGTTGACAGCGGAATGTGGATTGTGGGTAAGTTACTAACATTTGATTGCGCAGCTCCGGCTCTTGCGAGCTCATCAGCTTTGCAGTTACCTTCGAATCCACTGTGACCCGGTATCCAGATAACTTGGACAGAATTCTGAACACTTATCTCGTTAAGAGATAAGAGACAGGATCGAACCACATCTGAGTGGGTATAAGAGGAGCTGAGTGCTCGAACGGCCGCTTGACTGTCGGTGAAAAAGCGGATATCCTCTAGTGATATTCTATTTTCTAAGAGAGTTTTCGCAGCATACCAGATAGCGCATACTTCCGCTTGGAATACGCTACAGTAGTCGGGTAATCTAAATGATAGATTGATGTGAGGGGAATTGGAAAAGATTCCAAATCCCACTTTGCCGTCTTGTTTTGAACCATCTGTATATATAGTCAGAGGGCCATTGATTTCGGTTAGATTTGTCTTCCATTCTTCCCTAGTTGGGAGTGAACAGGAGAATAGCAAGGGTGGTGATGGAAGACTTACATGATAGTCTATGTCAGAAGAGATAACAGTGTTCCTGTTCAGTATGGCCGAATGGCCAAGATACTTATTGCATTTCGATATAGCATTCATGCGTGTCGCTGCTTTCGCTGCAATCGCTTTGCCAGCCAGATCGATAGGGAACAAGTGAAGCAACGTATTTAGAGCCTTAGTAGGTGTTGTACTTAAGCATCCTGTTATCAGGAGGCAGGCTGTTCTTTGAACTCGATCAATTGTGGCTACTCTACACCGTTTTTCGAGTGCTGTCCACCATACAACCACACTTAACTTAATTTAATTCTTTTTAATTTAATTTTATCACATTTTATTTAAATTTAATTTTTTTATTTTTATTTATTTTTTTAAATACAATTTTTAATTTTCATAACTTCTTGACACCAATTGCATAAAATTTTTTTCTAATTTTATTTCATTTTATTTTTTAACTTCAAATTTAACTTTTTATTTTTTTCCTGTTTTTTAAATACAATTTTTAATTTATTGCCCCCATTTGCATACAAAAAATTTATTTTATATTTGAAATTTTATTTAATTTATTAAATTTTATTTTATTTTTTAATTTCAAATTTTATTTAAATTTTTATTTTCTTTATATTTATTTTAAACACAATTTTTAAATTTGCGTAGCTTATTGACACCATTTGCATAAAAAATTTAATTTTATTCTTTTTGATTTAATTTTATTTTTTAATATCAAATTTTATTTAAATGTAAAGTTTTTTTTTTTTATTTTTTTTTTTAAATAAAATTTTTAATTTTCACGAAAGTAATGCATAAAATGCGCTTGTGTTTTAGACTTGTTAAACAAAAATCACGATAGTCATTATTTTGTTTGATTGATTAATTTAGTTTTTTGTTTTTTCAATTGAGCAGATTTTGTTGTATATACCCGATGGGCTTCCAGTGCGCATAATCGCATGCAATATTTATATGAGCGTTCGTTGTGTGTGATGATTCGCGTTTTTAATTACACATACATATGTAAATGTATATATGTATCTGCTTACGACATTACAACGATTTGAAGTCCGAGCAAATTACACTCTGACTTGGGATTGTGAAAAAAAGTGAAAGCAAGTTCGTGGCTTAAGTCTTCCGATTTCGTTCAGTTGCGCTGCACGTTGGTCAAAAATAAAAAATTAGCTCTTTCCTTTTGCTACCAACATAGTGTTTGACTTGTGAAATTAGTAAAAAACAAATAACTCACTCTCATTAACAGACAGACAAAACACACATTTATATGCACACATTCGAGTACCTGCGTACAAATACAAAATATGCATGCAAATTCCCAAAAAAAAGGTAATCGCTACGTGCGGCTTGTAAAGAGTTGCAGTAAAGTGATCGAGGCAGCGCTTATCACTACTCTGCCACTATAATTACAGCGCGTCGATTTTTCCATTAAACTAAGCCTGATTTGTATGTGTTTTTCCTATATAAATTTGTGTGCGTGAATGCGTAAATACTTACCGCCAGGTGTTGCCTAGTATGGGTATCGGCTTGGGGCCGGGTATTTCGTTGTACGGCAGCGCGTTCTGCCATTCGCTCGTCTCATGCACCGCATTACCGCCACTGCCGTTGGCTGTTGTTGCACTGCCGGAGGACAGATGTGGACAGGCCATTCCGGGCTCCGAGGCCGTGGTCGCGGTCGCCGCGACGCTAGAGTTTCCTCGTGCATTGCCTTTTGGCACTGCTCTCGATTTGGTTGCAAAGGCCATTTGGTTGCTGATCTTGTTGGTCTTGGCTGCTACAGCAGAAGCGCCACCAATTTGACCATTTACACCGTTGCGCCACAAATTCACTGACAACGCGCGCATATTGCTCATTTTATTGTTGTATGTGGAAAGAGACTAACACTTGTGCAATTTAACGCAATTAAAGTTTGCTTTGTGGTCGCAAACGGAATTTCTTTGTGACAATACAAAAGCTTTAAAAACAAAAATGTTTGTCTTTTCAGAGTTAAATTAATTTTACTTGATTATTGTGCACTCATTGAAATTCTCGATTCGTTTCAATTAAACGTTCACATAATCGGACGAAGAGCGGACAAGCCAAAGCCAGAAAAAAGTATATGGAGTGGCTGTTAACGGGGAGAAGAAAGTAGAAGTTATGTGCACTTCAGGTTAATAAAACTATTTGGCAGACTAAATACTATGTCACTGTCACACTTGGCGACCACAACGAGAGTTTGTGTGTGTGTGTGAAATTCACGTTACACCACTTCCTATCTGCACGTCAACATTTCAAGCTCACTTTTCTTTTTTGCAACACTGATTGCTCCAATTGTCTTGCGATGCTCCGCTGTGCCAAAAATCAACCGCACTTTTCGAATGCCTCTCGCCAACTGGGTTGAATTTCTTTTACAAATTTTATCTTGTCTGCAATTGTTTGAATGTAAAGGAGCTTTTTTACGTGATTCGCCCTAAGCTTTACGCTATCGTTGCTTTCGTTGCTGACGACTTGCGCTTGAATCCGCTGTGCAGACAAATTCGAGTTTATTACCATTGCGCGCTGCCGAAAGCGAAAAAACATTTGAATAATTGGTAACAGGTGTTTTCGATTGGGACTAAAGCTCAGCATCAAAAAGTTGTATTTGCCCGGTTTGAAATGGTAAAGCTCAAAATAGCAAAAGCATTTGGGATTTAAATACGAGGGAAGTGTGATAAGTACGGTGAGTGTACGGTACGGTATATGACCGCCGCGGCTACGAGTTACATGGCCCATTCGATCAGTCAATTTTTCGACTGTATTTTTTTTGGTTTTTGTGGCGGTGAGGGAGAGTTTAAAATCCTTTGCACTTACAGTGGCCGTCGTCTGCTGCGTCGAGTCATTAAAACAATTGCTTCTCTTCCTCTCCTGGATGTTTCATCTGTCCCGGAACTGCGTTTTTTTATGCAAATGGTGTTAATAAGTTATGCAAATTGAAAAATTGTATTTAAAATAAACATAAAAAATAAAAATTTAAATAAAAATTTAATAAAAAAATAAAAAAAATTTAAATAAAATTTGAAATTAAAAATTAAATAAAAATGAAATAAAATTTAAAACGTAAAATAAAATTAAAAAAAAAAAATTAAATAAAAAAAATTAAAAAAAATTTAAATAAAATTTGAAATTAAAAATTAAATTAAAATGAAACAAAATTAAAAAAAAAATAATACATTATTTTATGCAATTAGTGTCAAGAAGTTATGCAAATTCAAAAATTGTATTTAAAATAAACATAAAAAATTTAATAAAGTTTGAAATTAAAAAATTAAATTAAATTTAAAAAATATATATTAATAAAAAAAAATGTTTAGATTTAAATAAAATTTGAAATTAAAAAATAAAATACAATTTTATAAGTAAAATAAAATTAAAAAAAAGTAAAAAAAGAATTAAAATAAAATTTGAAATTAAAAAGTAAAATAAAATTTAAAAAGTAAAAAAAAATGAAAAAAATAAAAAAATAATTTAAATAAAATTTGAAATTAAAAAATATTGTAACATAAGATTTAAACAAAAATGAAATAAAATTCGAAATTAAAAAATAAAATTCAATTAAAAAAATTTAAACGAAATTTGAAATTAAAATGAAATAAAATGAAAAAAAAATAAATAATCACATTATTTTATTCAACTCGTGTCAAGAAATTAAGAAAATTAAAAAAATTTTATTAAAAAAAAACAATAAAAATAAAAAAAAAATTTTATTTTGAAATTTATTTAAAAAATAAAAAAAATTAGAACTTCATTAAAAAATACATAAAAGCCAAATTAAAATGTCACACATCTGTAGCTGCCACAGCCACTGATATTTCAATTTTACGACCAACTCTATGTGCCACGCTTGACAAATTCAGGTCTATCGATTAACGAGCGTTCACAGCTCCAAGCAAAATTCATACTTGATTATCTGTAAACAATTTCCGTTGCCATCATCAATAACCGCAATTGTATTTGAGAAATAAAATAATTTTTTGTATAAAAAGAATGAAGTTTGCTCAATCGTCTATTTTACATAAACTTTGTGCAATAGAAAGATGCGCGCACTTTAACCTTGAACGCAACCACAACAACAGAAGCACAGAAGCACAGAAGCATAGATCTTCTAACTGGTACCGGTAGCAATTCATCGAAAGCAGAGAAGACAGTGTTCTGATAAAGACTGCCTCTTCTACTCTCCCTGCATCCAGTGTCGCCAGTTTTGGAGCCAGTACTATGCTATCGGTTCACCTTCTAATTAGATAGGTGAGTTAAGGTTAGAGTGTCAAATAAGCATCTCAGTCCATGAGAAGTTGTTTGGCGCACACGACTCGCTCTAAGTATGTGCTAATAAGTTCCTAATTTTCTGCACAACCATTTTTTCGCAGTTGTTTTCTGTTTTCAGGTGTCCTAGCCTGCCTTTGACCGCTTTGCGATCTAATTTCCATCTCTCACATTTGAAGAATTTGTGATCTGCATCGTCAATTGGCGCGTCTCCATAAGTGCATTTTGTGGTTTGAAATTTCCCTATTTTGTTTACATATTTGCGAAAATAACCATGTCCTGATAGCATCTAAGTAATATCCTGACAGCCGTGGGGTCTTTCTCCTAGCAAGGTCCTATGGATCTACACGGCTATGATAATACCAATTATCACCTATGCATCAGTGGTTATATATATATATATATATCAGTGGTTTGGATGAGTAGACTCTCATTCGTGGGAGTCACTGTGGCCATCTGTTGCGTTGGAGCTTTTCCGACTACTTCAGGCCCGGCTCCTTGGCATAGACAAGATCTACTCAGATTTCTTTCTAAAGAAAATTGAAAAGGGAATCCGAGTGCAGTACAATGGATTTAATTGTGTCTGAGTGCTGTACTTGCTAGTCTGTCCCGACAAAAAAAAAAAACGTTACGGTGATCACCAGTTCAAAAAACATAGTTTTGAAAAAAACGCATTTAAATTTTTACTATCTGCTGCGGAGTGCCCGAGCGCCCTTTGTTAATTGTTGAATATCTCGAAAAGTATTTGTCGGATTCACTTAAATTTTTCACACAATATTTTTAAGATATATGTACCTATTTTAAGAAAATCAAAAAAATTTAATTTTTTGAAAATTCTGACCACCCCTAACCCCTTAAGTCGCCTCCGAACGGCAGGGGAAGTTTCTCATTGCAATGTTTGCTGTTTCTAATAAAGCCGGTTTACCCCGCATCCAAATTGCGTTTCTCTGTTTTTATTAAGTTCTCGCTGTTTTTTTTGATGAAAATACAACTTTATTCTGAAAAAAATGGTTACAAGTGAATCATTCAAAGCATTGCCCATCGCTGGCTACTACTTTTTCTCATCTTTCTGTTTATCTTTTGAGGCTATCCACGGATCAAGCCATTTTTTGATGTCTTCATATGAATGGAACTGCTGGTCCCCTAGGCCATGTACCATCGATTGGAACAGATGATAATCGGACGGCGCAATATCTGGAGAATATGGCGGGTGGGGTAGGATTTCTCATTTCAGTGTTTCCAGGTAGGTGTTAACGGGTTTGGCAACGTGAGGCCGAGCGTTGTCATGCTGTAGAATACATTTTTCATGCCTCTTCGCGTATTGCGGCCGCTTTTCGCGCAGTGCTCGGCTCAATCGCATCAATTGAAGTCGATACCGATCCCCAGTGATGTTGTTGTTGTAGTAGCATAAATATTCCCCATACTTACATAGGGGGAATGCTGCTGGAGTGACAGTCCTTGGCGGGATATAAATCCGGGTCGTTTCGGTAACGTAGAACCGACTGTTGTGGAAACGTTCCTCAGTGATGGTGATGGTTTCGCTTGGTTTTAACAGTTCATAATAAATAACACCAACTTGTTCCCACCAAATACATAGCATGACCTTCTCAGCGTGAATAATCGGCCGAGGCGGCGACGTAGAAGCATGACCGGGCAGTCCCCATGACTTTCTTTTCTTTGGATTTTTCCAATGAATCCATTTTTCATCACCCGTTACGATGCGATGAAGAAAACCCTTCTTTTTTTCCCGCTGGAGCAGTTGTTCACAGGCGAAACGCTGAAAAAACGACGTTCAACATCTCTTGGTTCTAACTCATAAGGAACCAAAGTTCTATGCTTCTGAATCATTTCCAAAGCATCCAATCGCTTGGAAATGGATTGGCGGGTAACTCCTTATACTGAAGCCATGAAAGGGGAAAATCAACACTTCCCGCAAATGACGATTATTCGGCGCAAAATCAGACATTTTCACAAAACCAAAAGTATCTGATACCAAAACAAAATCACTAATGTGTTGGAGCAGTTTTTTTACCATATGTTTAAGTTTGGTTTATGCCGTTTAAGTTATGTTAGAATCGACTAGCACACACTGCAGGCGGTATCTATTGACAAACAGCGGGAACTTAGTTGCACAAATATTTTTAAACAGGGTTATTTCGATCGCCCTTCATGCAGCTTAATCAGCGCTCTGCCATTCCACTTCCCCTCTTTCCCTGCCATTATTTCGCTATTGCTACAGCAGGGATTTTAAAAGAGTTGCTTTGAAGTGTATAAATTATATTTATTTATTTTATTTATACATAGTAATTTTTCGTATCTTCTTTCACATTTATTTCACCATTTTCTTGTGTTCACCTTTTTTTAAGAATAAGTTTAATTTAATTTTACTTTATTGAATTATTACAACTAGTATGTATATCTATGTATGTACTTAAGAATTCCTCTTAATTTTTTAAATGCTTAATCAAAAGGTTTGTATTCAAAAATGTGATTTCATAAATTTTCGTTTTGGTGATAAAGTTAACAAAAGTCTTTGCATTATTCCCATTTCATTCTTTTTTTTTTACTTTTTTTTTTTTGTTGTAACTAAACTCTATTTTAGCCTAAAACACACGAAGGAATAAATACACAGACTACGCATTAAATGTTTTTGAAATGAATAAGTTTTTCTTGCGAATATTTGTTTATATGTATGAGTAGATTATAGAACTTACACAAATGGATGCAAATATTTATTTGTTTTTACTTGTGCATAGAAGGACAATTAACACAAATTATGGTGACTAAATTCGAGTAAATATGGCTAAAGTATTATAGAAAATTTTCATTTTTAAATCAATATTTTAATTGAATAGGATTTTTAATGCTTCTTGCGTTTAAATATTATTTTTGATTTTCATGCACATTTCCTTCGCTTTCGTCCCCTCTCAAATTATGTTTAAATGTTTGTTATATGTAAATGCATTCGTCTGGTTTTAGTAAAAATGATACAGTGTTTTAGTATTGCATAGAATTAATTAAAACTAAAACTCTCGCATATAACTAAACTTTCGTGTTATGTTATTTTTACAAGTAGCGATTTGTAATTGCGCAAAATGTTAGCGTAAGCCAATCGCTTATTATTTCCGACTTTTTTTTTTCTTAAGTTCACTTTTGATTTTTGATTATAAAAGTTACAGCTTACGACGAACGATAGCACATCAGTATTTTAACACTTTGCGATAGGCAATTTTATCTGATGGCAGTACCTGCTAGTCGGGGCAAATTTAGCTTTTCGGAGTTATTTCTCCCTTAGCCATTTGAAACAAATACGAGTATGTGGATTTGAGAAAACACAGAATTTGTTGAAACTCATCTATTGTGTTTAATTTTAAAACAAAATTACTGATCTCTACTGTACTGATCCCGGAAATTTTTCCTTTCCTTTGACATCGGCGTCACCAACTTCTACGACGACTTGCGAATGCCACTGTGGCGGCATCGACTGCAAAGGGTTAAGCAGTTTTGCTAATTGTTGTTTTTTGTTTTTTTTTGTTTTTTTGAGTGTTCATTATTATTTTTTGTTTTTTTGAGTGTTCATTATTATTTTTTGTTTTTTAAGTACAGCTCATTGTCTAAGAAAAATCATATATGTAATTACAATTTTGAAGTTTTACACACAAATTAGAAAAATACCACACATTTTTCATTCCCATTACACGGTTTTTAATTAGAATTTCTAGAAAGATTTTCGGGTACGCAGTTTTATACTACATAAAATTTTATAATAATAGAATAGAAAATAAAGATTTAAGTCGCTAAAAAATCCCGCCGATTTTTGACAATTTTTTCTGCTGACGGTGTTGGGTGTTTTCTTCCATATAAAAAATATGGAATAGACAGCGCTGAAAAAATTGTCCAAAATCAGTGTGATTTTTAATCTAATTGAAATTTGCACTTCAGTACACCAAAATTCAATGATCTATAAAACTGCATACCCGAAATGTTTCTAAAAATTCTGTATAACTAAAACCATATAAATGCAATTTTAAAATTGTATTACAAATTAGAAAAATGCCACAAATGTTTCATTCCAATTACATGGTTTATAATTAGAGTTTCCGTACAAATTTTTGGTAAGCAGTTTCATAGAACATTAAATTTTATAATAATACAGTACAAGATTTAAATTGCCAAAGAATCTAATTGATGTTTTATAATTTGTTTCCTTAACAAATGCACGTGATTTTTCTTTTTTTTTGAAGAAGAAGATGATAGGAAAAATGCGCAACACAATTAAGGAAAAAAATATAAGAAATCACAAGCCGATAGCTCCGATCGCTAGTGCCTTTTAATTGTAAATAAATAAATAAATAAAAATAAATAACATAAATAAATAATAATAAGACTTCTTTCAGGTGTTTGGATGAGCTCTTCCTCCCAATTGGGGCGTACGTCTTGACGTTGCTCCGTTAATAAATAAATATAAAAAATCAGCGGAATTTCTCAGCAACTTCAAACGTGCACTTTATACTTTATTATACAATACTAAAATTGGATGAGCTGTAAAACCGCATACCAAAAATCTTGATAAAAAATCGAACTAAAATTTTTTTTATAAAATGTGAAACTATAAAACCAAGTTACTATTAAACAATGAGCTATATTTTATAGAAAACATGAAGAAAAAAATGGGGGAAATTAACTAGCGCACCATCTAGTTAAAAAGTGGAAAACATGTCTCTAATTAGTACTGAGCCTTGCTGTGGACTTACAAAGGGCCACATTAACTCCTTCTCCTGAGAAGTTCGTTGAACGCTGGTGAAATTCTAACGGTCAGCGACAACCGAAACAATTCCTAACGCCGAACAGAGGAATTCTTAATAAGCTACTTTCATTCAGCAGAGGAAACTGAAGCCTTTTAACTGGTTACTTTAAAGGTCACTGTAGCCTGAGATATTAGCCGAGGAGGAGGAATGTGGTAGTGTAAGAGGGAGCATGCCCCACATATCCTTGGTGTGACGGCACCTTTGATGATGTTTCAGGCATTTTTATTTATGCCGCCTGACTAAAACAACAGCCTGAGATAACACTTAAACAAAATTGGTCTCTCTCAACTGCCGATTCTGTGAAATGGAGACTGAAAATTCAGAATACATTCTTTGTAAATGTCCAGAAGAAGAAAACGCTTACAGTGCCTTGGTGGTACTGCCATACCTCCAAATAAACTATGGAACAATAAGCCCCAGAATATGCTGGAATTTTTAAAAAGCCTTAAAATACTCGTATAGGGTACCTCAGCATGCTTTGCACTCTCTTTTGGTCGCAGTGCGCAGTAGCCTAATAATAATAATACAAAAATAACTTAAAAACAAATAAATTATGCGAAAAAATTTATTATTATGGCCAAAAATGTTGATGTGCTATCATTTTGTCGCTGATTGTGCATAGTTCTAATCACAGTAGGCCACAAAAGATCTTTTAAGTCGAAGTGTCGGCCATTGGGCAAACTACAGATACAAAATTATTATTATTATTATAGTCCTAATCACACATAACAGTGCTTGTGTTGTTATAAAAACAAAAATTTACCATTTCCTAAGCCCAGCATAAGCATTTTATAAATAAATAAAAAGTATGTGGCCTTCAAAAGCTTAGCTTTGAAAAACTGAAGCGATTTTTCCATGCTCTTCAACGCAATTTTCCATATCCTATTTTTCGATTCACAAAGCACTTTAAATTAAAGTAAGCTTTTATAAACGGGAAGTTTACTCCATGTCTCGCATGAATTTCTGTAAGCAGCTTTGTAGGCAGTTTCAAGTTTTCGAAATGTTCTTTTACACTAGAAAATTGGATCAATAAGATTTCAATAGTCATAACTAAAGTGATGCATTTGGCAATGAATAAATAAAAAATAAAAAAAATGTGGTGAGATTTGTGAAGAAAAAATGTTCCATATTTTTTCCACATTAAATTAAAACTTAATTTATTGAAAGCAAATGGAACAGCTTAAGCTAGATTATGTGTTTTTTCACTATTACTGCGGCGAGTGCAGCTACACGGACATATTAAAAAATAATTTAGATTCACTTTCCGAGTGAATAAAGTGGCGCTTTTAATGAGGAATGAAATGGCACTTTAAATAAAGAAATAAAAATAAATCTAAAAAAATAAAAAAAAATCTAAAAAACAAAAAATGCTAAAGCAAAAAAACAAAATATAAAAATAAATCTAAAAAAAGAATAAAATAAAATAATAAAACAAAAATTAAATTAAAAAATATTTTATATCTCGAAAAATAAATGTAAAATGTAAAAAAGAAAAATTAAAAAAAAAAAACTAAAAAAATGGCAAAAATTTAAAATATTTCATGTAATAATTCAGCAGTTAATCAAATTGCAAAATCGGAAAGTGTATAGCTATAAAATTGTATGTACAGTAAGCGCCAAAAGAATGTATACACCACATATTAACAAATATTGACTATTCATTTATTTATTTTTTAATTTCGATTTTTTTTTATAAAAATATAGTTCATACCACAGTGTATACAGTGAGACAAGTAGCCAAAACAAAAAAATGTAATGTAATATATTGGACTATTCAGCAAAATCAATCACCAGCGTCTTACCTCACAGGTGTTACAACTGGTTACTGCACTATCGGCACCCTAGCTAGTAGAATGGATGTATGTACCTGACAATGACTTCTGCAGGAGTTGTGGGATGAAGAAGAAATTGAGTCGGAACAACGCCTTCTCTGTGAATGTCGTGCACTTCAAAGAAGCCGTACCAAATAAAGGGGTTTCCAATGACAGGTGTTATTTTGAATAGCCCGCTATTTCAGAGATGTCACTTTTGAAGCTGCCATTAACGGAAAAACCATTAGCAGTAAAAAAATGTATTGTAAATTACGCATTTTTGGAAAAGATGTAAAAAGATGTAAAAGGTGAATCTGTTAAAGATGTTATCGGTAAATCAGCTGATTTGTTTTCTATTTTCTTTCGCCGTGTCCATGTGGCTGTCAGCTCAGAATGAAACAAGGCGAATTCATTCTTTGTTTTGAACTTTGCCAATTCTATCCCGTGAAAATCGAACGTACAAAAAAAACAGGTTCCTATAAATAAAAAACTTTTTATTTCAAACGTATTTTTTGTTTTTTGGAAAAAATTTTGTTTGAAATCTCATATTAAATTTTTATTCATTTTTACCTCATTTGCTTCCTATGGGTTAATGGAAGCCAACTACTAACACATATAAATCGCTTCAAATGCAACCACGTACAACATGCGGCTGCCGAAATAATGCAGCCACTTCGATACAGCAAACAGTCAAGGCGAAGTCGCGAATGGCAAGAAATAGTGTAAGCCATCAAATGCGAACGTGCAAGCAAACTGACGATACCAGCCATAGAAACCATATTACAGTGGATGGAAACAAGTAGATGCTACTTTTGGCGTATTGCATCAGAACAGTAACGGACGTTGATCCTAGTGCTCATACTACCTCTCGACGAAATTATTAACGTACTTTGACAGTGGGAAGTTTAGTTCTGGTTAAAGTCACACATTGACGGGGTTAGGCTTGGGCTGCTTACTCCTCGTAAAAAAACACTCACTGTGTACACTGTGGTTCATACTACAACATAACCAATGTAACGCAAAGTTTTAAATCTTGTACTAAATATATAAATGTTCGACAAATTTCCAGCAAAATTTCAAACTCTTGAATTAAAATTTCGGGAAAATTTTCAAAGGTATTCAGTTGCGAATTTTGATGTAATAAAGCGCAAGTTGCAAGTGGGTTGATTTTAAAGATTTTTTTTTTTTGCTGGCGGTCTTTTGCCTTTTCTCCTTTTAACGCACACTCGAATTTTTTTAATGGAATAAAACACAAAAAAAAAAAAAATTGCCAAAAAACAACGCGATCTTTGAGTCACCTGAAATTTATGCTTTTACTAAAATTCAATGAGCTGTAAGCCTGTGGCAATGACAAGCCTGCGAGTGTATTTTTGCCATGAAAAAGCTTCTCATAAAGAAGCATTTGCCGTTCGGAGGAAGCATACAACTGTAGATCCCACCATTTTGTGGAAAAACATTAAGACGTACGCTACAAATAGGAGGCTTAGCTTGGCCGAACACCTAACAGAAGTGGACGCGCCAATTATTTATTTTATAAAACTGTGTACTCGAATTCTATCTAAAGATTTTCAGTAAAAAGTTTGATATTTTGATTAAAATTTGCCAAATGTTTATAAATTTTGTGCTAAGTTTGAATCTCTGCATTAGTTATATAAGAAAAAAATTATATTATAATTTTTATAAGAAAAAAAAAATTTTATAATTTTTATAAAAAAAAAATTTTTTATAATTTTTATAAAAAAAAAAAATTTTTATAATTTTTATAAAAAAAAAATATTTTATAACTTTTATAAAAACAAATATTTTATAATTTTTATTAGAAAAAAATAATTTTATAATTTTTATAAGAAAAAAAATAATTTTATAATTTTTATAAGAAAAAAAATAATTTTATAATTTTTATTAGAAAAAAATAATTTTATAATTTTTATAAGAAAAAAATAATTTTATAATTTTTATAAAAAAAAAAAAAATTTTTATGATTTTTATAAAAAAAAATATTTTATAATTTTTATAAAAAAAAATATTTTATAATTTTTATTAGAAAAAAATAATTTTATAATTTTTATAAGAAAAAAAAATAATTTTATAATTTTTATAAGAAAAAAAAATAATTTTATAATTTTTATTAGAAAAAAAAAAATTTATAATTTTTATAAGAAAAAAAAAATTTTATAATTTTTATAAAAAAAAAAAATTTTTATAATTTTTATAAAAAAAAATATTTTATAATTTTTATTAGAAAAAAATAATTTTATAATTTTTATAAGAAAAAAAATAATTTTATAATTTTTATAAGAAAAAAATAATTTTATAATAAAAAAAAAATAATTGAAATTAAAAAAGAAGTAAATAAATAGTCAAAACTTGTCAATATATAGCGCACAATTTTTTTTTGAAGTTGACAGTGCATTCAGTTAGAAATAACATAAAAAACAAAAAAAATTGTGATTTTTTGTTTCGAAGACGCAAATTTTTTCGTATAAAATATTCATTTTTTGTTTCCAAGAGTAAACATTTCTCGTAAAAAATAATACTTTTTTGGGTCCAAGAATAAAAGTTTTTGAGAAATAAATTGATTTCCTGAGTACGTGCAGTTAAAAGTAAAAACAAAAAAATGGTTTTTGTTTCCAAGAATAAAAATGTTTCGCATAAAAAGTTATTTTTTGTTTCAAAGAATAAAAATATTTCGTATAAACTCATTTAACTTTAAATCTAGATTTACACTCTTTTATATTTCGTATGAGTTAAAGTATTTGCATAGGTATGGCGGCAAGGAGCTTCAGCTGTGCATGTTTTATATGAAGTGCAAATACATACATATATATATAATTAGTTTCAAATAGTTACATACAGAGCTAAGAATTCCAATTACACAGAAACTGCAACACACACACACAAATCGCTCATTTGTTGCAAGGGCGTCCTAAACGAAAAAACGAAAAGTCGTTTTCAATTTCCTATGCCTCCATACATAATTGAAGAATATAAAGATTAGGTGGAGAAGGACTTGGCTTCACTTGATGTGTCCAACTGGCGCCGGTTAGCACGAGAAAGAAACAACTGGCGCGCTTTGTAAAACCTTGGCCAAAGTTGCGAAAAGGTAAATAAATATTTTCACCTTAAGAGGTACTGCTAATTCTCATTGCCATGCATTTTTTACCCAACACAAAAGGGGGGCTTGCGGTTATTTCTGCACACTTAACTAAATTTATGTTTCTGCTTTTGATTACGGAACTCATGCAGCAAATGAGCGATATGTATACACAGTGTATGCACACGAGCAGGCACTGGATGTTGTTTGAACAGGTTGTTGCTTTTGTAATCACATAAAATATTCCCTAAAAACATTGAGAGAATACGTCTGGTATGGCAGTCTTTCAGTGGATATAAATCTTGGCTTAATTCGCAGATGCGGAAGCTGCGGAACCGACTATCTTGATGATAACAACGACAACAAACAACTACAACAGCAGAAGCACATTCAAGCTTTGGTTCAGCGCAATTTGCCGATAATAACTTGCCTAGAATACTGAAACAATTTGAATTTATACTCGGATAAGGAGGGGAACTGCAGAGCCGATGAACTAGCGAACATCGGTACCAAATTGACTGATGAGTACTCAGACAATGATAGAGGTATAGCCTTGCAAACATGTAGACTACGTATCCGCGGAAATTCGCGTATCCGGAAATTGTAAGAGTAGCGAATGAAAGATGGCGTAACGAAGCCACTTGCAAAATCGCCCGACAGATGTGGCGGACTCTCAATGCTAAACGCACAGAACTACTACTACTACGAGGAGATAAGCACAGTAGCACACTGATTTTAGTTATTACGGGGCACTGCCTAATCGGTAGGCACGCCCAGCGGATGGGTGTGCAAACATATGACTTCTGCAGAAGTTGTCTATAAGAGGAAGGACGATCCCGCACCTTCGGTGTCACTGTCCTGCTCTATCCAGACGTATACTCGCCATTTTGGGCGGACATTTCTTTAACGAATTAGAAGACCTCGGCTCTGTCGAAATCAAGGATCTTGCGAAATTTTTGAATAGTACACATTAGTTTCAGGAGGGATAAGTGCTAGTTCCCAATGCGGCATAACAATGGGACATGAGCCTGAGTGTGTCCACAATGGAAAACCGGTTCTACCTAACCTAACCTAAAGAGTGCCGCTGAAGTAGTCATTCTCTGAAGTAATTTGCAGAATATTTCATGCGCTATGGTACCTTGGCTCTCTACAGCATGCAAGCATTTTTGTATGCAAATTTATGTGTTTTACAAAGTTCGCATGTGTCGCAAGCTGTGCAATGGACATTCCGCATATAATTTTTGCAGCTTAAGTTTTAACAATTCGTAATTTTCAAATATAATATTTTATAGAGTTAGTTGAAATCAATTGAATTGTTTGAGTTCGTTTCGTTTTTGTTTTTGTTTTAATTTTTGTTTTTGTTTTCGCTTTTGTTATTTGTTATTTGTAGTGCTCGCAGTATTTTCCATTTACTCACAAACTTTAATTAATTCCACTTTAATGCTTAACCAGTATACATCGTTAAATACATATATATATGATGAAAATCTTACATATTACAGTTATGTACATGTCACACATTTTTGCAAAAAAAAAAACAAACAAAAAAATACTTTTTAAAAAAAAAAATTAAAATAACAGCACTTTTAAAACTTAATCTGCACTTTAACTGGCTCACCACTGGTGAATTGTTTGAGAGTTACTGTATTGGCTTATACATACATATGTACTCGTACAACAACAATCACTCTCCATTATCATTTGTATAAAATGCGTTGCGAATTCACACAAAATCATTAATTTTGGTTATTCTAACTTCCTAAATTTTTTAAATAATAATAATGGCAAAAAAGAAAATTAGCAGCCAAAAACATAGTAAAATTCATTTAGCGTACGATTATCGTAAAACTCAATTTCTATTAAACCATAAAAATTGTGTATACGTTCACTTTTTTTTTTTGTTTTCATTTTGTAACATTTTGATTTGCTAAGCTTATCGAGGTGTTTGTCGTTTCTGTAAACTTTTCAACAAAATTTACACTTCGCCCAACATCAATTTTGTTATTTCCCCATTTGTTAGGTGGTGCATACCTAAAGATTTTCTTACTTATTCGTTCTCACTAATCTACTTTAATTTACTGTTAAACCTCGAATTCGTTCGCCGTTATTGCACTCAAATCTTTCATAAGGCCTTCGAGGTTGGCCATTTCCTGATTTAGTTCTTCAGTTGAGGTGCTTGGCGCTAGTCGTTGTATTTCATCGTTTGAGTGTGCGACTGATGAGCCGCCTTGCAATCGGTTTGTAGGCGTGGCAGCGGAGAATGAGGGCTTCTTGTAGGGCGATTGATTCTGTGGACGTATTGTGACTGCAGGTGCTGCGAGAAAGAACAAATTGCGGTTAAATAAATTTATAAGAAGTAAAAAATTCAAAATTACTATAAAAATCGAGCTTTTGAAACTTTTGGCTGGCCATAAATTTAGTGTGCATGGTTTTTTACTCAGTATTTCCACTAAAATTATACTACGATAATACTCGTAAAACCTAAACGTAATGTTCCTGTAAGAACAAAGACGGCGTTCTGGGGACTGGCATCCAGAGCAAACTTAAATTATGGAGGGAACACTTCTCGAACTTGTTAAATAATGGCAACTGTGCATGCCACATGAATTGACAGATTGAAATGAAATTTCGCAGACGTTCATATGAAGCGTGTACCAACATAATAAAAAATTAGGCTAGTAGCAACACCCTCTCTTGTCGAACCGCAAAACTTATTGAACAACCTAGTATTTTAGTATGAAAACGTCCATGACTCTACTCAATCTACTTTCCAAAAACCATACATCGATTAAAAAAGTGTAGACATATTTTGTTACTCACTGTGTTTGTTGACAGGTGTTGCACCCCCAGTCGGCGGAGGCCCTGGCACACTGAAACTTTTCAACGGGTGACCACGCTTAGAACTATCAATAGTTGAAACGCCACCATTGTTTGCGGGACCGCCACCAGGACCGGCTCCACTGCCACCTCCACCATTCGGGTAACCAGGACTGCTAGAGAAAATTTATAATTTATAATTTATAAACAGTGCAGCTATCAGATAATATATGAGAAATCATCACAAATATATTAGAAAACATCATTTGCCACAAAAATATGATTTTATTGAAATTTTTTAAAACAAAAAATTCGCCTTACAATAATCATAATACAACATTTGGGTAGGACCAATACAATAGAAGAATACAAAGGCGCAGTTATGAGATAATCGCGGGTGATGCCAGATATAATATATCGGAAAAGTTAAGACATTAACAAGACAAATTTAGCACTAAATTTTGCTCTCCGTTCCATCCGAACTAGTGTCAACACTATCGTTGTCATCACACTTGGAATGTGTCGAGCTGCCTGATGACCACGCATCCTTTTGAGATTGAGGTGGCAACAGGAAGCCGCACTGTATTGCAGATTTGCGTTTCCTCGTGCTTCGCTTAGTTGAAGCGGCACGTTTCCGCCGGCCACGCAGACGCTTTAATTTACGTTGTTCCAGTGCAATGTTGCGGTACGGCAACTTCTGCTCCTCTGACATTGAATTCCATAAGCGACCTGCCGTTATTGCCAAGCGCGCACTCTCGCGCGGTGACATCGACCCACTTCCTGATTCACTGCCATTTGTTTTCATGCGCACTTCGGCGAGAAAGTTGAAGAAGGGATTTGCTGAAGCCGAAAGCTTGGTATGACGTATGATTTCTCGATGGAGTGTGCTGGGGCTGAAGCAGACGCGCGTTTTGCGACGAGTTGGCCGCACCAGAGTTGTGAATACTTCACATATTTTCTCCCAGATGGATGACATGACACTCAATTCCGTTTGATGTACTCGTATTCAGTGGATGGATGGTTACAAATAAAAAAAATACAAATAAAAAAGAATTTATGTTACACTAAAATTTCGTCGGCCGATAAAAATTTTGATTTTATTTAGACATTGAAATAAAATTGAAAAATTTTTCATAAATCACTTTGTTCCTGATTGTCTGGGCGATTGGTAGGCAAAATAGCAGTCAAAATTAATTAAGTGATAAATGATGTTTCTGGAGATACTTATTCGATTACCTCATTTATTAGCTGCTAGTGGAGTTTCTTCAAATTAAGGTGAAATCACTTACCAGAAATTACCCTCATAACCATAAGGATGTTCGGGTGTCTGTGCCAATGAGCCTGGCTGTTGTGTCAAACTCTGCTGCGAATGTCCCGTGTCGACCGTCATATGCGAACGATTGGCTGAAATGTTGTATTGTGTGCGTGGGTACTGTGGTCGCTCCATGGTCGAGTTCATCGACGTAGCTAAAGTGAGTTAAAAATTGTAAATGTACAAATGTATGCCTGGATGAATATAATTAAAAGGGCGGATTGTGTCTTAACCTTTTTGCATCATTCGACGGAATAAACCGCGAACAAAAACTCTCTCTTAGCACCAAGAGTGGAATAGTCCGCGTAAATAAAAGCTTTCTCTTATCACCGAGAACGGAATAATTAATTTTTTGTTAAAGTTTGAGGAAAATAAATAATTTTTTTATAAAAACAAATAGTAAACGCCTTGCCGACGCGAGGTATTTTGAGCACATCGCGCATTTCGAGCGGTGATGCAAAAGGGTTAATCGAGAGCTAAATATAATATTTTTTTTTTATGCACGAGAGGCTGCAACGTTTGCAGTAGCCGCTCGATATTTGATTTGATCTGCTGCGACTTACTCATGTAACCGGGCACATATGAACGTTTGTCCAACGAATTTGTAACTGGCACTGGCGTATCTACATCATACTCATGCACCACAGAGCGTGGCAATGTTAAGGCACCGCTACTCGAAGCACCGTCACTACAAACTGCAATGAAGAAATTTAAAGGGCCATTTACAAATTAGGAAAACCACGCAGCAGATTTACTATTTCAACTTACCTGGCGTTGTGCTGTGTATATTTTTATCTATATTCTTCAGCTCCATCTGATCGTGATGTATCCAAAGATCCGGTGGCTTTGGTACACCAACATTTTGGTAGCTATTAAAAAATTATGAAATCGGTTAGGAAATTTTTCTCAGCCAAATAAATTCACTTAGTAAGAATAGTGCACTCACTCTTCGTACCTCTTCTTGTTGTGATCGGGTGTGGATTGCGGTTTTCGTCGACACACTAAAACCAAAATGGCCGCAATTACTATTACCAAAAATACAACAACGCCCGCCACTGAGTACAACACAATTTCATTGCTAATGCCCTTAGCAATGGGCTTCGGTTCCTGCATCACCACCGTCGCCGCGGTCGTATAGGCGACAAGCGCCGAGAAGGGCGCATTGCTGATGCCCTTTCCAACACGCGCTTGCACTTTGAAGTAGTATGTGGTATAGGGTTTTAAGTTAGGCAACATCATCATTGTCTCATCGCCTGCGAACGCCTCAATGGACCAGTCACGATCACGCTTCGTTGTATCCGTTGTGAAGTAGATGTTGTAGCCGGTTATTTGGCCCAGACTGTGCTTGGGAGGGAGCCATTGTAGAATGACATTTTGTGGATTCTGCTCATCGGGTCGCACGGTCAGCTCGCGCGGTGGCGTGATTGGCACATTTTGATAGGTACTGTTCAACACCGACATGGACCAAGCCGATTCACGTCGCCCCTTTACCACTTTGACTGCAAACTCATACTGTGTGTTTGGACGCAGATCGTTGATCATGCAATTGAGATCGGTGGTGTTGTGGTAGCGATAGCGACTAGAGCCGGAAATGCCGTATCGTACAGTGTAGTGCCGATTATCGGTGACATGTTGGTTTTTGCTCAGCGTGGTGTCTATCCAGTAGACGACTATCGATGAACTGGACATGGTAATGGCGCGCAGGCCAACTGGTACTTCTAGCGGCACTGGTATATCGAGTGGTTCCTCGTCACGTGTTTTAATGTTGTCATAAATAGGCGGACCGTCACCTTTGACATTGCGTGCACGCAGCGATACCACATATTCCGTATTTGATTCTAAATTTTTCAGCACATAGTAGCGTTCAGATTCTTTTAGTTCGATTGTGTTCTCATCGGGTATACCACGACCCCAGCCTAGTACATAGCTGCGTATCTTGATTTCATGCTGCTGTGGGGGGCCCCAATGCAGCGCAATGCTATCACCGCCCGGATGTATACCGATCCAAACCGGTTTACCTGGCACCTGAGTTTCGTCTAAATCATTTTCAAGTGTCATGACACGATTCCATTCCGTAAAGGGACCCGAGCCATTCACTGTCATAGCAGCAATTTTAATTTGATATTCCGAATGCCGCTCCAAGCCATTCAATTCGAAGTAGCGAATATTTGCTGGTGTACTTTTCACTTGGGGTGTATCTTTCAGTTTACGATAACGGATTTTGTAGCCTGTAATTTGACCGTTGCGCTCCTCTTCAGCTGGCGGCTCCCAGTGCACAGTGACAGACTAAACGGAAATATACGTCAGCGATTTAATGAAAAATGCTTCAAAAATGTAATTTGCGTAAGTACAGTAAAGGGAAGTATGTATAGTAGCCATGCAATTAATAGAAGCTTAACGGGTTGGGGGTAATCAGAATTTAAAAAAAATTGAATTTTTTTTGCAAGTATAATATCTTAAAAATATTGTGCGAAAATTTGAAGTGAATCCGACAAATACTTTTCGAGCTATTCAACAATTAACAAAGGGCGCTCGAGCGCTCCGGTCATCGATAGCAAAACTTTAAATGCGTTTTTCTCATATTATATTTTTTGAACTGGTACTTTCACTGTAATTTAAAAACCGCTTGGTAGATTTCAATCAAATTTATACTGCTTTTGAAAAATATAAAAACTCGTGCCTGATGGAAGAATTTTTTTTTTTTCAAAAATTTTTAAAATTATTTCGGTTTTTTCTCGAAAATCTGAAAAATATTTCCAGAGGCCGCCTTATTGTTAATTTTGAAAAAAAGCTTAGACCAGGCACAAGATTATCTATTAATAAAACTCATTTCTCTTGTCCGATTGATTTTAGATGAATCTCCAAGGACTTGTGATGATCACCGCAAGGGACTTCTGGAGAAACGGGCTACACGCAAACAGCCAGCGATAACTTTTACAATTATTAATTTTTTTTTTAATTTTGCTAAAGACAAGTCAAAACATTTTTTTTTATTTTTGTAAAATAAAGCAATTGACTAGCAAAAAAAAAAAATTTAAATCATAATTTTTTCGGCCGTCTGACTACCCCTAATCCCTTAAATTAAAGTAAAACAAAACAAAGTAAAGCAAAATGATGCACTGAGTTCAGCAAAATTTCTTAACTCACCGTGGAGCTGGTCACTTCAAGCGTTACATTATTGGGCGGTTCAGTTGGTGTGGATGAGTAAGTTTTGACTTTTATTTCATTTGAGGGGTCACCCATGCCATTCTTGTTGAATGGCACCACAGCAATGGTGTATTCGGTAAACGGACGAAGCTCAGAGAGCACAGCACTCAAAGATGTGCTATCGTGATACATCTCAGCGCCACTGTCATTCTGAAAAAAAAAAAAAATATTACAACACATCAGGACTGAGTATTACGCTAGATGCATGGCAGTGACCTATCGGCGGCCCTGCATACCTCAGAATAGTATATGCGATACTTCAGTATTTCGCCATTAGTTACGGTAGGAGGATCCCATTTTACGAAAATCTCTCTTTCGCTGGTCGCATGCCCATCGACGTTGCGTGGTGGGCCAGCAATATTCTCCTCCGGTTGCGTCAGCACTTCCAATACCTGTAGAATTACAATACTGTAAATTTAACTGTAAAATAAGTAAAAAAATGTATATCCACCTCAGAAGATTCACCAGCTCCAAAGTTCGTATTGGCCACCACGCGAAATTGATATGTTTTGCCAGGCATCAAGTTTTGGATGTTCACCTGTTGATCATCGTGGGATTTGGTAACGATTTTTTGTTCGCTATAAATGGCGAAACAGCAAAACGAATGAAAGATAAAAGTAATTATTGTATGTTGAGAATAATAGCAATGCTTATTTTACACGTGCATGTACTTATGAAATATATTTCTTTAGTGTATATTTGTACGTACAGTACCTGGCCATTGAATTATGATCGATGATAAAAATTACATATTTATGGCTTTGAGAGCGAATAAAAAGCAAACGGTTTTAAAGGATTTAAAAAGTTTAGATATTTGTTTTTATTAAAAGCTTCTTGACATTTTTGCATTAAAAATATTTATTTTAAACTAATATTTCGTGGCTCCTCCCCTTGCTGTTAAGACGACCGCAATTCGTTGAGGCATACTGGCTACGCACTGTGTTATCTTCCTCTTAAGATTTTTTGGTCATTATACCACATACCTTCGATGTTTTCCTTATGCTGTTGTATTGTGGTATTATTCCGCTGGTATGCTGCCGATTTGAGATATACCCAACAATTTTCGATGGGGTTAAGGTCCAGTGAATTGCCAGGCCATGGCAAAACCATTATTTCCATTGAATTCAGACAATTCATGCTCATCCTGGATGTGTGACATGGAGCTCCATCTTGCATAAAGGTGTATTCGTCTCTCGGACACTTCAGGCATCAAAACGTTTCTCAGCACCTCCACGTACTGGACAGAGCGCATTGTTCCCTCAATAAAATGTAGCCGACCTGGTCCCTCTGAGGTTATACAGCTCCAAACCATAACACAGGTGGGGGTGTTTGACCCTTGGAAGCACACAATCTTCAGAAATATTCAAAAAAGTGTGAATATTCACATCTTCTTACTACTGCTATTTGACAAAGGAAAAAAATGTTTTTTTTTAAACTTACTTTTTTCTAATATTCCGCATCGAAGTGTCTGTGAAGTTGTGCCCAAAGTTTCTGCCGATTTCGCATACAGGGTGTCAGCTTTGGCTTTTTTGCTGGTCGTCTGCAAAAAAGTCCATTTTCGTATAAGCGTCGTCGTAACGTTCTTTCCGAAATATTTACTCCAGATTCCTGAACCTCTCTTAAAATCATCCGACTTGAAGCATTTCTGTTCCAGAGAACTGTTTGGATGATTTTGCGATTTTGCCTGGTTGAGGTGATGCATTCTCAATTTGGCGATTGTTTGAAGTTACCGCTAAAATTTTGTTGGTATATTTCAACTTTTTGGCAACATTTACCACAGACGCCTTGGATATTCCAACGGTTCTTGCTATGTCTGCATTGCTCAGGTTCTTGGCTTTCAAAAGAACTGCAATTTGTTGCTTTTGTCCCGATGTCAAATCCGCCTTCGGCCCATTTTCTACAAAAAAAAACTGGTTAAATTGAAAAAAGGATAATCCACTTGGCAAATTAAAAGATATGTACATTTTGTACTTACTGTTGTTATATTTTAGATATATGAATATTCACTATTCAATTCTTTCACTTTTCAGACGATCTCAATTAGTTTTTTTATGCTCCTCACACAAGATCAAATTAGTTCGCCCTGGCACTTGCACACTTAACTTTTCACTTATAAGCAAAAAAAAATGTTCCTTTTCTAATCGTCGCAGGCGAATTGACCGAAAATTCTTAAAAACATCTAAGAACAGGTTAAACCCCCTTAATCCCTTTTTTATTTGGAAAAGCCCAAATTAGATTGAACATTTTACCTGATATTTGAAGTTTTCAGAAAAAATGCCGTCGGTCATAATTCAATGCCCAGGTACTGTATGTGCGTGCAAGCGAATACTCATTTAACTTATTCTACGGCCTTTAAAATTCCCTAAAGATCTTTAAATTAAGCGGATGTATGTCCTTTGTAAACAATTTCGGCCGATTTTTTTGCATGCCATCTCATTTCAGGTGTTTAGTAGCTGCTTAACATCCAAATGCCATTGTTTCTGGCAAGTGGTTATTTGTTTGTCGTCTACCCATGACAATTGTGTCGCCATCATAGCTCTTTCACCAATAGTGGGCCACTCAAATACCAAGTGGGTGGTGTGTCTGGTTCTCAGTACGCTTGAATAGATTCGGAGCATTTTCCTGCTGCCAATTTGACAAAGAGGAAAAATATAAAATTATTGCGCAAAATAAAAAAGGAGCTCAGAAAAAGGAACTACATGAAAAACAGCAAATTGCGTTTGCCAAAATAAGGAAATTCTACTTGGCAATTTGCAAAAGCTGTTTTCAAATTAAATCATTGAATTGACGTTGGTGCCAACGCAGCAGCAGCAGTCTGGATTCGAACGACTTCCGCTGCGAGACAGCCAACTGGCGGTGTAAGCAAAGAAGAAATGACATCGACAATTCCAAAGTGAATGGGAGAAGTGAAAGCAAAGTAGTGTCGTCGATTTGTTTTTAATATGAATTTTCACTTTTTGCCTTCATCTGGAAAATGAATCACTTTATTGGCTTTTTGTGTTCGCTAATTGAAAGGACGATTTCTGTGTTCAAAAATAAGTAAACGAAATGGAAAACCGATAAATCGCGGGCATTGCAAACCATAAGAAAACTTCTGCTTTTATGGGATATTAATGAATTAGCGATTTATATAGGGTCTTTCAAGTACGTATCTGTTTTTTAGATGCAACACACATTTTGAGTTAGAATATTCGAGTATAACAAAGCGTTAAATAACTAAAGCAGAGGCACTTATTGACGACAAGTTTTGACAATTTATTAGGTGCGCAACTACGTTCTCGCTGTGTTTTAGATGAAAATACAAATTTATTTAAGAAAAAATGGTTACAAGTGAATCTTTGAAAGTATTGCCCATCGCTGGCTACTACTTTTTTCCATCTTTCTGGTAGATCTCGTATACCGTCGCGGTAAGACTGTTCATCTTTTGAGGCTATCCACCGATCAAGCCATTTTTTGATGTCTTCATATGAATGGAACTGCTGCTCAGCTAGACCATGTGCCTTCGATCGGACCAGGTGATAATCGGACAGCGCAATATCTGGAGAATATGGCGGGTGGGGCAGGATTTCCCAGTTCAGTGTTTCCAGGTAGGTTTGAACGTGAGGCCGAGCGTTGTCATGCTATAGAATCACTTGTTCATGCCTCTCCGCGTATTGCGGCCGCTTCTCGCGCAGTGCTCGGCTCAATCGCATCTATGGAAGTCGATACGGATCCCCAGTAATGGTTTCGTTTGGTTTTAACAGTTCATAATAAATAACATCAACTTGGTCCCACCAAATACATAGCATAACCTTCGCATCGTGAATATTCGGCCGAGGCGAGGACGTAGAAGCATGATCGGACAGTCCCCATGACTTTCTTTTCTTTGGATTGCTGTAATGAATCCATTTTTCATCACCCGTCACGATGCGATGACGAAACCCCTTTTTTGCTTTTTTGTCGCTGGAGCAGTTGTTCACAGGCGAAAAAACGACGTTCAACATCCGTTGGTTTTAACTCATAAGGAACCCAAGACCCCTGTTTCTGAATCATTCCCAAAGCATGCAATCGCTTGGAAATGTATTGACGGGTAACTCCTTATACTGAAGCAAGCTTTTCTTGCGTTTGACACGGATCCTCATTGAGCAATGCCTCCAATTCAGCGTCTTCGAAGGTTTTTGACCTTCCTTCACGCGGACGGTCGTCCACATTCAAATCACCGTCTTTGAAGCGACGGAACCAAACTCGGCACGTTGTTTCACTTAAAGCAGCATCTCCTTAAACTTTGTTTACCATATGTCTAAGCTTGGTTTATGCCGTTTAAGTTATGTGAGAATCGACGGCATCTATTGACAAACAGCGGGAATGTAGTTGCGTACCTAATATTTGTCTTTTATTTAATTTCAAAAATTTAATAATTTTCAAAATTCAATGGACTATAAAACTGCCCACTCGCAACTTTTCTAAAAACTCAGATTTACATATGCCTATATTTTATTTGCTGGAATGTTGGTACAATTGCCCTCTATAATATTGCAGAGTTTGAGCGAGATCTGTTAATTAGCTTGTTTTTGGTATTTAATTATTATCAGTCAACCGCAGGTGTGCTTTGCGATTTTCACTATGGATAAAAATTTCGAACAAAGAATTTGTCTTAAATTTTGTGTTTTGAACGGGATTTCGTGTGCCGAATCGTTGAAAATGTTGCAGAAAGCCTATGGCGAGTGTGCTTTATCAAAAACACGGGTCTACGAGTGGTATATAGCTTCTGCAGGGGGCCGAGAGGTTGTAGAAGACTTGCCCCGATCTGGTCGCCCATCAACGTCAACGTCTTCAACGGATGAAAACGTTGACAAAGTCAAGGAAATGGTGCTGGAAAACCATCATTTAAGCTTGAGGGAGGTAGCTTGTGACCTTAGATGTCCAATATTTTACACCATCAATTGGGCATGAGACGCGTGGCTGCTCGACTCGTTAAAAGATAGTTGAATTTCTTTCAAAAAATTCATCGGACGAAGGTGGCTGAAGACATGCTGGAGCAAGTGGTTTCGGACCCAATGTAATGGACCAGACGTGGAATATGAGTTTGGCATGCAAACCAGTCAACAGGCGGCTGAATGCCGCTATCCACATGAGCCGAAACCCAAAAAACCACAACAAAGTCGGTCAAAAGTGAAAGTCAAGCTATTCGTTTTCTTTGATTATCACGGTGTTGTGCACTCGAAATTCGTTCCAAATGGTTCTACGGTAAATAAAGAATATTATTGCGAGGTTATGCGACGTTTCAGAGAGAATGTGCGTAGGAAACGTCAAAATTTGTGGAATGAAAACTCATGGAAACGCACGGTCTCACAAGGCTCATATCGGGAACACTTTTTTGACCAAAAACTCGACAAATATCGTCGAAAAACCACCGGATTTAGCCCCCTGTGACTTTTTCCACTCCGCGTACGCCGCTTTGAGTCGATAGAGACCATTAAGGAGAATTCGCTGAAGTAGCTGAAGAAGATCTTTTAAACGCATTTAAAAGGTGCTTTGATGACTGGGACTAATCGTTGGCATTTTGTATTGCATCGAATGGAGCCTATTTTGAAGGCGACGAAATAAATTTTGATGATTCAACAATTATTTTCCGTTTTATTGAACAATTATCGGTACTTTTTTGACAAAATGTATGCCCAACGAGCTTTGAAACCATTGAAAGTTTGAAAATAGGCCTGTAGTTCGCGATGTCGTTTTTATTCCCAGCTTTGAATAATAACTTTCCAGGCATCTATGAATTGTTCACAAGCTAACGATTTATTATTGCATTATATTTATTTTTATTATTATTAATATACATAGAAAAGAAAGGAGCTTTGATCTGATAACTTCGAGTTTATTTATTCAAAATAGTCCCCTCTGGCCTCGAAAAAACTATTTTGAGCGATCTAAAAGATATTCGAAAGAGTGTTTCAGGGCATTCACCGGAATGCCCATCAGGATATCAGCACAAGCCTTTTGGACGGCCTAATGCGATGCAACAAACGTTTCAAAACGCCAATATAGAAAAATGCGTTGACGGTTTGGCCCGTTCGCACGAACTCCTTGTGGACAATTTCCTTGGAATTGTAAAAATAAATGAGTATCGCCTTGATTTTTGACTTCTCCAAGAGATGGACAATCATCGCGATAAACTTTTTTCATAAATTTAAATGCTGCGGTAAACGTTTTAACGATTTTAAAACAAAATTTGATATCAGCTCTTTGTTCGAAACTCATTTTTGTACCGATGACACAAACATACTGACACTTTAGACGCAATAACTTCTCTTCCACTGAACCCAATGTCAGCAAGCTTTCATTGGACGTCGGCTAGGGATGTAACATCCAAAGCACTAACTCATTAAAAATATTTTTTTTTCAATGATAGCGCCATCAAAAACATTTTATGAGCCAGTCTTCTTTCTTTGGACTTCACCTTGTATATTATACAATAGTATACATATACGCTCCTTACTTCTTCTAAAGTTCTTGTAAATTTCGCATTGGCTTTAGGAAGATTTGCACAAGTTCCCCATAATACATCGCATGGGCTATGAGCCCGAGTGTGCCGCTACAAGGTTATGACAAGTACTTATACATTAAAAAAAAAGGTTTTTAAAAATTTTGATTTTGTTTTGCTGAAAGAAATGTACGAAAAATGCTCCGCCGAAGCAGTGGCCTAACCCCACAAAAAGTTGTTACTTTTAAGCTATCGATACAGCGTAAAATCATTGTGTCTCAAATAATGAAACATGTCCGAAAAAATCGAGCATTAATTCTAAATTACTGTAATTATATATAAAATTGCAATATGCATAAAAAATAATTGGTAAATTTATTAGACTTTCTAATTTCAGTCAGAAATCGACTCAGTTCTAATGACTTACCGTTCGCTGTTGTTCATCTTGTAGAATACTGTGTAGGACACCACTTCCACTGGATTTTTCATAGGCTCCATCCAGCTGAGCGTTACAAAGCGTGGCTTCACGATTTGCGCAACCAAATCGCGTGGTGGACCCGGCAAACGACTCAGTAGTGCACCATTTATATGCGTCACGCCACCGACAGACTGCAGAATGCCACCGCTGCTATCCGTATTGCTTACGCCAGTAATGCCTATGCCACCTTCGAGTCCATCTAAATCTGAGGATAAGTAGGAGGAACTTGATGATGTCGCTTGTGAATTGGATGTGGCTGAGGATATTTGTTTTTTGTTTTTGTTCTTCCAAGAGTTCAGTACTTTGTTTGGATCGTCACCATGTTTGTAAGCGTCAATGAACTCCTGATTGGCGTTCAAATCGTCATAATCGTCTTCGTCTTCGTTATCATCATCTTCTTGGTCATCACCACCGCTAAACTCATGCGTACTTGTTGGCAATTCCAATGAACTGTCCGTGTCTTCCATTTCCAAGTCTAACTGTTCGACGTCTTTGAGTGATGCAAATTCACCATAACTGTTGTCATTTTGTGGTCTCTCGTGTGGTCGTGGTAACTTTTTACCTCGCTGTGAGAGTAAACTGTCCAGTGCGCTTTTGGAGAGACTACGCGTCGAACCCATAGAAGCGTCAATAGCATCGCCGAATGTGTCAAAAGGATCAACTGATTTAGAGCGCCCTTCTACAGACGCGCCACCCTTGCGACGTCGCATGGGCGAAGCTGATGGTAGTAGTTGAGATTTTGACGTTTGCGGAAGTGGTGGACGGTAATTTTTAGATTTACCTTTGGATATTGGCAAGGATGGATGGTGGGAAAATTTGTGAAGTGTTAAAAGAATGTTGCGTGTCGTGAAAGGAAGTGGATGAAAATAAAGAACAAATAAAAAAGGAAAAACAAAAAAGGAAATTAATTTGTGAAAAAATCAATGAAAACAATTTTTAAAATATTTATTTTCTATGCAACAAAAATTATATATTCATATTCAAATAAAATCAACGAATCAGTTTTTTTCGGATTAGCGCACCGATCCGGTATACATCGAAAGCAGATTTATTTACATAAATTAAGCTAAAAGAAAAAAAGTAAGCAAACTAAATAACAAAACTAAGTACTAATTTGTTATGAGCGGGAAAGGTTTGCATCAGCTTTAGGAATGATTTTTAATGAGCCATGGACTTCTTACTTGCTAATTACTCAATTTGCTAGGTTAATATTTTTAGTATTCCCAAGTCGCAGAAAAAAAGTTAAGCTTTCAAAGCACCCTTTACTCAAAGCAAATACTTGGTAGGTTATGTCTAATAAAGGGTGATCAGATTGGAGGTACTTTTTGCAATAGGATTTTTTTGACAGATCAGGCGTGACTACTGTCAAATTAAATACATAATTTTTCTAAGCATTCATTGACATTTCATCATGGAAAGACGTACGCCTCAACAACGTTTACAAAGCTTAAAAATGTATTACGAAAATCGACGTTCTGTGAGAAGTGATCATCGCGCGCTCAGGCTAACTTTTGGCGATCAGCGATGAGGCTCATTTTTGGCTCAATGGCTACGTTAATAAGTAAAACTGCTGTATTTGGGATTTGAGCAACCCGAAACTAATCAAGAACAGCCATTACATCGATTGAAAACAGCCGTTTGATGCGTCTTTTGGGCTGGAGGTATCATCGGCCTACATTTCTTCAAAGACGAGACTGGCGCCAATGTAACAGTGAATGGCGAACGCTTTGCGCCATGATAAACGACTTTCTGAGGCCGGAAACTGAAGCCCGTGATCTTCACAACACGGGTGGAGTTGGTTCCGCCAAGACGGCGCTACTTGCCATACAGCCCGTGGAACAATGAGTTTACTGCGCCGTCGTTTCGGTGAGCAATTTAACTCTCGTCTCGGACCAGTGGATGGGCCATAAAGATCGCGTGATATCACTCCTTTGCACGTTTATTTGTGGGGGGGTATGTGAAGTCTAAATGATTTGTGGCTAAACCAGCTTCGATTAAGGCATTGGCAGCCAAATTAACTAAAGTTATTCACGAGATACCAACGCGAAGTCCGCCAGCGAGTCAATCAAAATTGGTGTTTACGGATAGCCGAATTAGGATGCAGTCGCGGTCAACATTTGAAAGGGATTATCTTTTAAAAATTGGTAGCAGAAGGCTAATCGCTTACCCTGCCAGAAAAAAAAATAAATAAAAAAAAATAGATTAACGAAACCAACGCAAGACTTAGTCTTGTCGAGGCACTATGCTCCCGAGTGGAGTGAACACGAAAAAAAAACTTTCAAAAATAAATGCCATGAATAGTTCTGCAAAAAAATAATAAAGATTGCCCAACAAATTTGAATTTCCTGTGTTTTATTTCAATTTAAAATCCGATACCTCTAAATTGATCACCCTTTATGGAAACCGAAAAATATAATAAGGCGTCCAACGTATTTTTTATACAGTAAGGTTGTTAAAGCGCAGATTAGTGGTCTCACTAGGTTAGAGGGTTTAATGTATTTAAGCCAGTTGCTTTTACGTCCAATTCACAGAGCTTCTCAAGACAAA
This sequence comes from Anastrepha ludens, assembly GCF_028408465.1. Taxonomy (NCBI): domain Eukaryota; kingdom Metazoa; phylum Arthropoda; class Insecta; order Diptera; family Tephritidae; genus Anastrepha; species Anastrepha ludens. The sequence continues at coordinate 32,124,919 of NC_071502.1, forward strand.
TACAAAAAATACAAAAAGCTTAATTTTGATTACTAAAAGCGCTTCGTATTTGGCATTAGTAGGTACTCAATGGCTTGGCAACTGTTAGTTCCATATTTACAAGTTGATATCTGGCCTTCGTCGGTTCTACTACTCACCGGTTTGAACAACGCGGAGACGCGCCGCCGCTTGCACACTACCCGCTGGGTTCGTGCCGACACACTGGAACATACCGGCGTCGGATTGCAACAGACCGAAAATGCGTAGATTGTGTCCGCCCACCAACTGCATGTACGTGTTAGGTGTGATTACGTCACCATTCTTTAGCCACTGGATCAGCGGCGTGGGTTTGCCGCGTATCGAACACTCTAACTCTAATTCTTCTTTTTCGTGGGCGATCTTGTCTTTCGGGCTCTTGATGAACTTGGGCGGCACCAAAACTTGTACGGTGGCTTGTGCATCGAGCGAGTCGACTGTATTGCTAGCACGACACTGATAGTTGCCCGAGTCTGTATCTTCGGCCGAGGAAATTTGCAGAGAGCCCGTACCGATAATGGAGAATTGCGAATCAAGATCGTTGAGATCGAGCTCTTCGCCACTGCGCAACCACTTGATCTGCGGTTTGGGCACACCGTTCGCCACACAATCCAAGGTGACGCTGTCGCCCTCTTTCACGGTTTTCGGTGAGGGACCGACAAGAAAAGATGGTGCCACCAGACTTTCACTACCCGGATCTGCCATCTTTTTGATGTTCAAATTTGTCTTGCTGCTCAAGCGCGACACACTACCCGAGGTAACATTGCATTGATAGGCACCGCGATCGCCAATGCCCACCTCATCGATTTCTAATGCGCCATTCGGCAGTACAACCATGCGTAATTTGTCCAATACTAGCGGCATGTCGTCTTTGATCCATTGCACCGCGTGCTTGATGCCCGGCTGAACTTGACCGATCATGCAGCGAAAGTACGCAGTCTGGCCGGGTAGTAGATACGTTTCGATGAAGTCTTGATTTAGGTCGGGCAAACGTGCTATGGATACCACGGCCGCGCGACTAACAATAGTGCCGATGCCATCCGCACTGAGCAGACACTGGTAGGAGCCGGTCAAGCCGCGATTCTCCTCCACGGAGCTTATGTACAATGAGCCGTTTTTCAACTGAGTGCGGAATGTATCACCCACAATACCCAAATCCTGGCCATCTGGTGCACGCCAACGTATATTCGGCAATACTTTTCCAGACTTGCCGATTTGTGCAGTGCCGCCACACTGCAGCAACACCGAATGTCCTTCCGGCACGACCACATCCTGTGGCTCTATTGTAAAGGTGAGCACTGCAAGAAATAAAAGAAATTGCAGAAAAGAATGTCAGTAAAAATATAATAGAATGCAAGATATTAACATAATGATTTGATCTGCAAGCAAATGAATTGCAGTGAATGTGAGCGAAACACAAAGGATGAAGTAATCAGTTGCACATATGCCACCGCCGCAGGACTATGATTTATATATGACTTCATTCACTCAGTCGTGCATGTACTCATGTTTACCAACTGCACGTGCAACAACAAAAAAGGAGACGAACGACCTGCCTGCCTGCCTGCCCGCCTGAGGCTTCATTATGCCACTTAATGCGTGCCGGCGCCAGTGTAGACCCCATTGGGCTGCCTCTTGAGCACAAGCATGAGCCTACGAACACCCACATACACTCACAGACACACGCAGAGGCATGCAGAGCAAATGTGCAAAATATAAAAGAAACCCTGACCCCAATTTTAGCATTTGCTAGTACCGCTGCATTGAAGCTGCTCTGTGTTGAAGTCACAATTGTGGGATGTGGTATGGGGGTGACTCATTTGATTGCCCTGGTGGCGGCTGGATGGCAGCTTGTTGTTACCGCTGCGGCAATCTGCCAGCTTGTAAACATGATGATGAAACAATTGATGCAACACAAGCTCGAGTTCGCCCTGATGGCAACGACAGTCAGAAGTCAGCAGAGTTGGTGGAAGGAGTTACAACTCCCGCAGATATTTGCAAGTCCTTAGCTCATTGTTGGCCTTTGTTCGAGGTATGTTTTGTTTTAACGCCCGGATGATGATTGCAGTTGACATATTTTCCGAGTGTTCCGAGCGAGAGCGCACCACACTTAGATGTAAGTTTGTATGTAGATACGCATTATTTATTATTTTTTTTATTCTAAGGCAAATTTCCACAAGCTTGCGTAAAACTTTTAATATATCGGGTGGTTTTTTAAGAGCTTGAGAACTTAAAATGATAATAAAAAAAAAATTAATTTATTAAAAACAAAAAAACAAAAAAATAAAAAATAATAATTGGCGCGTACACTTCTCTTAGGTGTTTGGCCGAGCTCCTCCTCCTATTTGTGGTGTGCGGCTTGAAGTTGTTCCACAAACGGAGGGACCTAAAGTTTTAAGGATACAGATACCTGTAAAATTTCGAAAACAAATTTTTTTTTGTTTTTCATAAAATGTTAATATAATCCTTTAAGAATATGTCAAACAATTTTTACAACGTAAATTTAAGTATTTCTTATATTATAAATCGTCAACCGTGACGACTCTATTCTTTGCGTTCGAGCGCTGGGAGAGGTATAGTTACGTTGCCGACTTTAGACGCGTTTTTCTCAAAACTTTATTTTTCGAATTGGCGTACACGATAACTCGAAAAGTTATTGACCGATCTCCTTGAAATTTTACACCCATCTTTTTTATGATATTACTTTCTATGTGAATTTTGAAGTTTTCGACAATTTTTCGAAAAAATAATTTTTTCGAAGCAAAAATATTAGAAAAATTCGCCTCGAAATTCATTTTTTTAAGCATTTTATTTCATATAGAAATGATGACATTAATAAACAAAAAAGTTTTTGGTTTTTTGTATTCAGGTCACTGACGCCGATGCTACAATGCCCGCCGATTGAGAAGCCCCGCTGCGACCTTCCTGGAAGAATTAAGTGTACATCCGCCATTTTAAATGATTAAAATAAAAAAAAAATTTGTATATTATTTTAATGTATAAATAAACTGTATGCCAATTTTGAAAAAAATATATTGACTTCTTCATTTTAAATAATTTTAATGAAAATCAGGGAAAATATGGCCGTTTACAAGTATCTGCACCCTTAAGTCGATTCCGAATGGCAAATGGTTTTTTATGAAGAGCTTTTTCATTGCAGAATTAGTAGGTTTCCCTTTGCCTGTTGAGGGGTGACCGCTATTAGAAAAAAACGTTTTCATTCGAATCTATATGAACTCCCGAATGGTAGTCACACACCCATCCATTTGGCTACGGCGGCCGAACAGAAATATTGTTGGAATGAAGTTTTGTTTTATTATAATCTGGCAGATAATTCCGAGGTATTTCTTTTTTGAATATGAAATCCGGCACATGTTCGCTGCGGCTACGAGTTTCATGGGCCATTCAATCAGTCAAATCTTTCCAATAATTCCAATAAATCTGGCCGTATGGCGTCAATAGGGGCTGGAATGTTGATAATAATAATTTGTTTGGCGCGCTGTAAGGCGAGTTGCGCCGTCTTGTGCGAACCAAATGTCGTTGATGGTTAGCTGATAAAATTTTTGGAAACAAAAATTCAGTCAGCAACGCTCGATAGCACCGCAATGGCACCCCTTTCACATTTCGGAAGAAATAAGGATCGATGGTGTCGCCAGTGCTCTATGAACATCTCTATTCGCGAGAGATTTATTAATTTTTTACTTTTTTTACTTTTCTACTTAAATTTCCACAATTTGGGCGCATTGCTTGGGTGTTAAATTCAATCCAAACCTTACTGAACAGAAAGGTCAACACAGTTTGCCATCAACACAATTTCAGCTATCAAACCACAGTTGTCGATATCGATAGTTGTCCTCCAGATAAAAAAACACCCCATACATATAAGCCTACACACTCATATACATATATGCAAGTGTATGCGGCAACAAAATTTATTTTCTACATAAATGCATGAGCGCATACACGCCGCGACAAATGATAACACATCAACATTTCGTCGAGCAGCTTTGACTGTTTTTATTTTATGTTTTCAACGTTTATTATTTTTTAATAAAAACATAGCTCATTGCTTAAGAGGTTGAAGTTTTAGACTTGATTAAAAAATCAGAAAAATTCCACAAACTTTTCTTCAAAATCTTATAGTTTTTATTTAGAATTTCTAAAAAAAATTTTGGCACCTATCTTCCCCAACTTCCGATTCAATATCTCTAGCAACCGATTTCCTCAAAATAACTAGCACTTACCATAGAATTTAAGATACAAAAGTACTCTATACATACAGGCCCCTATCCGCGTAAGGCCTCCATGCTATTGCTTTACATTACAATTAGGTTAAAAGATTTACACTTTAAGTAAATTTTATAAATAAATAAATAAATTTCTGGTATGCAGTTTTACCGCTTATTAAATTTTAATGTAAGAAGCGCAAGTTTCAAATTGCTGAAAAATCGAATTAAATTTTGACAATTTTTTTTGCATATGGCGCTGAGAATTTTTTTTCGGCTATTGGGAAGCTTTTTATATGAGAAGAATCAGCATCATCAAGGCAAAAAATTATAAAAAATTAAGGGGATTTTTACTAACTTTAAATTTGCATTTTATTTTATTAAAATTTAATAAACTATAAAACTGCGTACCAAAATCCTTTCTGGAAATTCTAATTAAAAACCGTGTAATTGGAATGAATTGAATTTGTGGAATTTTTCTAATTTTTAATAAAATTTTAAAACTGGATTTATATGGTTTTAGTTATACAGAATTTTTAGAAACATTTCGGGTATGCAATTTTATAGATCATTGAATTTTGGTTTTATAAAACCTTGAATTTTGATATGATAAAGTGCAAGTTTCAATTAGATTAAAAATCACACTGATTTTTGACAATTTTTTGCGGACGCTGCCTACTCGATATTTTTTTATATGGAAGAAAACACCCAACACCGTCAGCAGAAAAAATTGCCTAAAATCAACGCGATTTTTAAATCACTTGAAACTTGCACTTTATCATATCAAAATTCAAGGTTTTATAAAACTGCGTACCTGAAATTTTTCTAAAAAATTCTCTTTAAAAAGTTTGAAATTTCGATGAAAATTTGCCGATTTTTCACAAATTTTATACAAAGTCCGAAACTTGGTTTTATATGGTTCTTGTTGTAGCATGAACTATGTTTTTATAAAAAAAATAATTAAAATTACGAGATAAGTAAATAAATAGTCAAAACCGGTCAAAATGTCTACGTGCTATCGTTTTGCCGCCAAGTGTATTTAAGTATATATGCAGATTTGTTCCCAGTGATTCAATTGAACTGTGCAACCCTTTCAACGCATTATGCATCTCGTTATTGCCACAGTTATGTGTGTGTGTGTGCAACACTTTATATTCAAATTAGCCGCCCATTCGTTGCGATGCAAGAATACAGGGAGGATCTCATACCCGCAAATATTGATGCATCAACAGTGATGACGTCAGGCAGGCTGTATGGATAAACTCTAAACAAAGGCGAGAAGTCATTCATACCACCGGCTACCTTCCATTAAAGCTGTTAATTTAAAACTGTTGATCCCGATTATGTTGCTGCTTCTGGTACCATCAAAAGGGGCTCTTAGCTTAATTATTGTTTTGTGTTTTGCGACCTGGGTGGATTTTTCGAAAATAAAAAAATAAAAAAAGTTATGTAATGGATTTAGGAGCAAGTACATAATTGGGTTTTGTCAATAAAATCAAAGCATCGCATGAGTTTGTTCAGCTGAGTGGAAAACTTTGAAAAGTAATTATTTTAAAACTGTGGCGCATTTTTAAATCACATTTTTAAATTAACAGAGGAACTGCTGCTCTGTGGCTTTGCAGAAGCATTTGTGAGTTCCCATTTAAGATTACCCGATATCAGTTTGGTGCAATAAAGACTAGCTTCAGATTTAATAGGACTATGAATAAGTTCGTGCGGTTTTTTTCGAAATTTGAAACTTTATTGACGTAAAATGGTTACAAATTTAATATTCAAAATATTGTCCATCGCTTACTACTACTTTTTCCCATCTTTCTGCCAATTCACGGATTCCCTTTGTGAAAAATTCGGTCGGTTTTGCCGCAATCCACGAATCGATCCATTTTTTGACTTCATCGTAATTACGGAAGTGCTGGTCAGCCAGGCCATGTTGCATCGATCGGAAGAGATAGTAATCGGATGGCGCAAGGTCTGGACTATACGGCGGGTGGGGTAGGACATCCCATTTGAGCGTTTCTAAGTATGTTTTGACCACTTGTGCAACATGTGGCCGAGCATTGTCATGTTGCAAAATAACTTTGTCGTGTCTATCGGCGTATTGCGGCCGTTTTTCTCGCAGTGCTCGGCTCAAACGCATCAATTGTCGTCGGTATACACAGCATAACCTTCAGGCCATGAATATTCTGCGCCGACGTCGATGTTGAAGCATGGCCAGGGTATCCATACGTTGCCCGACGTTTTGGATTGTCGTAATGGACCCACTTTTCATCGCCAGTCACAATTCGATGCAAAAAACCCTTTCTTTTGTGCCGTTGAAGCAGTTGTTCGCATGCCATAAAACGGCGTTCAACGTCTCTTGGCTTCAATTCATACGGCACCCAATGGCCTACCTTTCGGATCATTCCCATGGCTTTTAAACGTTTGGAAATGGTTGATTGATCAACTCCCAAAGTTTTTGCAACCTCTTCTTGCGTTTGAGCCGGATCTTGATCGAGCAATTCCTCCAATTCGGTATCCATGAACTTTGGCGGCGCACCCTCGCGTTCTTCGTCTTCCAAGCCAAAATCACCACTTTTAAAGCGTGCAAACCACTTCTGGCACGTTCGCTCAGATAGAGCATGCTCACCATAAACTTCCACCAAGATACGATGACTTTCGGCTGCTTTTTTCTTCATATTAAAATAATGAAGAAGAATTCCCCGCAAAAACACATTATTTGGCACGAAATTCGACATTTTCAAGTGTGGTAAAAATATTGTTGTTTACGCTTCAAATAAAAAACGTATACTGACGTTTGTGCCTTACGACAGTAGCTCTCCAATGAATGTTTGGAAATGTGGATCGATGGAATAATAATCAAGTTACGCCATCTGTTGTAAAACCGCACGAACTTATTCATAGTCCTATTAATAGCATAAAACTAATCGAAAATTATTACTTAATTTTCCGAATAATGAAAAATAAAACCTTAGAAGCTTTGCTGGCTGCTTGCTGGCGAGCTACTCGGATGCTGGAAGCGGTTACTATTTTTACGTTTAAAAATATTTTAAAGATCGACTTAGACGAAAATAAACCAAAGGCTGAAGAATTTGAAGCCCTATGTTCCATAGAGGAATAAAAGAATAAAATATATATAAAGAATTTGAGAAGGAGTTTAGTTCTCTTCAGGCTCTATAAATTGAAGCATTTACAGCTAGCTAATGGGTTTTCCAATAAGAGGTGATCGGATGTTTATTTCATTATAAAGAGGAGGGTATGACGTTAATAGTGGAAAATAACATCAGGCAAATGACCACCACGAACACGCTTATAGGACGAAATCCTTTCATGAAATTTTCCATAAGCGAATTGCAAAGTGGCTGCCCTATGTCCTCGATAGCCTCACGAATTCCATCTTTGAGGTCTTGAATTGACCCTGGGCTGTTGGCGTAGACCTTCTCTTTCACGTGGCCCCAAAGAAAAAAGTCACAAGGCGTTAAATCACAAGATCTCGGTGTCCAATTGTGATCACCTCTTCGAGAGATAACACGCTCCGGAAACTTTTCCCGTAAAAGATCAATGGTTTCGTTGCTTGTGTGGCACGTAGCGCCGTCTTGTTGAAAATAAACGTTGTCCAGATCAATACAATCCAATTCCGGCCATAAAAAATCGTTAATTATCTCTCGATAGCGCAATCCATTCACCGTTAACACTTGTTGGAATACCTTTTACTATTAACTTGTTTCAAGAAAGAAAGTTCACCATTCCGAAAACAGCATTGAGGGATGTGAAAATGTATGTATCCCAATTATCCGATTAAGAAAGAATTATCTCAGAAAGTCTCAGAAACTCCACGCCATTCAATTTCCAAGCTCGTAGCTATGTTTACGGGACGATCGGCGCACACGCAGAAAAGCTAGGCTCATTATTAAATCCCTATTGAAGAAGCTAAAATTCCATCAATCTTCTCAATTACACCAACACCTCAACAGCCAGCCTGTAGATATCTGCCCGTTGGAGGTATCAAAATGGTATCAAAACGGCGCTTTAGTGCTGCGAGGGACGAAAGATGCTATAGGGACGCCTCGACATCTATGACCACAGTTAGATATTGGTTCAACGAATTTAAACGTGGCCGAGCATCCGTTTTTGACGAGGAGACGGCAGACGTGGTTACCAAGGAAATCATTCAAAAAGTTCACGACATGATTCTCGCCGATCGACGAACGAAAGTGCGCGAAGTAACAAAGGCCATAGGTGAGTCGACCCGAACGGCAATTAATATTTTACATGATAACTGGCGATGAAAAAGGTGTCGGCCCGAGGGGTGCCGCGATTGCTCACAAGCACTAGTGCGGCGGATGCGGCTATTAACTTCGAAGCAGTGTTTGGAGCAGTTTAAGTGAAATCCGAAGGAATTTATGTGTCCTGTTGTCCCCGAGTCGAGTCGAGTTGTCACACCAGAAACTAATCAACAATCAAAACAATGGATTTCTCCCGGTGAATCTGCTCCAAAGAAGGTGAAGACAGTCACATCGGTCGGAAAGGTCACGGTGACGATTGTCTGGAATGTGAACGGTGTCGTCCTCATGGATTTTTTAGAAAAAGGAAGAACGATCACTGGACGATACTACAGTAAGTTATTGGACTGCTTTCATAAAAAATTGAAGGAGCCAAGGCCGCATTTGACAAAAAAGAAGGTGCTGTTTCAACGCGATAACGCACCGGCACATTCAGCCGGATTTGACGCAGCTAAACTGCGTGAATTGCATTATGAATTGCTGCCGCAACCCGGAATTCACCAGATCTGGCTCTTTTTGACTTTTTCTTGTTTCCTAACATGAAGAAACGGTTCGCGGGGGGAAAAAATTAGTTCAGAGGCGTATTTTGGAGACTTCGACAAATCCGATATTTTGGAGGGGTTCAAAAAAATAGCCGGAGCGTTGGGAGAAATGTATCTTTCTAAAAGGGGATTATGTGGAAAAATAGAAAAAAAAATTTGAAAAAATGGTGTCTTCATTTCTAACACAGATACTTATTGAAACCCCCTCGTACTTTGGGAGTGTCAGTCTGGTACTTCAACCATTTCACCTACTTACCCACCTAAAGCAGTTAGTTTCTTCAAAACAATGCACCAGTTCACAGAGCACATCTTTCGAGACTGGCTTCAAGAAAGGCTGATTTCGAAGAAACTTAACACCCTCTATATAACCCAGATATAAATAGCTTCCAGCGAATACTTTACGTAAGACGAATTTGTTAATTTTAAAGCAACAATTGCTAAAGTCAAATAGTTTGCCTTGCCAAGTGTCCACAGAAACGTACATACAATTTTGTAGAAGAAGCCTGGTCATCATAAGATGCACTATTTATTGCTGATATTCTATCAGCTGTCAGACATACATTTTTTTGCAGGCTCCTGCTTCGCCGCGAAATCCTTACTCTATCGCATTACCCAAAAAGAAATGCGCTATATGAACAAATTGGCGTCTGGAAGAAAGAATTGGGTACAAAAATATGCTTCAAGAAATATTTTTATGAATCAAAAACACTCAAATCCAAACCGCCATCATTAGTTCTTTGTTTTTTTTTTAACCGATGGAGATGGAATTGATTAAATTAGTAAATCGACTTATTTGTTTGCGATATCTTGAAATTCTCTAAAGTGCCACTTTTAGAACGCCACCGTTGGTCATTTACCTAAATACATTTTCAGTTGGAAAAAGCGATGCACTCTAAGCACTCTTGAATTTTTAAACAACGCAAATGTATGCATCCGATCATCTTGAGGCTCATCGCATATTCAACAGTTTGTACATTCTCCATATTCTCCTAATTTTGCCAAATCCTTTCCAGCACTTTAAGGCAGCCAAGCCAAACTTAATCACACAAATGAAGCGCAATTTAGATTAGTCATGCTGCTGCTGCTGTTGTTGTCACAGTACGTAGACGCTGAACATCAGCGGCAAATAGGCAAATAGATACAATTGCGGATATTCAAATATGGACACAGAAAATCGGCGAGAGAGTTCGGCGCAATGAAAGAATGTATTTTGTTATTATTAGTGATTTATTTTTCTTGAGAAGTTATTGCAAAAGAGTACCGAACGCATAGGTCATTCCGAATAGATGAAAAAAAAACCGAAATGTATATTAAGAGTGCAACAAAAAATGCAGGAAATCTGGAGTCGAAAGTTTTTATGAAAAAGGAAATTGCGAAAGCGAGCAGCTGAAAGAAAGATCAGTTAATAGAGCGCAAAAACAAATGCTTGGGTATGCCTCAAACTGTTACAATTAATAAACTCTGATCTTTCATTTTAGAAGGAATTCATAGAAAGCGTCGGTAGCAAAATTACTGCGAGAACTATTTTAGAATTAAATTTAGATTAATTGCAGGTTGGCATTCGACCTAATGACCTTTTGTGTCCTCTACTCATCACAATTGCTCATCCAGATCCTGTTCTTTTATTAAACTTGCCATAAAGCTGGGTTGGACTAAGCGTATGTGCCTTTCTTCCGGCTGCAAATGGCCGAGATGTCTCAATCTACTCCGCACTATAGCGCTGCCGCGGGAGCCATGCATGGGAGACTTTTGAATACTGGTTTATATATTCGACGATCAGCCAAAGAGCCCCAAATATAATTGAATTGTGAGAGCCAATCATTTTTGGAGAAGCTTTCTTGAGGATACGAAACCAGGAACCATTGGGATTCTACTGGCAGAGCTTGACAATTTTATTGTCGGAAAGAATAAAGGACATGTTGATACTAAAGGAGACACTTCAAATTATTGAATAAGACGCCTTTAAAATATTTTGTTTTTAATAATTTCTCTTACAATTTGAGATAATTTTATTAAATTTATTAAAAACCAAGTTTTGTAATAGTAAAATATCTACAAGAAATAACTTTTATAAACACAAATAAAAATTCCTTTGGAATATTTTCTTCAGAAACTACACAACTTTTCTAAAAACAGCGCAAGACAGATGGAGGTCTGCCTCATCGTGTACTATTTCGAAAACACTATGGCTTCAATAACAGAACGCTTAAGGTGATGGGAGGCCCCGCAATTCAATTTCCAAATTCACTGCGGTGTTCACTGGTCTCTGGGTGATCGGTACTCATGTGGAGAGGCTTGGCATTCCGTACAACCCCTATTGCAGAGCCTGTGGGGGTCCTGCAGAGAAAGATAATTTTGAGCACTTTCTCTGCAAATGTCCGGCTCTGACGGCTAGGCGCTCGAGATTCCTTAGCGTACCTTTTGGTGATGGCTTGAAGAAATTCTCCATTTTCTCTCCTCCACCACATCAACAGCACTGGATGGCTGTAGACGGTTTTCTCTTCACTAAATTTTTCTTTTCGCAGGTAGTGATCCTCATTATGGTATCAAAATGGCACGTAAGTGCTACTTGTAGTGTACCTGGAGTACTCTTGCCATCTAACCTATCTACCTATTTTCATCAGCCAGTTACATTCGGCTCAAAAATGGCAAAAAACGTATGATTTTGTATATGTCCATATTTCAATGTCCGCAACTGCTTTGGCAGTATCGACACATTGCGAAGAAGAGACGAGTTGACACCAACAAACAACATTGCACTTATATATACACACACACTCGTATGCATGGGGTTTATGTGTCATGCAACTATCGTCAATTCAAGCACTGCCAAGAGCCATCTCAATAGCCACAATTTCAACGCACATCCAAACATCCCCTGTGGGGAAATCCAGTAGCACAGAATGGGCGCATTTCTAATGAATTTAGAAGTATGACTAGTTAAGGAAGGTGAGACCTTCTATTTTCCAACTCTAGAACTCTACATGGATAGCACATCACTTTTCCAATATCTTCGAACTAGTACAAGGTGGCGCAAAATTAATCATCCTATCGGAAGTTTTATAATTTCTGCAAATGACGTTGTACGCCAATCATATTTGACACCTGATAACTTAACTCAAAATAATTTTTTCTTTATTTAATAAATAAATTTCAAAAACAAAATTAGATAAATAATTTTGAGCCACCTTGCACTATTCCCGAGAGATGAGATCTGGTACCTTCTGCAAATCAATTCCGATTGTTTCGAACCAGGTTTAAATAAAACGAAAAGTAGTTGGTTTCTAGGAAGAAGCGATGAAACTGATTTCTACCAAGAACAGCTGAGTCACAGTAACCAATCGAATGGATCATTAGTATAACACCGAGGAAGTTGTGAGTTCCATTCTACCTAAAAGCAAGCAATTGCTTAGTTATAATATCATTTTTTAACAGTGAATGTATGAATGTTTTTTTTTATTTATTTACGTTTTTCTCTGCCATGCGGTGAATAAATGTAATATTTAAAATTTTACAGTTGCGGTCACAATAACAGTATAGCGACATTTTGCAAAGTTTTGACAATTTTTTAAATTTTTTTATAAAATAATGGGTTATACATTATAAACAAAAGTTATATAACTGAAAGTTTCACACTTTGTACAACTTTTACAAAGCCGCAAAAATTTTCATAAAAGTTAAAAACAAATCATTAAAATTTTAAAATTTTTAGGCAGAAATTTTAGATCAATTCTGCGTATGTAGTTTTCTAGCTCTTCAAATTTTGATACACTATTGGAAGTGCAACTTTAAAGTAGCTAAAAATTCAAGTTGAGTTTATGTAGATATTTTTTTGTTGACGTCGTTACCCATTTTCTTTCATATAACGAATGCTCGGAATATTATGTTTTGAGTTATATGATTTTTGCTGTAGTATAACCTTAATTTAAAAAAATATACCTATATAATACAAATATATATATATATATAAATTAAATAAAAATAATTGTATTATAAAAGAAATAATAATTTTTATAATGTGAATTGTAATTTAATAAATGTCAAATAAAAAGCTAAAACTATGCAAAATGTTACTTTGTAATAATGGAGACCACGACTGTAAGTAAGTTGACTATCAGCTGGCTGCCAAAATTTTCCCCAACTCCGATCAGCTGATTTCAAAGACCATCTATGGAAAATGAAAGCGCCGCAGCATTCAACAAAAAAATGACAAAAAGGATAAATGGAAATTCCAAAAAAAAGGCCTTTTCAAAGTGAAATGAATGATAAATTATTTAATTATAAATAATTATTCTATAACTAAATGAAGTATTTTATATTATATATGTATGGTGGCGAAAATTAATCATTAATGTGATTTTTGAATAACTTTTTTAATAAGTAAAAAAAAATATTTTGACTGACGGAAATCATTGAGCTCTACGTAAAAATCGCATTGATTTTTCAGAATTTTTTTTCGACGGTTTTGCGCATTTTCTCCACACAAACATAATGTCGCGCATTTTCCCCATACTGTATAAAATTTATTATAACATTTAATGGGCTAAAAAAATGGCGCGAAATTAATCATCCAATTTGATTTGTGAATGACTTTTTTAGTAAATACAAAAAAAAACTTTTTTTTTTCAGTGAGCTCAATCTCTAGTTTGAATTTCAGCAGTTCTTTTGCATGTCTGTTTGTATACTGCAGCTGTGTACTCCACAAGTGTTTAATATGATTGATGTACGACGTCGTTTGAAAAAACTATAAATGTTTCAATAGGTTGATATATTTTTCGCCACCCTGTATATAGTAAACACTAAAAATGGGGGACCGCCGTAGCCGAATGGGTTGGTGCGTGACTACCACTCGGAATTCACAGAGAGAACGTAGGTTCGAATCTCGGTGAAACACCAGAATTAAGAAAAACATTTTACTCATAGCGGTCGCCCTTCGGCAGGCAATGGCAAACCTTCGAGTGTATTTCTGCCATGAAAAAGCTCCTCATAAAAATATCTACTGTTCGGAGTCGGCTTGAAACTGTAAGTCCCTCCAGTTGTGGAACAACATCAAGACGCACACCACAAAAAGGAGGAGGAGCTCGGCCAAACACCCAAAAAGGGTGTACGCGCCAATTATATATAAATACTATAAATACTTTCAGGATGTTATTAACTTTCATTTATTCTCATACCAACCTGTATGCAGTTAGCTATATTTTTTATTAATGTTTTATACCCTATCGAAAATTTCATAGAGAAGTTATCTCAATTTTTTTTTCAGCGAGGGATTTTTACGTGGCGGATCCCAAACCCAGCGCACAACTAGATATCCTGGACTAATTTCCCTTATCACAATAGCTCGCTCTCAAACGGATGTTCGGGAGCTATCCGGAGGTTACTTGAGCGAAGCCCGGAAGTTGTGAGCTACTTGGACCGTATGCAGAAGAATCGTCCTGGCCACTCCCAAGTGAATGGCAATCAGGTACTTTCCTCACTTGCATGGTCTTCTACACACGGTACCATCCGCGCTAAACAAGAAAAAGAAGGCTTGTCCGACAGATGCAGATCACCGACACATAAGTTAATAAAAGAATTAAGTAAAGTCGGAAATTAATTCATGGGATATTTAAGTAAAGACACCTTTGGTTTCAAAAGTCCATTTTCGGAGATTCAATCTAGTCAAGTAATCTGTCATTTTTACAATGATTTCCTGGGAAGACGTTTTTAGTATTTTCGATGGGAGGTGGTTGTCGAACGAAGTTCATCCTACAAGAAATAATATTGTGTTGTCCGGAAAGAAATTGCCTATTTTTTAAAAGAAAGTAAAAACATTTTTACGAAAACTTAGAATGAACTTTAATCAATTATATATTTTCCATTTCGTTCGATAACCTTTTGCCACGACAATTCATGTCGTACCCAAATATCAAGCTTTTTTACCAGTCCAAGACTCTTCATATGCTCATGAACTTCTCTCCAATCTTACGCAAAGTTACATGATGATCCAATTCGATTAAAGCCTTGCTAACGTCTTCATCGACATCACTTGGTCAACCTGAACGTGGCTCATCTTTAAGTGAAAAATCTCAAGAACGGAATTTGATAAACCAATTTCGACACCCTTTCTTTTAAGGCTTTATCACCATACAAATCACGCAACTTTTTAGCAACCTTCTCTGCGTTTTTTCCTTTATGGGAATGATAAAGTAAAATATGACGAAAATGCTCTTTTGTGGGCTCCATATTGAAATTGACACTAAACAAACAAATATAAACAAAATTACACGCACTTTTTTTTAGAGCAAGCTAAAAGTGACAGCTAATAACTGTTAAAAGAAAGAATTAAAATAAATAGTCACAAGCTGTTCAAAACAATTATCAACGCCGTTTATATGTAAAATCGGCAATTACTTTCCGGACAACCCAATACATAAATCAAAGTTTCAAACTTTGTACGAGATTTATAAAAATTCAACAAATTATCAAACTTTTAATTAAAAAAGTGTTGAGTACGCAGTTTTATAGCTCATTAAATTTTGTTCCATTAAAGTCTAAGTCTCAAGTGGCTGAAAAATCTCGTTGATTTTTGAGAATTTATTTCCCTGACGGGTTTGCGCATTTTATCCATACAAAAATTTTGTTGCGCATTCGTTATATTGAGAAAATGCGCAATAGCGTCAAAAATTAACGAAAATTTTGAGCCACTTCATACTGGCACTTTATTATAACAAAATTTAATGGGCTATATAATTTTTTTTTGTTTGTTTTTCAATTAAAATTTTTTTCTAAAGATTGAAATCAAAACGTTCGAAGTTTTCAAGAAAATTTGTTGATTTTTTTTAATTTGCACAAAGTTAGAAACATGGACTTACATATGTGGTTTTTATATTAAAAAAAATAAAAGAAAAAAATTAAAAAGCATGAAATAAAAAAAATATTAAATAAAAAAAAAAAAATACCAAAAAAAAAATGTAGAAAATACAGAAATTTTCAAAATTTGTCAGTAAGTCCTGGTGCTACAGTTATTTAACGCAGTAGAAGTGTCTGATGTCTAATTTAAAATGTATGAAATCAAAGTTCATCTTTTTGTATATTCCGAAGTACATTTGACACTTTCTAAAGAGAGTTTGAAACACTCGAAAGCACAAAACACACAGTTTATAGTACATTTAACGGGTTCAGTCTGCAGTTGCCTACTCCGATGGGTAACTTACTGTTACTGAAGTACTTTTAAAAGAGGAGTGGTACTGAAACAGAAATTTCCTCATATTTTTCCTGCAGGGTATGTATTTACGTACACACATACACCCATACATGCCTATGTGTCCGTGTGGCGTGTCGACAGGCAGTTGCTGCTGATGCTGAGATATCATTGCTGTGGCAATATCGGCCGCTTAGGCTGCAATAAGAGTGGCTAGCAGCTGCTGGCGTTATCGCTGTTGTTTCCACATGCATGTGTTGCAGCAACAGCTCGTGTGCCACCAAGAGCATTTGTAGTTGGCCTGGTGTGTGTGTGTGTGTGTATGCTAGACCTCCATCGCTGATAAGTGGGCGTTTAATGAGTCTTGTATCAATATTTGCAGCGCCTGCTGCCTCCAACCAGCCATCCCAACACTGCTACTGTTGTTGATTTTGCTGCTATTGGTGTGGCGATGCTTGGTGGGGCTGCTGGCGTTTTGTTTGCGCTTTTCCTTGCATCGCTTTTGCAGCTGCAGTTGCATGCGCATAGTACTAAGCCCTAAATGGGATTTACTTAGCTGTAGATTTCGATTAAATGAACGTAGGGAGTCGCAGTCGCAGCGTGAAAAAAGGGTAGTTGTCGGTGCCGGCGGTGTTGCTGGTGCTGGTGGAGCTGCATAACTAATTCGAGTACACGACACTGGCGCGCAACATTTGCCAATACGAGTATGCGAGCTGGCTATCGGGCATTGGCAGGTTTGTGGCAGAAAATTAAGAAACTAATTGCTAGTTGCCTTCTCTATCCAAAACATATTAGCCGTAAATCCGTTGCGATATTACTAACGAAAGCGTCAATGCAAATTAAACTCAGTTCGTTGCGAAACCCATAAAACAACATGCAACTTTTATTTCCATGTGTATGTGTGTATGTATATATGCGTGTGTACTCGTAAGTGTGCATCGCATGAAAGCACGTCGAAAGTTTCAATACCGAGCGCAAGTACGAGTGTAGAAAATTTCAAATTTTCAAGCATCCTTTCTCGGCTGCCAATCTGCCCATCGTGCAACATTAGCATACAACATTTAACTATGACTTTTGAGGCCGTTGCACTAACAAGTCTCTCTAATGACCTCTGTGCTGTGGCCTGTCATTGTTATTTCAGGAACGCCACTTGGCTGCTGCTTAATCGTCGCTGCCAGGTTCAATAATAATTTTGTTTTGCTAACTGAATTTTAAAGGCAACAACACTTGAAATGCATATTTGAACGTAAAAATACAAGTGGAAAACTATTGTTAATTAATACATAAAGAGTTGTTAGCGCAAATTTGCCTAGCTTTGGCATTTTGTAAGCAAAAAAGGTCACTTAGGCTGAAGCACACCGCCCATTTCTGAATAAAAGTTCGCGAGTATAAAGGGAACCAATGCAACATTTAAAGGACTATTGACCTCAGTTATTTTCATAGCCGTTTTACGGGTATGGGTACTTCTAATGTTAGGTGATCAAATATAAGTGCGAGGGTTGCTATTTATATTTGAGGCTTTGGGCCTCTTTACTGTTGTCAGGCGCCATCTAACGTTTCCATTGGAAAGTCTGACATATGTTGCTATAAACGCACTCAGCACGTTTTGATATGTGAATTATATTAGCGTTGCTTACAGTGGCTTTAAAAGGCAAGGGCATATGGATAAGGAATTCGGACTCAGCAACTCCAAAAACATGTACATACATATATCAACTTTCTTTCAAATTTCCGGTGAGTATTAGGTGTTTGAACTTGAATTGACCTTCAATTAGACCCCGCAAAAACAAACTCACAACGAATTCGGACTCAGCAATCTCAGAAACACGTATATCAACTTTTTTTCAAATTTCCGCTGAGTATTCTGTGTTTGACCTTGAACTGACCCTCAATTTAACCCTGCAAGGACAAACTTACAACGAATTCGGACTCAGCAACTCCAAAATCATGTATATCAACTTTTTTTAAAATTTCCGGTGAGTATTCGGTGTTTGACCTTGAACTGACCTTCAATTTGACTCCGCAAAAACAAACTTACAACGAATTCGGACTAAGCAACCCCTAAACATATGCCAACTTTTTTTAAATTTCCGGGGAATATTCTGTGTTTGACCTTGAACTGACCCCCGCAAGGACAAATTGACAACGAATTCGGACCAAGCAACCTCAAAAACATATAAAGGGGTTTCCAGGTGTTAGGTGTTAAACAGGAGAGATGATTAACGATTTTTTATGGCCGGAATTGGATGGTATTGATCTGGACAACGTTTATTTTCAACAAGACGGCGCTATGTGCCACACAAGCAACAAACCATTGATCTTTTACGGGAAAAGTTCCCGGGCCGTGTTATCTCTCGAAGAGGTGATCACAATTGGCCACCAAAATCTTGTGATTTAACACCTTGTGACTTTTTTCTTTGAGGCCACGTGAAAAGAAGGTCTACGCGAACAGCCCAGGGTCGAGAAGATTTCAAAGATGGAATTCGAGAGGCTATAGAGGACATAGGACAGCCACTTTGCAATTCGGTTATGGAAAATTTCATGAAAAGGATTTCGTCCTATAAGCGTGTTCGTGGTGGTCATTTGCCTGATGTTATTTTCCACTATTAACGGTATACCCTCCCTTTTTTAATTTTTAAACCAATTAATATATTAATTTTTGTTTTTAATTTTTTCGAATAACATATACTTTTAAGCAAAATTGTGCTGTTTTTTGGTTAAAAAAAATTTTTTTTTTCGGTTAAAATATGCTTTAAAAAATTTTTTTTTTTTTAACTCTTAAGAATTTTTTTTGTAATTTTTAAAAAACAATCGGTTCCATTTCTTATTTGTCATTCACAGATGAGTCTGCGCTCAATAATCTTTGAAAATATATAATACCATATTCAAACAAGTAAAGCGAATCAGTGAAAAATATGTGGAAAATGAGTTCACCGATTTAACGAAACGCTGACGCGCGCACTCAATCTCGACCGGTTGATAAGCTGTGTACATATCAAACATCCAATCCAACCCGAAAAAAATGGCAAACATAGCTCTGTAACTGAAAAAGCGTTCCCAACAACATACATATTTGAAGCATTAGCTTTGATGGCACCACTCCGAACTGGCACTCTCTGCGGAAGCTCCTTAGGTTTTCCGATCCCCTGAAGCGATAATTGTGTTTAAAATCTAGTCGCGGAAATGAAAATGTTCGAGGTCTGCAGCGTTTGAATGTCGCAAGTTTGAAAAAAATACGTTAGTTTTCAACTTCAACTTAATTTCAATTCAATCTCAACTTATAATACCTAAAATAAATGAATAATAAATAATTAATAATCTTGCGGTTGCTTCAATTTATCTTTTTCCATGCCTTAGTATTTACAATCGCATGCTGACCTCAGCCACTGTACCTGCTCTTTTGCCTGCTTAGAAATAGAATAGAGGAAAAAGTTGTTGCCAGTTGCCATGTTGCCATCTTGGCGGCCCAACGGTTGCCATCATTTGATGGCTGTTTGGTTGCTATATGCGGTTTGCACTTAATTAAATTTCCTGCTTTATTCTTTTTATATTCGTATGCCGCAAAGTACTCGTAAGCAGCGGCAAGCCAAAACAATAAAACATGCCACCACACATGTACGTACATGCAATTGTAAATGTATATGTACATGAGATCGTTTGTGTGGCAAACCGCACACATGTGAAAGAATTGCTTGAGTAATTGCTTAGTTTTACTGCATTTTATTGTTCGCTGGTGTCAGCTTTTAGGCGTTGCGACTTAGTGGAAGTGAGTGCTTATTTTATTCAACTTCTTTCTGCATTCTTTTCAAGTGCGATTTTTCCAGTTTAATTTGTGGTTTCCTGTTTTTCCGCAAATCCTTCCGTTTTGTTGGAATTGGTTGTTTTTTTTTCATCCAGCGAAATAATCTGAGGGATTTATCTTGGCAAACTATGGGAAAAGTTGCGAAGCGAAAGCTTCTAAAGCACGTTTTAATTAATTTCAAGCTCAGAGTTATTTTACTGTATTTGTAAATGGAGAAACCATGGAAGCGCTGATTAGGGAAAGCAGAGTAGCCAACATTGAGTGTGAAAATTAACGGCAATTTTTTAAAATAGAAAGGCTTGTGTCGCAGATTTTGTATTACTTTCGCTTGTATTGGGGGTTTTTTGAAGAGCTAGAGAACTTAAAATCTTAATAAAAAACAAAAACAATTGTTGGAGTGAATTTTTTTATTATGATCTGTTAGATAATTTCTTGACATTTATTTTTTAATATGATATCCGGCTTATGAGCGCTGCGGCTATGAGTCATAAGGTCGATTCCATCAGGCAAATTTTTGACTACTTTTTCCAATAAATCTAAATGAGCTCAATAGACAAAAATACGACGCAAAGGCTGGTCATTTGGCTTCAATTCTTGTACGAGCGATATTTTATAAGAACGTAAGCCAAGATCGTTGCGTAAAATTTTCCACGTAGTCTCAAGGCAAAGGCCAACAAGTTGAGAAGGACGAAGGAGACATTTCGGTGTCTTCTTCAACACTTCTATGAATATCGTAAACAGATTTATTTTTTCAAAGTAAATTTGCACAATTTGGAATCTTGGTTTTGAGGTTAAACGATTCATGATGACTTACCAAACTGTTTGGGGATTGTGATTATCACTATTCTCTTTCTTTTCTATTCTATTCTATTCTATTCTATTCTATTCTATTATATTATATTATATTCTATTCTATTCTATTCTATTCTATTCTATTCTATTCTATTCTATTCTATTCTATTCTATTCTATTCTATTCTATTCTATTCTATTCTATTCTATTCTATTCTATTCTATTCTATTCTATTCTATTCTATTCTATTCTATTCTATTAAGATGGTTAGAGATAAACAGAGTATCAAAAAAGATATCTGCATTCTATTAGACAGCCAAGCTGCCCTACGGACTCTGGATGCATTCCAAATAACGTCAAGGAGAGTCTTACATTGTCGTCAATCTCTTAAATTTCGTAGTCTAGGGTAGGTAGGTAGATAAGTGAAATGGTTGAAGTGCCAGTCTGGCACTCCTCAAGTAGCACTGAAGCGCCGTTTTGATAACATAATGAGACCTCCAACAGGCGGATATCTACAGCCAGCCAGAGCTCTTGATATAATGGAGAAGATTGTTGGGATTTAGATTGGCCTTATGCCTCAGGCTGTCGAAGAAAGGAGCACCCAGTGATGATTTTAATCGTCTAACTGCCAAACCCGGACATTTACAGAGAAAATGCTAAACAGTCTCCTTCTCTGAAAGGTCCCCACAGCTTCTGCAATGCTGATCGTCCAGTGACCGGTAAACACACCTACGAGTTTGTAAATTGAATGGCGAGGAGTCCAAAGGACTTTCTGAGTTCTCCGTTATTTGTACTGTACAGGGTTTTCGAAATAGCACATTAAGAAATATAGTTCCATCTTTTCTGCGCTTTCCTGAGAAATAGTTTGTGCAGTTCCACCATAACAACTATCAGCAGGATGCCGATGCCCCGGGTAGCAGGTCTCTGAGGCCAGTGGCAGTCCCCTTCCTTGCAAGCTCATCAGCAATTTCATTTCCCCTCTATGTTTCTATGGCCTGGAGCCCAGATCAGAGAAATGTTACTCGCACACCCAAGAGATTTGATCTCCTCCTGACAGGAGTTTACTAATTTCGCTCTGCCCCATGGCGTCAAAAGCCTTGATCGCAGCTAGACTATCTGAGAATATGTTAATATAATATCTTCCTCGCTGCCGCGTTCCCTAAGCACTTTGCATGTCTGAAAGATCGCAAAGACTTCTGCATGAACAACACTAGCAGTTTTCGGAACTTTAAAGGAGACTGAAATATTGGCTGATTTAGAGAAAACCCCTGCTCCGACTCCCAATTCCATCTTAGAACCATCAGTGAAAACAGAGGTGCAAGCTTCGGTGCAGATTTTCCACACGATCCAATGCTGCCACGAGCCTCAAACTCCAGTTTGCGGATGGAGAGATCTGTTCGAAGTTCGGAGAAATACGGTGTTAACTGCCCGAAAATGCTACCATGTCCCTTGAGAGATTGACTCCGAAGGCCAACCTCCTTTAAGCTGATTGCATTTTGAGCAGGTGGTCTAAGTGGCATCGTTGTTCCTATATATGACGCGTTGTTCCTAATAGAAATATCAACGCAGTCCCAGCTGTCAAATGATTTTATCGATATCGATAGTTCTCATGCAGTCTAAGCAAAACATCATATCATATCAATCAATATTTTTTAAAAGTAAATGAAATACGACCCAAAAATCCAATAAATATTAAAAAGCCATAAAAAAATGTATTCATAGTAGATTCTCTCATCCGTAACTGTATGGCACGAAGCTGCATGCCAAGGAAATACATATAAATTCATAATAGAAATCACTCTACCGACTGCTGCAACAAAATAATGTAAAGGCTTCCCCTAATGATGATTGACATTTGACCTATGTGTGTGCGCCGAGATTAAAATTCCTTCAATTCAGCCATGTTTTCTCTTTTCCAATCAACTGCAATAGTCAACTCTGCCAATAAATGTCTCTACCAAATCCATACAAATCCTAAAGCAACTGTAATGCTGTGACATCCTTTTGTCGACAGGGGAAACCTATCAACGTCACATTTGCTACAAACTAATCAATTGGATCCGTTGAAGGCAGGTCAGTAGAATAGAAAATACATACAATAAAAAAACCCCACCACTGCATCTTGTAATTGTAATCGAAGCCAACAAAATCATTCTCCAGCTTGCTACCTGATAGCGCTGAAGATAACTGCACTATTTTCTCTCTCTCAGTATCTCCAATACTGCGCCACATTCGTACGTGGCAGGGCAAAGTTGTTTTAATTATTGATTTAACAATTTGTCATCAATGAGCCTTCCAGCGCATCCTGCTCCGACTTCAGGATTTCAGGATTTCAGAATTTTTCACTTTATCCACTTAATGAAAACTGATTTGTTATTTTGTGCAGGTAAATATTTCATTAGCGCTGCTCGAGTGTGTGTTACTGCGCTGTGTTTACTCTGTTAGGTCATTGAAGTCGATGTAAAGGGGGATTTCAATTGCGTTGGGGATGTGATTGAAACTGTTTGTTGTTGTTGTTGTGGAGAGTTGGTTAATGACGAGCTTGATTAATTGCCAACTGCAACAAATGCGATTGCAGCAGAAAATCGAAGGCATTATTTAGTTTAGTCATTGAGAAGTACAAAGCAACCGCAGTAATTACTTACTTGAAGCATACAGGTATTTGGATGTAAATATAAATAAATATGTATATAAATAAATATGTATATAGATAAATATAAATATACGTACACTGAAAAGCACAGCAGCGGATGAAATATTAGAAAGCAAATTTTTTTTTTTGTATAGTGAGAAGGAAGCTGAAACGTGGCAGAAAATTCTCAACATAATAAAACAAACAAAAAAAAATTGCCAAAGTAGGCAGATTCAAAATGAATACACAGATTTTGATTAAAAAGTTTACAATTTGTGTGGCAATTTTTATGAGTATTTTTTTAGTTTCTTACAAAACTTGGAACTTTGATTTAAAAGGCTTTTGTTATATCGGGTGTTTGGTTTTAGCTGCATGAGAACTATCGATATCGATAACTATAGTATGAAAAGCGTGCTGACGGGACATACCCTAGTAGTAGCCTTTGATTATAAGACAGGAATGTCGGACAGCGAGAAATGCAAGAAATATAGAGAGCAGGGCTCAAGAGAAACCGTAGAACATCTCCTTTGCTGATATTCTGAGTTTCGCTCCGAACCGGTCTATGCGTGCCTGCGAGTCAACCAGTTCAGCCTAAACTAACCTAATCGTTCGACTGGACTTAAAACCAACTTCAATAAAACTGAAGCCTTGTATCTCAACAGTACCGCCTCTGAGTCATTGGACGTCGATGGGCAGTAGTTCGAGAGCGTGACGAAGTTTTGCTACCTCGGGAGTAGTGTCGACTTAAGTGGAGGCTCTGACATAGATGTTGAACAAAGAGTATGCAAAGCGAAGAGTGCATTCGGTATTCTCGCGCCTCTATGGCAGAATAACAACATAAGCGTCGGTACCAAACTGAAAATATTCAATGGATGCTTTAGATCTGTGTTGCTCTATGAGTGCACTACTTGGAAGGTTACAGTGACAATCTCAAAACGCCTTCAAATTTTCATCAACCGCTGCCTTCGACGCATACTACGAATCTTCTGGCCCCGTAAAATAAGCAATTCCGAATTGCTTAGCATTGCCAATCAGGTCGAGATTGCCTTTGAAGTGCAGCGAAGGAAATGGCAATGGTTTGGTCACACACTTCGAAAAAACGACAACAACGTGGCTATTAAGGAGGAGCCCATTCCAACAAGTAGAGCTCTGCAGTTGGAAGACCTCGTACAATCTGGCGGAGATCAACCGAATCCGATTTGGCATCTCTTGGCTTATCATGGAGCGAATTGAGGGTTATAGCGCAAAACCGTACTCGCTGGCGATGAGGAATTGTTGATGCACTATGCTCGACAAGGAGTTAAAGGAAAGCATATATATACATAACTACATATATAATTACCCACAGCTTTTTCTTTCATGTAAAAAAAGTCGAGCAAGTATTTTGATTGAAGAAATCGTGTGATACCTCAACAGAGAACAATTGTAAAAAATCCAGGGTATTTTGTAGTGACTTGAAACTTGCATTTTGTTATACTAAAATTTAATGGGCTATAAAATTGCATAACCGGAAAAATTTTAAAAATTCTTGTTAAAAAGTTGCAAGTTTTGATGAAATTTGGAAACATCAATTTTAAAATGTTTGCAATTAGTATAAAGGCTTTAGAGTAAAAGAATTTCTATTCAATTTAAGGGGTTAAGAGAAGTCAGAGGCCCGAAAAATAATGATTTTCAATAATTTTGCTATTGCTATTGCTTTATTTTACAAAAATAAAAATATAGCATTAATAAATCATGTTTTGACTTGATTTTAGCAAAATTTCAAAAAAAAAATAAAAAAAATTAATAATTGTAAAAGTTATCGCTGTTTGTGTAGAACTCGTTTCACTAGAAGTCCCTTGCGGTGATCATCACAAGTCCTTGGAGATGCATCTAAAATCAATCGGACAAGAAAAATTAGTCTCATTAAGGCTGGAGCTTGGTTTATGAAGTCTAAAAATTGCATCTCTTTGTGATTTTTTTTTAATTAATTTAGCACTGCAAAGTTTTTTCTATGTTTTAACGAATATTTAAAAAGCATAAAAAATGTTTGTACTGGTTAAAATAAGTTGAAAAAAATGTTTAACATAGAAATTAGTAGAATTTAATACTGAAGGGAACAAGCTATGATTCATTTCAAAAGGTTCATTAGTTTTTTTTCATTCATGTACGCCAATTCAAAGAAATCATAAAAATGAAAAGTCGAGAAAAGAAGATAAAGTTTGTACTATAGCTGTCCGGTCACAGCGTAACTACCTAACGCTCGCCTACCTTTGGCTTTGTATCTACGGAAATATTGAGAATTAGGCTCTGTAACTTTGTGTGAATATTCTGAAATATATTAGGAATCGCTTAAAACTGAAAAAAACTTGATTTTTTTTACCTTATAAACCAGGCTCCCCTTTTAATAGATAATCTTGTGCCTGATCGAAGCTTTTTTTCTTCTAAATTAACAATGTGGCGGTCGCATGAAATATTTTTCACATTTTCGAGAAAAAAAACCACAAAAAATGGAAATTTTGAAAAAAAAAATTCCTTCGATCAGGCCTCGTGCCTGTTTTTCAAAAGCAGTATAAATTTTATTGAAATCTAATATACCAAGCGGTTTTTGAGTTATAGTGATCACCAATCAAAAAAACACAGTTTTGAAGAAAACCCATCTAAAGTTTTGCTGTAGGTTCCGAAGCGCCCGAGCGCTCTTTTTAATTGTAGAATAACTCGAAAAGTATTTGTCAGATTCACTTGTAATTTTCACACAATATTTTTAAGATATTATGCTTTAAGAAAATGTCAAACCAATCAAATTTTTTGAAAATTCTAACTACCCCTAACTAATTAAGAGAAATATCTCAGAACGAGTGCCGAAAAACCGGGTAATAGGCACACATAAAATACTCAGCTTTTTAACGAGAGAGGAGGATTAAGGTAAATTTCTTACCAGATTTAGATTCGTGTAAAAATTTATTTATTTATTTAATTTATTTTTACTTATTCATCAATTTATTTAATTTCTGAATTTCTGAAGTATTCATTACTAAAGTTTATATTTTATCTGTGGAATTAGGAAAAATATTTATCGTATAAGCATTTTGTTGTTTTCTTTGCATTGTGTGATTTTTTATATATAATAATTTTATAAGGGACGCCAAAAACGTTGAACTTAAAAAGGAATTTACATTAATTATTTTCTTTGAGTTATTTCACTTCATTTTATGGGATTTAAGTTATAAAATTCTATAACTTTCGACTATGAAATCGTAATTAAATATTTTTCATGCTCATTTTATTAAGAAATATAAAAATAAAACCTTTCTTATTTTCATGAAAATCATTGCATACAATTTTCCACATGCAATACAATGAAAATGAACACACGCACTTCGAACGTCTGCTGAGTACATCGCCCATTCAGTAGTTCGATAGTTGGATGAATTGATAATAGTGACGGTTCATATACCATACACACATATGTTCATACATACATACCTATGTCTCAATTGAATAGATGAGCCAAAGTAGCTATACATTTTTCTAATACATATTTAATAAAAGAAAAATAAAAAATATGGAACATAATAAATAAGTCCATGTGGTGATGTGAAGAGTTACGCATTTTATATGGATTTTTTAGCAATAAATCGACTGTGAATCCGAAGGCTGCGTGTTTGATCACAACTTCGCAAATAGAAATTACTTGAATTCTGCTTATTTTCATACAGACTTGGTTGTTCAATCAGCCATAAGATTCGTCACTCCTCCATCCTGCTCTCAGAGAGTACTGCCCAACAATCCGGTATGCACGAGAAATGGAGTAACATTTCTTGTTCTTTGCGTACCACCGACGAAGATGAACTCGGAATTCGACGAGCTCGAAACAGTTGGTACGACGCGGGATGTAATGCTGCCGCAGAAAGAAAAGATGCTGCCTATAGAGCCATGCTGTGGGATCCACATGTGGGATCGCTACAGAGAGCTAAGAAAGGATGAGAGACGTATTATCCGACAGAAGAAACGAAAGGCCGAAATATGTGAGTGCGAGGAGATTGAAAATTCTACTAGAAAGATCTGCGGCTGACAGAAGGTTTTAAGACCGGGACGTTTTCCTGTAAGAACAAATACGGCGAACTAGTGACTGACATCCAGAGCAATTTTAAATTATGGAAGGAACACTTCTCGAACCTGCTAGACAGTGATAGCTATAACGCGACTAAAGATCAATAAAGCCGCGGGCGCCGACGGACTGCCGGCTGAGCTATTCAAACATGGCGGCGAGGAGCTGGTAAGGTGCATGCATCAGCTTCTATGCAAAATATGGTCGGATGAAAGCACTCCTGCCGATTGGAATTTTAGTGTGCTCTGCTCAATCCATAAGAAGGGCGATCCTGCAATCTGTGCCAATTGTCGCGAGATAAGTCTTCTAAATATCGCCTATAAGGTTCTAGCGAGTGTATTGTGTGAAAGGTTGAAGCCAACCATCAACCAGCTGATTGGACTTATCAGTGTGGCTTTAGACCTGGAAAATCCACAATCGACCAGAATTCACAATAAGTCTTGGAGAAGACCCCGTCCTATCGTATGGTGCAGAAGTTTGAACGATTACAACATTCGATGAGGCGTCGTTTGGCGTGCTTGAGAGAAAGATTTTGGACCTGCGGAAGATTTTCGGACCTTTGCACGTTGGTGAGGGCGAGTGGAACGATGATCTGTATGAGCTTTACGACGACATAGACATAGCGCAGCGAATAAAGATCGAGCGGCTACGTTGGCTGGGTCATGCCGTCCGAACGGATACAAACGCTCCGGCTCTGAAAGTATTCAATGCGGCACCAGCTCGTGGTAGCAGAGGAAGAAGAAGACCTCCTCTACGTTGGAAAGATCAAGTGGAGAAGGACTTGGCTTCATGTGGTGTGCCCAACTGGCGTCGGTTAACACGAGAAAGAAACGACTGGCGCGCTTTGTTAAACTCGGCAAAAATCGCGTAGTCGGTTATCGCGCCAATTAAGAAGACGACCTTCTTGTTCAATATGTTTTGCGGTTCGATATGAAAAACACTATTTTATGGTTCGAAATACACTTTATTATTCAGTATAGTCTTCCTGAGCATCGGTACACTTTTACAAAGGGATTCCAATTTATGAACTTCGTTCCTGAAGTGAGAATCGGAAGTTCTGCAAAATACGCTTCCACAGCTGTAATGACCTCATCATTTGACGAAAAACGCTTTCCACGCTTGCATTTTTTTAGGTTTGGAAACAGATGGAAGTCGCTAAGGGCCAAGACTGGTGAATGCAGTGATTCCACAAAGTTTAATTTTGTTTGGATGGCTTATGGTAACTGTGTTGTTTGCTTCCCTGCATACTATGGTCTACGAATACCCACTGCCATTCAGTTCGCTATCGACAGTTCTCGCCAGGTTTTAGCAGGGACACCTGGCTGACGGGATCCTTGCGGGTGCCACCTCAGTGCTTGTTTTGCAATACAAGTATCTAGTTGTTATCTTTGCGAAGTGTATGTCCCATCCATTGCCATTTCAGCTTATTGATTTCATTGCTTGCCCATACTTGATTGGCTCGATCACAGAGCTCTTCGTTTGATGTGCGAGAAGGCTACCATATTTTTAGAATCTGCCACAAGCATTTATTTACAAAGACTTAGCTTTTATGAACATTTCTAGGTTTCCGAACCATAATATAATACTGACTTCACGTTAGAGTTGAATATTCGCAGCTTAGCTGCTTGTTTGATTTGACCTGACCGCGATATATTGCGCGCATCCGAAATGCGGCTTCGGCCTTAACAATTTCCATATAATTTTTTTTTTGCTTTTAATTTATTTAGCATAAATGGAGGTCTTTAACAAAGCCACTGCTTCTGCTATAAAAGCAGAGCATGTGGGGTGCAGAAGATCCTGTTCGATCATCAAACTCAGTTGACCTTGGTGACGGCAAAAGACACTAAGTTTCGGGCTTTTGATCCATCTGTGAATATGGAGTATTTCGCTTTTTCGGATCTAAAGCTTTATATTTCGCCTTCGCTGTATGTTCTTTCGGTCCCTGTAGCATTTTGACAGTAAATGGCATAATAATAACTTAATTTTGCGCCACCTTGCACTAATGCTATATTATTGATATTATTAATTCAATTAACGCTTATTGTTTGGATCAAAATTATAAATTTTAAATAAAAGCATTCAAGTATACACCGGCACGCATCCTTTGTTAGATGTTTGGCCGAATTTCTCCTTCAATTCAGAGGTATGTTGCGCTACAGTGGGGGGGACTTACAGTTTTATGCCGCCCTCGAACAGCAGCAGATTTTCGAGAGAAGTTTTATCTTGGTAAAAATAACTCAGGAGCTTGCTAAAACACGCTGAGAACGAGAACTATGTTTTTCACACCTCAGTGGGCTTCGAACCCAAATCGATTTGAATAGGAAACACGCACTGTTTGGCCGCCATTCATAGTAAACTTCATTCATTATGCATTTGTGTTATTTTCACAAATGAAATAATAAAATTGATTTAATTAGCAACCCTTATGTGGATTTATTCCCAACGAAGCTGATCACCAGCTCTGCAAATAAACACTCAATTCGGCGCTAAACAGATATGTGGCAGACAGTTTGAATTGTTTTGTGATAATGACAAACATTTGCTAAAATTAAAATGCAAATTGCAACTTGTCGACTGTCATGTTTCTGCAGCTTCCGCCTACCCGCCTCTCGCCTCACTCGGCATTGCATGGAAACGGGCAAGCGGTTAAGCTCAAGAGGACGAGTTGTGTGTGTATGTATGTATTAATTTATGTGCTACATGCAAATTAACAACTACAACAAATAACTAAATGAAGCATTTGTAAACCTCGCATATTGCTGCCATAACATGTCATGTTGCCTGCCACATTGCCGAATAATGTGAAGCGCAGGAAAGTGAATTATTTGCACAGGAGCAGGACAGTCGTCACTACAAACAACTCATCATACGAGCACTACTTGTCTGCCCGCCTGACCTGGGGGATACCCCAGTTAATGTGCATGATTCTGATGATGTAATTATCCAGTGGTGGCAGTTAGTCAGACGGTTGCATCATCGGACGGACTGTGGTCGGCCACAGTAGTCTGTTGGGAACGCTGATATGTGCGGGGGGGCCATAAAGTCTCTCGACCGAAAACTAAACCTAATATAATGCTGCAATCAACCAAATAACAATGAATGCAACAAAAAAAAATCCAACTAGGCACTTAATTGAATTGAATTCAATGCAATTAGTTGCACAAATCTGTTTGCGGTCAACTACGAGCAGTGGCAAGTGTCAGCGAAGTCCTGCTTAACAGTCGAGAATGAATTTGGTTATATTGCAGGCAGGGTGGGCTAGCTATTTGAGGTCTAATTATCATAAAATACAAAAACAAAATTCATTCATAGGAATTCAATATGTCGTACATTTGCGTACATTTCCTGGCGTATACTGAAATCATCGGCCTTATCATTGCCGTTGCTAGTTCTGCCTTTTTCCAAACTGGATAAAAAAGCAAAGTGAATGGGGCTGGTGGTGAACGAGGACAAAACGAAGTACCTCCTCAAACAAACAGTCGGCGCACTCGCATATCGGCACCCACGTCACTGTTAACAGCTATGATTTCGAGGTTGTAAAAGACTTCGTTTATCTAAGAACCAGCATTAACACCGATAACAATGACAGTCTGTAAATCCAACGTAGAATCTCTCTTGCCAACAAGTGCTACTTTGGACTAAGTAGCCAATTGAGCAGTAAAGTCCTCTCTCGACGAACAAAACTAGCACTTTATAAGGCTCTCATCATGCCCGTCCTAACGTATGGTGCAGAAGCTTGGACGATGACAACATCCAATGAGGCGTTCTTTGCCGTGTTTGAGAGATGGATTCTGCGGAAGATTTTTGGAACTTTGCACATTGGCGATTGCGAGTATCGTAGGCGGGGGAACAATGACGACATAGACTTAATGCAGTTCCAGCTTAAAACTCCAGCGGCTCAGTTGGCTGGGTCACAAAACTTGTTTTTTTGTGCTTTTGGTATATTATCGGGTTATTCGACAAAGCAAACATTCCCATTATTTTACTTACTATTTTATTCGTGTGGCTGCCGCGACTGGTGTTGGAGAAACGCGACCTGCTAACACAGTTTTCCAATGCCTTGGTGACGGTTTCTGGCTCAATCTCACGAATGGCGTACTTGATATGCGTCTTAAGGGCCTGAATCGGTTATGGATTGTTGGCAAACATCTCAATAGACCATCTTCTTCAATTTTTCGCTATGTGTATCAAACCTTGCTTATCCTACTCTGGCAGAGGATTTTTTTGAAGTGAAACTTCTTAGGACGAGCGAGAATGGAGAGTCAAGTCCCGTGCATACGTTCAGATGCTTCCAAATGTACCCACCTAATGTGGACGAGAATTTACCGGTTATTTCAACAAGACAATGAACCGCAGCAGTCTTCTCGTGTGGCAGAAGTTTCTTGAAGACAATTCTTATTACTTTTTTTTTTACTTTTTGGCTTTATAACACAAAAGCCATACATATAAAGCCAATTGTGCTGTACGGAGTCCTTGTCTAGTGGAACTCGCTGGAAATTATGACATCAGTTAAGAAGCTGGAGAGAGTTCAAAGTTCTGCCCTAATTGGAATCAGTGGGGCGCTTCGCACCGCACCTACTCTAGCACTCAACGCTATGATGAATGTGGCACCCGTGGAAATCGCAGGAAAAACTACCACTGCCTGGGTCGCAAGCACATTGAGGGGTTGGGGTTATAAGCTAAACTTAAGCTACGGGCTCTCTAGCAACAACTTTGAGTTCATCCCCATGGTGCTAGATCATTGTACACCCTCGCTAGGTCCAAGCGGAACTTTTTCCCTCATATTCCTTCAAGAGAAGAGTGGGCGGGGACAACATTTGCAAGCAGGGCATACCGAACATGTTTACGGATGGCTTGAAGTTGAACGGAAAAGTTGGTGGGGGAATAATCTGCGAGAAGCTCCCCATCAAGCTCAAATTTAGGCTTCCGGACCGCTGTAGTGTTTTCCAAGCAGAAGTAACCGCAATTAAGGAAGCTGTGGATTGGTTGATCGCTTCTGTAATTACAGTAGAGGAGGTAAATATCTACTCTGACAGCTAAGCGGCAATTAGGACCTTGGGCTCGCAGTTTGTGAGATCGAATTTAGTCGTGGAATGCCTGACTTCCCTCCAAATTGCATAAAAATACTTCGATATTAGGCTCATTTGAGTCACAGCGGCATAGGGGAGAAACTGCTGGGCCGATGAGTTGGCTAGACAGGAGCCTCTGGAGATGGCTTCATCGCAATATGAGAGGATTGGAGTTCCCTTAAGAACCTGTGGTCTGCTACTGGAAAGATGGGCCTCGCGTCAACTCAGCGAGCGCTGGGCTAGTGCGGAAACGTGCAAAGTCGCGAGATCCTTCTGGCCGCGGATAGATCAGGGGCGCTCGAGAGAACTTCTAAGGCTAACAAAGCCACAGCCTTCGAATTTGGTAGGTATCTTCAACGGGCATTGTGCGTTAGGTGTCCGTGCGGTGAAGCTTGGGATTGCTTCAAGCCCTTTCTGCAGAAGCTGTCTGCAAGACGAGGTGGAATCATCGCAGCACCTTCTTCTCAGCTGCCCTGCTCTCGTCGGGCTAAGGTTTAAACATCTAGGCGCTCACTTTTTGGCTAGACCGGCGGATATTGCGGAGGTCAATATTACACATCTGGTGAAATTATTCAGTAGCTAGAAACGGTTAACACAAACGTAAATCGCCACTGTTGAACCCTAGTTTGTTGAAACCCTGGATTCTGTCGGTTCCTCTCCCTCTCCTGTTCCCCTCTCCTCCCCCTTTATGGTATCACAACGGACAAATTTTAAATTTTTGACCAAGTGGGCCCCTCGCAAGGGCAGCCATCTAACCTAACCTAGGCAGACAGAAAACATTTTTTTTTCGCTAACAAAAAGTAATCAGCATAAGCTCCTCATTTTCATAAAAAGTAATCGGACTGATGACAAAAACTCCTCATTTTCGTTAAAATCGGTAAAATTAATCAACAGTGATGACAAAAAATTAAATAAATAAATTAAATTTATTAAATAAAACCCAATATGCAAAACATTTAAGTGATTTTATTGATTTTTCGGCGGCTGTATAAGGCTTAAATAAAAAACCAATTTAATGTTGCCATAATACGTGCACTTCAGTGGTTTTCTTTTATTTCGTAATGCTTCGTATTTGTCTAATTCTTTTTCCTTTTCTTTGGTTTTTTTTTGTTTTGTGTTTCTTTTGATAATTTGTATGCTACGAGAAAATGAAATGCGATGTATTTAATTTTTTTGAATTTCGTTACATTTTCATGGTCATTAACACATAAATATAAAATTATGAAAAGTTTCGCCGAATCCAACCAATGCTGATGCAACTATGAGTGCAAGCATTTCGCCACTTCCACTGAACTGCCACAAACCAAGACGGATATATCTGCCACAGAACGCCAACGTGGCGCTTGCAACACGACGACAGGAAACCCCGCTTCTGCTTCCGTTGTTGTTCGACAGGGAGGAGACATCTTGAGGGAGAGGAAGTAGTGAAACCTCAGCAATACCGGAATGCACGCACACACACCCATACATAGACATTTCGGCAGACAGACGGATGCTGGTTGAAAGATGACGACCGACAGCCGTGAACAGATTGTTGGAGAATGTCATTGCAGCGGACAGCAAATGTAATATGAAATACGTTGATGCAGTGAAACAAAATTAATGTTGCACAACACAACTCAAACCCACCGTTCGACCAGACAAAGTTTTTCGAATATTTCTTTTGTTTTGCCAACATAAAAATGCGCATTAAAAATGGTGGTAGTGGATTTTTCTTTTGTTCTGTTTTGTTTCCATTTTATGGAAGGTATTTTAATAAACACAAATATATGTATTTTCTGTCTGCTACTAATGCAACATTTATTGCTTTCACCATTCCTACTTTGCCCACTTTTTGGGTTTCGTCTGAATGATGACATTGAAGTTACATTTTTGCTCTGCGTCGTCGTTTTGGAGTTGTCCAAACCAACTGGATAAATGGCAATGTTAATAGACAAAGGAATGCGGTTATTGGAATATGAAAAAAAAAAAACAAAAAAAAAATAAAACAAAAAAACAAAAATACAAATAAAAAATATACCTAAAAATGCTTGGGTTTTTGCAATGAACAAAAAAAATGGTAAAATTAAATGCAGCATTTTCAGAATTGACACAATAGATAAATTTTCATCGAAACATAGTTTTAATGGAGTTGCTACTGTTATGCATGTACAAGTACACTACCCGCCAAGCCAGTGTTGAGCCTTTTCGCCAAAAATTCCAACACATTTACAAGTATTTTATTAGTCTCTAATACATCCGCATTATCAGAATGGCATATACAACACTTTTTAATGGGGAAATCAAATATTTCATTTGATATTCCTTTCCCTTTGTCGGTGTGAATGCTATCTCTCTTTTACCAATAGCAAATTCATATAAGTGAAAAATATATCTTCTGTACTTTAAATGCCAAGGCAACTCATTTGAATGCTTATAATTTGGCTGCTCTGAAAAAAGTTCTAGTGTGAAATTTGTTTGTTGTATAGCCGCCATAGCCGAAGGAGTGATGCTCGGCTAACATTTGAAAATTCGTGAGTTCGAATCACCGTGGATGAAACAGCGAATTGGTATGTAAAAGTTTTCTAATGAAAACAAAAAAAATAATAATTTTATATATGTATTTCTATATTTTTAATGATAACGAAAATTAGGAGTTTTTGTCATGAGTCTGATTACTTTTTAACGATTTTAACGAAAATGAGGAGTTTTTGTCATCAGTGTTGATTAATTTTAACGATTTTAACGAAAATGAGGAGTTCTTATCATTAATGCTGATTAATTTTAACGAAACTGAGGAGGTTTTGTCATCAGTGCTGATTAATTTTAACGAATTTAACGAAAATGAGGAGTTTTTGTCATCAGTGTTGATTAAATTTAACGATTTTAACGAAAATGAGGAGTTTTTGTCATCAGAGTTGATTAATTTTAACGATTTTAACGAAAAGGAAGTGTTTTTGTAATCAGTGTTGATTAATTTTAACGAAAATGAGGAGTTTTTGTCATCAGTGTTGATTAATTTTAACGATTTGAACGATATAATGTGGCTGCTGTGAAAAAAGTAGTAGTATGAAATTAGGCCGTGTTTGTTGTATAGCCGCCATAGCCGAATGACTAGATGCTTGGCTAAAATTTGAAAATTGGTGAGTTCGAATCACCGTGGATGAAACACCGAATTGGTATGTAAAAGTTTTCTAATGAAAACGAAAAAATACTTTATAAATTTTATATATTTCTAAATTTTTAATGATAGCGAAAATGAGGAGTTTTTGTCATCAGTCTGATTACTTCTTACGAAAATGACGAGTTTATGCTGATTACTTTTTGATAACGAAAATGAGTAGTTTGGCCCATCAATGCTGATAACTTTTTGATAACAAAAATGAGATGTTTGATTATTAGTGCTGAGAAGTTTGTGATGACGACAATGAGGAGTTTAGTTTTCAGCAGTTATTACATTGTAAGAATAAAAATGATTAGTTGCCTTGCTTTTAGAGCATAGTAGATATATAGTTTTCAGTTATAAGAAATTGCTATTGATAAAATAGACATAGAATATCACACCGACAAGGGGAAACTATCAGAACTCTTCCATGGCTACAACAAAAATGTGTATTTGGATGAGGATAGTGATGATTCTAATACGAGTGCTTATATGATAGTCAGCTGTCTTGTAAGGTACATACCTACATATCCACATGCATTTACAGACAAAATAATAGCATCCCCATACTTCAACCAGTTTTGACTACTTTTTTTAATTTTCATTAATTTTAAAAATTTAAGTTTCAAACTTGGTACAAACTTTATGGAAATTCGAAATAATTTTCATCAAAATAAGTTAAGCGATTTAGATTAATCGGATTTTTTATAAAAATTCCTGGTACGCAGTTTTACAGTCCATTCAATTTTAGTATAATAAAGTGTAAGTTTGAAGTAACTCAAAATTCTCGTTGACTTTTAATAATTTTTTTGAAAATAATGTAGAGATGTTTCTTCCATTTAAAGCACAATTTTCGAATTTTGTACAATTTTCGAAAAATTTTGAAAAATTTTCGATTATATTTGTACAAAATATTTTATATATTTTACGACTTCCGCCTTTTTAAAAAAAAAATTTTAAAAATTAATTTCCAATTTTAAATTTTTTTTAATTTATATTTTTTAATTTTTTGTTTTTTTTTTTTTAATTTTCAATTTATCAATGGTTTTCTCCAATTTTTCAATTTTGTTTTTTTAATTTTAAATTTTTCATTTTTAAACTCTTCAATTTGTTTTTGTTTTTATTTTCCAATTTTTAAATTTTTTTAAATTTTAAATTTTTCAATTTTAAATTTAAAAAAACTTTTTTTTTTTACTTTGAATTTTTCAATTTTGTTTTTAATTTTCAGTTTTTAAATTTTTTTTAAATTCCAAATTTAAAAATTTTTTTTCTGCTTATTTATATAGATTAAATATTCAAAAATATCGTCCCCAAACGATTTTTCGAAATTCCGAATGTCCGATACTCGACTAGTAATATGTATGCATTTTATGGCCATTATTTGTTTTTTGTTTTTATGCATTTATGCCAAATATGAACCCAAAACTTTAAACACGTTTTTCTCGAAACCACGTTTTTCGAGCTGGCGACACAAATATAGCTGGTCCTACTGAACCGATTTTGTTGAAATAAAATTTAAATGACGTAGAATTGATGTAGTTATCGTGTGAACTACGATCATTCGGAAAAATATTTTGTAGTATTTTTTTCGGACCGTTAAAGTCAAAAAAAAGGATCAGAAAACTGTTTTTCATCTCTGAACGTTCGCCAATTTGTCACATTTCATTTTTTGTAAAGATCGCAGTTCACACGATAATGACATTCATACCGAACAACAACCTGCTTCGCTTTTTGGTTTCGCTTTTTGGTTTCAGACCATTTTTGGGGGACCATTTTTTTAAGCCATTTTTTGGCCAACATTTTTTTAAATTTTTTAACAATGGAACATAAAATAAATAACCCAAATCTTTTTTCGTTTCCGTTTTACACGCTTTTAAAGAAAAACACCATTTCAAATGAAGCGAGGGCCTTAATAAAATATGTAAAATTAGAATACATAATTTTTTCGGTATTGGCAGTATTTTTTTCAGTATATGACATTTCATCATGAAAAGACTTGCGCCTCTGTGAAAAGTGTACATCGCGCGCTCAGGCCAAATTATGGTGTTCAGTGATGAGGCCTATTTTTGGCTTAATGGCCACGTCAATAAGCAAAATCGTTATATTTGGGCTGAAGTGCAACCCGTAGCTATTCAAGAAGAACCATTACATTTATTGAAAACAACCCTTTAGGGCTGCCTACGGGCAGGAGGAATCATCGGCCCTTATTTCTTCAAAGACGAGGCTGGCGAGAGACAATGGATTTATTACGTCGTCGTTTTGGTGAGCAATTTATCTCTTGTTTTGGACCAGTGGATTGGCGACCAAGATCGTGTGATATCACGCCTTTGAACTTTTATTTGTGGGGGTATGTAAAGTCTAAATGGTTTGTGGATAAACAAGCTTCGATTGAGGCATTGACAGCCAAATTAACTAAAGTTATTCACGAGATACCAACCCGAAGTCCTCCAGTGAATCATTCAAAATTGGTGTTCACGGATGGCCGAATTACCACGCAGTTGCGGCCAACATTTCAAAGGGACTATCTTTAAAGAATAAATGTCATGAATGGTTCTACACGAAAATCACTGGAAAATTCCGAAATAAAACGGACTCCTAAAATATAAAAACTGAGTTTTAAAATGTTTCTATAATATTAGTAATACAGAAAAATTAATTGCGAAAGACAAAAGCTGTAAATAAGTCTTCACAACTATTTATGTAATCAAGTCAATGATTTTCCTGGCTTATTTTTAATGTAAAGCAGAAAATTGTCGCTGACACTTCCAAGCCATTCATCTGCATCTGGATACAGACATTGTCGAGCCACTCAACCAGTGCAAACTTGGAAGCAAATTGTCGGCAAAAATAAAAAAAAAAAACATGATGCTCCTCCCTCATCAGACAATTATTATTGTTAGACAAAGCTCAACAGCAAGGCAAAGTGTGAATGCAAATTCTTAATTCAATTGGAAAAGTCATCATTTAGCAAAAGCTTCGAATTCACCAAAACAAACAAACAAACGAATAAGTAATAAAAGAGTGACTGAACCTCAGTAAAAGTTTGCCGACCGGAAGAAAAACAGACAAACAACCAAATGGAAGAATAATTCCCAGCCTAACCAAATTTGAAGGCGCTAAATTGTAGGTGGGGGCACAAATGTTGCAGCCCATGTGTTCCGAGTATAGGGTGGGCCAGCGGTTGGTTTATCTTTATTGAAATATATTTCGCATTGGAACGGCATGGCAGTAGTATGTATATTCCGGACTACAAGACAATATCAAAAAATGTTAAAATTTTAACATTTTTATCATTTTAACTCAAAAATTTAACATTTTTACCATTTAACTCATTTTTTTAACTTACAGTTACTCAAAATTTTAACATTTTTTAACATTTAACTCATTTTTTTAGCTTATATTATCTCAAAAAAAAAGTTAAAAATTTTGAATTGGGTCGATTTAGTCCACCCCTAAATTATAGTTACTCGTAGTTAATATTTTTAAGATATTAAAGATATCTATTTTTGATGTACTAGTAATCAATATTTAGGTTGGTACAGTTAAAATTTTGTGTTGGGTCGATGTCTATTAAGTGAAAAAATGTTAAAATATTTATTACAAAATATTTAAAGTAATCTATTCAAACAAAAATAAAAAAAAAAGTTAAAAATTTTGAGTTGGGTCGATTATTATTGATTGATAATTTTAAATATTTATTACAAAATATTTAAAGTAATCTATTCAAACAAAAATAAAAAAAAAAAGTTAAAAATTTTGAGTTGGGTCGATTATTATTGATTGATAATTTTAAATATTTATTACAAAATATTTAAAGTAATCTATTCAAACAAAAATAAAAAAAAAAGTTAAAAATTTTGAGTTGGGTCGATTATTATTGATTGATAATTTTAAATATTTATTACAAAATATTTAAAGTAATCTATTCAAAAAAAAAATAAAAAAAAAAGTTAAAAATTTTGAGTTGGGTCGATTATTATTGATTGATAATTTTAAATATTTATTACAAAATATTTAAAGTAATCTATTCAAACAAAAATAAAAAAAAAAGTTAAAAATTTTGAGTTGGGTCGATTATTATTGATTGATAATTTTAAATATTTATTACAAAATATTTAAAGTAATCTATTCAAAAAAAAATAAAAAAAAAAGTTAAAAATTTTGAGTTGGGTCGATTATTATTGATTGATAATTTTAAATATTTATTACAAAATATTTAAAGTAATCTATTCAAAAAAAAAAAAACAAAAAAGGATACATTTATTTTTTAAAGTACCTTTCAAAAAAAACGACGAACTCCTCAAAACAAGAGTCTTTGAGTCAGATTTGAACTTGCAACAAAATTATTGTTATAATTCCAACTGCTTAACCAACTCATCTAAACATCATATTCTGAAGTAATGTAATTACAGCTGAGTAGTATGCAAAGCAAGCAATGCTGATCTTATCAACATTGCTCACAATCTATAAATAGAATAAGCATAAGCACAAACCAAAAAAAAAAATGAAATACTGTTGAATACGAGTCACAAACTGCAAGATAAGCATAATATTTGATAAGCTTTTATACATCAACACATGTTTCGACTCTGTCGAAACCGTTTGACTTTGTCAAACATGGTTACAAGTGCAGTATGTATTTAGCGTTAGAAGAGGGTGGACGCAAAATAATTGAAACTTCAAATTTGAACTCTTTGAAGTTCAAATTTATAAAATTTACCCAATATTGGTTCATAACTTAAATCTCTTATTAAATATGTTATTGGATTAGATGGATAAATTTTACTAATATAAAATATTTCTCGAGTCCAATTATTTTTATATTTGTTTTCAAATTGTTTTTTATGTGATTGAATTCTTACTTTTTCTCCAATTTTAAAAACTGGTTTTTCTAAATTGTTTCTATTAATTTTAAAACAATTATCAAAAATTAATTGTTCATTTTTTTCATTTACTTCACATGGTTTCATACCAATAGTTCTATGTACATCTTTGTAATTATATTCATATAATATTTTATCAATTACATCAATCCAATTAGTATTTTTCTGAATTTCAAATCGTATTTTTAGTTTTTCATTAATGGTTCTATTAAATCTTTCTACAATTGATGATTTCTTTTCACTAAATGTTTGATACATGTTAATATTGTATTTATCTAAAACTTCTTGGAAATGTTTATTTAAAAATTCTTTACCAGAATCTGTATGAAGTAATTTTGGTGCACAACCTGCTTTTTTAATAATATTTAAAAATGCTTCAGAAGTTGTTTTTCCATCTTTCTTTTTTAATGGTTCTATATAAGCAAATTTAGAAAATGTATCAATTACATTAAGCATATATTTGTATCCTCTATTAATTCTAACATTAACTGTTGTCATAATTAGTAAATCTGCTGCCCACCATTGATGGATTATATAAATATAGAAAAATATTAGATATAGTTTTTGATGAAAAAAATGAAAAATATAAAGATTTCCAAAATAACTGGATATAATAAAAAATAAAAATCTTATTCAAACAAAAATTCAAACATTTTTTTATATTGTAAAGAAAAATTCAAACATTTTTTTATATCTACCATCATTTGTTTCTTGTTCTTTATCTATTACTAAAAATCCAAACTGTTCTTTCCAACATTGAATACACATATTTTTTAAAATATCATAATCAATATCATTACAATGATCATTAAATATGTGTTTCAGATTAGTCTTATCTTGTTTAAATAAAATTATATAGTTTGCATTATCTCTTATCAATTGTTTAGGTATTTTTGAATATGTTTGACATAAATAAAAACAAGAAATGTTATTGTGTCTACCATAAGCAAAATAATTGGCAATATTATCTTGTTGTTCTGTAGAGATATCGTCAAATATTATTATAGAATATGGTTTAATATTTTCAGGTGTTGGTAGAGATTGAATTGATAAACATTTTATATCTTTAGATTCCAAATCATTTTTAACACACAATTTATTGAATTGAATTATCATATCTTCTAAAAATTTATATTTTTCTTGATAGCAAGTTTTTGAACAAATTATTATATCAGAATAATAAATCTTTGATAATATATTTAATAATACATTTGTTTTTCCGCAATTACTTGGTCCACAAATAATTGCTCTAATAATATTCGGAAATATTTCATTTAATCTTTTTATTGGTTTATGAGTATCAAAATTTTGAATAGTTAATTTAATTTTATTATCTAATTTAGTAACTTTTAAATGACCATCCATAATTTAGAATTTTAGATAAATTTTTTTAATCTATTAATATAATTAATTACATATTTATTTCAATTAATTTTTAGTTAATTTTAATTTTATAAAAATTAAAAAAAACAAGTCAAACATGCATCACTTGATTTGTTAGTGGATTATATGAATAACTATCATCACTAATAATTAAACAGTGAACGACTGTATTTGATGGAAAATCTTCTGTCCATTTAAATTCAATTTTAATATCAATAGCAGCCTCTTTAATTACCTCATTCTGTTTAGATGTATCAATGCATATTATTGGATATTCTTTTAAAAATGTATCACAATTAACTATTGGTAAATTATTTATACTAGAACCATAATATGAATTT
Source organism: Anastrepha ludens (assembly GCF_028408465.1). Taxonomy (NCBI): domain Eukaryota; kingdom Metazoa; phylum Arthropoda; class Insecta; order Diptera; family Tephritidae; genus Anastrepha; species Anastrepha ludens. Next base: position 32,167,299 of record NC_071502.1, read on the forward strand.
TTAAAATCTGGAAACATATTATATAATGTATCAAATTTATTTTGATTAATAGATAGTTGCATATCATAGTTTGGATATCTATTTGTATTTAATTTAACTACAACATTTTCTAAATTACAATGGTCAAATTTACTATTGTCTTCATAATTATTCTGATTTCTTGATGTTTGAAATGCAATAAGAAAATATCTAGGTTTAGCACTAGATGATGTTATATTCCAGGTATAAGTCTTTACAGCTGGAATTGCAGTAGTACAATAGTATCTCCAATTTCTAAAATACATTTGAAAGTTTGTATTATTTGAAATTTTTTTATTAATTTCATGATCAACTTCAACTGAAAATTTAACATGAGGCATTCTCCATATAATTTGATTAATATCAATAGAAAAAGTATGATCACTTAAACTATTATCAATAATTAAACAATTTGTATCATCATTTGATCTTATTAATTCTAATTTTTGATTAATTCTAAAAATGAAATTTTTGTAATCATCAAAAAACCCAATTAATATACATAATGGAATGCTAACAGAAAAATAACCTTTCTTATTACAAACACTACCTTTATTTACAATTTGCCAACCAGCATTATTTAATGATAAATCATTAGAAAATGATGCTAAGCCTTTAATTGTTGTTGTTATTCCAGGATTTTCAATTTTATCAATTTCAACTGAATTAATAAAATATGTAATTTTACTAAACAGATTTATTATACCATTATTCACAAAATTTATTTTATCAGGATTAAGTTTATCTAATATTTTACCATCTTTATCTTTAGCAATAATTTGACCTCTAATATTAAGTAAACTTTTTGATGGTAACGTTTTAATGTCTTGATTATTAATATTTATTTCTATTGGTCTTCCATATTCATTTAATAGTGTAGAATTAGATGGCAAATGTTCATAAAAGTCATAAGATTCGATACCTTTTTCTTCTTTCATTTATTTAACTAAAAAATATTATTAAAAATTTACTAATATGTTTTGACTAGGTCGAAACCTATGTTTAAAATAATTGTAGTCTTGTATTTAATTGTCTTATCAAATTATAAAAAAACATTATTAATAGAATAATAATTAGTACCATTGAAATGTATTCATTTTGCATTATTTTATCTATTCCATTTGAAATAATAAAATCTATTTTTGATAATTGATTATTTTTATCAAAATTGTTTTTACAATTATTCATTTAATGCAATAGAAAAAATCCTAAATATTTTTAATATTTTTTTTTTGTTAATCTTTTTACATTCATTTTCAATTACCTTTTTTTGTATATCTAAATATATTGCATAAAATATAAGAATTGCAATTACAATAAAAATTACAATAGAAATTAATTTTAATAAAGACGGATCCATTATGACACATCTACATCCTCCATTATATTTATTATTAGCATCAATTATGTATAACTGTGATATACAATCATTTTGATATGGAATAATATTAACACAAGTATTCATTTATTAACAATATTTTTTTTTTTATTTCATTTTACTTACACTTTTCAATAAATCATTGAGTTTTTGTGTTGTAATTTTTTTATTTACTAGTCCAATCTTCATTGTTTTAGATTCTTCAATAGCTTTTTGTCTTTTAATAAAATTGTTCTTATATTTTTCAGCTAATGCAGCGTTTTTATTTTCAATGCTATTTATAAGGTTATTATGTTCTGATTCAAGAATATCATAATTTACTTGTAACTCATACATATCATCATTTAATTTGCCAATAATTTCTTCATAACTCATTAAACTAAATTCTAATATAGCTTTCTCATTTAATAATTCATTTACTAATATTTTATTTGATTCTGAATGTAATTCAATATTATAATCTTTAATATTTTTAACACTTTTCATAATACAAACAGCATATTCATGCCATACATGATCATTATTTTTAAGTGCATCATTTAAACATTGAACAAAACCACTTCTATTATTAAACTGAGATTTATGTTGCCTAATAAATTCTTGTGTTTGTTTAACCTCTTTTTCTATTTCTTCTTTATTTAATAGTTTTATACTAGATCCTCTTAATTTCAAGATAGGCACATCAGTATTTGTTTTAAATTCTTCAATTGTATGTATATTCGACATTTATTATAATAAAAATTTTTAATATTTTTTTATATTGAAACACTAAGAAAAATATAATTATTTTAAAAAATTTTTTCATAAATAAATTAAAATGAATAAAATGTATAAGAATATAACTAATTTATACAATCATCCAAGCCCTTCTACTAAAACTGTTTCACCACTTGTATCACTACAAGGGAAAACAAAAAGTTTTAGAAATTCAAAAAATATTCATATTCCAAAAAATGCTAAAGAACTTAAACAAATTAGAGAAAGAAATTTAGCTATTAATTATTTAGAACAAGCTAGTACTTTAAAATTAACTAAAGTAAAATTTTGCGAACAAAATCATATTTCACGCGATTCTCTTAATAATGGACTTAAATTACTTGGTATTGAAATTATTGGCAAAAACACTAAAAATGAAGACAATTCTCGACAATTCTCGACAAAAGAAGACAATTCTCGACAATTCTCGACAAATGAATACAATTCTCGACAGACTAAATCAAATAGTTTAACAGAGGAACTTTTAAAGAATGTAACTAAAATAAATAAGAAAAATAAAAACGAATTGTCTAATATTAATAAAAAAGTTGATGATGATATTTCAAGTTTACCTTCAGTTCATGATTAATAATTATCCAAATAAATAAATAAATACATCACATTTTCTATTATAATAAATGGTGCGATATTATGGTAGTGGTATTATAAATAATCTTATAAATAATCTTCCATTTGAATTACATTCTCCAGGATATAATTATTTAGGACCTGGTACTAATCTTGAATTAAAACTTGAAAAAGATATACATCCAATTAATAAATTAGATGAAGCAGCTAAAGAACATGATATTGCATATTCTAAAAGTAACGATATAAAGAAAAGACATGAAGCTGATAAAATTTTAGAAGATAAAGCATGGTCAAGAGTTTCAGCAAAAGATGCTAGTTTATCAGAAAAAGTAAATGCATATTTAACTACTAATGCTATGAAATTTAAAAGAAAAATGGGTATGGGTTTAACAACTCACAATTCATTAACTGAAGAATTGATAAATGTTGACTCTGTTAACGGTTCACAAAGTGAACATAATACAAATGAAAATGAAATTAATTTTATTCCAAAATGTGGACGATATATTAAATATCCAATATCTCTAAATGAGGATCAACAAAAACAAGTTTATGATGCTATGAAAAATAAAACAGATATTACTATAAAATTAGAACCAATTCAATTACAAAGAACTAAAGAAAGTGTAATGAATGAAACATATTTACCATTAACTAGAAAACAAATTAATTCAATAAAAAAACATTTAGATAATAATAAAACTACTTTTAAAATTTTTATATTAAAATTATCTATGTCTCAGTTACAAAGTTTTAATAATGAAAAAATTGGCGGATTTTTACCAGCACTATTACCACTTATTCCAGCAATAGGAGCTGCAGTTACTGCAGGAACAACATTATATAGAGCATATAATGATAAAAAAACTAACGATAAATTATTAGAAGAAAAAATACGTCATAATAAAGCATTAGAAGAAAAAAATATAAAATCTGGTAATGGTATGTTACTTAAAAAATCTGGTAATGGTATGTTACTTAAAAAAAATTTGATTTTGAATTAATTCCAATTAAACCATTAAGTAATTATGATTTAAAAAAATATGCTAGAAAATTTAATATAGCAAATTTTAGGGGTGTATTCATGAAAGATAGATTACCAGAAAAGATAAAAGATAAAGAATGTGGAATAATAAATTTAGATAATAATGATGGTAATGGTACACACTGGGTAGCATATAAAAAATATAATAATCATATTTTTTACTATGATTCCTTTGCTATAAATAAATTACCAATATTAATAGAAAAATATTTCAAAACTAATGAAAATACTGTAATTTTTAATAATAATATTGATCAAGAAATAAATGAAATAATTTGTGGTCATCTATGTTTAAAATTTTTACTTAATTAAATAATGCCGACTATATCATTAGATGGAAATACTTCAATAATTTCATGTAATTTTGATGAACCAATAATTTTAGATAATAAACATATTTCAACAGAGTCAAATGAAGTTAAACATGATTTTGAAATGTGTTTGCTTAATTTTTCTACTTATAATTCTATACCGAACATATCTGAAAAATTAAAAAATAATATTTTACATTATGTTGACTCTGTCATTGGTTCACAAAGTGAACATATTTTCGAAGGAAATGATTCACAAGATAATTTACATACAATTAACAGTGTTAACAAAAAAATTACATTTCCAACTGGTTCATATGAAATAAATGATATAAACAATTTTATAAAAGAGAAAATAAAGGGTATTACTATTAAACCAAATATGACAACATTAAAAGTTGAAATTAAAAGTAATTATATTATTGATTTTACACAAAAAAATTCCATAGCTTCATTACTAGGATTTAGTGAACAAATTATTCAACCTAATACATTAGTATCATCTGATTTACCAGTAAATATTATGAATGTTAATTCTATTAGAATAAAATGTAATATTGTAGGAGGTAGTTATGAAAATAATAAACAAACAAATATTATTCATGAATTTTTTATTAATGATAAACCTGGTGAAAAAATAAATGAAATACCTAAAAATTTAATATACTATCCAGTAAATACAAATACTATTAGAAATATAACTATTTATATTGTTGATCAGGATAATAATTTAATTGATTTTAGAAAAGAAAAAATTAGTATAAGATTAAATATTAGAAATGTAAATTGATATTTTCGAAGAAAATAGTTAACAAAGTTAACATAAATTTAAAAAAAATATTTGTTAATAAATTGGAAATAATGAGTGAAATTATGTTTTCAAAAGAAACCATTCACGAAGGAAACATACCAAAACAAAGATTATATCATAAAATAATAAATGGTGAAAAAATATGTTTATCTATTATAGATGGTAAAAAAATATGTTTTTCATGCTTAGAAGAAACAACTATTTCTAATTTGAATAAGGGGTATTGTAAAAAATGTTACAATCAAAAATTCGCATATCGTAACTCATTACCAAGTAGAACTACAAGCGTAGAGTGTGAATGTGGTATAAATTATACTCTTCCACATAAACAACGTCATTTAAAATCTCAATTTCATATTAAATATATTAATAATAAAGAAAATAATGAAAAAAATTCTGATAAAAATTAATTTCTAATTAAGTTAAATAAATTTAATTAGTATTTACATCACAATTTAAAGTATTAAAATGTTTGAGGTGCGAAGTTAAATTATTAAAAAAAAATTTTCTATATAAATAAGGAAAAATTAAGTAAAAATATCAACCAAATAAAAATGAATCCATTTAATATTAAAGAATTGAAATCTAAAAATTTAAAAAATTTAAAAAAATATATTAGAGCAAATAAACATATTTTTCAATTGCCAAAATATTGGTACAATAAAAATAAAAATAGTTTATTAAACATAATAAGTGTTTTAATAGAAAAGCATAATAATGATGTTATTCAAAATATATTTCAAAATTTTGATGATTATGATTTTGATATTATTGATATTCAAGAAAAACAATTAAATGGTTCATGTTTTAACAATATGGTTGCTGATTTAGAGTTTACAAATAATGAAGAATTTGATATTGAAAAGCATTTAGAATTAATAAAAAGAAATTGTTTCAAATATTTTTTCAAAGGTTTTAAAAAATATAGTAATTTTAAAGTGTCTTTAGCAACAGCGGTAAATATTGTGATTATTGATAAAAAAACTAATAAAATTAAAGAAAGTTATGAATATTGGTATAGATCAGAAATACATTATGTTAATAAATTAAACTATACAAAAGAATTTTATTTAATGATAGAGGAAATAAATAATAAATTCTCAGAAAAATGTACAAAAGGATCTACAGCTAGCTTTGTTAGAATAGTAAAAACACATATTAGTAGAGATAAGTCTCAAATTCTTGCTGGATCATATATTCCATTTACTAATAGAAATTGTGTTAATATTAAAAATACTGATAATAAATGTATTTTATATTGTATCTTATATTCTATTTATCAAGATGTGTTAAAAATTCATCCAGAAAGACCAACAAAATATAAAAAATATCTTGAAGATTTAGAAAATGATGATACATTTAAAAATCTAAATTTAGAATTTCCATTTATAATTAATGAAGAAAATGTTAAAAAATTAGAAGATTATTTTAATATTACCATGAATTTTTATCATTATGATTCAGAAAAAAATGATGATGAATATTACCAAATTCAATTAATGTATAAAAGTAACTCTTTTCATTATTTCGTTAATGGTTTGCCAAAAAAACATGTTAATATTATATATATAGAAGAAAATATTACAGAAGAAACATACAAATCTCACTTTGTACTACTTAAAAATTTATCTGGATTTTTAAGTGGTAAAATTCATCATCAGCATGAACATCTACATATTTGTAATAAATGTTTTAAACATTTTGAAAAATCTGATGAATTAGAAGAACATATAAAAACATGTTATTTATTAAAAGATGATAATAATATAATACAAAATATAAAGTTACCTAAAGAGGGTGAAAATATTTTAAAATATAAATCTAATGGTGCAGAATTATTTCATCCATATACTTTATATGCTGATTTTGAATGTACTTTGGAAAAAATTAATAAAAAAAAATCTGACAAATGTAAAAATACAATATTACTTCATGAACACATTCCAAATAGTTATGGTATTTATAACACTTATAACAAACAATATATTTCAAAGAATACTTCTAATAGAAAAGTGCTATTGAAATCATTCTTAGATAATTTAATAAAATATGCTAAAGATTATTATGAAGTAAGAAAATTGAATAATATAATTCAGGATAAAGAATCGATATTAAAGTTTGATAATACTAACAATTGTGAAATTTGTGATATTCCATTTTCTGAAGAAAATAAAAAATGTTGGGATCATGACCATACAACTGGTAAATATAGAATGGCTTTATGTAATAAATGTAATCTAAAGTTAAAGATGCCAAAATTTTTACCAATTATTATTCATAATTTAAAAGGTTATGATTCAAAATTATTTCTAAAATATTTAGATGAATTTCATCCTGAAACTGAAACTAGTGTTCTAGCAACGAGTACTGAAAAATTTAAACAAATTAAAAAACCAGTTATTGTAGGTGAAACTAAATATTTAAAATGTAAAAATGAAAAATGTAAATATCAATATAATTTAAAGACAAGAAACACTTGTCGTAATTGTAATTCAACAGATTTAGAATTATATACAGTTGTCGAAAAAATAGAATTAAGATTTATAGATTCAATGGAATTTATAAATACTTCATTAGATAAAGCTGTTAAAAATTTATTAGATGTTAATGATATATATTGTGTAACATGTAAGAAAATAAGAAAAATGGATTATGTATCTTATAAAGTTAGTAAAAATACTGAGAATAAAATATATGCTTGTAGTATTTGTTCAGTTTGTAATACTAAAAATATAAAACCTATTAATTTTGATCATTTAGAAAACTTTAATAATATTTTTAAAAATCTATCATTAAAAAATAAATGTTATTTACTTAGAAAAGGTGTATATCCATATGAATTTATTGATGATTATAAAAAATTAAGTATAACAGAATTTCCAAATCTTGAAAATTTTAATTCATCATTAAATGGAAATATTAATATTAACGATTATAAATTTGCAAATAAATTTTGGAAACATTTTAATTGTAAAACATTTAGAGACTATCATAACTGGTATTTGAAATTAGATGTTATACTTTTAAGTGATGTATTTGATAATTTTAGAAAAGAATGTTTTAAAAATTATAATTTAGATCCTATACATTATATAAGTTCACCACATTTAAGTAATTCATCTGCTTTAAAATTAACCAAACAAAAATTAGAATTATTAACAGATCAAGATATGTATGAATTTTATGAAAGTGGAACTAGAGGTGGAATATCACAAATTGCACATAACTATGCTAAAGCTAATAATTGTTATTATTACATTTCCGAAGGAAACGGTTCACAGAGTGAACATATTGACCATGTCAACGGTTACCGAAAGGAACATGCTGATATTGTAGAACAAGTTTATAAATTAAGTAAAGAGGAAGCTTCTCTTAAAGGTATATACGATTCTAAAAAATTAACAAGTTATATTTTATATTTAGATGCAAATAATTTATATGGATGGGCCATGTCACAAAAATTAAGTGTTGGTAATCATGAATGGTTAAATGAAGATGAAATTAAATATTTTTGTAATGTTGATAATATTTTAAATAAAGATTTTGATGATAATAATATTGGATATACATTAGAAGTTGATATAAGTATTCCTCCGGAATTACACAACTTTTATAATGATTATGCTCCAGCACCTCATCATTATGTTCCACAATTTGAAGATTTATCACCAAATCAAACAGACTTAATTAATAAAGGGATTGGTAGTAAACCAAATGATAAAATTAAAAAATTAATGTGTACGTTGTTACCAAAGAAAAATTATATAATTGATATAAGATTATTAAAAGAATATTTAAATAATGGTGTAATTTTAACTAAAATTCATAGAGGTATTAAATGTAGACAAGAAGCATGGTTAAAAAATTATATTGAAAAAAATACAACACTTAGAAAAGAAGCTAAAAACGATTTTGAAAAAGATTTTTTCAAACTTATGAATAATAGTGTATATGGTAAGCAAATGGAAAATGTTAGAAATAGACTTAATGTTAGAATAGTTAAAACTGAAAAAATTATGAGAAAACTAATAAGTAGAAATACATATCAATCAAGAAAAATAATAGATCATAATATGTGTGTAGTGTTTGGTAAAAATACAAATATTAAATTAAATAAACCTATCTTTGGAGGTCAAAATATTTTAGATTTATCAAAATTATTAATGTTTAAAATGTATGTACAACTTAAAACTAAATATGGTAATAGAATGAAATTATTAGGAACAGATACTGATTCATTTATTCTTTATTTTGAAGGTAAACATATTGATGATGATTTTGATATTTATTCTGAAATGAAAGATGATCTAGATAATTATGATACCAGTGATTATATAGATAATTTTCCAATTGAAGATTTAAAATCTAATATTAATAAAAAAGTACCAGGAAAATTTAAAGATGAATATAATGGAATACCAATTAGAGAATTTTGTGGACTTAGAAGTAAAATGTATGCATTTAAGACCGATGTTTGTGATAAAAAAGTTTGTAAAGGAATAAAGAAAAATAATATTAAAAAGTTAACAATTGAAGATTATAAGAATTGTTTGATTAATTTAAAAAATAAAAATGAAACTGTTCATAATATTAGATCATATGATAATAAACTATATACTACAGAAGAGAATAAAATAGGATTGTCACCCTATGATGATAAGTTTTATTTCAATAAAAAGTTGAATAATAATGATAACGATAAGTTAAATAAGACTTACAAATTACCCTGGGGACATTATGAAATAGGAAATGTAGGTAACTAAAACGAACCCCTCCTATTTACTATACATTAAATTATTAATTATATTAGATTAAGTTTTTTTTTTTAATTTCAAATGAAATATGATGTGAACATATTTCAACGATGTTGAATATTTGAATTTTTATTTTGATTTATTATTTTTGTTTATCATTTATATATGTATGAATTTTTTAAATTATTTTTGAATTATATTTGTTTCAATTTGTAGTTTACTTTCTTCAATATCTGTTTCACTTTCTTCAATATTTAATTGTTTTATATATTCATCTACTTGAATACTTTTATCAATCTTATTATTAGTTTCATCATTTTGTTTAGTAATATTATTTTGATTAATATTGTCTTTATTTTGTAAAACTAAATCTTTAAGATAATTATCAATTAAAATTTGTTTTTCCGAATAACTATCCAATTGTTTTTCTAAACTGTTTTTAAAATTTTCAATATTTGTTTCTATAAAATCTACTTGTTTAGTTATGTTAATAATATCTTGATTTAAATTATTTTCTAATTGTTCTATTTCTTTATATACAACACCAAAAGCTACCACATTATCTTTTTCTTGTTTTTCAACTTCTTTTTGAAGTAGTTGATTTAATTCCATTAATTTACTAATAATATCTTTCATTTGATCACTATTTGAACGAATTTCTTCAACTTCATTTTCTAATGATATTATTCTATTAAGAGAATATTCATTAGATGAATTTATTTCTGAAAAAGATTTTTGTCCAAACTTATCAATTCCCATTTATTAGAAAACAATTTTTTAATTTATTTAAATTTATATGTAATTTAATTAAACAGTTAATACGTTTCCTTCGGAGAGAGTCAACATATTTTCTTCTCTTAGTTCCTCAATAATATTCATAATTTCATTATGTATTTCTGGACTATCATTTCCTGCATTATACTCTCCTAACAACAAATTTAATCTATCTTTTAATTCATTAATATCATTCCAATAAACACGTTCACATTGTGAACGATTCGCAAAACGAACATATTCAGTAGGTAAACTAGTTTTAATTTTAAAATTTTTTAATGATTTTGAAAGATTATTTTTTGAATTTAAACCAGATCCTACTTTTTCTTTTATAATTTTATTTTTAATCAATATTGGTCTAATAAAATTCATATATTTATTTCCAACGCTAGATTTAATACGTTTAGAACTTTTGTCATTATTTTGCATGTAAGCATATGTTGATAATATAATTTCTTCATAATTTTGTAAATCATTATTTGTTACAGCTGTTGATGGTTCTTTTAAAGTTATTAATTCCCATAACCCTTTTGTTCCATTATAAGTTTTATTACTTAAAATAATATCATTATTACTAATTTTTACTTCAGTATTACCAATCCATAAATCTTTTCCATCTTCAGATCTTAGACCAAAAATATTGTCACATAATTTCATATCAGAATTATTTAAATTTAAATATTTCATTGCCATATTTCCAATTTTGTCTGAAATAAATTGTACTGGTGTAGATAACGTTTCATTTGCACTACGCAAAAGAGCGTCTTTTGATGTTGATGGAGTTAACTGTTCGCTTCGTGAACATGTGCTAGTTGTTGGTGTACTTTCAACTAATTTTTGTTTGTTTGTTTTTCTAATTGGTGATAGTTGCTTTTCGTTAAATTCATTAGTTTGTAAATTCATATTATTGTCAAACGGTTTCGACTCCGTTGAAACATATTCACTTTGTGAATGTCCATCTATTGTTTTTTTTATATGATTGATTTAAATCTACTATTAAATTTTTAAAGCTATCATTTAAATTGTGAACATTAATAACTGATTGATTTAATGGTTGAATAATTGCTTGAAGATCTTCATTAATTTTTTCTTGTTTTATTACTTTGTTTAAATTAAATTGTTGAAGTTTATTTTTTAAGTCTTTTTGTGTTTTAATATATTCTTTTAAAACTTTATCTGATATCATTGTTATTTAATTAAAATAAATTTTAAATATTTTTGAAATGGATAAAGATGAATTTATTGATACTAAAAATAATGATTTTAAAATAGCAAAAGAGTTGCATAAACCAGTAAGAAAAAATTTTGAAAGAAGAAAAATTATTACTAAAGGCATAAATGAACTGTGGGCAGCAGATTTACTAATTATGACAACAGTTAATGTTAGAATTAATAGAGGATACAAATATATGCTTAATGTAATTGATACATTTTCTAAATTTGCTTATATAGAACCATTAAAAAAGAAAGATGGAAAAACAACTTCTGAAGCATTTTTAAATATTATTAAAAAAGCAGGTTGTGCACCAAAATTACTTCATACAGATTCTGGTAAAGAATTTTTAAATAAACATTTCCAAGAAGTTTTAGATAAATACAATATTAACATGTATCAAACATTTAGTGAAAAGAAATCATCAATTGTAGAAAGATTTAATAGAACCATTAATGAAAAACTAAAAATACGATTTGAAATTCAGAAAAATACTAATTGGATTGATGTAATTGATAAAATATTATATGAATATAATTACAAAGATGTACATAGAACTATTGGTATGAAACCATGTGAAGTAAATGAAAAAAATGAACAATTAATTTTTGATAATTGTTTTAAAATTAATAGAAACAATTTAGAAAAACCAGTTTTTAAAATTGGAGAAAAAGTAAGAATTCAATCACATAAAAAACAATTTGAAAACAAATATAAAAATAATTGGACTCGAGAAATATTTTATATTAGTAAAATTTATCCATCTAATCCAATAACATATTTAATAAGAGATTTAAGTTATGAACCAATATTGGGTAAATTTTATAAATTTGAACTTCAAAGAGTTCAAATTTGAAGTTTCAATTATTTTGCGTCCACCCTCTTCTAACGCTAAATACATACTGCACTTGTAACCATGTTTGACAAAGTCAAACGGTTTCGACAGAGTCGAAACATGTGTTGATGTATAAAAGCTTATCAAATATTATGCTTATCTTGCAGTTTGTGACTCGTATTCAACAGTATTTCATTTTTTTTTTTGGTTTGTGCTTATGCTTATTCTATTTATAGATTGTGAGCAATGTTGATAAGATCAGCATTGCTTGCTTTGCATACTACTCAGCTGTAATTACATTACTTCAGAATATGATGTTTAGATGAGTTGGTTAAGCAGTTGGAATTATAACAATAATTTTGTTGCAAGTTCAAATCTGACTCAAAGACTCTTGTTTTGAGGAGTTCGTCGTTTTTTTTGAAAGGTACTTTAAAAAATAAATGTATCCTTTTTTGTTTTTTTTTTTTTGAATAGATTACTTTAAATATTTTGTAATAAATATTTAAAATTATCAATCAATAATAATCGACCCAACTCAAAATTTTTAACTTTTTTTTTTATTTTTTTTTGAATAGATTACTTTAAATATTTTGTAATAAATATTTAAAATTATCAATCAATAATAATCGACCCAACTCAAAATTTTTAACTTTTTTTTTTATTTTTGTTTGAATAGATTACTTTAAATATTTTGTAATAAATATTTAAAATTATCAATCAATAATAATCGACCCAACTCAAAATTTTTAACTTTTTTTTTTATTTTTTTTTGAATAGATTACTTTAAATATTTTGTAATAAATATTTAAAATTATCAATCAATAATAATCGACCCAACTCAAAATTTTTAACTTTTTTTTTTATTTTTGTTTGAATAGATTACTTTAAATATTTTGTAATAAATATTTAAAATTATCAATCAATAATAATCGACCCAACTCAAAATTTTTAACTTTTTTTTTTTATTTTTGTTTGAATAGATTACTTTAAATATTTTGTAATAAATATTTAAAATTATCAATCAATAATAATCGACCCAACTCAAAATTTTTAACTTTTTTTTTTATTTTTGTTTGAATAGATTACTTTAAATATTTTGTAATAAATATTTTAACATTTTTTCACTTAATAGACATCGACCCAACACAAAATTTTAACTGTACCAACCTAAATATTGATTACTAGTACATCAAAAATAGATATCTTTAATATCTTAAAAATATTAACTACGAGTAACTATAATTTAGGGGTGGACTAAATCGACCCAATTCAAAATTTTTAACTTTTTTTTTGAGATAATATAAGCTAAAAAAATGAGTTAAATGTTAAAAAATGTTAAAATTTTGAGTAACTGTAAGTTAAAAAAATGAGTTAAATGGTAAAAATGTTAAATTTTTGAGTTAAAATGATAAAAATGTTAAAATTTTAACATTTTTTGATATTGTCTTGTAGTCCGGAATATACATACTACTCATGGCAAACTTACTTCCTCAGCACAGGCCAAAATCTGTGTTTATTGAAAAGTAGTTTCGAAAGAGGCTTACTTTCGACACTTCACCGTGAAAAGTGACAATGAGAACTTTGGAAAAAAGGAAAAAAATTATAATAAAAAACAAAAAAAAAACAACAACGGGAACGGCGCTTTACTGTACTAGAATTGAATAAGCTTTTCAACTGCATGCCAAAATTAGAACTTTTTTGGTATTTTTGTAATTTTGGGTATAAAATTTTAAGCTTTGATTTTGATTGGTTTTTGTAAGACAATGGGCTATACTCTTATACAAAATTATGAACATAAACAAAAACATAAAAAAAAAAAAAAAAAAAAAAATAAAGATATAAGCAATAAAAACAAGTATTGGCGCGTACACTTCTGTTAGATGTTTGGCCGAGCTCCTCCTACTATTTGTGGTGTGTGTCTTGATGTTGTTCGACAAATAGAAGGACATACAGTTTCAAGCCGACTCCGAACGGCAAATGGTTTTTATGAGAAATTTTTTCATGACAAAAATACACTCGGAGGTTTGCCATTGCCTGCCGACGTGCGACCGCTATTAGAAAAAATGTTTAAAACTGTGGTCCGACCTGCAATGGCGTATGTCTCTGAATGCTGGCCGCTGTCCACTAAGCGGGAGCAACGGATCTATTTGGCGGTGATGAGACTCTGTAAATCCTTTTTAAGCACAACTATCTTGAAAATTGCGTACATATACGGAGCGCCGACCCCAACTAAGGGATCATGGCGAGGAAGAAGTTACTGATGATTCCAGATAAGATTCTTGCATTTAATGTAGGAGTTGCATTTAATATTTGAAGTTGCTTAGAATGAAAAAAGTTACAGATAAAAGTATTTGGTAAAATGCGAGTCGTCTTATTTTCCATAACTTACTAGAAAAATACTATGGATTACCTTTTTTTGTTTTACTTTTTTTACACCGGGTAATAAATTGATAATTTTTATGAAGCTTCTTATTTTTTGCTCGGTTGTCGAATTCAATTAGTCAGTCAGTAGATTTTTTTCTTTTTCACACTAACTAGAGTCAGTTAAAAGAGTCAAATGAAGCTAAACCGAACTCCACTCTGTCAAAACTAGTGAAGATGTTATGTTTTAATTCCATTTTGATGGCAGTCAAGAACAAGGTTTTTTGCGCTGCTATAAATTAAGATTTTATGAGATTACGCTACGTTACGACAACACGTGAATTCTATATTTTTTCCCCGCATAAAACCGACCATCATAAGCCCGCAAACATAGAGCCAGGGAAACTATCTTCGGTTGCCAAGTGGTTTGTTGAATCATTTAGACATTTTTATCCTCTGCAATTACTTGAGGCACAATGCAAAACATACCTAAAATCGAAATATTTTGAAAAAATAAGCAGCTCCGGAAAAACAAAATACAGATTTGTAATCTGCGCCTCAAAATTAAATTAAAGTTTTTGTGAAATTGCACTTGATATTTTACCTAATGGAACAAAATTGTCAACATAAGTATATGAAAGGGTGTTTTTTCATTTCGTTCTATGCTAGCCGATGATCTATCCTACATAACTTGATATTTTACGTGCACTGCAATGGAAAGGTTTACATTTTCTAACGGACGCAAAAATCGAAATAATATCACTTCGCTCTTGAAACGAAGCCCGCCGATGATCCACCCTATAGTAGGAAATGAAGTAAAAGTGAAGAGACTAAAGTACGTAGAGAGGTGTGGCATAGAGAAGCGAAAACGTTAAGACTTAAACAAATGGATTTGATGAAATTACGCCTGGCCATACAGAAAATGGTCATCAACGCGGAAGTGCCGAGTAATGACCAACAGACGTTATCTATTCGGAGACACAGCAGCCGTTAGAGAAAATAAAACAACCAATAGAATAAAAATTAAATTAAAATGTCCACCCACTGCGCTGCGACAAACTGTCAAGAATTTTCATATCTGTTCGCAAGCCAATATCTGCGTGTGGCGAGGCACTGAAATATCACTCCAACCAACATCCCCAGAATATACAGCACCGTTAAGCAGCTGAAACTGCAGGCCATTTTCAGCTTCCATTAAGGCGTTTATTAAAAGCGGAAATGATACACGTTTTCCCCCAAATTTTGTTTTTATATTCCTGCAGTTAACCAACCGACCCAAGAATAAAGTGTGTGAGAGTAAACAAAAAGGGCGGATGGCTTGCAGGATGTTTGCGGCAAATATGGCGGCATTTCCTGTGTGTGACACATAACACATGGGGACTAATTCGAAGCAGCACCGCACACACAGTAAGTAACACCTAAAGCACAGGCATCATCACACAGCCAAGTAAGAGTAGAGAGAAAGTCTAGTCAGTGACCAAAAATTAGTAATTAAATGCAAGAAAGTTTCGTTTAAAGTTTTAAGGATAAGTAAGTAATAAGTAATAAAAAACTTTCAATTCAAAATGTACCTAAATTTCGAAATCTATTGATTGAACATTTAAATGATTATATAGAAGCTTTCACAACGTCTAAGGTAGTAAGTAGTAACGGCTTCAAAACGAGTAGTTTTAAAAAGTTGAGCGAAGCTATGCTAAGTGACCAAATTATTTTAAACATTGTCGTCAGTGGTTCTAGAAATTGGTTTATTTGTAGGCTCGAAACGTAAACTGAAAAAATTAAAAAAATAATATTATTTTTTGGATTTATTCAATACCGAAAATTTCGGTAAATTCTTTTAAAGCGAAATATCTTCTTTTCAATATTCGATTCTTTTCAAATTACGTACAGCGAAACTGGGAAAAATCAGTGAAAAATACTACTGTATCATACCTGCTCGTATACGAGTTTTACTTCAGATTACTAATCGATTGAAGCGTCGCCACGCGTGTTAGTATTTGAATATAACTCGAAGCGTTACGGGAATCCCACTATGAAATTTGTATTCAGTTTTATACATAGTCTTATATTTAATGACAAAACAAATGTTCCCCAAAAATTTTGAAAAAATTCCCAAAAAATGTTGAACACAAAAAAGAAGAAAATGTCTCCAAAAATTTTGAACAAAACAAAAAAATAAACATTCCCCAAAAATTTTGAAAAAATAAAATTCCCAAAGATTGTTGAACACAAAAGCAAAAATAAATGTCCCTAAAATTTTGAACACAAAAAACACATTTCCCAACAATTTTGAACAAAACAATATATAAAACTTCCCCAAAAATTGTGAAAAAAGTCCCGAAGAATTTGAACACAAAAACAAAAAAATGTCCCCAAAAATTTTAAGCACAAAAAAAATGTCCCAAAAATTAGAAAAAAACAATAAAATAAAAATTCTCCAAAAATTGTGAAAAAAGTCCCAAAAAATTTGAACACAAAAACAAAAAAAAATTACCCCAAAAGTTTTGAACACAAAAAAATTTCCGAAAAATTAAAAAAAAAAACATAAAATAAAAATTCCCAAAAAATTGTGAAAAAAGTCCCGAAAAATTTGAACACAAAAATTGTGAAAAAAGTCCCAAAGAATTTGAACACAAAAACAAAAAAATGACCCCAAAAGTTTTGAACACAAAAAAAATTTCCCAAAAATTAAAAAAAACCACAATAAAATAAAAATTCCTCAAAATTTTTTAAAAAACATCGCAAAGAATTTGAGCACAAAAACAAAAAAAATGCCATAAAAATTTTGAACAAACAAATAAAATAAAAATCCCCAAAAATTAAAAAAAAAAATAAAATTCCCAAAGAATGTTGTACACAAAAGCAAAAAAGAAATGTTCCCAAAAACTTTGAACACAAAATAAAGTTTCACAAAAATTTCTAAAAACAATAAAATAAAAATTTTGAAGAAAAAAATTAAATTATTTTCGAAAGTTGGAATATAATATAATATTATAAATGGTGACTCTATGTTCCTAGTTGGAACTCTAAGAATACAGAAAAAATGTCACCAAAAAACGTTTAACAAAAAAATCAAAGAAAAAAAATGTTCCCAAAAATTTTAAACAAAAAAATCCCTAAAAACCCCGAAAAAAATTTTTTATTAGAATTTTTTTTTTTTATATCTTCTTCTTCATATATAAAAATGAATGTTTGTCTGTATATCCTCGATGAACTCAAAAACTACTGGACCGATTATTATAAAAATTGGTATATATATGTACATATTTTTCCACGTAGAAGGTTTGTAGAATATGCAATGAGCATGTCACTCGCCACCAGGTGGCGCTGCAGAGTAGCAACTTCTGCCCCGTTCAACCCATTTTTTCGAAATAAACAAAATCAATAAAATTATTTAGAATGAATTGAATATTTGTGTACTGATTTTTCTTTAAAGTTATTCTTTTTAAATTTATTTTAGTTGTTGGCGTAGAAACGCGCGCCGCGTACAGCTAATTATGTAATATAATTTATTAATGCCCTATGTTTCAACTTGGAAGCCTAAGAATAAAAAAAAAATTACCACAAAAATTTTGAACAATACAAATTTCCCAAAAATTTATATTAAATAAAAAATAATCAAAACTTTGCAAAATATCGCGCTGCTATGCTCTTCACCCTTGCACTGGCACACAATAAGATTGCATGCTCAGAATTCTTCTAAAAATTTTGAAATCTTTTGAAGAAATCTTCCTGATTTTCTTAATGTTTTACAAACTTTAATTTAAATTATATATTGTTTGTTGTAGTATGAACTATGCAAATTTGTATAAAACATAAAAAAAATTATTATAACTAAAACAAAAAAATTATCTAAAAAATAAAAAATTAAATGAATTAAATAATAAATAAATGACCTGAACTTTGCAACATACGCCACTGCTATTATTTTCATCACAGTTTGTTTGGTTTAGATTCCTTTTGCTCGAAAGCAAGATTTTTAACTTTGACTCTTTGACTCTTTTTACTTGTGGTCATAAATATACCGTTGCAGGTCTTACGAACTTCAAAAGAATATCACAGCAGTTAAACCAAATTTGATTAGTATTTTCAGTCTCTATTAATTGCTGAAATAATAGCTTTTTTCTGTTCCTGACTTTCAAAAAAAGTAACTGCCTTTAAAATTTGCAGTCGACTTTCCAAGAAATTCGATTTACTAAATTGAAATTTCTTTTGTCTGAGTAAACAAAAAAGGCATACGACCCTTCCACATGTTTTTTGTTCTGCGTATGTTGCTTGAACAATGATGCCACTGATTTAATTCAATTAAATTACACTTAATTGAGGCACTTGAAAACGAACGTCGAATTTATTGAAGAAAAGTTAAAAGTAAATTTGTAAAAACTCAGACAAGTAAGCTTTTTCATGGCAGTTGGTAAACTTTATCTATCACATTGTTGTTGTTGTTTGAATTCGCATGCAACGAATAAATGAATAAATACAATCGCATATAACGGAAAAATCAAGGAGAAGGGGTTGTAAATTGGAGATATTTCAACTGGCTTAGTTCTTTGAGTTAATATAAATTTGTAGGTGGTTTGGTGAACATTTTCGCGAAAGAATTCGCCACAACGCGGAAAGAAACTTCAAATTCCAACGCAGAGATCGCCAGAATCGATTGATTAAGAACAATTTGAGCTGTAGCACTCACGGCTGCGATATTTTCGGCACTTCGACCGTTCGTGCGTGGCTTCACTGATTTTGGAACGTTTTACACCGATTTTACTGAATCGAATTTATCTATTATGACGCGCACAGCTTGCCTCAGGTGGAAGATAAATATTGTGACCGAAAATCGAGGTGATTGCTTCTTTGCAGCAAATGCTCACTGATCCAGAGTCCATAGATACAAATTTAAAATTGTTTTTTATTTAACGTAATCTAATTGGTAAAAAACGATGGTTATTCCTTCTGATTTTTATTTCCACTAAACGAATTTCAAATCTAAAACATAGCCATGCGAATTAAGAGTTGCCTTCTTCGTGAAATCTACGCAAAGCGTATTAAAATGGGGCCATTGTCATAGCCTTGACAGACAGCGGCGTTAATCCAGATTACTCGCCCAGTTAATCTGATTAAACTTGTAAAAAATATATAATAAAAAACTAAATAATTGGCGGAGCTCCTTCTAGTTGTGGCACGCGTCTGATGCCGTTCCACAAATGGGGGAATCTTCAGTTTTAAGAAGACTCCGAACGGCAAATGGTTGTTTATGAGGAACTTTTTTAAGGCAGATATTCACTTGGACGTTTGCCATTGCCTGCCAAGGGGCAATCGCTATTAGAAAAAAAGTTGTCTATTATTTCATGTCCATGCACGAACAAGATTCGAACCTACGCACTCCCGAATGGTAGTCACACGCACCAAACCATTTGGCTACGGAGGCCGCCGGATTACGGCTTATTCGATAGTTTTGTTAGTAAAAGATGGGCCGTAGGCAACACATACGGGTATTACCCACCTTGAGACTAAAATTAACTATTTCTTATTCGACCTTAGGTTGACGTTTCGTGTTTAGGTTGACACTGTTGTCTCAGTGTTGACATCTAAAATTGCCCTAATCCGCATAAATTATGAGAATAATGTCTAGTAGTTAATCCGGATTAGTTGCACTTAATTCTTGTAATCGTTCAGAGTTAAGTCGTTAATTTCGATTAATGCCACCAAACCATTCATTTACAGAGGTCATCGGATTACGCGAATTAGACCCATTTTAAAAACGGGAAAGTGAGCTCGAAGTGTCTCTTTTGAACGACGATCACTCCGCTTCGATGTTTTTTAGTAATTTTTCAATTCAGTGCCCCGCTTGTTCCAAAATAATAATTTTTTGCGATGTGTATTTCCCCAGCGCTATTATTTTGATCGCGGGTGTATATGTGTGTGTGAATATTTTTCGCGCACACATTGAATAAGTGCACACCATACACATTTGGCCAATTCGATTTCCCTTCACAATTGCATAGAAAGTGTGTAAAATGTTTAAAGGAAATTCAATTCCTAAGCACTCATAAACAGCAGCCGTACGTCAGCGGCAATTTGGCCATAAACAGTTTTACATGAAAACATAACAAATCGTGTAAGCTACTCGGTCGCCCCCTGCAACGGCAACGGCACCGGACATCGACTAACATAAAAAAGCAAAACACGGCCGAAAGCAAATGATGATCAAGCAACAACAAAACGTCAGCCTTTAATGGAACATTTAGCAAACGAAAATTCGAACTGAGAGGAAAATGCGCTGAGGCGTTCAATTCAGTTCATTTCAGTTCGATTGGATAGAATTGGATGTTTGGCTTTCCACTTTTCATCAAAGGTGATTTGTTGTTTTTATTAGTGATGGTGATAGTGATGCGTTCGATTTAGTGTACATGTTGTTTATTGGTGTTGGTATAGCTGTTGTTGCCATTTAGCAACCAGCATATCGACAGCATTCAAAGCAAGCTGTTGCAAATTAAAAAAAAATTTTTTTTTTGGTTTACCAGCAAGAAAAAATTAGCATTTACAACAACAGCAACATCATGATCTACGAAACTGCACCATCAATAGCGTTGCACAAACAAGCATCCAGTAAAAATACATTCGGCAAAAGTAGCAGCAACACCGGCAGCTGGGCAGCTGAGACATTGGCAGGCAGGAAATTGCTCCGCTTTAAAGAAAAGTGCATGAATATTTATGATTTGCCAATGAATTTACATATTTTGCGATAAAAAGGACACGCTCGTACAGTGGCTGCGACGTTGCATTAACAGTTGCCACATATTCGAAGCGAAAACATGCAAAACATGCGAGAGAGCACCAGAAGGATGATTGAAAATTTGTAAAAATGCACATTTGTGTGTATGTATGTACGTACATATGTATATATGCAGGTATGTATGTATGTATGCATGCATCTATATGTGTGTGTAAGAACAAGTACTTATGAAAGCGCATTTGCCAACGGACGCCGTGAATAGGTGTTAATTGCTTTGCTCCAACTAGTCGCGGAATAACTGGTTGCAACTTTTTGCGAAAATCATTGCAGACTTTGGCTTTTGCATCGAATACATATTCGATTTATTTCTATTTTTTTCTATTTTTACCTATGTCTGATGGTGTGTGTGGAAACTTTTTCACTTTTAAAATAGATTTTCAGCGCAAAACTCTGATGAAGAGCGTTGATTCCCATTTTAATTCACTTTATACGCTGCCTCTAATGGCTTCCACACACGGGCCAGGCCAGATCGAAAGAGTAGGATGGGTGCGGCAGTAGTTCATGCCGCTTAGTTGTGACAATTCCACATGAAAATGCTGGCCGATGGGAGAACGCGATATCAATTCCGATATTCCGGGGTCCCAGTACAAAATTTCGGGTTTTTCGGGATTTTAAATGTGTACAAATCATATAAAATAGACAGAAAAATCTCCTTTTGTAGCAAAAAAAAATAAAAACAAAAAACAATTAAATTAAATTAAAATTTTTTTAGCAAAAATGTATAAAAAAATTTCGGGATTTATACTTGCGGACGAATCATTTGAAATAGAGACAGAAAAATTCCACGTTGTAGAAAAAAAACATTGACTTGAACTTTTTAGCAAAAATGGAGACAAAAGTCTTGGGATTTTCGGTATTTGAAAAGCGTACGAATCATAGGAAATAGGAATAGAAAAATTTCGTTTCGAAAAAAAAAAAAATTACATTGACTTGAACTTTTTCGCAAAACAGGACACAAAAATTTCGGGGGTCTTCCAAACCTCTTTTGTTTCTGCCCCTCTAGTAAGGATTTCGTCTGGCGTAGCTTTAGCTCTTCACTCCTAAGCTTTCCTTGATGATATGTTGCCCCATAGCAAGGAGGAGCTCGTGTTCTATTAATGACAATGCGTCCGCTCCTTCATTCTTAGTTATACCCCTGTGCCCTGGGACCCAATTTAGCTGGATGCGATTGTGCGTTCCTAACATATTCAGTTTCTCGATGCACTCAAGGACCAGTGAGGACTTAATCTCACAGGATGACAGAATCTTGAGTGTCGTCCGACTGTCGCTCAGAATGGCAATTCGCTCAGTTCGGAAATTCCTGCACAAGTTTATGCCTGCACACAGACAGACGGCAGATAGACCTCCGCTTGGAAAATGCTTGGAAAACTACACGCTTGATTCTGAGGTCATATACTCCAGCGCCTATGCCTTCTGGAGTCTTCGAACCATCTGTGTATCAGCGTAGGGTACACTCCTGGAGTTTCCTTTCAAATGCAGCTGTACTCGACTTTATCTTGTCGTTTAGTTCAATGCTGAGCTTCTTTTCGAATCTGACGACTTTGGTGTTGTCACCTTTGGGTAACTGGGTAATTGGTAGCTACAGACTCAGCAATCCCATGTTCTTAGATGACATCACTTTTGCTCTAACGACACCTTCCCTTGGATTTTTCACCAGGCCACCCTTGGCAGATTGCTGAATAACTCAGCGTCAACTCGAGTATCATATCCATCGCAGCTGTAGGGCAGGTCCGCATCGTCCCCGTGATGCACACGCATGTTAAGCGCTGAAGCTTAGTTAGTGCTGCCCGCATTCTCGAGAGAGCGACTCTCGATGCCTAAGCAAGCGCTCCCTATGTTATCATTGGCTTTATTATCAAGATGTACATCCATCTCAGGATCACGTAGGTTGCGTAGATGACCGACCATTGCTGCAGCGCAATTCCCATTCAATCTTGGGCTTTCGCATAAAACATTTTCACTAGCTTCGTATTCAGTACCGGGAATATACAATTCTAGTGGACATCCTACACTGCCATCGATATGCGATGCCATTAATTCGATGCTGGTTGGGTGGTTGGTTAAAGTGGCGATTCTTCCGGAATACAACTAGCGCTTCCGCACCATTTGTTGCCACATCCTCGTTACCAACTTGTTTAACGGTTATTTACAGCATGACTATATCCAGTCTGTGCGGTTTAAGACCCTTATTAGGTTGTTGACGTCTACGCCAGACAGTTGCTCGAGACTCTCGAACAGCGGTTTGCTCAGGGTTAATATTCTGTCCTTCCATCGAGCAGGGCATTCACAGAGGAAATGGAAGATTGTTTCCTTTTTCTCCGGTTGCTTACAACTGTGACAGTATGCTGCTTGTCCTCCAACAGACCAGAAGCTAGTTATGACTGCCGTAAGTCTGCAGGTGTCCCGTCGTTTCATGTTTATTAATGTCAACGATTGCTTGAGGTTGTAGGTAGGCCATCACGTTCTGCTAATTTTGCATTTCGTCTGGTCTTTCCATCTACAATCCGCGATTGGAGGTATTTTAGGGAAATTGTATTCTTAACTGCACCTAATGGTGTGAGTACCGATTCTGCAAGAGCGTTATTCATGGCAGATCCCCCTCTTGTTGGTTCATCTGTTTTTTCGTTACCTTCAATGTTCCGGTGTCCCGGGACCCAGATTAAGGTTACTTTATGGTTTTCACTCAAGTTGGTTAGCCTATTCCTACTTTGCTCCACCACTTTAGAGGTTGTTGTAGCCGAACTCAGTGCCTGGATTGCAGCTTGGCTATCCGAAAGAATAGCGATATTGCCCTTAAAAGAGGGATCTGCGATTAGTAGCCTACAAGCTTCCCCAATTGCCAGTACTTCCGCCTGGAAGACACTGCTGGTATTAGGGAGACGCACCGATTTCTCCATTTTACTGCCATCTGTCTATGTAGTGTCGAAGTTGTTTAGTAAGAATCCCTTATTCCATTCTTCCTTTGATGGAAAGAGAGTGGCAAAATTCCTATTGAATGTTACCGTCGGGACGATGTTCTCAGTCCTCACCGAGATTAACTGTGTTTGTCGCAATAATAGACTGGCATGACCATAAGTTTTTTCTTTTCAGCGACCCGCTTCATTTAACCTAAATGCACTCATGGCTGCTGTCTTCTTAATATGTAGGTCTATTGGAATAACGTGTGCCAGTGCATTGAGAGTTTCTCTAAGACATGATCTGATTGCACCGATCGTTTATGCACAGGCCGATCTTTGTATTCTGCCGAGTAACTTAGTATTGTACTCTCTCTCTAGAGCTTTCCATCACCAAACTATTGAACCATACGATAACATAGGTAGTGTAACCGCCTTATATAGCCATAATGTATGCTTAGATTGACGACCCCATCTTCTTCCAAGCATACGTTTACAGCCTTATAAAGCGATTTCTGCTTTCCTTACCCGTTCTTCGACGTTTAATTTCCAGCTAAGTTTGGAGTCCAGAATTACCCCTAAGTACTTTGCACTGGGTGAAAGTTTGAGAGTTTGTCCGTTAATATTTGGTAGGGTAAAAGTTGGTACCTTATATGTGGTGGTGAAAAGCAAAAGTTATGTTTTATTCACTAACAATTTTATGGCAACTCTATTCTTTCCAGAGCCTACGGAAAGTGCTACAGATGTTACCGACAAAAACTGAGTACTGTATTACACAATTAAAGCTGTTTTATCAGTTAATCTCCACTATTTTTGTAGCCATCATAGATCATTTCTTTTCTCATCCAGCTTTATTGAATTTGTTACCATTTCCAGTATCTGTATTTTCTATTTATACACTGCCTATTGTTAAAGAGTAGTAGTTGCACATTTTCGATAGCTTTGACTTTTCTAAAATGCAAATTTTCCAAATGAATAGGACCAACCACAAACAGATAGCCGCCAATTGGGGCTTGTTCATATTGACCGTACACAGACCCCACCCCAGCCGAAATCAGTCGCGCTCGCCAGCAGTCTTGAGCTTTTATTACATTCTTGCATGCAAATTGCAAATATCCTTGAAGCGTAGATAATCTCGCTGAAGCAAGCGGGCAATGTCGATGACGATGAACGCCCACTGTGGCAATTGCATTTGGCAATTGCTAGAGCTGGAAAGTGGCTTTAGAATTACTGTGTGCCACAAAAAAGCAAGCCTAAATGCGCTCCCTAGGTGATTTGCTGTGGCAAGAAATATTTTGTTTTTTGCTTTTGCTTGCTTTCCACTTCTTACCCTTCATTATTCTGTCTTTTTTATCTTAGGAATGCGTGCAATATTTGCCATATACCAATGCCCATTTCCGTCAGCTAATATTCGAATTCTGTTTCATCTTCCAGCGCGAATGTGCTTCGCTTCAAAATATGCTCCACTATGCCGCTATTACTCCACTTTCTCATTACAATACAATTTGCTGCGTTCTTTGCCCCTCCGTTATTCAATTGACGCAGCATAAGGTGAAGAACTTAGTATCCCTTACGGCTATAGGTCTTTGGCGTGAGCCTGCGATGCTGTGCATTTGATAGTGGAGCATATCGAATGGCCAAGCGCGCGTTGCCATGCCAGGCCGTTCGTTGTGCTGCCGTTTTGGAGGTTAGCAAAATGCAACGGAATAAGGCTAAGCAAATGTTGACGTTGGGTGCTGCAACCGTTCGATGCCTGCCGTTTCATCGGCTGCATCGGTGCACCAACCGTGCCTTCCTTCATGCATACGAAATTTTATTTTTATTGCACATTTTCGTGCTGCAGCGTTTGCTCTTCTAATCTCCAAGGCGATTGCATATTGGCTTTCTATTTTCTCCACTATCCCACCTCTCCCTTGCAAGTTTAGCATTTACACGGATAAAGAGGAAGGGTCGCCGCCTAATTCTATTTGCTGGTTCTTTTTAAAATGATAATAAACAAATAAGTAAATAAATGTAAAAGTTCGGATGGGACCGAATCTTATATACCCGGTGCATGTTTTTACGGCAATGCCACAGTCATATCAGAATTAGTGATTGTTCGATACCAACTTGACATCGATATTTTTACTTGTTTCTGGTATTGGTACAGAGTGCCGAGGATGTGAGTAAATATTGGTGAAAAGTATTGCGTAACATGGCTAAGAAAACAGCTCTGAAAATGCTTTAATTCACGAGTGGAGCGCCATAAATATAGTAAAATCTCCAGAGGATTGCTGTTATCAAAGCCAAGAGCGAACCTACTAAATATTCATGTTTTTACCACTAATTATTTATTTGTACTGATTTATTGCAAAAATATCAGTGCTTTACTTTCTAATACGAAAAATTCAGTAATAGACGCACTGTGGCCATCTGTTGCACCGGAGCTTTTCCGACTACTTCAGGCCCGGCATTAGATGATCTGATTGGTTTACCACCACTTGATGCTTTCATTCAAGGAGAGGCCTTCAAAGCCATCTGCAGGCTGAAACACAATGGGAACTGGTACGGCCCCTGTCCGGCATTGGAAAACAGAGAAGGCATGAACTTCGATCCCACGATTCTCTCCATGCCCCTTGACTTCATGCCATCAAGAGTCGTACTTGAAAAGAGATACAGTGTAGTGCTGCCAGAGGCTCAGTTGTGGTTAAACTCAGAAAATGAGCCCGGCAAACACTGTTTTCGCATTTTCATGGATGGCTCTAGGACCGAGCATGGCTCCAGCAGGACAAAATTGCACTTTGCTCTTGGAATGCATGCATCTTTGTTTGAGGCGGAGGAGTATGTTGTTCAAGAAGCGATGAACTTTGTTGTGGAAAACCGATGGAAAGGCCCATCTATATGGGTCTGCAGCGACAGCCAAGCTGCGCTTATGACCTAAGACAGCTCCCAACTACATCAGCGGTAGTCGAGTCCTGTAAATCCAGGCTGAACTATGTCGGTAGACATAATAGCCTGATGCTAACATGGGCCCCCGGACACGTGGATATCCTTAGCCGGGCTGTGCTCTGAGGCCAACTTCTTTGGCCCAGAGCCCGTTTTGCCCCTCCCTTCTGCGGCCATCAAAGCCACGGTTAGCAAATGGGTTACTACAACCCACAAGCGAGCTTGGCAGGCTGAAAGAGGCTGGAGATGGACTAAACTGATGTTACCTGTCATGTACGATCGACTGTCGCCACCTCTCCTGTCATTAAGCAGAAGGGAGTGCAGACGGCTGGTTGGACTGATGACGGGCAAAGCACATGGAAAGGGTGGGCATATCAGACAGTGCACTCTGCTGCCCAGCTTGTAAAGAAGAGGATGAGACGGCGGACCACTTCCTGTGCGTCTGCCCCGCCTTCGCTCGAATCAGGTTTGAGGTCCTAGACACTGATGTGTTCAGAAGCGACCACCTTGGATCCTTGGCACCGATAGATCTTCGAAGACTGGGTAGAT
The DNA here is from genome assembly GCF_028408465.1 of Anastrepha ludens. NCBI lineage: Eukaryota > Metazoa > Arthropoda > Insecta > Diptera > Tephritidae > Anastrepha > Anastrepha ludens. Next base: position 32,195,307 of record NC_071502.1, read on the forward strand.
GTAAAGAAAATTAAAAGGGAATCCAAGTGTAGTACAATGGACTTAATTAATGTCTGAGTGCTGCACTTGCTAGTTTTCCCGACAAAAAAAAAAAAAAAAAAAAAAATTGGGTGCCTTATATTTTTGGCCAAGGCTGAATTTTTATATTTTCGAAAATTAACGTTATAGATTGAGTTGAGATGTCTCTCTGTCTGTTCGAATTATACTTTGCACAGTTAGACGGTCTAACGGACAGACAGGCACGGCTACTTCGAATCCTCTCATCAGTGTGAATATTTTGGTTGCAAACCCAAGTCCACGGCTGCTCAGCGGTATAAAAAAGGCACTTCTATGGCTTCTGTATTCGGTCCACCACTTCAGATCTCCGTTATATATTTTTTAAATATTTTCAATTTTACGCCACACGTGGTTCCACATACACACATATACACACATACTATTGGCGAAAGACGAACAAAAGAATGGCGCCGAAACAATTTTTTACACTTCATTAATATGCAACGAATGCGTTTAGTTTCCACGCACCCCTCCGCGGCGGCACGCCTGCATTCGATTACTGCTTCGATGCAGCCAAGAAGAAGGTATTTTTCGTTTACTCATTTCAAAGCAAATATGTATTATGTATGGTATATTACATATGCATGTACGTATGTTTGCGTATGCATTCATAATTCTTGGCCTCGCCGCGCATTCGCATTCCCTGAGCATCCCTGACAGTGAATACTCACATATTGTCATTGTCATAACCGCATTTGTTGTATCACTGTTAGGTTCACGGCCTTTCACGTCACTTTGCGCTTTGCTCTTTATTTATTTCATGCCATTTGTCATGTTGCATTGTGCTGGCAATCTGTGGCGAGATTTCGTTTTGCATTTTTTATTTTGCCGCAGTTTGGTAAGAAATTCGCTTCCAATATTGACATCGATGTCAGTGGTTCGAATTTTTTTCTTCAATAAATGTTTCAGTAGACTTATTTTGCTTTTCCAGTCACAATATTTTGCCATTTATGATATCTTCTTAGCTGCGAGGTTAATAGAAATGTGAAAGAACGTCGCCGGAAAATCGATTACATCAGTTCTGTGACCGGCAGTGCATCGCATAACGAAATTATTGTAACGGTTTTTAATAGCGCTGTTAGAAAGAAAGTCCATCTAGAATTGCAGCCGAATAGTTGCATGCGATCTATCTTCAATCTCAGTAAATGGAGAATTTAATCGGGATTTGTCTTATGAAATGCCATCTGCTAGCCGCTAAAGGTGCAATTAGTGGCGACGCAACCATAACCATAGCAATCAACTGTTCTGATCAAACAAACGAGTATGGGCATCATATCAAAGTCGTTCGGTTGCTGATCGGTATTGTCACAGGACAGGTATTATCACGGATAGCACTAAGCACCTTCTCTGTGAGTGTCCTGCCTTTGCTAGAGCAAGGCTACGAAGTCGTGAGAATGAGTAATATTCGTTCTCTAAACTGGAGGATATTTACAGATTTGCCAAAGAATCTGAAAATTCTCAGAGGCCTAACTACCTTTGTCTCTGTCTCTATTCTTTCCTATCTCTTTTTCTGATACTTTTCTCCTTTCCTCCTTGACTATCTACCCTCTTTCCAGAGCTCTAATTACAATGGGCTTTTTAGCCTGAGTGGTTTTGGAGCCACCAAATTTCTTGGTGCTCCTTGACTCGACCTATTCAAATTTGAACTTCAATTTCATGGCCATCATTGTAAACGACTGTAGGTGCCGCACCATAACGCCGTAGCCATAACCGTAGCCGTATGTGTCTATTAAATTTTGGTTTATCCGCGTAACCGTAAGCAGCTGCGGCATACTTTACATTTATTTTGATATTTGCGATAAAAATTTGAATACTGGAAATGAACGACGAAAAATTAATTGACTTAGTGGAAAATTATCCGTGTTTTTATGACAAAATGCAAATATTGTCATTAAATCTATTCCCATATTAGCTGTTTATAGATACGACATGGCTAATTGCAGCTTAAGTCAGTGTTTCACTAGTGGCTTATTAATTGTTTGGGTAGGTTTGGAGGATGGTTCCATGTGTAGAAGTCCACGCAAGTGGGGAAAGTTACTGATCGCCATTCACTTGGGAATGGCCAGGACGATTCTTCTGCATATGATTCAAGCAGCTCACAACGGCCGGGATTAGCCCACGTATCCTCTGGGTAGCTTCCGAACACCCGTTCGGGAGTGAGCTAACGTGAGAAGGCGAAACATTCCAGGATAGCTGGTTGTGCGTTGGGTTTGGGACCCGCCACTTAAAAATCCCCCCCAATGAAAATAATTACAAAGCCTCGGATGAGAACTGCCTTTACTGATGACGACCCCTGCAAACGAAATAAGGAATATGATTTGAGGGCATGCACCTGGAATGTCCGGTCCCTTAATGGGGAAGGTGCCTCTGCCCGGCTGGTTGATGTCCTCGTGAGAGTAAAGGCTGACATCACTGCCATCCAAGAGATGCGATGGACGGGGCAAGGTAAGAAAACCATAGGACCTTGCGACGTCTACTACAGCTGCCATGTAAAGGAGCGCAAATTCGGTGTCGGATTTGTTGTGGGAGAGAGACTTCGTCGCCAAGTACTGTCGTTCACTCCGGTGGACGAGCGTCTCGCAACAATCCGCATCGAAGCCCAATTTTTTAACATATCGCTAATTTGCGCCCACGCCCCGACGGAAGAGAAGGACGATGCGACCAAAGATTCTTTCTATGAGCGCCTGGAACGCTCCTATGAGCGCTGCCCCCGCCACGACATAAAAATCGTGCTTGGCGACTTCAACGCCAGGGTGGGCAAGGAGGGAATTTTTGGTCCCACAGTCGGAAAATTCAGCCTGCACAACGAAACATCCGGTAACGGACAGAGGCTGATCGACTTCGCCGGGGCCCGAAACATGGTAGTCTGCAGCACCAGATTCCAGCATAAGAAGATTCACCAAGCCACCTGGCTGTCTCCTGATCGAAAAACACGAAACCAGATCGATCATGTTGTGATAGATGGAAGACACGCTTCTAGTGTATTAGATGTACGTACGATCCGAGGACCCAACATCGACTCGGATCATTACCTTGTTGCAGCCAAATTGCGCACCCGCCTCTGTGCAGGAAAAAACGTGCATCTACCTACGCAAAGAATGTTCGACATCGAAAAGCTGCAATCACAACAGACAGCCAGAAGATTCGCCACTCGACTCTCACTCCTGCTCTCAGAGAGTACTGCCCAACAAACCGGCATCCACGAACAATGGAGCAACATTTCTCGTTCTCTACGTACCGCCGCCGAAGAAGAAATCGGTTTCCGGCGAGCCCGAAAAACCAATTGGTACGACGAGGAATGTCATGCTGCCGCAGAAAGAAAGGATGCCGCCTATAGAGCCACGCTGCGATCGGGCGCAACGCGAGCCATGTGGGATCGCTACAGAGAGCTGAAAAAGGAAGAGAGACGTATTATCCGACAGAAGAAACGAGAGGCCGAAATACGTGAGTGCGAGGAGCTTGAGATGCTGGCCAATAGGAACAACGCCCGAAAATTCTACCAGAAAGTTCGGCGGCTTACAGAAGGTTTTAAGACCGGGGCGTTTTCCTGTAAGAACAAAGACGGCGATCTGGTGACTGACGTACAGAGTAATCTTAAATTATGGAGGGAACACTTCTCGAACCTGTTAAACGGGGACAGCTGCGCATGTCATAGAGAATGTGAAGATCCCGATACCCCAATCGTTGACGACGGAATTGTCGTTCCGTTACCCGACCATGACGAGGTGAGAATAGCAATATCACGGCTAAAGAACAACAAAGCCGCGGGCGCCGACGGACTGCCGGCTGAGCTATTCAAACATGGCGGCGAGGAGCTGGTAAGGTGCATGCATCAGCTTCTATGCAAAATATGGTCGGATGAAAGCATGCCTGCCGATTGGAATTTAAGTGTGCTCTGCCCAATCCATAAGAAGGGCGATCCTGCAATTTGTGCCAATTACCGCGGGATTAGTCTTCTAAATATCGCCTATAAGGTTCTAGCGAGCGTATTGTGTGAAAGGCTGAAGCCCACCGTCAACCAACTGATTGGACCTTATCAGTGTGGCTTCAGACCTGGAAAGTCTACCATCGACCAAATATTCTCAATACGCCAAATCTTGGAAAATACCCATGAAAGGAGAATCGACACACACCATCTTTTCGTCGACTTCAAAGCTGCATTCGACAGTACGGAAAGGAGTTACCTGTATGCCGCGATGTCTGAATTTGGTATCCCCGCAAAACTAATACGGCTATGTAAGATGACGTTGCTCAACACCAGCAGCGCCGTCAGAATTGGGAAGGACCTCTCCGAGCCGTTTGATACCAAACGAGGCTTCAGACAGGGTGACTCGCTGTCGTGTGACTTCTTTAACCTGATGTTGGAGAGCATCGTACGAGCCGCAGAACTTAATCGCTCAGGCACAATATTTTATAAGAGCGTACAATTGTTTGCGTATGCCGATGATATTGACATCATCGGCCTTAACAACCGCGCTGTTAGTTCTGCCTTCTCCAAACTGGATAAAGAGGCAAAGCGAATGGGTCTGGTGGTGAACGAGGACAAAACGAAGTACCTCCTGTCTTCAAACAAACAGTCGGGGCACTCGCGTATCGGCACTCACGTCACTGTAGACAGTTATAATTTCGAGGTTGTAAAAGACTTCGTCTATTTAGGAACCAGCATTAACACCGATAACAATGTCAGCCTTGAAATCCAACGTAGAATCTCTCTTGCCAACAAGTGCTACTTTGGACTAAGTAGGCAACTGAGCAGTAAAGTCCTCTCTCGACGAACAAAACTAACACTCTACAAGACTCTCATCATGCCCGTCCTAACGTATGGCGCAGAAGCTTGGACGATGACAACATCCGATGAAGCGACGCTTGGGGTGTTCGAGAGAAAGATTCTGCGTAAGATTTTTGGACCTTTGCACTTTGGCAATGGCGAATACCGCAGACGATGGAACGATGAGCTGTATGGGCTTTACGACGACATAGACATAGCGCAGCGAATAAAGATCCAGCGGCTACGTTGGCTGGGTCATGTCGTCCGAATGGATACAAACGCTCCGGCTTTGAAAGTATTCGATGCGGTACCAGCTGGTGGTAGCAGAGGAAGAGGGCGGCCTCCTCTGCGTTGGAAAGATCAGGTGGAGAAGGACTTGGCTTCACTTGGTGTGTCCAACTGGCGCCGGTTAGCACGAGAAAGAAACGACTGGCGCGCTTTGCTAAACTCGGCCAAAATCGCGTAAGCGGTTATAGCGCCAATTAAGAAGAAGAAGGTTTGGGATTTGAAGTACCTTTTTAGAAGATTTTTAATGAATATTCTGGCAGATCTCGCTCGTGGAAAGAAGTGCATTTACTCAGACTGAAACGCTTGGTTGCCAACATCCGAAAATTATGATAACGTTAGCCGCTTTAACTTCAACACCGGATTGCTACGGTCCCTCATATCAGAATCATTTCTAGCTTCTTAGATTTTGACTGTGCCATCACTGTTGACAGTTATGATTTTGAAGTGGTAAGAGATTTCGTTTATTAAGAACCAGCATTAGGTTAAAAATAAAAATAAATAAATAATTGGCGCGTGCACTTCTGTTAGGTGTTTGGCCTCCACAAGTGGAGGGATCTATATCCGAACGGCAAATGTTTTTTTATGAGGAGGTTTTCCAAGGCAGAAATACACGCGGAGGTTTGCCATTGCCAGCCGGGGGGCGAACGCTATTAGAAAACACATTTTCCATTATTTGATGTTCATGCACGGAGATTCGAACGTACGCACTTGCGAATACAAGTCACGCACCAACTCATTCAGCTAAGGCGGTCGCCGATCAGTATTGAGTTAGGCTGATCTGAATAGATCTCGCACAGGCCACAAGGGTGCGAAGTGTTCTTGGACTCGGAGCAGTGTTGTTAGAGTCGTGTTAAACTTAGTTCGTAATACATATCTTAGTTTTATAAACAGTTTATACTTTTGTCTGCAACATCCTTAAGAGATGCAAAGTGCAACGACCTCAGGCAGCTGTAGCGAGTTCTACTTAGAGCAGGGCAGTGGCAAGAGAACCACCATTCTTCTTCTTCTTAATTGGCGCGATAACCGCTTTCGCGATTTTGGCCGAGTTTAACAAAGCGCGAGTCGTTTCTTTCTCGTGCTAACCGGCGCCAATTGGACACACCAAGTGAAGCCAAGTCCTTCTCCAGAGGATACGTGGGCTAATCCCGGACGCTGTGAGCTGCTTGAACCATATGCAGAAGAATCGTCCTGGCCACTCCCAAGTGAATGGCGATCAGTAACTTTCCTCACTTGCGCGAACTTCTACACATGGAATCAGAACCACCATTAACACCAATAATAATGCCAGGCTTGAATCCAACGGACTAAGTAGGAAATTGAGTAGTATAGTCCTCTCTCGGCGAACAAATATCTATCATCATATCCCACCTGTTACATGGCGCAGAAGCTAACACGATGATAGCATTCAATGAGGCGGCTCTTAGATAGCTCGAAAGAAATTTTTATGAACCTTTGCACGTTGGCGACGGCGAGTATCGCAGGCGATCAAAACTATGAGCTGTATGAGCTTTACGGCGACATAGACATAGCGCAGCGAATAAAGATCCAGCGGCTACGTTAGATGGGCCATATCGTCAGAATGGATACAAACGCCCCGGCTCTGAAAGCATTCGATGCGGTACCAGCTGGTGGTAGTGAAAGAAGAGGAAGACCTCCTCTGCGTTGGAAAGATCAGGTGGAGAAGGACTTGGCTTCACTTCAAAGAAACGACTGACGCGCTTTTTTAAACTCGGCCGAAATCGCTTAAGTGATTATCGCGCAAATCGAGCACAAGAAGAAATGGAAAGAAGAAAATAACACCATAATATTGCTAACTTTAAAATGAAAATGAAATGAAAAATCACTTTCGGCAATGTGTGCGGCTTTGGTTTGAGCGTTCGCAACTAAGTAGGAATCAAGTAGCGGTCACGTCTAAGTACTGTACATATTTCCATTGCCTTCCTCCAAAGTCTTTTGCGAGTGTTTTATTCTGCCACAACAAGAAGTTTTTCTAACAAATATTTTCTAATTTACACCTTATTCCCCGATGTCCGCTTTCCACTTTCTTCCACAATCAAATTCCCTCCTTCATTCGTGGAACTACCCAAAGCAGTTTGCCAACAGCACAAAAAACAATGCAAACTCAAGAGATTTGGGAATTTTCAAATTGACACAAATTGGATAAGTCAATGTGTTGTTTGCCTTGGAAAGTTCTTGGGAATTTTTCTGCCTCTTTTTACATCATAAAAATTGATTTTCAACATCTAATTTATATGCACATTACCGAATGTCTTCGCAGCGCCTAATTGGACAAAATACCGATAGGGAAAATAAATTGAATGAGAAAATAAGAGAAAAACAGAGTACGTGCAGATACTTCAGCTTGTAGCAAAATCGTAATCTAAAGGCAAAAGATGACAAAATAGGAAACAACAAACGGAATGTGACGAGACTCCAACGCAATGTGGCAGCGACGTGAATGTCTGAATGAAGCTGCTGGAGTTCGAATACTTATCCAGATGCAGTTGCATGGATGCAAAAGAAAATCCAATTTAAGCAATCCATGATGGTGGAAAAAATGATTGGAATGCATGAATATATAAGTTTGTATTAACAAGATAAACTACAGTAAATTTTCCAGATATGGAAGAGAAATGAGCAGGCGAAGTAGCAGGCGGAGTCGTTGCTTGATTCCATGAAAAAATATACCTACATACTGGGTGGTTGGGTGGCAAGGAACGTACAATGCCCATAATGATAATCTCCGTTTGGCATTTGGCATTTTTTGCCGCTTTAAGATTTTGTTTGATGGTGATGAAAGAGATTCAGAGCGATGAATTACCTGCAAAGAGAAGAAAAGAGAGAAAATTTAGTAAAAATTCCAAAAAATATATATAAGTTAGGTTTAGAAGCAAAATATTTAAAAGCAAGATCTGGAGATGCACATACAGCTGTGTGCAAAATAATAGTAGCGCAGCGTGGTAACAAGTTTGAAAGATTTTTTTTATTAAAATTTGATTTCTTCGTGTTTTTGTAAAAGTATAGCGGCGATTTTGGCTTTCTCTCGCTTTTATGATGTTCGTTGGCTTTAAGAAGGCATTCGATACAATTCCACGAGACGAAATATGGCTAACGTTGAGTAGGAAGGGAGTTCCCGCTAAGATATGCCGCCTCATCAGAGCCCTTTATGAGAACTCCGAACTCACAGCGCTTCACAATGGCAATATCAGCGACCCATTCATCACCAACGCAGGCGTAAGGCAAGATTGTCCCCTGTCGCCTCTCCTCTACGCCATCGTCCTAGACCACGTCATTAGCCAATTGATTCTGAACAAACGATGCACCGAATGGAGTTTAACGAGGCATCTTGAGGACCTGGACTTCGCCGATGACATCTGCCTCCTCTCTCACAAACATGACGTGACTGACGTCGCCAAGTCCAAGGCTATGAGAGTCAACCACAACAAAGCAAGACCTATACTGGCTAATGGATGCCCGGTGGAATTTGTCGAAAGCTTCTGCTACCTCGGCTGCACTCTCACGACAAACGATGAAGATATCAACTGCAGGCTAAACAAAGTAAGGGCGGCATTTGGGCGACTGCAGTTTGTAGCTCATTAAATTTCAAGTCAAAGTATGAAGTCGCTTAAAAATCTCGTTGATTTTTGAAAATTTTCTCTACCATACCCCGTTGAGAATTTCCTTTCATATAAAGCACATATTTGAAGTGGCCAACTACGGATCAGCGGTCACCTCACAGGGATCAGAGCCAATAATCGTTCGGTTGATGGTCGGTATTATTACAGGACACAACCCATGGGATCAGCATATGACCACCATTGGAATCATAGAGGACCCGATTTGCCTAATTACTTTTGAGGAGGCGGATATCACTGAGCACTTTCTCTGTGAGTGCCCTGCCTTTGCTAAAGCAAGGCTTCGAAGTTTGGGTTTCGATATCATGAGGAGGGGTAAAATTCGATATTTTCAGATTTGCCAAAGAATATGGAAAATTCTTACAAGACTAGCTATATCTCTCTGTCTCTATTCTACACTATTTTCTTATCTGCTACTTATCTCCTTTCCTCCTTGACTATCTACCCTTTTACTTTCCAGAGCTTTGAATTCAATGGGCTTCTTAGCTTGAGTGTTTTAGGCTCGCTTTTTCTAAATTTCAACTTCAATGTGATAGAAGCTAATTATACATATAACATTTCAATAAAAAAAATTTAATAATAATAATAATAATAATAAAAATAATAATAAAAAAAAAAAATAATAAAAAAAAGTAATAAAAAAAATTAAATAAAAAAAGTATGCATACAACATTTCAAAAACAAAAAAATAATAAAAGAGAAAAAAAAAAAAAAAATAAAAAAACAAAAAAAAAATTTTTTTTTTAAATTATACTACATACAGGTGCTCGAAAACGTGAACGCTCTAAAGCGTGAACACCCCAAAACGTGAACAGACATTTTTGTGAAAAAATTTCTGGTGAAAATGAGTTCCAAAAAACCCGTGTGCTTGACATTAAAACAAAAGCAAAGAAATATAATGTTGCTTAATCAACAATTTGTAACATTAAAGCGAAAAAGCGAGTGATTTTAAAATGCGTAAACAACACGTATTGTGGATGTTAGAGTTGCCCAAAATGGAGAGAGCTCTTTATCGTTGGTTTATCCGAATGCGAGACAAAAACTGCATGCAAAATTTAAAGAAAATGAAGCAAACTTCTTCGCTAGTGATGGATCTCCAAGGACTCAAGAAGAAGAATATCAGGTGAAAAACTGTCTTCGCAACCTAAGCTAGTGGATGCGTTTAAAGAAAAACTTAAAGCTAAAATGACCGAATTGGTGTTGTGCAACGATCAGTTATATAATGCTGATGAGTCGAGGTTATTCTGGAGACTTTTGCCAGAAAAAACGTACGCGTCAAGTTTGGAGAAGAGAGCCCCAGGGGTAAAGTTCGAGAAGCAGCGAATCACGTTTTTATGCTGTTCAAACGCCACTGGATCCCACAAGCTTAAGGCGAAGAATAAACTTTTAGTGTCCCACCGACTATAAGAGCTCGAAATCCGCCTGGATGGCGTCGGCTATTTTCAAGCAATGGTTTCATGAGTCATTTGTTCCACAGGTGAATATTCCTTTTAAGTTTTGTCCGATTTTTAAGGTTAACTGGTTGTTTTTTAAGGATACATCGTTTTTAAAGGAGAAAACCCTACCAATTAAAGCTCTCCTCCTAATCGACAACGCTTCTTCGCACTCAAATGAATCTGAACTGACAACGGAGAATGGGCAAATTTCGGCAATGTTTATGCCACCAAACGTTACTCCCCTCATTCAACCGATGGATCAGAATGCATTAAAAATCACTAAGTTGCATTACAGAAACAGCCTTCTAGCTTCAATAGCAGCGACAAAGTCCGATTTGCTCGAGTCGTTGAAAAAAATTAGCTTAAAAACAGCTATAAATCTTTTGGATGCGGCTTAGCAACATTAGCTAAGTGCTGGAACAGTATTCTAAATTTTGCGGTAAACTCTGATGATCCCGAAGATAATATTCCTTTGGCAGTTTTAAAAGAAAAAAGGGAAGCTGAGCTTCGCACCTTGATGAGCAACACCGTCGATCTCCTTAGTAGCTTAAATCCTGAGGTTCGTTCGTGTTCGCAGATATGCTCAACGATATGTATGTATGTGGGTTATTGAAAAAACTTTTATATATTAAACATTTCAGATTGAATTCACTTTACCAGCCATTCATGAATGGAACGAAGATATCGAGGAGAGCAATGCAGATAACGATCATCAACAAGAGGACGAATCCGATGATGACAGCGTATTAGAGCAAGTGGAGAAAATTGAGCCGACTGAAGCAGTTGAAATTTTCAACAAGGCGCTGGGCTGGTCATGAAGACGTCGATCAAAATGATATGGGCTTCAAATTTTAGAAAACCAGAACATAAAAAAAGATGACTGATTTTTTTAAATAAAACCATCGTATGACTTAATTTTCAATTAATATGTAACGAAATACAACCCGACCTAATAAAAGTGTGTTAAAAAAGAACAAAATGTGAATTTAAATGTGAAAAAATATATTTACTTAGTCTTTTTGGGCATTCCAAAACGTGAACACTTTTGTTAACGTGAATTGCCTTGGTTTGAATTAGTTCACGTTATCGAGCGTGCGTTGTATAACATTTCAATAAAAAAAAAGAAAAACAATTAAAGCAAAAAAAAAAATTTTTTTTTTTTTTATTTATAAATCGTTCTACGGATTAAAATGCATAATACCGCCCACAAAAAAAAAAAGTCGACACGAATTTTTAGTCACTTTTATACCAAGCCAATATTATGCCAAAATTTATTAGAAAAAAAAGTTTGAAATTTTGCTGAACATTTTTTGAGCTTTTTTAAATTTTTTGAAAAGTGTGAAACTTTGAGTTATGTGGTTTTTGTAGTAATATGAATTTAATAAGTAATAAACGAATAGTCAAAACTTTGCATTGGGCCGCGTTGCTATTATTGTGAACACAGGCGAACATACACACATACACACTACATGAAATATATTTAACATTGAAAAGCTGTAAGGATATGAAAGCCAAATATTTAAGTAATTTTTCTCTAACATTCTCAGGCTTGTCACAAAGCTCACATACGGCAACAATTTTAATCAATTTTTGCCTACAACAAAGTAACCATGATTTAATTTTTCTCAGGCGCGAATGATTAACGATACGAAGCGTCCAAACACATCTGGCTAACGGACACAATCAACTCGGCTGCTTTGATAATTTGTCAAAATACCCTTCAGTTTGACGGGAAATCGCCAGACGCTATTGTTCAGTTCCATTTGGAATGAACGGAGAAATTTAATGAGTTACTAAGTAACGGAAAAACTTGTGCGATGAAAGAGAAAATATTTATTTTGTCGTCACTAAATCAAATATTAAAGCGATCGATAAGCGCGAAAAACTTATGATTCGCTAGAGGCGTGAAATTTTTCACACACACACACACACACAAACAATGGCACAAATAACTTGGCAATAGATAGGCAATGCAATCTGAATCAGTGGCTTCGCATAAAATGCACGTCTGCACTTTGAATTTGCGTCTGCGCCAGCCGCCGGCGGCCAAGCACCAACACGTCGACAATAACAGCATTGCTGACGTCGGCATACAGCCAGTGAAAGCGAAATTAAGGCGATTAAAGCCCAACAAAAACAAAAAAAAAACTTGAAAGGAAGAGCGATGTGTTGACGAGGCGCGAAAGCAAATGCGCCAGGTGGAGTCAAGTCAAATAATTCATAAGAAACTAATCTGCGAGTGTTTGATAACAACAAATGCAGCAGCAAGCGGTTCAATTGCTTTTAGTGCATTTCTTTTGATGGCGCACAACACAACATTTTCGCGCTTTCTGTCAAAATCGCTTGCAACACTCCACCGCATCCGCAGCGCTGCAAGACATTCCTCCATGCAGCTCCTACGATATCTCGACACTGCCAGCTGCTAGCTGAGCCACTTCTGCGCCACCGCCAAGCGACTGATGTATGAGTTCAGATCAACGCAAATTACCGTAATTTACCATCACATCCTATTTTCCACCGCCGACTGTGCAGCATACCGACTGATTGTCCGCATACATTCACTCACTCACTCACTCACTCTGCCACTTTACGGATGGACCACAGCCTGTCTTCTCAGAGAACCGGTCGATTTTTCCAATGGATAGCGCGCAAACACCGATAATCAGTCATCAATCTACGGCGGGCTACGTTTGTGCCATTCATTTGCTTAATGTTTGTAGCTTTCTTGGCGAAGAAGACGCAAAGAGCCAACATTGGCTGCTTGAAGATATTAAATATCTTGTGCGTTTAGGTACTTTGCTCTGGCAAAACTTCAAATTTCACTGATAACTGATTTGCACTTAACGGTTTTGGATGAAAAATGACGAGTGGGTATTCTGGAAGAAAGTTCAGTGGAAGGAAATGAAAAGATGAACATTTATTAGCTTTACTTCTCTACACGGAATTGGTTAAAGTCAAAGCGAGACATTCTGACTTGCAAATATTATATGTAAGTGCCGGTTTCCAAATGGACTTTAATGTGAAAAGTTCAATCAACAAAAATTTCTATTTTCTCAGCTCTTCTTCCCGATAAAGAACTAAATATTTATCCTGCAAAATGTCTACTCGAGTATAAAAAAAGGGCGTCTACATTTCTACACGCACAGCGTACAAATTTTTTACTCAGCATTCGCTTCGAATGGTTTACGCGGGTAGCGCAACTTCTGCGTCAGTGGTAAAAATAGTAAATGTTGCCTGTAGCCATTAAGAGGCGCAATTCAAGACGCACAATTGCATTATAGCTGCTCATATCAATAAATTTTCAACTTGTTGCAAGTTGCATCGTCTACGCAACAAACTACTCTTAATGGAGACGCTCTGCCGTGCAGCGCAAAAAAAAAATAATAATAAACGAGCAAAGGCACTGAAACGAATGCAATCAAAGTGAGCATTTACGCACTTTAAATTGTTGCTAATATATAATAAATGAGAATTTATTATGGCCGCATTTATTGCGCTCATTCGTTTTTTCTTTCATTTCATTTTTTTATTTGTTTTTCTTCGTCTTCGGGACAAACGCATTACGAAAAATTTATTGATCAACTTTTGAAAAGGTCGTAATTTCTTTACTTAAACGAAATCGATCAAGAAGAGTTCTTGTCCATTCCATTCTACACATCGATGCCGGAAATATGTTAAAAAAGGAGATGCGTAAAGTTAAAGTAGAACATTCATTTAAGAAATTATTTTTTAGAGAAGGCGAATTTTCATCTCGCTGGAATGGAAAATCCATGAGCAAATACTGTATCCTGCCTTGTGATTTTTAGAGCTGAGGCATTTCTACGACAAACTGGGCGCCGAACAAATTTAGAAGAGCTGCCGAGACATCTCACCCAATTCGCTACAAATTGAATAACCACCACTCTGTGCGAGCTATAGCTGAGCTACGACCCGAATTCAGCGCAAATTTGCTGTAAACCTTTATAAAAAAAAAACAATTCAAGAATGTAATTTGTGTGGAAGAACATCATCGCACGAGAACAGTGTTTGTAAAACGGCGTTAGTCGCTATTTACGAATATTTCAGTAGGAATACTCAACCACTACAACCACAGCATGGAAGAATCACATGGCGTGAATCACAGCCAAAAAAAATATCCAAAAATTAACGGTATTTGGAGTCACTTGAAACTTGCACTTTGTTCTGCTAAAATGCAATAGGCTACAAAACTGCGTATCTAGAAAAATTCTAAAATATCTGGTTGACAACCTGAAATTTGTGATGAGATTTTAAAGAATTTCGTACGAAGCTTGAAAATTGAATTTTTTGAATTTTGAATTGAATCAATATACCACAAACTTAATAGTAGTCTCATGAAGTTTTACAAAATATAGGTGAAAATTTAGTTTTTCATTTTCTTCTTGATTGGCGCGCTAACCGCTTACGCGATTTAGGCCGAGTTTAACTAAGTCGTTTCTTTATTGTGTTAACCACCGCCAGTTGGGCACACCAAATGAAGCCAAGTCTTTCTCCAACTGATCTTTCCAACGCAGAGGAGGACTTTATCTTTCTCTGCTACCACTAGCTGGTACTGCATGGAATACTTTCAAAATGGAGGATGGTTCCATATGTATTTGATTGTTCGGAAAGTAACTTCGTTTTTTTTGTAGATATATCGAGCTTCGAGGTTAAACTCAGGCCTTTCAGGTGGTCATAAACAGTTGAGTTCGATAAATTTAACCTCTCACCGATCTCACGTGTTGTTATTCTCCGGTTTGCATCAACTAACGCCTTGATCGCGTCTTTATCAGCCTCAACCGGCCTTCCAGAACGTGGTGCATCTTCGACATCAAAATTGCCGGATCGAAATTTTGCAAACCAGATCTGGTACTGGCGTATTGTCAACAAATCTTCTCCATACACACCAGTTAATTTCTTTCTGGCTTGAACTGTATTTTTACCTTTTCTGTAGTAAAAAAGTAAAATATGGCGAAAATGCTGCTTATTGCTCTCCATATTTAAAAGGACCAAAAAGTACTGCATAAAATCAATGGAACTTATTCACACACAAGCCTTTCTATATCAGCTGTCAAAACATATAATGACAATGCGACTTAGGTGTGAAGTTAGTTGTGAAAAAATACATTTAAATCTTCTGTCGGGGAAAAGCGAAATTACTCTCCGAACAACCTAATAGAAGTCCACGCAGGTGAGGAAGTACCTGATCGCCATTCACTTGGGAGCGGCCAGGACGATTCTTCTGCATACGGTCCAAGCAGCTCACAATTTCTGGGCTTCGCCCAAGTATCTGCTGGGTAACTTCCGAACATCCGTTTGAGCGCCAGCTAATGTGAGAAGGTGTGGCAAATATAGGAAATCTGGTTGTGCGCTATTTTTGGAACCTGTCACATAAAAATCTCCCCCCAATGAAAACGAAAACAAAGCCTCGGATGATACCTGCCTACACTGATGAAGACCACTGCAAAAATGTAGTTCCCAGAACCCTATTATAGCATTTAAAACACATGCTTTGTGAAAATATATATCATCAATAAAAAATTATATAAATGCGAGGTGGCGCAAAATTAATCACCCTACCGCAAGATTTACAATTTTTGCAAATGGCGTCTTATGTCAATCATATTTGACACGAGTAGACAGCTGCAGTAAACAAACATACAAGCCATGGAGCGTTCCCACGACACGCGGTTCTACGTAGCCGAAACGACCCGGACTTAAATCTGTCCAAGGACTGTCACTTGAGCAGCATTCCTCGTACAGGTATAGAAAATGCTTATGCTGCTATAAGCAATGGAGGGTGTAAAGGTCAAAATATAAATTCCCATCACTTAACCCTTCGTTGGGCACCCGGGTCGGGCCAGACTGACCCTTTCGACTGTGGATGTGAATTTAACATATTTCTATTATAGCTAACGACTAGAGCTTCATAAAATTTAAATTCCTATCGATTTGCCAATATAAACTTTTAATAAGGAGCTTCGAACTGGACCAAAAAAATTTCCCAACCAAAAGTTTTAAAAAAGGTGTCCAACGGAGGGTTAAGCCTGCTATAGTATATCCGCACGTGTAGCAAAAAAGTATAAGAGCTCTGATGTCTAAATCTTTGCCCGACGAGAGCAGGCCAGCTAAGAAGAATCTGCTGAGATGATCCCACCTCGTCCTCCAGGCAGCTTCTGCAGAAAGGACTTGAAACAATCCCCAAAGTCTCACCTCATGGCCACCTAAAAGACAATTCCCCGTAAGGATACCCACAAAATTCGAGAGCTGTGCCTTTTTTAGGCTCACAAGTTCTTTCGAGCGCCTCCAATCACCCCGTGGCCACAAGGATACCGCGACTATGCACTTTTACGCACTAGCCCAACGAGCGCTGAGTTGACGCGAGACCCAACTTTCTAGGAGTAAACCACAAGTTCTCAAGGGAACTCCAATCCACCATTTTTGCGATTAAACCATACCCAGGCCCACTGTTCTACTTACCTTATCAGCCCAGCAGGACAGGTGTGGGCTTCTGTAACTATCTTTTTCGTAAAGCGACCATCCCGCCCTAATGTAGATATATTTATAAGCACTTAACCTTGTATTTAATTCCCACCGCTGCAGAGCATTGCAACTTTTTTTGTATACCTACATGCACATGCCCTTGCAGGACATTCTTAAGCTCTTTTTCTATCCTGCTCCAATGAACTCAGTCGCACAAACATAAACGACACCCAACCACTGGCGGCGTGACTTTAGCAAAAACGTTTATTTTACTCTGCTAGCGAAGCTCATATTTACACCCATCACCTACCAAACTCCTAGCAGCTTCACTTTCCATATATACACACATATACATACATACATACGATTACATTATTTTGGTTTGCGCGCCAACGAGTCCGAGCAATTTCTGCCCGGCAGACGATTAAGTTGCTAAAGCAACGGAACGGTCAACGCGACACACTCAGTTATCTGCTACTGTGAACGGACCCTTCGCCAAAGCGCTGTCAGAATGTTCGCAAATACAATTACTCCTGTCTGGCATCACTATTATACTTTCATAATACTCTGTGTCTCTCGCGCCACCAGTTTTCTGACACACCCTCCAGGCTGCACCTTCGACTACAATCCCCAGCGCACTTACACGGGCATATGTGCACATGCAAATATTTATACAAATGCAAGTACATAAACTCACCCACCTACACAAATTCGTTTATTACTCCTATAGTAAGGGGGTTCTCTCTCCTCTCCATCTAATGAAGGCGTCAATTTGCCTGTTAAAGGGCAGACATGAGCGAGCAGCGAGTGAGAACATCATTGCATAGCCACATACCTTTACTTTATACATGTGTATGTACCTGGGCGATTCCTGTGCTATCACTTTTGTTGTTATCATGTAACGGTTGATTGAATTTGTGTGTGCGACGTTGGTGTGAGTTTAATACAGCGAACGTGAAATGTCTGCGTCTTAAAGATCCAATTAGTTCATATGGAATAAATTCGTTTGAAAAATTTTCACAGCTCAGTAGATGGATAAAAATGGATTCTTCAATTTCTGGTTAGTGAACATCTGCCACCTAACATCGGTCGTATAATCAAAGGCGACGATTTTTATTTGTATAAAAAGTAAAAAAGTCTATCCTCTTGATCTGTCTGTTAAAAATGTAGTAAGTAGGTAGTGTGAGATCCGGCCGCCGTAGCCGAATGGGTTGGTGCGTGATTACCATTCGGAATTCACAGAGAGGTCGTTGGTTCGAATCTCGGTGAAGGCAAAATTAATAAAAACATTTTTCTAATAGCGGTCGCCCCTCGGCAGGCAATGGCAAACCTCCGAGTGTATTTCTGCCATGAAAAAGCTCCTCATAAAAATATCTGCCGTTCGGAGTCGGCTTGAAACCGTAGGTCCCTCCATTTGTGGAACAACATCAAGACGCACACCACAAATAGGAGGAGGAGCTCGGCCAAACACCTACCAGAAGTGTACGCGCCAATTATTTATTTTTTTTTAGGTAGTGTGAGATCAGCAGCAGTTAAGCCACTACATTCAGTCAACGTGATTCAGGTTGATGTCACTACTTCTATATCCTATATGAACAGCTTAGCAACTTTCACTTTGTCTGGAAGAAAAAAAAAATTCCCAAAAACCAACGGTATTTTGTAGTGACTTGAAATTTGCGCTAAAATTCAATGGGCTCTAAAACTGCGTAACCAGAAAATTAAAAAAAAAATTTGGTTAAAAAGTTTAAAGTTTTGATGAAATTCTGATTTCTTTTTTTACAAAGTTTGACACTATACGTGATTAAGCGAGATATCGCTGTGCTATCGGTCAGAAAATGTCCTGATTTCATAAGCTTCGCTAAGGAATATCGAAATTAGTTTTCTCAAGTAGCGAAGGGGAGTCACTCACCTCCTTAATAATTCGAAAACTAAAGGTTAGGTTAAATGGCTTCCCTTACGAGGGCTCCACTTGGACAAAAAAGTAAAATTTATCCATTGTGAGACCATACAGCGGGAAGGGTTGAGTACAGAAAAGGGGTAGGAACCAGACATAATCCAGGGCTGGGATTAGAGGATTTGAGGATGACGACCAACGAGTGAGTGGCGATTTACGTCTGTGTTATCCGCTTCAAGCTGCTGATAAATTTCACCAGATGTGTAGCCGCTGGTGTAGCGAAAAAGTGAGAGCCCAGATGATTAAACCTTGGCCCGACGAAAGCAGGGCAGCTGAGAAGAAGGTGCTGAGATGGTTTCAACTCGCCCTTCAGACAGTTTCTGCAGAAAGGGCTTGACGCAATGCCAAGCCTCACCGTATAACACCTATAGGACAGTGCCCGGTGAGGTTACCTACCAAATTCGAGAGCTGTGGCTTTGTTAGCCTTAGAAGTTCTCTCAAACGGACAGAAGGACCTCGCGACTTTGCGCGTTTGCCCACTAGCCCAGCGCTCGTTGAGTTCACGCGAGGCTCATCTTTCCAGTAGCAGACCACAAGTTCTTAAGGGAACTCCAATCCTCTCATATTGTGATAAAGCCGTCTCAAGGGTTACCTGTCTGGGAGACAGGGTTATCTCCCGAGAAATTGGGAGCATGGATGCCTCACGAGCTTAACAAAGAAAAACAAAGAAAGTCGCCTTCAAACTGCTTCTCAGCATCTCGCCCGCCATCGAGCAACACGCGGTCATAAACAGCGCTTTTTGTACCGAATCGTCACGGAAGATGAGAAATGGTGCCTATACATCAATATGAAACAAAGAAAGAAGTGGGTGGCTCCAGGAGATACGCCAAAGCCGAGACTCAAGCCGGAGCTTCATCCAACTCAGATCATTATATGTGTTTGCTGGAACTGGGAGCGAATATGGCACTGAGAAATGCTCGAAAAGAATGCCACGGTCAACAAAGAGCTCTACATTGCCCAGCTACACCGCGTGAATGAGGCTATTCGACTGAAAAGACCTGATCGACATGGTCAAACCATACTCCTTTACGTCAGCGCCAGGCTTCTTGCTGCACAAGTCGTAAAAGTCGAACTCCCAGAGCTCGAATGGGTGCTCCTTCAGCATCCGCCGTATTCTCCGGACCTTGCACCGACCGATTACCAACTTTTCCGCTCCCTGTCAAACCATATGAAGGATGTTACCTTCGATATCGAAAGAGGCCCTTAAAAACTGGCTCAACAGCTTCTTTGTTACCACACCAGGCGATTTTTGGCAGAAGGGCATCAACATATTGGTCGAGAAGTGGGAAGAGGTTGTAAACAGCAACGGCGAATAAATAATTGATTAACTTATTGATATAATTATTGTTTTTCTTTTTCAAATAAAAGTCTTTGGTAAAAACGCTACGTACGAGCTTATGCCTCAGAGAGTGAAGTGAAATCCTATAGCCCCCAGTCTGGAAATGAAAACTAAGTGATTAAACTTATCAAATGCTCTTGAAAAGTCTGTGTACACAACGTCAACTCGAACTTCATTAGATGCAAATTTTTTGGAAGTGTTTTTTTTTTTTTTTTTAAATTTTAAATTTGGTATAAAGTTTGAAAGTTCGATAAAGAATGAACAATAGTTTGTAAAAAAATAAAAATTCAATCAAAAATTCTGGTCCGAAAAAGCATTGCAAACATTAAAACCAATAAATCATCATGCACGCAGTTATGCTCGCCACTGTACATGTCTATGTATGCATACTCGTATATGTATGGTCATACATCTACATGGGTGGAGTTCGTTTCACACCCGAACGCTTCGAAAACAAGTAAATAAAACTAACTGCTTGCAAACGGGTGAAATTGGATGCTCTACGATATCATCAGCGGCGTTGAGCAGTTAAAAGGTCAATGAGTTCGCATGGAATTTTTTTATTTTCATTATTTCATTGCAATCCAAGCAAAATAACAACAATTACCAACATTAAACTATTACTACTATAGCAAAGTAGTAGTGCTTTAAATATCATAAAGAAATTCTTTAAATTGTCTACCTTTACGTTCATTCAACTCACATGAAGTGCAAACATTTTAATTTTTTTTTTTCATTTAAATCAACGCATTTCAAATTAACCCCCACAAATTCATTCTTCCAGGTAATCTCGAAAGCACTCGGAAATGTGCAGAGTTTCTGCTGCCATCAACAATTCACGCCAACATATCAACTACAAACGCATTAATTTCATTGAAACTCGAGCAGAAAATGCTGTAGTGCGTTCACTTCCCCCCGACCACTCTGCGACTTTCATGCCAAAATTGAATGCCCAGCCACCCATTTTTGCTGCCCATTTCGTTTCGTTTGTTGTGTTTTTGAAATATTGCGGCTTCAGACTAATTTATGAGTTTGCGAAAGTGTAACAGGCGCATTTGAGCCCAGCTGAGCTTGCACAGTTGCCTAGAAAATGCCGGGAAGGAATAAATGGTGGCAATAGAAATGTTTACTGTCAAGTTGGGGGGAGGAGGGGAGAGAAATGGTTGGGTAAAAGTTTTTTAGAAAAGCAGTAGCAGTGGCAGTAGCAAACAGTTAAGTGTAGGTGAGTGAAAATGTGAAATCACAGGCACATACACTTGTGCGCACAATAATAGCAGTGTGGCCTTTTCGAAGGATTTGATAATTTCTTAATTTTTTATTTGTTTTTTATATAGTACGAGTATATTTATAGTTCAAACTGCAGCAAAAAACCAAATAACTTATAGTTGAACATTTTTTAAAACTTTTTGGAAAATTCAATAAATTTTTAGAAAAATTTCAAAATTTTTGGAAAAATTCTGAAATAACGGTGCCATGCATTTTCCTCGATATACAGAATTATCGAAAGCGTTTTAGAGGGAAAAATGCAGAAGAACGCCAGCAATAAAAAAAAATTTAAAAAATCAGCGCGATTTTTAAGTCACCTTAAACTTGGGTCTTATTATACAAAAAGTCAATTAGCTGCACATTCAGAATTTTTGCAAAAATCCTGACTAAAAATTTTACAAATTTTGTTGATTTTAAATTTTTTTGTTTAATTATAAGTTTTTTAATTTTTTTTTTTTTAATTTTATTTATATTAAATTTGGTTTGAAACTTTGAGTTTTATATGTTGTTTGTTGTACTCGTAGTATGAACTATTTTTTTTTAAAACGTAAAAATAAAACAAAAAAAATTTAAAAAATGTTCACCAAAAATTTTGCTGAATTTTTTTTTTATTTTACAATTTTTTGTTTTTAATCTTTATTTTTTAAATTTTATTTCTATTAAATTTAGTTTGGAACTTTGAGTTTTATATGTTTTTTTGTTGTAATATAGTATGAACTATTTTTTATTAAAACGTAAAAATAAAAATAAAATTTAAAAAACTCCTGACTAAAAAGGTTGAAATTTTGTTGACGTTTTTGAAACTTTATAATTGTTTGGTTGAACTTAAAGTTTTTTTTACATTCTCCTTTTAATTTTATTTATATTAATGTTAATTTGGAAAAGTTGAGTTATAAGTTTTAAAGTATGAATTTTTTTTGATTTCTTTTTTTAATTTATTACAATTTTTTTTTAATCTCAAGTTTTTTTTTTAACTATTAATTTTTCTTTATTTATTTCTTTTAATGTTAAACAAATTTAGTTTGGAACTTTGAGTAACAGTTTTTAAGGTTTGAGGTTTGTTTTGAATTTTTTTTAATTTTATTACTGTTTTTGTTGAGATTTTTGTAATTTTGTTTTCTGTTAACTTTATTTTTATTAAATTTAGTTTGGAATTTTGAGTTATATGTTTTTTGTTATAGTATGAACTATTTATTTATTAAAACGTAAAAAAAATTTAAAATCCTGACTAAAAAGTTTGAAATTTTGTTGTTGTTTTTTTGAAATTTTATATGTTTTTTTTGTTGAATTTTAAGTTTTTTTAGTTTTTCCTTTTAATTTCATTTATATTAAATTTAATTTGGAAAAGTCGAGTTTTAAGTTTTAAAGTTTTAAATTTTGTTGAGTTGCTCTTTAGTTTTATTACTATTTTTTTAATTTTAAGTTTTTTGCAATTTTTTTCTTTTTTACTTTTTGTTTTTTTTTTTTTGTAATGTTTAATATAAATAAATTTAGCTTGGAACTTTTAGTAACATTTTTTTGTTGTAGTATGAACTATTTTGTTATTAAAACGTAAAAAAATAAAAAAAAAATTAAAAAATATTGTAAAAAAAAATATTTAAAAATAAAAAAAAAATTTAAAAATAAAGAAATCCTGATTAAAAAGTTTGAAATTTCGTTGATTTTTTTTTATTTGATAATTTGTGTTTTGTTAAATTTTAAGTTATTTTACTTTTTTTCATGTTCTTTATATTTAATTCATTTTGGAACTTTGAGTATTATTTTTTAAAGTTTGAAATTTTGTTGAAATTTTTAAATTATAATACTGTTTTTTTTTAATTTCAGCTGTTTTTTAATTTTTATATTACTTTATGTTTTATTTTTAATTTGGTTATATTAAATTTAATTTGCAGCTTTTTCTTAATATTTTTTGTCGTTGTTGTATGACATGCACTTTTATAAAAAAATAGAAAAAAATTTATTAAAAGTAAGAAAATAGTCAAAACTTTGCAACCTGCCACGCCGCATTTATTGTGCACACAGGTGTATGTCTGTATGTGAATCTAGAAAAGTACCACCCACTTCTATAGTCTGCGTACCGCCGACCGGCGAGCAAAAATCTGCTGTGCGAAAATGTAAAAAGTTGTGGAGGGGAGTGGAGAGCCCGTCAACGCAGCAAATCAAAAAGCTACTCCAAGTTTTACTCCACGGCACACCACAAATGTATGTTTGTAGGCGTGCTTATGCGCCTGTGCGCTTGTGCAAGTATACAGTTCACTTTGTTGTTGCAGAAAATCGGAGTTTATTAAGTTTGATTTGGCATGCGGTAGGATAAACGCTGCGCAAATGGCCTTTGAAGTGGTGCAGCCTTGCAGAAGCAAAACGGAAAGGGGAAAACTCCCATAATAAACTGGTGACTTATGCGCAGGCGAGCAAAAAAGATTTTGTTTCATGCCAGATTTTTTTTGTTTTTTGTGAAAATCACCAAAACTCAAGCGCTGAATTGCACTTTTCGAATTGCAATTCAAATAAAAGTAATTCGAGCAAAGCTGGTAGAAAAATGAATCAGTAACAATGAATGGAGAGTCAATCATAGCCAAGGTTGATATTCGTGCAACAATGCGAGAGAAATTAAAAAGCAAAAGCATAGAAAAAATTGTATTGCTGGAAAATATTAAAAAACAAAAACAATTCTGATGACTTTGAAGGCGAATGAAAACTTTGCAGGAGATGGATAAAAGCAAGAGCAAATGACAAACGCAAAGGATCGGGAGGCATTTTTTGGTGCACAGCACAGCGCTGGATTGATTATGCCGCAAAGAAAACAATGAAGTGACGAAATAGGGCTTACTTAATATGAAAAGCAAACATTATTAAGAAATAAGGGTAAAATATAAAAAGTATTTTGGAGTACAAAATAGAAAAACTGTTTGTAAAATGCATTTTAAAATACAAACCCCAAATATTTTTCCGAAAACAATTTTAATACCCGCATTGCACTTCTGGAGTTTTCACATCGCCCGCCATATTCACCTGACCTAACATCTTCCGTTTACACTACTCAGCACATTTCCAACTAATGCCAATTAGTTATGTATGGTAACAAAAATACATTTTTATTCAAGTTAAAAAAAAAAAACATTATTTTTTATAAAAAAAAAACATAATTTTTTCTAGTAAAAAAAAAACATTATTTTTTATAAAAAAATATTTTTTAAAAACCAAAAATATTTTTATACAAAAAAAAATTTCTTATTAAAATATTAAAATAATTTTGTATTTGTAACTTATAAAACAAAATTCTATTTTTAATTTCGAAATAATTTTTATTTTTAATTTCCGAAAAAACTTGTTTATTTTTAATTTCAATTTTTATGTGCGCAAATCATTAATTTTATTTCTATAAAAAAAATGGTTTTCGAATAATTAATTTATTATTCGAATAATTTTTTATTACAAAAAAAGGATAATAATTTTTATATAAAAATATTTTCTATTTTTAATACCGAAAAAAAAAACAATATATTTTTTGTTTTTAATTTCCAAAAAAATGTTTTTAATTTCCAAAAAAAAGAAATGTTTTTAATTTCCAAAACAAACAAAACAAATTATTTTTAATTTTGATATTTATGTGCGGAAATCTTTCAATTTATTTCTATAAAAAAAAATTTATAAAAAATAGTTTACGATATAAAAAAAGAATATTTTTTTATTAAAAGAAAATAATTTATTTAAAAAAACAATTTTAATAATTTAATTTAATTTTTTTCCTAATTGTTTACTTTCAAAAAAATTATAATTTTGTATTTTTAATAAAAAAACAATGTTCTACTTTCCAAAAATCAAAACAAATTGCATATTTAATTTTGAAAGAAACAAATTATTTTTAATTCCGATTTTTATGTGCGGAAAATATTCATTTTATTTGTATATATTTTTTTTAATTGAAAATGTAGGAATCATAGCAACCCATGATTGTAAGAATCATAGTTTGCCATGTACATGTTGTTTAATCGTTATTCTTAGTTTTCATATGTACAGTTAGTTGAAATAAAGCCACCGTAGCATTTACACGTGCGTTTCCTTTTTTCCGGATATATAAAGGTAATATAACCTTCCAGAAAATAATAATTTTTTACTTGAAAAAAAAAAAAAATTTATTTTTTATTTTCCAAAAAAACAAAAAAAAAATATTTTGTATTTTTAATTTATTTTAGAATTTAAAATGCGGAAATCAATTATTTTTTTGTATTTTTAATTTATTTTAGAATTTAAAATGCGGAAATCAATTATTTTTTTCTATAACAAAAAATAATAATAAGTTTTTATAAAAAATAATAACTTTTTGTTGGAAATAATATTTTTTTATAAAAAGAAAAGATTTTATATGATAACAATAATTTATTATTTAATTGTTGATGTAAAAAATAATAAAACAAAAAAATAATTAATAATAATAATTACGAAAAAAAATATTATTTTTAATCTCGATTTTTATGTGCAGAACTCATTCATTTTAGTTCTATAAAAAAAATAATTCTTTATTTAAAAAACAGTCTTTTATACATAAAAAAAATAGTTTTTTCTATACAAAAAAAAACATTAATAATTTATTAAAAACAAAAAAAAAACGTTTTGTATTCTGTTGTATAATTTCCAAACAAAAAAATATTTGCTATCTGTAATTTTCAAAAACAAAAAAAATGTGTTTTAAATTTCCAAAAATAAAAAAAATATATTTTTAATTTCGACATATATAATATATATAAAAATAATAAGAGAAAGATAGTTAAAAAAATTTCTTTAAAAACATAATTTTTTTATTTTTAAATAATAGTCTTTTATTTCCAAACAACATATTTGGTAGTTTTAATTAAAAAAAAAAAAAAAACAACAAAAAAAATTATTTTTCATTTCAATTGCTATGTGCGGAATTCATTCATTTTAATTTTATAACAAAAAAAATACTTTATGAAAAAGAGTCTTTTCTATACATAAAATATTTTGTTATGTTAAAAATAATAATTTATAAAAAAAAAACCATAAAAAAAATAGTTCTGTACTTTCAATTTCCAAACAAAAAAAAAAAATATTTTCTATTTATAATTTTCAAAAACAAAAATTTTGTGTTTTTAATTTTCAAAAAAAAAAAAAATTATTTTTAATTTCCAAAAAAAAAAAAACTTAAAAAATTTATTTTTTTATTTTTAATTTCGAATTTAATGTGCAGAAATCATTAATTTTATTTCTACAAAAAATTGGCAATAGGAACTTACATTTACATCGCAGAGTGTTGCGCCCACAAAAAAACAAAAATCACAAATTTGCTCACAGAATCAAACTTCGAAACCCAATAAAAACGAATGATTTGCGACGCGTTATACCAACACTACACGAAACTCAAATGCCATACGAGTAAACAGTGGAGCTACAGAGAAACTAAACAGGATATGCGCAACAGCTATAAAAGGGCAACACTAAAGGATTAAGTTGCATGTGTGTAGGTAAATCAGTACCCGTAGAATAATGCGGCGAGTGTACACGTGTTGGAAATAGAAAACGTGATTTTACTTAAAATTCGGCATCAAGTTGATGTGAGTCTCAAATTACCGTAAAGTAGTAAACACAAAGAACCAGCACTATTGTACTTATAGTTTGCGTGTAGGAGTGAAAAAATCGAAGTGCTGTTTTGCTGTGTGAAGTGTGTAAAGTGGAGTGGATTGTAGGATCGTTTCGTGGTAATCGTAATCTTAATTCTAACACACATCGGCACTTGAGTGCTGCCTACCCGTAGCCGAGGAATAGGTGGAAAACCAAAGACCCTTGCCATTCATTTGGTTTGGTAATACAATGCCAATAGTGGCAAAAAAAAAAAAAATAAATTAAGAAGTAAATAAGAACAAGAATAGATGTTAAATAAAAAAAAATAAGAAAAAAATGCGCACAATGAGCGCAAAAAGTTCCCAAGCCTAAGGCGTTTTTTACGACCAGCCAACCACTTCACAATGGGCACTCACAACAAGCAACTCGCAACTCATTCACACGCACACGCACACAAGTGCACACAGAGCGCACTCGGCTATTGTCGAAACTATGTATGAAGGCTCGCACAAAAGGACATTTTGCATACAAATGAAGATATTTCCTAAACTAAGTAGAATATTTATATTCGAATTTGTATTCGAGTTGTTGCCGGTGTGCGAAATTGATGTTTGCCTGATGGCTGTGTCATCGATACGGCTTCAACCTGTTGGTTGGCAAAAATGTAGATGCTTAAAGTAATGGTAATGTTAGCGATTGTATTGTGTCGCTGATGGTGCCTACGTTGGCATAAAAGGCACCTGCAGCAACAAAGCCGATTCACCATCTGTTGAAGAATGGCATAAATAGAGGTAAATAATGAGCGGGGCAGCAATAAGAATAGAACCACCTCTCTGCCTAACTGACACTCCCTCTCTCTCTCTCTCTCTCTCGGCAATCCACATCGTTTGTTCCCCACAATTCATTTACATTCCCTATAAAGGACGTAGAGGTGTCCAAACAAAGGGAACAAATAAGGGGGAGTGGGCGAGAACAAAAAAAAAAAAAAGTGCAAAAAGGATACACTCGCGCAGCTAAAGACAAACGACGCTTGTTGCATACGAATTACCAAGAAATTTATTGCAATTCTCAAGAAGGAATAAAAAATCTGAAATAAAATATAAAACAAAATGAATGCATACAAAAAGACTTGAAAAATAGGTAAAGTGGGGACAAACAAAGGGCGAGCACAGCAAAGTAGATGAGCACTCAAAAGAAGCAGCAATTCATATGAAGCCACATCGCATAAAAGCCGTCGAAAAAGCATCGCTGAAAGCGTCTAAATTGCATAAAATGTGGCCCAAAGAGACTGAGCAAACGGGCGCGTATGCGACAAAAGGCATAACACAACAAACAAATATGACAAGCCATAGAACAAACAGCCAAGAGCGTTGCTAATAACAATAATAATAATGGCAATAATAATGAAGCCAAGCGCGCTAATAAAAAACACAGCACAGATAACAGCGACTTGCAGCAGTGGCATGGAGTAAATGAGTGTGACGCCGCCAGGGAGGAGTTGCACGAGAAAAAACAAAAGGAAGAAGCTGCTCTAAAAGCACTGTGCCAGCACCAACGAAGCAACCGCATCGAATTGTGCAACGGATGCGTTGAGCCGCTGACTTCTGTCACTTTTTTCCGTTGCCAGTTTATCGCATGTCTGCAAATTTCGCTGCAAGTCTGTGCGGTTGTCATAATGCGCCATTACCACTTTGGCAGTCATTGCCAGAGTCAACTCCAGCGTCACTAATACGATTGCCACAGTCATTGTTGTTGGTGCGTTTTAGTTTCTTGGCAGAGCTCTGTTTCGTCGTTTTTCTGTTTCTGCACTACGCCTGCTGCTGATGCATGTGATTGACAGCTGTAGTAAGCACGGCTGAGCGGCCTGCAAATGAGCAAATGAGCCATCGCGCCGCCATCGCTTTCAGCTGCATTGCCTTGGCGATTATGTCGATTGCGATTGCGCTTTTCTTGGTATTCCAGACGACGCATATCATCAACACAAGCAAATAGGGTGACGCGCCGCCAACTTAGCAAATAGATTGTGAAGCGTTCGTCTTCGTCGCATTTATCTTCATAAAATTTATTTAAGCTGCACAGTTGTGCTGGTAACCGGCTTGCTTGCGGCCCTTAGGTGTTCTGGTGAGATTAATTTTGGATGTTGAGCAGATGAGTACAGTAATTTTCCAAACTGTCAACAACTTCCGTTTTTTCGCTAGTGTAAATTAGTGTCAAATATATTAAATGTTAAAAAATATAAACATAAGACGTCACTTTATAATCTTTAGGGATTTCGTAAGAAGCTCCTATCGGCGAATGCTGCTGCGCAAGTTTTTAGATAAATATCATAAATTAACAAAAAAAAAAAAAAAATTTAATTAAAAAACAACAATACGATATACAAAAATTATAAAAAATAAAAATAAAAAATATAATAAAAAAATGAAATTATAAGTTTGCATAAATATTCAATCCTAAAAATTATGGTATCGACTTTTTTAAAGAAAAAAGGTATTTTCTTAATATCTAAATTCTAATATTGTAGTATAAAATGCACTTTTTAAACACTTTTTTTAAGAAATGTTTTTTATTAGAATAGATTTTTTTTCTTTTCAGTGAAATATTTTAAATATTTTCAAACATTTTAGCATATTTTTTATTATTCAGAATATAAAATGCTTTAAAATTTTTTTTTTATTTGTTTGACCAAATTTTTGGTGGAAATTTTTTTTTTATTATTTTTGAACCCCCACAGATTTTTCTTACTTGTTGCAGTGAAATATCTTCGAATTTTTTCAAACATTTTAGCATTTTTTTATTGTATTATTCAGGATAAAAAATACTTAAAAATATTTTTTTTGGCCAAATTTCGGGGGAAAAAATTTTATTTTATTATTTTTATTATTTATTAGGTCGACGTAACCTAACTTTTTGCAGTGAAATATTTTCGATTCTTTTTCAATAAAAACTTTTTTAAATTCTTTGGAAAAATAACATTTTAAAAATTTGTTTTTGTTTAGAACAAATTATTCTTTAATTCTTCAAAATTTTATGGAAAACAAAATTTTTTGTTATTTAAAAAAAAAAACACCTTCTCAGATTTTTTCTTATTTTTTCCAGTGAAATATTTTCAAATATTTTTAACATTTAAATATTTTTGTTTTAATTATTTAGTCATATATAAATATTTATCCATATATAAAATATGCCTTAAATATTTTTTATTTTTACAAAATTTTTAGGGGAAACACTTTTCTGGTTATGCTTGAAAAACATCCTTTCAGATATTTTCTTATTTATTAAACTCATTTTGTTTAGAAAAATTCATTCTTTATTGTCCACAATTTTCGGAAAAAACGTGTTTTTTTGTTTAATTTTTTCTAAAAAACTCCCGTCAGGTTTTTTCTTATTTTTTGCAGTAAAATATTTTCGATTCTTTTGAATATTAAAATATTTCTTGGGATTTGGAAAAAATATACTTTTTAAACAAGAACAGTGACAAGAAAAAAAATTTTTTTCCACAAAAAATATAATTTTTTTACAGAGACAAATATTGGTTTTAAAACGTGTACTTTACGTAACAGAAGTGAAACTTTCAAGGCAGACAAAGAAAGAGGGAGAGACCCGAGAGAGAATGAGAGAGAGAGAGAGAGAGAGAGAGAGAGAGAGATAAAGAGTATATATCTAAATAAATTCACAACATTTGCAGAGAATACAAATAGACAAACTTTATAAAAAACGGAGAAGGGTAGACCGGTGTAGGTAAACACCGGATATAAGCCGTGGCAACAACGCGCACTACTCCGAGAGTTTATCACCCGCACAAACGCAGCGATTTCAGGACCGCAGCAAGGGCACAAATTACCGCAAGGCAATACCATTAAAACCGACGCCGGAATGGATAGCACTTTATAGTACGCACTAGCCAGGAAACGGAAATAAACGCCAAAAAGTAGGCACCAAAATAGATTTCCCACAAGTTTGCACCAACAAACAAGCGCCAAAAAGTAGGCAGTGTTATTTCTCACAAGAATTTAGCACCCCAAGGAAAAACTTAGGAAAAGTAGCCTAAAGTGTATCTAAGTTATTTATAAGGTATAGGCGCTCTCTCTCCTTTTCCTCTACGTTATATCTTTTTTCTCTATCGCGGAACGAAAATGCCCAAAACGTTGCATGACCTTGAAACTTTACTTTCCATTCTCGCTCCTCCATCGACGCCTAAGAAGTTTCACTTCAAAAATGTATATTTTATCCACAAAATTAAAACAAAGTTTTTGTATCACTTTTGGAATGCATCCTTGCTCAGATATTTTTCATATTTATTTTATTTTGCACTGATCTTTTACACAGTTTTTCTTATTTTTGGCACTCAAATATTTTCGATTCTTTTGACATATTAAACTTTTTTTAATTACTTGGAAAAAAACGTTCAACAAAAATGTATAAACGTACAACAATATAGAAAAATTAAAAACAAGCCTTAAAATGGTTTGTTTATTTTAAAAAAAAAATATTTTTTTTTTTATTTTAATTAAAAACAGGTTTTCAAAGGTACATTTTAAGCAAAACCTTTAATTTTTTTTAAATTAATAGTTTTTTAATAAAAAAAAAGTTAACGATTTTTAGTTGTCAAAATGAAAAGAAGCCATTTCACATTTAAACAACCCTAAACCAAGATTTTCTACATTGAATGAATCTGAAAAATATTAATGTGTTTTAACTTTTTTTCAGCATCTAAAGTTCTGGAGTGCCTGGAGAGATTATCTCTTATATAAATTTTAATTAAGTAATTTTTTATTACTCATTACTGAAGCCGTATAAAATATCTTGCGATGTCAAAAATGGCTGCCACATAGATTTTGATAACGGAATCATACTAATCTGGTCCTAGGCTCCAACTGGAGTTAAAGGAATTTATATATACAATCATACTAAGGCTGATATTTCTGCCAACTTTCTTTAAATCATCTTAATTACAATAGGCAACAAAATGAAATAAGGAAACAACTCGAGCTGTCATTATTTTTTCCTTTCGAAAATCAAAAAACCAGGAAAGTCAATAAAAAAATCGATGGTGACTTCATTTGTATAAAATGTTTCTATGTTTTTTGATTTTTCAAAGAGGCAGACCCATATACGTATATATGATCACATCTTAAGTCACTACCAAGTGTTTTTGATGACTTACATATGTACATATATGACGATCGACATGAATAATATCCTTCAGTTCATGCCTGAAGTCCTCTTTCTTTAATAAATCGTTTAAGTGCCATAGGCTAAATTGTGATTTGTTTTTTTCAAATACTAATATACAATTTAATAAAATTAAATTTATTAAATAAAATTAAAATTAATTAATATTTTTTTAATTAAATTTAATTTATTTTTAAAATATTTATTTACATTTATTTTAAAAATAAAAAAAATATTTTATTTAAAAACAAAATTTACTATTAGGCACTTTCATCTGCAATTTGCCACATATTCCGCACTTCCTAGATTTGGTAAATTTTATAAATTTCCAAACGGTAAATTATTTTCCTTGCTACTCTTTATTCAGTAAGAAGTTAAAACAGGTTTCCACAACTCACCCTAATTATAAATAACTGTCTTCTTTACATATTTAGGTTTTTGTCTCCCAATATTCTTCTCCAAAGTCCTCACCGAAACGTAAATTTAAACAAACATCCAGCGGTGGTGAGAGAAGGCCCGCAAGACTGCACTAAAAGTTTGTGGAAATGAAATTTGTTTTCCTTTTCCTGCTGACCAACCAGAGCTTAAATAATATAGCCACCTTTCCATTTTCCCTCTTCCAAGAACATCAAGAGCCAACCGAGCCAATCACCGTCACAAATAATTGATTGCGTACACTTTTAATTACAAACATTTTGCTTAGCATGGCTTTTACTTAACACTGACTGGAAATTAGCAAATGAAGTTGTTTGCTAGTTGTTCCCGTGGGCGAATGCAGAAAATCAGCGAGCGAGCAAGTGACCAGTTTTTCATGTTTGCAAGTTACGGTTTTTGGTTGTTTGTTGTTTCATGCTCTACAAGCCGATGCAGCTGAGTTTGAAAACACAAGTAAATTGCAGAAAGTGGTGTTGAAAATGTCTGTATAAGTAAATGGGCGTAAGAACAGGCGCAGAAGCTGTGGCTGCAAAAGGGTGATGTGTACAAAAAGGGGAATGAAAATGCCTGGTTTCGCAATACCTTCGAAGGAAGGCTGAGGTATTTTATTAGTGAATTGAAAAATGAATTATTGCAAGAGGTGAATGGCTTTGTTTTAC
This sequence comes from Anastrepha ludens, assembly GCF_028408465.1. Lineage (NCBI taxonomy): Eukaryota > Metazoa > Arthropoda > Insecta > Diptera > Tephritidae > Anastrepha > Anastrepha ludens. The sequence goes on from NC_071502.1 coordinate 32,228,379, forward strand.
TAAAAAGCGGAAGAAAAATTAATTATTTTTTACATTTCATATTACACTCCGCACAAATTATAAGCGAAATCTTCACAAATTGCCTACAAATATTTATCGATTCATGTTGCGAATTTAATTTGTTCTTCATATTCTAAAAATGCACTTGTGACTTGTAAAGAGTTCACTTTTATTTATGTATATACATACATACATACATATGCTCTTTGTGCATGAATACGGACTCCAATTCGTATAAAACAACCAATAACGTTATTAGGTTTCTTTATGTTATAAATATCACACACACATACTTCAATGCTAGTTATGTATTATCGATCGAGTCAGTCTTCGGCATAGAATCGTAAGAGTAAGTCGTGTTAAACATACTTTCTTCATAATAAAATATAAGTGAAAACTTTGAAAAAACTAAATTGTTTTAATCGGAAAACATAAATGGCGACGAGGATAAAGAACAACAAAACAAAAACACAAATTTATTAAAAAACAAAAATTTAATATCTGCTCTTCGAGATGTATTGAAAGGAAAAATAAATAAAAATAAAAATAAAAAATCAATAAATCAAATGCGTACAAGCAAACGTTGAAAAAAAAAAACTATTACGAATAGTGTGCAAAATTAAGAAAAAAAATATATGACTAAATTTTAATAAAATATTTAATAATAAATATTAATATAATTACATATGAAAACTAAAGTCGAATCGAAATTTGAAAGTGTGAAGTTTTGAAATTTCAATAATAAACTGCAAGCTATACGTGATTTGGTGAAAATTCTGAAATACACACATACATAAAGATAATTTTACAGAAAATTGCAGCAAGGAAATACAATTTGAAAGGTGTTAACACTTAAATTTCAATCTTGTTAAAAAGAAATGAAAATTGAAAACTGAAAGTGAAATTAAAGTGAACTGAAAGAAAATATTGAATGTTGAGCGCTGTACTACTTGAAAAAGCTTAGCCAAATAACAGTTGAAAAAAAAAAAAATACCGCAAATCACTCAAGTGTTTCAATATTACAACAACTAAAAAATCGTTTAAAAGTGCACTTGACTTCAAAACGAAGAAGTCATGACCCGCTAGGTCAAGAAAAGGACAGCAAAATACTAACGGACTCAAAGCTTATACACATTGTTGCCAACGAACAATTGTTGCGAAACAAAGCCATCTCGCGAAATTCTGGACACATGTTGAGTGATTATGTGTGTATGTGTATAATCGATGTAAACGAGTGCGATCAACCTCGAATGAGAATTAAAACACAACAAAAATAAAATTTAAAGAGAGACGAACGGAAACATAAACTATACACAAAGAAAAAACACAGGATGGCACTGACATTAGCAGAGGCGTTGAGGGAGGCAAGGAGTATTCCTTTTTTCGATGGTCAAAGTGAGTACACCATAACCCACTACTTACGAGACGTTTCCACAATTTTGTCGCTGACAGCTGAGGAACAGAAGCACATCATATCAAATGTCTTGTGTAACAGGTTGAGGGGACGGGCGTTGTACGTTACACAGCAGCTCAACGAGCCGAGTTTCGATGTTATATTGAATAGATTAAAAGAGGAATTTGGTGTTAAGACCACATATTTAAATTTAAGAAACGAAGCAATGAATGTTAGGGCCACAAATATTGAAAACTTACATTATAAACTAGGATCTATTTTGCAGGAAATGAATACAAAATATATTTTAGAAGGGGGTATTGAGATTTTGTACACCCCACAAAATAATACAAAATTAATTTTTGAAGTTTATTTACAATTCTTGCCATTTCATGTAAAAACTTTGTTGTTGCAAAATAATATAAACAATATGGAAAATGCCTTCACATATTATTTACAAAATAACTTGTTGCAAGACATTAATATAGGTCGCGACAGCCTGAAGGTTGACACTTATGAGAAAAATGTTAAGAGCAATCGTGATTTTCATTCCAATTTCAATCGGTTGAACCATAAAAACCAAACCAATAACAATCTTGGTAAACAAAATTCAAGAGTTTTCTGCAACAAAAATACAAATTTTGAATATAATCCGAATTATAAAAATTCGAACAGATACAATACAAATGTTGAATATAATCCGAATTATAAAAAATCGAACAGATACAATAGAAATTTTGAAAATAATCAATCCAGAAATTTTAATAGCAATGTTAACTACGGTAGAAATAGTGGCAATTGGAGAGGTGAACCAAATTTAAGAAATTACTCTGGTAGATTTCCTAACAGCACAGGGCATAATCGGCAGCAACCCGTTGTTCCAATGGAAGTAGATAATTTAGAAAATTTTCAGATTTCTCCTCACCGACCGACTTACCCCTGATAGATTTGACTATCGAAGGCACAAAAGTAAGGTGCTTAGTCGACAGTGGATCAGCTACAACGTTAGGGAATTTCAAAACCTTTAAGAATTTTCATAGTCGTAGAACATTGAAAACCCCTATTCTGATAAAAACACTTTTTGCCTCTGAAGTCATATCAGAAGAGGTCATAGTAAATATTCCAGCGGAACTCGAAAGAGAGAAAGAAACAATGTCCATAAAGCTCGTAAACCTAAAAAATAAACCTTTCCAATGTATATTAGGATTAAATGTTCTTGTCCCCTTAAAAATGCTGATAGATTTTTCACAAAAAGTAATAAATATAGGCGATAAAATAATTCCATTTTTTAACAAGAATAGCTCAAATTACCTTCCTGTTAACGATGAATTTTATGCATATTGTTCTCAAACAGACACATATCCAGACAACTTATGTTTAGATAAAAGCAACTTTGATGTAGAGCCGTTACTTAGTAAAGATTTGAATGACGAAGAAAGTCGGATATTAAAAAAATTTCTATTAAAGTATAAACGTATTTTTTTTCAAGAAGGTCAGTATTTACCAGCCTTAGAAGCAGTTAAGCATCAAATTATCACCAAACCTCATGTCCCTATATACACAAAAAATTATCGATATCCTTACGCGTTGGAAGAAGAAATAAATATTCAGCTTAATTCCATGTTAAAAAATGATATAATTAGACCTAGCAAGTCTCCATATAATTCACCGTTGTGGATAGTTGCGAAAAAATCAACAGGTAAGGAGAAGAAGTGGCGTTTGGTAGTTGATTACCGTAAATTGAATAGCCTTACCATTGATGATAAATTTCCCATACCAAATATTGAATCTCTTTTTGAAAAGCTTGGGCGGGCGCAATACTTCTCAACCATTGACCTCGCAAAAGGATTCCACCAAATTTTAATGGACGAACCTGATATAGAAAAAACTGCTTTTTCTGGACCTAATGGGCATTACGAGTTTACGCGCATGCCCTTTGGTTTGAAAAACGCGCCTGCTACGTTCCAGCGCATGATGAATACAATTTTGTCTGAATACATCAACAAAATCTGCATAATATATATGGATGATATTTTGGTATTTTCTACTTCTATTAGCGAACACTTTGAGAGCCTAACAAAAATATTTAACTGCTTATCTACAAATAACTTAAGAATACAATACGATAAGTGCAAATTTTTATCTAGATATACAGAGTTTCTGGGCCATATTATCACACATGAAGGTATCAAGCCAAACCCGGAGAAAATACAGGCTATACAAAAGCTAAAATTGCCAAGCACCGTTAAAGGAATTCAATCCTTTCTAGGCTTAACGGGCTATTACCGAAAATTTATTAAAAATTACTCAGTGATAGCTTATCCAATAATTAAATATTTAAAAAAGGATCAAAAAATCAACTTAAAGGATAAACAATATATCGAAGCATTTGACAAACTCAAGCTTATTATGACTTCACCCCCTCTACTAGTATTTCCTGATTTTTCCAAAACATTCACTGTGACAACCGATGCCAGTAATGTTGCTATAGGCGCGATTTTAAGCCAAAATGGAAAGCCAGTTTGCTTTGCAAGCCGTACACTAAGTGGTGCGGAAAAACGATATCATACGCTAGAAAAAGAGCTTCTAGCCATAGTGTGGGCGGTGCGTCATTTTAGACCTTATTTATTCGGACGTTCATTTGTTGTTCAAACGGATCATCAACCCCTTAAATGGCTTTATTCTCTAAAAGATCCAACCACACGGGTTTTAAGATGGAAAACCTTACTAAGCGAATACGAATTTGTTGTGGAATATATTAAAGGTAGGGAAAACAACGTCGCTGATTTTTTAAGCCGACAAAACGATCATAATTATTTTACGGATAACGAAGAAAACATTGATATAAAATCTTTGTTCGAAAATTCTTTAGAAACGGTGCATTCAGCATACGAAAACCTAAATGAACACTTTCTTATATCCGAGTCCTTAGTAAATATATACACCACTCAAATTCGTATAGTAAGGAACAAACCCATCGAAAGCGAAATGTTATATAACAAATATAGAATAGTCTATATAGCCGAAAGAGACTTACAAAATAGCATTTATCTTACAGATCTTTTTAGGAAATATATTAAAAAAGGAACAACAGGAATTCATTCAGAGTTGCCTGATAGTGCGTACAATGTGGTACAAGAAAAACTGATAAGTTTATTCTCTTATGACAATAACATTAAATTTATTAAATGCTGTTTCAAAGCTTTAGACTTGAAAACAGAGGAGGAAATTTTAGAGGTAGTGGAAAAAGTCCATACGGAAGGGAACCATAGGGGTGTGCTAGAAAATTATGAACAGATGAAATTAAGGTACTTTTATCCAAATATGAAAAAAGTTATTAACAGATTTGTTAACAATTGTGATGTGTGCAACGAGAACAAATACGCAAGAAAACCTTTAAAAAAATTTTTACAATTACACAGAAACTCCTAGTAGCCCTAACGAGATAGTTCATGCCGACGTATTTTATTGTTCCCGAGCTTGTTTTTTAACTACTATTGATAGATTCACGAAATTGGCTTCCATTCATAAATTGCCTGATAGAAACATGGTCACAATCAAGATCAAACTTCAAGAAAGATTTTCTTGGTTGGGAGTACCTAAAAAACTGATAATGGACAACGAGTTCAATAATGCACTTATACGATTATTCTGCCGCGAAAATAATATTATTCCACACTTCACCACTCCAAACAGTCACACCGGAAATTCTGATATTGAAAGGTTACATTCCACATTGTTAGAGCATATACGCATTTTGAAAAATTCAGACAACTCCTTAGAGTTGGAAGAAATCATGATCAAGGCTATTGGCTTTTATAACAACTCCATCCATAGTTCAACCAATGTAAAACCGATTGACTTTATCAATAGAAGCGATATAGATTTTGAAAAAATAAAAAAATATACTTACAGAAAAAAGAAACAAGCAATCAACAAATTGAATGCAGAAGCAGAAAGGGTTCCATATTTCAACAACAGCAAAGTTTACATGAAGAATACTCTTGCTAATAGAAATAAACTTGCAAAAAGGTTCGTACAATTGCAAAAAAGTTTTCCTAATAAAGTTGACATAACAAATATCAAGAGGCCGCATAAAATAACTTAAATGTGCTTATGCGAATTTTATTAAAGATTTTAATATCTACTCATAAATGAAAAAAAAAAAATAATGATTGCGAACACAATAATTACTAGAAATTCTGCTGAAGTTTTAGTTTATTAAACACTATGTATATTTACGTAAACTAAGCTAAGTTTTATAGTTTGTAATACAACAACTTGTATACTGCAGATGTAAAGTATAAAGTTCTTTTGTAAAATGTAAAAAGTTGAATATTCAAAAACGGCAAATAACGAAAATGCAAATAGAAGTTAAACATAAAACAAAATTTTAATGCTGGCTGAAACTTAGTTTTAACTACTGTATATTACAATGAAATTGTGTAGTTATAAGTTAATAAATTAAAGTAATTTATTTAAAACACACTAAGATAAATCGCAGGGACTCGATTTAATTTAAAAGTAATAATATATAATAATATAATATTAATAAAAAGTATAAAGTTCTTTTGTAAAATGTAAAAAGTTGAATATTCAAAAACGGCAGATAACGAAAATGCAAATAGAAGTTAAACATTAAACAAAATTTTAATGCCGACTGAAACTTAGTTTTAACTACTGTATATTACAATGAAATTGTGTAGTTATAAGTTAATAAATTAAAGTAAGTTATATAAAAAACACTAAGATAAATCGCAGGGACTCGATTTAATTTATGTGGAGGGCGAGTTATGTATTATCGATCGAGTCAGTCTTCGGCATAGAATCGTAAGAGTAAGTCGTGTTAAACATACTTTCTTCATAATAAAATATAAGTGAAAACTTTGAAAAAACTAAATTGTTTTAATCGGAAAACATAAATTGCTTCGCCTCTTCACCTCGTTAGCAAGCACAAATAACAGTACAACAAAGAAGAGGCAGCACTCACACAGAGAGCAAAGAGCATGAACACTACAAAGAGGCAACAGAAGACAACTTCCTAACAATAATGCAGCAAACAAGTAATATATCTAGAATATTTATTTCCTTTGAAGGGAAGCTCAATAACTGGTAGCCAATATTATCGAAGGCTTGCCATTGTTAGAGTGCAAAGAATGGTAGCAGTGAGATGTATTTGCCTTAGAAGGGCAGCTTCTGTGACTATGTCGTGTGGATAATATGTGAAGCGAAGCTTAACTTTTCGAGCTGTATTGGCATGATTTACATATAGAGGATACAAAATAAGGTATAATAAAAATTACAGAAAGGTTCTATTACAATCATTGCAAAAAAGCAATGTCACATTACTTCAAAAAAAAAATTGTACAAACTTCATTAAAATCGCTTAGGAGAGACTGAGAGAAGAGAGCGAGAATTTAAGCAAGCAATGAGCTAAGGCGAACTTTTTATACTCAAAGTATATTTGTATATTTAGCGGTTATCTAATAATGTCAATTCATTAAGTTTGAGATTTTAGGACATGGAAATAGTGAATTCACTGTAGGTAGAGATCGCTGCAGAGTTTCAGAAAAAATTTCATATGAATGTGAATCTGCTCAGAAAAATTACATAAAGGAAAGTTCACCTAGAAACAATTGTTTTTGCACTTTTTTTTGGACAAAATCTCAGGCGCCCACATTCTTCCCAACCGTACTCGGTAGCGCATCTCACAAACTTTGCATAAGCGTCCTCTCAAATCTAATAGCTACAGAGAGAGAACAACTCATCAACTGTCAAACTTAGTAAAACACCGTGCGATAGTAAACGTTATCCAAGAAAAATTGTAAATGCATGTGAATCTATAGATTTTATATGGTAAATCTACATACTCAGATTTTCATATTATTGTCAATTCAATTTTTAAAGGATTTTAAAGTTTCAAAAGACAAAATTTTCAAAAAATGGTTTTAAATACTAAGGAGCTCCTGCTCCCATTTGTGGTGTGAAAGACGAAAAGGAGAGACCTACAATTGTATGCCTCTTCCGATCGGCATACGGTTTTTAATGAGAAGTTTTTTCTTGGCAGAAAATACAAAAACAAAAAAAAAACACTTAATTAACGGCCCGTAAAACGGAGACAAAAAAAATTAAAAGCTCATAGTCGAAAGTAAAATTCTTACGAGTAAAATAGAAAATTTTATGATAAAAATGTAAAATCTCCTTCTAGAGTTAAAGGGGATCGAGGGAAAAGGAGATATCGTAACGATGATAATTACGGATGTGAAAAATGCTAAAGCTCATTAAAACGTTCTGTAACCTTCTAAGCTATTTAGGCGCAGTAGAAGAGTAGGAGCTATACGCCTGAGTCTTAATCTCGTGAATCCAACAGTGGATTCTGTGATGATTGAAGCTCATCACTCTCCTAACAGTTACCGCAATAGGGTCGCTAGGGACCAAAAGGTCTATGAGTAGCTTATTGCCAACCAGGCTAACCTAACCTACCGGAATAGGGATACTAATCGAGTTAAGATATGCGCGACAATCGAGGATTGCGCTTAGGCAGCCAGAGAAGCTCCCTCGAATGCTTTCGATCCACATAGTGCCAGAAGGACTTCGTGACTTTTTATGTTAAGGATTCTCGTGATTTCTATGTTAGGATTCACGGAGCTCACATAAAAAAATGCAGGCCATAAGTAACAAAAATAACTGCACCCTCCCTTAAGTTTTCAAAAATGAAGTATTCAACACCTCATTTCACTTGGCTTATAGAATAAATATTACTATCTCAATTCTGATTGAGATCAAAGCGATTCAATTCTTTCAGATAACTCAGCTGCAACACTTTTGAGCGTTACAATTTTGATAGGAATTGAAACAACAACATAATTCATTTCTATCACGAAGTCGAAATGCAGAATAGGCCTGATAAGATGATTGCGCAGCTCCTCGTACTTATGCCTTGGATATAAAACAATGCTCGTTAAAGCAAATAAATAATGGCATTGGAGCAAGCCTTCAGAACGTAGATATGTATACAATGCATTGTATGTAGAGAGTTACATACATACATACTTGCACAAACTTCTTGGTTACCGCAAAAGATTGCAGTTATTGTCTCACATTCACCTCCACAAAAGTTCCCTACATTTTAATGCTTACGCAGAAATACGCGGCAGTTCGCTCGTTAGGCACTTCTTTGGAAAAGTGCGTTGCACAACACCAGAGTAAACTACTTTTGCTGCAACTTCAATGGCAGCGACCGACTTACAATAAGCAACTTTTTGCGTTGCAGTCGCAGATCAATAGCGAACGTGATTTTTGTGCGACACTACACTTCCCCGGCACTCACTCATCCAATTCTATTGTTGCATTTGTTGCTTACGCTTGCGATGTCACTGTAAACGGCCCTAATGCTGTCATTGTTGTATGGCGACAGACGCAGCACCGTTGAAGCTGATAGCAATCGCTTTATGATATTCCACTGAGTACGAAAAAAAGTAAGAAAAAAAGACAGCAAACGACATATTATAAATGAAACAATACGAAAGTTGTTCAAATGTTCTTCTTCTTGCTGCTAAGTTTGCTGTGCTCTTATGCGGCAGGGAGAGTGAGAGCGTGCGGCCAGCCAACGAATACTCCACAAATTGGAGTGCGAAAGTTTTTAACTCGTTAATATTTTAACAATGTGTTCATGTGTGTATGTATGTAGAAGCAATTTAAGTTGGAAAAATCGCTCGATCTAAGGTCAAACGTCGTTAAAAGAGGGAAAAAGGGAGAAAATTAAATACGCGATATTTTGAGCAGTTTTTTATACTTTTTTTTTTTTTTAATTTTAAATATTTTTTTTATAAAAATATAGCGAATTCTGCAACAAATATCATACAAATTACATTTTCACACTTTCCCCAAAATTAAAAAATGGTCACCTGTTTTTTTTTTGGAAAATCTGCTCATATCGAAACTGCACGACTCGAGATACTTAAAACAGTCAAGTCTGAGTGGTACGCAACCATTTCTTTGCCAGAAGTTTTTGGAGAAACTTCGAGGCGAACAAGTTGACCAGAGAAGAGACCTGTGAACTAGTTTCCCTGCGAAAGGTGAGGCTTGGGATCCCCTTAACCACCTGCGGTCTGCTCCTGGAAAGGTGGGCTTCGCGTCAACCCAGCGAGCGCTGGGTAAGTACACAAACTTGTAAGGTCGAGAAATCATTCGTAGGCGTTCGATGGATCGTCTAAGGTTGACAAAGTCTCAACTCTTGAATTTCGTGGTCACTATCCGCTGTGAGGCCGCCGTAGCCGAATGGATTGGTGCGTGATTACCATTCGGAATTCACAGAGAGGTCGTTGGTTCGAATCTCGGTGAAAGCGAAATTAATAAAAACATTTTTCTAATAGCGGTCGCCCCTCGGCAGGCAATGGCAAACCTCCGAGTGTATTTCTTCCATGAAAAAGCTCCTCATAAAAATATCTACCGTTCGGAGGCGGCTTGAAACCGTAGGTCCCTCCATTTGTGTAACAACATCAAGACGCACACCACAAATAGAAGGAGGAGCTCGGCCAAACACCTAACAGAAGTGTACGCGCCAATTATTTATTTTTTTTTTTATCCGCTGTGAGAATCTGAACTATTTCGAGTCCTTTTCGCGTCAACTGTATCGAGAATGAAGTTGAATCATCTCAGCACCTTCTCTGTAGCTGCTATGCATCTTTAGGCATCTTCGTTCCCAGCAGGCGGTGATGCAGAATCTGTTCCAAAATGCAAAAAAACAAAGAGGATCTGCAGAATTTACTCAACAAGTGCAAGCAATAATTGACGATGACCCTTCAAAATCAGTGAGAGCTCTGGCGAGGGAGCATTATGAGGGATCTATTCGTCGAGTTGTCCATGAAGATCTTTGGTATAAATCCTACATTATACGCAGAAGACAGTTTATGTCGGAGAAAACACGAGAACAGGAATAACTCACGGCTTCTAAACAAAACTAAAATCCCAGAAGCGTCTGAGATGTTATGGTTTTTTCCTGACCAAGACGAAAAGACCAATCGCAGAAATAACAGATGGCTATGTTTTAATCCCACAGAGCTTCCTGTTCCACTTCATGGATATCAAGTTTCCAGCCACTGTTTAGGTTTTAGGTGTTGTGAGCAACAAAAGACATGTCCCCTCACTTCTTTACTCAAGGATTTCAAATGAATTCTGCTGCACTATGGAGACATTTGGAGACAGGGCATGGCAAAAATGTTTACGGATGGCTTCAAGGTGGACGAAAGAGTTGGCCGGGGAGTATTCTAAGGAGCTCCTCATCCAGCTCAAATTTAGGCTTCCAGACCACTGTAATGGTTTCCAAGCGGAGGTAGCCGCAATTAAGGAAGCAGCGGATTGGTTGCTTACTTCCATAATCACTGTAAAGGACGTACATATCTACTCCAACGGCCAAGAGGCAATTTGGATCTTGGGCTTGTTGTTTGTGTGTTCGAAATTCATACAGGGAATGCCTGACTTCTCCCTTCGACTGCATCCGAATACTTCGATATTAGGCTAATCTGGGCTCCCAGTTACAGAGGCAGACAGAGGGAAACTGCTGGGCTGATGAGCTGGCTAGACCGGTGATCCTGAAGAGGGGTTCATTGTAAACCAAGAGAATTGGGGTTTTCTTGAGAATCTGCGGTATACTCCTGGAAAGATGGGCCTTGCGTCCACTCAGATAGCGCTGGGCTAGTGCACAAACGTGTAAAGTAGTGAGATTCTTTTGGACATGGGTAGATCGGGGGCGCTCGAGGGACCTTCTTGAACTAACAAAGCCGCAGCTCTCGAATTTAGTAGGTATCCTTACCGGAAACTGTCGTTTCTTTTTTGTGCTCAACGCCCGTTGGACACACCAAGTGAAGTCAAATCCTTTCCCACCTGATCTTTCCAACGCAGAGGAGGTATTTCTCTTCCTCTGCTACCATCAGCTGGCACCGCATCGAATACTTTCAGATAGAACCGCTCCGGTATCCATTCGGACGACATGACCCAGCCAACGAAGCCGCTGGAGCTTTATACGCTGCGCTATGTATATGTCGTCGTAAAGCTCATACAGCTCATCGTTCCATTGCCTGCGATATTCGCCATCGCCAACGTGCAAAGCTCCAAAAATCTTACGCAGAATCTTTCTCTCAAACAAGCCCAAGGGACTTCTCATCGGATGTTGTCATCATCCAAGCTTCTGCGGCATACGCTAGGACGGGCATGATGAGAGCCTTGTAGAGTGTGAGTTTTGTACGTCGAGAGAGGAATTTACTACTCAGTTGCCTACTTAGTCTAAAGTAGCATTTGTTGGCAAGAGATATCCTCCGTCGGATTTCAAGGCTGACATTGTTATCGGTGTTAATGCTGGTTCCTGGATAACCAACGTCTCTTACAGCCTCGCAATCATAGCTTTCACCGGTACATTGCCTTGCGGTGCTTTTTGAAGCTCAAAAAGTGGCAACATTGGGAAATAGGGTTTAGTCTCTAATTTTTGGTCTAATAGCTCATGTGCCTCGCACTAGTAGACTTGTCTACGGGAGCGTCCCATACTTACGCTAGGCATCCAATACAGAACACACACACACACTTTCATGTATCCAGTCTGCTCAAGTTACTTCAAGTACAACAAAATTACTCTACAACAAAGGACAATATTGCTAACGCATCTGTGAAGTATCAACTTTAATGTTGTTGACTTTCATCGTTTGGTGCTCTTCATATTGTTCCTAGGCAGTTAGTGCTTCTCTGCTTTTCATGCTGCGCCATGACGATGCTCTGGATGCCGTGTGGCAAACTAGTCTTTATTGCAAGACAATCTACTACTTCCCAAACAACTTTGCTAACTTGTGGGTTTTTTGTTTTACTTTTTTTTATTTCCTGCTGAAACGCGTTCCTTTTTTATCAGCGAAATTGAGTTTTCATAAGTTTGCCATCATCTCGCTTTTGGTTTTTTTGTCACTTGGCTGTTGCACCGGCTTCGCCTTTTAAATTTTCGCTATTCGCTCTCTGTCCTGCACATTTCATTTTTCAAGCTTCTTACTAACGTTTTCTTTTAACGGCTTTTGGCATTGTGTTTGTGTGTGTTTTTTCCTATTTTTTTTCTCGTGCAACGCATATGTAATAAAGTGGCAAAATATATGGAATTGCATGCAACTTGTGGTAGCCGACGTCAGCCAACAACTGCCAGAGACATAGCCACCTTTGGTTGGATTTACGTATTTCGAGCAGTCAGCCGTGTTTCTTGTTGTTATTATTATTATTGTGCAGTGGGTGAGCGACAGTGGCACACTCTTGAACTTGCAAGCGACTCCAGCGGCACATTGATCGGTGGCAAATGTTGCACGTTTGTCAGCTGACGTGGTAACAACACTTTCAAGGCGGTAAAAATGCTGCAAACGATGAGGTGCATTTTCCCAAATAAGCTAGGAAAAAGGTTGCATGCATAGATATGTATATATGAATACAGGGTGCTCAACTTCATCTGATCAATAGATTGGCTGCCAAACTATGGCAAGACTGAAGCCTAAAATACGTGAGGATTCTTTAGTAAGTGGTTAAGTTTCAAGGGCCGGTGTTGATTTTGAATAAAACACAATTTTTTTGGAAATTATTGTCATTTCTCCTTATTATGATAAAATTGGTATGGCTCAATTACGTATGGAACAAAATATCGACCAAATGGCCGCCGCGACTTCGGCGGCACACCTCCAAAGACCACCAAATGCAAATAGTTTCTTATCTAAAGAGTGGTTAAGTTTCAAGGCCGGGCGTTGATTTTGAATAAACTACAATTTTTTTTGGAATTTATTGTCATTTCTCCTTATTATGATAAAATTGGTATGGGTCAATTACGTATGGAACAAAATATCAGCCAAATGGCCACCGCGGCCTCGGCGGTACACCTCCATCCGATGGTCCAAATTTTCGATGACGCTGAGGCATAATTAAGGTTCGATGTCGTTAATGTGCCGAATTATCTCATCCTTTAGCTCTTGAATTGTTGCTGGCTTATCGACGTACCTACACCTTTTCTTCCAAATAACCCCAAAGAAAGAAGTCCAACGGTGTCGTTGACATTTAGGTGTGGTTCACATTCAACATCGGCCCTTGAAATTTAACCACCCTTTATTTTTCATCACAATCGCCACTGTCCCCCAGGAGGAACTCCTAACATTTCAGCTCGAAGGATTTTCTTTGACTCCTTCTACGGCTTTCCGGTTGTTAGCACGTAAATTCCTTGAAAACCACCACAAAAATAAGCCCAGTAGAACCTAATATGAGATCTTGGTGACCAGTCAATATCGTTTTCGGTAATCAGAGTTTTCTTTCAAACATGCGGCTCAACTGCTTCCATCCGAAGTAGGCTATTCGAGTAAACACCCTCGTTTCTTTCCGATATTCTTCGAGTCAGCTTCTTATAGGGCTTCCACTGATGTTTAACTGGCTGTTATACACACAAAGGTTCGAGACTAACGGCACCGATATCCTCAAATGGTGACTCAAAAGAAGATATTACGAATCGCACAAAAAAAGCCAAGCAGGCTTTCGGCTCCCTTGAAAACATCCGATGCTCATCTATAATCACACGAAAGATCAAGAGAAAAACTTTCAATTTGAACATCAAGTCAGTTCTACTGTATGACTGCGAAACAAGGAACTTTGCTGTTACAGGCACATGCAATACCTACAAGTCTTAGCAAATCGCTGCCTGCGAAGTATGCCTCGCATTTTCAGGTGCAACACCAAACAAAACAGCAACTTGTGGAGTAACACCAATCAAAGCCCTATACAAACGGAAGTCCTGAAAAGGAAATGAGGCTGGCTTGGACCCGTTCTTAGAAGAGAATCAAGTCACATCACATGCACTGCAATTGATTGGTATCCAGCAGGAAACCGTCAAAGAGGTAGACCCACGCTGACTTGGAAGAGGAGTTTAGAAACGGAGAAACAGAAAACCAACAGAAGCTGGAATGAGCTGAAGAAGATTGCTTCTAATGGAGTCGAATGGAGGAAGATTGTTATGAACCCGAGGAAATTATATATATAAATATGCAAAACATTTGGATTTTCGCCAACTCTTTCTGAAGCATCTTCAATATTTCCGTAGGAACGGCCTAGACATGGTCCATATTTTGTTGGAGATCTGCAATAAACTCGAAATAATGGCGAATTATGTCGCTTTCGGGCGCAGTTCGGCCATGAAAATTGCGACCGCCGTAGCTAAATGGGTTGGTGCGTGACTGCCATTTGGGAGCGCGAAGGTTCGAACCTCCGTGCATGAAACAGCAAAATATACAAAAACAGTTTCTAATAGCGGTCGCCTCTCGTCAGGCATTCTGCCATGAAAAAGCTGCTCATAAAAAACAAAGTATTCCGGACATTGTCGTCAATTCGTCTCAAAACTGGTTCATTTGTGGACTTGAGTGCAATAAAAAGTAAACTGAGAAAGTTTTGAAAAAATTTCATAATTTTGAAATGAAATTTTTGTGTAGAGTTGTTCAACATTTTTATACTTTTTTTTAGTTTTTTAAGACAAAGTATACTTTTGAAAAAAAAAAAACAAAAAAATTGGAAAAAAAAATTATATATTTTTGTTTAAAATTTGTTTGGAATATTTTTTTTTTGCCATTTGTGAAAAAAACCTTAATATAATAAATTTAATAATTTTCAAATTTATTCAATGCTGACCATTTTCGCATAGACTTTTTTTAACATTTTTATAGTTTCTGTTTTTTTAATTTTTCAAGATAAACCCCACTTAAAAAAAAATTAAAATTGGGAAAAAATTATATATTTCTTTTAAAAATGTTTAGGAATAATGTTTTTCTTTGCCCTTTTGGGAAAACAATTTTCATATTTTTATAATTTTTGAAGTGAAACTTCTTAGCGTCGATGGACGAGCGAGAATGGAGAGTAAAATTTCAAGGCCATGCAACGTGTTGGGCATTTTCGTTCCGCGAGAGAGAAAAAAGATATAACGTAGAGAAAAAGAAGAGAGAGAGAGCTATACCTTACATATCTTAGATACACATTAGGCTATTTTTCCTGAGTTTTTCCTTGTGGTTGCTAATTTCTAGTGAAAAATAACACTGCCTACTTTTTGGCGCTTGTTTGTTGGTGCAAACTTATAGGAAATATATATTATATATATTTCCTTAGTGCCTACTGTTTGGGGCTTTTTTTGGTCCCAATTTTTTTGGCGTTTTTGATTTTTTGGAAACATAAAAAACAAAAAATTGGAGATAGAATTATATATTTTTGGGAATAATTTTATTTCACTATTTTTGAAAAAAAATTCCATTAATATAATAAATATAAATAAATTTAATAATTTTGATAAAATATGATATTTTTTAAAAGTTGAAATTTTTTGTATATACTTTTGGTTCGCATTTTTATAATATAGATAAAACAGCTTTTGAAAAAAAAAATTGGGGAAAATATTATATATTTTTGTTTAAAATTTCTGGGAATAATTTCGGCCGCCGTAGCCGAATGGGTTGGTGCGTGTCTACCATTCGGAATTCACAGAGAGGACGTCGGTTCGAATTCGGGGAAACACCAAAATTAAGAAAAACATTTTTCTAATAGCGGCCGCCCCACGGCAGGCAATGGCAAACCTCCGAGTGTATTCGTGCCATGAAAAAGCTCCTCTTAAAAAAATATCTGCCGTTCGGAGTCGGCTTGAAACTGTAGGTCCCTCCATTTTTGTGGAACAACATCAAGACGCACACCACAAATAGGAGGAGGAGCTCGGCCAAACACCTAACAGAAGTGTACGCGCCAATTATATATATATATATAATTTTGTTTCGCCATTTGTGAAAAACATTCCCTTAACATAATAAATATAAATAAATTTAATACTTTTGCAATTAATTTAATTTTTTTTTTTTAATTTTTTCAGATAAAACATAGAATACTTTGAAAAAATAAAAATAAAAAGGGGAATTGGGAATTTGGAAATTTATATTTTTCTTAAAAATCTTGGGGAATATTTTTTTTTGCCATTTTGTTTGAGCTTAATATAAAAAATATAAAAAAAATTTACTAATTTTGAAATTTTTTAAATGTTGAAAAATTTTGTATAGACTTTTCCTAACATTTTTATAGATTTTTTAAATTTTTCAAGACAAAATATTCTTTGAAAAATCAAAATTATATATTTTGTTACATATTTTTGTTAATAATTAATTAATTAGGATTAATTTTGTTTTGCCATTTTTGAAAAACATTTTCTTAATATAATAAATTTAATAATTTTGAAATTTATTCAACGTTTAAAATTTTTGTAGAGTTTTTAACAGTTTAATAGCCTTTTTTCATTACATCATTTAGTTTAACATTTTTGGAAATCATTTTTTTTTTGCCATTTTTGAAAAATTAGCGAATTATCGGCAACGTCCAAAATACGTAGATCACTCGATATCGAATCGCTCAATGGATAAAATTTCACCTACAAAAATTCAAAATTATCAAAATGCCTTGATCCGCATTGTGATGGCGCACCCTGTATAAACGTTTAGTTTGCAGACAATTACATTTTTTTTCGCTCAACTTCTCTCTACTGCTGACGGCATCGTTTTCCTTGTTATCGTCCTCATCATCGCCACCAATCGAATTGAGCTGTCGCAGGCAGCTGCTACTGCTTCGCTTCGAAATTTGCGCAATTAAAGGCGACATGACAGACTGACAGACAATCAGCCCAAGCAGGCATACCCACAACCAGACATGACACATTCATCTTCGTTGGCGAATATTTTTTTTAATTAATTTAATTAGCATGCAAATTGCGACGTCACAACAATGCCAACAACATTCATTAACTTGACAAATTACGATAACTTTGTTGGTATGAGTTGAAATCTGAAGTCAAATAAAATCAACGCTGCAATAATCGTAATAAATTGATCATTCTTTAATGTGCCCAGACAGTGGCAGAAGCGGAAAAGGAGGAAGGAGGGAAACACCGAAAGTAATGAATTGAACAAAAGCGGGCAGTTGAAAGAGAAAATGCGTTTAAAAGCGAAGCAAGAGTGAGCAAAATTCCGTCATTAAATAAAATTTCAGCGCTTGAACTATAAAATAATTATGGAGGCCATTCTTAATGCAGATGAAACGTTTGGAAAGCCTGAGCATTTTGTCAGTTTTGCACTTGTATGTACAAATGTGAAAATTAGTTTGCGGTTTCCTCAGAGTTTAGTGTCACAACTCACAACTTTGAGTTCTTACCTTGTGGAAGTCGTTAATATTAGGCGGACTTATTGGCTGGCTGCATAGAAAAGTTGGAGAGGGGAACAGAGCAAATTTTAATGCTTAAATGAAGTGAAACTTCTTTAGTGAGTGGAATAAATTTTTTTATTTTTTTATATTTGTTTTAATACATTTTTTTATATTTTTTTAATATATTTTTTTATTTAAAATTGTTTTTTATATATTTTGAAACAGTTTTTTTAATTCTACTAATTATTAATTTAGAAATATTGCCTTTGTTACAGACCACGAAGAACAGATTATATTTATAATTTTTATATATTAGATTTTATTTATGTTTTTTTTATTATTGTTTTTTTTAGTTTTTTATAAGTTTATTTATTTTATTGTTTTATTTATTTTTCACTTTTTTATAAATTTTATTGTTTCTATTTTTTTTATAGCTTTTATTTATTTTATTATTAATTTTTCTTAGAACTTTTTTTTTATTTAAATAATTTTTTTATTTATATTATGTTTTTATTTTTTCATGATATTTACTTATTTTATTATTTTCTATTTTTTATAATTTTTATTTATTTAACTATTTCCATTAATTTTCTTTTTATGAATTTTATTGTTTGTATTTATTTTTTAATAGTTTTTATTTATGTTAGTATTCATTTTTCTTATAAATTTCATTTTTTTTTGTTTATATTATTTTTTTATTTTTTTCATGATTTTTACTTATTGTATTATTTTCTATTTTTTTTGTAACTTTTTTTTTAATAAATTTTATTGTTTCTATTTACTTTTTATAATTTTTATTTATTTTAAATATTATTTCTATTTTATTTTTTTACAGTTTTTATTTATCTTATTATTAATTTTTCTTATAATTGTTATTTATTTTACTATTTCTATTTATTTTTTATAAGTTTTATTTGTTTTATTATTTGCATTTAATTTTTTTTAAATAAGCTTTATTTATTTTATTACGAGTATTTCTATATATTTTTTATAATTTTTTTTTTGTTCTTTTAAAAATTTTATTGTTTCCATTCTTTTTTTTATGGTTTTTATTTATTTTATTATTAATTTTTCTTATAAATTTTATTTATTCATGATTTTACTTATTTTATTATTTTCCATTCTTTTATAATTTTTATTTATTTACTATTTCTATTTATTTTTTATAATTTTTATTCATTTGTGTTTTTAATTTTTTTGTACATTTTATTGTTTCTATTTATTTTTATAATTTTAATTTATTTTATTATTTCTAAGTCTTTTCTATTTTTTATAGTTGCCATTTATTTTATTATTTCGATTTCATTTATAATTCTTTTTGTTAATTTTATTATTATTTTTTTTTATTTTTTATTTCCATTTCTTTTTTACAGGATTACCAAAATAATGCTACGAACTTGCAACACAGAAACAACCAACTTTATTTTATCACGACCAAGGAATGTAAAATATTGGTTAGATTACTGACGAGACACTGTCTCATATCACGCAGCTAAAATGGAATTGGTCCAGAATGACGCGTGCAACTTATCCGAAGAGAAAAGGGGTACGTTAGAACACCTCCTTTGCCACTGTCCTGCTCTAAGCAGATTTCGTTACCACTGCCTGGGATCGGTATACTTTTTACCTCTGAAGAATATTGCTGACAAAAGTTTAAACTGTTTATTAAAACTCGTCAAGACATGCAATCCGAACTATGTTTAACACGACTCCAACACTGGTAATGCTATGGATCGTTGTGGTCTATGCGAGATCTATTCAGATCAGTCAGATATATCTAACCTAACCTACCATCACGGAGAAGAATCAAAATTAAATAGATTTATACGACTACGGTTATGGCTATGGCGCTGTTGTGTGGCACCTCTAATCGTTTAGAGTGATGCCCATATGTTTGAGCAGAACAGCTGATTGCTATGGTTATAGTTATGGCAAAGGTATGGCTAAGGTATGTCACCACTAATTGCAGCTTTAGCAAACTTAGACATGGAACGATATTCAGCTGAACAACGGGTAAAAGTGAGCCAAACGTTTTATGGAAATAATCCTTCAGCGGTAAACATATCCGACATATTTTCTTCTAAACGGTTACGTTAATAAGCCGCATTTGGGGTAATGAAAATTCATTCAAAAACAAGACAAAAAACTATGCACCCAGAACGAGTCATTCTACTTCTTCGAAATTGATGAACTGGATGGCGTACACTTGGATAATATGTGGTTCAACAGGACGGGGTCACTTGCTCTAATGGCTCTATTGCGAAGTTCCCAGGCGGCATTATCTCACGAAACAACGAGGTCATGTAGGCGCAAAGATCTTGCGATGTGCCTTTTTCCTTTCGGCCTTTTTTGCGCTTCGTGTAAAGTTTGGTCTCTGCCAATAAGCCCGAGATGACTGCAGGATTAAGGCACGAAATTCCAGGCGTTATAATGACATACATACATTCGACACACGAATCCTATGTTGCCAGAGGAGTTGTGGTGGGTATTTTACGGATACTGTCTGTCATACGTCATGACCTAGACAAAAAAAAAATAACGAAATTAAAAAAACAATCCGACAAATTTTATTGTTTTATTTATAAAAAAAAAATTGTGGACTAATTTAAACACCCTGTGTGTATGCAAATATAGATACGCTTGTAAACTCTTTGGGGCATCGATCCATATAAACATACAGATGTTTACGCAATTTCAGGCAAATGGAAAAGTTCATAGGTATATCTCTCATCAAGTCTGATACGAGCTGACGATTTGTATTGCGAATCTCAGCCCAATCAGTTTTGCACTGATGCAGACTAAATGGCCTACAGGCAAAGAAACAACTGGCATCAAACAAGTTGTAATCGGCATCAGCATACAGATACATATCTACATATTTATCTACGTCATGGATGCAGGCAATTATAAAAGCTCGTTCTGGCAATTTTTCTTAAAATTTTTTTGTTTAACGTTTTGTACAATAAGAAAATTTCCAAAGCCAGGTTTTATTGTTGACAATTTCAATTGCTAATGTCAGGCTGTTCGCCTCATAGCCACTTCAGTGCGTTCAAGGGTTAAATACCAATCACTTTACACTTTGCAGGCGCACTGGCTGTTGTATTACTTGTTGACTTGGCGATTTCATGCGATCTGCATGTCGCTGGCAATATTTATGTGCATTCACGGTGTTCAGCGCATTGTTAAAAAGGCATTACCACTCTTCGTGTCAACTTTAACACGTAGCAGACAACGGCAGTTTTTAAGCGTACGCTCTCTTCCTATAAACGAATAGATAGCAGCACAGCAGTGGGCCGAAAATCAGGCGAGTTGTTATAAATATGATATTGCGAATGTAGTTCAGATTTAATAGGTCTATTTATAAGTTCGTGCGGTTTTACAACAGATGGCGTAACTTGATTATTATTCCATCGATCCACATTTCCAAACATTCATTGGAGAGCTACTGTCGTAAGGCACAAACGTCAGTATAAGTTTTTTATTTGAAGCGTAAACAACAATATTTTTACCACACTTGAAAATGTCGAATTTCGTGCCAAATAATGTGTTTTTGCGGGGAATTCTTCTTCATTATTTTAATATGAAGAAAAAAGCAGCCGAAAGTCATCGTATCTTGGTGGAAGTTTATGGTGAGCATGCTCTATCTGAGCGAACGTGCCAGAAGTGGTTTGCACGCTTTAAAAGTGGTGATTTTGGCTTGGAAGACGAAGAACGCGAGGGTGCGCCGCCAAAGTTCATGGATACCGAATTGGAGGAATTGCTCGATCAAGATCCGGCTCAAACGCAAGAAGAGGTTGCAAAAACTTTGGGAGTTGATCAATCAACCATTTCCAAACGTTTAAAAGCCATGGGAATGATCCGAAAGGTAGGCCATTGGGTGCCGTATGAATTGAAGCCAAGAGACGTTGAACGCCGTTTTATGGCATGCGAACAACTGCTTCAACGGCACAAAAGAAAGGGTTTTTTGCATCGAATTGTGACTGGCGATGAAAAGTGGGTCCATTACGACAATCCAAAACGTCGGGCAACGTATGGATACCCTGGCCATGCTTCAACATCGACGTCGGCGCAGAATATTCATGGCCTGAAGGTTATGCTGTGTATCTGGTGGGACCAGCTGGGTGTTGTGTATTATGAGCTACTGAAACCGAATGAAACGATTACGGGGGATGTCTACCGACGACAATTGATGCGTTTGAGCCGAGCACTGCGAGAAAAACGGCCGCAATACGCCGATAGACACGACAAAGTTATTTTGCAACATGACAATGCTCGGCCACATGTTGCACAAGTGGTCAAAACATACTTAGAAACGCTCAAATGGGATGTCCTACCCCACCCGCCGTATAGTCCAGACCTTGCGCCATCCGATTACTATCTCTTCCGATCGATGCAACATGGCCTGGCTGACCAGCACTTCCGTAATTACGATGAAGTCAAAAAATGGATCGATTCGTGGATTGCGGCAAAACCGACCGAATTTTTCACAAAGGGAATCCGTGAATTGCCAGAAAGATGGGAAAAAGTAGTAGTAAGCGATGGACAATATTTTGAATATTAAATTTGTAACCATTTTACGTCAATAAAGTTTCAAATTTCGAAAAAAAACCGCACGAACTTATTCATAGTCCTATTACAGAAACAGTTTTTTTCTAATGGAGCTCAATTTAGCTTAGCTTAGTTTTCAGATCTCATAAATACAGAAATTTGTTTTTACCAAAAAACTCAAAATATGCAACTTATTAAACACACATTTACTCTGCGTGATAGACTGTCATGCTTTCTCGATTTCAGCCGGAAATTCGTCTCAATAGAGTTAAAATCGATATTTTGTATAGACCATGCTAGAAAATCTTTCGAACAATTTTACCCCTTATACTCATAACTGTGTATTTCCTTAGCATAAAATCCAACGCGAAAGGTTCCAAGGCGTTCTTGAGAATTGTTAAGCACGCAAGCCTAAGCCTATTTATTCTGTCAACCGTTGGAACGAATGATCTTCAATAAATGAAAACACTCGAAAGCGTAACGCCTTCACCCCTTTCTAGGGCAATGATGAAGAATTTAGGCTCAGCATATAAAAAAATTCCGCTTCTGAACTAAACTTAATATCTAACAGGGCTCTTGCGCCGCCGTTAAAAATATATCGCCGCCTTTTATCCGATTCGCCGTAGCAGAGCACTGCCGCTCTTCGCTCTACCTATATTATATTCCCCTTCGCTGTCAAAACTGTTACGCTCTCACACACACAATTCATTTATGTAACGGTTCAATTATTTCAATTGCCAATTGTGAGCAAATGGAAGCAAAGTTCCACGGAAACTTCTTATTTTTTCTTAGAAGAACATATTCTACCTGGTGATCGGGTGCTAAGTTAAACACGAATGTAAGATTTAAATTGTTAATTGAATTATCAAGAATTTGTAATCAAAAGTCGAATATATTTACAGATTTAAGTGAATTTCCTACAACGCTTAAAGCACGGTTTTCATTGCGCCCCACACCTTACAAGGGCATTGTCAATAGGAATCATCATCTTACTAACCCGAAAATATACTCCAATTGAACTTTTGTGGGTTCTTTAGAAAGGAAGATGAAGCCGCCAAAGATGTGTTGCGGCACAAGCGGGACAAACACCTGGGTAAACATATTTTACCAGTGGAGGAAATAAAACTCAAAAAAATAGGAGAAATACTAAAATTTAATGAGGTAATTGGGCTTCGAGAAATAGTTTGAATCCATGACGCTGTGTTAATTCAAGTCACAGTGCTAAATCTCCTCTTAATAATAATAATTAAAAGACAAAGGAGAAAATTATCAACAACAATTAACTTATATTGGTAGTAACATTTAGATTAACGTTTAGACCAGCAATTGTTAAATGGGTAAGCAAGGAGCGTACTATCGGCATTGCTCTGGTCTATCCTTGCTGACGATTTGGCACAAACCCTTAACAATAAAGGGTATAAAACAATAGGGTATGCAGATGACATTTCTGTAATAATTAAAGGCAACCACGAAAGGACCATAAAGGACTTAATGCAGAATGCTTTAAATATAATCTGGGAGTGGTGTAGAAAAGAGGGATTATCAATCAACCTTCTAAAACAAATATTATCCCATTTACCAGGAAAAGGGTTCTAAATATACCCACCCTGGGAATAAATTTGAATTTGAAAAACGAAGTTAAAGGATTGATAAAAAAAACTCAAAAAAAGTAGGCCCCTGGATATGACCTTATAATAGGAGAAAAAACTTCCAGAAGAAGGGCTCACTTTCCTTACGTGCGTATATAATTCTATTACATTATCTGGTTCAGGGGGAACAACTCAATGAAAAGTAGCTCAAGTAAAAATTATCCTTAAACCAGGAAAAAGCGCTGAGCAAGTCGAAGCATACCGGCCCATGAGAATATTGCCTTCTTAAGTAATGGAATCGCTTTTTCTCAAAAGAATGATGCCTATAATCGAAGATCGAAACGTAATCCCAAATCACCAATTCGGTTTCCAGAGAAAACACAGCACCATGGAACAGATACACAGACTCGTAAATAGTATTTGAATAAAAATCATATTACACAGCGGCTATTCTCGATGTATCTCAAGCTTTTGACCGTGTTTGGCATGATGGCTTGCTCTATAATATAAAAAACACTCTTCCAATAAATTATTATAAATATGTAATAAGTCCTACCTGGAAAATCGATATTTTTTGTCGAACAAAGCGAAGAACACTCTGAACTACGTGAAAGTTCAGCTGGTGCGCCCCAAGGCAGTACTATGGGCCCCTTCCAATACTTGCTATACTCATACGATCTACCAGCTTCTGAAGGACCAATAGTCGGAACGTTCGCGGATAAAACTGCCGTACTCACAATTGGCTCTCACCCCCATGTGGCCTCCCAAAAATGACATCAATGACTTGATGAAATAACTCATTGGTTGAAAGAATGGAGCATTAAGCCAAACGAGTTAAAATCTTCCCAAGTCACTTTTAAACTAAATCGAAAATTTGCCCACCAGTTAAGCTCAATAATATAATCATACCCCAAACTAACGTAACAAAATATCTTGATATGGACATATCGCAGCCAACTTTGGGGCACTGCAGCTAACTCAAACATGGAAATACTTCAAAGATTCCAGTCGAAAACCCTCAGACTGATCCCAAACGCCCCTTATTATATCACAAATGCACAAATTCATCGTGGTCTCATAGTACCCACAATAATTGAAGAAAGACGAAAATATGCCACATCACACCACACACGACTCCAATCACACTCAAACCCTCTTGCCACAGAAATAATTGCAAATCCCATCATCTTCACCAGACTCAAGAGAAAATGTGCCACGGACCTCATATGTTAATAAATTACTCTAAATTATTATTTATCATAAAATTAGTAAATGGTTGCCTCACTGGGTGCATTCTATAAATGTCTCTTAAATTAATTAAATAGCTTTAGGAAAAAATATCTCTTAATGTTTAAAAAACAGATGGTAATAAATAAATGGATAAAAAATTATATTCGAAGATAATAATAAAAACTTTCTATACACATCATAGGTTAAACATTTCTTCAAAAAATCTTATACTTTTTTGGTACTGCTACTTTCCTGTTCGCAACTGTATGTATTGATGTATGAATAGCCGCTTTGCTAACAGCGATTGGTTGCATGGGCAACGTGTTGCCACCTCATTAGACACTTAGCGCCTTCTCTCTGCGTTCTTCTTCATTAACCTATGACAAATTGCAACGGCTGGTCGCGCAAAAGAATAACAAAAATTACAGCAACTTGTAAAATTTTGGTTTT
Organism: Anastrepha ludens; assembly: GCF_028408465.1. Lineage (NCBI taxonomy): Eukaryota > Metazoa > Arthropoda > Insecta > Diptera > Tephritidae > Anastrepha > Anastrepha ludens. The sequence goes on from NC_071502.1 coordinate 32,253,804, forward strand.
TTTTTTTGGCACAGTAACTATGATTTGCACAGCCGATTGGCTTGCATTTAGTACGGCAAACAGGTGGAAAATCTACAAAACGGTGTTGTAAACTTAAAGCGCTACGCCGCTAAGCATAATGAGCCTCACACCACCGTCTTGGCGCATGGGCTGTAAAAACTGTCCACCGCGTCATGGGTGTGTTTGGCTTTTAACACCTAACAAAACGGTATTCAACCAAAGGCACTCGGCGTCTTCGCTACTGAGCGGTAAGCAAAGCTCTGACACGCCTATTTTGCCGCACAAACTGGCAGTTGTTAATTTCATGGCAAATTTTTGCGACTTACCGGCATCACTAAATGGTTAATTGATAAGTTTATTTTGATGTCAGTGCAAAGAGAAGTAACTGTTTCGTGTTTCTTCAAATTAAATTTCAAATTAAAGAGTCGAGTTATCTGGACTTTGCGGACTTTCGATGAATTTACGAGATCCATATTGGATTTGGCATGGCAAAGGAGAAAGCGAGACAAGAAGCATAGTTTTGGACGTCCATTCTTCAGATGCAGCGATTTTGTTTGTGCATGTCGCTGCCTAGTTAAAAATGTGGTCCTACAAAGCCAAATCGCAGCTCCGATTTGGCCAAGGCTACAGATGAAAAGATCCATTGTTTGCTGGGCGGTATGATATACTGCTGAAAGCACAGGCGGTCCAAATTCACATCTTAAATTTCAGCCCAAAAAAAAGTTGACAATCATGGCTTCTTAATATTCCTTGTTGGCCGGCCGCAATGGTGTTTCCAACAGCATTTTCGGTCAAATGGGCCAACGCTGCTAACTCTCCAAAATCACAACAAAATTGTCACTTTCGTCTTCCGATCACCAAAATATTTTTCCGTTTGATTTGTTTCGCTGCTGTTAAAGCCAACTGAGAAAATTAAAAGAGTCCAACCAGAGCTATTTAATATTTTAAGTTCCATTAGAGAAAAGAACAACCAGCAGATGTTTGTTCGCCTTCAACTCTAGAGTTAATTAAAGCTCCGAAACGCATAATCTGAGTGTTGAGTTGCAGAGATCGATGGCAGGACGTTGATATTCCTGGCTTGAGTTCCACACTCCTAGCCTCAGCAGTCAACTCCCTCTACACGCAAAGCAGCACAGCTCACATTTTGTTAATGCCGCCGTGATCAAAAAGTTTCGGGAACAACCGCCAGGCAACCCTCTAAGTCAACTGATTTGAGTTCTGTCTTCTTTTAGGTTGCCAATCCGTGATTAACATTCCTATCTGATCTCCATAGATTTTCTAGATCTTTTACAGTTATAAAAATGGATTTGAACAACAACGAGTTGGTATTAAACTTCGCGTTAAAAATGGTTTCAAACTTTAGAAAACATGGTAAACTGTTTCGGTAATGAAACCCTAAAGACAGCAGCCGTTTAGGAGTGGCATGAACGCTTCAGACGAGATCGTGAGGCCATTGAGTATGACGAACCTAGTGGTAGGCCGCCGATATCTTAAACTGATGAAAGCATCAATAAAGTTCATCAATAACCGCAAATTAACTATCATAGACCTGGCAGAGGACTTGAACATTGCTTATGGATCCGCTCAGGACATTGTAGTTCATGATTTGGGTTTGCGACGTGTTGAATTTGAATTTCACGCAAAAAAGAGGCTGCGTTGATATCGCCAAGGACAAGTAAATATAAGCACGGCATGCATTCCAGACATCAGACTAGTCAGTGGAGAGCTCCGAATGAACTAAGACCATAAACCCACGTCGTTTTCAGTCGAAAATCAAAGCGATGTTCACAGTTTTTATGGATTGCAACAGTATTGCACACCACGAATTGTTGGCAGAAGGTCAGGCACTTAATAGGAACTATTATTTGTGCGTCACGAGACGTTTAAGTGAAGCAATTCGCCAAAAAAGAAAGGATTTATGGGGAAAGAACTGGTGTATTCTACATTGTGCCATCATAATGTGTGAATTTTTGGCCAAAAAGGAAATGAATACCAAATCAACAGTCATTGAATCTAACTGCTATGGCTCCCTCCGATTCTTTTCTGTTTCATGGAGTCAAAAAACCACTACTGATGGCTATACCGAAAATAGAGTTCCAGAAATATTTTGAGAGCTGGATAAACCCTGGCATAAGGCGTTGCAGTTGATGGGAAGTACTTTTTTGAAGGTGATATCAAGACTTTTAAAGAATACCATAAAATTGGATTTTTGAATTTTCTGAACTTTTTGATCACGGGAGGTAGGTAGGTAAGTGAAATGGTTGAAGTGCCAGTCTGGCACTCCTCAAGTAGCACTAAAGCGCCGTTTTGATACCATTATGAGACCTCCAACAGGTAGATATCTACAGCTAGCCAGAGCTGTTGATATAATTGAGAAGATTGATTGTTTTAGGTTGGCGCACTGCTCCAGGCTGTCGAAGAAAGGAAATCCCAGTGACCTTAGTCATCTAGCTGCCAAACCCGGACATTTACAGAGAAAATGCTCTACAGTCTCCTTCTCTGAAAGGTCATCACAGCTTCTGCAATGGGGGTTATATGGTAACCCTAGCTTTTCCGCGTGTGTGCCGATCGTTCAGTGACCGGTAAGCACAGCTACGAGTTTGGAGATTGAATGCCGAGTAGTCTAACGGACTTTCTGAGTTCTTCGTATATCGTATTGGGGCCAAATAGTTTTTTGGATCAAGGTAGTAAGCTTGAAATATTGCTGAAGCTTATTCATTTTGCTATCCTTAGATAAGATACTGCGAGACACTCAAAATTTTGAGCAGAAAATGGCTTCTGTATCACAATAACATATTATTGGAGCACCCTGTATATGCACTTAAACAAATACATATATACATACTTGGTAAGTGGCCATTGAGCGCATGTCTTTCCATTCTATATTCAGTGAAATTTGCATTGTAAATAAATAAAAAGTAAAAACCAAGAGTGCCACCAATTGACCCATATTTGGTGCATAACAAACAACAACTACTGCACTATTATTTTATGTAATTCCCTCAATGTTGCAACAGCAGAATAGACAAGCATTACATAATGCCGCTCTGAGTATGTCTGTCCATCTGTGAGTCGCTTCAAAGCGGCGCGAATGGATACAAGTTGTAAAGTCATCGTCAACAATGAATACCGAAATACCAACTCTCAGCACAACAACTCAACGACTGGCGGTCTTATGCCACCTTTGGGAAGTCCGTTACTCGTTTTTTCACTGGCCTTTAAGTGCACTTTCATGTCGAGTCAGGAATGGACGTCAAGAGGAAAAATGGCGGTAAAGCAATAAAAACTGGAGTAACAAAAGCATGAAACAAATGGGAGCAAAAGACAGCAACTCTAAGAATAAATTGTCGGCGCCCAACAGTAGGTGCGGGGAGCCGTGACGCAAGGACACAAATATAGTCGCCCAGTCGAAAAGCTTATCAGCGAAAGAATGAGCAAAGCAAAAAGTTTTAAGCATCCACTAAATTCAGACGAAAAATTACCGAATGGAGCTGAAAGTATTAAAGAAAGTAAAGCAAGCAAGGGAAGCGAATTGAAAGGTCGTAACATAAAAATTTTAAGATGCCATAGAAATGGATTCTTTATTCGGCAGAAAGCTGGCAAAAATCGTAGCAAATGTGCTTTGTGCACTAATAAGATAAGGCAGAGTAATTGAGGCGGACTGACCGAGTGGATTGTATTGAGCCACACAGTTCGCTTCACTGGTGTGGGTGGCAACGCAGATGCGGTAATTGCAACTGCAATTTATTACCGACCTACGATGATAGGACAAGGAAGAGTAATGCGAATGAAATTGTGGATTAGCATGCAAAAGAGAGAGAGAGAGAGAATTCGGTGGAGTGAAGGGGAAGTTGCGTCAATTAATTAGAACCACAACATTTGAAGGAAGGAATAAGTCGATTTAAGTTTCGTATAAATTGGATACTTAGTAAAACTACAAAAAGGACTAATATTGAGACTTACTTGCAACAAAACAAATTTAGTTTTAGTACAGGAATTAAGCTGAGATAACTACTTGTTAGCTGCAGTGGGGCGCATAACTGAGAGAATGATGATTTTGTGATTTAATATTTACACTGTTTCTCGAGTTAGAACATACAAATTTTCTTTATTCTACAGGGTGTGACTGAAAAGTAATGAGCCTTCACGCGCGGAGCGTCTGCAAAGCCATCAACCGAATCGGCTGGTGGGGGAAAATGATCGTTGGACCTTCCCCTTCCACTAGAAACCGGTCCCAGTTCGCTGGCAACAGCGGTGAAGTCAACATCGCTCCGCGCGTGAAAGCTGTTTTAAAAGTGTATTAGGATTTTGCAGTGGCGAAAATGCAGCGATCGTTGGGGCAACGTTTCTCGATCAAATTTTGCGTAAACCTAAGCAAAACGAGTACCGCAACCATTGGGCTACTCAAGGAGGCTTACGGGGACCAATCTCTGTCCAGTGCCCAGGTAAAGCGGTGGCACAAGTCGTTCAAGGAAGGCCGGGAGGACGTCGAAGACGAACAGACGAACGAAAATGTGAACCGGGTTCGTGAATTTTTGAACCTTGACCTCCAGGAAGCACTGTAAACGCGGCAATTTACAAAAAAGTGCTCCTTCGGCTGAAAAACCGCGTCGCCCGGGTTCGGCCCGATCTCGTCAACAATTGGACCCTTCATCACGACAATGCGCCGGCGCACACCGCCTTCCTCTGCACCTCTGCATTGGCCAAGATGTGGGTTCCCGTGCTTCCCCACCCTCCCTACAGCGCAGACCTGTCCCCTTCGGACTTTTTCTTGTTCCCGCACCTGAAAAGAAAACTGAAGGGGAGGCGTTTCAACTCCATCGAGGCGATCCAAAAAACTGTGACAGCCGAATTGAACGCGATTCCGGCGGATGAGTTTAAAAAATGTTTCCTGCAGTGGAAGGACCGCTACCAGCGGTGTATTGACGCTCAAGGGTCCTATTTTGAAGAATATTAGTTGTATAAGCCGAAAGGGTTAATAAAACAGCTTTAAAAAAAATAAGGCTCATTACTTTTCAATCAAACCCTGTATATCGAAATTTTCTTTGCTCAATAATTCAAACCAACACAAAACAAACATTCAGACATTTTACAAAATTTCGAAAAATTCAATTAATTTTCATTTAAGCTTTCAACTTTTTAAACTGAATTTTTAGAAAATTTTCGGGTCGTAGTAAATCGGCTCATCCAGCGGGACAAAACTGCAATTGGCTCTTGGAATGCAAGCATCTGTGTTTCAAGCGGAGGTGTATGCATTTCAAGAAGCGATGAACTTTGTTGTGGAAAGCAGATGGAGAGGCAGATCTATATGTGTCTGCAGCGACAGCCAAGCTTGGGTCATGGCCTTAGACAGCCCCCCAACCATTTCAAGGGTAGTCGAGCCCTGTAAATCCGGGCTGAACTATGTCGGTAGACAAAATAGCCTGATGCTTACATGGGTCTCGGGACACGAGGGTATCGCGGGTAACGAGATCTTTGACTCTTTAGCCAGAATGGGCTCTGAGGTCAACTTTCTTGGTTCGGAGCCCGTTCTGCCACTCCCTTCTGCAGCCATCAAAGCCACGGTTAGCAAAAGGACTACTCTAACCCACAAGCGAGCTTGGCAGGCTGAGAGAGGCTGCAGATGGACAAAACTGATGTTACCTGTCATGTCGGACCGACTGTCGCAGTTTCTCCTGTCCCTAAGTCCAACTTTATAAGGTTCTCATCATATTCGTCCTAACGTATGGCGCAGTAGCTTGGACGATGATCATATCCGATGAGACACACCTTGGGGTTGTTTGAGAGAAAGATTCGGCGGAAGATTTTTGGAGCTTTGCACTTTGGCGGCGGCGAATATCGTAGGCGATGGAACGATGAGCTATATGAGCTTTACGACGAGATAGACATAGAGCAGCGAATAAAGATCCAGCGGCTTCGGAAGATAAAGTCCTTTTCTGCATTGGGACGACCAAGTAGAGAAGGACTCGACTTGCCTTGGTGTTTGAAACTGGTGCCGGTTAGCGCGAGAAAGAAACGACTGGCGCGCTTTGTTAAACTCGGCCAAAATCAGTAAGCGGTTATCGCACCAATCAAGAAGAAGAGGAAGTCTTCTTTAACATTTCAGAAAACGAAGCGTGGTAGAAATGAGCGGCTGTGATTTTTGTGAGCTAGACGATAAAACGCCAGAATCCATCCTCTGCGAAGTTGTAGCTCTCGCAAGACGAAGACTGGTGATATGGAACAAAAAACCCTATGAAGGACTCAAATTCATTAGAAGCCTCCAATTATAGGCTCATGGTCTGCATAATATGGTGAATCAACACTTGAAAGAGAATAAATTAAAATTAAAAAAAAAAAACATAAATAAAATTATTCTCTAACTTAATACATTTTCTTTTTATTTCCCCAGTGCCCATTTAACATTTTATTTTATTTTATTTCCCTTAGCTGAAAAATCTCGTATATCCCTTTTTTGCATATTCAAACATTTTCTTAACTTTGACCTATTTATATTGCGCTGATCTCGCGCGGCACTTTCACATCAACGCCTTTGACACGTTCTAATTCTTCATTTTAATTGTATTGAAACATTTCTAGAATTCATTTATCCATTCAGCCATCTATTTTTTGCAGCCTCAGTCGTTCTAGTTGCCAAATGAGGCACGCACACGCAGCACTGCACTCCACTCAAGAGCAGTTGAAACGCATAATTACAACATTTACCAAATGTGCCATGTGTCATGTGGCGAGAAGTGCGTAACGGCAACGGCAAGCGGCAGCGGACACACAACCCCATCCACACACAGACAGTGCTTTTGAAACAACGCACTTCAACTTTTTCTCACTGTTTTGCAAATTCACGTATTTACGCCTTTTTAATTTCTCAAATTTACTTCATTCTTCGCCGCACATTTTTAATTTAAGCGAAATAAAAGTGTCTACGTGTGCCACCGACCGACCAACTTGCTTCCATTTAATTTATTTGAGTGCTGGCAGTTCCTGGCCTTCCGCCTTCTGCTTCCAGGAAACTTTTTATGTTTTATGCTTTTGCGTCGAGGCGTCACATGCCAAACAGCCATCCTCCAACAAGCAGCCACCGATGATTTACATCGCAAAAACTTCACTCTGAATGCTCAGCCATTTATTTGAATTCGTTGTAGTGGTTTCGGCTTTGCGCGATTTTGGCGCTCCACTCGTAGGCGCAGCGCCAGTGGGGGTATTGCATGAGGCGTGGCAATGTTGGCACTTTCTTTAGGAGTTCACTTCAACTTGAATCGCTTGCAATTTGATTTGAATGACAGTCTTGCCGACCGGAGCTGTCAAAGAGTGTATGAGAATGTGTCAGCCCTTACAGTAGGGTGGTCCTTTTGTTGGCACAAATTTATTTTTGCGCTGATTTTCGTTTTACTCATGTTTTTTGGATGGGTTGTTATTTATTAGTACAATACATTTGTAAGAAATGACTAGCGCTTTGCGCGAGAAGCTGCTCACTAACCAGAAGAACAAAGATTGGGAAGCTACAAAGGCAAATCGCTCAAGAGAAAATTGGCACAGTAAAAACCATCAATATCAAACCATGGATCTGTGATACTACCCGACTAGAAATTTTGGTAAGGCGGTAATTAGGCGGAAATAAGGCAGACCGCACTCCAAATTTGCGCCTCATAAGGCAGCCAAACTAGGCCCAAGTCCCGAAAGGTATCGCCACACATCTGCCTCATTAGGCGCAGGTTCGAAAAACCGCACTTAGGTAATACTCCGAATGCCCTTCTACAAATCAGTTAGGGATTCCAATTTATGCCTAAGTGAGACACTGCCACAGATTTTCGTGACCACAATTAAATTTGGTATTGTTCTGGCATGCCAATCTTTGCCTTGCCTAACGTGGGCCTGGTAAGGTAATAGTGAGGCCTGCCTCAGTAAGGCCTGCCTAATTCGGGCCTAACTGATTCTTCGGCATGCCTCACTGTAATTCTAGTCGGGTACTTGGGGTATCATTTAGCGCGGAAATGAAGTCAAAAGGCAACTCATCAGCGATGGCTCCCTTCGGTCAGCCCATAGGGAGGACGCGAAGAAAGTAAAGAAATCGCCCAGAAATGATAAGCAAAATTTATTGAAGATTTTGCTAGCGTGCCGAAGCGGCAGCATGAGCAAATTATATGAGACAGTTGTACCGCATAGTTGGCTGCCTAACCAACCAGCAGAGTAGTAGTAACCAGCGAATCAGAGATCTGAATTGTGCTTGGCTGACTTTCAATGATGATAAGATCCGTAGAAGGGAAGAACACTTTGAAGCAATTAGCAACATTGCTCTTAGCAGTGAATCTAGCTTTGAAATGAGCAGCACAACAACCAGCAGCAAAATAACAACATCGTGCCCAAGTCAAGCGGAGATCAAGGATATAATCAACAAGCTGACATTCAACAATGCCACGGTCGAAGATAGCATACAGCAAACTACTGATCGTCGACCCGCAAATTTCAGCGCAAATTCTTCATCCCCACATCACCGCCGTCTGGGACAATGAAAAGCTGCCCAAGAAGGGTGACTGCGACAACTGGGGAGGAGTAACCCTGCTCAATGTCATCTACAAGCTAGCCACTAGCCACTAGCTACTATACAATGTATCGAAAGCTCCTTAAGGGACGAACAAGCTGGATGTCGCCCTCACCGGAGCTGTGTTGATCAGGCCAACACTCTTCGCATCATAGTAGAACAATCTGTTGCACGCCACAAATAGGAGGAGGGGCTCGGTCAAACACTTAACAGAAGTGAACGCGCTAATTATTTTTTTTTCATTTTTTAATAGGGGCAAAATTAAAGTAAATACCAAATAAAAGGGTAGATTGAAGCTTACTCGTATCTGCTCAACAAGTCCCCGGCAGTCAATTAAGCCTTTAATAAAATTAAAGGTTGAATAGTAATAGTCAATATTTTGAACGAACCTAAGAGCAGAAGAGAACAGAGCGACTTTCTGCTGTAGGAATCCTTGGAGTCTTTCACATTTTGTGTTTTGAACGGGATTTCGTGTGCCGAATCATTGAAAATATTGCAGAAAACGAGTGTGCTTTATAAAAAACACGGGTCTACGAGTGGTATAAGGCTTTTGCAGAGGGCCGAGAAGTCGTGGAAGATTTGCCCCGATCTGGTAGCCCATCAACGGATGAAAACTTCGACAAAGTCCAGGAAATGGAGGGAGGTAGCTCGTGACCTTAGCGTGTCTCACGAATCAATTCCTAATATTTTACACCATCAATTGGGTATGAGACGCGTGGCTGCTCGACTCGTTCCAAGAGAGTTGAATATTTTTCAAAAAATTCATCGGAAGAAGGCGGCTGAAGACATGCTTGAGTAAGTGAATTCGGACCTAACGTTTTTCCAGGACATTATAACAGGTGAAGAGACATGGGTATATGAGTTTGAAATGCAGCCAGTCAACTGGCGGCCGACTGGCGCTATCCACATGAGCCGAAACCCGAAAAACCGCGTCAAAGTCGGTCAAAAGTGAAAGTACTGCTACTCGTTTTCTTGGATTATCGTGGTATTGTGCACTCGGAATTCGTTCCAAATAGTTATACGGTAAATAAATAATATTGTTTAGGAGTTATGCGACCTTTGAGGGAGAATGTGCGAAGGAAACGGCTCAATTTGTGGAAAGAAAAGTCATGGATCTGCACCATGGTAACGCACCGTCTCACAGGACACATATTGGGAACACTTTGTTGCCCAAAAGCTCGACAAATATCATCGAACAACCACCGTATTCACCGGATTTAGCGCCCTTTTTCTTTTCCCAAAACTTAAATTCCCACTCCGCAAACGTCGCTTTGAATCGATAGAGGCCATAAAAGAGAATTCGCTGAGGGAGCTGAAGAAGATCTCTTCAAAAGCGTGTAAAAGGTGTTTTGATCACTGGATTAATCCTTGGCATTTGTGTATTGCTTCGTATGGAGCCTATTTTGAAGGCGACTAAATGCGGTCCTTTTTTGACAGAATGTATATGTATACTTTTAGATTTATTTGTGTTTTTTGAATAAGTATTTAATTGTAAAAATTAATTTTTAAGCATCCAAAAGCCATTTAGCAAGACGCTATGTAATATTTTACTTAAAGTTGTATACAAACTTATGCAAATTAGCAAAAAAAAAACAAATAGTGCCAAGGCCCCTTCGTTAAGAAATATAAACAGCGTTGCGAACAGGTAGACCCTAATGTACTGAGGCATACACAAATCTTGTGCGTATGTGTTGAAGCAGATGACGTCTCTAATTAAATTCGCAGATGTATAATTCGAAACGGTTTTTTATTCTCTCCCTCCACGCTTAATGAGCGATTCTTGTTTTGAAAACATCTTTGCACTCATGCCACACTTTTTAAGTTCATTTAATTATTTCAGAATTAATTATTATTGTTGAAGAGCTTATTAATTTTATTTTGAAACAACTGGCGGCCTCTGCGTGGAACTAAATAGTTAGTGAAGAAAAGGTATTTAAGTTCAGGATACTCCTTTGCTTGGTTTGATTGTTATAATCGTAAAACAAGTCATAAAACGCGAGTAGGAAAAACTGGAAATGTATTAAACTGGGATCTCGTAATACGAGGTTATTTAATAAGTTTTGCGGTTCGGTAAGAGAGGGTGTTGCTACTAGCCTAGATTTTGTTTGTTACGTTCGTACACTTTTCAAGTGAACGTAGGTGAAGTTTGATTTCAATCTGTCAATTCGTTCTTTGTTCACAAGCCATTTACCTCACAGAAAAAAGTATATTGGCAAAGTTTTTTATACCAATATCTTTCTTGATAGTAACGGTACATTTCTGTTTGGTATGCCAAAGTCTGTATTTGCAGTCCAACTTAACTATTCGCTTGCAAAATTCTTCTGATTAAAGAGCTAAGCGGAAGTGGCAAAAGTATTCATGTAATTGCTGCTAGAGTAAATCGGCATAGGAATACCATCAGCAATTGTCTTAAAAATCCAGAAACAGATGGTCAACTCAAACAAAGTGGCAGGCCAACTAACATCGACAGCAGATGCAAACGAGGCTGGCTGCTCAAAAATAAATGGCTTGCAAGGAAATCAAACACCATTTAAGTCATAAGGTCACCGATGGACGAATACATCAAATTTTGGTCGAGGACGGAACACTAAAACATTGTTTGCGAGAGCGGGTACCAAGACTATTAGCACGCCACATTAAGCCTCGTTTAGCATTTGCCCGAAAATATAAATTTTGAACTAACGAATTCCGAAACGTTGTATTTTCGGATGAAAAAAAGTTAAACTTAGATGGTCCAGATGGTTGCTAGAAATATCGGCGGGACCTTAGGGGCAACCACGGCAAATGCACATTAACGGAACTACGGTGGCCGGTCTTTGATGATTTGGGCCGCTTCCGGACATGGTGGAAAGTCTCCAATTTGTTTCATTCCGACAAGAACCAACTCAGAATTCTATATTGAAATATTAGAGGATGTTCTCATTGAGTTTCCGGGAAACATATACGGAGACGACTGGGTTTTCCAGCTAGACAGCGCTCCAATCTATACAGCTCGTTTAACTAAGGCCTTCCTATCGTCGAGAAAAATTTCAGTTCTGGATTCTCCAGCACTAAGTCCTGATTTAAACCCAATTGAACACTTCTGGAGAATATTGTCGGCCCGTATTTATAAAAATGGTCGGCAGTTTGAGACAATCAAAGATCTGAAAGGTGCTTTAGTGGAAGAGTGGGATAAGATAGGTGATTCCAGTCTTCAAAACTTGACAGACTCTATGCCGAAACGTATAAATGATGACTTTTCTCAAAATGGAAAACATATTAATTATTAGAAAATCGGAAGTTATAGAAACTTATTTCTGTGAGGTAGTACCGACGTCTCACAGTATTTCTATAAGTACAATGGGGAAAAACCAAGTATCGTGCAAAGATTGCATTTTTGTTTTTGGACGGCTGAAAAGCAAAGGAAATTTATGAACGAATGTTGAAAGTGTACAAAAACAGCAACAACCCCAGAAATGGTAAAACTGCAGGATATCGTATTGGAAAATCGTCGACTGACTGAAAGAGATTTAATAGAAGCTCTAGGGATCTTATTTCGAAATGTAAGCAATATTTTGACTAAAGTATGGGGTTTCAGAAAGCTGTGTGCTCAATGGGGGCCGTATTCGCTAACAATGGAAAAAACATTCGAATGCGACAACATTTAAAGCATTTTAGAAAGGATAAAGTGGATTTTGTGCATTGAGTCATCACTATGGATGAGACTTGGGTCTATCACTATGCTCCTATATCAAAACAGGAGGCTAAAGAGTGGTGTGAACCTGGTTCTTCGCCTCCGAAACGAGTTCATGTCCAGAAATCGGACAAGAAGGTGTTAGCATCCGCTATTTGGGATCGATTTTGATTCTGATCTATTTGCAAACTAACAAAACAAAAAATTCCGCATATTATTGTAACCTTTAGACCAGCTGAAGGAAAAAATTGGTGAAAAATGCCAAGTTTGCAAAAGAAAAACATTATTTTTCCTCAGGGTAATGCACTGTGTCGTGTCACAAGAGCATTTTTACAATGGCTAAAATCTATGAACTAAAGTTCAAATTGTTGGAGCATCCACCGTATTCACCAGATTTGGCCCCTAGTGACTTCCATCTGTTTCAAAACTTAAAAAATGTATGCGAGGAAAGTGTTTTTCATCATAACAGCTGAGGAAACGTATTTTGCCGTCCTGCTAGATTCTCACTGCAGGGATTTTCAGGGATTCATAAATTGGAATCTCGTTAGAACGACTGTATCGATGTTCGGGGAGACTATACTGAATAATGAATAATATAGGGTTGGCAACTACAATACGTAATTGCGGATTTCACTCATAGATAGCTTCAGTTGAATTTTTAGGTTTGCAGACAGACGTAGTACAAATCGATGGTTTTCGAGAAAAGCGACACAACTCAAAATTCGGAGTTTTGCCGTTAAAAGCCAAAATCAACTACAGAGTTTATATATTTTTATCTGGAAAAGAGTCATAAGCGAATCTTGAAGCAATTCTGAGAGATGGCGTTAGTGTCGTTTTGTCAGGTGATCGAATTGGCCGTCACTTATCTAGAAAACTGACCCAACTCAGTATTTTGTATTTTTGAATTGTGTCACTTTCCTCGAAAACCATCGAAATGTCGAACACATTTTGTTACTTGATAGTTGGCAAATCAGCTGTCAATCAGTGAAAAAAGTTTTTTTAATTGCTTGCGTAGTTTTCGTTTGACGTTCGTTGAAAAATGTAAAATCAAAAGGAACATTTTCGTCATGTTTTGCATTTTATTTCCGCAAAGGGAAAACCGCATCGGAAGCTCATAAAAAGTTATGTGCTGTTTATGGTGACGAGGCCTTAAAAGAACGGCAGTGTCAAAATTGATTTGCCAAATTTCGTTCTGGTGATTTTTCACTCGATGAGGAAAAACGCTCTGGTCGTCCAGTTGAAGTCGATGGCCCCCTAATCAAAGCCATAATCGATTGGGATCGTCACAGTACAACACGTGAGATTGCAGAGAAGCTTCAAGTAGCATTGAAAATCACTCAAAACAACTTGGCTATGTTCAAAAACTCGATACATGGCTTTCTCACGAACTGAAAGAAACGCATTTAAGCAACGCATTAAGAGCTGCGATTTGCTAAAGAAACTTAATGAAAATGATGCATTTTTAAAACGACTGATAACTGGCGATGAATAACGGGTTGTTTACCACAATATGAAGCGGAAAAGATCGTGGAACAGGCCAAGTGAACCAACTCAAACAACATCAAAAGCTGATATTCATCAAAAGAAGGTTTTGTTATCAGTTTGGTGGCATTACAAAGGAATTGTCTACTTTGAACTCTTACCACCCAGCCGAACGATCAATTCTGATGTCTACATTGGATATCTAACGAAATTAAACAATGCAGTTGAAGAAAGGCGGCCCGAATTGACAAATCGAAAAGTGATTGTATTCCATCCTGACAATGCAAGGCCACACGCATCTTTGGCCACTCGGCAAAAATTATTGGAGCTTGGTTGGGATGTTTTGCCACATCCACCATATAGTCCTGAATTTGCACCATCTGATTACTTTTTGTTTCGATCTTTACCAAACTCCTTGAATGGTAAAAATTTCAATAATGGTGATGAGGTCAAATCGTACCTGATTCAGTTTTTTGCTATTGTAATTAAAACCAGACGTTTTATGATGCTGCCTGAAAGATGGCAAAAGGTCACTGATCAAAATGGGCAATGCATTACAGAATAAAGTTGTTTAGTTCCATGAAAACATTTTCTTTGATTTTCTAAATAAAAGCCGCAATTACTTAGTTGCCAATCTAATAATTAATGCAATAAACTGATTTTCACATAATTTGAAGACAATGGCGACCAGCTGTCAGCTGACATGTAAACGCTCATTTGCGCCTACTAGGATTTATGCCGCAAGATGGAAAAATAAAAAACTGTGGTGTACTCTAAAAAAAATTAAAATAATAATAAATATTAATTCATATATTCTTCCTCCCGACCTTGCATTCTTCCTCCGCATTGGAATTGACTATTTTTGGTATTGTAAATTTTTGCGCTCACCAAGAGATGCCAGTTTACAGTTGCAATGTCTAGATTGAGCTTTACAGCATTAGCTGTGCTTCAACTTGATCGAACAAATATATGAAATGTGTTTACCTGCAAAGAGAAGAAGAAATAATCAATAACATTTAGTGGCATACATACAAATATTTGATAAAAAATAGAAATAAAATAAAAATAAATTCGTGTTGGAAAAATAATAAACTAGGAATAACTCTAAGCACCAAGCGACCAGCTACCGCATTACGCATTCCCACACGACGGGGGCTTTTAATGAGCACAGCCCCTGCTGTGATTGCTCTTTGTGTATGTTGAGTATTAGCATTGGAGAAAAAGCTACCACATAAAAAAGAAAACAACTCTCCGACAATATCGACAACAGCGACGACGTAGACGACAGCAGCAGGCATATAATAATTTATGGAATAGCTGGAAATAGTTGTGTTGTAAAAGCAGTTTCCCTACAAGTGTACAACAACAAGGGGAACATCGATAAAACAATAAAGTTAAATAAATAAAATGTGTACGTACGCACAGGCATAGATGATTGCGTATGTATGGCTATGTGTTACGCGAAAAGTTCTCTGATAAGATATGACATGGACATATACATATACACATACACATCCACACATGTGTAGCGTTGTTATTTATGAGCTTAAAGGCTGAAGACTCCAAATGTTTCAGAAGGCCTTTGATAAATTATATGGACTGAACTGAAAACATCATCATTTGGGGCGCTGTTACTTTAGACGCATCAAATTATACACGGCGCACTGCGGTGATCGACTGTATGTAGATACGATAAGTGCACTTCACACTGTGAGACAGCAACAACAACAACAACAACAACAATAGGGCTCTTAATCATCAACCGTAAAGATAGTTTATCGAAATGTGTCAAAAGTTTCTGAGTGATAAAACAAAAGGGGAAAGTCGAGTTACTGCAATAAATATTAAACAGCTTAAGTGGATCACGCCAATGAAAGGAAGCGTCAACGCGAGGTTTTTCAAAAGTTTCATAGAAAGTAAACAATGGGCTGATTATAAAGGCCGGGTTACACAAACACAAAAAGTAATTAAAGCGAGAAATTGCAAGCAAGCTTTGTGATAATAGAATTAATAAAATAAGTAACCTGAGTATTGGAGATATGCACAAGCAAAGCCTTTACGTGCAGCAGGCGCTCCACTAAAGTGCCACACAATAGCTTTCTACCCACCCAAGCCACTTGGTTGGCCCGCCAAGGAACAATAGCGTACACTACTACTGGCTTTTAAATTACTTTGAGAAAACTACTTCTTGCCAATAAAGTAGTCTTAACTCGGCTTATTGGCAAACGGCAGGACAGGGAAACGCGGGGGATGGCCTATGGCGCGCACTTGCTCAAAAAGGCTTTGTTGTCGTCGTCATTGCTATTGCGTCGACTACTATTGCGAACTGTTTGCGAGTTAAGTGCACAAAAGTTGCAGCCATTGTGTGTGACAAGCCGAGTATTGTCACCCACAGCTGTGAGCGCAGTCCACTGCCTTTTCGGCAGCGCCCAAGTGCTCAAAAGTCAGCAAGTTCAAGTGGCGGCGGCGGGTGTGCGGTTCGCCCATGTCTGCCTAATACATACACACGCATAGGCGTGTAGGTGTAGGCGGAGTAAGTAGCCGCGCTTTCAAGTGCTGCAGGAGTTGACAGTGAAGTTGACAGCCAAGACATGTCTTAAGGCCGTGACCGAACACCTCTATTGAGACGCTGCCACAAGTGCTGGAGAACTGCAATGGGCATGCAACAGACATCTGTACATACACCAGAGGCCGTGCAGGAGCGAACGATTCGTATATTGGAAGGAGAACAGCTTTGTAATGCGATATATGTAGATGTGCATGTGTTTTTCAGACGGCTTAAGCCTTTGGCTGCGTGTAAGACAAAAATTAGTTGGGCGACTTGCAAGAACTTTAGCCGAATATTGGCAATAGAAGAAAGAGATGATTGATTTCTAACGATTGAAATAGAGTTGCGCCTTTTGTTGTGTGAAAAACACTTGCTGAAGAAATTTAATTGAATTTTGTATAGTAATGAGAGCGGATCAATACTAGGTTGCCCAGTAAGTTTTGCGGTTCGATAAGAAAAATACAACTTTGTGTTTTAAAATACACTTTATTATTCAGTATAGTCTCCCTGTATATCGGTACACTTGTTCCAACGAGATTCCAATTTATGAATTTCATCCCTGAAATGAGATTCAGGCAGGGCTGCAAAATACGCCGCCACAGCTTCTATGATCTCATCATTTGATGAAAAATCCTTGCATATTTTTAGGTCGGGAAACAGATAGAACTCGCTAGGGGCCAAATCTGGTGAATACGGAGAATACTCCAAAACAACGAACTTTAATTCATGGATTTTAGCTGTTGTCAAAATGCTCTTGTGACTCGGTGCGTTGTCCTAATGAAAAATAACTTTTTTCCCTTTTGCAAAATGGGTCTTTTTCACGAATTTTTTTCTTCAGCGGGTCTAAAAGGTTACTCAGAATTTTTTGTTCCACCAGTTTGCAAGTATTCCACAAACAAAATTCCTTTCGCATCCCAACAAACTCATCCTAACACCTTCTTGGCTGATTTCTGGACACGAACTCGTTTCGGAGCCGAAGAACAAGGTTCACATCACTCTTTAACCTCTTGTTTTGATTTAGGTTCATGATGATAGACCCAAGTCTTATCCATAGTGATGAATCGACGCTCAAAATCCACTTTCTCCTTTCTGAAATACTCTAAATTGTTGAAAATCGCATTCGAATGTGATTTTCTTCCATTGTTAGCGAATGCGGCCCCCATTGTGCACACCGCTTTCTGAAACCCATTACTTCTGTCAAAATATTGCTAACATTTCCTAATGAGATCCCTAAAGCTTCTACTAAATCTCTCTCAGTCCATCGACGATTTTCCAATACGATATCCCGTATTTTTTACGATTTCAGCTGTGTTTGGACACTTTCAATATTCGTTCATAAATTTCCTTTTCTTTTAAACCTTCCAAAAACAAAAATGCAATCACTGCGCGATACTTGATTTTTTCCTTTGTAGAAAATGCTATGACACATCGGCACTAAATGGCTTGTGAACAAAGAACGAATTGACAGATTGAAATCAAACTTCACCTACGTTTATATGAAAAGTGTATCAACATAGCAAAAAAAAAAAAATTTGGCTAATAGCCATGCCCTCTCTTATCGAACTCCAAACCTTATTGAACAACCTAGTATTTGATTAGATTTTTTAGAAACTTGTTAGGTATGCAGTTTTGTAGCTCATTCAATTCCCTAGTTTTTTTGCATTGACAATAGGTTTCAATATAATTATTTAGTACTTGATATCGAGGCAAGCCTGGTATCGAAACATTCCTGGCGGAACTGAGTACTCACAGAGATGATGTTTGGAAAAGTTGCCAGTATGAAAGTAGGTACGCTGCACACGGTCAGGAGAATCGATTAAACTAATCTGAAGGAAAGTTTTTCCTCACTCTATTCCCAACATTAAAATTTAATAACACAATGGGCATGAAATAAGTGTCCTCAAGCACCTCTTACCTTTGGTTTTCATATTTACAATGGCAAACCTCCGAGTGTATTTCTGCCATGAAAAAGCTCCTCATAAAAACCATCTGCCGATCGGAGGAGGCATAAAACTGTAGGCCCCTTCATTTGTGGAACATCAAGGCGGATAGAGGAGTTTGGAGCTCAAATAGGATGAGCAGCTCCACCAAACTCCCTAAAAGGATGTGAGCACCAATTTTAAAATAAGTAAATACAAATGGACAGCTTTATTGTGATCTTTCCGTGCTCCATTGCTTGTCTGCTTTTATACATTCTGTCAAAAAAGTACCGAGAATCGCTCAATAAAACGCAAAATAATTCTTGAATCATCAAAATTTATTTTGTCGCCTTCAAAATAGATTCAGTTCGAAGACATACACATAAGTCAACGATTAGTCCCAGTCAACACAGCACCTTTTAAACGCGTTTGAAGAGATCTTCTTCAGCTCTTTCAGCGAATTCTCTTTAATAGCCCCTATCGAGACAAAGCGGTGTCCGTGGAGTGGAAATTTATATAAGTTTTATATATATATATATAATTAGCGCGTACACCCTTTATAGGTGTTTGGCTGAGCTCCTCCTCCTGTTTGTGGCGTGCGTCTTGATGTTGTTTCACAAATGGAGGGACCTACAGTTTCAAGCCGACTCCGAACGGCAGATATTTTTATGAGGAGCTTTTTCATGGCAGAAATACACTCGGAGGTTTGCCATTGCTTGCCAAGGGGCGACCGCTATGTTTTTTCTTAATTGTGGTGTTTCATCGAGATTCGAACCCACGTTCTCTCTGGTAATTCCGAATGGTAGTCACGCACCAACCCATTCGGCTACGGCGATCGCCCAATATATAAGTTTTGGGAGAAAGAAAAAGTCACAGGGCGCTAAATCCGGTGAATACGGTGGTTGTTCGACGATATTTGTCGAGTTTTTGGTCAAAAAAGTATTCACAATATGAGACTGGTGAGACGATGCGTTACCATGGTGCAAGATCCCTGACTTTTCTTTCCACAAATTGGGTCATTTCTTACACACATTATTTCTTTCTCTCTCAAACGTCACATAACTCCCAACAATAATTCTTTATTTACCGCAGAACCATTTGGAATGAGTTCCGAGTGCACAACACCACGATAATCAAAGAAAACGAGTAGCAGGGCTTTCACTTTTGACCGACTTTGACGTGGTTTCTTGGGTTTCGGCTCATGTGGATAGCGCCATTCAGCCGCCTGTTGACTGGTTTGCATGTCAAACTCATATACCCACGTCTCATCACCTGCTGTGATGCGCTAGATAAACGTTGGGTCCGTATTCACTTGCTCAAGCATGTCTTCATCCACCTTCTTCCGATAAATTTTTTGAAAGAAATTCAACTCTCTTGGAACGAGTCTAGCAGCCACGCGTCTCATGCCCAATTGATGGTGTAAAATGTTGCGAATTGATTCGTAAGACTCGCTAAGGTCACGAGCTGCCTCTCTCAAGCTTAAATGACGGTTTTCCAGCACCATTTCCTTGACTTTGTTGACGTTTTCATCCGTTGAAGACGTTGACGTTGATGAGCGACCAGATTGGGGCAAATCTTCTACGACTTCTCGGTCTTCTACAGAAGCCTTATACCACTCGTAGACCCATGGTTTTGATAAAGCACACTCGCCATGGGTTTTCTGCACCATTTTCAATGATTCGGCGCATAAAATCCCGTTCAAAACACAAAATTTAAGACAAATTCGTTGTTGGATATTTTTATCCATAGTGAAAATCGCAGGGCACATCTGCGGTTGACTGATATAATTAAAAGCCAAAAACAAGCTAATTAACAGATCTCGCTCAAACTCTGCGACACTATAGAGGACAGTTGTGCCAGCATTCCAGCAAAAAAAATGTAAACATGTTTGTATGTCTAACGCGCGCTTTTTAAATGGACAATTCCCGAAATTGTTTTGAAAGAATTTACTGTCGGTATCTACTTCACAAGTGTTAAATATGACACCTTTAACAAAAATTATAAATCTCTGGATAGAGTGATTATTTTTGCGCCACCTTGTACATAACGCACATCTATAAATATAAATAAGTATATTATATTAAGTAAATACAACACATAAATATGTGAGTATGTCTGTAAATGGGCGCGCGCGCGCAATTAACAAAATTTGATTTCAATGCTACATTTGCATGAGGAAGGCTTTTATAACAGAAACCTGTGGCAAATGTAATGTTTGCATGACGAACGAATTAAGGCAGAACAAGAAAGACGTCAAGTCAAGAATGAGTATGAAGAATTTGAAGTAATGAAATCGAATGAAACTATGGGTTAAAATATGGTAATTAGACGGCGAGGTGTGGCGCCTCAATGTGATTGTAACAGAGAGAATTACGACAGGCATTTAGAATATTTGCAAGTTATTTGCATACATGAGCATTAGCACATACATATTTGTATGTGTATTCGTGTCTGTGTATGTATGCTTGTGCCCAAACATTAATTGAATTTAATTACAGAAATGGTAGCCGATTACAAGATACTCGATCATTAGTCATTCGCCAGAGACCTTGTGGTAAATAACTGCACGTGCAAACATACACACATTTGTATAGAAATATGCATGTGAGCGTGCACCTACCATGCAGGAAAAAATTTACTCTTGTGGTGCTATATCTAACAGCCTACTTAGGCGAAGAACATAATTGCAGTTAAGCGCTCTGAGTAAATGAGTATGGGGAGCGTTTAGATCGTTTATTACAGAAAATATATAAATGCGCTAAAAATAAGGGAGAAAGTAATTTTATGTATAAAAATTATGCTAAATAAAAATTCATTAAATATGTATTTGTCTTTTGTTCGTATAGTTATGTCGGCTATCACTATGTAAAACGACTATCACTGTTAACATAACATTTTCTGTTAGATCAGCGCAGTTGAGAGAACTCCATCACGAAAAAGCGTTTACAGCTTTGATACAAGAACAACTGCAGGAGAGTTTAGACATGTAAATACGATGGCTAACAAACAGTCGGCGCACTCGCGTATCGGCACTCACGTCACTGTAGACAGTTATAATTTGGAGGTTGTAAAAGACTTCGTTTATTTAGGAACCAGCATTAACACCGATAACAATGTCAGCCTTGAAATCCAACGTAGAATCTCTCTTGCCAACAAGTGCTACTTTGGACTAAGTAGGCAACTGAGCAGTAAAGTCCTCTCTCGACGAACAAAACTAACACTCTACAAGACTCTCATCATGCCCGTCCTAACGTATGGCGCAGAAGCGTGGACGATGACAACATCCGATGAAGCGACGCTTGGAGTGTTCGAGAGAAAGATTCTGCGTAAGATTTTTGGACCTTTGCACGTTGGCAACGGCGAATATCGCAGGCGATGGAACGATGAGCTGTATGAGCTTTACGGCGACATAGACATAGCGCAGCGAATAAAGATCCAGCGGCTTCGTTGGCTGGGTCATGTCGTCCGAATGGATACAAACGCTCCGGCTTTGAAAGTATTCGATGCGGTACCAGCTGGTGGTAGCAGAGGAAGAGGAAGGCCTCCTCTGCGTTGGAAAGATCAGGTGGAGAAGGACTTGGCTTCACTTGGTGTGTCCAACTGGCGCCGGTTAGCACGAGAAAGAAACGACTGGCGCGCTTTGTTAAGCTCGGCCAAAATCGCGTAAGCGGTTATCGCGCCAATTAAGAAGAAGAAGAACGGTAGTCGAAAGCAAACTGCAGTGTTTTAGCAACAAAATAGTAATAAGTATATTATTAGGAACAGTTGCAGTATAAGTTTCATATTAAACAAGTAAATAAGTGTATAAGCTCAGCAGTTAATTGAAGTGAAATGTCAGAGTCATTCGAAAATCAGATGTACTTAGTCTTGCCATAAATTCTGTGATCAAATTTTACATTGCATACTGCGAGAAAAAATTCGCAGAAAAAAGTTCCGTTAGTTTTACTTTTGTGTGGATCCATTGTCCACTCATAAATTATGTATACGCAGTTTCGTGGGAAAATTTGCTTATTAAGGGGTTATATACCTTGTGTTGGACTAAAAAATCGAAAATTTTTTGTATGGCATATTCTAAAAATGTAAATTCTTAAAAATATAAATTCCAAAAATAATAAATTCTTCTTCTTGTGCTCTTAAAATCAGTTGTTGTTCTGACACCAACAAAACAATGTAAGTAGTGGCTATGCTAGTAATTTTCTCTACTGCTCGCACGCGTAAGCTTTGCCGAGCTCTGATTTAAAATATTGTTCGGGTAAACGAACGAGAAGACGGTCGGGAGAAAATCATCGGCTCGTACAAGAGTTTTTGAGCACTCAAAAGATCGAATTAATGGGTCGTCGGCGTTACCGCGCTGATTTGGCATCTAAGAAATTCTTTTCCTTCGCGAACATCAAAACTAAAATGCGAAATCAACGTTTCTTAACGTTTTCCAATGCCTGAAGCAGCTGTCGAAGACATTAAACTGCCTGTTTTGGAGGTATCCACTCCACCTTCGGGAAATCTGGTCATGTCGCAATTGTACCACGAGAAGAAACTGAAGGCAGCCAATCCAGAGTGGCGCTCAGCCATTTGTTTGCCAAAAGTTTTCGTAGAATTAAAAATAACCACCCGTGGAAGACGAATCATTTTACACAGCAATGCAAACACAGTGCGTGTTTTGAAGGCCGCTCTACGAGTTCTTTTTTTGTTTTTTGTTTTTAAGATATTTGGATAGTTAAGTTATACTGTAAGGCCATTGCACTTCAGGATCATTTAGGAATATGTCGGCAGCAAACTTTTTGGTCGGTACGACGATGTAAACGTGGCGTCTTTGTCGGGCTTTGGGATCGCAATGATTTCGGCAATTTTTTTGTCTTTGGGACCTATTTGAACTTTATGGAAGCATTGAAAACGTTCCAGAGATAAATGATTGCTCTGTCGGGCATATGCTTTAAAATTTTTCCCGATTTGTGGTTTTTTAATGTCGAAATTAATTGCTTTGTCTCTGTTAGTGAGGTGTTTTTGATGATTTGCTGCTCGTCTTTATTGCTGGTTGTATGAGTCAAATCGAATTCGGTGTTATTTTCATTTTAAAATATATTTTTAAAATGTTGAGCTAAATAAGTGGCTTTTCTGATGATGTTCGGGTCCATTGTCCGTTTGTAGTTCTTATTGGTGGGAGGTGTATTGTAGCTCGAACCATCTTTTTTGTCGCCGTCCACAATGAATAGTTTGTAGATTTTGTTGCATCAATATTTTTAAGGTACTTGTGTAGTTTTTTGTCTTTTTCATATTTCAATAGTTCTTTAACTTCTTTAGTTAATGTGTTACGAGAGTAAGGCTCAGAAATGAATTATTTTAGACTAGACCTGGTGCCTAGTGATTTCTTTTTGCTCCGGAATTTGAAAAAATAACTTCGTGGCTAAAAATTTTCTGGTGAGGAAAAGTTCAAGGCGAGCATAAGCTCATATTTTGCGGAAAAGGAGGAAATATATTTTTTAGAACACACTGAAATTTCAAGATTTGTCAAATTGAGGTTAGTTTGTATTGAGGTTATTGAGGATTATATTGAAAAATAAAGCTATATTGAATATAATTCGAGTTGTGCTTTTTATTTTTTTTTTATAATTTTTTAGTTTTTTTGTAATTTTTTTGTTTATTTTTTATTTTATTTGTATTGTTTTTTATTTCTTACTTTATTTTATTTATTTTTTTAACTTTTTTTTTATTTTATTTTATTTTTTACCTTATTTTATTTTTTATTTTATTTTTGTAATTTTTTGTTTTTATTTTATTTTATTTTTTATTTTATTTTCTTTTTACTTTATTTTATTTATTTATTTTTTTATTTTATTTTGTAATTTTTTTTTATTTTATGTTATTTATTTTTTGTTTTATATTTTACTTTATTTAAATTATTTTTTTGTTTTATTTTATTTTTTAATTTTTTTTTTTGGAATTTTTTTTATTTTTATTTTTTTTTTTACATTGCGATATGTTCCCTGCAGGGTATGTTGCCTGTTATGTGTGAGTACTTAGTGGCATTAACATTTGTAAAGCGAAAGTTAAGTCGGTTAAATATTTATATAATTACAGCACAGATCGCGGCTAATTTATTTAGTTGCATTTGCTCTACGTCACTGAAGTTGGCTACCAGCAGCCAGTAGCCGAAACCGGACGACAGTCGTCAGCTGTCAAACGTTTGTATGTATGTATGTCGCACAAATTGCAATCGACTTTAAGGTGTCACATGGCGCCAAATAATTACGGCGACAGTGCACACATCGCCACTGCGCTACCCAAATGCAAAGAGATATAAATACCCGGCTAATGGGTGACTACTTATGCATGCGCGAATCTACTATGCGATGAATGTACAAACACACATACACATATGCACGTATGCATGCATGGATAAATGGCTATACAGATTTAAGCGACTTAATGACGATTTCTATAACTTTAATTTGGTCGTCAATTGGTTGGCCGCTTGCATTTGGCTGCAGGAATGCCTTTGGCTTGAAGGCGATACAGCAACTCCGCACGCAGAGATGGATGATAAAATTACAAACCGCAGTTGTAAATTCGATAACAAAAACAACAACAATAACAATAACAACAGCAATGCGTAGAACAAGTTTCTACAAAGTAATTTAATTAAAACTACTCACACACAAGCGAACGCTGCCTGCCGCAAATGCGAATCGGATACGCCGATCAACAGCAGCGCGCAAAACAAAAAAAACAGCAAAAACACACTCGAGTGTAGTCGCACGTACATTCATGCAACAGCGCCCGTGGCATTTGCGATGCAACTGCAACAAACGATTGGCGCACATTGGTGAGCGGTGGCAGCCACAAAGTGGTCGCCAATAAATCAACATCAAAATGTCGCGAATGTGACGAATTTCATAGGAGCGCGCGCGTCCTACTGTCATCCACTCATCGGCGCGTTCGACCTGCGCCGCGTCTGTTAAGTCTGACCGCCTCTGCCGCTCTGCTGGCTGCTGCCTGTCGGCTGTAGTGGCTCGAGTTCGTGCATTAACAATTTGATTTATTACAAATTATGCGCTGATATTAATTCTCCACATCGATATAGCCTGCATACCGCGAATTTGCTTGCTGGTAGACACCGGCATTTCGCTCTCATTAGCTGTGCGATGCAAGCGGTGCGATACAAGCAATGACAAAAACAATATCGGGAAAACAATTTAATTTGCAATACGTGACAGATCAATTCGGATTTGGTTGCAGTCGTGCGGAGCTCAATGGCATGGGTAGGGAGAAGAGATTTCAATTTCAATTTACAATTTAATTATGGACACGAAATTTGCAGGGATAAATGAAAATTATAAATAAATCAGTAGTTTTTAGCTGCATTATCGTACTCTAATTTGTATTACCCAATATGCGGCAAGGTGCGGCATTCAAAGAATGAATCTTGGCAGGGTTGCATTAACTAGGCTTAAATATCCATTGATCTGTCGCCCAGAATTTGGGTGAGTGACTTTGAGAAATCGACTCGCTATCTACATTTATTTTAGTTTGTTCTGATGACATACTTTTTTCGTTATACAGTGAAGGACTTAAGTCCGCATACAACAGCATATTTTCTTATTTCCCAGAAGGTATACAATAATTGGAAAAACTGTTGATGCATTGGGTTGGGGTATAAGTTCATAGCGTTTTTAGGTTAGGTTAGGTTAGGTTGACCTGGCTGGCTGAAAGCTGGCTGATTCTTAGTGTTACCAGATGGAGCTAGAACCTTACGTTTCTTTGTAGTAGACATCTTGTAATACGTCTGCGTCTTTTGCGAATCTAAGTAAAGTTTGGAGATCTATCCCCGAGAGGTACTCTAACTTCTCATATTGTAAAGCTCCTAAGCATTTTAATCTGGTTCTAGCTAATGCAGGACAGGAACATAGAAGGTGTTCTAGCGTTTCCCTCTCTTCCAGTTCATTGCAAAATATGCAGCTACCGTTGTTCTTAAGTTTTATCTTGTATGCGTGCGCCGCTAGCAAATTGTGGCCGGTCAGTACACCTACGATAGCCGAAGCAGCCCGGGACATTTACGACGTGTATGGAGAAGGTGTCATAGGCGAGTCTACAGCACGCAAATGGTTTGCAAAGTTCAAAACTGGTTGAAATGAAAGTTGACATCAATAACACTTCCCGCAGCGGAAGGTTTTCTGAATTCGATGAAGAACGTCTTTTGAAGGAGCGAAGGAACGGTCGCCTAACCAGTCGTGAATTGGCGGAAGAAATGAACTGCGCTCATAAAACGAGTCTAATCACCTTTTTTCAATAAGATTTACCGACAAGTTGGGAGCCTGGGAGAGTGGGTGCCTCACGAGCTCAACGAAAGAAAGTCGCCTTCAAACTGCTTTCAGCATCTCGTCCGCCATCGAGCAAGACGCGGTCTCAAACAACGCTTTTTGTACCGAACAGTCACGGGAGATGAGAAATGGTGTCTATACATCAAACGCCAAAGCCGTGAGTCAAGCCGGATCTTCATCCAAAGAACATCATGATATGTGTGTAGTGAGACGGAGAGCGAATGGGCACTGGGAAAAGCTCGAAAAGAATGCCACGTTCAACAAAGAGCTCTACATTGCCCAGCTACAACGCGTGAATGATGCTATTCGACTGAAAAGACCTGATCGACATGGTCAAACAATACTCCTTCACGGCAATGCCAGGTCTCATGTTGCACGAATCGTCAAAGCCGCACTCCACGAGCTCGAATGGAAGGTCCTTCACCATCCGGCCATATCCACATTATCCGCTCCCTGTCAAACCATACGAAGGGCGTTACCTCCGATAACAAAAAGGCCCTTAAAAACAGGCTCTAAAACTTCTTTGACACCAGACCAGGCGATTTTTGGCAGAACGGCATCAACGAATTGGTCGAGAGGTGGGAAGGGGTTGTAAACAGCAAGGGCGAATAAACAATTGATTAACTTATTGATATAATTATTGTTTTTTATTTAAATAAGCCTTCGGTAAAAACGCTACGAACTTATTCCCAACCAAATATATTTATACCGGCCCATAGTACCTTCAATAAAGGTCATCTTTCCAACGCCAGATGCAGCTGTAGCTCCCCAAACCATCACTCTACCACCGCCGTGCTTGTGAATAGGTATCAGATTTTTCTGATCACTTGATTGTTTACAAACCACAGTAGGCAAATAGTAAGAAAATAATATTCGATTTGCATAAGAAATCCCGCAAAATATCAATAATTTGGAAACGCGTTACCCGCTGTTTCGGATCTGAAATGAGCGAGCAGAATTCGGCTGCCGAGTACCCGATGATGTGACAGCCGAAGTTGCTCGCCCAATGTTGTTTTTCACCACAGTCAGGCCAAGCCTAGTAATATTATATATCATTTTTCGTATGAACTACATTTTTAAAGGAAAAAATGGTGGTGTTTTTACAATTCTGCAACATGGGGCACACATGAAGTAGGTGTGCTCTCTCTGTTGATGTAGCGCAGTTTGCTTGAGTAAACTTCAATACAAATGAGAGGCCTTTGGCTATTGAGTGCATATGCAGACGTGTTGGCCATCACCATACCAGAGAGATATCTAAGCTCGATGAGTAAAATAATGTAGGGGGGTCTAACAGAAAGCTACATTTGATAAGGATCAAACTAGGGAACATTACAGGGTCCGGCACTCAAAGTGTAACCAACTTCAGACCGCTCGCGCAGGTGATACATGGAATAATGGGCAGCTGATACATGTTAGTTGGCTAAATGACAGTCCAGAGTATTGTTTACAAGCGCACGGAAGAACTTTGCCGAGAGTAAACGCGAAAAAAGAAAATCAGTAATGGATTTCAAACGTAATAGGGTGATTGCATTATATTTGGCTGAAAAATCACAACCAGCCATCAAATCAATGGAGGCAATAACATCAAGATTAAAGGTTCCTCGGGAATGCCTAGCTGCTCTAAATGATATTAGCAGCCTCTTCAAGGTCAGTTCTCTATGAGTTCCATGGCAAAGGGATATTGAAGAAATTGGAAGGCCGTTTAGCTAACCAGAAAGGGTACTAATCTTTCACTTCTTGAAAACAGAAGCAATATTAGAATCCCTATGGCAACCTACAATTTAAGAATAAAAAAAATATTCTCCAGGAGGCCAATAGATTATGGAGAGAAGGAAATACTTCGGTGACAACCAGGTTAATTTGGCCGGAAATAGATAAGAAAAGGTCAGGAGAATTGCTCTCTCAAGAGAGAACATATCGAAGGTTGTGGCTTGAGTCACCGGTCATTGGCTGTTAGGGAGAAACTCTTCTAAGCTAGGCGCATTCTCTGATGAATACTGCAGAAGTTGTAGAGACGAGGAAGAGAAAGAAACAGTAAAACACTTCCTCTCTAATTGCCCAGCCTTAGCTAGGAGTACAGCAAAATTGCTAGAAAAACACCCTTTTGACTATCTTAAGGAATTATCTGGTGTTGGGATAAAATCTATCCTGCGCTTCATAAGAACGTCGAAATGGTTCCAGTGATGAATGAACACTAAGGTTCTCGTGATACTACAATGGATCTACTTAGTCTAAGTGAGTTGGCTATTCTAAACCGACTGCCACATAAACTTAACACACAACACTTGGAACCCGTGAATTTGATAGCCAGTAGTGAAAGTAACTGTCACAACACCAGCGAAGAAGGGCAAATTTTTTAGTATTTATGAACTAGCAACTTCTAAATTGTGCCAACAGCTTAAATACAAATGCAAATTCATAGCAGACTTGCGAGTAACAGCGAAACTACAACCAAAGCCAAGTCACAATTTTCCCACTCTGCGCATTCGTTTAGCAGCTGAAGACGAGCTGAAATTCATTGGTGAGTACTCCACTTGTATACTCTACTTACTGACCTACTCTTTTAGATTTGATTATACACACAAAAGTATTCCCAATGGCTGCATATGTAAGTCACACACCCTTGGGCACAGTATTTCCCCAGTGTAGCCACGCGAGCAATTAAATTTGTGTTGTGGCATAAATTCGGAAAATAAATAAATCGATTTATACGTAAATATAGAAAGGCCGTAGTTAATAGATCTGAGGGAAACGAATTCGGTTATAGAAAAGTTGCAATACGCAACGCTCCCTCCCCCAGAATGCTAGGATTATGAAACGTGCCTCATAGTCCACTGAATGCTATTTCGAATTTTAATCGAATTCGATTTGCCGTGCCTTAGGTCAGTCCAGCAATAAAGTGTGCCAAATTTGCAAATGAATGACAGCTGCAAGGCGTTACTAGTTTTTTTTTTTGTTTTTTTTTTGTGTACTAAAATCGCTTTGGCTCAATACAGCGTGGCTACAATTAAGGGATGGTGCATAACTGTGAGCTACGTGGCAAAATAGTTGCCACCCTTCGTCTGCACAAAATTTTCCAATGAGGAATTTGAGGGCGGTTCTCATTTACACTTTTGCTTTTGTGCATATTTACAAGGCGCAACTTTCCACTGCGGGCAAGGCTAGAGTTAAGGTTTTCTAGAAAAACGTGACCTTTTATGGGTGAAGAGGAAATATTTATATTTTTTTTGCAAGCTACTTAATATTTTTGAAAAACTGTATTAATTAAATAACTAAATAATAGCTGTAAGCTTTAGTGTCAGATCCCCAAAAAAAAAAAAAATAATAATAATAGGACATTCAGCGAATTTCATGGAAAGCAACAGCACAAAATATTCTACTTGAGTCGATATAATCGGTTCGAGTTAAAAGCGCTTAGAAGCGTTGCTGTTAAGTAAAAAAATTGCTATTGGAAATGGGCCACTGGAAAATAGTTCAGAAGTTCCAGCTAAACGTCAAACTACTGCGTACAGAAATAAAACCAAGAAGCAGTCCTACAAGGTGTCATTAGAAGAGCAGATGGTTTTTTTTTTTGCATTTTGGCGGTTTGAGAAAAAAAATACATTATTTTCTCGCGATTGATATCTTGTAAAGTATAGATGTCACGGTGACATTTCATACAAAAAAATCCTTCTGCTATTTTTTGTTTTTTCCAACCAGTTGTGAGTTACAAGGTTTTAACACTGGAGGTCAACAAAATGAAAATTCGAATTCGGTGCATTTTGTAGTTTTTCGTTGATAAAGGCGAAGATGCAAGCCAATGCCGCTGTGAAGGCGAATTGTGAATGGTGTTTATGGTGCCGATACTATAACAACCAATTACGTGCAATTTTGGTTTCGTCGATTCCCTGCAGGTGGCATTTTTGATGTTAAAGAAAAAAAAAGGAGCCGAGTGTTCGCTCTACTAATTTGTCATGCGCGTCTTGATGCTATACTACAAATGGAGGGACCTACAGTGTTATGCCACTTCCGAATGGCAAATGGAGACACTTTTTCTTGGGCAGAAGGCTATTAGAAAAAACTTTTTGAACATTTATAAAACAATGTATAGAAAATTTATAAAAAAAGTTTATAAAAAATAAAAAAAAAAATTAAAAAGAAAAATGTATAAAAAGAAATTTATTAAATATTAATTTATAAAAAAAATTATAAAAACAAAATTTATAAAAAAAAAAATTATAAAAAGAAAAGTTATAAAAAACAACTTTAAAACAAAAAAAATTGTAAAACAACAAATTTATAAAAAAAAAGATTTAAAAAGAAAAACGCATAAAAAAATTTATTGAATACCAATTTATAAGGAAATTAGAAAAAGAAAATTAATAAACAATGTAATTTACAATATAAAAAAAAATTATAAAAAGAAAAGTTATAAAAAGCAAATTCATAAATAAAAAAAAATTTGTAAAACAACAAATTTACAAACGAAATTTAAAAAAAAAAAAGTGTATAAAAAAATTATGATAAGAAAATAAAAAAAAAATTAATAAAAAATTACTTAAACAAAAAACAAAATGTATAAAAAACGTAGAAAAACAATGTATATAAAAATTTAGAAAAAAGTGTATACAAAAAATGTATAAAAAATAAATAAAACAAAAAATTATAAAACAAAGTATAAAAAACAAATGCATAAATACAAAAATTAAAAAAAAAAACATATTTATAAAAGAGAATTTATAAAAAAAATTGTAAACAAATTTAAAAAAAAGCACTAAATAAAAAAAAATAACATTTATAAAAAATAAATTCAAAACAAAAAATTTATAAAACAATGTATACAAAAATTTATAAAATATATTTATAAAAAAGTGTATAAAAAATAATAAAGAAAAGATTTACAAAGAAAAATGCATAAAAAAATGTATTAAATACCAAGTTATTAGAAAACTTATAAAAAGAAAATTTATGAAAAAATAATTTATAAAAAACAATTTTAAAAAGAAACGGAGTTCTACGCAAAAATACTGTGAATTGCGTAGCCGAAGTTGGACTGATGAGGGTTATTTTTTTGAAGCGCGGCCGAAGGCCGCCCACGCGAAAAGGAGTTCTACGCAAAAACAAATTTATAAATAAACATTTTTAAAACAACAAATTTATAAAAAAAATTATGACAACAAAATAAAACAAATGTATAAAAAACGTGTAAAAGGAATCTATATAAAAATTTATAAAAAAAATTTATAAAAAATAAATAAAAACAAAGTATAAAAAACAAATTGCATAAATACAAAAATTTTTAAAAACAAATTTATAAAAGAGAATTTATAAAAAAAATGTATAAAAAACTGTAAAAAAAAGATATAAAAAAATATATAAAAAAATAACATTTATAAAAGATAAATTTAAAACAAAAAATGTATAAACAAAATATGGGCATTCCCACAGAAATGTCAACTGAAGCCAAAAAATTCAAAGTCTATAAAATTATGTTGTTTTAAGGGGGGAAGCTGGTCTAGAGCGCAAAAAATGGGCATATTTTATGAATTTATTTTGACTCAACAAAGGAATCAATCGAAAATCTGTGAAATAGGTTTAATAATGTAGCTTTCATGGTACAAATACAAAATTTTTCGTCTGAATTAATTTCAAAATGGCCGCTGTCCAGCAGTTCTCCTAAGGCGCCTTTTTTTCTAGTGGGTCCATTGCCGAAGACGTAAACTCCTTAATTTTTGTCCTGGATCAAAAAATAAAATTTTTTTAGTTTCTATATAACAACAGAAAGAAACGTACGTAGGATTTTTTCGATATTTTGTTTTTTCGCGAAATGGTGCACGTTTGAACAAAAAGTTACAATTTTCACTATAAAGAACGACATAAAATTGTTGATTAAGAAAAAAACTATGTAATATAAATAAAAAATCCTACGTACGTCTCCGGAGAAAGGTATTTCGAATGTATTGTCAAAATTTCGTAAGAATCGGTAAAGATTTGTTCGAGTTATGTCTTCGGCCAGTTTAAAAAAAGTGATTTCGAGAAAAACGCGTTTAAAGTTGTAAGTAGCGTTCGGGGCATACCTGCGAGGCACTGCCGTCGAATGAAAAATTTGGGCATTTAGACATTTTTGCTGGCATCCCTCATTTGGTATATTATTTCTAAGACCCTAAAGCACCTTTTAAGACAAAAAAAAATGTTTCGATTTTTTCAAAATTCTAGACCAGCTTCCCCCCTTCACATATTTTTATAGGGAATCTATTAAATGTAACTAATGTAAACAAATTTTACATTTGTACAAACCACATTTTGAAATATTCGAATGCAAAATCGAACCAGTGCAAAATTTCCGTTTTAAACATTTCTGTTGCATGTTTTGTTTTCATTAATGATCTTGATGAGATATATTATGCCGTGACATTTGCGTTTTTAAATCTCGGTTTATATGTAAAGAATGTAAGAAAAATGTTAAAGGAACGATGCTATTGCCAATTACGGTAAATTTTTTCTTTGATTTACCGTATAACTCGATGTCGCGTGCGACATTGAAAAAGAACATTTGTTGTCAGTGAGTCGAAGGTATTTGTACAATTTGCATCAAATATTAGTAGCAAATAGATATTTTTAT
The DNA here is from genome assembly GCF_028408465.1 of Anastrepha ludens. Lineage (NCBI taxonomy): Eukaryota > Metazoa > Arthropoda > Insecta > Diptera > Tephritidae > Anastrepha > Anastrepha ludens. Next base: position 32,286,881 of record NC_071502.1, read on the forward strand.
TGATAAACAAAACTTTGCTGGAAAATAATCAGCGCTTTGCTCTTTTTACTTATTTAAAGCTTGTAGCGTGCGACATCGTAAGTGTAAAATGTACAGATTCAAAATAAATTTTCGTTCGAAAATATCTTTATTATTGTAGTATATGTAAATACAAAATATAAAATTTTTGAATGTAGATGAGTAAAAACTGTAAACGGTGGAGAGAAAGGTTAAAGGATGATGAAACAAAATTACAAAACTATAAATAAAAAAACAAGGAAAGAATGCGGAACGCTAGACAGACGTGGAGAGCACTGGCTGAAGGCAAAGAAGATATAATTCAAGAAAAACGGAAATATAATCGCATACGACAACGAGAGAGGCGCCAAAAACTCTTAGAAAATGGAATGTCATATGCACGTCAAAGCCGAAACGCATCTTACGAATGTAGACAAACCTTGGCGAAAGCTGTTAAAAAAGTGGAGAAAGCGATGCCAAAAGACATGCACAGAAGGCTAAAAGTTCTTGAAGTCCTGGTAAAAAAATATAAGCAGTTTGAAGAAAAGAAAAACGTTAACCAATTCAACAGAACCGTACCAGAAAGCCTAATTAATGCCATCAATGCTTTTTATCAGAATGATAATATTAGTGTGCAAGCTTCGGGAAAGAAAGACGCCATTATAATTGAAGGCAAATTAGTAGCTAAGCGCTTTATGTTAATGACTAGTAATGCCAGTTTTCACGGAAAGGGAGCCGTTGAGGGAGTTTGAGCCGTCATTAAAAGAAAAGTGTGGCAAATAACAAAATCTAAAAGCGTTGTTTTACCAGATGCACTATCGTTTAATCAATGTGCAAAAAACAACACAAATGGAATTAAAATGTATTTTATGCCATCTGCTCAAATTGAAAATGTGTCTCTTCATTATAAGTTGGACGAAAAATGGAAGGAAGTGAAAAATATTCCAGGTATATCCTAGTTGCAGTAGAAGCAGCTAGGACTGCATATTCCATTAAAAGAACTTTATTTGACATTAGTAATACTATTCTCAGTTAAGTTAGTTTCCGTTCTTTGCTTTTACATAGTATATAAGATTAATATACTTATTTTTGTTTTTCTTTATTGAAGATATTTTGTTAAGTTTATAATTTTGGTTGTTAAAATAAATATATTGAATATATTAAAAATCATTTATAATCATCTTTTGCATGTCTAATTACATAAAAAGTAAAAAAATAAACATAAAAAGTATGATATAACAAAATGTCGCATGCGACATGTCACGTGATTAAAATTAAATAAAAAATAAACTACTTAATATTTTTGAATAAAATAAAAAGCATTATTAAGATACATCAATGCATAACATTTAAAAATTAGTCGCATTAATATATTTCTTCAGGTTTCGCTGAAAAAAGTGTTTGATTTTTTTGCTTTGAAAGCGACTTCTGTTTTTGTCGCATGCGAATGGCTTGATTTTTTGTAATTATCTTGAAAACGAACAATTTCCCAAAAACAACCTTAGCACCAATCATAGTGCTAATCAAGTGCTATAGCTTTCGCCTTTTGTCAAAATAAAATAATGTTTTGGTATATGTTTTTTTTTCACTTTGAATGCGTACGAATGTCGCATTCGACATTGGAGAAATGCCCATATATAAAAAAGGTATAAAAAAATTTATAAAAAAAGTATACAAAAATACACAAACAAAAATGGTTAAAAAAAAAAGAAAAGACTTTTTGAAACATTTGAGGCCAGAGATCTTCGAATTCTAGGCCAACCGAATGTTAGTCACACAAAACCAAACTACTGAGCTGGTGCAAAAATTTGGACCAAAAATACGATTTTGCGTAATATCTCGTTGCCACCCTATAATTCGAACTAAAAGTTCCTCTACGTGCCAGTGAAGGTCCCAACGAAAACGAAAGAAACCCTGGACAGACAGATAAATGGACAAAAGTTATATTTAAATTTCCATTGTGTGGGTATGTAGATGTTGCAACATATAGAAAAACAAAAAACCCGCATAGTTATGATACAGTTCATACAAGGTGGCCGAAATGCAAACATATTTTTGAATCATTCATTATTTTGAAAATGACAACTTTTGTGGTGCAAAATATGTCTACTGCCAATTGGTCTCACACCAACAGAAAACTAAAAGACTGGCATTAGTTTCAAAAATTTTCCGAGTTATTCGTGAAAAAGTCAAAAATTGTTAAACAATTTTTTTGAAAATAGGGTGGACGGCGATGCCAGCCGAGCCGGTCGTCGAATGAAATAGTGTTCCATAAATAATGGGAATAAAAGGCACTGAGTTTGTTAAGATTTTTTATTTTTTATTTCTTTTTTTATTCTTTTATTCAACTTTAAATTTTTTTATTTTTAAAATGATTCTTGTGCTTGCAACATCCCGCCCATAAAACATACAATACATAGAAACCAGTAAAAAGGCCGCTTGAATCGTTTACCAAATTCCACCATGAAAATAGAAACATATCCAAATAAAATGAAGTACATGTAAGTACACACACACACACGCACACACATTTGTGTTCCACTTCGTTTCGGCTAAGCCACAAAAATGCTGCAGCAACATGCCATCTCCGACAGTTGCTGATGGCGCGCGAGTGGCATTCAACAAAATTGCAAAGAACGTCGGCAAAACATACCGCACAGCGTGAAGAAACACGCAGCAGCCTGCCACATGCCGCAAAGCGTCATCAGTTGCGCCAGCGAAATGTTTATTGCCAGCAACAGTAGGCGCACTGCCACATGACTAAGAGCCTCAGCAGTGCCATGGTGGCTACAACAAGCAAAAACAACGACAAGAAACAGCATTTTACAACAAACATTGCAACTGCCATAAAACCAAACCAAACTTGACTCCAAGTATGTATGAATGTATATGTGTGTGTGTGTTTGCGGCACCACCGCGCATGGTTGGCTATTTGGCGGTATTCACTTGATAAACAAATTGGTTATTGTTATTACGGTGATGTGCAATCAACACGACATTTAATTTTAAATGCGTAACCAAATCGGCAACGGAAACCACAGCTGGCATGCAGCTAAAGACAAAGCGTAATAAAAATGAGCGGTTTGCAATGCGAAAGCGGCAGGTAAAAATGGCATTAAGGAGAACCGCTGACGTACGCAGGCATCTATGTATTTGTGTGTGTGTGTGGGTGTATATGTGAATACAATTTCTAATAAAATTTATTGAAAACTATATTTTTCTTTAAGCTGCTTCCTTTGGCGCGTTCTCACAGAGAACTCAACGATGTTTCAATTGAACGGTTGGAAGTTGCGAAGCGATTCCATGAAATGCGTCGTCACCTGCCTTACGCCGCCTCGATGGCATCAATCGCTTTGTTGCTGCTGTGGCATAAGCGCGCTTTGCAAATAGTCATTCAATAAATTGAATTGCCATTCACTATAAAAATAGGCAGTTGTGTGTGTGTATGTGAATATGTACACCTGTGCTCACAATAATAGCAGCGCGACATGTTGCAAGGTTTTTACTACTTAATTTTTCAATTTACTTTTTTTTTAATTTTTTATAAAAACATAGTTCATACTGCAACAAAAATCAAGTAATTTAAAGTTTCAAACTAGATTAGTTTAAATTAGATTAGTGGGGGGCTGGACTAGTCCTAGTTCTCAGTAACTGCACCCGCATTACAGCAGAAAGAATAGAGAGACAGGATAGATAGAGTAAACAGTATGGATGGTAAGACGGATGGTAAGAAAAATTGGTTTGAGGTCACTCTTAAGCAATTTTTTGGATTCATTGGTCTTAAGAGATCCGGAAGAGGAAGAGTATAAACTTTATCTATGCGCAGACCTTAAGCAAGAAAAGAAATGTTCTGCAATCAATGCGATTTTCGAGCCATTCCAATCTTGAGTTTGTTGTACCAAAATTCAATGGGCTATAAAACTGCATACTCGAAATTCATGGAAAAATTCTGATGAGAAAGTTTGATACTTATAAAAAAAATTTAAAACTTTTGTGAATGCCGAAACTTTAAGTTATATAATTTTTTTTGTAGTAAGAAAATAAGAAAATTAAAATGTATCAAAAAAGTTTATAAAAAACCAATTCATAAGAAAAATTATAAAAAGGAAATTTATAAAACAATAATTTATAACAAAAAATTTATAAAAACGAAATTTATAAAAAAAAAATTATAAAAAAAAAATAATAAAAAACATTTATAAAAAATTAATTAAACAAAAAATAAAATCTATAAAAAAAAAGTATAAAAAGAATGTATAAAAAAGCTTATAAAAAATGTATACAAAAACTGTATAAAAAAATGTATAAAAAATAAATAAAAAAAATTATAAAAAAAAGTATAAAACACAAATGCATATATACAAAATTTTTAAAAACAAATTTATAAAACGCAAATTATAAAAAAAAAATGGTAAAACAAATATAAAAAAATATATAAAAAAATAACATTGATGAAAAAAAATAACATTTATAAAAAATAAATTAAAAACAAAAAATTTATAAAAAAGTTTATAATATACAAAAATTTATAAAATAAACTCATAAAAAAACGTATACAAAAAAATTATAAAAAAATTATACAAAACTGTATAACAAAAAATTATAAAAAAATGTTTAAAAAAAAATTTGTAAAAAAATAATAAAATAAAAACATTTATAAAAAATACTTTAAAAACAAAAAGTTTTTAAAAAAATTAGAACAAAATTTTGTAAAAAAAATTTATAAAAAAAATTTATAAAATAAACTTATAAAAAAGTATAAAAAAATTAAATAAAAAACATTTATAAAAAATATATTAAATTAAAAACAAAAAAAAATATAAAATAAACTTATAAAAACAATGAATAAAAAAATGTCTACGAAAATTTACAAAATAAACTTATAAAAAAATTGTATAAAAAAAAGTATACAAAACTGTATAACAAAAAATTATAAAAAAAATGTTTAAAAAAAAAATTTTTAAAAAAATAAAATAATATAAAAACATTTATAAAAAATACTTTAAAAACAAAAACTTTTTAAAAAAAAATTAGAACAAAATTTTGTAAAAAAAATTTATAAAATAAACTTATAAAAAAATTGTATAAAAAATGTATAAACAAAAATGGCAAATGTATAAACGAGAAAATATAAAAAACCTATAAAACAATGTACAAAATAAAATTAAAAAACAAAAATTATAAACAAAAAATTAAAAACAAAAAATATAAAAAAAGAACATTTATAAAAAAAATTAAAAAAATATATAAAAAAAGAACATTTATAAAAAACATTAAAAACAAAAAATTTATAAAAAATGCATTAAAAAATTAATAAAATAAACTCAAAAAAAATTTATAAAAAAAGTAAACGAAAAAATTGTAAAATGAACTTATAAAACATTGCATGAAAAGTTATAAAAAAATGTATAAACAAAAATTTATAAAAAAAAAATTACAAAATATAAATAAATAAAAAAAAAAAATAAATTATAAAACACAAATTTATACAAAAATGTATAACCAAAAATTTATAAAAAAATGTACAAAAAATAAATAAATAAAAAAACTAAATTATAAAAAACTAATGTATAAAATTATAAAAAAAAGTATAAAAAAATTAAATAAAAAACATTTATGAAAAATAAATTAAAAACAAAAAAGAAATATAAAATAAACTTATAAAAACAATGAATAAAAAAATGTCTACAAAAATTTATAAAATAAACTTATAAAAAAAATTATAAAATAAACTTATAAAAAAATTGTATAAAAAAAAATTATAAAAAATTACCAAAACATAACAAATTTATAATATGAAAATTTATAAAAAAAAATTATAAATTGAAAATGTATAAAAAACAAATGTATAAAAAATAAACAAATTGTCGAAACTTTGCACTATGCCGCGATGCTATTATTGTGAACGCAGGTGTATGTAAATGTGAATGCATGTGCAGAATAGAATATCACTTGTTGTACATTCAATTATTTGCCAGTAAAAAATTTGAAGACGCGAAGTGAACAATCAGCAATACGACAAATAAGCAAATGCGCCGCATTCACACAACATTTTTTTGATAAGTAACTTTTTTTCTTTTCATTGCTTTTTTATGATTTCATTGGCATTCGATGCCGACAATGGCGAAAACATGAGGAGTACAACGGCAATAACAACAGCGACAACTATTGACGGCTTCAGCATGTACGAGTATGTACGTATGTGAGTATGTAGCCAAGCGCAAATTAACATTTGTCAAAGCACAATCAAGCGTTGCCAACTTCAATGGAATTTATTGCAAACATACGAGTTGAAAGAGAACAAAGTCATAAAATGGCTAAAAATTAATAATAAAGAATCTGTGAAATTAACGGTTCATTGCATACGTATATAAATGTTAGGGCGCGCCCATTTTTTTTTCTACAACGCCCCTGGCAGTTTCAGATTTCAAATAAAATAATAAGAAAAAATGTATTAAATGAATTTCGAATTGAATATCTTTAGTTAGTAGGAACATTTTTTTGTTTCGGCCTAAAACGTAGTGAAATTCCTACGTATTCAACTGAACTGCAGGCTTACTTTCAAGGCCCAGATACGGCATGCGGCTACCAAAGCAGCAAAAATCAAACGGACGCTAAGCAGTTTAATAGCAAACATCGGTGGGCCAACACAGAGCAAACGAAGGCTAGGTTAATCATGGCGGCCACAAACTCAACTCTCCTGTACGGTTGCGAAATATGAGTAGATGCGTTAAACTGCAAAGCCAAGCGCAAAGCCCTGGAGTCTGTGCAACAAACAGCGGCACTCAGAGTTGTCTTAGCCTAACGCATTGTCTCTGGCGCTGCAGTCTTTGTGATCAGCGGGGAGATACCTCACGACCACATGGCCCGGGAGCAAGTGGGTGCGTAGGATTGCAGAAAAACACATGCCACCAGTAACATCGCGGAGCGGAGATGCCAAGCCATGCAGCGGTGGCAAAGCCGATGGAACACAGAACCGAGTGGCAGATGCACGGCGAAAATCACGGCATCAATAGGCAAATGGGTCCAAAGGAACTTCGGTGTAGCGAATTACTTCTTAACTCAGTTCTTCTCTAGCACTCCACTGCTGAAACCCACAGCTAATAACTCAACAAACGCAATTCTCTTATCCGGCGACCTCTGGTAGGGATGCCAAAAAGAAAAATAAAAGCTCCGCTGGTTCGCTGCTCAAAGCGCTCTGCCTGAGAGCCAAATTCATTCTGGCTAAAATAGTTAGAATGAATTGGCCGATACCGAGCACCAATCACATAAAAATCTTCGGAACCAACCAGCGGCTAAGCGTAACCGATTACAAGATGTCAGCGGGCGCGCTGCCAAGAAAATAAAAAAAAATTTCTCGACTAAGGGCGTTGAGGGCCCTAAAACAAGTGCGGTGATTGCGATTGCGAGGGTTATTTATAGCGAAGGGGCCAGGGATCACCTACAAGTTTCCCTCGTAGACGCAAGATCCCATAGTGTTAGGCAGGTGCCGGCCAATGGAGGGACGGCTGTTAGAAATGATCGTCGAATACCTCATGGCAAACCAAAAGGACAGGCACCTCTTTCCAACTCGGGAGATATCTGTCGTGGCTGTAGGGAGATCAAGTATACCGCTGAGTTCTCCAAGGGTTTTCTGGAGAAGTGCGTTGCTGAGGTCAGCAATGCCTGGAAGGGGCTCTCACTTAAGCTCATCCCAGCTTCGGAGATCCCTACAAGATCAAGAGTCCGCATTTGGCTACCGAAGGTGAAACTGGATGGTTAGAAGATTCTCTACTATCTCAAGCTGCAGAACCCTGAGATTCCTATGGATCAAGTTGGTCTATGACCAAGTTGGAGGAACCTCAGAAAAACAGTTCTACTGCACTGCTGCTTATTTCTGAAGAGGCCCGGAAGGTACTCGTGGAAAAGAAGCACAAACTCCATTGTGACTTCAGGACGGCCAAACGTAAGATCTTCCCCGCATCTGGTGCTCCGGAAGCCGACCTGGAAGGAATAGGGGAAGTAGCAAATCAGCTCGACGAACTACGGACGCAGTACCCGAAGCCAAGAGCTGAAAGACATTTCTTTAGAAAAATTACAGAAGTTACTTAAAACATTAAGAATTTTCATTGGCTCTGAAATAAACAAGAGAAAATTTCACTTACGCGATTTTATTAACCTAACCCCCCTTAAAGAATATGTCACTGTTTATCCTGCTGAGATTTTAATTGGCATAAGTATAATAAATTTTCCGACAACTCTAAGTCGAAGTGGAATGCATAAAAAGTTTCTTCTGCTGTGAGTCAACCGCATAAAATTTTACATTGAAAAGTTAGCAGACAGGAAAATGTTCATTTAGTTTACTTGTGCCTTCGTTTTAGCCGCTCTCTATGCTGTGTATGTCTGTTCGACGCAACTGTCCGAGTGATAGATGACGAGAACACCTACACATGAAGGTAAATTGTTGTTGCCTATTTATAACTGCTCGACTGGTCAGAGAAAAGTCAGCACGAACAGCACCAGATGTTGAGGAGAAAAGAAAGTAAGAAAAACATTTACGGAAAACCTCCAAAAAGCAACAAAAACAATATACTTACAAAAAACAATAACGGCAAAATAGCAGAAAATTGCAGAAAAGTGGAAAATGATTTGCAACTAAAAACAAGAAAAAAAACAGCAAAGTGTCAGAATATTTAACAAACGCCTGGGGTGGCCAACAGAGTTTTTTTGCAGGAGGAGAACAGAGGAGCACGCAAGTGAGGGGCTAGTGCACAGAATAGTTAAAAGCAGTTCTGCAATGTTCGGGTTTACTTAAAATTGCATTAAAGTTAGTGCAAATAGCTCACGCCGAGCGCAAAGGCACACGAAGCGCCACGCAGGCAGCCATCCAGGAGCTCAAAAGTTGTGCGTAAGGCAGCCACTTGAGGCCAACCAAGCGTGGGCAATTCATAGGTAGCCCCAGATAGCTGACTACGTTGCGGCGCAAACCAACACTCATAACACTTCAACAGCGCAGACAAACAAAAACAAACACTGGCTCACCATAACAAGCCACTTCGAAGGATACACGAGTTTGATAAATGTGAATGTGGCTGCGCAAGATTCAGCTCGGAGTTGTAAGTGCTGGAAACATACCTCGTACACAGTGCATTTTATGTAAATTGTTCAAGGATGCAAGATTATGTGCACTTATGTCGGTGTATGTGTGAAAGTAAATAGGAAAGTGGCAAACATATTGGAAGTACGAAAAAAAAAAAGCATCTAAAGAGGGTCGACAGGATTCAAGCTATGCTCAGTGATCGAAAGCAGCAGCGTATTCGTAGTAGCAGATGCAGTTCAATGCACCGACAGCAGCTGATGTCCTGATGGTTAGAAGGGAAGCATTCGGCGCGCTATTCGGTTTGTGTGGCAACTAATGACACTTGAACAAATGTAGCAGATGCTCACAAACAAAAAACGAAAAAAAAGAGTGTGGCACAAAACGGTTGCCCGTTATTTGGTTGGTGCAGTTGGAAGTGAAGGCAGGTAGCTGTTGGCATGAGTTCCACAATTACCCAGACGGAAACGGCACACATTTGTAGCACATTAAAAGATTTCAAATCCAAACACAAATATTAAAAAACAAAAAAAAATATTAGGTGCGCAACTAAGTTCCCGCTGTTTGTCAATAGATGCCGCCAGCAGTGTGTGCTAGTCGATTCTAACATAACCTAAACGTCATAAACCAAGCTTAGACATATGATAAACAAACTGCTTCGACACTCTAGTGATTTTGTTTTGGTATCAGATACTTTTGGTTTTGTGAAAATGTCTGATTTTGTGCCGAATAATCATCATTTGCGGGAAGTGTTGATTTTCCTCTTTCATTCGAAAAAAACAACGGCGACTAAAGCGCATCGAGGGCTACAAAAAGTTTATGGATATGTTGCCTTAAGTGAAACAACGTGCCGAGATTGGTTCCGTCGCTTCAAAGACGGCGGTTTTGATGTTGACGACCGTCCGCGCGAAGGAAGGTCAAAAACCTTCGAAGACGCTGAATTGGAGGCATTGCTCAATGGGGATCCGTGTCAAACGTAAGAAGAGCTTGCTTTAGTTACGCGCGGGAGTTACCCGCCAATCCATTTCCAAGCGATTGCATGCTTTGGGAATGATTGAGAAACAGGGGACATGGGTTCCTTTTGCAGCGGCAAAAAAGGAAGGAATTTCTTCATCGCATCGTGACGGGTAATGAAAAATGGATGCATTACAGCAATCCAAAGAAAAGAAAGTCATACCCGATCATACTTCTACGTCGTCGCCTCGGCCGAATATTCACGCAGCGAAGGTTATGCTAGGTATTTGGTGGGACCAACTTGGTATTATTTATTATGAACTGTTAAAACCAAGCGAAACCATCACTGGCGATCGGTATCGACTTCAATTGATGCGATTCAGCCGAGAACTGCGTGAGAAGCGGCCGTTATATGCGGAGAGGCATGAAAAAGTGATTCTTCAGCATGACAACACGCGGACTCACGTTACCAAACCCGTTAAAACCTACCTGGAAACACTGAAATAGGAAATCCTACCCCACCCGCCATATTCTCCAGATATTGCGCCGTCCGATTATCACCTGTTCCGATCGATGGCACGTGGTCTAGCTGACCAGTAGTTCCATATGAAGACATCAAAAAATGGCTTGATCCGTGGATAGCCTCAAAAGATGAGCAGTCTTACCGCGACGGTATGCGAGACCTACCAGAAAGATGGGAAAAAGTAGTACCCAGCGATGGGCAATACTTTCAATGATTCCTGTAACCATTTTTTCAGAATAAAGTTGTATTTTCATCAAAAAACAGCGAGAACTTAGTTGCGCACCTAATATAAAAAAAAAAAATTAAAATAAAAATTAAAAAAAAGACACAAAGAAGCATAAAAAATAGTTCTTAGATCTATTTTATTTGTTTATTTATTTTTTCGTTTTTTTTTTGTTGTCAAACAACGAATTTATAATTTGAATGACGTAATTTTTTTTTTTATTTCACTCCATCCAAAATTTCGGCTGCATTGCAACTGTTTTTATTGCGTCGTAAACAAAAGAATGTCATTATTTCGTTTGTTGGCATCGTTAAAAAATTTATGAGTCGCGTATGCCGCATTGAAAGTGTCCCTGAATTGGGCGTTATTTTCTACTTTGGTGCGCCACTTCAATTCCACTTCACAAGATTTAATGCTCCTCCTTTAATTTTCTTGGGCTAACAATTGTTTTTGTCTTTCTTAAGTGTCCTCATTCCATCGAGATCTTCGCGTGAAGATTTGTGCTGATGAGTTGGTGTTGCTGTGGAATATGCAACACATTGTTGTAACTAACGGCAAAGGGTTTCCACAATTAAAATTTGCAACGCATGCAACAATGTAATGAAGTCAATTTTTTCTTAATTAAATTTATAGGCTTTTTTAAATGAATTTTTATTAATAAATTTAGAAAGTAACAGTCCAAAATTAGTGTTGCTTAATTTGTTTGACACTGGCTTAGCTTTTATTTATTTATTTTTATCAGAAACCAGGAAAACATAACGAGAAAGTCTTCACCACAGGCGCACTCAATTTTGGTGTGGCCAGCACAAGTGACGTCACGTCTTCAGCTAGCGTAATCAACAAACAGTTGCACGTAAGTTGTATTTCTTTCAAATCCAACTCATGCGATTTTGAAATTTTTAACGAAATTCTATTCTAAAAGCGCACTGGGTTGACGCATTCTAAGACGGTGAAGTTACGCCTTGTTTTCATTTTTTTAAAAGTAAGGTTTTTGAGCTGTGCTTGAAGTACATTCCTGTTTGTTGTAAGAAAGTATACAATACACCTTGGCTTACCAAACTGTTAAGGCATCTAAAGAATCGGGAATTCGAAGTGTAACCAATTAAAAAGCCCATAAATTTAGTTTGAAAATTACTTTTATTCAATTCAGCGTAAAAAATGTCTGAAAATAATACAAAATTAAGAATCAATTTACTTTTGCTCGATATGACCACCTTTTACCTTGACCATAGCCTTGTGACGGTCCAGAATTGAATCGCAAGCTGCCCGAATGTGACTTGCAGGTATTTTAGCCCACTCGCGGTCAATGGCGTTTTTCAGCGCCTTGAGACTGTGAATCTTTTAGTTCGGACTTTGCTCTCTAAAATGGCCCAAAGAGAATAGGCCATTGGATTCGCGTCTGGTGAATTTGTGTGGACGTTATGAGGTTCGGAACTTGGTTTTTTAACGATTCTTGGTTCGAGACTCGAGCTTTGTGAGACGGTGCCGAGTCCTGTTGAAACGTCCATGGCTTACCACCGAAATGTTTGTCTGCCCACGGCATCAAAGCAACCTCCAGAATACTTTCCCGACAATATTTCGCATTTAGCTTGACACCAGGCTCGATGAAAACGATTGGAGAGCGCCCATCTGCGGTTACAGCGGCCCAAACCATTACCCTTAGCGGATGCTGCCTCCTGGTGGCCAATCGATGACTCAAATTCTCGTATGAACGGTCGGTCAAATAAATCCGAATTACGAAATGCTCAATTTGAAAAATTTTCTCGTCAGAAAACTCAATGTTCGGAAATTGACGGCGTTCGGCCAAGTGAAGGAACTCCTTCGCTCTCTCAAGTCTGACTTGTTGCCGCTTTGGTCTGAGATCATGCGCCTTTTGGATCTTGGATCTTGTAAGGCTTGACTTTGAGATCATTTTTCAGTATACGGCGGATGCTACGGTCAGATATTTTCAGTTCTTTCGCCATTTGATTGGCACTTCGTCGGAAATTTTGCTCAAGTTGCTTCTTATCTTTTTGAACCATTTCACGTGACGTTGCAGTCTTTTGCTGACCACATCCATGACATTTTGCGATGCTACCAGTATCATTGTAACGAGTAATGGTGCGATAAACAAAAACTTTATTTACTTTAAGGTGCTCGAGCTCACAAACAATCGCTGGTTGTGATTTTCCAACCAAATAAAGGGTGGTTAAATATCAAGGGCCCGAAAGAGACACCAATATAAATAAAATACATTTTTTTTAATAAAATAATTGTTATATTTTAAATTAAATATAAACAAAAAATTATAATACTAACTTTTTTTTACTATTTTTGAAAACCAACTCCGAAAACCAACCCAAAACAGAACAAAAAAACAAAGAAGAACAAAAAAAAAACAAAACAAAGAAACACAACATAAAAAATAAATGAAATATTAAAAAGTGAAAAATATTAAAAAATAAATTAAATAATTTATTTTTAAATAAATAAAAAAATAGACAATATAAATACAATAATTTTTTTTTAATAAAATAATAATCCAAAACCCATTAAATTTATGGCGCACAATTTTACTTTATATTAATTCCTATTTTAATTTAGTTAGTCACCCTTCGCTTCAGCATAAATTAATCCTAAACATCGGCACAAAAAAAAAAAAAAACAAAACAAAAAACAAAACAAAAAACAAAAAAAGGGGGAAAAAATAAGAAAAGAAATAAAAAATAAATAAATAAAACAATAAATAAAAAACTTAACAATATCAACTTTCTTGTAAAACACAAATAAAAAGATGATGTATAATAAAGGGTTTTTACTAACTTTTTTTCACTATTTTTGAAAACCAACTTCCCAAATCCAAAACCCATAAAATTTATATTCGCATATTTTATTTTTATCGCATATTTTTATTTTGCATTTTTCCCTATTTTAATTTATTTAGTCATCCTTCGCTCAATTCACAATAACTTAACCCTTAACAGCTGCAAACAGGCACACTCCGACTCTCACTCAGGCATATGAAAGTAAAAATAATTATCTAAAACAAAAGCCTAACACCAACACAATGCGTTGCATAAATACAAAAACAAAAAGACTTAATTACACACATTAATAATATCGAGCTCACGGCACGTCCTAGTAACACTGGCGAAAGCAATTTAACGTAAAGGCATACATACACACATATACATATATACACATCATAAGATGATTTAGAATTTTTTGACATCTGAATGCACATTTGTGAGAAGTGGTGGAAATCGAAATGCACTTCCAAAATGGGGATGAAAAAATTCGGCCTTCTGTTTGCTCAGTCTCACTTTAGGAGCTTCTCCGCCTTGCCACTACAAAGAAGCACTTGAATTGAATTGCAATTTGAAAGGCAGATGCACTTTGGAGGTGGGGGCGTGCGTCAAAGCGTTTGTGAAGTGGTCGCCTTCGTAGGTATGCGAGAGCTGCCTGTGGGAGTGTGAGCGACATATGTTTGAGCGGGAGAATACCATTGCACATTTCTTCATACTCGTAATACGGTTGAGTGGCTACGAGTAGAGGTTGAGAGAAGTGGCGAGATGTCAGGACAATACCGCAAAGCCAGCAGCGATTTATGATTTATCGGAAACAAATGCAGCAGCAAGCACACACGCAGTCTTACATACATTATTACACCAAATAATAATACATAAATATGGCATGTAAGTAAAAAGGAAGGGCGCCGTAAATGCCCGCCAGCCAAGACTCACAGCGCCAAAGGCCGCACGCACGTTCGTTTTGACAATTATCTGGATTTTAGGGTAAAAAGCTTCTAGCTTCTGTAGGCTACCTGAAATGCTGAGTCCCAATGCGTTTGCTTTTCGAAGTTTGAATTTAAATTTACTACTCTTTCAGCCATTCAGCACTCATTCACAACCGGCATAACTACACATATACATACATACATACGTACATACATAAAAACACATACTCGTATACATATGTAAATACAGCACAACCCGCAATCCAAGCATTGATTGTGGCGCATGAAGGCTCGCTGCCGTTCAATTGCGCCAGCGCAACGAAAGGGGACAACAGCCGCGCAGCCTAGGCACGCGCTTCCCTGACAAAACTCGGTATTTTATTCATGGCTATTTATTTATTGTTTATGCTCTAAATGGAATTTTTAATTAATTTTCATAGAAATTATTGCCGTCGCCGGTTTTTACGATGCGTCGTGGGCTGACGTACAAGCGTACACGCTGACCGATTCCCAGGGCGTTGCAGCGAAATGCGGGTGGCCAGTCGCCGTAGTCTGCTGTCAGTGAGAAATCGACAGCTGAAATTCAGCAGCTTTGAGAATTATGATCACTTATGCAAGTATATAAAATATATTTAATTTTATTTGGCGAAGCGCCAATGCATGGCGGAACGTGCCAGCCATGCGCAGCCCAGTAGACGGAAAATAATTCATGCTTTCCTTCAGCAAATTGTTCTTGGTATAAATAGAATGAAGAATGATGGTCACTTAACTGCATAATAGTTATGGTTATTGTGCGGCAATTGGTGGTTTGCAATGCAGTTCAATGCCCCGAAGAAGAATATAAAAACGACTGTCTCAATGGTCTGAATATGTTGACGCTTGCCGGCATCTCTATGAATGCATGAGTTTTAATAACTTTTGAAGACTAATTTTTATTACCTCAAATAAAAATTATGGACTGCTATAAAAATTTAGAATAGAATTTTTAAATCATTCGGAATATGAATCGCCCCATAGGACCGTTTTTAATTAACTTAATACATTTATGTTTACCAAACGGCGGGGAAAATGAGAAAAGTTTATGCTGTTATAAGGAGGTGAAATGGTGCTGAGTGTAAGTTGTAAGGAGGGGAAATGGTGCTGCTATTCAAGTATGAGAGATTACTAATATAGGTTTGCCATTTAGTTATGGTGAGAAAGAAAATTGAAACAGTAATAAAAAGTCTAGGTATAAACAAATCAGCAAATCCCGACGGTATTCCTCACTGAACTTATTTTAGTGCAAAAATCTTCAAGCCGATAGTGGATGAATTCTGGCAGAATGAAACATACGAATATTCGTTCAACAATCAAATGAGTGGCAGAGTGGGGGCTCTACCTTATAGTTATTGATTTTGAAAAAGCATTTGATTTACTACACATACGTTGGCGCTAGCTGCAAACACATCCAGGAGCAGATGATCAGCAAAGGAATCCAAGTTGAAAAAGGCGTACGCCAGGCATTCGTACTTTCCCACCTACTATTTAACATTGCTCTTGATTCCATACTGACGTTGGCACTCAAAATAAAGAGAGGTATTCGCTGAGCTCTAACAGATGGTGAACACCATTCGGAGACGATCTAGGGTCTCGAGGCCAACAACCTCCTACCCGAAACTAATTGTCGCGACACTGCGACAACAGCCTCGGATTGATAATCGAATCCAACGGTGTAGGCCAACGCAAAAGTTTAAGGCCAATGATTACAGACTTTCAACATGGAATTTAAGGAAAATGTTACAACTCGGAAGCGGAGGTAGGGGTCCACCCATAACTGTCATGAGAAGAAACTACGGATATTTGAGTCTAACGTAAAGTCGATTGTCCTTTACGCCAGCCAAACGTGGAGCCTGTCGCGAAAAATGCGAAACTTTTGTTAGCTGCATCTGCGCATATTTAGACCAAAACCATTAAAAGTACTTTGCTTTGACAAGGCACAAAGCAGAAACCTGTTGTAAAGGAAATTACCAAATGGAAATGGAACTGGCTTGGCCATACACTACTCTAGAACTGCAGTAGAATGGAATCCGCAGGGCAGCGCTTCAGAGGTAGACGGTCTTCCCGGGCTTTACATGGAGAAGGATGATTGAGGCGGAGATGGAAAAGACGAACAAAACATGGAGTGAAGTAAAATACTGACGCAAAATCGGGACCAGTGGAAACAATTTGGTGAGGCGCTATGTTCCATATAGGAATAAAAGGATAAAATATATAAACTGGTACTTTATTGTACAAAAATTCAATTCGAAATCATTCTAAAAATTCTGAGTAAAAAGTTTTAAACGGTATTTCTTGACTATACGAAAGTAATCTACTTTTTTGAATTTTCTACACAGTTAGAAACTTTGACTTACATACTTTTTGGTGTGGTATAAACTATGTTTTTATAAAAAAAATTAACAAAAAACAAACAAAAAAAAACACAAAACGTATGAAAAAATAAAAAATAACAAAATATTAAGAATCAAAAATTAAAAAAACATAAAAATATATATAAAAAAATGTAAAAAGTATATAAAAAAAAAAATTGTAAAAATAGTCAAAACTTTGCAACATAAACTACAATTTTATAAAAAAAAATTAAAAAAGCAAAAAAATATTGTATATAAAAAAAGGAAAAATAGAAATAAAATAAATATTTAATATGTAAACAAACAAAAAAATAAATAAAAAATATTACAAAAAGGTAAAAAAATTAAAAAATAATAAAAAAAATTCTAAACAATATAAAAAAAAAAAAATTAAAAAGAAAACAAAAAAAAATAAGGTAAGAAAAATTAAAAAATTACGTAAAAAAATATTATAAAAAATATATAAACGAAAAATAAAAAATAGTCAAAACTTTGCAAAAAAAAATTAAAAAATTAAAAAAAAAAAATAAATAAAAAATAAAAATAAATACAAAAATATTAAAAAAATATATACAAATAGCCAAAACTTTGCAATATATTTTTATAAAAAAAAAATGAAATGAAACAAAATTAAAAAATAAAAAAAATTAATAAAATAAAAAAATAAAAACATTAAAAAAAATAAGTACAAAAAAAGAAATACAAAAAAAAAAAATAAAAAATATTAAAAAATAAGGTAAAAAAAAAATTTAAAAATAATGTAAAAAAATATTATAAAAAATATATAAAAGAAAAATAAAAGTAGTCAAAACTTTTCAATATAAACTATATTTTTATAAAAAAACAAAAAATAAAATAAAAAAAATTAAAATATTAAAACAAAAATATTAAAGAAATAATGTAAAATAAATTTAAGAAAAAATATTAAAAAATGTATATAAAAGAAATGCAATATGTCGCGCTGGTTTTACTGCGAGCACACCTGTGTATGTGTGCATGTGTAAGTCACACATAAGTTAGCAGCTTTCCCTGGTTCTGTGTTCGATATCATCCCGCTGGCCTTTTTGGAACAAAGAATCCCAGTGAAATTTGCTGAACTAAATAAAAACTATACGAAAGTAATTGAATCTATGTATCATCTCTGGCGAGTAACAAAATGGCTTACGAGCAAATAAACGTGTAAAAAAATTCACTTGCCGCATCCTTCAACCCTCGCTGCACTGGGTTGAGGGAAGGAGGGGGAAAAGGAAAACTACATACAGGATATACCCAGTTGTGTAATGTGTTTTTTTTTTGTATCTTTATTTTTATTTTTTTTTAGAATCCGTACTAAGCGCCGAATGTGAAAGTTGCTTTGCTTAATAAAATTCAGATAAAATAGAAAAAATGGCCCTTTTGGGATTCTCCAATTGTTCACAAGTGATATCGAATTCACCACCCCTAACAGCATGTCGATGAGCCATTTGTAAGCAGCATTCATGTGTATTAATATAATAACTCTCTGCTTGTCGGCAGGACGATCGATGAATATTTCCCAATACCCAGTCACCCACAGAGCATAACGAAGAAATTTGTTACAGGGGAAAACGCAGGCGAGTGTAATGACTGATTTGTGGGGTCAATGTTCGAGGAACTTAAAACTCAGTTTGTGGCAATTATTGTGTACATATGTAGATGTGTTTGAGGATAAGATTACATGTTTGCCTATTACTTTGTACTACAATGGCGCTGGAAACAATAGGAGGCATATTGCGCATATGACCCTTGTTTGCTCGAGTGCCGGATGGGTAGCATAAGAAAGTGCATTATGTTGGAAATTTGACCTTTAAGTAACTCAATCTACTCGAATTTTTCTGGTTTATTTCATAGAGGCTTAACCACCAAGGCACGCAGTTAATATATAAGCCGCGCATGGTTTTGAAATCCTCTGACAAGAGACGAGGAGTAGGCCATTTTGAAAATTCTTCATGCAAGCCTATTCGATGTAGAGATGATTGGGACAGTTCTTATTACAGCAAATGACGTCATTGGCAGTTAATGTTAATTGAATATAGAATTCGAATATACTTTTATAAAGAAACTTTTTCAAGTAGGTACTCTGAAATTAAATCAATTTACAAGAGGCAGAAGGAAGTCGCTCTGCTGAAATCTAATAAGGCCGGTGATTTGGATCAAAACACAACTACAACTACTGAACCGGAGAGTATAGAGGCAATAATGAAACGACATTCATCGGGGGATTCTAATCATCTTCCTAACCTCCCGATCCTCGAATGCCATCCACCATCTATTACAGGCGAAGAGCTTCAGCTGCCTCGCGCAACCCGCTAAACTTGGCCCAATTACGTTCTGAATATTGTAGGTGATTAAATTTGCACTTCGACCTCGACATACCCAGAATCGATCTCGACTTACCCAATATAGTGTCCTTAGGAACTTTCGATTCATCCCTTTGGCGTCTGATCAATGTACACCTCTGCTTAGTCCTAGCGAAACATTATCCACTCACATTCCTTCAAGGACAGAGTGGGCGGGGTGAAGTATTTAGAGGCACGGACAGGTGAACCTGTTCACGAACGGCTCGAAATTGGATCGAAGGGTTGGCCGAGGAGTATTCTGCAAGGAGCTCCCTATCAGACTAAAGTTCAGGTTACCGGATCACTGCAGTGTGTTTCAAGCAGAGGTAGCGGCAATTAAATAAGCTGTTGATTGTCTGTTCATTTGTGTAACAACGCACTCACGGAGGCCAATATATACTCCGACAGCCAAGCGTTAATCAGGGCCGTGGGCTCGATGGTGGTGCACTCGGTTGGTTAGGAAATGCCCGATTCCACTCTCGATGGCATCCGAGTTCTTCGATATAAGGCTCATCAGAGGACCTGGTCACAGCTAAATTGCAAGAAACTGCGAGGCAGATGAGGTGGCCGGACATGGAACCTTAGAGGTAGTTATCTCGCGAAACGAGAGGATTCAGATTCCGTTGATTATCTGTGCTCTGCTCTAGGAGAGGTCGGCTTTGCGTCAACTCAGCGAACGCTGGCTAAATAAACAAACTTGTAAGGTCGCGAAATCCTTCTAGCCATGGAGCGAAGGCGCTGAGGTTAACAAAATCTCAGCTCTCAAATTTCGTGAGTGCCCTTACAGGGCATTGGCCATTAAGCATACATGCTGTGGGACTTGGCATTCATCGTTGTTGACGTGACGGTTCAGGTTGAACCTTGATCTACCTCAAGAACCTCATCGATCCTACCTCGATCTCGATGCTTTTTCATCAGTTTTTCAGTTTAAAGATCTTGACGTTGTCCTTAACTGTATGAATTTATAAGGCACATACAGCCTACCATTGCAGATTTTTTTTGCAATTTCATTTCGGTCTATCCTCAGAAATTTCATCAGCCCACTTAAGACGCTGAAGCTTGATGTAGTCGGCGATTTGGAAATCGTTTAGTTCAGCTAGGCATTCATCATTGTAACGTAGGCGTTGATAGTTGACGTGATCTATCCGCACTGGTGCAAGAACGCGGCGTACAATTTTACGCTCCAAAAACGTCGAGCTTTCTTCATCCCCCCTGCGCATCTCTCAGGTCCCAGAAGCATAAGTAACGCAAGGCCTAATTATTCTTGTCTATAAGAGTTTCAGCTTCGTTCGCTTAGAAAAAAACGAAGAATAGAGAGCCTGGTATAGCGAAAAGACGACCACATTTCCCGCCTGGGACCTCGCAAACAAGAGCGCTGGGCAAGTACACAAACGTGTAAAGTCACGAAATCCTTCTAGCCAAGAGTGGATCAGAGGCATTCGAGGGATTTTCTGAGGTTAACAAAATCTCAGTCCTCAAATTTCGTGTGCGCCCTCACGAGGCACTATCCGCGGGGTTTATGTACATGCGCTGAGACTCGGAATTTTTTCGAGTCCTTTTTGCGGCAGCTGTATCGAGGATGATGTGGAATCATTTCAGCACCTGCTGCTTACCAGCGCCGCTGCCGCGGGACTAAGATTTAGGCATTTTGGTTCTCACTTCTTTCCTACGCCTGCTGACATAGCAGTCCTTGATATCAATAATCTGATGAACTTCATCAGCAGCACAAAGCGACTAACACATCCGCTTTGTGGTTACCGTTTGCAATCCATAAAAGACCTTTGCGTCCGCAAAGATGATCGATCTAAGGTATTCGAACGATGCCAGCCGCTTAAAAGTGTAACTGTCGAATCTTTCCAGTGCACAAAAAATCTGTTTCTGATTCATTTAAGCAGAGGCCCAAGCTTCTGGCTGCGTTCTTAAGTTTCAGGAAATCCTCTTTCAGAGCTGCTGTACGTCTGCATATTACAACGATGTCACCCGTAGGTAGGTATAGTGGTTGTCGGTTGACACACCTAGGCCTGCTGTAGGCCCATTGTCATTCATGTCACCCCTGAAAGCTAGAAAACTACACAATTCCGTAGTACAAATTTTCGTTGAGATAAACTCCATTTATAAAATTTGCGTCTTTCATACCTTCCTTCTGAATCTTCCTATGCAATAACTTCTGAGTTATGGGATCTTCTCGTCAATTTACTGAACTAAGAATTGCGCACACAAATAAGCTCATACATTTTGCTAGCAAAATGCCAAACCTTAAGTGACTATTTATTTTCTTGAAACCTTAATTGTCTCGAATTAAGATCAATCCAAACTGGTGACCGCACGAACGCACAAACAAACGCGTACGAACGACGCCAACAACTATTGTAAAATAAATTGAACAAAAAGACTAACTGCAGAAAACATGAAGCTTTAATTAATTTAATTTAAAATGGACTAAATTAAAGCAAAGCTCCTACAAATCTCAACACACTCATGCACACATCCACATGAAGAAACTAGACATGTGTACATACATGCAAAGGTACAGGGGCATATATGGATAAGTGCGCCACAGTTGTTAACTATGAGAAAAATTAAAATGCTTGCACGGCCACAACAACAACAACTACACGCTGAACGAACAACCCAAACTTGAGACAAGACGCACAAACAACCGAACAACTAGACCAACAAGCAGACAGACAGACACGCCGAAGGACGGACAAACTGATAAAAGAACAGAGGGACTTGAAAATAGACATTTGCGGTTAACAGTCTACTCGAATCAGATCTGAACAGATGTTGAGCAAACTAAGCATACTCCAGCAAGCAGTTAGATGCTACAGAGTAGAACCAACCACTCGAGATGCGATTGCGAAAGCGCAAAAGGAAAGAAACAAACTGGAGCTTGCAAAAAAAAACACAAACCTAAATGAGTGGAAGTACAAGTAGCAATACATATAAGTGTGTGTGTGTGTATGTATAGTGCAACATATACATAGCTCAGAAGTCGAACGGAAGCAACAATTGGAATCGAGGATTTTACTGATTGAAGGCAAATGAGAGTAGCGAACGGACAGACGCGTTCAGACGTACAATCAGATTGATGTTGATAATGATGGCTTCAAGTGGCTGGCAGTATTGATGATGGCCCTGAATGGGGGACCGCCAACTGTGGCATAGACATATTTTACAGTTACATGCGCACATACACAGGCATTCGTAAGTGTTCACATACAAACGTACATCCTATTTTGGAGTGTCTGTCCGTATACATAAATAGCTCGCACGCATTAGAAACTCCTGGAAAGACGTAAATAAGTAGATGATGACTGTTTTTAATTTTTCAAAATATCAATCTGGGGTAGTCTTGAAAGCGCACAAATAAGATGTTTAATGCGAGAACTCGTTGGCACGCTGACACTGAAATACGGTAATCTTAAGTGCTAGCGACATGTTGACGGAAGCTGATGACGAATGTTTTCCCGTAAATGGCATATCTAGAAATATTAAATTATTTTTAATCAGCATGCGAGCTGTGGAAGCGGGAATAGTGTTTGAAGATACCGCTGAATGACTGCAACGCCAATCGAGATTTAAGTAATTAAATAAATGTTTACATTCAGTGCTAAAAACTCAATAACAGGGGCCATGCGAACTACCCCAACTGCTGGTATGGAAGCGCTTTTAAATTTACCACTGCTTCATTTAGCAATACAAGAGGAAGCCACTATGCAAGCACTCTCCTTTCATATGAAATAAAAACTTAAACAAGGAGATCTTACTGGACATCTCAATATCTTGAACTGGGTTCAACATGCAGTACGCATAACCCAGTCGAATGACCACGCGGAACCTGTACTCGATTTTATTAAGAGATACAAGATTATCCTTCCGTCTAGGGATGAGTGGAACACTAGCCCACTAGAACACTAGCTAAATGATGACCCGCAAAAATGGTATACAGATGGCTCCAAAAGGCTCCAGGGAGTAGGAGTAGGAATAATGGGATCTAGAGCACACAAATCTTTAACACTGAGTACAGAGCTCTTCGCTATAATAGAAACAGTTAAAATCATATCTAAAAGAGGGTTCGAGAAAGTGAAAATTAAAGTACTTTCGGACAGTCAATCGGTTCTCAAAGCCTTGAATAGCTTCACATGCAATTCAAAAGTCCTAATAGAGTGTAAAAATGTACTCAACAAACTAGCCACACATAACTAGGTCTCACTGATTTGGGTACCAGGACTTGGGGGGCACGAAGGAAACGAGAAGGCAGACTTTTATGCCGAAAAAGGGGCAGAAGGGATATTTATTGGGCCAACTCCATTTTTCGGCTTTAACAAAAATCAGGGAGCACTGCATTGGCACAAACGGCTTTAATCACTCCAAAAAGTTTTTGAATTTCAATGCCAACAGAGCAAAATCTGCTCTAATACTTGATAAAAAGGGCCTCAGATTACTCTGTGGAGCACTTACAGGTCACCTTGCCTGTAATAAACACTTTAAGACAATAGGATTATCTAGTACAAGATCATGCAGGTTCCGCTGTAATGAAGAGGAGCCTATCGAACACTTAATCGCACACTGTGAGGCATTAGGCCACAGGAAGCACAGAATTCTGAGCTCGCACCTACTAGAGCAGGAAGACCTACAATTGGTCCCTCCTAAGGAGCTGGTTCGATTCCTCTGTATACTAAATAATTATAATTAAGTAATTAGGCGCGCACAGTAGATCAATCGCAGTGTACAAAGGCCTTAGCCTAACTCCTACAACCATTACCATTACCTTTACCAAATAGTCAAATATTTGCTTACTATTGGGTTGGGGAATAAGTTCATAGCGTTTTTATATTTTCTCTCATTTTACAAAAATTTGTTTGCTGCTTGGCAAAGGTTAAGTATTCGTTCGATAGAACTCTTGCCGCTTTACAAAACTATGTTAGTTGTATTTGTGAGTTATTTAATTTCTGATTAGTTTTGAGGCTTAGAAATGGAATACCCAGGAGGCAAAAATCAACACTTTCGACACCTGCTCTTTCTTGCTTTTCATCGAGGTCAAAAAGCTGTCGAAGCCGCCCGGCACATTTGCGACGTGTATGGAGAAGATGTCATAGGCGAGTCTACAGCACGGAAAAATTCATAAATGGCGACTTTGAAGTGGATGACACGTCCCGCACAATGGAAGGCCTTCTGAATTCCATGAAGAACGTCTTAAATCACTTTTGAAGGAGCGAAAAAACGGTCGCCAAACCAGCCGTGAATTGGCGAAAAAAATGAACAGCGATCATAGTACGAATCTCAATCAACTTCATTCAGTGACTTACCGAAAAATTGGGAGCCTGGGAGCCCCACAAAGTAAACGCAACATTAAAAAAAAAAAAAAAAGAGAATCACCTTCAAATTGCTTCTCAGCATCTCGACCGCCATCGAGCAACACGCGGTCATAAACAGCGTTTTTTGTACCGAATCGTCACGGGAGACGAGAAATGGTGCCTATACATCAATACGAAGCAAAGAAAGGAGTGGGTGGCTCCAGAAAATACGCCAAAGCCGAGAGTCAAGCCGGATCTTCTTCCAAAGACTCTGGCTTCTCTTCAGTTGTCGAATAAATCGTTCGCCTTTCTCTTCTTCCAAAGAAGATAATAAAATGTGTTTGGTTGGAATGGGAGCAAATGGTGCACTAGGGAATGCTTGAAAAGAATGCCATGGTCAGCAAGGAGCCCGACTGAAAATACCTGATGTCCACGGTCAAACCGTACTCCTTTACGACAATGCCAGGCCTCTTGTTGCACGAGTCGTCAAAGTCACACTCCAAGAGCTCGAATGAGAGGTCCTTCAGCATCTGCCGTACTCTCCAAACCTTGCATCGACCGAGTACTACCTTTTCTGCCCCCTGTCAAACCATATGAAGGACGTTACCTTTGATAACAAAGAGGTCATAAAAACTGGCTCTACAACTTCGACAAATTGGTTGAGAGGTGAGAAGAAGTAGTAAACGGCAACGGCGAATATAGAAGATGAAGTCCAAAATAAACAAGACTGGCGTCATAAAAATGTGTTTGATGGCGCCATCTTTTTAATGAGTTAGTGCATTGGAAGTTACATCCCTAGCTGACTTCCAGTGAATACTTGGTGACATTCGGTTCAGTGGAAGCGAAGTTATTGTGTCTAAGGTGTCGGTATGTTTGTGCCATCGGTACAAAAATGAGTTTCGAACAAAGAGCTAATATCAAATTTTGGTTTAAAATCGGTAAAACGTTTACTGAAACATTTTAATTGATGAAAAAAGTTTATGGCGATGATTCTTTATCTCGTACCAGAGTTCCTGAGTGGTTTACACGGCTCAGAGAAGGTTGTGAGGA
This sequence comes from Anastrepha ludens, assembly GCF_028408465.1. Lineage (NCBI taxonomy): Eukaryota > Metazoa > Arthropoda > Insecta > Diptera > Tephritidae > Anastrepha > Anastrepha ludens. The sequence goes on from NC_071502.1 coordinate 32,312,466, forward strand.
CATTAATGACAATGAACATATCACCAAAAACCCAAAAAATAAGCTATCACCGAAAACTCCATCGAAATTGTTCGTAAATTTATCAAAAATGAACCGAAATCAACGTTGAAGTCCATGGAATCGGAGTTGCCTATCTCCAAAAACATCGATTTATCGCATTTTAACTGATTATTTGGGCTCACGAAAGGTCTGTGCAAGGTTTGTTCCGCACAAGTTAACTGAGGATCAAAAATTGCTCAGAATTCAACATTCGAAAGACCTCATTAAAGAGGCGAGAAAAGACAAGAATTTCCTTTACAACCTTGTAACTGGAGATGAAACGTGGTATTTCCAACATGAAACTGAAACTAAGTGTGAAAGTGCCGAATGGAAGGCCCCAGACGAGCCACCACCCAAAAACTCGCGTTTGGAGAAGTCAAAAATTAAGACGATGTTCGTTTGTTTTTACGATTCCAAGGAGATTGTCCACAGGGAGCTCATGCCAACGGGTCAAACCGTCAATGCAACTTTTTATCCTGGCGTTTTGAAGCGTTTATTGCATCGCATTCGTGGAATTCGTCCTAAATATCACGAAGGAGGAAGCTGGCGGTTATTGGATAATAATGGAACGTCTCATCGATCCACTCTTGTGACTGATTTTTTAACTAGAAATCGCATTTTAACCAACAATCACTCACCGCATTCGCCTGCTATGGCTCCCTGTGACTTCTACATATTCAGAAAATTGCGTTTGGCTATGAAAGGAAAACGTTTTGCGTCCGTAGAGGCCATTCAAAAGGCTTGTACCGATATCCTGAAGGACATTCCGGTCATTGACCTGACCTCTGACTCTTTCGAAAAGCTTTTAGATCGCGCAAAACCATGTATCGAGGCCAGAGGGGACTATTTCGAATAAATAAACTAGGAGTTATCAAAACAAAGCTCCTGTCGTTTCTATTTTAGTTCAATAAAAACATCAGTGAGATGAATTTTCATGAATCGCTAAACCGTATACTGGACATCCACTTCATTTGTATCTGTACATATAATTGGCTACTTTCTCATATTTTCCGATTACATGTAAAGGAAGTTTTGCCGCAAATTGCGTGTAGGGCATGTCTTCGGCAATCACTTGTGGCCATCGGGCATTTGGTCCCCCATCCAAGTACTAGCCGCGCCTGACGCTGCTTAATTTCGGTGATCGGACGAGAACCGATGTTTTCAGCGTGAAATGGTCGTTCCCCATCGGGCCATTACATTGAGAGAATTTATCAAGCATCCATTACTTCCTGGCATAAGCACTTTATAAAACCACTATGCGTTGTATTTTTAAACATAATTATACATATTTCTTGTAAGTTTTTCTAAAAATACGTGTTCACGCCTTCTCGTGTGAGACCAAATGCATTGCTTTTGCCAGCATCACTGCCATGAACATCACACAAAGGAAACACAAAACCATGTTTCAGAAAATTTTTATTAATTTACAGTAAATTTTACACGTAATAAATGATAATAAATGCCACCAAAAATCGTTGTCAATCACTGCAATTTTCTTTGTTTACATTTTAGTTTATCTAACAGTAAAAAACAAGGTGTCGAAACCAAGACGTAACGACAGACATTCAAATGTATTTGTTTGAGTCAAGGGAAATATTCTTGAATGCAATAGAAAATTTCGTCTATATTAATCGAAAATTATTAAACAAAAACCTTATAATTCAAAGTTTCAAACATTGCATGCAATTCACAAAAATAAACAGATTTAAAAAAAATGTATACAGGATGGGCCAAATAAGACCTACTAATGTTAAGCACAAATAACTTTTTTAGTTTTTGACATATTTATTTTTGTCTTTTTGTAGGTTATAATTGAATTGTGGGAAATTTATTATGAAACCCTACAGTACAACAAAACGCTTTAAAATTATCGAGTTTTTCTATTCTTAAACAATTAGCCACACAAATTGATTTTTTAAATAATGTTTTGATGTCGGATGAAGCGCATTTCCATTTAAATGGTTATGTCAACAAACAAAACTGTAGATTGTGGGGCTCTAAAAATCTAAGGGCAACACATCAACATAAGTTGCACCCATCTAAATCTACTGTTTGTTTCGAAAATGAGGATGAAACGCCGGAATCGATGTCAGGAGCTTCTTACGGAACATTGATTAAAAACTTTTTGCGGCCAATGGCGGAGCAGTATCCCAATTTGTGGATGCAAGATGGAGCAACTACGCATACTGCTAGGCAAACTATGGACCTGCTGCGTGAAATTTTTGGCGAACGTCTGATTTCCAAAAATTCAAATTTCCCTTGGTCACTTCGTTCGCCAGATTTTACTGCGCCCGATTTCTTTTTATGGGGATATTTAAAATACAAATTGTTGTAATAAACCAGAGACTATTAGACAGCTGAAGCAAATGATTCGAGACGAAATACTGAGCCTTCAACCAGAAAATTATTATGTAGTGTAAAGGAAAACGCTTTAAAAAGAGCCAATCTTTGTATCGAGAAAAATGGTGGACATTTGTCTGATGTAATATTTCATACAAAATTTCCATAAAATATATTCAATGTAAAGTAGATTCTGTTTTTATGCGGTATATACGTTCCGTAAGAAACAGCATAAAAAAGAACAGCATAAAAAAGCTACCAGTTCTATAGTAAAACTATAGATACGTTTCAAAAGTGCTAAGAACCGCATGAATCTGAAATTAAATAAAATCGCATAAACAAAAAATTGTATTTTTGAAAATTATATCTTTATTTAAAAAACGTCAGAATCGAAAAATAAATTTACATCGTCAGAAATAGAATCAGACAATCAATGTTGGGCATTCGTTTAGGATTTAGAGTAAAATCTCATCCGTCACTTGAGTAAATGCACACGTCTGATCTGGATGGTGATGCAGGCGGTTCCATACTTGTAGGGTTAGCATTTTTGATGTAATCTGTGATGAGTGTTTGCTTAGCTGGTTTAGAATCTTGTTTATATGTACAACTCCCGATAAGCCGACATGCATTTTTTAATTTTTTTAAAAACCGCACTATTTCAAAACCGCATAAAAATAGAATCTACTGTATAAAAACAATTAACCATAAAATAAATGATTATTGCAAAAGTTATTTGTGTTTAAAATTAGTAGATCCTATTTGGCCCACCCTGTATGATTCAACTCAGAGTTAAAAGTTTCATCAGATTTTCAACTTTTTAATCAGAATTTTTAGAAAACTGCTGGGTATGTAGTTTCATAACCGATTCAATTCTAATGGAATGACAATTTTTTTAGCATACGATGTTGAGAACTTCCTTCGGTACCTGTAAAGTACATTTTCGGCACATTTCCAAATGTAAGGCAGTGGTGAAAAAACTTCTGTATACAGAAAACTTCTTCATTATAACAGCTATTTTGACTACACATTTTTTGACTTTCAAAGCTGAAATAAAATCCATTATATGTCGGAAATTTAGTTCATGGTTAGTTATATAAATAATGGATCGCTTTCCCATTGCACAAAGTTGGTAAATATTAGGAGTATCTGAAAAAACCTGTGAAATGTAGTAATCAGCCGAAATGGTGATGTAAATTGGCTACATAGAAGCTGAGATTCGACGCCACTATGCATTATTTTGTAAGGCGCCATTAAGGATAAATGTTGCGCCAACTATGGAGTGACGATTTAAGAGTTGAAACATCAGCTCGAAGTTGTCATTGGTGAGATGTGTATGAAAGAGCCAAAGCTTGTGAAAATGTTGTGGGAAAGTGGTTTGACAAAATGGGCTGCTGGAAATTCTGCTCCATGTCTTATAGCAAGGTTTAGTCTTCCGAATAAAAAGAAATTAATTGAAAAATATGTGATCGCCTTTTATTTATATACTGTCTGGAATAACGATACCACTTCGTTCTCTAAATCTGGATGCTATTTACAGTTTTGCCAAAGAATCTGGAAAATTCTCACAGGACTAACTACCTTCATCTCTGTCTCTAATTTTTCCTATCTCTTTCTCTGATACTTTTCTCTTTCCCTCCTACAGTATTTACCCTCTTTCCAGAGCTCTAAATACAATGGACTTTTTTAGCCTGAGTGGTTTAGAAGCCACCAAATCTCTTGCTGCTCCTTGACTCGATCTATTCAAATTTCAATTTTCAATCTTCCTACAAAAATCATTTTTCAGCCCAGCCAACGTAGCCGCTGGATCTTTATTCGCTGCGCTATGTCTATGTCGTCGTAAAGCTCATACAGCTCATTAGAAAAGACTTTCTCTATCGTTTTGCTGTTTCATGCACGGAGATTCGAGCCTACGCACTCCCCTATGATAGCCACGCACCAACTCATTCGGCCACGAAGGCCGCGGAAGTCAAGTATGTATCTTGGCGTGTAATACTTGACCTCAAACTCCATTCAAAGCTGCACATCGAAAATTGAGTTAAAAAGGCCAGTATAGCTCTTTATACTCATGCAAATCTATGTTCGGCAAAAAATGGGGACTCAAGCTACAGGTCGTGCTTTGGATGTGTAACTTAGAGGTTCTGCTAATATAATTTTGGCCTATAGCTGCCTAGTCTGGTGGGTAGCTCTTCGAAAGAGCTCTGGCAGCACTACACTGTATCTCTGTTCAAGTACAACTCTGGATGGCATGGAGTCAAGGGGCATGGCGAGAATCTTTGGATCGAAGTCTATGCCTTCTCTGTTCTCCAATGCCGGCAGGGGCCGTATCAGTTCCCATTGAGTTTCAGCCTGCAGATGGCCTTTCAGGCCTCTCCTTGGATGAAAGCATCAAGTGGTGGTAAACCAATCGAACATCTAATGCCGGACCTGAAGTAGTCGGAAAATCTCCGGTGCAACAGATGGCCACAGTGCGTTGTAGTCGCCATAAGGTCATCCTGATTCGCACGAGAGAGAGTCTACTCATCCATACCACTGATGCATAGGGGATAATAGGTCTTATCATAGCCGTGTAGATCCATAGGACCTTGCTAGGAGAAAGACCCCACGTTTTCCCAAAGACGCCTTTGCAATGCCAGAAAGCTGTCAGTGCTTTGGATGCCTTTGTTTCAACGTGTGATTTCCATAGGAGCTTACTATCGAGGATTACTCCAAGATATTTAATTTCCTTGGATAGCTTGATTGTGACTTCTTTTAGCTTAGGCAGAACGTGTCCATAAGCTTCCTCATTCTGGTAAAGAGCACACTACCAGTTTTGGTAGGGTTTGCTGATAGCCCATTCGCACAGTACTACGTGTCAATCATATCCAGAATTTTCTGCACTATTCTACAGATGTTCATAAGCAAAGGGCCCGTTAACAAACAGGCAACGTCGTCCGCATATGCTTGTACGTAGATTCCAGCATCACTTAAGGAGGTGAGTAGAATATCGATCACCATGCACCAGAGCAATGGAGACAGAACACCGCCTTGGGGGCAGCCTCTATTAACCCCGGACAACACCAGCAGATCCTCCAGCAGAGCATTGAACTAATCCAATTCACCAGCACCCGGTCTACACTATATCTACTGGCCGTGCCACCTTGACCGTTGTTAACGTGAAACTGCACAATTTCTTTCTTAAAAAAGCGTAAGACCGATGGAATTCTAACTTATCGTGTACTATCTTGAACACACTTTGGTCTCAGTACGACAGAAGCAGGACGCCTAAAGTGCTGGGGATGCCACGCTACTCAATTTCTAAACTCATAGCGGGTGTCACCGGTCACTGAGTAAACGGAACTCATGCAGAGAAGCTTGGACTTCCATTGCAGAAGCTGTGGAGATCCTACGGAGAAAGAGACTCTAGAACACTTGTTTTGCAAATGTCCGGATTTGGCGACTAGGCGTTTGAGGTTCCCTAGTATGCCTTTTGGGGATAGCCTGAGCGAGCCTAGATCCCCTTTCTCTCTTCCGCTACATCAACATCACTTTTCTGAACACCCTGTATAAATATATCCGTCAAAGAATTGCTCCGTTTCCATATTTCTTTGAAACATCTTTGACTTCTGCCGACAATCACTAGGAAGAGTAAGACTTTTAGTCTGCCTTTTAAACAACGATTGCTAACCTCACACATACACTCGAGTAGAATACACCTTTCGTAAGATTTATCACCATTACCAACACTTACGGCATCAACATCATCAGCACCAGCCATAAATGTGGCAACAAAAATATAACAACGAGATTAACAAAAAGCAACGCCAACACTGCGACACTGATGAGTTCATGCAACATTGTTTGCAGCTGCTTCGCATACGCAGATACACACACACACACACACACATACACTCATACCACACGTCTGAGGACGGATCACCAATATAACACTACTTTAAATATGGATTTTAGGAGTTTGGGGGCACAAGGGCAGCAATCTTTTGAATGCGTCTGTTCACAGAAAGCAAACAAATTGAAGCCATTCTGCACTTTAAACACTTTATTGTTGTTTGTCATTCAACAGACACAGCCGCAGCAGCAGCGGCAGCGGCGGAAAGACATGCACTACTCCGCATTGCACTCGCCTCGCACTCCGCCATTCGAAGGCTGTGATGCTGCACGACATTTGGTCACATTCGAGGCGAACTGGAGCATCCACAACCGACGAGTGCATGCTTACATGTTTACAAACTTACATGCCAAGATAATACAAATACGTGTGCCTCCCGTCTCCCGTCGCTCTGCTTTCCGCCTCGAGTGTCTCCGTTTGTCTGTCAACAGTGGGCACTTGTGTGTGAAGTAATTAATATTGATCGATCAGAAATTGAATTGTGTCTTCGAAGGCGTTCAAACTAGCTATTAAACTTGCTGCATTCGCTGTTCTATTTGTTGTTGTTGCAGTTGCATGCCAGACACATGTGTTTGTGTGTAAAGTGGAAATGAAGTGCAGTTGGACAATTTTTAAGGTTTGCCGTGTTTGCTTGTTTTCCTATTGCCCTCTGCGAGAGAGATAATGAAATTGGAGTCCGACTACTTTGTAGCCCATTGCGTAATTATTGGTTTCAAGAAGAATTCCTCTTTAATTGCTGCTGTCGATGGGCGATGGGCGATGTACGATGTTAGCGGGGTAAAGGGTGCGTTTCTATTACAAGAGTTCACTTAATTTCCACTACATTTTTCCCACCTATGCGAGCGGCTTTATTGCAACCGAATCCACCCCAGGCAACCACCAGAAAGCAGATACCCTTCATTTGGTGGAAGGCAGAAAGAAGTGGCGCATGAAAGCAGTTGAAGTAAACGATTGTAAATTGCTTGTTGCACTACAACAATACCACAAAGGTTTACTTGACATACATATTTATAGAGCCGAGGGCAGGCTAGGCCAAAATAGGAGGTGTCCATTAGCCTCGTTTCTTCATTTCCAGTAGTTTCACATTTCATATGCACATCAACCTCAGCGTTACGTTTTACAACCGTTCGCCTGCCTGCGTCTTCCTGCTGCCTGTCGCCCACAGAAAAACTGTAGTTTGTTTAACCACGTTTTACGCTTCTCTTTTTCTTGATTTTACTGCCGCTGTACTCGAAGTCTTAATTAAATAAGTCACCCACTCCACGCTGGCTCCTCCTCGTCCGCAATACGAATATGTTCCAGAAAACTTGCAACAACAACAAGGCACGCTATGCTGACAGCAATGTGCGTTCACACAAATTAATCGCCTGAACGGATTTGATATGCGGAAAGCCAGAGGAGGGAAAAGCTTGAACGAGTTGGAAGATCCGAATCGCAAATTTCTGCGGAAATCGGCGACAACGCTGGCCACATATACACAGCCCGCGCCCCTCCTTCAACTCAAACTCATCGGATGCCATACTCTACTTAAACATTCATCATACGTGAATGTAGCTGTAAGGCTTCCTTCAATCGTTCGTTCGTTCAGTTCGTTTATGACGTGCAATTTCGTTGCATGCTTAACAGGGGCCTGTATGGGAAGGGGAAAGCAACGCCGAGTCATTTGCTAAATTGGGAAAAGTTGTCAGCATACAAGTTTACGTGGAGAGGGGGTAGAAAGCGTAACCAAAAATCAACAAAACTTACTCATCACCGCACTAAGTCCGAGCTGACCGCATACATACCTACAGTCGGGGGAAAAAAGCCAAACCAGACCACATGGACGGCACACAATCATATAGCATTAATTTCAATTGAAAATTACTTAACCCCCAACATGCGTTTGTGTTATTTAACCGCAGCATGCATGCAACATACGCCGCAGACGAGGTTCAGCCAGCGAAAATTCGTAGCTGTCATCTCCATTACAAAACACCATCTTCCCACATCCATTTTCATTTCGAGTCCCCTTGCGAGCCTCATTTTGCACAACTCTGTCGCGGTAGATAAAGACACTAAAATGTCTTTGCTGCAGACGAAAATTAATTTGTTTCAGCTCTGCTGGAGCAATGAGAAACAGAGAAACTAGATTTGAGAACCACCACCATTCGCCTAATACAGACGAAAGAAAGTCAGTATATTTCAGTGCGGATACAGGGACGAAGTAAAACTTACTAAAGTGCTAAACAAACAACAGCTGGCGACTAACTGCCGTCGCGTCTAAAATATTCTTACGGCCGAGCAACAACTGTTTGAAAAGTTTTCTGGAAGAGGGGATGAACTGGGCGAAGATATTACTGGGAGTTTAGAAAGAGTAGATTACTTCATTTATTTCGCTGCAGTTCAGACAATTCTTACAGGTTGAGGCCACATTTCTTCATCAATTTGACGCATGCGTAGTAATTTTTGTTGTATTTACATACAAAAAAAGGATCATTCAGTTTCTTGTGGCATCCAAATGATATGGTATTAGGTATATAATTGGTGCGTACACCCTTTCTGGGTGTTTGGCCGAACTCCTCCTCTTAATTGTGGCGTGCGTCTTGATGTTGTTCCACAAATGGAGGGACCCATAGTTTCAAGCCGACCGAAACGAAAAAAGATTTTTTATTTTTATTTTCAGTATGTATTTCATTTTTTGATTCATTGTTAAAAAATAAAAAGTTTTTTTTTGCCATACGAAGTTAATTCAAAAAGTTGTCAGCCTTCAAAAAATGTTCTTCACATGGACAATGAACAGAGATACAGCCGGGTCTATTGAACCGATTTTGATGAAATAAAATTTAAATGACGTAGAATGGATACCGTTATTGTGTGAATTACGATCATTTGGGTAAAAAAATTTTAGTATTTTTTTTCGGACATGTAAAGTCAAAAAAGGGTCAAAAACTGTGTTTTATCTTTGAACGTCCTTAATTTTTTTTGTTTTAAGATCGTAGTTCACACTTCTTACGCAGAACAAATAACGACATCACCAGAAATGCTGTTGAGTGGCACCAGCAGCCCAGCCGCCGCCGAGGAAGACCGTCACATGGAGAAGTATGATAGAGATGGAGAAGGAAGAGACGAATAAAACATGAAAAAAATTAAATTACTGGCGCAAAATCGGGAGGCTCTAATTTAATTGAATTACTGGCGCAATTTGTTAAAGCCCTATGTTCCATATTGGAATAAAAGGATCAAAGGTAGTTCACACGATAACGGCATTCATACTGAACAATAACCTTTTTGTCCTTTTGATTTCAGATACATGTGAGTCCCTGACCATTTTTTGATGGCTAACAACTTTTTGAACGAACCTCGTATGACCAAAAAAAAAATTTTATTTTTTAACAATGGACCGAAAAATAAAATACTGAAATTAAAAATAAAAAATCTTTTTTCGCTGGCGGTTTACCCGCTTTTAAAGAATCATCCAAAAAACACCATTTCAAATGAGGCGAGGGCCTTAAACAACAAGAACCATTTTTTATTTTGACGTGATAACGTCTTATAATTCGATTTAGCCGGCTGCACGCACGAAAAAATGTGTCGTTACCTTGCTCATTAGTGTTACCTTGCTCATATCTCGTAACCTTGCTCATTTGTCGTTACCTTGCTCATTGCCGTTACCTTGAATGAACTGCAAGCGAAAGCGCGGAACGAACGACAAAGCAAACGAACGGCAACGTTCGACATCTTGCTCTCTCCTACTTAAGTGAGCGTATATATGTATGTATATGCGCATATGTACATATATAAATTCACGTATTTGTATTTGCATATGCCTTCTTATTGATTATTATTAATTTGATTTACTTGAAGAATTTAAAATAAAACCAAGCTTGTTAATAATACCTGTTGTTTTAATGTTATAATTATTTTTTGACGTGATAACGTCTAATAATTCTATGTAGCCGGCTGCACGCACCAAAAAATGCGTCGTTATCTTGCTCATGCGTCGTTACCTTGCTTGAACAGCATGTTATGTTATGTTATGTTGTGATATGTTATGTTATGATATGTTATGATATGTTATGTTATGTTATGTTATGTTATGTTATGTTATGTTGTGTTATGTTATGTTATGTTATGTTATGTTATGTTATGTTATGTTATGTTAGTGTTACCTCATTCTCTATATCCATACAAAATATCTATCAAACAAATAAAATTAAAATTTTCTTTTGAAAAATGCAACCATTCAATCAGTATTTTCTTATGACGTTATCACGTTAAGCTATCGTCAGTAAACCGACTTTACAGACAACCTCTTTTTTTTTTCTTGTTCACTCCACTCGGCAGCATAAGGCCTCGACAAGACTCAGTCTTGCATTGGTTTCGTTAATCTATCTGCTTTCTGACAGGGTAGGTGATTAGACTGTCGCTACCAGTCCTAACTAGTGGGAATGCCCACCTGTCGTTGCTTAGGAACAACACCTTCTTTACTGCTTGGAGCGCCATCTGTGTTTCACATTTTTCTGGCAGAAGGATCGCACAGATGGTTGAGGACTTCGCTAAATTTGGTGTGTCTGCGCTATTACCGCGATTACCCGCTTCCTCTTGCTGCCGCTACTAATGCAATGTGTAATTGTGGGCTTTTCTTTGTTTTTGTGTTTTTTTTTTGCTTGTTTTAGCAGCCACAATGCAAGTAATGCGCCGACTTTTTTGTGCGGGTGTAAGGATTGGAAGGATAAGGTTGTTGGGGTTGAGGCATTATTTTTTTTTCTTTTTTTATTTTATTTTATAGAAACTAGGAAAGTATTCAAGTTTGGAACCGTGCTTAACGTGGGATTCGAACCCACAACCTCTGGGATAGCAGGCTAGCGCACTTACGCTAGACTACCGAGGCCGCCAACAACCATATAAAATGTTTTTTTTTAAACTGTATGTGAAAATTATGCAAATTTTTATCATAACTTCAAACTTTTTAAGCAGAATTCGTAGACAAATTTTTGGTATGCAGTTTTATGGCCCATTAAGTTTTAGTATGATAAAGCTCGAGGAACCCGCAAGAGAGCAGAGGTCGCGGTTGACCAAAAAAAAAACTTGCAGAAGGTCAATGTTGCGCTAACTAGCAGATGCCGACATCTCTTGGGACGGTGCAAAAACAACAGCCGTTTACGTTGAAAGAGTATTGTCGAGGCCCTGCGTCCGAGGGAAGTGAACAAGGACAAAAAACAACAGCTTCGAGTTACAAGTGGCTACAAACTACCGTTGATTTTTGACAATTTTGTTTGCTAACGCATTTTCTTCCATACAAAATATGTTCCAGAATTTTTTTTTCGTGTGAAAAAAATAGCTGACAAAGGCTAAACCTTTTCTGCATCTTTGATAATTAATTATATTTGTTCATCCACCGTAAGAATCCCATCATTCAACACTCTTTGTTATGGAATGTCAAAGAACAAGAATAACTGAAGCATAAAAATTGTGTAGCTGTCAGCTGAACAGAAGTTATATGCCACATATGTTGCGCATTTGCAACGCCCATTTTCCGCAACAACATTGCGGAACAAATATTTTTTCAATAATTCGATGGCTCTTTGGAAACGACGAAAATGACAAAGCTGTTCCCACACTTGGCGCACTAAACGAAAATATGATTTTAGTTCTCACAGTAAATGCGCTGAAAATAAAAGCATAAAAAATTTATGGAAAATATGAGAAAATCAGCTTTATAGAAAAATTTTTCAAATTTCAATTAATTAAAAGTTTAAATGGCCTACCAGTGGGCAACTGTCACAAATTTAAGCGTCAAAATGCGGAGGAGAACAGTAGAACTACTGTTAGTGCTGCCACATAGTTGCACACACACACACACACACACACTTGTCGAAATTCATGCCTGTACAACTTGTTGTGGTTGCCAGTTGGTTTTGTTTTTTGTTGTTGTAGTTAGTGCTTTCAAAAACCTTACCAACTGACGCGCTCCGTGCGAACTTTTATGGGCATTATTTAACGCGCAAGTTTCAATGTGTGTGTGTGTGTGTGTAGGAATGCTTTTTAAGTGTCGCAACATCGAAATTGCAAGTGCAATTGTTGTTGCACAAGTGGCACACGAATTATTGGTGCCTCCTCCTCTCACTCGCCCAACTACCCGCCGCCAAAATGATCGCCATGCAATTCAGCAATTCACTTTTGCGCACACAAATCGAGTTAAGTTGCATGCGCAGTCGCGGTCGCGGCCGCGGCCGCAGCTGTTATTGTCAGCGCGGCTAAATGTTGCCTATTTGCACTATTCGCTGCGACCGCAGTCAAATAGTCAAATCTCGTTGCAGCTTGTGGCATGCCGCAATATTCCACTTTTGCACATCCCACGCACAGAGCACAGAGTTGCTTTGGCACACGGCCCAAGCGTGCACATTTTAATAGCCTCTGCCTCGCCAGCTGTCAGCGCTGCAACAAAACAGCCAAATTGCAACCGCCGCGCAGCTCAACACACACACATACATACAATGTGGCTACAACATGGAGCCGCAGCGACTTACACACAACAGCGCCTTACACAATTTGGTGGCGCCTAAAGTGTTTTTTAATCAAGTCTGAATAGAAAATTGCAACTAGACTCGCTTGAATGAATGCTGACTTGACAATTTACATTTGATTTGATTGAATTAACAGACGCTAATACAGACATTTAAACAAACAAACATGCAAATGTTGGTGTGGAGCTGGTGGATACTCGCATTTAACATTCATAAGACTTGTCGCCGAATGTGTCGCAAACAAATGGAAGCGAATAAAGTGGCGGAGCGCCAAACAGAGTGCGGACGGACAGGCAGGTGCACGGACCCGCAGTTGGTTGCACGAGCTGTCTGAACATATTAACAGAATCACAACAGCAACAAGTCAGCGCACAGCCATAAAATAAATGAGTTAATAATAATAAATTCCACTCGAAATTGATTTAAATAGAATTTCGAAAAAAAAGAAAAAAACTTACACAAAGAGAAGAGGTAAAACAGAGGTAGGCTGCCGCACATTTTGAAACATTTGTTCATTAGCGGTTTTGTTTTTTCATTAAATTGGCAGTAAAATCCGTGATAATCGTTTATTGGAAAAATAACTGTACGAGGTGTGTTCAAAAAGTATCGCGAATTTTTAATTTTCGCAGGTTACGTATTGGATAGTCGAAAAAGTCTTTTCGTATTTTGTCAATAGATGTCGTTGGAGTCATCTATCTCCAGTGCTACCAATCACATTTTGTCATATCATATGGTGTTAGAAAGGTGACATTTTAAGCTTCATTTAACTAAAAAATGGCAAAAGGTGTCTACCAAAATGGTACACATTTGGTTTAATAAAGTTCATTAGAAATATAAAAAAAAATGAGTTGAAGTTTGATTAGAAATACGAAAAGACTTTTTCGACTACCCAATATATTCGAATTTCGATTTTTTTTGTGGCGATATGTTGGTACTCATGTCTCTCACTCATGCCGACGATTTCGGCCATTTTGAATGTGCAGTTAATTGTTGACAGCTGCTTTGCTTGCACGTGTCTCGGCTCGTCTTCGATTTTTACATATTCAAAAAGATGGATCAAAGAACCTTTATCAAATTTTATGTGAAAAACGAAATTAAGTGCGCGGATGCATTCCGAATGTTGACTGTGTCATACGGAGAAGCTACTTTGGACCAAAGCAACGTAGACCGGTGGTACAAAATGTTCTCAGAAGGCCGAGAAGATGTGAACGACGAAGAGCGTGCCGGACGCCCGAGCACTTCAACAACAGACGAAAAAATTGTTGAAGTGATGAAAATTTTATTGGCCTATCGTCGAATCAACGTTAGAGAAGTTGCTGAGGACCTAGACATATCGGTTGGCTCGTGCCATTCGATTTTTTTCAATGATTTGGGCATGAGACGGGTCGGCGCAAAATTCGTACCAAAACTGCTCAATTTCGACCGAAAGCAGCATCGCATGAACATTGCTAACGAGCTGTTGGACTCTGTCCACGACGACGCAAATTTGCTCCAGAGGCTCATAACTGGTGACGAATCGTGAGTTTATGGTTACGACGTTGAAACCAAAGCTCAATTATCTCAATGGAGGCTGACGCACGAACCAAGACCGAAAATAGCGCGCCAAGCTCGGTCGAATGTAAAAGTTTTGCTTATCGTTTTCTTCGTTTGCAAGGGCGTTGTGCATCATGAGTTCTTGCCACAGGGTAAAACGGTTAATAAGGAATATTACCTGCAAGTTATGCGCAATTTTGCGCGAAGCAATCCGCCAGAAACGCCCGGATTTGTGGAAGAACAAAAATTGGCTCTTGCATCACGAGAACGCCCCTGCTCACACATCGTTGCTTGTGCGCCATCGTTGACTTTTTGGCCAAAAACAACACACTAATTATGGCGGCCACAAGTTCAATTCCCACTGTACGGCAGCGAATTGTGGGGAAATGTGCTAAACTGCAAATCTAAGCGCAAAACACTGGAGGCTGTGCAACGAACAGCGACACTCAGAGTTGCCTCAGCATGTCGAACTTCGGAGAAGTGAATTACTATACTTCTTAACTCAGTTCCTCTCGGGTCACGGATACTTCCAGAGATACCTATACCGCATGGGCAAGGTAACCGATTCCAAGTGCATATACTGCGAAGCCCTGCGCGATGACGCTGAACGTCACGTTTTTTAGTTGAAATAGATGGCTCGCGGAAAGAATCAGAGCATTTTGGTGACAACGCACCGAGCAACATAATCAGAAAATGCTCGAATGAGAGGACAGCTGGAACGCGGTAAAGAAATACATCGAGAACGTACTAAGGAAAAAAGATTGACATCAACACAGTACAACAAAGCGAAGCCCCACAGATAGAGGCACAAGAAGACGAGCCTATGGCATGAAAGCTGGCTACAAATATGGTGGACCCAGACGTGGGTGAATAGAATTGGTCCTTTATGCATGCCGTTCTGGGCCCTCCCGAAGTAATATAGAAAGCAGTTCCAGGAAAGGTGTCTCCCCAGAAGGAGAGGGGGGATCGTTTTAGTGGTCATACCACACGACGCAGTAGACGAGGGTCGTTGTAAGTGCGAAGGCATTTTGAACCCAACCTCACGCACCAAAAAAAAAATAAATAAAAATAAAAAACAATAATTAAAAAAGTTTCACGATCCCGAAATTAATACAAACTAATTCCGGGATTTGCATACTTCCTACTGATGTACATAATTCAAGAAGGCATTTGGAACCCTACCTCACCCAACAAAAAAACAAAACAAAAAAAATTAAACGTTTCGGGATCCCGAAATTCATACAAACTAATTCCGGTATTTGCACACCTCGTACGGATGTACATAATTCAAGAAGGCATTTTGAACCCTACCTCAGCCACCAAAAAAAAACGCAAAAAAAAATTACAAAAGTTTCGGGATCCCGAAATTCATACAAACTAATTCCGGTATTTGCACACCTCGTACGGATGTACATAATTCAAGAAGCTTTTGGTCGTTTAAAGTATGAACAAACATAGATTAGAGAAAGCAGCGGCTTACCAGATGCTATCGCAAATGTGTAATAAAAAAAAAAAAAACAAATAAAAAGTGAATTGATTTCAATTTGAACGGCAAACGACGAACTAACACTTCGACTGCTAGTTGTCAGGCGGAAAGCTCACTATGCATACTTATATACGAATGTTTTTACATATGTATTTATAAATACTTGCATGCCCATAAATCTAAGCGTATTGAGTTTGAGGTCGACAATAGTGGCCTCTGCGTGGAGCAGCTGGTAATTAAAGGCATTCAAAGAAACAAATGTAGGCTATTAAATTTATAGTCGAGCGGGAAATTGCCCTTGTTTTTATCAGCAGCTTTCATGTAGTGGCAACTAGAAGAAACACACCAAGAAAACCGAAACAATCTACTACCAAAGAAATTTATGCATATGAGTTGCCTGCGCACTCTTAAATTCACTAAAAATGTGTTGCCATGTAATTGACAGTTGGAAAGAAAGACAGGCGATAGGCGACAGAAGACAAAAAATTCAACAACTAAACTAATTACCAACACGAAAGCCACGCTGTAAGACCACAGCAAACGAAAATATTGAAATTAGACACAGTTGGAGGGAGGAGGTACTGCAAGTAGATTTGAAAAAGCTCAAATGTGGCAGAGAGGATAAATTTTGGCGCACACACGATGCTGAAAATGAAATGAAACATGCCCATTAGACATGATAAACATCGATGAAAACACAAATATGCCACTCACGCAGCAACAACAGCAAAATGTTGCACGCCCGGAGTTAAAAAAATATAAACAAGTGGCCTAGACGGGTTGGTTGGATATGTGTGCTAGATAGAATTGGCAATATGTTAACGAGAATTCGAGATAAATATTTAGAAAAAAAAATTACTTATAAACAATAGATGCATGATGTTTTTCTGCGAATGGCGGTGCTCGTAGTTTTATGCCGCAAAAATGCCACGGCGGTTTCCCATTGCTTGATGCGACCTCTCCCTCTAGTTGAAAATACTTTTTATCTCACTTGAAGTTATAAGCGAATGGAATGCACACACAAACACACGCAAACTTCAACAGAGCAAGGCGAGTTTATCAACGTTCTAGGGGTACGCACAGTTTCCAAGAGAAACAGCTTCAGTATAAGCAAAAAAGGAAGGCCCTGAAAAAGGCAATTAAAGGGAGTAAACGACAATGTTTCCTTCGACTATGTGACGAAGTCGATAGATAGTAACCCTTGGGGACTCGGGTATAGGCTAGTCATGAAAAAACTCAAAGTTTTCAAGCCACTCCCAACAACGTGCCCGGCCACACTGCGTAATGTGGTTGCAACATTGTTCCCCCTACAAGATGCTCTCAGAGCTTACGATTTGGAAAGGTGTTGCGAGGGGAATCAAAATATGCAGTTGACAGATCAAGACGAGCTCCTGAAACTCGTCGATCACTAAACGGATCATAAACAATAAAGCTCCTGACCCAGACGGAGTCCCCAACGAGGCACTAAAAGTGGTAATTCGAAGTCATATCGATCTCTTGTAGATCTCTACAACACATGCCTAAAAGAAGGCAGCTTTCCAACTCATTGGACGTTACAGAAACTGGTGCTGATTCCAAAAGGATCTAAGCCTGCAAGAGATCCTACAAGCTACCGCCCTCTTTGCATGCTCGACACCGTAGGCAAAATTCTGGAACGGTTGATCGCTAATCGTCTTGAAGCTACCACTGATGACACAGGCGATCTATCATCCTCGCCGTTCGGATTCCGCAAGGCTCGCTCAACCACAGATGCTGTAGCTGCGGGTAAAACCATTGCGCAGAAGGCAATCGAAGGAACCCGGTGGTTATAAGGTAGCAAGGAGTACTGCCTAATGGCAACGCTAGACGTAAAGAATGCCTTCAATACCGCGAACTGGAACCAGATCCTGATGGCGCTTGATTGCTTATAGGTTCCAACGTATATACGCAAGATTATTGTCAGTTATTTCACTGACAGAACCCTTCGCTATAATACCGATGCGGGTTTTAGGGAATATAAAATAACTGGCGGAGTTCCACAAGGCTCAGTCCTTGGCCCTTTGCTGTGAAATATTATGTATGACGGAGTCTTACGTCTCAGTTTACACCCAGGGTCAAAAATTGTAGGGTTTGCTGACGATATCGCTGTTATGGTCATAGCTAAAGTACTCCACCAAGCTGAAGGAACCTGCAACCAGGCTGTCGACATGGTAAAAGAATGGCTGCGCAAGAACGGTCTAACTCTTGCGGATCATAAGACGGAAGCAGTGCTCATTAGCAGCAGGAAGAAGGTGGAGTCAGCATATGTAATGGTGGGCGAAAATTCCATACAATCGAAACCGTTCGTTAAATACCTGGGCGTAATAATCGATCATAGGTTGAACTTCAGAGATCATACGCGAGCAGCAAAGCGGCAGAGGTGGTGACAGCATTGACGCGTATAATGATGAACACTAGAGATCCTAGGCAAAACCGCAGGAGACTATTAA
The DNA here is from genome assembly GCF_028408465.1 of Anastrepha ludens. Classification (NCBI taxonomy): domain Eukaryota; kingdom Metazoa; phylum Arthropoda; class Insecta; order Diptera; family Tephritidae; genus Anastrepha; species Anastrepha ludens. The sequence continues at coordinate 32,330,724 of NC_071502.1, forward strand.
ATACCGTGATCTCAGAGTGTGCTCCGCGTTTCGAACGGTATCTGAAGACGCCATTGTGGTTATTTCAGGACTACTCCAAATAAATTTAATGGGAAAAGAGTAAGCTGAAGTTTACCAAAACAAAGCTACTTCAGAACGGCAGACAATACGCAAGGAAGCAAGAGAGCGTAGCTTGCGTTTATGACACGGAAATTGGAGTTCGTCCTTGAACGGACGCTGGATGTACCGTCTGATTCTCTTAATAGCCAAATGGGTTAACCGTAAACATGGACAGTTACACTAATATCTGACCCAAATACTGACGGGACATGGGTGTTTTAAAACCTATCCATATAGGTTTAAGCACGGAGACGACCCGTACTGTTCTCATTGTGCACAAACTGTAGAAGACGCAGAACATGTTTTGTTTGTCTGCCCGCGATTTGTGTTCGAAACGGGAGGAATTAAGCACTAGGGTGGGGAAGCCACTTTCGGCTGATATTCTAGTGGATATTATGTTAGAGTCAGGAGAACATTGGTCCGCTGTATGTAATATGGCAAAAATAGTAATCTCCAAACTGCGTCGCGCTGAAAAACAGCGCAAATCTTCATGAAGAGGCAATAGGCCGCTCCCCTTCCCGTCAAGTGATACTTGTTGAGCAACAGCGCAAATTTTCAAGAATTGGCAATAGGCTGCTCCCCCTCCCGCGAAGTCATGCCCAACGGTTGTCTCGCGGTGGGAGGGAAACGGAGCTGGAGTAAGGAGTCAAAAGGCAAGTCCCACACTTTTCGGCTTTCAACAAACAAAACAAAAAAAAACTGACTCAAATCCACTCACATACAATCCAAATTGTCCTGTTAGAAATGAAAATCAATTAGCAAAATGAAATCGTGACACACCACAAGTAGCTCCTTCACGCCAAATGCTCACCACTTGTCGCGAGTACATACCAACCAGTAGTTCGGCGCCGGATAAATTTTTATTTTCAGCAGCAAAATGACGCCCTATTTGAGTTTTGCTTTCCCATTTAACAAATAATTAGCCGAAAAAATTGTGGCGCGGAATAAAAATGAAAGTTCTGTTAACGATGCTAATAGAAAGAGCCACCACCGCATCGTCCGCTGGAGCGAATATCAAGCGGAAAAAAGGCGAGCACCGATAGAAGAAATGTTCATTAGCGAATTTTCAGCATTGTTAACAACGCAAGAGTGCCGAGTGTGGGTGGATGCGATGGTTGAGAGACTAATAACCATAACCATGCCACCAAAACTACCATTAAGCGCGAAAACATGCGCTAGAAGCGCAAATGTAAAACAAAAACGATAAATACAGTTACATTAAGTAGAGTTGGAATAGCGTAAAGAGAGAGGCAGCCGCATAAGCTAACAAGGGCGTAGTCTATCTATGTATGCATCTTCTCCTCCGCCGCTAACTCTTCACAGAGTAGCGCCCCACTCTACAGCTTTTCTACACCCAAAACTGTAGAACCATTATCATTATAGCTGTACCTATGTATGCATGTATGCATGTATGTGTGTATGTAGTTGTTACATTAATGATAATCACCGCTTATTTCTGTTGTAGCTGTACGATGGCTGTTATTGTTGTTGCGAGTGTAAGTGTTGTTTTCGGGTTCGTCTTGTTGTCATAGCGCTCATATACATGTCGAGTAAAACTTTTCAGCTTTTCTGATCGCTTTTCCGCATTTCCCCACTCTTTAATTTCACCCTTTTGTTTTTGTGCCCGAATGCCATGGCAATTTTTACTCGCTCCATAACTTATTGCTGTTCACATTTTTTTAGTCACATTTCCACTTCACTTTCATTATTTTAGTCATATGATATTTTTACGGTCCTTACGCGCCACTTCACGTTACTTCTAAAATTTTGTTTGCTTTTAATTTTCTGCTTCAATTTTTGTGCTTAAAATATAGTTTTCATTATATGCTTAGTAGCTGCATAATCATGCAGTTGCTGTGGTTTTCATCCTATGACTTTAGACGAGACTCAACTCAACAATACTTTGTTCCTAGAGAGCGAAAAAACAAATTCAACATAGTTAACGTGGCATAGCATGGAGAGACAGATAACTATTTTGGCAGAAATTTACAACAAAAAACGAGTTAATCGAAGGATGTTAGATTACCAGGTTAGCTCGTTAGGTATGGTGAAAAAAAATGTGGAGTGGATATCTGGCCTGATGTTGTTGATTTTTATCACTACCACAAGCTAAATGCTGTGAAACACATCCCTCAAATTCTTCAGCACATCTTCAAATTCGCTCACAGCCGAATAACGGTCTGCTATGTAGAACATATTTAGAAATCTTTTTACCATGGAGTTGATCCTTTGCTTACCAGTAGAGGTGCGCGTTAAGCTTAGCAAATATGAAAAACTTGATTTTGAAAAGTTTTGAGTTGTGCCATTTTTTTCCATATTCCATATTCCAAAGTTTTGACTATTTTTTTATTTTACTTTTCTAATTTTTTAATAAAAAATATAGTTCATATTACAACAAAACTCAGTCAACGACGCTGAAAACATCGGTTCTCATCCGAACATTAAGCAGCGTCGGGCGCTGTTAGTACTTGGATGGGGGACCGCTTGGGAATATCGCGTGTTGCTAGATTCTGGGTGAATCACCACTTCAATCAACAAGAAAAAGGTTTTAAACTTTGTATAAAATTGACATATCGATATCCATTGTGGAAGTGCATAGGTCAGGCAGACTACGAGGAAGCCGAGCGATTCGATGTCAAGTGATTCAACTAAGTCTAAGACCGGCGATAGTACACTGGCTGTACATCACCCTGATTAGACCCATTATTACCTACGCCTCTGCATGTGTATGTGGTGGAAAGCCACAACGGTTAATTCCAGAGTAAAACCCCTAAACAGGCTACAGAGACGTGTGTGCTTGGGTATCACAGGTGCTATAAGTACGACATCTGGTGATGCCCTTAATGTTATTCTGAACTTGCAACCTCTAGATCTTCAAATTCGAAAGGAAGCAATGAAGGCGGCGTACAGGCTCAAGTTAAACGGAGTCTGGGGAAATGAAGTAAGGGCTGGCCACTGTCAGATATACCACCAGTGGTGCACGCTGTTCTCGATACCGATGGACAATCAATCGGGTGCTTGTCGTTAGCTTCGGTAGGAAGTATGATGTTTAGATCCCAGATAGAGTTCAATTGTTAAGTCCAGAGAACCTATTAACGGGATATCAGCACACTTTCTACACCGACGGACCGAAACCCAGTGATGGAAGCGGATCTGTTGTACTTAGACGAAGACACTAAGCACTTCTATGCCACAGGACAGATGTCTACGGTATTCCTTAGGTAAGTCTATGCCGTCTTGAATGTGGCGTACTAGCTAATTGAGAAAAAGTGGCGGGGTAACAGTATTGGAATTTATAGTGACACTCGAGCTGCACTGAAAGCCCTTGCTAATCCACGTTGCTCTTCGAAGTTAGTCGGTGAATGAAAGACAAAATTGAACAGAGGTGCAAAACACAACAAAATTAGTCTTATTTGGGTGCATGGACATTGTGATATTACAGGGAACGAGTTAGCTGATAACTGGCTAATGAAGGCTCTGCAAGTATGCCACTAGGCCCTGAACCCTTTCCCGGTGTCAATTCTGCATCGATTCAACTATGGATTGACGGCTTCATGAGGTCTACCCATAGAGGATGTTGGTCGGGGTTGAACTCGTGCAGAGTAGCCAAGTGCTTCGTGAAAGAACCAAACAGGAAAATAGCGACCTTTCTCTTAAAACTAAGCATAAAAGACCTGAGAGTACTGATGGGTGTAATCACAGGGCACAACGTCTGTGGTCAGCATATGGCTGCCATGGGTGACGTCGACAGCCCGATATGCCCATCCTATCTTGAGAATGTCGACATTGCAGAGCATTTTCTCTGCAGCTGTCCGGCGGTTTCCAGAATCAGACTAAGGATATGGGGTTGGAATATACTGAGTATGGACAAAGTTCATACTCTTCCTCTTCTAGATCTCTTAAGATTCATCAATGATCTCTTAAGATTCATCAATGAATCTAAGAGATTTGTGGAAGAGTGACCTCAAACTAATTTATCCGTCTTACCAACCACTTTTTATCTTTCCTATCTCTATTCTTTCTACTGAAATCTATCCGGGTGTAGTACAATGGTCTCCTGACTGAGTGCTTGGACTTGTCCAACCCCCACAAATCTAATCTGATCCAACTATTGTGGACATTGTCGTTGGTTTTTTTGAGAATTAGCTCGACACCGAACCGCAAAAATTAAAAAAAAAATTAATTTTAATAATAACCCAAACCTAAAAAACAAATTCCGAGAAATTTCTCACACAAAAATTAAAGCAAAACCATTTTTTTTTTAATTTAATAATTTTATTAATAACCAAAAACTATAAAAAAAAATTCCCAAATATTTTTTACACAAAAATTAAAAAAAGAATATATTAAAAATAATTTTAAAAACACATTTCCTAAAACATAAAAAAAAATATATTTAAAAAAGTTTATATTTTCCTAAAAACTTAAAGCACAAAATTCTGAAAATGTTAAAAACGACCGAAAATATTTTCATTGAAAAAATACTATAAGTACAAAAAAATTGCAACGACACCGAAAGGAAAAAATTAAAGTTTAATAATAACCCAAACCTACAAAACAACATAAAACATTTTTTATTTATAATTTTATTAATAACCAAAAGCTATAAAAAAGTTTCCGAATATTTTTCACACAAAATTTAAAAAAAAAACTAAAAGAAAAAATATTTTTAAAACAACATTTTCTAAGAAATAAAAACAAAACAATTTTTTTTTAAAGTATATATTTTCCTAAAAACTTAAAGCAAAAAATTCTAAAAATTTTAGAAACAACCAAAAATATTTCATGTTAAAAAAATCTCAACGACATCGAACCGACACAATTAAAAAAAAAAATTTTAATTTAACAAGAACCCAAACCTACACAAAAAACAAAAACCCAAAAATTACTCGCACAAAAATTAAAAAAAAAAACAACATTTTTTTTAAGGTAATCATTTTATTAATAACCATAAACTATAAAAAAAATTCCCAAATATTTTTCACACAAAAATAAAAAAATATATATAAAAATATTTTTAAAACAACATTTTCCTAGAAATAAAAAAAACAATATTTTTAAAAGTTTATATTTTCCCAAAAAATTAAAGCAAAAAATTCTGAAAATGTTAAAAACAACCGAAAATATTTCAATTTAAAAGACTCTATATGTACAAAAAAATCTCAACGACACCGAACCGAAAAAATTAAAAAAAAAAAATTTAAATTTAACTATAACCCAAACCTACCCAAACAACAGGCCCAAAAATTACTCATACAAAAATTACAAAAAACACAACAAAAAAAAAATTATTAATAACCAAATGCTATAAAAACGAATTCGCAAATATTTTTCACACAAAAATAAAAAAAAATATATATAATATAAAAAATATTTTTAGAAGCACATTTTCCTAAAAAAGTAAAAAAAAATTCTAAAAGCACATTTTCCTAAAACATTATAAAACAATATTTATAAAAGTTTATATTTTCTTAAAAAATTAAAACAACAAAATATTCTGAAAATCTTAAAAAGAACCAAAGATATTTCAATTTAAAAAACTCTATATCTACAAAAATTTTTAACGTTGAATAAATCTCAAAATTCTTGCTTAAAAAAAAATTCAAAATTTTTGTAGTTTACTTTCTTCTTTCAACCCCACAACTACAAATAAAGAAATTTGTCGAAAATTTCCGCCAATACAGAATAGAAAATACTTGGATCCTTTGGCATGAAATCGCTCAGCTAATAAGTTGGATCTTGAATGAGATTCGACTTCTGAAATCTATCCTAGACACCTCAATAGGCATTAAAGTACATTTAACAAAGTTAGCAACAAGTACTGCCGCTCTTCCGCTCTTTAACTTATTCTACCAAAAGCATAATTTCTTGCAGGCGTAACTTTCGAAAACATACGATCAAGTACTGCTTATCTACGCGAACGTTTTTTTTACTAAATCTCCAACAAACATAAGAACATAAAAAATTTAGAATCTTATGGAAAATCAAAAAAAAACATGCACGCGTAAAGGATTTTCTCGATGTTTTCCAAACTCAACTTTATGCAAATTATGTGGGAACACACAAACAAATTTGCATACGCATAAATTCCCCGCCTACGAACTTTGCGTTGTGTGCGAATTTGCATACGTCGCTTCATTTGCCTTCAAACCCAGGCCAATGCTCGATAATAAAAACAGAGTGTCATAAGCAGTGCTGCCAGAATCTTCCAAGCTAAAATTGCTAGATTTTTGAAGAAAAATTGCTAAAAGTTGCTAAAAATTTTCTGAAAATTGCTAGAAAAATTGCTAAGCCATTAAAATCTTAATTTTCAACAAATATACATATTTATTTAATGAAACGTAGAAATTATTACTGAAAACACTTAAAAATAAAAAAAAACCAAACAATTTACATTTAAAATTCATTACTTAATCAATTTATAAACTAAATCAGTCTTAAACTAAAGGATACTTAAAATATTGTCTAGCTCGTCAGCTTCACATACATCAGAATATTTTTCACTGCTTGTTATTTGACTCAAATATTCATTTGGCAGGACATAATTATGGCAACATTTGCCATGTCTTTCTAGTCCATATCTGTAATAATATTCGAAGTTAAATATGTTCCATTTGTATTTTGGTGAAAATTATTCAAAATTAAGTCTTACCTTATATACATTATTGCATTTAATGTTTTAAGGCTCATGGCGTTGCGTAATTTGCTCTTAACGATGTTCATTTGTGAGAATATCCGCTCAACTTCTGCATTCGACCACGGCAGAGAAAGAATTTTTAAGGCGAATTCCGCTAAGTCGCTAAACGGATTATTATTTCCAGCGTCTTTGTACTTAATAACTTCCGTCCAAAATTTGCTGGTGTCCTCTACAAACTCCCATTTTATAAAATTAATTTTTTCAATTTGCAATTGAATATTTTCAATGTTTTTACATTCAAAATATTCTAATACTTTGAAAATTTCTTTACTTTTTGAAACTTTTAGCATGTTTTGTACAGAAAATAAATTTACCAGTTGCATTATTTCTATATTATCTGGCAACCTAGAAATTGCAAAAAAATTATTGTAAGATATGAACTTAAACCAAAATTCCCATATTACCTTTCACGTAGTTGGATTATTAATTCTTTAACAAATTCCATGCAAATTTTTCTAATTTCCAGCTCCTGTGATAGAAATTGAGCCTCTTTAATTTTTTGCTCAAAAGCATAGCCCAAATACATATTAGGCACTGCTGCATTTTCCAAATCATCTTCTAAAATGTTAATTTCATGATTTGGTGGTATTATTTTAGATTTAAGCGAATTTATGGCCACAATTACATCGGAAAGTAATTGGGTTGGGTTTCCATTCCGTGCTTGGAAGTTTTTATTAAGACTTTGCATCTCTTTTAGAATTGGCTTTAAAAACACCAAATACAGATAATTTGTATCGTCTTTATACAATCCGTTTAGAATGTGAGCTTTGTGACACTTTTCAGTAGTAGCTGCTAACTCGAAATGCAGCTTCAGCTCCGTCCACTGATCCACGATACGAGAAACCGCACTCTCTATCGACAACCATCTTGTGTCACATACTCTCGGTATTTTTAAGGGATTCTATTGTATTAAATAAAAAAAAGCGATTAGTTTAAAATAGGAAAATCAAAGAAAACAGACATTTAACAATTACACACACAAAACAACAAAGTTTTACTGTATCTATCCATTTTTAATACATTAGTTATAGACAATCACAATTCGGATTATTTTTGGTTAATACATATATTTGTATGTGTACCTTGTTATCATTTATGCATTGATACACCTTTTTATAATTTAATTGGCGACTACAACTTTTCGAAAACCAGGAGTAAGTCTCATGCACAAGAAATTCCAGGTTGTCCGGTAAAACTTTTGTGCACGACTTTGTAACAGCTAGTTGAACTGAATGACATACACATTTTAAAAGTTTCAGAGAGGGAACTGATTTCCTCAACTCTGTGTATACACTCTTTTTGGAGCCAGTCATTACATTAGCGTTGTCAGTGCCTATGCCAATTAAATTGGATATTTTTAAATTATTTGATAAAAGCAAGCTTTTTACAGCATCTGCTATGGAAATGGCGTCTCCAGCATCGATTTGCTCGAGTCCTAGAAACGTTGATACTACATCCCATTTACTCTTACTGAAGTAACAAATAGCAACTCCTTAAGATTTAACAATATTTACAATTACATATTAATTAACATAAATACATGTATATACAAGCTAATATTTACTTAGACAAAAAGCTTACCAAGAATTTTTTCGACGCTGATGTCAGTAGACTCGTCCAATAGAAGACTAAAGCCTGAGTCTCCGATGTCGCTTCTTAAATCGCTAATAAAATGCATTGCCAGTACATTTTTAATGATGTAGGTGCACTTCGTTCTGCCTAGTTTTATATTTGCAGCAGCTTTGCAAGCTGAAAACTGCTCAACACACAACTTCGACAAATGATCACTTGTCGCAATCGCTGAGTGTTTGGCAATATGCAGACATAGTGCTGCTTCCTGCTCCTGCGTTTTGGTCGACTTTGGAACGAAATGCAACTTATTTTTCTGGGTACATGCGCCCATCACAGCTACATGTTTTTTTGAGGCAGCGTGGTGGCGAATGTCAAAAAGCTTTGCGCCTATTGAGGATTTGCAGTAGGCACAATATGCTCGCGTTGGATCAGTGCAATCCTTGCGAATCCATTGCTTAAACTCCTCGTCTTGAAGCCAGGCATCACGAAAATTTTGCTTGTAGACTTTTGGCATTTTGATCGCTTTGCTATCACCAAACAAATTCAAAGAGTTACCATACACAATAAAGTTGTTCATATAAACGAACCACTGAAATAAATACATGTTCCGATATCTTTGCGAACCGCTTTCATCGTAATTTGTGCAATCGATGACAAAAAGGTATAAAAAATGAAAAAACTCTGAAGAAAAATTGCTAAAATTGCTAAGAAAAAATAAAAAGTAGCTAGATTTGTGGCTAATAGCATTTTATAAAGAAAAGTTGCAAATTTTTTTAAAAGTTGCCAGATCTAGCAACTAAATTGCTAAACTGGCAGCACTGGTCATAAGGCACATTGCATTAAAACGCAGAAAAAATTACAAGAAAGAAAACAAAAAACCACTTCTGCGGAGATGCAAAATCTCAAAGATACGGATGGCAAGACGATGAGCTGCCGTTGAAATCATAAACTGCGAAATATTTTCCATACGCCAAAGCGTTTTCCGGGAATTTATTTTGACGCATTTAAAATTTAAAAGTATTTGCATTAAAATAAAATAAGCAAAATATTATTATTTTTTTCTTTTTGTTTCATACCAGATGCGTAGAGGAGCGCCCATACTTTGTTATTTTTTTTGGTTTATCAGTGGCGCACACTTTGCCAAATGCAAATGAACTTCGGGCTTCATATTCGTCAACTTGGCTGATTGGCTGTTTGGCGAAAAAATGCATCGTTCTAGCGATACTCACCGAACGCCACAGCGTCAAAGAACTCTTAACAGAAAACGCCATGCCCAATGGAATTCATATTTGCAAAGAATTCTTCTCGCTAATTTGTCCAATTATTTATGCCGCTGTCACTTACCTGAAATGAGAGGAGAAGAAGAAAAGTGAATTAATATAATTTCCTGGTCTGAGTCAATTGTCTTTGCGGTGTATTCGTTCACGTTTTATGATTAAAAAGCGTAAATAATTTTTTTTTTTTTTGACTATAAAAGCATAAAATTGTTCCGAAAAGTTAATTTCGCGCATAAATTGCAAGGAGAAATGGCTCTTAGTTGGCGATAAATATTACACAAACCGAACACTTTGCAATGAGTCAAAAGTTGTGAGTATGTGTGTGTGTATGTATGTGTGAATGTATGTGTATTCATATTTTATTCCTTAGCTCCTGGTAACAACTACGTGTATTTAAGGCCGCGACACCAAGAACTGAAGGCGAAACTTTTGTCACTGCAGGTCTTTTTCGGCTCTAGAGTCATAAAATCCAGCATGATTTTTCACTTACCCATTGTTTTTTATCATCCCTTTCACATCCATCACAAAAGCTTACAGATTCGCTTTTAATTAAATAATTGTTCTAGTTGGCTATTTTGCCACTAATACAAAGTGGCTTTTGAGCGGCGCAACGGAAAATTACTGTTCACACCAAATCGTAGCCGCCTTAGGAATACAGCGGCGAGTAGGTATAAGTGAGTGATGATTTTTTTTAATATTTAACATATAAAAGCTTTTTCGAGTTAATTTTTTTTCAGGTTCTTTTTTCAAATTTGTGCTTTACTCAAAACCATATAAATCAAACTTTCACACTTTGCACGAAATTTAGAAAAAAAAGCATAAAATTTTCTTCTAAATTTTGAAGTTTTAATCTGAATTTTTAGAAAAATTTCGAGTACTTAGTATTGAAATACCAACATGTTTTTTCTTCACAGCCCATTGGATTTTGTTATAATCTATGACCTATGATCAGAAAGTGCCGGGAATGTTTAAATAAAACAAAACAGAGTTAAATTTCACGCAAATTTATTTTATCTCCTTTAAAATATGAACCGTTAGACGCAACACACATGTGCCTACGTTTAAGCCAGTCTTTCATGCATTCCTGGTAGGCCGACGTAGGGATGGCTCCTTCGTCGCATTCTCTTTGATCTCCTCTATCGACTGAAATCTCCTTGCACGAAGTGGTTACTTCAACTTGGGAAACAAAAAGAAGTCGCACGGGGCCATATCAGGTAAATACGGTGCTTGCACGTTGGTTTTTACTTGGTGTTTGGTCAAATAATCCAGCACAATTTGGGCTCCGTGCGATGGCGCATTATCATCATGCAAAATCCAAGTGACAGATGTTTCGTGCGCGTTTCGTTTAAATATAGAGTATAGTGTAAGTTTTAAGCTGCAAAAGAATCGCGTTGACTTCAATTTTGATTTTTGGTGACGGTTCTTGTGGCCAGTTTAGCCGATTGAAAACAATGCGCTACACCGTCAGCGGAAAAAATTATCAAAACTCGCCCAGAATTTTTAGCTACTACAAAATGAGTTTTTATTGTATAGATTAAATGGTTGAAGTGCCAGTCTGACACTCCCTAAGTAGCACTAAAGCACCGTTTTGATACCATTATGAGACCTCCAACAAGGAATTTAGGTTGGCGCACTGCACCAAGCTGAGGAAGAAAGGAGCACCCAGTGACCTTAATCCTCCAGCTGCCAAACCCGGGCATTTACAGAGAAAGTGCTCAACGCTCTCCTTCTCTGAAAGGTCCCCACAGATTCTGCAATGGGGGTTAAAAGGTAAACCTAGCTTTTCCGCGTGTGTGCCAATCGTCCAGTGACCGGTGAACACAGCTACGAGTTTGGAAATTGAATGGCGAGGAGTCCAAAGAACTTTCTGGGTCCTCCGTAGATTGTACTGGGGCCATAGGGTTTTCGAAATAGCGCATGAAGAAATGGAGCTCCATCTTTCCTGCGTTTTCCTGAGAAATAGTTTGTGCAGTTCTCCCTTAACAACTGTCAGGCGGATGCCGATGACCGGGTAGAAGGTCTCTAAGGCCAATTTAGTACCCAATATAAATCTGATAGAAAGTTTGAAACTTAGATTGTGATGGGATTTGTTATAGAAAGAACTATAGTTTTATAAGAAAAACAAAAGTTGCCTACGGACCTACGGTTGCGAACTATGGACGCTAAAAACTGCTGACATTGATCAGCTGGTAATGGTATTTGAAAGAAAAATAGTGCGAGGAATATATGAACCCGTAAGACTGCAAAACGGTACCTATCGAATTAGATATAATCACGAGCTGGAGTTATTATCAAGAAACGAAGTTCTGATAAAATTTATAAAATCTCAGAGGATAAGATGCCTCGGGCACGTGTTTAGAATGCCTAAGGAGAGTACAACTCGAAAGGCAGTTGCATTACGACTTGCTGGAGGCCGAAGAAGAGAATGCCTCAGAAAGAGATGACACAAAGTCGTGGAATTTGACTTTGAAGAGCTAAACGTGCGGCGGTGGAAGGAAGTAGTCTTAGAAAGAGACAGATGGCGCAAGGTTGTGAATCAAGCGATGGTTCACCAAGGACTGTGTTAATAAGAAGAAAAAGAAGTTTCATCACAGATTAAGTAGAAACCGATATTTGCATGCAGGATATGAGTGTATTTGAGATAGTGCGACTTTATTCATTTGTTTCAATGGGGTAGAAGAGGTGAAACAATAATGCAATAGCCATAAAAGCCAGGGGATTTTCAGCAAATGTACTAACACAATTTTTAAACAAACTCTTCTTTATACTTGTCTATGTAAAAATACAAAATATTATATAGGGTGTTTCTTCAGCTGCATGAGAACTATTGAACTATGGTTTGCCAGCAGAGAATAGCAAACTGTGTTGACATTTTTGTTCAGTAAGGTTTGGTAAGTTATCGTGAATCGTTTCACGCCAGAACAACGCTTCCAAGTCGTGGAAACTTGCTTAAGGTGTGTCCTGCTTGTCTAGAGTCCGAAAATTTAGGGTATTTTCAGAATTTTTGTTTTTAAATAAGAAAAAATGAAAAACGATATTTAAAGATATTTTTATTTAAGGCCGGCGGGCCAATTAAAAGGTAAAAAAAAATCGTTTTTTTTCCTGAAATCAATAGCTTAGATATTCAAGAACATGAGACACAAATTTTCAGAGTTAAATTCCAAGTATTTGCAGAGTTACAGAGCCGAGCGTAGTGCGGCGTCGAGCAACCGTGCGCTTATTGTTGTAGTTTGAAGCGCGTTTTCTCGGCTTTTCATTTTCACGATTTTACCTAATTTATGTACACGATTGCAAAAAAACTAAACGAGCTATCCATTTCATTCAAAATGCGTTATCTTCAGTATGGTTTTCTCTTCTATGTGAACTAAAAACAACATCCAAACACTTTTTTTAAGCGACTTTTTTACCCAGTTGAACAGTTTTTTTTTTCCTTGAAAAACCACTTTTTTTTTCTACCTTCCCAAAAATTCGAATTTTACGTGTTTCTCCCAATTTTCTTAGTTCACATCGAAGATAATTACATCAAAATTAATAATCTTTTTTTTTTGTTTTCAGATGAAAATTGCAAGTTGTATCTTGTACAGAAGTTGGATACTTCAGTGGCAAGGCGCTCTGGGAATCTATTGATAACTCGGCTTACAATATATTGTTGGAGATTGTACAAATTTGTTTTTTTAGTTCAAATATATATTAAACTATCCCCAAAACTTCATTTGGCTAATTGTTTTTTTCTCATCCTACAACGCTTCGCGAAAACTACTGAATTTAGGACATCTAATTGGCCCGCCGGCCTTAACTTCATTTACATACAAAAATGAAAAAACGATTTTTTTAATTTTAATAATTTAAAAAACAGCGCTGAAGTTGACCCTCCCGAAAAATTGGACGTGAACGGTGTTCCATATTTCGGCTCTTCTATTTATCTGAAACACAAAAACTAAAAAAAATTATTGATCAGTATGACTGTAAATGTGTCCCATACTAGAATAAAAAAAAAAATTGGATGGTATTGATCTGGACAACGTTTATTTTCACCAAGACGGCGCTACGTACCACACAAGCAACGAAACCATTGATCTTTTACGGGAAAAGTTTCCGGACTGTGTTATCTCTCGAAGAGGTGATCACAATTGGCCATCGAGATCTTGTGAATTAACATCTTCTGACTTTGGGGCCACGTGGAAGAGAAGGTCTACGCCACAGCCCAGGGGCGATTCAAGACCTCAAAAATGGAATTCGTGAGGCTATCGAGGACATAGGGCAACCACTTTGCAATTCGGTTATGGAAAATTTTATGAAAAGGATATTGTCCTGTAAGGGTGGTCGTGGTATTTTCCACTATTAACGGCATACCTTCGTCTTTATAATGAAATAAACATCCGATCATTTATATTAAAAAATATCATTTTTCTTGGAAAATCAAAATATCACCTCTTATTAAAAAACTCTTTATTAAAATTTCAGACGCTTCAGTTCAAAAAATTATTTTTTGTTAGATAAATGAGCTTAAAGTTTGAGGTACAGGAGCGCGCGGACCAATGAGCTGTAGAAGCTATAATATTGGGAATTTCCGCATGAAAATTTCACAGTATATTCTTAAGCTACCCTACTTTCGAAATATCAAAAAACAGAAAATCGATTTTTTGAAATTCTGGACCACGGGGTCCCTTAAAAAAAAATCTGTTCGCGAAGTGTTGAAGAAGACGCCGATATGTTGATTTGTTTTCGTTTTCAACTTCTCAAAGCCTTTGCTCTTGGACTACGTAGAAAAGTTTAGAAAAGGATCGTGGCTTTCATTTCCTGTTGATTGGCGCGATAACCGCCTATGTGATTTTGGCCGAATTTCACAAAGCGCGCCAGTTGTTTCTTTCTCAAACTAACCGGTACCAGTTGGACACACCAAGGGAAGCCAAGTCCCTTTCGACTTGATCTTCCCAATGCAGAAAAGGATTTCCACTTCCTTTGCTACCATCACCAGATACCGCATAGAGGGCCGGAGCGTTTGCATCCATTCGGACGACATGACCCAGCCAACGAATCCGCTGGATCTTTATACGCTGCGCTATGTATATGTCGTCGTAAAGCTCATACAGCTCATTGTTCCATCGCCTACGATGTTCGCCGTTGCCAACGTGCAAGGGTCCGAAAATCTTCCATAGAATCTTTCGCACAAACACTCCAAGGGACGCCTCATCGGATATTGTCATAGTCCAAGCTTCTGCGCCATACGTTAGAACGGGCATGATAAGAAGCTTATGAAATTATCTACCAGATTATAATAAAAAAACATTGATTCGAACAACATTTCTGTTTATTATCGTTTTAAGTTCTCAAACTCTTAAAAAAGCACCCGATATTAAGGTTACAAAATTGATGTTCGAACTAAAAGCAAATCCATAAATCAAAATTAATTTCCTCAATTCCGCCCTCTCAAAAAATAATATAGCGAGGAAATTTAGAAAGAAAAAAAAATTCATTTTAAAATAGTAAATTAATCCATACAAAAGACCAGCCACTTGGAAGGTATCAGGTTGGAGCAAATATGAAAAGTTTCAAGCAACACGAGGCTTGTGTGCGAGGCGTGGCATAGTCACAAAATGCCACATCAAAAACACTTAAATCATCTGAATTTGACTTGGATTAATATTTATGGCAAAAGGCCGGCAAACAGCCAACAACTAATAAATAAGTAAGTAAATACTAAGTAGAATGAATGTTGCAAGTGGTGCAAGTGGAGGCTGGAGCAGCACAATCAAATGCCGAGATAACGCCCTATAAATGTAACTAATTCATAATTTATATTTAGCAAACACACACACACACACACACGCACACACATTCAGACATAATGGCCAAATACTATAAATGTGATTGGACAGAGGCAAGGGAATAAATTCAGTTGGGGATGTTGAATAATAGCAATGATTTGTAGATACAAAAAGGAGCACGGAGGTATGACAAAGAAGAGTTGCAGCAGTGGCATCGCCCTTTATGAATGAGACAGATTTTCTTTTTATAGTTCACAGCTTCTTTTTCTAGATTTTCTCTATTCGGTTGAACAAAGTACCACCAAAGGCATTGTCGACGACGCGCCAGACAAAAGGAACGCGAAGAATCAAAAGCAAAGAAAAGCGAAACATTTTCATGAAAAGAATTTCAAATGCCATAGATAAAAAGAGCAGAGCGCCAAACTGGAAAGCAAACGATTGCAGAATAAAATGAATAACGGATTATGAGTTGTGAAAATACGACTGATTTGTAATGAAATGGAGTGCTGATGTGCTGTTTTCTATTTTGAATGAGCCTTGATTGTGCTGGAAACTGAAGTGCTTCTTCAATAGCGCAGAACTTGGCGCCTTTTGGAAGTGAAAGCAAATTATAGACCAGATGGGAATTACTTATGAAACGCAGCATATGACAGCACACTTGTAATAGAACTTAGTACAATAATAAAGTGGTGAGGGATACTAGTTTTTGAGGTAGAGTGTGAGTATGAAGAAAAAATTTATACAAAACAAAAAAAAAAAAAATTAATAAAAAAAAAATTTATTAATTAATAAAAAACAAAAAATTTTCTTTCATTCTAAAAGATGACAACATTTCAAAAATGGGCAGTGGTACAGAATACGGCGTCTTCTTCCAGCAACATTGATTTAAAGCAGCTCGTAAACAACCAGCCCACTACAATGTTTATTGTGTCAAAGTAGCGAGATATGGATCGGAGGAAGTCAACAATTTGTTTATTAAGTCCACATTGGTCGGTGTTCTGCTGCAATTACGAGTATACAATTTTCGAAACTTTTTCAAATTCTTATTTCGTGACTCTTGCGCTTCTTCGGTGAAGATTTATGCTGGGGCTACTCCGAAATATTCAACCACAGCAGCTCCATGGTACAGAATTTGTGTACTGAGGCAAGCATGTAAAACCAGTGATATAATTGAATGTAGAGTCCCACGTCTGCCTTGTAAGTCTTACATTTTTCTACATCAATTTGTCAACTATATGGACAGCGAGTTCGGACTCCCAAAATTATATATATACATTTTTGTTTGATTCTTCGGATGAATATTCTATGTTTGAACTTGAATTGACCTTTAATCTGATCCCGCACGGAGAAATGGGTAGCAAATTCGGACTCAGCAGCCCCAAAAATGTATATGCCAATGTTTTAAATTTTTCCGGTGAATATTCTATGTTTGAGCTTGAACTGACCTTCAATTTGACCCCGCACGGAGAAATGGATAACAAATTCGGATTCAGCAGCCCCAAAAACGTATGTATTAATTTTTTTTGAAATTTTCTGGTGAATATTCTATGTTTGACCTTGAACTGACCTTCAATTTGACCCCGCAAGAACAAACGGGTAATGAATTCGGACTCAGCAACTCCAAAAATGTTTATATTAATTTTTTTTTAATTTTCCCCTGAATAGTCTGTGTTTGACCTTGAATTGACCTTCAATTTGACATCGCACGGAGAAATGGAGAATAAATTCGGATTCAGCAGCCCCAAAAACGCATATATCAATTTTTTTGAAATTTTTCCGGTGAATATTCTATGTTTGACCTTGAGCTGACCTTGAATTTGACTCCGCAAGAACAAACGGATAATGAATTCGGACTCAGCAGCT
This sequence comes from Anastrepha ludens, assembly GCF_028408465.1. NCBI lineage: Eukaryota > Metazoa > Arthropoda > Insecta > Diptera > Tephritidae > Anastrepha > Anastrepha ludens. The sequence continues at coordinate 32,348,000 of NC_071502.1, forward strand.
CCAAAAACATATATATCAATTTTTTTTAATTCTCCCCTGAATAGTCTATGTTTGACCTTGAATTGACCTTCAATTTGACCGCGCAAGGACAAACTGACACTGAATTCGAACTCAGCAACTAGTTTTTAAGTTTTTAGATAGTTAAGGGCTGATTTCACCTCTTAAGGGGGGCTGGAAATTTGCGTACTTACCGGGATGTATTACCGTTGATTAGAACTACAACAAAAAAAAAAATCCCAACCCGAATTTGAATACATACACTGTGCGCCGTCAACAAATAAAATCTATCAAAAGTCAATTCGAATTTTGAGAAACTATAAACTTGTTCAATATTAGATTAAAACTGTATGAACTATAAAATTGCATAACCGGAATATTTCTAAATTTTCTGATTAGGTAGGTAGGTATAGTGGTTGTCGTCTGACACACCTAGGCCTGCTGTAGACCCATTGTGATACCACCGGGGCTATCCCCTCTGCTCACTCTACATCGTCCTCAATGAACCAACCTGTGGCTTTGATATATTTAACAAGACTTGTTATTTTTATATTGGCTACTTCTGCCAAGTTATTCAGGGAGCTTTTTCCTATAATATTGAACCTTGTTCTATCCAGAGCCATGCACCTGCATAGAAAGTGTTCTATAGTCTTTTCTTCTTCAATGTCGTTACTTCTGCAATAGTCGTTATAGGGCGCTCCCAGTCTACTGGCATGATTTTTTTCTGATTAAAAAGATTAACAATTTTTTGAATTTTTTACAACCCAGGAAACTTGGAGTTGTATGGTTTTTGTTGTAGTAAATGTAACCTTTACTTTTAAAAAAAATTAAAAAAATACTGTAGTAAAAACTGTGCAAAGTAACTCTGTACTATGATTGTGACAACCTCAGTGTATACTTCGGTGCAAACCGATGAAACTCCACGACACTCCTTCATTTGCCGCCAACGAACTCGGTGTGTGGCACGCATGATTGCGCAACTTAAATGCAATGTTTTTCTCAAAATGCGCCACTCAACTGAGCAATGGTGCATCACGCGAATTTTCGACGCCCGTTTAATGTATTTCATGAATTGCCAATGTGTGCAAAATTATGCCAACGCATCCCCACTTTCTTCAACACATATCCTTCCTGCCAGTCGGAGAAGCTTACAACAGACAATGCGTTTGCGTATGTCGAAAACAATAATAACCCCAACAACAATGACAAAAAACGGACAATTTCACATAGTGAACAATAAATTATTTTACACTTTTCCGTTTCTATGTACAAAGGGGAGAGGGTCCTGCAGTGATGACGCGAATGCCCTGCGTACGCCGTGGTAGGGATCAACCATGCATGCCACATGCACGGCAACATCAGCAACAATTCTCGCTGTCATTCCTTCGGTAAATTGGCAAATGAAATTGAACGTCATCGTATTCAGAGCCAGCAAGTTTTGCCTGCTTACCTACAGTGACTCAAACAATTTGTACAAGTGCACGTTTAGCTGCGATTTGGGAATACTTTGTGAGTACTGTTATGCTATGAACTTCACTTAAATTGATAAAGAGATAATGGAGAAGCAGTTTTAGTGCATTCTTTTTTTTTGATTTTTTTTTAGGTTTAAGAAATGGAACAATCAGCACAGAAAGGAATTCCTAAGCACATTCAAAATCTCATTACCAATTGTGGACATGAAGAAAAAGTAGGACAAAATGTTTGGTATACTAAAAAGAGATTCTCTGTGAAGCAAGAAGATATATACTTTAGTAGTGTTGTGCGCGAATGCTAGATTACAAGATTTGGCCATCCGAAGCAAATTAGTGCAATTAACTTGGGCTGCTACGTCACGGGAGACTTGACAGCGTAATTGTGTCCGCTCATTTCACATGTTTTCTTACGCTTTTCCAACCAGTCGCCGTGCAAATGGCACCAAAGTAAAACAACGCCAGTTTTTGCCAGGCTTAGTTGTAAACAAAACACTGCCATACTCATATCCCTTATTACGTCAGCAAATCAGCTGATGCCATCAAATTCGCTGAGTGTAAATTAATAGTTTGATGTTGGCCTCTACTTTGCCTTTTGTACATCGAGAGTGTTGGATGATATGGCTGCATCAGATGCCGGTAAGTTAGACGTCCGTTAAGGACACTACTAAATATACATTAACTAAGTATTGTGAAAAACACTTTGGCTCCTGAGTTGCAAAATACAATTTATTTTCATTTTTTTTTTTTTTTTCAAGACAAAGATTTCACACATGCAGCCTTTGTGGTGAGAGATTGGCTGCGTAATGAGAAGCAGGCAACAGCTACAAAGTAGAAATCTTAACTCCATGGAGCATTTAAGGGTATTTGTAGCGAAAAAATTAAGATGGTGGCATATCACTAAACAAGGCAATCAAGTGAATTAATGGTTAGCTGCCGATAGAATTGAAAAGCTGACAATTTCTATGAGAGACAGGCGAGTGATCAAATCAGAGGTATCGGATTTTAAGCTGAAATAACGAAAATTCAAGTTGATGGGACAATCTTTATTATTTTTGTGCAGAACCATTCATGACATTTATTTTTTAAAGATAATCCCTTTCAAATGTTGGCCGCTACTACGCCGTAATTCGGTCATCCGTAAACACCAATTTTCAATGACTCGCTGGAGGACTGCGGTCGGTATCTCGTGAATAACTTTAGTAACATTGGCTTTCAATGCGTCAATCCAAGCTGGTTTATCCACAAAACATTTAGACTTTACATATATATATAATTGAACGTACACCCTTTTTGGGTTGAGGGACCTACAGTTTCAAGCCGACTCCGAACGACGATATTTTTATGAGGAGCTTTTTCATGGCAGAAATACACTCGGAGGTTTGCCATTGCCTGCCGAGGGGCAGACTTTACATATTCCATCCACAAGTGCGACACAAGAGATAAATTGCTCACCGAAACGACGGCGCTGTAAATCCATTGTTCCACGGACTGTATGCCAAATAGCGCCGACTTGTTGGAACCAATTGTTGTGAAGATTACGGGCTTCAGTTTCTGGCATCACAAAGTATTTTGACATGGCGCGATAGCGTTCGCTATTCCCTGTTACATTGGCGCCAGCCTCATCTTTGAAGAAATACGGGCCGATGATTGCTCCAGTCCATAGTCCCCATCAAACGGGTGTTTTCAATGGATGTAATGGCTGTTCGTGAATGGCTTCAGGTTGCTCTTCTGCCGAAATATGGAAATTTTGCGTATCGACGTAGTCTTTGAGCCGAAAATGTACCTCATCGCTAAACAGCATAAATTGGCCTGAGCGCGCGATGAAGACTTTTTACAGAGCGGCGATTTTCATAATAAAATTTTTTTGAACCTTGCTGAGGTGTTAGTCTTTCCATGATCAAATGTTAATGAATATTGAAAAAAAATTGTGCATTTAGTTGGAGAGTAGTCACGCGTGATCTCTCTTTTCTTCTTCGGGAAAAAGTACTTCCAATTTTATCACTCTTCATAGGCGTAAAGTTTCCATCTGTGTATTCAATTTTTAAAAATTCAGTTCGATCGAAATTTCAAGCTCGTTGGTCAGGATTTGTAGAAAAATTCTGGGTATGCAATTTTGTAACCAATTCAATTTTGCTACCATAAAATGCTAGTTCAAAGTGGCTCAAAATTCGCGTTGATTTTCAAAAAATTTTTTTGTTAACGCTGTTGTGAATTATTTGCCACATAACGAACCCTTAATTTTTGTTTTCTACTTCATTTGCATGCTTATCAAACCGCACTCGTACGCATAACAATACAAATAGGTATGCACGCAGATGCCACAGTACACACGCGTGTGTATTTGCAACATCAGCGGAAAAATCAGGCCGCATTCTGTCGCCTGTGGCCCGCCTCTCTGCTGCACTGATTGTGAATTATCGTGGCGCTTTGTCTTTTGTGTGCAGGCGACAAGAAGAAATGTTGTAGCAACGTCGCATATTACATGTTGCAAGTTCTTGCTGCACAGTCCCCTCCATTGGCTGGCCCCCATTGCTGACAATGTGGAATGCAATGTTACATTTTAATTAACTGCCGCAATAATTCTTCAAAGAAGGAAAAAAAACAATGATTAGCTCCTCGTAAGAAACGGAAAGTGCACTTAAAAAACTAGTTGTTGGCTGTAAACGCCTAAATGTAGGCAGTTGTGTATATATGCACGCGGGTGTGGGACGATGGTGGGGGAGCTGCAAAATTGTTAGCTAAATTTGCTCAAAACACATTGCAATTGGCGGTTCAGCCAAGAATGCTGTAAAGTTAGTGGACTGGAAATGAAATCAAGAGGAGCAGCTTTAAACGCCTGCAGGCATGCCACAAAATGAAATACAGTTGCTGCGGCTGATGTTAGTTTAAAAGTTTAGTCAAAGTTTAGCAAGTAAGCTTATTAAGACCGCAAAATTCACTTACAAAGATTTAAGACTTCACTGCGTTCTTCCCTCTTTGGCTTCTATTCTGAAAAAAGTTCGGCTGCATGTTTCAGAAAATTGCGAAATTACTTCGTGCATAGTTAGTGGGTAAATGTATGTTGTGTGGGTAGTGCGCCGTTAAGTATGAAACAATGCATGTTTAAGCAGTTTGGCGCGTTGTTTTTATGATTTCATACGCAAACATTCGTCAAAATAAAGATTTCTATCAATCAAACAAAAATGTTTGTTTTAGTCAAAAAGTTGTTAAAACAAAAAAGTGCGTGAATACAAATAGACAAAATTTACAAAACACGGAGAAGGGTCGATCAGTGTAGGTAAACGCGGACACAAACCGTGGCAACAACGCGCACTACTCTGAGTGCAACGCAGGGATTTCAGGACCGCGTCAACGGCACAAATTACCGCAAGGCAATACCAATAAATCCGACGCCGGAATGGAAAGCACTTTATAGTACGCACAAGCACTAGCCATGAAACGGAAATAAGCGCCAAAAAATAGGCACCAAAAAAAAAACGCGAAAAAATTCGGACCAAAAAACGCCCCAAACAGTAGGCACCAAGGAAATAGAACGCCAAAAAGTAGGCACCAAAAATATATTATATTTCCATATTTCCTATAAGTTTGCACCAACAAACAAGCGCCAAAAAGTAGGCAGTGTTATTTCTCACAAGAATTTAGCACCCCAAGGAAAAACTTAGGAAAAGTAGCCTAAAGTGTATCTAAGTTATTTATAAGGTATAGGCGCTCTCTCTCGTTTTCCTCTACATTATATCTGTTTTCTCTCTCGCGGAACGAAAATGCCCAAAACGTTGCATGGCCTTGAAATTTTACTCTCCATTCTCGCTCGCCCATCGACGCCTAAGAAGTTTCACTTACAAAAAAAAAAAACAAAAAGATGATTAATTTTGCGCATAAAACAAACTGCATTAGAGCTGTTTGAAATTTTCGGAGATTTTCATAAAATGGAAAATGACGTTTTTGGCTACTCTCTATTGCTGCTGTTTTTTTTTATTTATTTTTTTCTTGCAAAAGATCGCATTCCACCAAACACGTGAAGGCGAACTGCAGCTTCAGGAATAAAATTCAACAAAAAGACTTAAGTCAAAAAATTCGTCGCCTCTCGCAAGCTGAAGCTTCTCGTTTGCGAACCGCAGTGGATATTCATGACGAAATTTTGCCCGAATAAGTTTGCAAAAATTGGTGCGTCTTTTAAAAGAGTTCGAGTTGATCGGACACCTTGCTTGTGTACAGGACCGTACATACCCGCAAGAAACAGAAAAGGAAGATTACAGTTTGCAAAAGAGCATTTTAATTGGACCTTGGAACAAGCGTAAAAAAAAGGATATTGCTTTGGATCGGATGAGAAAGTAAATGATAGCCGCAAGGTCGAGAAATAATAAATATAATATGTTTTGCGCCACCTTGTACATTGCTGCTAGTCCATGTACATTTACAGAGCCAAGTCAAGAGTTTAGCCCCGCATCCACCAAACATGGATTGCCTCGGCATTCGTATTACTTCAATAAAAGCGCAAATAAGTTGCTGTCAACTTGAACTTTGTGACATTGCGCACTTCATATCAAACGGACTCTAAGGACACCCCACCACCCACAATGCTTCCGCGACGACTCGAGCTTTATGGCTATTTGCGTTGATGTGTTGTTGGCTGTCGGTTGTCGGTTTAGTTTTGCTTTGTGTATGTTATTCATGTCGCACTAATCTGTTGAGCTGCATAATCCATGTATTTATTTGCTCACTTCTCTTTGTCATTCCCATTCCCGTCGTAAAATTATCAGTTTTACAGTGAGAATATATTGCGCCACCTCGACGCCGTCCAGTTGGGGATGCTGCCTTTGTGGCCGTCATAATCAACACCACACACATACACACACACAAACATGGATGCTGCAAATGGTGCATAAACACACCTACATACATACACATCGACATATGATACACATAAAAATGTACATCCACACACACATACATCCGCATATGCACTCTTTGATGCCGTTGGGTATTTTTACTTTGCTGCTTTTCATTTCGTATGCTTTGAATTGTGTTTGTGGCATTGGAGGCGGATGGCCGATGGGCGAGGGCGCAAATGTTGTGGTTTTTCATATTGTGTTGATTTTTGTTCTATCGCTGGATAGATGTTGTCCTTAGCACACCCCCGTAGAGCCACCTCTCTTAGCGTATGCCGATGTCGAAAATACTTTTCCATTTTCAATAGCATCGCGAAGTGCCTGCTATGGCGACAGCGGAGTTGCCAACAAAGAGGCAACCAAAGAATTTATTACGCGATGATTCATAATTCCCATTCCCATTTCAAGACAGACGCCGCCGCCGCCGCCGCCCCACTCTGTGGTGAGATGACAGCGCTGCTGCCACTGTCTGCGCTGCCAACTAAACAGGCAACCAGCCATCCAGCCAGCCAACCAACGAGCCACTGGAGTCAAATACCGAAACGAAGTGTTTGCGCTGAACTGTTGATGGCTATACCCAACATGAAGGGGGTGAAAGTTGGTGGCTAGCGTGTCTATCTGTTCGTCTGCCTGTTGGCCTTAACTCGACTTCCTCTTTTGCGAAACGGGCGAAATGAATAAACGCGCGAACATTCAGCGGATTTTGTACTAAAGATTGCACACAAGCAGCTTTAAGTTAACCATGTCGGTGGCGACGTTGAATTTACATACACACATACATACATATGTACGTGTGGATGATAGCTGCTGATTGCGGGGGAGTTTGTTTACATGGCGACTGAATGCACTTGGCGCAGTTGAAAAGCTACCGGAAAAGCAGACATTCGCTGTTTTCATCATTTAGTTCTATTTGTTTGGAATTATGTCGGTATGTCGGCAACTTTTCGGCGCTCTGGAATTCTATTTATAAAGCAGAATTAAATACGAAATTAGAAATGGCAGTCGTGATCAAAATAAAGGATTGAGAATTTACGTTGTTCAAATATTTGTATGTTTACTTCTAGGAAGAGAAAATATTTTATGAAATTTGTTTCCCTTTGATAAGAGCTTTGAAGGGAATTTTAGTGGAAGCTGAAGGTAGAATTCTAAACAAAGGTTAGTTAAAGGATTGTGCGACGACCTCACATTTAGACGAACCAGGCATTCACATTTCGTCCGCAATTGGGCTGCAAGACTTGTAAAACATACAGTGAGCATCAATAGTCAAATTCAAGGTAGCGCAAAATTAATCATGCAATTTTGCTTTTGGTTAACTTTTTTCCTGTATGAAAAAAAAAAACGATTTTAGTGATGGGAGTCTTTATTTTTACTTTTTTTTGGCACTATTTTTTAAATGGCGAGATGAAAATCCACAAAATGCCAGGGTATTCCCCTTTTTTTATTTTTGAAGTAAAACTTCTTAGACGTCGATGGACGAGCGAGAATGGTGAGTAAAATTTCCAGGCCATGGAACGTTATGCGCATTTTCGTTCCGCGAGAGAGAAAAAAGATATAACGTTGAGGAAAAGAAGAGATAACGCCTATACCTTGTAAATAACTTAGATACACTTTAGGCTATTTTTCCTGAGTTTTTCCTTGTGGTTGCTAATTTCTAGGGAGAAATAACACTGCCTACTTTTTGGCGTTTGGACAATTGCAAAGAAAGTGCTCTACTGTTTCTTCCTTTTCCTCACCTCTACAGCTTCTACAATATTCATGGGAAAATACTCTTAGACTCAAGGAATGCCTTCCAAATAGCCAATGGTCGGTGACACAAGCCACGACCTTCGAGATATCTTCTCTTGAGAGGCTAAGCAATTCCTTTGTCCGTTTCTTGTTTATTTGCGGCCACAGTAGCCTGCCTGTTACGCATGTATCTTCTTCTTCCCATGACCTATTGGCCTCTTGGGTAATGTTGTTTTTTTTATTATTAATTCACTCGTGGCCAAAGGTATTCCAATGGTACTTTTATCACGGAACAGTTGAAGAGCAGTACCTTTTCTCTTTAGCTCTACAGTTTTCCTCAATATCTCTGTGTCCCGGAACCCAAATAAGGCTGACCTTGAATACGACGCTAATGTCATTTAGGGCTGCTCGGCATTCCTGTGCAACCTTCGATCTTAGTATTCATTGAATATAATAACAGATTTTTTTTTTGGATAATTTGTTTATATATATATTTTTTACTTTATTTCTATTTTATTGTTATTAGAGTTTATTTTATTTTAATTTTATTTTTATTTTTTTATTATTATAATTTTTTTTAACAAATTGTTTGAATTTTTTTATTTTATAATTCTTTTAGTTTTGGTTTATTATAATTATTTTTTAACAAATTGTTGGTAGTATTTTTTTATTTTATCTTAATTTTATTTTTGTTTCATTATCTTTTAATTTAATTTTTTATTTTATCTTAATTTAATTTTTATTTAAATTTTTTTTTTAAGAAATTGTTCTATTTTTTATTTTAGAATAATTTAATTTTTATCTTATTATAATAATTTTTTTTTTTTTACCAAATTGCTCTTATGCTTTTATTTAATCTTAATATAATTTATAGTTTATTATTATATTTTATCTTTATTTTAGTTTTGTTTTATTATTTTATAATAATTTTATTTTTATTTTATTAGCATTTGTTTTTAAGAAATTGTTCTCATTTTATATTTTATCTTAATTTTATTCTTGTTTTATTACTATTTTTTTTATTATTATATATTTTTTTATTTTAGACTAATTTTATTATTATTATATAAGTTTTTTATTTAACAAATTGTTCTTACTTTTGATTTAATTTTAATTTTATTTTTATTTTATTAGTATTTTTTTATTTATTTTTTGTCATTTTATTATTATAATTTTTTTATTTTTTTTTCTTAATTTTATTTTATTATTACAATATATTATTATTTTTTTTTTAATTTTTTTTAATTTTGTTTTTTATTTAACCTTAATTTTATTTTTATTATTATATTTTTTTTTCATTTTATCTTAATTTTATTTTATTACTATTTTTCTTATTGTTTTTTATTTTATCTTATTTTATTATTATCATTTCAAATTTTTCTTATTTTTTGGTCCTACACTGTTTATTATGTAAGCGCCATCGCACTAATTACAGCTTTTTGTTGTTAGCATCCTCAAAAAAAAATTACACCTTGCCCAAGTGAAAATGCTAACGATGTGTTCTTTAATATCCTTGTATCGTACGTAGTTGTTTTTGTGTTATTTACATGCAAAATATTTACATTAATGAGTTAACAAAAATCCCAATTTCCAAAAGTTTGGTCCCCTTTCACACTTTAATTTGATTGTTGCTCTATTTGTATTTGGATTGTAATTGGATTTTGTATTTGCATGTTTGCTTTGCAGAGCTTTCATTATCGCTTATTTGCCTCAATCTTTCTCGTGCCGACCCCGATCACCACCTGTATTTACGTATTTCCATTTGAAAATGTGAAAAAATTAAAACTTCGAATGCGACAAATTAAATCCGACGTATTTTGGAGCACTTGCGAAAATTCCAACTCATGTTGCGGTGTCACGCAACAAAATCCAACAAAAAACAGTCGCGAATGCAAAAAACAACACCATACAAACGCAGCAGGTCAACAGTGCAAGTGATTTCGGCATCTGCAATCGAACAACACAGACAGGCCAATAGGCGAGTGTAAAACTACATAGAAGATGGAGTATTTGGACGGTCGGTGTGGGGCAGCCGATCCGAACAGGAGCAAATTGATTTATGTTGGTTTGACGGCATCAACTACGCACTATTTGTTGTTGCTGTTCAACTATTCGGCTGTAGGCTTTTGCTTTGTTGGAGTAGTTGTTGTTGTCGGTGACTTTACTGCTTATTTAATGCATTTGTATTATTTGTACGCGCAGTTTCGGTCGGTTTTACTCGTATGTATGTATGTATGTATGTATGCTGCGAGTGGCAATAACAACGAAAGCAACGCATAACAGACAATTACAAATAGTGAATTAATTAAAAGTGCAACCAGTATGCTGTCGCCAGCACACGTAGGAGTGGGATGGCTGTATCGGCTAGCAGGGGAACACAGGTGCAAATGCAACAACATCCATAGTGTGTTCGCTTGAATGGCGGTTATACTCGTAAAAGCATTAACACCAACAGCTGCACTTGCACGAACACACAACCGAACGACTGGCGACGATTGTGGGCCGCTAAGGCTTTGGTGAACTAGATGGATACTAGTGTGCAGCCTAATGGTGCAAGCTTAAAATATTTCAACTGCCGCAAATGACCACGAATATTGCCGTAACAAATTACTGCAATCTCGGGAACTACAGATGTTGTGTGTATATGCATACATGTATGTATGTATGTATGTATGTATATCTACGAGTACATATCTAAATTGTTTGAGCACTTATGAAGTTATTTTGCTGAAATGCTTGATATTTCTCTACGCTACTGTTGAGATCGAGAGCTATTCGTTAAAATTGCATTAAAAAAAAATACTGTTTCTTTTATACATAATAAAATTCATCCAATTTTAAATTGTTTTTAAGGCTAAGAAAATATCAATTCTAATTTAATACCTTTTTATATTTCAAAATTCCTAATATTCGCATTTATGGTGCAAAAGGTACATAAAAAAATACCCCCATTTTTTAATTTGTGACATAACGTCAACTGTTCGTACTCGATTTGTTTTGTTTTTGTAATTCTCGGCTGACCCAAAACCCGAAGTAATGAAAGAACAACAAGTATTTTGGTACTCCAAGCATAGTATATACATAGCGGACATGAGTGCCGACCAATCAGGAGTGATTGATCTAACTTTCGCAATCAGTAGAAATACCCCTTTTAAGAAAATGCTTTGAATGCTAAATCTGTTAGAGTACTTCTGCATTGCTGTTAAAATTGAGATTTACAGCACTCTGTAAACTGATACATTGAGCTTTCTTTCTTCTCACACTTTATCCGTTTTTTCACCCACAGCAGTCTGTATGTATTGTTTTCAAATTCCATAATTAAAATTGCAAATATTTACGTGCATACTGTATACTCGAGTTAATGATAAATCTGTTTTGACGGTGCACTCCTAAAGCCGACAGAGAAACGAAATTAAATTGTCTGCCATCCGTCTTAGCCAATTACGAGAAAATTAGCCTCCAGCCAAGCGGCTATGTGAGATAAACTTGAAGAGTCACAGTACACACCAAAAACGTTCCGCGAAAGCAGCAACAGCAAATTTATTACAAATAGAAATTGCCTCAAGGTTTTAATTCATCTATGTCAGCAACAAGTGAGGTTTGGAAGAATGTTTTCTTGCGCAACATTTTGCAAAGCAGCTGAAAGGGAAAGTGGAGGTTTGCAAATGGTTGTAACACCTTGTCAAGCTTTATGCTGGAATTTCAATGAAATTTATATTGTAATTTTTCTAACGGTTTTAGCTCATTGCAGATACTGAAAAAGTACGAAAGATATATTGAAAGAAAAAACTGGATTTTGGGGCAGGAGAAGTGATATCAATCTGTGAAAATCCTAATGTAATTAATACAAAAATTGTACTGCTTGAAAACAGGCCAGTCTAAGATGTATGAAATCGAGAAAGCTCTGGGAGTCCTGGGTGTGGCACGCCCATTTGCCTATATTGAGAATTAAAGAGTGATTAATTTAAAGGGTATCGGATTTTAAATTGAAATAAAATAAAGACAATTCAAATTTATTTTTATGTAAAACCATTCATGACATTTATTTTTTAAAGATAATCCCTTTTAAATGTTGGCCGCAACTGCGTCGTAATTCGGCCATCCATCCAATTTTGAATGACTCGCTGAAGGACTTCGGTCGGTATCTCGTGAATAACTTCAGTAATGTTGACTTCCAATGCCTCGATCGAAGCTGGTTTATTCAATCTGAGCACCCGTTATATGTCCGTATATATGTACACACTCAAAGCCAGACGTTAGTTGGGTGTGGCTGAGCCAAAGTTTAAAAATACCAACAGCATTCAATGCAGACAAAAGCTAAAGTGACAACAATAGTCATCAGGCCATCCCAAACCATTTGACAATTAATGGGCCCACAGTCACCACGCACAACAACGACAACAAAAACAATGGTATTACATATCAGCAAAAGGTGATGATGAGCCTGAGGTCAGTGAGGAATTATAAAAAAAACAAAAATACAAAAATAAAGCGATAAGCAAAACAATAAACGTAAAATGCAGTGAAATAAAACGAATTTACAACTTTGGGCACTCATGAATGTGGCGGTCGCAAAAAACCAAAAGCAAAAGTGAGAATGATGGAGTGGAGAAAATGGCACTGCAGTGCAGAAAAATTCTTGGTGTGCCGAGTGGGGAAGTGGCATGTATGTGTGTATGTGCATATCTATGTATGTGTGTATTTACGAGTATGTGTATGTACACCATCTACACGTAAATTGTGTAGTGTGGCCGCTGCTGATGTTGTGGCGCCTGTTGACTGCCTTTTGGCGTTTAAATCAAATGTCAGCGCGCCTCGCCATTCTTGCTGCTATTGTCAGTGCTGCTGTCAAGGAAAAAAAATTGTGGCACTGCAACAAGAACATGAAAACTGAGACTAAACAAGAACCGCAACAAAAACAATTACGCCAGTTTAAGCACGCTTGGCGTAACATACACCAACAACAACATGAATAGCCCTGTAGGAAAATCCACTAGTACCAAATTGGTATGTTTCTACTTTTCTACTACTAAAAAAATTAACAAAAATAATAAAAATAAAATAAAAAAACTAAAAATAAAAAAAAGCTACAAAAAAAAAAAAATAGAAAATATTAAATTAAAAAACAAAAAAACATTGCGTTAAAAAAACATAATGAAAAAAAAAAAAATAATATAAATAAATAAATAAAGAAAAAAAAAATTAAAAAGCAAAAAAAAAAAAAAAAAAAAAAATTAAATAAATAAAAAAATTTCAAAACTAAAAAAAATAAAAGAAATTTAAAAAATCAAAAAATCTCGTAACATTGTGTTTAAAAAAAAACTGATTAAAAAATTTTAAAACTAAAAGGAATAAAAGATATTTCTGAATGGTTGGCATCTTCAAAGAACGACACAAAAAAAACTGACAAATTGCAGCTCACATCACCAAAAAAGCTAATTCATGATTATCGTATCGTTGCAAAAGAGTGATGGTTGGATAATTTGTGTGGCACCACGCAGCACTAAATTGGTTATGATCTCCCTAACAGCGCTTTTCGATGTTGCCATAATTTTCGAAAAAAAAAATTAGGCCACCAAACCTCCACATCTCGCGCTCAGGCTGCGACTACGCGCATAGTCTCTGAGTGCGAAAAATGCAATTTTGTTCAACTCTCCGTTAGGCAGACTGACTTTCTCAACCTTGGTCGTGAATTTAACATATTTTTACTATAGCTAACGACTTGAGCTTCCATCAAGGTAGGTTAAGTTAGGTTGAAGCGGTTGTTTACCATGGGATACACTCAGGCTCATAGCCCATTGTGATGTCGCGTGGGGAACTTGTCCTTATCTCTCCTAAAATCAGTGTGAACTTTTCAAAAATTTTTTTAAGATCCTTGATTCCGACAGAGCTAAGATCTTCCAATCCCTTCAAGGATTCTCTATCCAAAATGGTGAGTCTACGTCTGGACAGAGCAGGACAGTGACACTAAAGGTGCGGGATCGTCTCTTACTCTTCCTCATCTAGACAACTTCTGCAGAAGTTATGTCTTGAAATCAGTGTACTAATATAAGACTGTGCTTATATCTTCTTAGTAGAAGTTCCGTGCGTTTAGCATTGAGAGTTGGCCACAGCTGTGATTTTGCAAGTGTCTTCATTACGCCATCTTTCATTCGTTCAAAGATAAGCTTCCAGGCAGCTTTCTAAAATTTAGTTTTCTATTGATTTATGGTGCCCCACGTAGAGTTAACGCAGCCGACATGTAAATAATCTGTAATGATGATTTTTAACCGAAATTCCAGTTATTTTCACGCTGCACCGAATTTGATACCGAAAAACGAAAAGTGATTGGCCATTTGTCGTCAAATCTTGAGTTAATTAAGTCCTATGAGTACATAAGCCGAAGTATTTAGATATGCAGAATTATCCTCAAGTTAGAGCGACTTCTGCTGAGCTGCTGCGATCTGCGGTGACTTCATGCTTTGAGCTGCATTCGCGCATTATCGGCAACAGCAGTATTTATTCGCTTTTGAGCAAACTTGTCAAGGGTATATCATGCGCCGATTCTCGATTCGATACCACTAAGGTGGCGTAGCCGTTTTCTGCCCAGTGCAAGACATTTACAAGGGATGTGCTATGAATTCCACAGAATCGGCAGATGATGATCTCAGGGGGATCAATTTTGTTTAAGTGGTATCTTAGCCTACAGTGGCCTGTGAAGTAACCAGTTGAAAGTCTTAAGTCTAGTCTGCTAAGTGAAAATAGCTTAACAGAAACTTCTCTGTCCCGTGTTAGGAATCGTTTCGTTTTTCACTGACTCACAGAATTTCGCCAGAGTTTAATCGCACTTCTTCATCTCCCACATCCTGAAAATTTCGTTTATGTGGCCCTTTGTAAGTCCACAGAAAGGCTTAGAACCAATTAGGGGTTTGCTTGACGCCCTTTTAGCTAGATGGTCCGCTATTGCAATTCCCTTACCGTGTTCAGGAACCCAACGTAATAATATTGTGTTGAAATTCCTTGAAGAAGGTTCAAGCAGTCATATACCAGTTTTGGGATGATTATAGCTGATAGAAGCGCTTTCAAAGCCGCCTGACTGTCTAAAAGTATGAAAATGTGGGCTCGTCGCATTTTTCTACGGAGACATTCCCTCATTTCTGCCCTGAAGATTGTTGAGTAAAACCCCATTGGAATCGATTTTTTCCATTTAGACCCATTGAAGCCCGACCCTGTTCTACAGTCTTCTAATTTCGAGCCATCAGTAAATCATATCTGTGAGGTCAGGTCTGAAGATGACAGAATTCATTAATAAAAACTTGAAAGTTCCTGAAGATAATGGGTTTGGGGGTTTATGTATCAACCCTATCAAACCTATAGGATGTATCTACCCTAGAGGCTGCATATGAACAAAACTGACGTGCATCTCAGACAGTGCACTCTGCTGCCCAGCATGTGTAGAGGAGCATGAGATGGCTGACCACTTTCTGTGCGTCTGCCCGGCCTTCGCTCGAATCAGGCTTGAGGCCTTTGGCACTGATGCGCTAAGAAGCGACCACCTTGGCATCACAAGATCTTCACAGATTTTTTCAGAGGTCGAGTAGATTTAAAGAAAATGAAAAATCCGGGAACCCGAGCGCAGTGCAATGGACTTAATGTTTTATGAAGAGTATTTCGAAAGTTTTCTAAGATCTTTAAATGATCTTTCACATCGCCACTTTCGAGATCGGAGATGCCTTGTAACCTTAGAGCGCTCAAGCGAGCTTCTTCGCACTGCTTCACACAACACTCAACGCGGAGAAAATGTTCAATATTTATAAACCTGGTTGAAGCGTAAATTTAGACATATTTTGATTAGCGGAGATGCAATACTAAATTTCTGCCACTTTTTTCAACACGCAAAAGCCGTCAATGTAATTTAAAAAGAGATCATGGAAAGGCAGACCTTTTTTTTGAATTTTTCTTAAATAATGCTGAAATTAAATTTAAAAATTTATTTTGTAAAATCATTAAAATTAACTTTACTTTCATTGGCACTTCCAGCTCGGCTTGAAACACAAACTTCCTGCATTAGAAGCGACATTCTCAATGATGCGCAAAACGACGAAATCGTAGTAGTTCTGAAGCAGAAATCTTCTGCACTAGTTTAGGTTTTCCCGCTGGGAATCTCTAACACCATTTACACATACATGCATACATACATACGAGTATAGGAGCGAACCGTAATAGCTAAATAAAACGATCCGGAAGTAAAAGCCAAGCAGCCTGCTGGCAAGTAAAGCGCCAAACCGGTAGGTCTACAGGCAGTCAGCAACCTTTGCTTTTACTTCGTTGCACCGTTGATTGTCCGAGAGCTGTGCAGCCAGGATGGACCACAACACAAATGCATACATCTGTAAGTATGTATGTATGTATGTATGTCTGTATGTGTCAGACGCAATGTAAAGCCGTTACGGTGTTGTATGTTGTGTATGAAAATAAATGTGTGTAAGTGCCTTGTCTAAGCGCTGATATTAGCTGGATTATGTTCGCATTCAGTTGCCACTTGTTTTGTCCTTGAGGGACGAACATTTGTTTCGTGAAAAAATTTCACCAACTTCGGAATACACAAGTGGTCCATTCAGTTGTGTGGAATTTGCATAAAACGCGAGTAATCAACTTTACATTTGGTGGAGGGCGGAAAAATGAAGGCTTAAAAGAGCGATTAAAGGATTTAAGAAATTGTATTAGAAAAACGGCGTGTTTTTAAGTATTCCGGCAGGTATCAGAGATAGCAAAAGGGCTACTAAACCAATTAAAATGTGCACTAAAGGTCTTAGTATGTTTTCTTGTAAGTCTAAGGGTACTCATCGGATCGCTTGTTTCGGTTCGCCTTCTTCTTTTTTATTTGCTTATTCGTCTACGAATGTTTAGGGATAAAAGAATATTTTTTTATATTTTTGTTCCTGAACTACATTGCATATTAAACATATTAATTTATATTATTTGGAATTTCTTTATTTTTAGCTGCATTCCATAATTCTGCTACACTGCATATACATTTTCAGCAAAATTTAAAAAATTTTTAATCAAAAGTAATGTGAAGGCAATCAAAATTTTCGTTATTTTTTGGTATTTTCGAATTTGCCGTAGTTTATTAATTTTGTACAAAGTTTGAAACTTTGCATTATATGCCTTTTGTTTTAGCATAAACTATTATATATTTTTATACTAAAATAATTCCAATTAAAAATGAATAAGCAAATAGTCCAAATAGTACACTTTCCCTTACGTTGACTGTAATAAACCGAAAATGCACCAACCCTTTTTAGGTGTACAAAGAACAGACATCAGCTTTTAAGAAATCCAGCTTTCTTTCAATTTTCAACAGCTCCCAGACTTCAATGATATTTGGCTTATCCACGATTAATTGTGGATTCGACTTCTTCTTCTTAATTGGCGCGATAACCGATTGCGATTTTGACCGAATTTAACAAAGCGCGCCAGTCGTTTCTTTCTCATGCTAACCGGCGCCAGTTGGGTACACCAAGTGAAACCAAGTCCTTCTCCACCTGATCTTTCCGAATAGTTTCAGAGCCGGAGCGTTTGTATCCATTCGGACGGCATGACCCAGCCAACGTAGCCGCTGGATCTTTATTCGCTGCGCTATGTCTATGTCGTCGTAAAGCTCATACAGCTCATCGTTTCATCGTCTGCGATATTCGCTGTTGCCAACGGGCAAAGGTCCAAAAATCTTACGCAGAATCTTTCTCTCTAACACTCCAAGCGTCGCTTCATCGAATGTTGTCATCGTCCACGCTTCTGTATGGCGCAGGACGTTAGGACGGGCATGATGAGAGCCTTGTAGAGTGTTAGTTTTGTTCGTCGAGAGAAGACTTTACTGCTCAGTTGCCTACTTAGTCCAAAGTAGCACTTGTTGGCAAGAGAGATTCTACGTTGGATTTCAAGGCTGACATTGTTATCGGTGTTAATGCTGGTTCCTAAGTATACGAATTTTTTTACAACCTCGAAATTATAACTGTCAACAGTGACGTGGGTGCCGCCGATACGCGAGTGCGCCTACTGTTTGTTTGAAAACAGGAGGTACTTCGTTTTGTCCTCCTTCACCACCAGACCCATTCGCTTTGCCTCTTTATCCAGTTTGGAGAAGGCAGAACTAACAGCGCGGTTGTTAAGGCCGATGATATCAATATCATCGGCATACGCCAACAATTGTACGCTCTTACCTATAAAATATTGTGCCTGAGCGATTAAGTTCTGTGGCTCGTACGATCCTCTCCAACATCAGGTTAAAGAAGTCACACGACAGCGAGTCACCCCGTCTGAAACCTCGTTTGGTATCAAACGGCTCGGAGAGGTCCTTCCCGATTCTGACGGCGCTGCTGGTGTTGAGCAACGTCATCTTGCAAAGCCGTATTAGTTTTGCGTGGATACCAAATCCAGACATCGCGGCATACAGATAACTCTTTTTCGTACTGTCGCATGCAGCTTTGAAATCGACGAAAAGATGGTGTGTGTCGATTCTCCTTTCATGGGTCTTTTCCAAGATTTGGCGTATTGTGAATATTTGGTCGATGGTAGACTTTCCAGGTCGGAAGCCACACTGATAAGGTCCAATCAGTTGGTTGACGGTGGGTTTCAGCCTTTCACACAATACGCTCGCTAGAACCTTATAGGCGATATTTAGAAGACTAATTCCGCGGTAATTGGCACAAATTGCAGGATCGCCCTTCTTATGAATTGGGCAGAGCACACTTAAATTCCAATCGGCAGGCATGCTTTCATCCGAGCATATTTTGCATAGGAGCTGATGCATGCATTTTACTAGCTCCTCGCCGCCATGTTTGAATAGCTTAGCCGGCAGTCCGTCCGCGCCCGCGGCTTTGTTGATCTTTAGCCGCGTTATCGCTATTCTCACCTCGTCATGGTCGGGTAGCGGAACGACAATTCCGTCAATGGTCGGAAAAATTTGAATGCATAATAAAAATTCGCAAGTGCATAAAACAGAAAAATTATCTTGATGGTTAAAAATTAATAATATTTTGCTCAAAAACTGTTCATTTATGTTATGTTTATGTTTTTTATTTTGTGGATGTCTTAATTTTTAGAAAGATTTGGTAAGTTAAACCGCTGTAATTGGGGCTAAGGTGCAAAAAGTGAGCTGGTAAGGTTTGCGTGGCCCCGAATGTAGTTTCGGTTGAAGAATGAAAAATATATAAATTTAATACGAAAAAAAAAAAAAATTAAAAACTCATCATGCACGCAGTAAATAGAGGGTTTTCCAATAAGAGGTGCTATTCCCGTAAAATATCAATGGTTTCGTTGCTTGTGTGGCACTTAGCGCCGTCCTGTTGAAAATAAACGTCGCCCAGATCAATACCATCCAATTCCGGCCATAAAAATTCGTTAATCATCTCTCGATAGCGCAATCTATTGACTGTAACTGTTGCTCCAGCTTCAGTTTCGAAAAAGTAAGGTCCGATGACTCCGCCGGGCCATAAACCGCACCAAACAGTCACACGTTGAGGATAGAGAGGCTTTTCAATAATAACTCTTAGAGCCCCAGATCCGACAATTTTGCTTGTTGACGAAGTCACCGAGTGGTGGAAATGCGCCTCATAAAGATGATTTTTCGATGGAACTCCGGATCATTTTCATGCATTTCAACGACCCAATCAGCAAAGACACGACGTTGTTGATATCGGCCGGCTTGAGTTCTTGTGTGAATTGGACTTTATAAGCCTCAATACCCAAATCTTTATGCAAAATACGGTGTAATGACGTTTGTGGAATGCCTAATCCCAAAGAACGACGAAGAAAGGACAAACCTGAGTTTTCTTCAACACTTTCGGCTACAACAGCAATATTTTCGGCTGTTTTTGAGCGACGTGGACGGGTTTTATTCTTCACATCACTAACTTGTCCCAACAGCTCGAATTTTTTTAACAACTTCTGTATTGCGGTGCGACAAGGTGCTTCACGATGACTCAAATATGTTCGAGTTTTACGAACCGTCTCTGGCAGATTTTTACCATTTTTATAGTGAATTTTAATAATTTCTATACGTTGTTTAAGCGTGTATCGTTCCATTTTTATTAATAGCGCAGTTTCTATTTGTCAAATATCAAAAAATTACAGGTTCAAAAGCGACATCTTCCGATATGGCGGGGTATTCAAAAGAACACCTGTTATTGGAAAACCCTTTATAAACAGCGTAACCTCTTCTAACGGACACCTCTCTTGAGCGGACCTTTCTTTATTATCCAAATCTCTTGTAGACGAGGAGAAAAGCTGACTGCCCGTGAATGTCTGCCCAAGGCAGGTTTCACTGTATTTACGTGTCGTCGCGTGCACGTTACTTTCAATCTCGTTCAATTAGTCATATACGTCACATGTAATGTTGTCACATTATGTCACTCTTTAAATCCCTATTACAACTGCTTCATTTCATTATTACGGCCACTCCAACCCTAATTTGGGGTATTTTTTTTTTTTTTAATGATTGCAAAGTAACTAAAACGGCAACCACTCCGCATATTTCTTTCGCTATCTACTTCGTGTAATGTAAGTTACTTCATTTTCGGCTAATCCAATCACGATTTCATAAACAATAAAATTGGCAAATAAAAATGAACTGATTTCCTGACTAATCAACCATCAGAGCGACAACAATCGGCAGTGATTGTAAATTTGGGTACTTTACTTTGGTTCTCCATTGAAAATAAATCGGTCAAAAATGAGAATAAACTGTGTGCGTTGTTGTTGTTGTTGTTCAGCGAATTGCAGGCAACACGATTTTCCAGATTTCATAATCAGAGTAAATTGCCAATAAAACGAAATATTACTGCAAATCGAGTGAATGACAATAAAACGAGGTATACATTCATGAAGAGTGGCGCCGAACCGAGACGGATTAAAAAGCGAAAACCAAATAAGGGCAATAAGAATACACAATTTTACGAGTTTCTGTTAAAGGGAGAATCAGAAGGAGCAACAAGACAAGCGCCTTGCATAGAAATTATTAAAAATGAAAAACATAAATTTTAACCGATTGAATGACGCTGGGTGTAACGAACGAAATATTGCAAACGTAGTATTAAGTAATTTTAGTTAGATTGACGGCTGACACAAAAAATATTAATTTAAATTAGAAAAGAGACGTGTTTTAAAAAATTTAATAAATACTGCTCACGATTTTTAAGTTATTTTACGTTGCGTATTGACAGCACAAATTGAAAACCCCATGGTTTTTAAATTTTCAGCATTTATGGAAAAAAATTTCCAATATTTTTATTCCAAATATTGTGCCTTCCTAGCCATAAGTTTTGCTCTACCCTCGGGCAAATGTATCATAGAATTCGTTATCGAAGATTACGAGGGCGGTTCAATAAGTGCCCGTGTTTAATGATAGAGGGCGTTCCTGAGGGAAGTTGGTATCAGTATCGTGTACTGCGACGGCAAAACAAATTTCAGACTGATTGATAGCCTAGTTTGGATTTGGCAGCTATTCGAGTAAGACGTGTTTCGTGATTTTCGTAAAGATGGAAAAGGCGCAGTACCGTTTAGCGGCCGCTTCTCGCGCAGTGCTCGGCTCAATCGCATCAATTGAAGTCGATACCAATCCCCAGTGATGGTTTCGCTTGGTTTTAACAGTTTAAATAATAAATAACACCAACTTGGTCGCACCAAATACATAGCATAACCTTCGCAGCGTGAATATTCGGCCGAGGCGACGACGTAGAAGCATGACCGGGCAATCCCCATGACTTTCTTTTCTTTGGATTGGTGTAATGAATCCATTTTTCATCATCCGTCACGATGTGATGAAGAAAACCCTTCCTTTTTTGCCGCTGGAATAGTTGTTCGCAGGCGAAAAAACGACGTTCAACATCCCTTGGTTTTAACTCATAAGGAACCCAAGTTCTCTGTTTCTGAATCATTCCCAAAGCATGCAATCGCTTGGAAATGGATTGTCGAGTAACTCCTTAGGAGTTGAAGCAAGCTCTTCTTGCGTTTGACACGGATCCTCCCTGAGCAATGCCTCCAATTCAGCGTCTTCGAAGGTGGTTTTTGGACTTCCTTCACACGGACGGTCGTCAACATTAAAATCAGCGTCTTTGAAGCGACGGAACCAATCTCGACACGTTGTTTCACTTAAATCAGCATCTCCATAAACTTTTTGTAGCTCTCGATGCGCTACAGCCGCCGTTTCCGCCGTTTTTTTCGATTTACAGAGGAAAATCCACACTTCCCGCAAATGACGATTATTCGGCACAAAATCAGACATTTTCACAAAACCAAAAGTATCTGATACCAAAACTAAAACACTAATGTGTCGAGGAAGTTGGCTTACCATATCTAAGCCTGGTTTGTGACGTTTAGGTTATGTTAAAATTGACTAGCACACACTGCTGGCGGCATCTATTGACAAACAGCGGGAACTTAGTTGCGCACCAATAGAATAACAAAAACTTCTTATTTTCACAAATAACAAGTGCTGATAAATCATATACTGTTCACATTATAAGTGAATATTTGACTATTTTAATATTCGTTGCGAATGCCATTAGGGCGATACAACAACCACACCGCACCGTCCATGGCACCAAAGTTGTCAGAAGTTGCAAAGGATTGAATAGGCGATTCTTCTTCTTTGAATAGCGCAAGCATTTTGTCTGCGTATACATGTGTGTGAACGCAGATGGATAATTTTAAGACTGCGGTTAGACTTAAACCACAAAATCTGCAAAATTTACAATAGGAAAATTTGCAACAGCTTCAGCAAATTCCAAAGCCATACTTAAGCATTCTATGGGCGCCTATGAAATTAAGTCATTGAAACCATACGACTAATAAACTCATAGCCGCCGTTTATGTGTGTGTGTGTGTTTGTGTGTGTATGTATATTAAGACACATATCCGCATGCCGCATGCCGCATTGGATAGACGGTAAGGTGCGAGGGGAAAAAAGGTTAAACAACCGCAAGTAATTGAGTTCACATAAGATAATTAAAGAAGCAATCAACAGCAATAACAACAATTTTGACAGCAGTAATAAATTCTTATCTACAAAAGCAAAGCAAAGCATATTTCCAAGACACTTTCGAGAGAAATTCAAGAAGAAAACTCGTATTGCAGAGTAGCAACTAAATATCAGAGAGAAGGAAATAAAAACTGATAAGACAATCAATAAAGCAAATAAGTTTACTGATGCCACAACGCATATGCACACACGCACCCAGATACAATGCAAGATAACAGTGTTTACTCGTCATTTATATCTGCCCGTATGCAAACACTCGGCCACACTGTTGCAACAAGGCTTTGCCACAAACAAACCAAGACCAAGAAGTCGGGCGCAACGAGCGCACAGCGACTGGCCTACGATAAATCAATAAATTTTAATGCGTGTAAGTGCTTGTATGTATATATGGATGTGTGTTTTTATGTATGTATGTAAGTAGGTAGGTTTATATGGCGGGTATTAAGTGTGGACTTCTTGGGTCAAACAAATTTCTGACGGCTACATTTGTGAGAATACAACATTCAATTTGTGAAAACATCTGTACTCTGCTAAGTTCATATTTGTAAGCAAATTAATTTGTAAGCATGTGTGTGTGTGTATGTACGTGATTTTGTGGCATGTCTACTGGGGCATGGAGAGCAAAATAGATACATAAATAATTCATTTTTCAAAATCACTGACGTATGGAGAATTAAACTGATAAGAAATCGGGCAATGAATGAAATAAATGTGAAAAAAAATTATTTTCATAGAATAGAATAGAAATTTGAGCGCAAAATTAATCATTCAATTTTAATTTTGAATAACTTTTTTAGTAAATAAAAAAAAATATTTTGAGTGATGAAAATCTTGAATTTGCCTTCGTTTGTTTTTTTATTCGTATACATGGTTTGATTGAAAAGTAATGAGCCTTATTTTTTTAAGCAGTTTTATTAAACCTTTTGGCTTATACAACTAATATTCTTCAGAATAGGACACTTGAGCGTCAATACACCGCTGGTAGCGGTCCTTCCACTGCAGGAAACATCCGCCGGAATCGCGTTCAATTCGTCTTTCACAGTTTTTTGGATCGCCTCGTGGGCTCGTTTGCCACTCCGCACTCTCTCTCTTGCCCTCAGGATCGTACTCAAAGCACCAGGTTTCATCTCCTGTGATACAATTGGCTAAAGTAAAGGGGTTTCAAATGGCGCGGGTCGATTTTGGCGCCCTATGGCAGCCATTTTGTTTTGGTGACATCTGTCAAATCGTTTGTTTATTATTCAGTTGTTTATGCCAAATCATCATGGCAAGTTACACGATTGAACAGCACGTTCAAATGATAAAACTGTATTATTAAAATGAGTGTTCATTAACGCAAACGTTGCGCGCATTGCGCCCATTTTTCGGTAGACGTGGTGGCCCTTCAAAGTCGACTCTTCAACGTTTGGTGGCCGCCAAATTTGAGACGACCGGGTCAGTAAACAATCAGCCAACACCCGTACGTTCACGGAACGCAAGATCAGCCGAGAACATTGCCGCGGTCCGTGAAAGTGTACAGCAGAACCCGAGGCAGTCTATTTCTCGCCGTGCACAAGAACTTGGCCTTTCGCAGACTTCAACTTGGCGAATTTTGCGTCGGGACTTGGGCCTCAAAGTCGATGACCATAGACAACGCCGTTTGTTCGCTGACTGGGCTTCGAATCGTTTGTAAGAGAACCCCAGTTTTGGGCGAAAAATCATCTTAAGTGACGAGGCGCATTTTTGGATGAATGGCTGTGTTAATAAACAAAATTGCCGTATATGGTGATAATGCATTCTCAAAAATTTACCGTTTGGTGTGGATTTTGGACCGGCGGCGTCATTGGTCCGTACTTTTTTGAAAACGACATTGGTGAGGCGGTCACCGTCAACAGCGAGCGCTACACAACGATGATAACCAATTTCTTATGACCCATATTGAATCACATGGACCTAGACGACATGTGGTTCCAGCACGACGGCGCTACGTGCCACACCGCAAACGCCACGATTGATATTCTGCATGAACGATTTGAGGGTAAGGTTATCTCTCGCAGGGGTGCTGTGAATTGGCCACCAAGGTCATGCGATTTGACCCCGCTAGACTTTTTCCTGTGGTGAACATAACACAGGCCATCGCTCAAATTCAGCCGGATCTATGCGGAAGAATCATTGAAAATTGGACCACTCGGATCCGTTCCACCGTAAGAAGCCGAGGCGGGCATTTGAATGACGTCATATTCCACACTTAATGGCATATATGCGCCTTTCAAATAAAAAAATAATTTTGTCAATAACTCACACACAGCTTGTTTTATTCCATTTCAACATCTACCCGCCCTGATAGAAAAACCCCTTTATTATCCTGTTCGTCACTTTCCAATACTTGACGACTCTTTTCCACACACAATTGCTTTTTTTCATCAGTCAAAACCTTTGAAACCAATTTGGCACACACTTTGAGTATTTCAAGTTTTCTTTCTGAAAATCGAAGCAGATAGCGATGGATTGCAAATTGATCAGCCAGCGTACAATTTCCCTTATTGATGCAAGTTCATATTGAAAAAAAAAGCTGCAGTTGTGCGTCAATCGGTATCTCAGGCCACGTGGAAAGGTCCTACGAGTGTAACCTGTTCCCATGCCTGCATGGGGAATGCTGGAGTGACAGGTTTTCGGCGGATATACCTAAATCCGGGTCGTTATGGTAACATAGAATTGACTGCCATGGGAACCGGATTCTTCCTCCCTTTTACTTAAAACACCAAACAATATTTTTCATCTGAAAATCCTTTGCAACGTCATTAGTCTTTGGCGTAAGTCTCCACTTCACAGAGTTCACCTTAAATCGATAACGCGTAAATCTTTCTGTTGAGCTAGCATTTTTTCGCAGATATCGCTCGTCTCATTATTGAGCTTAAATTGTATAGTATTTTAGTATATTATGTTTTGTTTTTTTTTTTGGTGTTTTAGTTAATTTTTGCGATACTCTAGCCAACTCACGTCACCGATTCTTGCGGTATGACTTCAGTTTCGTCAACGTAATTTACGTCAATCACTTCGCTGTCAGTAACGAATAATTAAGATATTTATTTGCAATTATCTAGCAGCTGCGTGCACTAAATAAATCATCATTCCACAATCGACTAATGAGTGTCGAAACGTCCAAACTGTCAGCCACACCATCCGCAGTCATTCAGCCATTCAAATGCGAAGACACCCAGCCAACAATTTTGTTACTTTTTATGCACTTGAATTGAGCATCTAAATGGTTTAACAAATACAACCCAACAATTTAGTAATACACAAACATACACACACACACACACACACTCAAGTACGTGTTCGCACGCTTTGAAAGACTTCTTCAATAGGCAAAAGATAAGCGCACAAATATCAGTAAGTAGCTGCTTTCCAATATGGAAACTTGATATGCGTAGTTGGTAAGTTGATTCACATTAAGTTTCTTGGTGATTTAGGTGAATCGGTTGTCTGGTCATTGCATGCCACAGCGTTAAATATTACAGAAAATAAATATGAGCAAATAAAATCTCGTAACTCGCATGCCTTCTGATTGCATGACAACGCCACATATTGATGGATGATGATGATGATGTTGTTGTTGTTGTTGGGAGTCGTAGTGGTAGCGGTTGCGTGGTTTGTATTCCATAGTTGAGGTGTTCAGGCGATACAGCAAACAAATAATCTACCAGGCCAACTAATCAAGCAACCTACCCATCAACAGACTAGAAAATTACACTCATAAACACAGACATGCACACGGCCACATACATACACACATACACATGCACAATATTTGTTTTGCCACAGCTAAAACAACAGCTCCTACAGAATAGCAATCAATGGGAATAACAGGAATGAAGAACCACAACAACAGTGCCACCCAGGAGGCCATAAAGCGTAGCACAGTGTAGCGCTTGAGGTAATTTTCGACAATTTTTAAGTGCACTTTTCATGCTCAAATAAAATTTAAATTATCACCATGCAAAAGTATCAGGTCAGTCCATAAGTTCGTGCGTTTTTTAAAGGTGGTTTTAATATTAATAAAAAAGATTAAAAGTATTTATTAATCAATAATACATTTTCCCTCATTACTTACAATGTCTTCCCAACGTTTAGGCAAATTTTTAATTCCCTGCTCAAAAAATTTTTTGTCCTTAGAGCCAAAATACGCTTGGATATGCCATTTTTAGTAACACTGTGGGCAAAAAGTAAGGTGAATTTATTTGTCAAACCTCGCGGGATTAAAATATCGCTCTAGTTATTTTTTTCATGAGTTGGCAGCACTGTTAATAACATCTGGGCCAACTTTCATGTGAATGTCATTATCAGTAATATATTTACGCTTGTGTTTACCAAACGACCAAGAGTGCATTTTTCGATTTTTACAATATCTGATTTGATTGAGCAGAGAAGTGCCATCAAATTTTGTTTGCGGAATGAAATTTCGGCTGCGGAAACGTTTAGCATGTTGCAGAAGGCATTTGGTGATTCGACCATGTCGCAGAAAAATGTTTATAAGTGGGACAAAGACTTCAAAGAGGGTCGAGAACGTGTTGATGACTTGGAGCGCTCCGGACGACTATCGACGTCAACAGATGACCAACATGTCAATAAAGTGAAGGAGTTAGTGCTCAAAAATCGTCGGTTGACTATTAAAGACCTTACTGATATGATCAGAATATCAGAAGGATCTGTGAAAATCATTTTGAAAGACCATTTGGGTCTACGAAAAGTCAAATCTCGTTTGGTACCGAAAACTTTCAATTTCTTGGAAAAAAGTCGTCGCGTTGATGTGTGTGAAACAATGCTTTCAGACTATCAGGTCAAGCTCAAATGCATCATTACCGGAGATGAGACTTGGATTTATGCTTACGACCCTGAAACAATCGACCAATCAAGCGAATATCGTGCTTAAGGCGAGGCCAGACCGAAAAGAGCACGTCAAAGTCGTTCAAAAATAAAGGTCATGATGACAGTTTTTTTCGATTTTCGTGGTGTGGTGCACTATGAATTCCTTCCACCTGGCCAAACTGTTAATAAGGAATACGACTATTATTTGAGCGTTATGCGTCGTTTACGTGAAGCAATTCGTCTAAAAAGACCAGAATTATGGGCCAACAACTCTTGGTTTTTGCATCACGATAATGCACCGTCTCACACTGCACTCGTTCTTCGTGGCCATTTCGCCAAAAATTCCACGTATATCGTTCCACAACCACCGTATTCGCCTGATTTGGCTCCGTGCGACTTCTGGCTATTTCCAAAACTCAAGAGACCACTCCGGAGAACGCGTTTCGAGTCGATTGAGGAGATAAAAGCTGAATCGAAGAAGGTGCTGATGGCTATACCGGAAATGGACTATTTGGCATGTTTCGGGGATTGGAAAAATCGTTGGCATAAATGTATTTCATCTAGAGGGGATTATTTTGAAGGGGATGAAATTGATTTACAAGAATAAATAAAGATTTTTCATTTTACAACCAAATTCACCTTACTTTTTGCCCGCTGTAGTATATCTTCTTTTGAGGAGCAGTTCTTGTTACTCATATGGGATTAAAGTCCACGAAAAAGGTGATAATCACAAGGTGCTATATCCGGAGAGTATGATGGATGCGGCATTAGATCCAATCTGAGCTCGTTCAGCTTGCCTAATGTTTGCCTTGCGATATGAGGTCTTGCGTTGTCGTGGTGAAACAAAACTTTGCGTCTATTCACTAAAGACGCTCGATTTTTTTAAGTGCCTCATTCAGGTTTGATAGCTGATGGGAATAATAATCAGCAGTTATCGTCTGGTTTGGTTCCAGAAGTTCATAATAAACAATACCGGCCATATCCCACCAAATAGACAGGAGCATCCGAGCTCTTGACGAATGCGACTTTGACGACTTGTGCAACATGGAGCCTGGCGTTGTCGTGAAGGAGTATGGTTTGACCGATGTCGATAAGGTCTTTTCAGTCGAATAACCTCATTTACGCGATGTAGCTGGGAAATGTAGAGCTTCTTGCTGACTGTGTCATTCTTTTCGAGCATTTTCCAGTGCACCATTCGCTCCTAGTCCCACCAAACACATATCATGATCTTAGTTGGATGAAGATCCGGCTTGACTCTAGGCTTTGGCGTATCTTCTGGAGCCACCCATTCCTTTCTTTGCTTCTTATTGATGTATAGACACCATTTCGCAGAGAAAGCACCCAGTGGTTCAACGATTGACTTTTGATGATTCTGGATTTTTGATGATTAGAATAATAAATCCCTTGCTGACTTCCTTTTAAGTCTGTTAGAGGAGATGGGATTGAGAGTTATTACTGCAATTAAAGGGTTTGGGTGCGCTAGAAGTCTTAGATTGTGCGATGTGGCAAGCCTTTTTATTTTTTGAGCTATTTTGGGAAATTTGAGATCACGATGGATGTGGGCGTTTGTAATCCTTCTAACTGTTTTCGGCTCGATTCCTTGGAGTATTTCGATGTTAGAGTTATCTGCAGTGCACCGGAGCTGCATGCCATAGGTCCATATTGTTTTAAGATAGAGTAGAGTAGGAGCTTGAGAGAAACATGAGAATTTCGATTTAGAAACCAGTATAGATTTCGAAGTTTGATTCTAAGTGCATTACGTTTGGTGAAAATATGAGTTTTCCATGCAATTTGTAACGTTAATTCATGGAAAAAAGGCACATTTTATGATTTTTTTTTTATGACACAGTTAAAATTTATTCGTCAAATCTTTTACTATATTACATAAAACTATAGCATTTGAAGTATATTTTGTGAAATTTTCATCCAAAAATATTTAAAAATACGGCAATGGCAGAAATTATTCCGACGCATCTCTCAAAAAAAGTAGCTTTGCGGTGCCCCTCATAACTCGGTGTTAAATCATATGAAATCAAAAAACCAAAGTTATTTCGTTAGATAATCGTTTTCTCCGGGTAACGCCGAGAGGGTTTTTTGAAATTAAAAAATTTTCGATTTTTGGGAACGTTAAAGTCAAAAACACGATTTTCGCGTAAAAAATCGGTGAATTAGTTACCGTAAAAACAAAAGTATCAACAAATTCGAAAAAAGCTCTTCGGCGTTACATCGTTACGACGTAAAGCATCTACAGAAAAAGTGTTCAAAATTTCAAAAGGATCGGTGCAGCAGTTTCAAAGTTATGAGGGGCACCGACTTTGAAAACGTAAGTTGTGGGAAAAACGCTTTAAAGTACAAATGGCGCGCGGTTGAGCCAGGTAGGTAGCAACACTTACATGGCTGTATCTTTTTAAGTTTTGCTCCGATTCATCTAAAATTTTCACAGAATATTCTTGAAAGGTTTTTCATTTAAAAAATCAAATAAAAAAAAAAATGCAAAAAAAAAAAATTTTAAAACGTTACGCCCCCCACTTAAAATTGCAAATTTTTCGAAATTCTAAAATCTGGTTCGACAGACTATAACTACAACTTTATTTTACCAGATTTTTTTTACTTTTTACAGATCCGTCAACATTTCAAGGAGAAATGATGCAGACCGTGGAGCAATGTTTTTTTTTCTCATTGTACTTTGGGAAATTTTTGTAAAGAAAAATTAAAATAACATTTTTTTATATTCATTTCTATTATTATCCCTTCTAAAACCAGCGGTTGTTTTAGGGCATTTTTGACGCTGCTGGACGTATATAACCCCTTAAGGGGGAAACCGGTTTAGATCGATCAAAAAATCGATTTTTTTATCATAAATCGTTAGTATAACTACTCAAGAATATGTGGTAAAAATTTTAAAGCGACATTCGCATTATTCCCGATTCTCTGAGCACTTAAGTGACTGCCCGTCGGTTCCGCACCGTAGCGCGCGTTAGTTAGAACGACGTTTTCCTCGAAACTACTTTTTTTTAACTGGTGGGCAGCCTAGCTTAAAAAGTTATCGACCAATCGTTCGGGATTTATTCTTTATTCAATTCTTATCTATATGAACCTAATTCTGGGATTATATATTATTATTATTTAAAATATGGTTTTTTAAGCAAAATAGATGAAAAAATATGGTATAAAAAAACTACTTTGTGTTCAAGCACCTCAAAAGCATGCAATTTTCAATAATTTTTTACCACAATTAGGTTCATATTCTTAGGAAACATGTTGGGAATGAAAAAATTACAGAGAAAAATTACAACTTCAGGCATGCCCACCAGCCAGATACTCGGATGGCGATTGTCCATGAACAGCACGCTCTAACGACACTATTTCCGGCGAAAATAGCTTGAAAAAAATTTAAAAGTGTACCTAAAAATATAAATAAAATATCCTCAAAACTTCAACAATTTCTGATTATTACTTGTTTGTTCAAAAAATTCTCGAAAAACCCCAAAATTTTGGCCTCCTAAACCTCCTTTAATTGATTTGCCTGGGTAAGTAGTATCAGAGGCTTTTCAATGCTGAAATATGATAATTGTCGGTTCTTTTCGGGAGTATATTTCACATGCGCCTCGTAGTCATCGCAATTTAGCAAACACTTTATATAAACTAATAGATCAACGTTGTTTTTTTTTCTTTTTCAGTTTTTATGCAGCTTCGCCTCACGGTGCGTTCCCGGTTGACATTCGAGCTTTTCCTGTTCGTTATTTGTGGGCAATATCTTAGCATATCGATAACTCATTTGTGCGTGTTGTGTTTAAGTAGTAACTCAAATATTTACAAAGTTCTCCACAAACTCATTCACACTCGCAAATGCGCGACGATAATAACAACAGCTTGAAACGCAGCAGTGGTGGAGATCGATGTTCGATACTTTCCGTTGCTGTTACATACTTATGCACCTACATATTTACAATTTACTATACTACATACAATATATGTATGTATGCGTGCATATGTGCATAGGTGGAAACAAATTAACATCCAAGTATTTAACAACTCCATTTTATATTGAGGTTGGTGTGTTCCGAGGGTTTTTAATATGCAGCTGCAAGAAATTTTAGTGCTCGAAAAACTCGAAATTTTAATGCATCACCGCCTGTGACATGTCGAAAAGAGTGACACTGGTAAAATTATTTGTTTATCATAAATGTGGTACGAGTGCGCATCAACATAACCTCTTTCACTTTGGTTAGAAGGTTGACGCGCTAAGTATCACCCACTTACAAGCGCTTGTATTAACAAACATACAAATGTGTGTATTTATAGTTAATGTTTATGTCGTCAAGATGCTCGAGAATGTGGCGCTAATGAGCTGGTGTATGCGAGATCGCTAAGTGCCACCTAAGAGTTTAACGCTAATTTATTTGATGCGAGAGAAAGAACTGAAGTCGCTAAGTGGATTTGGCATCAAATTTCATGGGGAGCCAATGGCAAAGCGTGAAAAAGTTATATTCGAATGATTAGATGTGAAATGTGAATTTCATAGAGCTGTGATATTGATTTCAATGACAATTTTGAAAATTTAAGCACTTACATACGAGTACTAGAAGTTTGAAAACAGTTAGCAGGGATATATTCGCTATAGATGTCATTATCACTACATAACCTCAAAAAACACCAGGGAGTGCGTCATGTTCAAAGAGCCTTATATAAGAAGATTTATAAAGATAGGAAGTATCAGGTCAGTCCATAAGTTCGAGCGTATTTTACCCATAATTTCACTTTTGTACGATTTTTGCATACAAAAAATTATTCGCCGGATATAACGGAACTGTTTGTATTTTCTTTGATATATTGTGCATTCAACAAGTGATTTTAATCGCGGATAGAATCACGTGTTAAAGAATAAAATGGAATCTTCGAACGCGTATAAGAGGCATATTTTGTATTTTTTTTATAAAAGTGATAAATATGCAACAACTGCTGCTGCAGAAATAAACAGTGTTCATGGAGAGTATACCGTGAGTGTAACGACTGCGCAAAAGTGGTTTTCAAAATTCCGAAGTGGTAACTGCGACGTGGAGGATGCCCCGCGCGCTGGTCGTTCTGAAGTCTTTAACTTCGACGTCTTGCTCGAACTCGTGGAAGCTGAGCCAAATTTGACAGCCGATATGATAGCTCAGAGGTTAAATTCATCGCATGGAACAGTTCACAGGCACCTGGTTTAGTTGGGAAAGGTTTCAAAGCTGAGAAAATGGGTTCCGCATAGACTTTCCGTCGCCAACCTTCAGCAGAGAGTGAATGCAGCTTCTGCAACGGCTTGAAAATGAAAGTTTTTTGATGAAAAATGGGTCCTTTACAATAATCCTGTTCGCAAACGCTAATGGTTAGATAAAGATGAAACACCACAACCGACCCCTAGAGATAGCCTTCACCTCAAGAAGATTCTCCTGTCTATTTGCTGGGATATGGCCGGTATTGTTTATTATGAACTTCTGGAACCAAACCAGACGATAACTGCTGATTATTATTCCCACCAGCTATCAAACCTGAATGAGGCACTTAACAAAAGTCGACCGTCTTTAGT
Organism: Anastrepha ludens; assembly: GCF_028408465.1. Lineage (NCBI taxonomy): Eukaryota > Metazoa > Arthropoda > Insecta > Diptera > Tephritidae > Anastrepha > Anastrepha ludens. The sequence goes on from NC_071502.1 coordinate 32,381,519, forward strand.
GAATAGACGCAAAGTTTTGTTTCACCACGACAACGCAAGACCTCATATCGCAAGGCAAACATTAGGCGAGCTGTGATTAACACCTTTTCCGTGGACTTCAATCCCATATGAGTAACAAGAACTACTCCTCAAAAGAAGCAATAAAAAGGGCTCTAAGGACAAAAAATTGTTTGACTAGGGAATTAAAAATTTGCCTAAATGTTGGGAAGACATTATAAATAATGAAAGAAAATATATTATTGATTAATAAATACTTTAAACATCTTTTTTTATTAATTTTAATTTTATTAACTTTAAAAAATCACGAACTTATGGAATGAAAAAATTGATACTCGTTTGACATTCGATGTGACCTGAGATCAAAATGCATTGATTGCAGGTGAATAAAATGTTGGTCCTCCAATTTTAAATAATGGCAGAATTTGACTGCTGACCATGCCGTTGTTAGAAGGAATTTCTTCACACGTTTTGCACGCCTCAACATTTTGACTACTTTTGAATATTTTTAATTTTATATTTTGTCTTATTTTATTTCTAAATGAAAGTTCAGCTCGTTGTGTATCAAAAATATAAAATTTCAAATTTTATGTAAAAATTTTAATTTATTAAATTTTAATTTATTAAAATTTTTTACAAACTTTTCATTCAAATTCCACGGTTTTTATTAGAACTTCCAGAAACATTTCTGGTATCCCGTTGATTTTTTATACCTTTTTCTCGTGACGGTTTTGCGTAATTTCTCCGGAGAAAGTACACAACTCTGTCAAGGAAAAAAAATTATCAAAAATTACGTTAAATTTTTAGTAGCTTCAAACTTGCACTTTATTTTACCAAAATTTATTAAGCCACAAAACTGCATACCAGCGATTGTTCTAGAAATTCTAAATAAAAACTTGGAATTGTTATGAAAAGTTTGTGGATTTTTTTTAATATTTATATTTATATGATTTTTGTTAGACAATCGGCGCCAGTACTAAAAGATTTAGTTGATCATTTGCTACTAAGGTCAAACATACATATGTACATATGTATGTACATACAAATATACAATAAATGACTTACGTATTAAAAAGAGCTCGATTTTTTCACTTCAAGTACAATCACAACCCTGTTTTCAACAGCACCTAACCACGCCAAGCACTTTAAATATTCGGGCTTTCATAAAACCAACCAAACGTTACAATTTTCTTCGCATGCAGTTTGAAGTATAAAATATAACCCATCACTGGATTACGCATCACTCACCTGGAACGAAAAAAGAACATAATTTAGATTATTTAATTATCGATGCAGCGAGTAGTTGCACGTAGTGCTTGAAACATGAGACCGAAAAAAAGATAAGAAAAAGAAAACTAAAAAATTACAAACACAATCAATATGTGTGGAATAGATTAAACACAAAAAAACAAAAAAAAAATGTCAACAACAACGCACCAGAACTACTTCATTTCATATTCCAGACAGAAAAGTGTGCAACAAGCAGCCGAAATGGGAGAAAAAAATTAAAATATGTACTCAACTGTCCTAACGAATAAATCATTGCAGTGGTTGTGAAGAGTGAAAAAATACAAATCGAAGCATACCTGGGAATTGTAAATCACGTACAGCATGAAAGATAAAAATCTCAAAATAATTGTAGACGCATAGGAACTGGCCGCAGAGTGCAACGCTTGTAGGCTTCTACTTGAAGGCAGGCAGTTCGAAAAAACAGCATTAGCACATGCTTACGTACTTATGTATGTGTTTAGGTAGTCAGTCTCTGGAAACAGTGCGATTGTTTAGTGTTGCGGCGGCTCAGCGGCGACGGGCAACTGGCAACTGGCAAAACGTCAATCACTCACAAATGATAGACGAGCCGTCTTCGCCACACTTCTTTGACTAGGCGGATATTTTTGCTTAGTTTGCGGCCACTTTGTTTGCTTTCCGCAGCCCGTTGGCTTCTCCCATTGGCAACACTTTAGCCAAATTCCACATTGCGTTAGCTTTTCAGTTTTCCAAACAATTGAACACTTCAGTTTTTCGAAAAAGAAAAAACGGAATAATGTGCAATTGTGGCATCAAATGCTGTCGGAGAAAGCTTCCGATGGGATTTTTATCGATGGCGCGGCCAGTCAGGCAGTTATTCGGCTTCGCTGGCTTATTAGGTGAATTAGTAGATAAGTGCTAGTGGTGTTAATTTATTTGGTCTCGAATACGTCCCGACGGTAACATTCAACAGGAAGAAGACGCCATGCAAAATTAGCAGAACGTTGTGGTCCACCTAAAACCTCGAACAAACGTCAATACCGACAAATATGAAACGAAGGGATGCCTGCAGACTCACAGCGGTAATAACTGCATTTTGGTACATCGGGGAATAAGCAGTCAGAATGGGCTTCCCTCACAATACATACTATCACAGTTCTAAACAACCAGAGAAAAAGGAAACGATTTTCCACTTCCTCTGTGAATGTCCTGCCCTATGGAAGGAGAGAATGTGAACCCTGAGCAAACCACTGTTTGAGTTGTAACAGCTCTCGAAAGTGTATTCTATGGACCGAAACCGCGTTTCCAGACGAGTTTCCAACGAAAACAAAAAAAAAGTGCGTGTAGCGTAGTACACATGACAGAAGTGAAACTTTCAAGGCAGACAAAGAAAGAGGGAGAGACCCGAGAGAGAATGAGAGAGAGACAGAGAGAGAAAGAATATATATCTAAATAAATTCACAACATTTGCAGAGAATACAAATAGACAAAATTTACAAAAAAACGGAGAAAGGTCGACCGATGTAGGCAAACGCCGAACACAAACCGTTGCAACATTGCGCACTACTCCCAGCGTTTATCACGCGCACAAACGCAGCGATTCCAGGACCGCAGCAACGGCACAAATTACCGCAAGGCAAAACCAATAAATCCGCGCCGGAATGGATGGCACTTTATAGTAAGCACAAGCACTAGTCAGGAAACGGAAATAAGGGCCAAAAGGTAGGTACCAAAAAAAAACAACGCCAAAAAAATTGGGACCAAAAAAACGCCCCAAACAGTAGGCACCAAGGAAATATAATGCCAAAACGTATGCACCAAAAACATATTTCCTACAAGTGTTCACCAACAAACAAGCGCCAAAAAGAAGGCAGTGTTATTTCTCACTAGAAATTAGCAACCACAAGGAAAAATTCAGGAAAAATAGCCTAAGATGTATCTAAGATATCTATAAGGTATTACTCTCTTTCTCCTTTTCCTCTCCGTTATAGCTTTTTTCTCTCTCGTGAAACGAAAATGCCCAAAACGTTGCATAGCCTTGAAATTTTTCTCTCCATTCTCGCTCGTCCATCGACGCCCAAGAAGTTTCACTTCAAAAATATTAGCGCCTCCAGACCGCTGCAATGCTTTCACTTAAACGACCCGACAAGTACCGTGCACTGATTGAATTTTTATTTTTAGAAGGTATTAATGCAAAGGCAATTTATGAACGAATGTTGAAAGTGTATAAAGACTTTTCGCCGTCAATTAGTAAAGTAGAAAGATGGGTTGCTGAACTTAAACGTGGTCGTACAAGCCTTGAAGACCAAACACGTCAAGGAGTCCAAAAACAGCAACAGCAAGAACGCCAGAAATCGTAGCAAAAATACAGAAAAACCGTATTGGGAGATAGTAGAACCCCTAGACCTCTCATTGGGCAGTGTAAGCTGTATTTTGACTGAAGTATTGGGTGCTTGCTTGAGAAAGCTGTGTGCGTAATGGGTGCCATATTCGCTAACAATGGAGCAAAAATACATTGGAATGCGTTTTTTAAGGCCGTTTCGAAAGGAGAAAGTGGATCTCATCACTATGGATAAGACTTGGGTCTATCACCATGATCCTAAATCAAAACAAGAGGCTAAGAGTAGTGTGAACCTGGTTCTACGGCTCCGAAACCAATTACTGATCCAGAAATAGGCCAAGAAGGTGTGAAGGTGAAAATTGATGCTATTTTTTGTTATGAATTACTTTGTTGTGAATTACTTGCAAATTTGGTAAAACAATAAATTCCGAATATTATTGTAATTTTGTAGACTAGCTGAAGGAAAAAATCGTGGAAAAAGGCCCAGTTTCCAAAAGAAAAACATCTTTTTCAATAGGGAAATACATTTTGACAGCGGCTAAAATCCATGAACTAAAGGTCAAATGCACCAGATTTGTCTCCTAGCGACTGCGATCTGTGTCCAGCCCTGTTAAAGCGTTGCGGTAGTCATTATTTTCAAAACTTGGATTTTTTTTTTGCATTTTCTTAAAGTATAATACCTTAGAAATATTGTGTGAAAATTTCAAGTGAATCTGACAAATTCTTTTCGAGTTATTCAGCAATTAACAAAGGGCGCTCGGACGCTCTGGAGCCGATAGAAATACTTTAAATGCGTTCTTTCAAACCTATGTTTTTTAAGGTGGCGATTACTGTAGCTTAAAATTTATATTGCTTCTGAAAAACATAAAAAACTCGTGCCTGAGCGAAGAATTTTTTCTTTCAAAAATTTCGAATTTTTTTTTACAATTAAGTGTCGGTTTTTTTCCTCGAAAATCTGAAAAATATTTCCTAAGACCGGCATATTGTTAAGTTTGAAAAAAAAGTTTCGGTCAGACACAAGATTATCTATTAATAAAACTTATTTTTCTTGTCCGATTGATTTTAGATGAATCTCAAGGACTTGTGATGATCACTGCAAGGGACTTCTGGAGAAACGGGATCCATACAAACAGCGAATCCTTTTACAATTATTACTTTTTTTTTGGAAATTTTGCTAAAGTCAATTCGAAACATGATGTATTAATGCTATGTTTTTATTTTTTTAAGATAAAGCAATTGACTAGAAAAAACAATTATTCAAAATCGTAATTTTTCGGGTCTCTGACTACTCCTAACCCCTTAAAAATGCATGCGTGGAAAGTCAAATGATGAGATCATAACAGCAGTGGAAACCTATTTTGCAGCCCTTCCAGATTCTCACTTCTGGTATGGAATTACAACACCAATTGTTGATGTTCAGGGAGACTTTACTAAATAATGAAGTGTCTTTCAAACCATAAAATGGTGTATATTTATCTTATCTTAAAACAACACATAGCAGCACCCTCACATTTCAACATGCATCGCAAACTTGTCCACACCGTGCGTTTTCAAATTAGTTCTCGGGCTTCGAAAATCCCGAAAATCCAATGCCGTCATTCACAGCTGCATACACCAATTTTTTAGAGGCTTCGCTAGCATAATTAAATAAAAATGCCAGCGATTTGCTCTTCACTCGAACTACCTCCTACATCTACTGTGCAACCACTACCCTTACCCATGTCGAAAATCGTACACAAATAGCAAACGAAATTGAAAAGCCGTCAACATTACGCACATCAGGACAATGTTACGGCAATAGCGCAGCAATCAGCAACAACAAGGTACGAAGGCTAACGTGTTTTTTATTTGGTGTTATCACAGAATGATTGCCATCAATCAGCCATGTAGCCATGCAGCCATTTCTCCGACAAAAAACAACTAGAAACGGCAATGAGCAGCCACACTTACATACACACATACATATGTGCCGCAACAGCTACGGTGAGCGTTCGTTCAGCCGATATAGTTGATCTCGGCAATTGTTATTACAACAAACGATTCCGTTTAAACGTGACTTCCGCGAAATGGGCGCGCAGACGGCTGTCCGGCAACTGAATGCTGAATGAAATGTTCACCACGCATTTACATACATACATACATACATTTCCGAACATTGCGCTACGTCTGGACGTCAAACTGGCGCTGGTGACAGGCGGTAATGGTGGATTGGCGTCGGTGGTGTTTAGTGAAGGTTAGTCAAGGCAGGGAATTGGGGTGAGCTACATCGTTGAGTGGTCATTATCCACTAACATTACAACAAAAGGTAGCTTGATGTTAAAGCCCATTGGCTATAGCAGTAACAATAACAATAGTAATAATACAGACGACACGATACCATCAGCGGCAACACCAACTATTAACAACAACATCCATTGCAAATATTAATCATCATCATCAACACCAGCAACGCCATCAACATCAGCAATGAATTGGGAAAAAAATCTTCGTCAAAGTGGCGCGAGCAATCGACCATTGAACAGTGTTTTCATCCTTCAGCAACTACTTAACTTTAAATGAATTTGGTTAGGTAAATATAGATAATCGGAAAATTTATTGGAGGTTTGCATTTCGACCTCATGGTCTTTTGTTTCCTCTGCTCATCACAGCACCTCATCCAGACACAGTTCTCTCATTAAACTCAGGATAGAGCTGGGTTGGATTGAGCGTAAGTGCCTTTCTTTCGGCTGCGAATGGCCGAGATGTCTCAACCATCTCCGCGCTATAGCGCTGCATTCAAGGAGAGGGTACATTGGAGTTTCCTGAGATTGGTCGCAGAAACGACAAGAGTCAGTGGACCATATCCCGATCATGTGGATGACTACGCAGTCTGCAATGGCCTGTGAGAATGCCCGTAAGGATTCTCAGTTTATCCCTGGGGAGAGGTATGATCTTTCAGCTAACCTCCCTCAGCTTTAGCTTTTCACTCCTAAGCTTCTCCTTGATGATGGGCTCGGATCCTATTCATGACGAGCCCGCTGCCTCTCTTGCCAATGCGTCCGCTAGGTTGCCATTTATACCTCTGCGCCATTGGGGCTCAAATTCGCCGGTTGCCATTGTGCGTGCCTAACAGATTTAGTCTCTTGATACTCTCAAAGACCATTGAGGACTTAATCTCACCGGATGACAAAGCCTTGAGTACCGCCTGACTGTCGCTCAGAATTGCAATTCGCTCAATCCGAATGCTCCTAACTAAGCTAATCTTTGCACTTAGAAAACTAATTATCGGCACAGAACGCTTGGTTCTGAGGTCATTATATTGCAGCATCTAAGCCTTCTGGTGTCTTTGGGTTATCTATGTACTAGTGCGGAGTACACTACTGGACTTAAATTTCAAATGCAGGTACACTCCAGTTTGCTTTGTCGTCCAGTTAAATTCTGAACTTCTTTTCGAATTAGATGACTTTGTTGTTGTCATCTCTGGGTAGCTGGGTAAGTGAGAACTGCAAACTCAGCAATTTCATAGTTTTAGATGATATCAATTTTCCTTTACCGACCAGCTCCGTATCACCCGTCTCCTAAAAAATTGTACTAACTACATTCCACTAACTGCACTAATAAAAAGGGCGGTACGATACTAGTTCTCATATCCTCTTCTACTTGAAACTAGCTAACAACTTCGAGGCCTTATTTCCAACTTCTTAGACATTCCGTTGAATGATTTTGCTGCTGAACACAGGCGTATAATAAAATTATTCTAAGAGGTCAGACGGGTGTTCTAATATCCTAAAGGGAGGAAAACTTTTAGCAGATAAGATTTAGTTCGCAACGAGATGAAAGTTTTAGTTCCAGATATTATTGGCCCCACCACCGGTGTCGTCAACGTCTTCCTCGAGCTCAGAAAATAAACCGAAAGTGTTTGCTTTAGATATCAAAACGAGCAAGATAAGGAAATACACAAAGATACCCCATACGCGCATACAAGTAATTGGCAATTAATAAGTCACCCCCGGCAGCCAATGACAAACCTCGGAATGAATTTCTGCCATGAAAGGCCTCCTCATAAAATACCATTTGTCGTTCGAAGTCGGCTTCAAACTGTAGGTTTCGCCATTTGTTGAACAGCAAAACGCACGCCACAAATAGGAGGAGTAGCTCGGCCAAATACCTAACAGAAGTGTTCGCATCAATTATTTTTTTTTTATTTCATCAAAATCCGGTTTGAAGTTCAAACGCCTTATGAGTCACTCCTTCCTTAGATTCATCCACACTTTGCCGAGGAATCTTTCACAAGACTGCATCTGAGTTTTCAAACGTGCTTTTTTTCTTAATAAAGTCTACAAATCGCTCAAATGTCACATCTCGCACACTGTGCAAAATATTCCTGCTATCCAATGCCTTGCCTTCTTACCTTTTCATATCACAGCTTTGGCGCACGGTAGCATTGCACTTTCGTATGCGCAACATGTCCGATGCATCGTTTGCAATTATTTCGCACACAGTTCGCAGGTTGACAGTGTGTTGCCAATGCAATTTACAGACACTTTCCGGCGCTACTTGACGCACTCAAACAATGCGAAATGAGGCGACAGGCAGATGCACGCTGGAGCGGCGGCAAATGAGGCGGGCCAACCCTAAGGAGACGAGTCCGGTTCGACGCACTCAATGGCCTATTCATCACGTAATTTTCCTGTCAGCACAAAAAAATTCCAAAAACAGTAAAAAAAAACGCAGCGGGAAGGAAACTAGCGAGTGAGGTTGGAAGGAAAGTGGGATCAAATAAGTTAAGCGACACTGCCGGGTGCAGAAAGTAGTTTGGTACGCACCCTCCAAAGCACAAGCCAACTAATTTCACTAGTTTATTCGCTATCTAGGCTCGCATGACGCATTCGCAGCGGAAGAGAGTAGCTCGAAAGTTCAGCATCGATGTGCCCACAGGGCTTTTGTGTGCCGTTGTGCCCATTTGCTTAGCTTACCCACATACACCCACATTTGCCAATAATTCAATATCCAATAACTGGCAGACAGCTTAGGCTCTTAGCGCCTTCAACGCAGACAAAGTTGTCAATAGCCACACGTTCATCATTCTTCCGTTTCGAAAAGTTTGACCACAAAGTTATGTTAAACTTAAATACACCAACACAACGACGGCGAACGTACAATAACGAACTACTCCAACCACTGGTTCCGTTAGCGTCTTAAGTTGGTGGTTCAGCTGTTTCGAATTGGAACATAATTAAGCGAATGTTTTTGAACTTCCGCCGCACCATTTTTTTGCCCCAAATCTATCTAAGTATATTTACTCAACTCGTTAAAGTTCGTCAATATTTACGCTCAACAGTGTCAATGAACCGCAGTCAGGGCGACTAAGATAAAATATTATTTTATTTACAATAGCGGCATGTGACTGATAACTAACCGATTGACGCCTTAAGAAGTTTTGACTGATGAGCCAAGGGATCCAAGTATTTTAGACAGGGACTTAAATTTTTCTGAAAATTTGTATACTTGTAAGTTTGTGTATAAAAAAGTGTGAACATTCTTATTTTTTTTTGTTTTACTTTTTAGAATATCTTTTATTAAATTAAATTTTAATTTACATTTTTTTTTTAATTTTCAAATTAAATTAAAAAAAAAAGTGTAATTAAAATTAATTTTTTGTTTTTTGCTTTTAGGATAAAATATTTTTTATTAAAAAAAAATTCTTTTTTAAATAATTTATTTTTAATAAGAATAAAAAAATAATAAAATTGGTTTTATAAAAAAAATTTTATAAATAATTTTTTTTGGTCCAAAATTTTTGGAGAATTTTGTTTTTTTTTTCATCAAAGTATTTTGGACATGGTCTTCACTATTTCTGTGACTATTTATATATTTTGTAAGTTTGTGTATAAAAAACTTGTGAACATTTTTACTTTTTAGGATAAAATACTTTTTATTAAATTAAATTTTAACTTAATTTTTTTATTTAATTTTCAAAAATGAAATTAAAAAAACAAAATTAAATTAAAAAAAAAAAATTAAATTAAAATTAATTTTTGGTTTTTTACTGTCAGGATAAAATATTTTTTATTAAAATAAATGTTTTTTTTTATAATTTATTTTTAATTATAGTAAAAAATTAATAAAATTGTTTTTATAAAAAAATGTTATACAAAATTTTTTTTGTCCAAAATTTTTGGAGAATTTAGTTTTTTTTATCAAAGTAGTTTGGACATGGTCTTCACTATTTCTGTAACTATTTATATATTTTGTAAGTTTGTGTATAAAAAACGTGTGAACACTTTTACTTTTTTTACTTTTTAGGATAAAATATTTTTTATTAAATTAAATTTTAATTTCAATTTTTTTTTTTTAATTTTCAAAAATTAAATTAAAAATTAAATTTAAAAAAAAATGTAATAAATTAAAATTATTTAAAATTAATTTGTTTTTTACTTTAAGGATAAAATATTTTTTATTTAAAAAAAAAATTTTAAATAATTTCTTTTCCATTATAATAAAAAATTATTAAAATTGGTTTTAATTATATTATAAACAATTTTTTTTTGTCCAAAATTTTTGGAGAATTTTTTTTTTATCTAAGTCTTCGCTATTTCTGAAAATTTGTATGTTTGTAAACTTGTGTATGAAAAAAGTGTGAACATTTTTAATTTTTTTTTTTTACTTTTTAGGATAAAATATTTTTTATTAAATTAAATTTAAGTTTCAATTGTTTTTTTAATTTTCAAAAATTAAATTAAAATTAAATTTTTTTACTATTAGGATAAAGTATTTTTTAGTAAAAAAAAAAGTTGAATAATTTATTTTTAATTATAATAAAAATTAATAAAATTGTTTTTAATTATAAAAAAATGTGTTTTTGTCCAAAATTTTCGGAGAATTTTGTTTTTTTTTATGAAAAACGCCCCCCTTATATTTGTTTTATTTTTTTCAGTAACAGCTGAGACTATACTCAGTTTCCCCAAAAGTTTCATAGTGGAATTCCATTAATTTTTCGAATTGTATTCAATTACGCACAGCCAAACAGTGACAAAAAAAGTCCCAAAAAAGTTGAATGACATAAATCACAGATCCAAAAACAAAAAATAAAAAAAAAAAATTAAAAAAAAAGAAAACAATTTATTTAGAAAAACAAAATATAATTATAAGCTGCTATTATTGTTAAAAAGGGCCGCAGATATTTCACTTTAAAAAACTCCGTACCAAAATTTTCAAAATGGAATAAATCCCAAAACTATTAATTTGTTTTTGTATTTTTTGAAATTTTTTGCTTTTTTACATATAGCTGCGGGAAAAATCTTAGTAGTGCACATACCTAAAATGGAATGGGTTAAAAAAGTGCGTGTAATCGCTTTTATAAAAAATTGTGGTATTTAGTGGAAAAGATTGAGCTGAAAGAGCAGTAATAGGCATCACTGTGGAAAAAAAACATAACCAGACCGTAGTACAGGTATTGCCAGAAACAATTGTGACCTTCGAAAATATCAATTCAGAAAAAAGAAGCAATGTTGAAGAAGATCGCACTTGTTTTGGCGAAGTGAAATAGTCTTTCCGATGTCTTGCCTAGGTATTTCCGGCCTCCTGTTTAGAACCGATTTAGGATTCCTCAATAGTGATGGTTATGGTTTCGCTAGCTATGTAAGTTGGACCTGATATGCTGGTATGTGCAAATTTTGGCGAAATTTAAAATTTTTGTACATTTTTGCGTAAAAATAAATTCCAGTGAAGTGAAGGTCTACTCTTCCGGCACACCAAACACAAATACGGATGTGTTTAGAGCGCCTGATCTGGAAACTATGTGAAACGGGTTTAACCTATATTTGATTTATGAAAGACGTATTTGGAAATTAAGGTAAATTTGCCCATTTAGAGCCTTCACAAGCATTTTCTAGTGAGAGCAAAGATCGAGGCATGAATCGAATTCGCCAAAACATTATTACAGAAGGTCAGAAAAGCTTTGAAGTGGTATTTTTTATGATATCGCTCATGTAAAGCTTTACTAAGCTCCAATTTATGTATCGATAGTTCTTAACCCTGCCATAATTTGAACCATCGACTCTGGATTCTGCTCGCAACTATGTATGTACATATGTATGTCATTCCGCTTTTCCACAGCGCATTTGCATTACAAATGCTTCAGTTTCAGTTTGCAAAGGAAAAAGAGATCACTGTCGTGAAAAGTGTCGCATTACTTGGTTGCAAATGAAATGTGTGTCATTGCCAACAAAGCGTACGTTCGCAGTTGTTGCACATTCTTTTGTTTAACTTCACTTTACTTTGCTGCAACTGTTTGTTTGCTTTGTTGTTGTTTTTTTCTCTGAGCGATTATTTCTTTCATTTGTGTTGTCCCAAAGCATCATACTGGCAATACCTACAGTTCCATCTACTTTTTGCAATGATTCCTTCAGCTGTATGATTGTATGGCAAATGCTTGCCGAGCGCACGAGGGTGGATTAAGAGAAATGTACAATAATACTTGGAATGGAATATTTGTTTTGTGATAAGTCTGCTGAAATAGGCGAATGATGAATTTTCTAACGCCATAAGAGCAAAATAAACTGCAGATAATCCTTCTGCGGGCGCCTTAGCCGAATGAGTTGGTGCGTGACTAACATTCGGGAGTTCGTTGGTTCGAATCACCGTGCAAGAAACAGCAAAATGAAAAAGTTGTTTCTATGTAATAGCAGCCGCCCCTCGGCGGGCAATGAAAAATTTCCTCATAAAAAATATCTGCAGCACTGAGGCGGCTTAAAACTGTTTTTTATTTTTTGTTTGTTTTATGGAGCTGCCAAAAAGCATGGAAAGCCGAAAAGTGTGAGACTTGTCTTTCGACTCACTCACTAAAAATCTACTTCAGCTCCATACTGAGTCGGCTTAAAACTAAAGGTGTCTACATTTGTGGCGCAACATCACAATTAAACAAAAAAACAAAGAAAAAATCTTTCTGTAGCCATTGACTCTATTGACGTGCGGATGTTTGTATAAGTTGGCGCTGCTTCTCGACACTTGGCGTTATCTGATCTCTAAGTGAACGCAATGAATTTAACCAAATTTCTCATCTATTGCTGGGTTTTGCGTTAATAAGAAGTAGTAGATGGACACTAGAAATCGGCAAGCTAACTCGGGAAGAAACTGCGCTGGTAGAACACCAAATGCGTCGATACACCCGAACGAGAAACTGAGGGTTGATTGCCAAGACCAGCAATGCCGCAAATCAGCAGCTTAGCAACGCGCTTCAAGTTGACCTTTCATCAATCATGGAGGATTCATACATAAAGAGAAGGTTTAGCAGAACAGATTACGCTTTATATAAGTGCCAGTTGAGTTTGCACGCCTATAGAGTTTCCATTTAAACAAGCAGCTGATAAAATACAAATCTGATAATAAATGTAGCCAAGATGAGATTGGAAGTCCTCACGAAATGCGTAATCTGGGAAAAGAAAGGAACTAGCACTGTCGTTAAATTTCTAACAGGGCTTTACCTGATAGAAAAGTGGCATTACTGATGATAGGCATTACCTGATAGATATTGTTTTAAAGATGCCACAGTACCTACAAGAACGAGAAGAGAAAATAAACGATTTGCCACATCTTTAATTGCTCCGTTGAGGCTTATTCGAGACACTGGATGATTTAATAAGAGAAACTAAATGGGCTGTGCTATCACGTTGGGCCGCTAATTCTAGTAGCTGTCCCTTCTGCATATCCTAGCCCCTTTTTCTTCATTCAATGACATTTTGCAGTAAAATGGCAGTTAATTAATCAATGTCTTCAATGCAAGGCCACAGGAGGATTTTCTATACTCGTAAAGCAAAATAAAGGATAGATCAACTCAGATAAAACAACTGGCAAGTCTGGCAAATCTGAGGTTATTTCCAGAAAGTTAAAGATACTCAGTTGTCGTTTGGGACTAACGCAAATAAATTGAGTTTAGTGACGTTTTTGTGTTAAGGAATAATGCGGGAACATCTCAACAATGGCTGTAAAACTTTAGCTAAAGGACTATGCACACTTGTGTTCAGAAAAATAGCAGCGCGCAGCAAAGTTTTAGCTATTTTTTTATTTTTTATTTTTATTATTATAAAAACAGAATTCATACTACAACAAAAATTAAATAACTTAAAGTGTAAAACTTGATATAGAATTTTTAAAATTTCAAACTTTTTAACTATTTATTTATTTTTTATTAAAATTTTTTTATAAAAATATAGTTTAGTCTAGTATGAAAAGAGCCTTGCAACTCAAAGTATCAAACTTTGTACGAAATTAGAAAAAATTCAACAAATTTTTACCAAAAATTCAAACTTTTTATCTATTTAAGGGAGAATGGGGAGTTGTGAGACGGGTTTTGTTTTTGGACCCGTATTACTCAAAATCTTAATATTCTGCATATGCCAACGATGGAATCTTTAGTCAATGAATACTGGAAGCTATTGGTATGACCTATTTAGCAAAACTACAATTTTCCTTAAAATTAAAATTGTATATAATAATATAAAATATAATACAAAATACAAAAATGTGGGGAGTTGTGAGACACCATGGTTTAAATCAATAAAAATGACTTATTTTAGTTGTTAGTTCTTTATTAAGATGAAAGATAAAAAAGAAAAGACAATTATTATAAAAAAGTGTATAAAAAATGCAATGCCATCAATCTGATGATTCGCAGTGAGAACATGTATAATAACCAGTTCGTAAATTGGCACACTTTAGGTACACAGGTCGATCGCATACATTGCAATGAATGGAGTTGTTTCTGCTTAACTTTTTCGGCATTTGCAGAAAAATTTCATGATATATATACAAACAATGCATGAATATTGCGAGGTACTTATGACAGATGCGTTAAAACGTCGAAAAAAACGATGTCTCACAACTCCCCACATTTGTTGTCTTACAACTCCCCAAATCGTTTATTTTATAAATGGCCGCGTAGTCATAAACACATCGAACGTTCATGCCCATGTGAATGTGTAAATTCAAAGCTAATAGGACAATTAATAATTTGTATATATTAACATTTGCAATTTGCTTCAACAACTGATCGAATGTATCGCAAAACAAATGATGAAAAAAACTTACCGAGAAATTCCAAAACACAGTAACTGGAGAGACGCGTCGAATGCGTGTAAATATGACCAATGCTAGCTGAAAAGTGAGATCGCATCGAGAACACTTGTTGACACTTAAAATCGAATGTAAACAAATGAATAATGCCGAAAGGTAACAATGTCTCACAACTCCCTGTGTCTCACAACTCCCCATTTTCCCCTACTTATTTTTGATTAAAATTTTTTAGAAAAAAGCCATACAACTCAAAGTCTCAAACTTTGTATAAAATTTAAAAAAGATCAAGAATTTTTTATCAAAATTTCAAACCTTTTAACTATTTATTTATTTTTTAATTAAAGTTTTGTTTTACAAAAATATAGTTCATACTACAACAAATGCCATATAACTCAACGTCTCAAATTTTGTATTAAATTAAAAAAATTCAATAAATTTTTATTAAAATTTTAAACTTTTTAACTATTTATTTATTTTTGATTAAAATTTTTTTAGAAGAATATACTTCATACTACAACAAATGCCATACTATATACCTCAAAGTCTCAAATTTTGTATTAAAATAAAAAAAATTTAATAAATTTTTATTAAAATTTTAAACTTTTTAACTAATTATTTTTTATTTAAAGTTTTTTAGAAAAATATTTTTCATACTACAATAAAAACTAAATAACTCAAAGTTTCAAACTTTGTATATTATAAAATTAAAAAAAAAAAATCAACAAATTTTTATCAAAATTCCAAATTTTTTTTGGGTTGATTTTTTATATATTTTTTTGTTCGTTTTTTGTTGACGGTATTATGCATTTTCTTCCATTTAACGAATGCCAGAAACTTTTTTATGTGGGGAAAATGTATCGAAAATCACCACAAACAAAGTTTTTTTTTTAATCAACATGATTTTGGAGCCACTTCAAATCAGCACTTGATTAAACCAAATTTCAATGGGTTATAAAACTGCATATTTAACATTTTTCTAAAAACTCTGATTAAAATATTTGAAATTTTAAAGAAAATTTGTAGATTTTTTCTATTTTATAAAAAACTAGCGGACCCTCTGCCTGCTTCGCTACGCATATCAAAATTAGAAATGAATAATGAACACTCGATTTAAATTCACTCTATGTGTATTTATTCTTTTTTTACAATATAAAATTAATGTTAATTTTAAACTTAAACTAACGCAAAGCCTTTTCGTAAACTACATTTTTTGTTTTGCCCTGAGTTGTGGTATAAATAAACAGAACTGATGACTTTCCTACACGTGAACATGATACATATTATATAATTGTCCGTGGGAGAAGCATGGATATTCTAAGTCAATTCCGCATAATTCCAGCGATTGTCCTTGTGCTTTGTTTATTGTCATTGCAAATGCAAAGAACATTTATGGCGACTGTCGATCCATATTGCTGGATTTCAAAATATGTATGGATTTAACCGCTGAATAATTTCGTATATTTTAAATCCATCTAAACTTTTACATTTGGCATTTATATATATGTATTTAACATATATTAATTTAAGTAAACGTTTCAATATTTGTCCAAAAACTTTGAACTTCGAAAAATACAGGCTTATGGTTATTAATGGAATCAAATATATTTAACGAATTTTTATTTTATCTAAATCATAAAACTTTCAAATGAAGCTCAAAATATTTTTCCAGTTTAAAAAAAAGCCGTGTCCGCATGCATAAAAAGGAAAGAAAAGAGAGGACAACTATTGCGTTACGAATAATACAGTCGCATACGTCACTCAATATCGAAACAATGTTATTCATGTCTGTGCATATTCTATTCATTTGCGTGTATTCTCATTCCGTATACGTAATGTCCGTATAAGGGAAACACGCAAATATTGTATTTTTCACACTTACACAACGCACGCATACTTTTACCGATTTCTTTAAAACTTCACATAAACCATCTATGGACCAATACCAATGATCTGTGAAAGTTTCATTGAAATCGGTGAATGCGTTTAGGTGTGAATCGGCGACGAACGAACACAAAAAAACGTCTCCATTTTTATATATTTTATAAAAAATTTGCAACTTTGAGTTATACGGTTTTTGTCGCGGTATGAACTGTAACTTGATAAAAAAATATATAAATAAATCATCCAAAAAAACATACAAAAAAATCTCATGCAAATTTTGCGTCAAGTGAGCAGAGCCCAGAGATAGCAAGCAGAGAAGTAGCGAATCGAAGACGCCTTCTGCATTATAACTCGCTGCTATAAATGTGCGCACAGGTGTACTATATGTATGTGTGAAACTTACACTTTGACATAAAAGCAGATGAAATAAGTTTTGCTTCCAATGCAAAAAATCCAGCGATCTTGATCTAAGTGAACCACCCTCGTACTACTACTGTTGAGAACAAAAGTAAGTTACAACCATAGTAAATTTTGCACAACAATACATGTACAAATGCAAGCATATACCAATACATACATACATATCTACAACATCTATATGTTGTTGCTGCTTTACAAATAGGCTCATACCCACTGCCACCGCCCATGACTTGCAGCGCAGCAAAACGCGAAACGAGTCTACGAGTACTTTTTTTAAAACAATTTTACTTGTCATATTCCCCAGCGAAAGATTTTTGTTTTATTATATTTGCATTTTATGTTGAATTCAGCTGCACGCATTATTATCTTTCTTTTTTGTGTGCCCCGGCTGCAGAAAAAATTAAAAAAAAAACACCTTTTTGCATCACAAAAGAATAGACTTTTCTTTTGTGTTTGAATATACAAATATATGAATTTATTCGTTTTTTCCTTTTTTTTTCGCTGGTCGCTAAATTTTCTGCGCTACATTTTTTCTTTTTCCCCAGAGCTCAGGGGTATAGACGACCGACAAACAAATCTGGGTAGACAATGCAAATAGTAGAAGCAAGCAAACAATGTAGCATTTCGTAAATTTCGTGCAATGCGCTCGTATTTACATTACTCTTACTTGCATGTATGTATGGATGTGTGTACATCCGTGCGTGCATAGGCAAAGAAAATACGCAAAATTGCAAAATCAGTTTCTTCGGTTTTTCTTTAGACAAATTGCGCCACAACTCCACCCGCTTCTCGGATATGGGTTGAGTGCTCTGGCGGTGCCATATCCCTTAGCGGAGCGATGTGCCCGCGTTGTTGGAAGTGTTGCAATATCGGAAGAATTTACTTTTATTACTACGCCGATGGCGGATTTCGCATTTTTTCCAAAGTAAAATATGCAACGAAAAATCAGTGCAAAAGGGTAGTTGTAGTTTTCAAGACATTGGCAAGGTAAGATTGATTCGTGTATATGTACGTAGACACAGCCAAGCGAGAGCACAGCAACATTTTGGGCAATTTTGATAAATTCTTTTAATCTTTATTTTTTTTTTTTTCATAAAAGTATAGCCCACTGTCTAATAGGTAGGTAGGTAGGTAAGTATAGTGGTTGCCAATTGACGCACTAAGTCATTTTGTGAAAAATGCCTTCAACTCCCGTGGCTGTAGTCTAGTCATTGTATAATAAGAATCATATAAATCCAAATTTAAAACTCCATACAAAAATTATAAAAATTCCACAATTCATTTCCTTACAATTCAATTAATTACTACAATTTATTTCGAATTTTTATAAAAATTTTTGGTATGCATTTTTTATAGCCCATTCAATTTTAGTATAATAAAGTGCAAGTTTGAAGTTGCTGGAAAACCCCGTTGATTTTTTATAATTTTTTTCCGATAAATTGTTTTCATATAAGAAAAATTTCGCCCATTTGTTATGTGGAGTAAATGCACAAGACATTCTTCTTCTTCTCCATTTGCTTATTCGATATCGAACGTCAGCGACCATACAATAATTATTGGCGTGATAACGTCTTATAATTTGATCTAGCCGGCTGCACGCACGAAAAAAATGCGTCGTTATCTTGCTAATGCGTCGTAATCTTGCTCATGCGTCGTTACCTTGCTTGAAGAGCGAGGAAGGAACGACAAAGAGGCACAATCGGCCCCGCGTTCGGCAACGTTCGACATCTGGCGCTCTCCTACTTGAGTGAGCATATATATATGTATGTATATGCGCATTTGTATATAAATTCACATACTTGTATTTGCATATGCCTTCCTCCTGTGTGCATGGTACTCGTAATGAACCATTTCTCTGTTGAGAATAAACGATGATAGGAAAAGTAGGAAATGAAAGGTGGTGTTTCGAGGGTAATGTGTCTTGAAAAAGGCAATTCGATGATGTTGCCTCTTAGTGTTGTTGACTTATTCACGTCTGATGGCCAATCGAAATTGAACATATGTATGTATCTTTCATGAATTTGATAAATGTTTCGTCATTTTTCACGTTTGTGTAAATGTAACTTGACCTATTCCATTGCAATTCCATTAACCTCCTTCTCTATATCCATACAAAATATCTATCGAACAAATAAAATTAAAATTTTGTTTTGAAAAATGCAACCATTCCATCAGTATTTTCTTATGACGTTGTCACGTTAAACTATCGTCAGTAAACCGACTTTACACACAACCTCTTTTTTTTTACATTAAAAAGTTTTACCGCTAACAATAATGAAATTTAATTTATATTGTTTACAATTTCTCAATAAGTATTACGATTTTGAGCAGCATTCCATAGTTCAGCTATGTTGCCAAGGCCGATCCAGTTTCTGACAGGCAATAAAAGCAAAAAACAAACAAAAAAATTGTCAAAAATATACGCGATTTTTGAGCCACCTCAAACTGCATACCCCAAAATTTTCTACAAATTCTGACTAAAAAGTATGAAGTTTCGATGAAAATCTTTTGAATTTTTTTAAATTTGTACTTTGTTTGATACTTAAATTTATATAGTTTTTGTTGGAGTATGACTTATATTTTCATAACTCAAATTAAAATTATCACTATTAAATAAGGAAGGCGAGAGTAAATCTGGAACACCATTCTATCACTGCCCTGCACTCCGCAAAACACGAATTAAGGGGGGAGCCTCATGTAGAAGCCGCCAAATCGGTCATTATTTAAAGATATTTTTAAAGGTGATAAAATAATTATATTATTTTGAAGCTTTAACACAACTTTATTTAACCTTTCGAGAGTACAAAACAAAATTTTTTCAGTTTTTTTTTCGAAATGGCGGCTCAACTGCTCTATTTATTACTCTTAATCTATCGATTTGAAACAAAAGAATGAAATTAGTTTCTTTATATAAAACAAGCCTTTTAAAAAAAGTCGGAATTCAGGGCTCTTTTATTGATATTTTTAACCCCCGAAAAGTGATTTATCAACGCGAAATATATGAAATTTTAGGTTTATCCTTCCGATAGTAATGCACAGAAAGGCCTCACCAAACTTCAAACAAATCGGTCGATAACTTTTTGAGTTACAACACGAGCAGTTTTTAAAAAAGTCGTTTCGAGATAATTGAGTTTAAAGTTTGAGGTACAGGAGCGCGCGGACCGCTCTCTACCTAGTTAGTGGGCTGTAGAAGCTATAATATTGGGAATCTCCGCATGAAAATTTCACAGTATTGTATATTCTTAAGATACTATATTTTCAGATTATCGAGAAAAAATCGATTTTTTGAGGCTTCTATATGAGGCTCGCCCCTTAACTGCTCAGGTTTTGTGTAATTTTCAACCTTAGAAAACGTGGCAGATCAAAGAATTAGCAGCCTACTTACTTAAATTATCTAAACTGTGTATTATAGACAAAATATAAAGCCCGAAAACTCTCCAAATAAGCACTTGGTATCACTATGGTCAATTTCTGGTCCCTGTGCGATCTACAGGATCAGCCTAGTCCGACCTAACCTTACTTAAATAAGAAACAAGCAAATTGCCAAAACTTCTTAAAAAGTCTTTGAGTTATAGATTTTAAGGCACTGTATACATCAGTTGACTTGGCAGTTGACAGCGTGACTACCATTCGGAAACCAGAGAGAACGTGGGTTCGAATCTCGGTGAAAGCCGAAAAATGAAGAAAAAGTTCTTTCTAATAGCGGTCGCCCCTCGGTAGGCAATGGCAAACCTCTGAGTGTATTCCTGCCATGAAAAAGCTCCTCATAAAAAATATCTGACGTTCGGAGTCAACTTGAAACTGTAGGTCCCTCCATTTGTGGAACAACATCAAGACGCCCGCGACAAATAGGAGGAGGAGCTTGACCGAACACCCAAAAAGGGTGTTTGCGCCAATTATAAATATATATATGCATCAGTTCTCAATTTCTATAAGGAGGGGATCAAGCGTCTCGAAAGTGCAGAAAACATTTCTCTGAAATTGCCAATGAGCCTGCCAGGAAGCGGTCACAGAACTGGTTTCTTGGAAGCTAAAACACAAATTGGGAAACATTTTGATCATAAGAAAAAAGAAAGCTGAATTATGTGAAGAAGAAGTGGTCAACATAACTGGTTTCTGTTATCCCCATTTCACACACCGGTGTTCCCTTGATTGCTGTTAAAAGGAAACTGCATAGTTTCTTTCTTAA
Organism: Anastrepha ludens; assembly: GCF_028408465.1. Lineage (NCBI taxonomy): Eukaryota > Metazoa > Arthropoda > Insecta > Diptera > Tephritidae > Anastrepha > Anastrepha ludens. The sequence continues at coordinate 32,402,647 of NC_071502.1, forward strand.
AAAAGCGCAAGACGGATGGACTTTTAACTTATCGTGTGCTAACGCAAAAACACTTTAGCCTCAGGACCACAGAAGCAGGACGCTTAAAGTGCTGGGGTTTCCCTGCCATTCAATTTGACCGGCGGTCACCGGTCACTGAGTGTTCGGAAATCATGCGGAGAAGCTTTTTTCCACTAAAAATATCCCTCCTCTTCTCTTGGATTTTCCCCTCCACCCCAGGACTGCTTCCGCATTGCTTCGAGGTAGAGGGTCAAAACGGCGTCCTAAGGACACTTACTTACTCACCCTGCGTTCAGTGTCGTCTGTTTGGAGAAACCTATGCTCAATGCTCTTCAGCATAATTTTCCATTCTACGCTTCTTTTTTCGGATAATATCCTCCACGAAATTTGCGACAGCATTCCATTTTTCTTCGTCTATCATCATTTTCTCGATAATTTCATCAGGTGTAAATATACCAATAGCTCGTTGCAGATTTGGTCTCTCTATGTTCCACCTCTCGCATTGAAAGAAGGTGTGCTTCGCATCATCATACTCAATATCTCCATATATGCAGTTTGGTAGGTTTTCCCATTCGCCACAAATACTTGCGACCCATGGAACCATGTCCGGCCAAAAACTGTGTGAGGTAATAGTTAACCTCTCCTTGTTTTCTTTCTACCCACTTTTTTAGATCGGGTATTAGTCTCGCTCCCCATCTACCGTACCGTTGAGAGTTCCATTTTGCCTGCCAAAGTGTGAGGTTTTGAACTATAATATTGGAGAAGCGTGGTACTGGCATTCCTGTGTTTTTTGCCTCCCATCTCCGTTTGCTCTTGTGCTAGAATATCTATATGCGGCGAAGCTTGGACTTCCGTAAAAGTTCCTCTGCAGAAGCTCTGGGGATCCTGCAGAGAAAAAGTCTGTTCAACACTTTCTTTGCACATGTCCGGGCTTGGTGACCAGGCGCTTGAGGTTCCTTAGTGTGCCTAAGGCAGTTCTCCAGTCTAGATCCCTCTTCTCTGCTCCACTACATCAACAGCACTGGATGGCTGTAGATGGTTTTTCTTCCTTTAAGTGTTGCAATCTTTCGCAGGCAGTGGTCTGCATTATGGCATCAAAACGACACGCTACTGCTACTCGTAGTGTGCCCGTGGTACTCTTGCCATCTAACCTACCTACCTACCATACATCAGCTGTAGATATCATTTTGCTTTCTAATCATTTCTATGCCATCAAACTTCAGTTTTAGATGTAATTACACGCAGCTCAGTTTTAAACGATACCTGCACACACATGGCCGCACTCTAATCTCATGCGCGCCCAACCAAATCGTTCATTACCGAATTTTAGGTTTCCAAAACCGATTATTGACTAAAATTCCTGTTTACTTAAGTGACTCTAGCCAATCAATTACCCAAATCCGTTTCTCAAAAAAAAAGAAAAAACAAAATCCAAAAACAACAAGCATAATAAACATGTAAGCTTGTAAATTAATCTGCATCAGCACAATTGGGTACATTTCCTCCAAGTTGTTGTCAACAAGCTGCGCGCGTAACCAAAGTTTGATCGATTAAAATCGGCGATTTGTTAATCAGGCAGTTTTCCAAGCCAATGCGATCGGTCAGAGAGAAGGCGAACGATTGCAAAGCATTGACTCGGACAATATGGACGACAATGTTTACTATATAAATTACTCGTTACGTAGCTGGCTGCGGTAAATCTATACGGGTAATTCAAACTCACTCAGTGCAGCTACGCTCCAGACGCGCGCACACAGACTACTGTCGCCGAACGATCGCGGCGACTCCGTCGGACGGCAATTTGTTATTTGACTTCATGTCAAGCACAATCGTTGTGACAGCGGTTGACATTTACAACAACAGCAATAAAGACAATTTAACGAAAGCGACAACAAAATCATTTAGTGCACCAAAGCAACGATCATGCGGCGTTTTTCTATTTTCAACACGAAAAGACAAAACAAAACACAGTTCGAATAGAATCCTAATACCGGCACAGATACAGAAGCTTTACTAGCCGCTGTACTGTTTGCTTGGCGTAGATATTATCTTAAGTGGTTTGTCAATTCACTGGTTGAAAGCGTTTAAACTCTCAGCTACCTACCAGCCAAGCCGCGGCTAAGGCGAAGTGATCCTCCGGTCTGGCTGATTGTGAGTTTAACACTTGCCGTTGTTTGCCGTCAAGTCTGCTCGTGTCTGGCGTATAACTTTAAGCATTTTTTCTGCCACTTCTTTTTCCTATTTTGCTGCTTGCTAACTGCAAAACATTTACTAGTAATAGTGATAGCGAGGAGAGAAATGATCTTCAACTTTCTTAGCGCACGTGTAGCCACTTAATCTCGCGCTTGATCGTCGCACTCAGCCGCTAAGTGGCTTGCTTTGTTTTTGCGGCCAGACAAGGTGTGTGCGCCCGACTGCAGCGCTGCATTAGATACGTTTTTGCGCAGGCGTGCCACAAACAACACGTTTAGTTCTTACAATGGCGGTGTTGAGCAACTCTTGTTTGAGCAAAAAAAAAACCACTAAAAAAAATGTGGCAACTTGACAGCAGATAGCAAAGGCACAGACTGCTTTGAATGGTTAGTTGTGTTTTTTTTGTTTTTTTGATTTGTTCTGTGGCACCAGAAAAGGCATTCTAGTGAGTTACCCACGACATTAGCAACTGGAAGAGGTTTGAATTTTCTATTCTACCTTTTGTTTTTAATCGCCCGACTACTCCACCGTGCAAATATATGCACACTCCCAAGCACAAATATCGCATGAAAGCGCATTTTGGCTGGAGCTGCGCGCCGTTCCACACTGCTGCGAATGACAAATGTACCCAGTTATTGCAACCGACAAATTGTGCGATTTGACGATCGCTGTCGTCGGCACCCATCATTTTGCAACGCTGGCTGTTGTTGCATGGCGTGGAAGGTGTGGCGATGGCGGTATCACAGTAGCAGTTTCCTTGTTGTCAATTCGCTTAATTTATGAAGTTTAACTGTGCATAATCGGCACTTAATGCGTGGGAAACCCATTGCATGACTGGACTGAAACACTGAAGTGGAGAGACTTAACGAGATTAGGATAAGAAAAATTTGCAGTGCATCGAACTTTTTATGCAAAGTTTTAATAGTTGCCGGCACAAGAAATTCAAGCATGAAATTGAGAGTGCGGTTTGGATGAAAAAACATATTGTATATGAGTGGTTTGAGTAGTAGGACTCCTCCATTAAACTGCCACTGCCTGCCGTATCTGCTATTTCTCTTGTGAGGGCGTCTGCTTTCACATCGGCGGTTGCAAGAATTTGGTTATTTATTAAAAGAAAAACAAAATCAAATTATTGTTCTGCTTTAAGGAAAGCATGACGGCCAGGGCCTTCAGCTAAAATTTTAGTTATTAGAATAGGTTCAAGAAGCAGATTGAATACAATCGTTGAAGATAGTGTTGCTAGAATTGTAATTTTATTTGAATGACTAAACTCGGCTGTCGATCCACCTTTTGGGAGTACATTTTTGAAATTTCTAGGCATAATATTGACGTTCTACAGAGTCCCGCCACAGATTTCCAGTCAAAACGACTGACTTCTTTAGTTGTCTTACGCTGTAGTCTGCTTAGAGTCTGAACTGTCGAGTTGCAAGTTAAACTTTTGACTTCTTGACCAACCTAAATTAAGAATTTTTGGATATATCGATTTTTACGACAAAGGTGCATTAAAATCACAACGAAAAACAGTAATATAAAAAACCCGTTCGAAATAAAAAAAAAACAGTTCAAAATTAAAAAACAAAACAAAAACAAATCAAAACTTAAAATTTTAAATTCAAAAAGGTTCAAAATTTATCACCACACCAAAACAAAAAAAAAAAAAAAAAAAATATTATGCCGAGAAATTTCAGTTAAAAATTAAAAACGAAGAGAAACCAAATCAAAACAAAAAAAAGGTAAAAATCAAAAAACAAATAAAACAAACATCAAAATTAAAAAAAAAATTAAAATTTAAAAAATAAAAACAGTTCAAATTAAAAAAAACACGTCAAAATAAAAACAATAAAAAAAAAACAAATTGAAACAAAACAAACCAGCTCAAAATAAAAAAAAACAAAAACTAAACAAAATTTAAAAAATAAAAACAGTTCGAAATTAAAAAAATAAAAAATTTTAATTTAAAACAATTAAAAATTAATTAACACAAAAAAATTACAAACCCAATTCAAAATAAATATATATAAAAATTCAAATTAAAAAACCAGGTCCAAATTAAAAAAAAACAAATCAGAAAGAAAAGTAGTTCAAAAAATAAACAAAAACAAATCAAAATAAAAAAACAACAAACCAAAATAAAAAAAAACGTTAAAAATTAAAACAAAAAAGAATGAAAGAAATCAAAACCAAACAGCAGTTCAAAATTAAAAAAAGAAATCAAAATTCTAAAAATAAAAACAGTTCAAAAATTAAAAAATTGAAAATTTAATTTAAAAAAAGTTCAAAATTAATCAAATCAATTAAAAGTTAAAAAAAAATTAAGAACACCAGTTCAAAATTAATATAATAAAAATTTTTAATTACAAAAACCAGATCCAAATTAAAAAACAAAAAAAAAATCAAACGAGAAACAGTTAAAAATTAATCAAATCAATTAAAAGTTAAAAAAATTACGAAACCCAATTCAAAATTAATATAATATATATTAATAAAAAGTTTTAATTACAAAAACCAGTTCCAAATTAAAACAAAAAAAAAAAATCAAAACGAAACAGTTCAAAATAAAAAAAAAATACCACAAAAAAAAAGGTTAAAAATTAAAAAAAAAAAAGTTCGAAATTAATATAATAAGAAATTCAAATTAAAAAAAACCAGGTCCAAATTAAAAAAAAAAAAAAATCAAAACAAAAAAAATTAAAAATTAAAAAAAAAACAAATGAAAGAAAGCAAAACCAAAAAACAGTTCAAAATTAAAACACAAATCAAAACAAAAAAACATTTGAAAATTAATAAAAGTAATCAAAATTCTAAAAATAAAAACAGTTGAAAAATTAAAAAATAAAAAATTCATTTTAAAAAAAGTTCAAAATTAATCAAATCAATTAAAAGTTAAAAAAAATTAAGAACACCAGTTCAAATTTATATAATAAAAATTTTTAATTACAAAAACCAGATCCAAATTAAAAAACAAAAAAAAATCAAAACGAGAAACAGTTCAAATTAAAAAAAAAAAAACAAAGTAAAACAAAAAACACCAGTTCAAAGTTAATACTCGTATGACAAAAATTTCAAATTAAAAAAACCAAATTACAAAAAAAAATCAAATCAGAAAAAAATAGTTCAAAATTGAAAAAAAAATCCAAAAAAAAAACGTTAAAAATTAAAAAAAAAGAATGAAAGAAATCAAAACAAAAAAAAAGTAAAAATTAAAAAAAAAAACAAATGAAAGAAAGCAAAACCAAAAAACAGTTCAAAATTAAAACACAAATCAAAACAAAAAAACATTTGAAAATTAATAAAAGTAATCAAAATTCTAAAAATAAAAACAGTTGAAAAATTAAAAAATAAAAAATTAATTTTAAAAAAAGTTCAAAATTAATCAAATCAATTAAAAGTTAAAAAAAAATTAAGAACACCAGTTCAAAATTAATATAATACAAAATTTTAATTACAAAAACCAAAATTAAAAAAAAAAAAACTAAAACAAAAAAAACGTTAAAAGTTAAAACAAAAAAATGAAAGAAATCAAAAACAGTTCAAACTTAAAAAAAAAAATCAAAATTCAAAAATAAAAACAGTTCAAAATTAAAAAAAAACAACAAATGAAAACAGAAACAGCCAGTTCAAAACTAAAAAAAAAAATCAAAATTAAAAAAAAAAATAAAAATTTTAATTTAAAAAAAGTTCAAAATCAACCAACACCAAAAAAATAATAAAACAATGCAAATTTTAAAATATAAAGACAATTGAGCGTTTAAAAATACAAACAATTTAAAATAAAAAAAAAACTTTAAATAAAAAAGTATTAATATACATAAAAAATGTTAACTAAAAAACAATGCAAAGTAAAAATTCAAAATTAACCGAGTTTAACAAAGCGCGTCAATCGTTTCTTTCTCGTATCAAGCGGCGCCAGTTGGGCACACCAAGTGAAGCCAAGACCTTCTCCGCCTGATCTTTACACACAGAGGATGTTCTGGAGCTACCCAGAGATTACTTGGGCAAAGCTCGGGAAATCGTCACTTGCTTGGTATGCTTCTGTATGTGCAAGAATCGTTCTGACCACTCCCAAGTGAATGGCAATCAGAGACTTTCCCCACCTGAGTTGACTTCTACAGACGAACCAGCCTCCATTCGCCAGAATTACCGAACCGAAATATCAAAGCACAGAGGTTATTTGGACTACTGCTTTGGCCGACAATGGCATTAAAATTCTATATGACCAAGAAACACCCGTTGCATAAATATCTACATACCTAAATTCATTGCGCGTGCCGAGTGCGCACAGCTGGTAACTAAATATTTACTTGTTTATGCCATTTACTTTTGCTGTTCGTTCATTCACTGAAGAGTCTCCTCATCATTTCCACCCGCTTATCTGCCTCTACATTTATTGCGCTTCTATTTCTAACCACGCAAAACCTTCAACGGCTGAACGCTGCTGTATTTGTCAAGCATACATTTGCAATTTTATTAATAATCTTTATTTTTCTTTCAATTCCTGTATTTATTTTCATGAAGCGTTCGACTTCTTTTTATTATTTCTTTATTATTAGACAAAGCCTCCTAGAGAATCAGCTGACAATAGAAAAACGACCTAATGCGTTTAAGAGTAACTCACACAAAATAGCAAATAATAAATAAATAAACAAAGATAATCACGAAAGTCTGCCGCATACTCGTGGAGAAATAAGAGCAGGCGGTCAGTACGCGGTGATATTCGCCCATTATCATTTAGAGCCGCATGAAGTTTGGATTTTACTGCACAAAGGCACGCTCACTGGCCGGCACTCTTCGAGTACACACACATACATACATGCACACATTTAACTGAGCGGAGCTTTATATAGAAAGTGTAACGCGTCTGTTTCGTGCATCGCGCCATCGAAAATAATGAAAGGAGCCAGCAGATTTCTGCTATATTTATACCAGATGCGAGCTAAATATTATCTGCGATAACTGCGAGTAGTCGATTAAATATAACAACAACACAACAAACAAGTATGTCTGTCTGTGCTCACACACATTAAAGCCTCGCACTAAATTGAGTTCTTGAATGCACGGCGCCGTAGTTCCACTTTATGCTAAGTGACAAGAGTCGAAGGCGAAGCCAAAGACAGATGCTTGCTTGCTTGCTACCTCCCGGCTTCTTGACAGCTTTTAGTGTTCCTCTGGAGGCGAGCGTAAGTGGTTAAATGCATGGCCGATTAAATATGTGATTTTAACTTCCGTTTTATGTTTTCATTGCAAGCTATTAAAATGTGATTTTTACAACATACGGGCATTTGGTGACTAAGGCAACCGCCGCTGTATGACTTCACAGATGCTAGCATGCGAATCTGTAAATGACTTCGAGCTCGATTAGAATGTTGCAGGTTGTAAAACGGGATATGGTGGCTGTCAAAGAAATGAGCTGCCATGAAGCCAGCTTATATGTATGTTAAAATACACTGTGTTGTTCTTGTTGTAGCAAAATTTTGAATTTGAAATTTTCTACATATGCCGAATGGGTTGCTGCGTAACTGCCTTTCGGAAGTGCGCAGGATCGAATCTCCATGTCTGTGCAATGGAAATGCCCGCATAAAAACCATCTGCCGTTCCGAACCGCCATAAAACTGTAGAAGGTCCCCCCATGAGGATGGTTCCATATGTAAAAGTCCACGCAAGTGGGCAAAGTTACTGATCGCCATTCACTTGCGAGTGGCCAGGACGATTCTTCTGCATATGGTTCAAGCAGCTCACAACGTCCGGGATGAGCTCACGTATCCTCTGGGTAGCTTCCGAACACACGTTCGGGAGTGAGCTAACGTGGGAAGGTGAAACATTCCAGGATAAGCTGGTTGTGCGCTGGGTTTGGAACCCGCCACTTAAAGTCATCAACATTTTTGTACACTTTACACGGCTGATTCCACATCACAACAAACTTTCTTGATTTTTTAATCACTTTTGCAACCGCGGAAGATAATTTCGGCCCTTTCGAATGCGTGCATAAAAATACCGCCTCGAGAAGCTTCGTGTACTTCTCACTCATTTTTGTTTGATTGCGTTTACGGGAAACTTTCAAACGACACTAACCTGAGGTTAGCACTGGCGTCGTAGCCCTTGAGTGGGACTATTACGCGGCAAAAAGCAGAGCGAACTCTGAAGTTACATGAAAAAAACCGGTTCTTTTCTTCTAATACAGACTGTACTTTTTTAATAAAACTGTTTACTAATTCTTTTGGATATACGAATATACAAAATGCATTTCTATGACTCCAACAGTACCTGCATTTCAATTTCAAAGATTGCGTTCAATTGATGTTAATAATCACCAACAAAGCCCAGGGTCAATCTTTCGAGTTGTGAGACTCAGATACGCACTGCGGTAAGCAACTAAAGCACCAGGAGTTATTGAGAAGCTTCGGGAATTTATTTTATCTCTCATTTAATTTAAATAATTTTTTTTCATAAAAATATAGTTCATTTTCGTACAAAAAACATAAAAGTCCAAGCTTCAAACTTGCACAGCTAATGAAGCAACTAAAAATATGTATTGCGTACCCATAATCTCTGCGGTACGAAACATATTAGAAAGGTGTGATGTAATCTGACTGAGTCACAGCAAGGCGCGGCTGTTTATGGCTGGTAAGTAAATAAATTCGTAAATTCGTTTTAAACAGGACTCATAAACTCTATATAACGAGCGATTAAAGAAACAGAACCTTTGCCTCAGAAAGAGATACATTTGAATTGATCATCATTTCCGTTCCGCTTAGCCGTTACTTTCATTTATTTGTATGCAATTTGTTCCGTACTCGCCAAGTTCATGCGCAAGTATTGTTGTTGCTCTTCCTTCAGCCGAGCAATTTGACGGTTCAACGAACGATGAAGCAACGGTGTGCTTGCTGGGTGTTTCAATGACACCGCACAGTGTTTCGATTAGGTGTCGGTAGGTGGACAAAATTCATGGTGACAGTTGACAGAAAAAAACCTGTTTAGGTTAGAGAGGGGAAAAATAAAATTATTCCGCAAAGATCTCCCCATTAGACCCTCTTTCCGGTTACCGAACCACTGCAGTGTTTTCCAAACACGGGTAGCCGCAATCAAAGAAGTAGCCGATTAACTACTCACTCTCCTCCGCTCGGGAGAATACGATCTCCACAAGACTCTTTCATCGTACACTGTTCTGGGCTGTTTTTGCGCCGTCCCATGTGATGTTTGCGCAGCATAGACCTTCGCCAAGAGATCTTTGGTCGACCGCGACCTGTGCTCTCTTACGGATTCCCGTCCTGTATCTGATGGCTTTCTAAGCGTGTGACCTATCCATCGTCAGTTTCTGCGTTTTATTTGCCATAGGGGTGGCTCCTCATTCGTTGATCTTCACAGTGCGTCGTTGCTGATGATGTTCGGCCTGGATACTCTACAGATGAAAGGACGGCATTCGTTGACGAAAGATTGTAGCATATGTGTGATGGTGTTGGAGGCCAGCGATGTTTCTTTTTCCAACACAAGACAAAGTCTCGGATATCGATCTCAACTATGATGACGAAATTTGGCACACGTACCAAGACACGAATAGCAAAATAGAACGTTGAGAACTCTCCGGGGCATGCGTATTAACTGTCAAAAAAGTAAATATTTACTACGACAGCCAAATTGCAATTAGCGCCCTCGAATCAATGATGGTGCATTCGAAACTGGTCATAGAATGCTTGGTTTCACTTTCGATTGCATCCGAATACTTTGACATAAGGCTTATCTGGGTTCCTGTTCACAGCGACATTGCGTGGAAACTGTAAGGCGGATGAGCTGGCCAGATGAGGGACCTGTGACATAATTATCGCGCGAAGGAGAGGATTGGCATCCCCTTGACCACGAGCGGTAGGCTCTTGGAAAGATGGGATTCGCGTCAACTCAGCGAGTGCTGGGCAAGTATACAAACTTGTAAAGTAGGGAAATCCTTCTGGCCACAGAAGGATGCGTTCGAGAGATCTTCTGAGCGATCTCGAACTTCATGGGGGTTCTCGCACACGACACAATCCGCGAGGTATGCATGCTATGAAACTTGGAGATACCTCGAGCTCTTTTTGGAAGAGAAGAGGTGGAATCAGCTCAGCATCTTCTCCTTAGTTGCTCAGCATCTTCTTCTTAGTTGCCCTCGCGGGGCTAAGATTCAGGCATCTTGGCTCTTACTGCGTTGCTACGCCTGCCGATATAGATTATTAAAAATCGTATGGACTCATGAGCGGTTAACACAACCGCAACACAGTCATACTAAACCCAACTATCGACAGCTGATTTCTGCGCGACCAACACAATCTCTGATTTTTAGAAATAGGTCCCCTATTTCATCAGCCTATCTGCTGATTCTGTCAAAGTCGCTGGGAATCAGTTAACGGTCAGGTGTTGGGCACACCTGTAAAACTCTTTTCACCATGAATAATATGCGCCCGTACTCAATTTTAACCCTCCGTTTGACACCATTTTTAAAATCTTTTGTTGGGTACTCGGATTTGGCCTTATTTTGTCCTGTTCGAGAATCCTTTTTAAAAGGAAATCCAGAAATCGATAGAAAATTAAATTTCAGGAAGCTACCCGGGTGCTCAAGTCCTTAGCTATAATAGAAATTTGTTAAATTCACGTCCAAAGTCGAAAAAGTCTGACCACGCCCGGGTGCCCAAGGGAGAGTTAACGCGTATTCGTACTCTTCTCCATTAAAGGAAAAGAAAAATGATTTTCGATTGATTTCGAGTTTTTTCTACTCAACTTCATATATTCGGCCCACTGTGCGCCGCCATGCAATCAAACTTGACGGCTAACCAACAAGCAAACCCATGGGCTGGGAGGGAGTAAACAAACGGCGACGCGCTCATCAATTCCAATTGGAGGATCTTGTGTTTATTTGGTGCGCCGCATGTTGCACGCGCGGAGACAAGCGGGGGATAACATTTTGCGTGGTACGCAGCAAACGCATTTGCATGTTGATTTGAATTTGCGCTGTTGTCGAGTTGTTTGTTCATGGCTTTTGGTGGCATTTGATGGCTATTTCTTCTCAAAGATGCCTCGCTTTCGGTATGTTGATGGGTTGGCTGTGCTGGTGCTGATGCCCATGCGCATGCGTGCAAACGACGTGGGTGGACATCTGCTGTGCCAATAGCACGCAGGCAAGCGTTAAACAAAACGGAATGCGTGGCCGAGAGGCATTAAATTAAGCAACTGATGGGATTTTTCATTTTCGCAGCATTCGAGTGCATGCAACTGCATGGTTGCCGCAAATTTAAATATGAATTTGGGTGTCGGACTGTGAAGGAATTAACAAAACGGCTCACACATTCGTAGCGCAACTGGATACATGCTAATGTATGTGTGTGTGTATGTATACGTACATCCTTTGGCGGAAATGTTTGATTCTCACACTTTTTCGTGGGCGCTTGACTATGTTGGAAACGCTTTTGCTACACGATTGTTTTCTGAAAGTGCAAAAACGCTTTCGCAACTCGCTTTCCCATCTGCCGAACAACAGCGACCCTGTGGCCTTTTTTAAATGTACGTCGTTTAATCGCATAAATAACAACCAGCAACATAATCATCATAATTTACTATGGTATTTATTTTTTTTACACCCTCACTTGCATGAATGCGAAATATGATGCCTCGGTCGTTGACGGGCCGGCGCACGACCGGCAGCCAGCAACCAGCAAACACTTACAAGACAAAAGAGCAAGACGACGGCGACACAATATGAATCGGATGCACAAAGAATGAGAGATAAACGTGTTTATCCAATTTAAAGAACACCAGCACACACACACACATACACACGAACTTATTCATTCGCCTTCCCTGCCTGCTTGTCTGACTGTTGATGTTCCACTTCATACGCCACTTAATGGCGATTCACTCTTAGCAACAATGTTGCTGCAGCATGTCGCTGAGCGCTGCGGCGTTGTTGCCATTGTTGTGCTAGTGCTCGCCACTAAGCGTTGGAGGCGGTCACATATTACACCATTTAGCATTCATTTAAAACCCATTTATGGTAATAAAGTGGTAACACACAGCACAATGCCGCACATGGCAGGCGAGCGACTCACAGAGGTCACACCGCTTCCAAAACAGCATGCAGCAAAGACGACAGCAACAAGTACTTGTTGTTGGCCAGCTAAAACGATGACTCGCCGCAACCTCTAAACTTTTTCTCGTCACACCACACACAAAAGACCTGCGCGACGACGTGTGTGCTCATTGTAAATTATGATGTGCATTCCGCGCGTGCATTTTTTCTTTGATTTTACTACCAACAACAACGCAACACAATGCTTTGTATATTTGGTACTGGTCTGGCCATTAACCATATTGTGTCGGCACTTTTCATTGATCAGCAACGCTGCAATCGCGCATCACTCCAACAAAGCTATGCTCAACACATTGGCGTTGGAGTTGGCAACATGCCCGTGTTGCTCATTACAACTTCGAATGTCATGTTCGCATGTCAGCGCATGCTTAGAGGCACACATACCTACATACGTACCGAGATACAGACAGACACATAAGAGATGCCGTGGAGTGCACTCGATGCAAGTCGGTTGTAGCAAGCGCGTCGCTGAGTGCCTCTTGTGTACGCCTTTCATGCTGCTCTTACGACTTCGCGCACTCCGCCTCCCCTACTACGTAAGGCCATTCGGCTCCGTCTCGCGTTGCAATTATAATGAGTTCGTTTTCAATTTCCAATCAATTGGCTGCCATAAAACGGATCGCCTACCACCAAGAGGCGAGTGCTGGCACTCTGCTGGCCAGCGAGCAGCCGTAATTAGTGATTGCACGTTACTCATTAGCCATCGACAATTCTCGAAATTATGGCTATTACAATCATGAGTGCATGTGCACATGGCGTAATGATCCCATCATCTCCATTATCATTAGGTACTCGTGTAATCACTACTTTTACTTCAAATGTATTACATTTTGGTAATTTCTTGCAATGGTTGGAAAAATAGGTATGAAGGGTCATTTCGAGCGAAACATACAGCATCACCAATCACTAAATGCAGTTTCTTGCAATGCAGTAGATACAAAAAACTGGCAGTGTAGTTTAGATATTAAATTGATTTCAAATGAAAAACGATCTTGAATAAACTGCAATGAAGAGAACGCACCCACATCAGCGAAATTCCAGCGCCATTTGGTATTGGGTTGTGGAAAAAGAAATGTCATATTTGTGATCGAAATTTGACGTTTTATTTAACGTACTTAGAATTATCCGATTCAAGTCAAATATGCCCCGTTTTGTTCGCAAACTTGTTGCCATTTAGAAGGCAACTTCATTATCCCCCCTTTATAAAACCCCCCCTCCGTATTTGCAAAAAACTCAGGCAACCAGTTTTCGCAAGCCTCTTTTGAGGCGAACTTAGTATCACCAAGGGCGTTTTGCATGGACCGGAAGAGGTGATAGTCACTTGGTGCCAGGTCCGGACTATATGATGGGTGCAATAGGGCATCCCATCCGAGCTCCCATAGCTTTTGGCGGGTCATCAAAGATGTGTGAGGACGAACGTTGGCCTGGTGGAACACAGCACCATTCCTATTGACAAATTCTGGCCGCTTATGGTCAATCGCCTGCTTCAAACGGTCAAGTTGCTCACAGTCGAGAACCGAACTAAGACTGTGGCCATAGTTGAGCAGCTCATAGTGGATAATTCCCTTCCAATCCCACCAAACACACAGCAAAACCTTCCTGGCGGTCAATCCGGGCTTGGCGATGTTTGGACCGGCTCGCCGCTTCTCGACCACGATCTTTTTCGCTTGGCGTTGTCGTGCGTGATCCATTTTTCATCGCCAATCACCATCCGCTTCAAAAATGAGTCAAGTTCGTTCCGTTTTAGCAGAGAATCGCAAGCGTTGATTCGGTCCAAGAGATTTTTTTACGTCAACACGTGTGGCACCCAAACATCCAGCTTTTTTTGGAATCAAATCTTCTGCAAATGATTCAAAACGGTTTTGTGGTCTACACCTAGTTCCTGACTAATCGAGCGAATGCTCACATGCCGGTCTCTTTGGATAATTTCAACGATTTTATCAGTCTCTACGACGATTGGCCTACCAGTATCTTGCGACAACTTCACAAATTTTTGCCGCCGTCTTCGTTGCATTTTTACCACTAGGGTAGTAAAAACGTAAAATATGACGAATTTCTTGCTTGGTGGACTCCATCTTTGACGCGCTATAACTTGAGACTGAAACGTACGATCAGAACACTGTCAAAGAGACACTTGTAGTACAGATTGTCGTCTTCAAATCGCCGTTTAGTGTGATCCGATGCAATAAATACAACGCAAGATATGCTTAAATGTCGCGCTCAATTGGCAAAATACGACATTACTTTTTCCCCAACCCAATATTTTTTGCTTTTTTTTTTTTTTGTCGGGCAAAACTAGCAAGTACAGCACTCAGACACAATTAAATCCATTGTACTGCACTCGAATTCCCTTTTTAATTTTCTTTAGAAAGAAATCTGAGTAGATCTTGTGGTGCCAAGGAGCCAAGGTAGCCGCTTCCATCAAGCCTGATTCGAGCGAAGGCTGGGCAGACGCACAGAAAGTGGTCCACCGTCTCATCCTCCTCTCCACATGCTGGGCAGAGTGCACTATCTGAGGTGCCTACCTTTTCCATGTGCTTTGCCTATAGAAAGTGGCCCGTCATGAGTCCAACTAGCCTCCTACAGGCCCCTCTGCTTAGGGACAGGAGGAGGAACTGCGACAGTCGGTCGGACATGACAGGTAACATCAGTTTTGCCCATTCGCAAAAGGGAGTGGCAGAACGGGCTGCGGGCCAAGGAAGTTGGCGTCAGAGCCCATTCTGGCTAAAGAGTCAGAGGTCTCGATACCCGATTAAGTAGTTAGGATAAGGAAGAGTCAAATTGTACCTTCTGCCGCTAGTTTCAGGAAAATTGTTCACTTGAAATTCTCTTCTAGGAGTGAGGAGAGAATAGGTAGAGTAAATAAAGAAGTTTTCCATTATCATTTATATTTACAAGAACATTTCAAAGTCTTTGGCTTTTGCTTTCTCATCCTCGAAACAAATTTCCAAATTGTGACTGAATGAACTATATAAATTAATATATGTAGGTATATGTATAAGTTTTATTTATATTTTTTTTTTAATTTTTCAACATAGTTCCCTTTTAGAAAGATACACCAACGCTCCGGCCATTTTTTGAACTCCACCAAAAAACAGGATTTGTCGGCGATGACTTCCTCGTTTGAACTAAGTTTTTCGCGCACCATTTCTTCATGTTAGTGAACAAGAAAAAGTCGCAGGGAGTCAGATCGGGTTAATACGGGGGGTGTGACAGCAATTCATGCAGTTAGGCGGCGACAACTCCGGATAAATGTGCCGGTGCGTTAACGGTGTGAAACAGCCCCTTCTTTTCCGCCAAATGCGGCCGTGTCTACTTCAATTTTTTGTGAAAGCGGTCCTATAACTCACTGTAGTATTATTCATCATAATCATCATCCATTCCTGTATCGCCCACTGGAGTATAGGCTCTCAGTAGAACAACGCCATCTGATTCCATTTTTTGCAAGGAGCTTGATTTCGTTCCAAATTTTTCCTTCCTTCTACACAGTTTTCCTCCAAGATAATTATTTTTGGACGGCCATCCTTGCGAGCACCTTTTGGATTCGAATCCAGTGCTTCACGACAGATTTCATTTGCGTCTTTGCGAAGCGTATGCCCAATCCACCTCCACTTTCGCAGTTTTATCATGTTAGCTACCGGCTGGATTTTGCACCTCTCGTATAGATCGTCGTTACTTATGGTATTGGGCCACCAGATCTTCAATTTATTTAAGCAGATTAACATCTGCTCACACTGCTTTGAATTTTGTTTTCGATCCAATTATTTGTGAGCCGGGTTTCCGATCTATACAAGAGTACTGATAGTACATTTGTCTTAAAGATCCGTAATTTTGAATGTACGCTGAGGATGCTCAAAGACCAGATAGCTTTGAGCTATGCATACGCGCCGTTCGCTTTATTTATTCTTGTGATAACGTCTAGTTTCGCACTGTCTTCAGCGGCAATGTCTTCTATAGTATTGTCCAGTGATCGTTCTTTCTTCTCCTTTTTCTATAATTCTATATCATAAGGATGACGCCGTTCGCATCCCAAAAAATCGTCCCTATGACTTTTCCGGCCGATGGAAATGTCTCCGCCTTTTTCGGAGCAGATTCAACGAGAGAAATCCTTTGTTTTGATTGGTGCTTAGTTTTTGGTGTGTAATGGTGAATCCAGATTTGAGATTCCTTCGGATCTCGCCTAAAATGCTTCAAACCCTGCTTCGAAGTTAACAGCTGCATCCGCTTGTTGTCCATCATGAGCAATCGCGGCAGCCATTGGGCCGACAGTTGGCGCATCCCAACTTATGATGTAAAATATTAATTGCCGTTCCGGTCAACACACCTATGGCCTCTGTTACTTCGCGCACTACGTTCGTCGATCAGCGAGATGCATGTCGTGGAGTGTTTGAATGATTTCCTCGGTAACCACGTCTGCCGGGCGTGCTGGTCGCTTCTCATCAAAAACGGATGTTCGCCCACGTTTAAATTCGTAGAACCGATGTCGAACTGTGGTCATAGATGGCGAAGCGTCCACATAGGCAGCATCCAACTTTGCTTTTATCTCCTCGAATTTTTCCCCATCCAAGAACAAGGAATAAATTACCGAACGATGCTGCTCTCTTGCGTCTTACTCGAATAGCTGCCAACTCCAAAGTAACCTATCAATCAGTCGGGAACTTGTTTTGCCGTCGTTTGATAAATGTCAGCACACGATGCTAACACCAAATTCCCTCAGGAACGCCCTCTATCATCAAACACGGGTACTTATTGAATCTCCCTCATCTATTATTAGATATAAATTAAGTAAAGGGTTTTTCAATAAGGGCGGGTAGATGTTGAAATGGAATAAAATGGCGTTTTCTGTGTGGCACGTAGCGCCGTCCTGCTGGAACCACATGTCGTCTAGGTCCATATGGTTCAATATGGGCCATAAGAAATTGGAAGGGCCACCACGTCTACTGAAAAATGAATTGGCGTTAATGAACACTCATTTTGATAATAAAGTTTTATCATGTGAACGTGCTGTTCAATCGTGTAACTTGCCATGATGATTTGGCATAAGCAACTGAATAATAAACAAAAGATTTGACAGATGTCATCAAAACAGTACAGATGTCGTACTTGCGTTTATTCGACGTTTTAGTTCAGACTTTGTTGATCCATATACTCTAAAGTTGTTGTATACGTCTCTGGTGCGTTCCAAGTTGGAATATGCCGTCTTTATTTGGAGACCATATTATGCTTGTCATATTAGTAGGCTTGAACGTGTCCAGAAAGCTTTTGTGCGTTATGCATTGCGTTCTTTAAATTTCACTGATCCAATTCCATCCTATAAAAGTCGGTGCTTGCTTATAAATCTAAAATCACTAGATATTAGAAGGACTATTCTCTCCATTACTTTCCTCTTCGATTTGATAAATGGGGTTATTGACTCCCCATCGCTACTCGAGAAAATCAATTTCAATATTCCTCAGCGAAGTTTACGGAATCATGATTTTTTCCGGTTAGGGATGGCACGAGCTAATTATGCTTCCAATGCTCCGATTTCTAGAACTCTGGGTGATTTTAATTCGCTTTCAAATCATACTGGCCTGGATTTCTGTTCCACAAAGAATCACTTCAAATTGGTTCTAAATGAATTGTTGAACTAAATTCTTAGTATTAATCTAATCTTCTTCTGTAAATTATAAAAAATGTATTCTTTTTCTTTCACTCATTACAATTGAAACTAGTTAATTATAAGTTTAATTTTACTTTGATTAATTTATTCAGCATTAATCTGTTTTCATAGTCTGTAAGAAATACTGTATTTTTAGACTATTAACTAATTAAATAAATAAATTAAATTAAATTAAATAAAACAAAATGGCTGCCACAGGGCGCCAAAATCGACCCGCGCCAATTGAAAAACCCTTTATAAACTATTCGATGAGGCGTTCCTTGGAGTGTTTGAGAGAAAGATTCTGCAGAAAAATTTTGATGACGGCGGTATCGTAGGCGATGGAACGATGAACTGTATATGCTTTACGACGATAGAGACATAGACAGCGGATAAAGATCCAGCGGCTTCCTTGTCTGGGCAAGACGTACGGATGGGTACAAACTCTGCGGGTTTGAAAGTATTCGATGCGGTACCAGCTGGTGGTAACAGAGGAAGAGGAAAATCTCGTTTGCGTTGGAAATTTAAGGTGGAAAAAGACTTGGCTTCTTTTTTTGTGTCCAACTGGCGTAAGTGATTATCGCGCCAATCAAGAAGAAGAACAACTAATATCGATAGGTATTTTTATTGCAGTCTAAAAGAAACCAGGAAATTTTAGATTTAGTGGGAATAAATAAATAATTGGATAAAGATTCGTGGCAAAATTTTGTTTTGTAAATTTTTTTATAAAAATATAGTTAATTATATAACAAAAAACTCATAAATCAAAGCTCAAAACATTGTACGACATTCACAACAATTTAACGAACGTCAAAAAAGAAAGTTTTAATTTTTAAATCAGAAGGTTTAGAAAACTTCTGCCGCCCAAAAGTCTCGTTGATTTTGTAAACATTGTTTTTTTTTTTTCTTTTTTTGGAGGAGTTTGAGAATTTTCGTCCATAAACTTTCGAACAAGCGCGTTTCTTCTGAATATCACTCAAATGGGAAGTCGTCCAACTATAAAAGCTGTCAAAATAAAACACTAACAAAAAACTGGCACTTGAAGGACCCTGTATATTGCAGTACACCTGTTATTTGCATATTTCCTATAAATTCAAATTTCCGAAGAGGAGAAAAAAAAAACAAAACGGAGGAAAAACAACAACTGAGCATGCAAAAACAAAACAAAACAAGTGTTTTCACTTTCTGACCCGACGCGACAAGCAGGTTGCCCTCAAAGTAATTGTTTAGAAACTCAATTGCACTGTTTTCCAAATTTTAAGCGGCTCAATTGTAGTTTCGACAGTTCGTAGTTTGAACAAAAGAAAAAAGTGAAACCACGAAAAGTACCCTAAAAATATGGAAACCCCCTAAAGCAGTCACTTTTGTTAAGTCACTATTTTGCGTTTATTATTGAGCGGCGTAATTTTCAACTCCATTTCTTCCGCTTCGAAATTGTTACAATTTTTTTGTTTTTTCTTCGTTTTGTTTTTCCGATCTTGTATTGAAATTCTTTTCTTTTTTTTTTCAAGTACCTAGCATTACTATTGTATTGATTGTGAAAATATTGGGGGCGCCGCGGCAACGGAGCAGCCAACCAAAGCAACGAACGGCAAACTGCGCCGCCGCTCTGAGTCACTTACGACTTGTTGATCGAGTGAATTTGTGCGTTCAATTTTCAGTGTTTTACGATATTTCATAATTTTTTGTATGGTATTCACAAATGTTTTCAGTTGTGTTTTGTTTTATGTTGTTTTTCGGTTTTTTTCTTCTTCTTTACGCCATGCCGTGCTGAAGGGTCCATGTAAAGTTGAAAGATTTATGGGTGCGGTGAAACAAACGCCTGTGTAGATGTACAAAAAACTACACTTTAACTACAATGTCCAACAAATCTACGCAAAATTAAAATTAAATGACGTCAAAATGAATTGATAGAAAAATATAAAAAGTAGTCGAAAAACATCATTTCGAAAAAAAAAAATAAAAAAATAGGAGCAACTAAACAATCTGTTTCACTTAATATATTTTTGGAAAACAATGACTAACGTTTCTTGAAAGCACTTGTATTTGTACAGTTTTCCATGCGGAGCTCTTCGCCATAATGGAAACAGTGGAAATCATATCCAAAAGAGGGTTCGCGAAAGTAAAAATTAAAATACATTCGGACATCCAATCGGTTCTCAACGCCTTAAATAGCTTCACATTCAAGTCAAAAGTCCTTATAGAGTGTAACAATGCACTCAACCAACTGGCCATTCATAATCAGGTCTCACTGATTTGGGTACCAGGACATGAGTGACACAAAGGAAACTTTTATGCCAAAAAAAGGGGCAGAACGGCTATTTTTTAGGTCAACCAGCTTTAACAAAAATAATACAATATAAAACCGGAAACCAAAAAATTTATTCAAACTAAAATCAGAGAACACTTGAACGGCAGAAGGGGCCTTAATGCTTCAATGCCAATAGCGCAAAATCTGCCCTAATCCTAGATAAAAAGGGCCTCAGAGCACTAGTTGATGCAGGTTCTGCTGTGATGAAGAGGAGTCCATGGAACACTTAATCACCGAACGCAAGGCACTAGGCCACAGGAGACACAGAATCCTGGGCTCGTACCTACTAGAGGAGGAAGACCTACAAATGCTCCCTCCTAAGGAGCTGGTTCGATTCCTCGGTATAATAAATAATTATAATTAAGTAATTAAGGGCACACAATTGATCAATCTGGTCGCAGTCATAAAAGCCTTAACCTAACCCGTACAACCATTACCATTACCATCTGTATCTGTTACTAGACCAGGCTAAAAATCAAACAAACTTTGTAGTCAGAATTGTTAGAAAAATTCTGGGTAAGCAGTTTGGTAGCCCATTAAATTTGAATATGATAAAGTTTCAGTTTAAAGTGGCTCAAAAATCGCATTGATATTTGATAATTTTGTGTTTGCTTGACAGTTTTGAGCGCTTTTTCCATATGACGAATTCTCGATTGATTCTTATATGCAAAATCAAAAAACGACAAAAAACTGGTATAGTATAATAAATTTTCACAAGCTTCTCTAAAGGTGCATTTTTTCACCAGCAAAATCCACAGTAAGCACTTGGCGCCAGCTCTGAACTATAAGACTAAGGTGCATAAGATCCTCTCAACCAAGCTGTCAAAGGTTTTGGCGGATCACTATAGTTGCACGTAGCCTGGCGTTGTCCTCATACCAATTCAATAAAGCAAATTTCGCATCTAGCACATTTTTTTTCTCCCAATTCCACGTTTTTTTTTTGCTTTGTTTTTTCCTTGTACACACCTCTCGGGAGCATATGGCCTCAACAAGACTCTTCCATCGTACACAGTTCTGGACTTTTGTTTTTTGCACCGTCCCACTCTCCAAGTGTTTTTTGGCCGCCCGCGACTTCTGCTCCCTTGCGGGTTCCAGTCCAGTGCCATTATCGTGATGCTATCTGGTGATTTTCTCAATGTGTGACCTATACATCGCCATTTTCTGCGTTTGATTGGCCTAAGAATGGATTCATCGTTCGTTAATCTCCACAGTGCGTCGTTTTCTTTTAAAATAATTTCAGAAAGATGGATTTCTTCAGATTACCCAATATGCCGGCAGTACAGATAAGAATTAAGAGTTTGACGGTAGTTGCGCAGCTGATTGTAAACGATTAGACGGCAATCGAACCAAAGCAAAACCAAATCTTCTTGATCGTCAATCCTGGCTTGGAAACTCGGGCAACGAGGTTTGTTGCGTAACTGGTGTGGCACCCATACATCGCTCTTCTTTTTACATCCAACCTCAACTGGATGTTTCCAAACAGCCTTTTATGCAAAGCCCAGCTCTCGGCTAATCGAAAAAGGGTTTATATGACAATCGTACTCTAAATTCTGCAATGAGAAACTGCTTTATGTTATGGCATAAACACTATGACACATCTCATCTCATTCCTATTCCTATTCAGCTTTGAAGCTCATGGTAAGATTATCTCTTTCTCTCTCTCTCTCTCTCTCTCCCTCTATCTTAAATGTGACTATCAGATAAAGCTCTTATTATATGACGCCTGTCACATAATTCCAGGCCCTTTTGGGTTTTATTCGGCTATTTTGTTAAGACCTGACCGGGACTGGGACTTGGATATATACACCGACGGTTTCAAGATGGACAGGAAGATATATTTTCGCTGATAATCAGCTATGTTGAAAAACGGAATTAAGCAAGTAACTTCGGCTTCGTCGTCACCGGATACTCGGCAGCTCATTCTGCCCGCTCATTTTACACGTATTCACACACTCGTCCAATCAATCGTCCTTTAGACGGTTGTCATGACCTCGATTAAGTCAGCCCAACAGCTGATTCTTTCAAATTCGCTGAGAGTCGGTTAACGATGGGATCTTGGCCAGACCTCTGAAGTCTTCTTACCATGGCTGATAATAATATCCTTGCATATATCTGATATTACCTCGGAAAGCCTCGATTTAGCGTTTTTGAAAAGCCTTACATTAAAACTGAAGCCTGCTGAGTACCGAGTATTTAACTGAATAACTTTTCTATGTTATTTAACGCGTAAAGCTCTTTCGGGTGCTGATTTACAAATGCCAAGATAAAATACATTTTGTATTACTCATAAGAAGCTGTTGTTGTTGTTTAAGATTTTATTAATTTCAGTCAGCTCACCGTCATGTCACTCTTCACGACGACAGTTTTCATTCCATTGTATTAAGTCGCACTTTTAAAACTGAAAAATCACATTGTTTACCGCGCTGCCAGCTAAGTTTGCTAAGCAAACAAGGTTTTTAGCACAAGCACAACAAAGTCTCCATTATGGCTATGTACAGTGAGTGTCGCTGCAAATCGTACAGCTGTGGTTTTGCAACATAGAAAATATTTTCAAGGTATTTTAACTTATTATTTTGCATTTTCTAACAAATTTTGGAAAGATTTTGGAGTCTTTTATTAGGAGGTGATTTAACACTGCAACGATTTGGATCTATGATGGAAATAAAAAACTTATGGTAATGCCAGTCTATTATTGCGACAAGATCTACCTGGTACAGACACAAACAACCTTATAAGATTTCTCAATCGCACAGACTGGACTCGCATAGTCGTGTAGAAATAACCCGTTAAACTTGTTGGTAGCGAGGATGTGGCAACAAATTGGCGCGGAAGCTCTGGTTCACCACTTTAACCAACCAATCATTCAACAAGAATATACTTTTTACTGCCTAAAATAACGAATCACAACCAATTATAAGAAGTAACTGAATAACATTTGCTGCATCAGCACGAGTCAGCGCCGAAAAACAATTACAATCTTACAGATCGATCAGTTTTATGTTACACTCAGCCTCGGTAAATTCCACTCTGCGATGTCTGCGCGATTGGGTATGAAATTCTATGCACTCATTGTTAAAGCTTATTGCTCGCATTCACCATCGGCTTGGCTTTCATCATCTACGCTGCGATAGCTCTTAGCGAGAAGGCCTAACCACTGAAGTGCTATTAAAAGGAATATGCTGCCAAATTGAATGACAGAAAAAATTCTAAAGCAGTCGGAAACATTTTTTATATTTTTTAATTTTTTTATATTTTTTAATTTTTTTATATTTTTTAATTTGTTTATATTTTTTAATTTTTTTATATTTTTCAATTTATTTTTTTATTGATTTTTTATTTTTTTTTTTTTTAATTTTGTTTTATATTTTTTTATATCTTTTAATTTTTTTTATATTTTTTATGTTTTTATATTTTTTTATTTTTTTTATTGTTTGTTTTTACTTTTTTTAAGTTTTCTTTTTTTTAATTTTTTTTTTATTTTTTACATCTTTTAATTTTTTTTTATTTTTTTATACTATTTTATTTTTTTATATTTTTAATTTTTTTATATTATTTTATTTTTTTTTTATATTTTTTTTTCGTAATTTGCACCTATGATTTATGCTGTACTACATTTTAATAAAATAATAAATCAACCAACAAAACTATACTTTGAAAACATGCAAAAAAATGTTGTACGATTTTTAGTGACATTCACTGTACATATATATTAGTTTGTATATAAAAACTAAAGTCAACATTACAGTGTGTGTAAGCGTAGTTGGCTTCAATGGAAAAACAATTTCTCAGTCATTGCACTTTGTAATTCCTGCCGTCTACTCGCTACTCTCCCATCTCGCTCTCCCTCTCCACTCCTCGAATTTTCTCCGCTTCCGATTATCGGAATGTTTTATCGCTTAAGTGGATATGCGCTTTGTCCCCGTTACGTATGAATGGTCATGAAACAAATCAGTTAGGGCGTGCAAGCGGGCTCACCCTTTCGGATATCTGGCATTTGAATTTGACTCCTCCCCCGCGCCAAGTTAGGAAAACGTAGTGTTAATCAAACAGAGCGACGTTTATGACAACAACTTTTATTACAAAAGCACAAGAAAGCAACTACTAAGCAGCTACTTTTTTCGCGGAGAATTTCATGGGAGTCGGAGTTGAGTAACTTAACCTGAGAAAGCGAACTTCTATGCATAATTTTCACGCTATTCGCAAAATGTGCTAAAACTTGAGGCATTTCCATCACGAACGCTTGGACTTCTCAAACTCATAAAATTTTGTTGGTCTTTTGTGTAGGTTTTGTTCACAGGTTATTTACCCAATGGAATACGAGTAAGTAAATGAAGTTTAAATAAAATTGATGACTTTGGTATCTCCTTCAACTCAAGGAATTTCGCGCGTTGTTTATGTTTTGAATGTAAGTATTCGTTTACACACACACACACAGATATGTATGTACATATCGAACGCTAGCTGTGTGTTTCCATGAGCGTCGCTTTGTCACTTTGAAGGTCATCTCATTTTCAAATTATCGTTAAGTGGAGTATAGTTTAGGAAAAGTTGTAGAATTGTTGCCTTTTTGATTGGATCGAGTGACAGCGCGTGGTGAGTAAACTGAATTTTCCAGGGATTAATAACACAACGCAAGTTTAAAATTTGCGCAAAGGTTTTGATGGGTATTCTTACTTAATTGAGACTTTCTAAATTTAATGGCGTCCTGCGTTTTGTCAGATTGGCCACTGAAAGCTCATTTAGAAACTACTTTCCGAACTTTGAGGTTTTATTAGTCTGTAATGGCCTTAACAAAGGCGCTGTTAGTTCTGCCTTCTACAAACTGTATAAAGAGGCAAAGCGAATGGGTCTGGTGGTGAACGAGGACAAAACGAAGTACCTCCTGTCTTCAAACAAACAGTCGGCGCACTCGCGTATCGGCACCACGTCACTGTTGACAGTTATAATTTCGAGGTTGTAAAAAAATTCGTATACTTAGGAACCAGCATTAACACCGATAAAAATGTCAGCATTGAAATTCAACGTAGAATCTCTCTTGCCAACAAGTGCTACTTTGGACTAAGTAGGCAATAGTAAAGCCTGAGCAGTAAAGTCTTCTCTCGACGAACAAAACTAACAGTATAAGTCTCTCATCATGCCCGTCCTAACGTATGACGCAGAAGCGTGGACGATGACAACATCCGATGAAACGACGCTTGGAGTGTTTGAGAGAAAGATTCTGCGTAAGATTTTTGGACCTTTGCACGATGAGCTGTATGAGCTTTACGACGATATAGACATAGCGCAGCGAATGAAGATCCAGCGGCTACGTTTCTGGGTCATGTCGTCCGAATGGATACAAACGCTCCGGCTTGGAAAGTGTTCAATGCGGTACCAGCTGGTGGTAGCAGATGAAGAGGAGTTCCTCTTTTGCGTTGGAAAGATCAGGTGGAGAAGGACTTGGCTTCACTTGGTGTGCCCAACTGGCGTCGGTTAACACGAAAAAGAAACTAACGGCGCGCTTTGTTAAACTCAGCCCAAATCGCTTAAGCGGCTATCGCGCCAATCAAGAAGATGAAGAATGCGCACCATAGCCAAACTGCGAAAGCAAACTTAACTGCTGCTATGTCACTTTATTGCTTTTGATTTCAGGTCGCACAAGTCCGACCAAGCGGTCATCTCTAGATTCGCATAGCCTACGCGGATTTACCGGATCTTATGAAAAGATTGTTGTTGCTGTAGCAGTGCTGCTGTCCTTGGCCGAATATATAGTAAATCCGCGTCGGTCTGCGGTAACGTAGAACCGACTGTCGAGGGAGCCTCTCATTCAGAATTATTTTAGCACGGTGAGCAGAAAATCAGTCTTAGGCTCTTTGGGTCAGATCTGAAAAAATATTATCGAAAGCCTCCTCGAAGTACAAGAAGAAGCAACAGGCAATTTTCTTGGACTCGTTGGCACCTTCAATCTTACTTACCAGGTACGAGGGTAGTTTGAAAGGAGCATGCAATGTCAGAGATATGTCACGTATCGAGGTTATGTTTACTTAGTAACATTTCTTCGAAGAACACACACCAAGACTCAGCCAGAATCATACTGAACCGTCTTAAAGATCACCTCGAGCTCCACAGCTATCAGCTTTTGTCAGGCAGGCTTTCGTAGCGGCTCTTCATGCGCTGACCAAATTAACACGCTGCGCATCATCACTGAGCAATTAATGGAATTCAAGTCAAAACTACACCTTTTACTCATTTACTTCGAAAAATCCTTTGATTGCGTCAAGCGTGAATGTTTATGGGCAGCTTTGCGGAGAAGAGCTATCCCGGGAAAACTCGTAGCTCTTATTACAGAAAGCTACCACAGCGTTAACTGCCCGGTCTGCACAAAGCTGTGTTGTCCGAGCCTTTTCGAGTTGATAATGGACTGCGTCCAAGGTGTATCCTATCCCAAATTATTGATTTTCTTCTGGTTATCGAAGATATTATGACCTCTACCTTTCCTGTTGCAGAGCGGCGTGGCATTCAATGGAAGCTTGACGAAATCCATGCTGAGAGACCAGGCGTATGCCGATGACATCTGCTTACTGTCACCCACGCGTTCTGATCTTAAGGCTATGGCAACTACCCTGCATCAGCAACTTCTTCAAATGGACTAAAGATGAATGTCGGTACAACTAAAATCCTGCAACTCAACAGCACCTCCTCGGAGTCACTTGGGCGCATTGCCGACGCTAGTGGAGGTTACTTAGGGTAGGCAATCAGGTTGACGTTGCCTGCGAAGTCCAAAGAAGGAAATAGCAATGGCTTGGTCACGCACTTCGAAAGGATGACGGCAACATGGCCAAACAT
Source organism: Anastrepha ludens (assembly GCF_028408465.1). Lineage (NCBI taxonomy): Eukaryota > Metazoa > Arthropoda > Insecta > Diptera > Tephritidae > Anastrepha > Anastrepha ludens. The sequence continues at coordinate 32,429,725 of NC_071502.1, forward strand.
GCGTTACGGTGGAACTCATTCCAACAAGTGGGACGTGCAGTTGTAAGTTCTCGTATAACCTGAAAAGGGTCAACCGAATCCGAAATGATAACTCTCGCTCATAGCGCAAAACCGTATCGGGCGGCGTTCTGGAATAGTTGACACCCTATGTTCCACTAGAAGTTAAAGGAAAACATATATATTTAATTTACCGGCATTAGGGTGGTATGTTAGGGCGAAATTGAAATTAGAAAAGGTCGAGCCAAGGAGCACCAAGAGATTTGGTGGCTCCTAAAATACTCAGGCTAAAAAGTCCATTCTATTTAGAGCTCTGAGAAGAGGGTAGATAGACAAGGAGTGAAGGAGAAAAGTATCAGAGAAAGAGATAGGAAAAAATAGAGACAGAGATAGAGATAGTTAGTTCTGTGAGAATTTTCCAGATTCTTTGGCAAATCTGTGGATATCCTCCAGTTTTAGAGAACGAATATTACTCATTCTCACGACATCGGAACCCAAAACTCGTAGCCGTGCTCTAGCAAAGGCAGGACACTCACAGAGAAAGTGCTCGTGCTATCCGCCTCCTCCAAGCCCGACAGGCACATTGGGTCATCAATGATTCCAATGGTGGTCATATGCTGACACCATGGGTTGTGTCCTGTAATAATACCGACCATCAACCGAACGTCTGTTAGAGTAGTAGAACTGAGATCTGGTGAGGAGGAGTACCTGAGATCAATGGAATGGGCTTGCAATAGAAAAGGTATCTCGAGACAAAAACATCGGAGATAAGCCGTTCAATACCGATTGACTTACTAGACTTTGAGAGGAAAAAATTGCGCACGAAATAAAGGACGAAACGACGAGGATATGGCAAGAACGGCAGCCGGACGACTAGGCAAATAAAAGACGTCGCCACATGGAACAGCAGGAACTTCGGCGAAGTCAATTTTTATACAACCCAAACCCAATGTGGTCAAAAATACCCGTTCAAAATAAGGAAATGCGAAGAACCCACATGCATATATGGCGAGTCAGTCGAAGATGACGCTGAACACACCCTTTTCCAATCCATGCGTTGGGAACAAGAACGTCGAATAACACATAACTACTGAAAATGTAATCGATCAGATGCTAAGCAGCGAGGAAACGTGGGAGATCATCAGTGATTTCACGGAAAAATTCTCCAGATGAAAAAGCGGGACCTGGACGCAAGCACAAACGCATAGATCTTGAAATGAGGAAGATGGCACGTCACTCTGAAGTAATGCGAAACGCGAAAGCGGTGGATGAGTACCATTGCTGGGACGGCAGCTTTGTTGATGCATTAGACATTTTAAACCTCCTCATCCGCAAAAAAAAAAATACATAAAAAACATCACACTGACTGTAAAGGCTGGCGATATAACGAAAAAAGTAAAAAAGGACCCTTCGGACTAAAAAAGATTTTTTTTCCGAAATTTCCATGCAAAAATTACACATGGACTGAAATTCCCGAGCTTAACACATATGTAGATGGAACTATATTAGTTTTATTGCATACACCTTTTTTTTGAAAAGTGTTATGGGGACTCCGCTCCATCAGAAATAACAATAAAATTATGGTTTGCTGACTTCAAACGTAGTCGCAGAGACACCGATTATGCACAACACAGTGCACGTCCAAATGAGGCGGAAACACCAGAAAACCTCAAAAAATACAAAAAGACGTCTTGAAGGATAGAAATGTAAAGTTGCGTGAGTTAGCTGACATTTTTTTTTTGTCGGGACAAATTGAGTCATACCAATATTAACATAATAAAGAGAAATTACAATAGTTTCTTAAAAAAATTGTATTTTATTCAAAATCAACACCGGCCCTTGAAAATTAACCACCCTTTATTAAAACAATGTTATCTAAGATCCTACGAGTGCCAAAAAGCAAACCACAATACTTTAATACTCCCTGCATATTCTGTCGCAACTACGAACATTACTTAAAACGTATTCAGACCCACACACATTTATGCATGTAATGTTACTTTCATCTAATGCATACACACACATGCACTCGTGTATGTATGTGACCTAATTTCTAACATTCTCGTACTTTCAGAATTTACATTTTTATTAGAGAACCTGCGGCGTTGGTATTTTCATCATCTACCACACATTGTCCTGCCCTTGCGACTTTTTATTTTTGATTTTTTGTCTTTTCCTTATGTGCCGTCATGTCAAGACGCACCCATTACTCAAACATTACTAAGTGCAGTTGTACTTAAATATGAAATGAATAGAATGTGTCGCTAACGAACATTTACATACATACACACACACACATAACAAAACAATAGCAACACAAACAGCAAAGGATCATTGCGACACAAAAGTCGTCCCGCAGCCAAGCAGTAACAACAATTGCGGTATTCAACGAAGGCGAAACCGAAAGACCGATTTGTCTACAACTACAGCAGTACGAGACCTGTTACCGCTGGTGCTGAGCAAATATATGTAGTTGGACTGAGAGCCTTTTACGCACACTGGAGTGAATGAAACAATTGATTTTGTAGGAGAATTCTGAATACACTTGTATAAGGTTCAGGTAGAAATTTAAAGGTGGAATTCTAATGCTTCATACCTGTCACTTGTCTCTACTTCCGTGTTAGCCGCCGGTCCTTTGCACAACAAAGCACGCAACTACTATCTGCAGTTGACACAAGCAACAGACATTGGTAATTAAAATTAGTTCCGTTTTGATTAGAAGAGCGCATCATTGCCGACGTCATGCTCTTGAGTACTTGAGATTTCCATGCACAGGCACTTTTAATGCTTGCTCCTAATTAGTGTAGAAACGAATGAGTGCGTACAAATTTTCTAATTATAATTATGCGTTGTAAAACGAGCGGCTATGGCAACCCGCTGTGAAGGAGAGATTGTGATTAGGGCAAGAGAAGAAGCAGTTAGGCGTTGCGTATGCATGTAGGTGTGTATTATGCGTAAACACACATACAAAGAATACCTACATATTCAAATTGTGGAAATAATAACAAGATTTATGCATATTTATTTGAGCGCTGAAAAATTTCGTAGGCCATAAATAATAACGAAAGTGGTGCTTTGTTGGAGAGTTTTATGTAAATGCATACATACATACATACATACACTTCTGGGCATGTAAATATGTAAAGCACCCAAATTCTAGTATTTGTATGCATGTATGTGTACAGGTGTGCCGATCTGATTTTATACCATTCGGTTAATTTAACCAGCACGCTTGCATTTATCACGTCTCATTTGAATTATTTCAACGAAGGGTAGGCACACAGTTGTCATAGTCACCACCGCCGCTCGAAGGCTGAATGGAATGGCAAGGGTTGGTGGTGTGAGTAATGCTCGTACATATACAACATGCGGCTGTGGCTGTGGCTGTGGGGCATGCATAAGTTCTAAAAGCTGACACCCGGCTAGGACACAGTAGCCGCCTCGGCAGTTTAGCAACAAATGCCCCCTTTTTTGCTGTTTGCGGCATAGCCGGACTAAGATAAAGAACCTTAACACACACACGAATTTTATATGCAAAATATTATTTGGAAAATGTACAACTTTAAGGGATGGTTGTGTTACCGGACTAGTGTTATCGACTCGCGGGCCACGGTGGAGAAAAGTGTCACTTTCCAATTTTTTAACACTTTGGGTCAGTTCTACGTAACCGCTGCTGTTAAGTGATTCCCAATTCATAAATAAAAATATTTTCTTTCAGTCATCGGAATTTCAATGTACGCTCATTTTCGTGTTTAATAACCAATTTTGGCAAACAATAAATAAATGAAAGGCTACATAAAGCAAAAAAATGTATTAACGCTTATGGGTAATTAGGCAACAATGCAAGTCATTTTTGTGAAACTGAGAAAACTGCAAATATGTAGAGTAAACTGAAACAATCTGGATAGAGCAGAGAAGAATTTTATTTATTCAAAAACTAAACGATCTTATTTCGTTGAATATTGGCTATCTTTCAGTACTTTTTTCGTCAAGCAGGTAAGCAGGTGGATGAAATGGTAGAAGTACCACTCTGGCACTCCCGAAGTAGCACTGAAGCGCCGTTTTGAGACCTCCGTCGAGCAGACATCTACAGCCAGCCAGAGCTGTTGATGCAATGGAGAAGATTGCTGCGATTTAGGTTGGCGCACTGCCCCAGGCTGTTGAAGAAAGCACCACCCAGTTACCTTAATCGTCTAGCTGCCAAAACCTGGACATTTACAGAGAAAGTATTCACAGTCTCCTTCTCCGAAAGATCCCCACAGCTTCAGCAATGGGGGTTAAATGGTAACCCTAGCTTTTACGCGCGTGTGCCACACGTCCAATGGCCGGTAAACACAGCTACGAGTTTGGAAATTGAATGGCGTGGAGTCCCCCGGACTTTCTGAGTCCTTCGTCTATTGTACTGGGTGCCCAAGGGTTTCGAAATAGCACACAAAGAAGTGTAGCTCCCTCTTTTCTGCGCTTTGTTGAGAAATAAATTGTGCAATTCGCCTTTAACTCCAGTCAGGGGGATGCCGATGACCGGGTAGGTAGTCTCTTATACTAATTTAGGCAGAGGCAGGTAATAACTTTTTAATTAATTATGATACCAAAAATCTTGTAAAGCACACTTTGTAAGAAAGATCTAAATGTTTTCACTATTATGCGCGTTGATAGCAACCGCGACAATTTAGATCATTGAAATTTTCAATCAAGCCTAGTGGAATAATGAATCCCAAAAAAATGCAGGATCCCGAAATCGTTCGATTTATAACTTTGGAAAGCCTTAATTCTGAACGCTCACTGCTTTTATGTAGCCCCTTTTTCAACTCTTCTCCGAACTCTTTGCAGTGTGTTGTCAACGTAATTATCGTCTCGTGGCTCGCCTGGCCGCATAAAACAAAACACATCAGCAAACTTTATGCTCTTATAGTTTCAGACGGAAGTGTTGCGGAATTTTTTATGCACGTTTTTATATATCTTGTGAATTTCAGTATAATTACTTGTAAGTATAAAAACATCCCTAAAATTGTATTCAATTACATGCATACCTTATTGTAATTTTCCGTAACGCGCATACACGCACAACTTTGTATTTTTATACCCACACACCCTTTTGTCCGAGGGTATTATAATGTCGTTCACATAGCGGTTGTAGGCTCACGATGATGCAAGAGCACGTGCGTGTCCAGCCGTCCGTGCGCCCGATAACTCGAGTTAAAGTTAATTAATTTCAATTAAACTGGGAACCCTCTCCAAAGTAGGTTGGTATAGAAAATGAGCGAAATCCCTAGATCCCACCTCCCATATAACAGAAAACACTCTCTCTCTCTCTCTCTCTCCCTCTCTCTCTCCCTCTCTCTCTCTCTTATATCAAATTGTTATATTACAGGTATATCAAATTGTGAACCGGCGAAAACAAATAAGACGCAAAATTTTGAAAAATAGGCGGTGCCACACTCACTTTTGGGCTAATGCACTAACATTCTCGATAGTGATTTAATAGTCAGAAATTTAATTATTAGTCATCATGAAAGGGATAAAACCGTTCAGGAAATCGCACAAGTAGTGGATAGGCCTCGTTCCACTGTATACGACATGATAAAATGTTTGAAAGAAACAAATTCCGTGGAAAATTAGAAGAAATCGGTACGACCAAAACTGTTTTCGGATGCAGATGAACAGTGGATAGTGCAACAAATTGAGAAAAATCCAAATTTGAGCGCTCCTAAACTCGCAACAGAAGTCGCCCAACACCCTAATATTAACTACAACCCCGAAAATATATGTATAGTATTGCGAAAGAATTATTGCAATGGAACAGTTGCTCGAAAAAAACCTTTCATCAACGAGATTAACCGACAGAAGAGAATAAAATTCTCAAAACCTCATGGGGATAAGGATTTCGAGTTCTGGAAGCACTTTTTATTTGCAGATGAAAGCAAGTTTAACATATTTAGGTCAGACGGACAATCATATGTGTGAAGGAGACCCAATAAGAAGAGTTGCTGGAAAAACACTTACGTCCGACAGTTTAACATGGCGGTGGGTCGGTAATTGCATGGGGTTGTATGTCCGCTGCTGGTACTGGAAATTTGTGCTTCATTAACGGCAATATGGAACACAAACAATACCTAACAATTATGAAAGAAAATTTGGTCCAAATTGCTGAAAAGTTGGGAATTAAGGGCAATTTGCAGTACATTCAAAGGCAACGATATGAAGCATAAGGCACTTGATGTCCGTCTATGGCTTATGTAGAACTGCCCTAAAGTACTTGAAACACCTCCACAATCTCCAGACATTAATGTAATTGAACATCTGTGGACTCATTTGGAAACCCAACTGAAAAGGCATGTTATTAGAAACAAGAAAGACCTAGAAGGTGCTATTGAAGAAGAGTGGGGGAAAATGGATCCTTTGAGGGGTCGCCGTGGTCTAGTGCGCGAAAGTTTAGGGTATTTTCAGGAATGTTATTTACAAAAAAAAAATGAAAAACGATATTTAAATTTTTTAGGCAACAAAAATGAAAAACCAAAATTGTTTTTTTTTATTTTAATAATTTAAAAAATGGCGCTGAAGTTGACCCTCCTGAAAAATTGGACATGGACGATGTTGTCCACTTTGGCTCTTCTATTTATCTGAAACACAAAAACAAAAAAAATTATTAATCAGTATGACTCTAGCGACAAGCTAATCACCTACCCTGTCAGAAAGCAAAATTGATTAATGAAACCAACGCAAAACTGAGTCTCGTCGAGGCCCTGTGCTCCCAAAAGGACTGAACAAGGAAAACTGACTGAACTGAAAAAATGACTGTAGCTATGGGCAACTGCTAGAATAAAAAAAATTGACAAAATGGCGTAGTTTTGAATTTGACACTCTAAAAATCAGGGTTTATTTCAGTTTTTTTTTAATATATTACAAAAAAAAAAAGAAAATAATAATATGATTCTAGTACGGGCGATAGCCATTGATGTTGTGAACAACATATTAAAATTTCAGACGATTCGGTTGAATAGTTTTTTTTTTTTTTGACAACACCAGGAGGCCGAAGATAATTTTGAGAAAATTGAGTTTAAAGTTTTGAGAGTGGCCGCGTGACGAATCTGAATCTACCTACTAAAACGGCTGTAGAATCGGAAATACTAGGAATATCCTTCCAAAAATTTGACAGTATATTCTTAAAAGCCTATACTTTCTAAATATCAAAATAAACAAAATCGATTTTTTGAAAATTCTAAACCACCGGGACCCCTTAACATGCAAGAAGCTGTTCGAATCCATGCCAGGAAGACTGAATGCAGTGAGAAATAATAAAGGCTTGCCGACTAAATATTAATTATATTGCTTTTTTTTTCTTAAATATGATTTGCCTAACTCTGCTTCATATAAAAGTCCGAGTTCTTTTTTGTCATGTATTTTTCTAAGTTTTCATGTTTATATTTTTAGGATGAATTGCATTTCTAGTGCTATTCAATCCTGGGCAGGTATCCAGAGGTGTGTTGTCGTATAGTCGTCTGAGTTGCAAAAAGGGCAGTCTGGTTTGACTGTGCCGTTTAGGATGTGAACATGGGTGGCTATAGTGTGACCGATTCGAAGGCGTGTAAATATCTTGAGGTTCTTGAAAGACATGTGTGTAGGATATATGGGCTTGATGCCAGTAGGATTGTACTTTTTGTAGTGGTGTTGATAATTAATCCATTGACTATTGTACGTATTATGAAGAGATTTTAGTATAGTTTTAGGAATATCTTTGATAGTAAAATGTGTACTGAAGTGAAGGAGTTCTTGGGCAGCTTCTTTGGCTCTAGTATCAGCGCACACGTTGTCTTGTATTCTGGCATGACTCGGAACCCACATGATCCTTATGGAATTTTTATTTGATACGATATTATTTCAGATTTTGGTGATTATTGGAGTTTCGTTAGAATGGTTCTATATAGCGTCCATTACGGATTTACTATCGCTGCAAATAATGAATTTTCCGCCTTTGTTGGAGGCATCAACTACCGCTTCAAGCAATGCAGCTGCTTCCGCTGTGAATACTGAGCAGTAGGAAGATAAAGCCCCGACTGAGATTGTGACACGAAGCTGGTTTGTGACTGCAAACGCTGTACTGGTGTCTGTTTTAGATCCATCGGTATAAACGAGCTCCCATTCGTTTCTTAAAGGAGCAACGATTTCATTGAAATTTTGGATGTATTCATTAGAGCAAGTGGACTCTTTGGGGAATTTTAGCAGATCCGCGATAAAAATAGTTTTTGGATTCAAGCCTGGTGGGAAAACTGATGTGACATTCAGTTTGTGCATTAGTTCAACAAAATTTTGTATGGCGGACGGTTTGCGGCTATTTTTATATTGTTGCTTCGCTCAGTTTACCAGTCCAAGTAATATTTTATTTCTGCAGTGAAGAAGTTTGAGTAGGAGCATTATTGTGTTGCGGTTGACTCTGTGGGATATATCCGGTAATCCGACTTCTGCAAGAACAGCTTTTGCTGGTAATGTTGGAAACGCGCGGATACTCCTTCCAGCTGCCGCATGGTAAGGAGCATTTAATAGTTTGATGTTTTCTTTGGCACAATATCCGTAAATACAAAGTTCAAAATCGATTTTGGATAACAGTAAGGCCTTTGTTACGTTAGCAAGTGTGCCTTAAGCCTTAAAAATAAGCTATAATGGCTTTACAGTGTTCTTTATATGTAAGTTTTTTGTCGAATGTTAAGCCTAAAATTCTTAGTGTGTTAGAATGTGGGATTAGTACATTGGAAAAGGATAAACTGGGGAGCAACATTTACGTTTTCTAATATTTTAATATTATTTAAAACCATATCACTTGGGTGTCGGAGTTATTTATTGAGCCACTGTATGTATATTCAAATAGCTGGTAAACCTGGCTGTAAGTCGTAAATCAAATGGGCTATAAAACTGCATACTCGAAATATTACTAAAAATTCTGAAACTTTCAAAAGCTTGAAATTTTGCTGAAAAAAGTTTTTATATTTTTCCCATTTTGTACCAAATCTGAAACTTTGACTTATATGATGTTTGTTGTAGCACAAACTATGCGCAAAACAAAAAAAAATAAATAATAAGCATAAACAGTCAAAAAGGTTGCAATATGTCGCGCTTCTATTATTTAGAACACCGGTATTTGTGCACAAATCTGTTTAAACGCAAATATATTTCGAACTGCAAAAAACACAAAAAATAAGAAAAAAAATGTTTAGTCTAGAGTTACTCCAGGTGAAATAACGTCAAATCCCACTCACGCTGCTTACGTTTCTACGCATTTGTGATTTTGCAATCGGCCTTATCAACAACAGAGTAATCACTTAGCTCAATGCAGCGTCGTCACTCAGCCGCGAACGCCACCACAAAACTCCATTGCAACTGATTTTAGCCAAAAAACTAAGCTCCTCCATATGCTGGCATATATTATATTTGTACATATGTACATACTTGTGTGTGTATGAATGTTTGTGTGGCAGACCTGCCGGTATTTCTGTTTTTTTCGTTTCATTTCATACAACGGCTGGATATAATTGGGAGTGCTGGCCCACCAAATCGATCAGAAATGTGTAAAAAAAAGCCAAACGAAATCTATCCAACACTCTCAATATGAATTGCTTCATTAACGTTTGCATGTAATCTAAAATTTAAATCAAATATTTGATCGAGTACCGTTGACACTCGACAGATACTCCTCAAATGATAAACAGCGCATACAGGCCGCGACAAATGTTGGCACCTCGAAATTTTTACTCATTTTAAATATTTAATGTTTTTTTTTGGAAGAGTGAGCAAAATGGGTTTTATAAAAGTATAGTAGCTCATTCTATTGTAACAAAAAGCATATATGTAGATGTATAAAACTCCAAGTTTCATACTTTATACGAAAATTAAGAGAGTCTCACAAACTATTCTTAACAATTGAAGGGATTTTAGGGGTGTAGTTAGAATTTTCAAAAAATCATTTTTTTTTTTAATTTTATTTTCTTAATGTAGATATGTTTAAGAATACACACAGAAAATTTAATATCGATACGGTGAATATTTTCGAAGTTACACGCAAATTTGAAAATACGCTTCAGAGTGCTTGAAATTACAAGGCCGGAGCGGCAGCGCTTACCTGGAAGGCTGCCCCTTTTATGCACCTGCCTATGTTCCCTTCTAGTGTATTTAGATGCATAAATCAACAGTTTGTTATTGTTTTTTTTATACCCGAAAGGTAAATTTTTATTTTTCTCTCCCCAAATTGGAAAAAAATGGTCAGTATAAGCCAACCAGCAAACTTTTGAATTGGTTCATTAATTTTTTTCTGTAATTTTTTCGTGAAAATGAAGTCTTCTAGAGAAATGAGAAAATCACTTAACATACGTAAGTCAAGAACAAAAAAGCGCAAAAATGTTTTTAATCCAAAGACGGCTGAAACGGATGAAAGTAGTTTCAGTGTCTCGGCCAAAAAATTTAAAGAAGAAGCGGAAATCTCAGTTCCGCGTGATCCGTCTGCGGAGTATCGCATTTAAATTCTATAACAGTCTGAATTTGTGAAATGTAAGATCTGTTGCGGAAATGTTAAGTTTCAAACGGCTTCTGAAGGTGAACTTGGTTTCAAAATTGTTTTACAGTGTGATAAGTGTGCAGATCGTTACATACAATAAATTCTAGTCCTATTGTCGCGCACTCTTATGAAATAAATCGATGATTTTTATTTGTCATGAGCGTTCTCGGATTAGGGTTAAAAGTTGCAGCAAAATTTTGTGGATTAATGGACACGCGAGTTTTTATAACACAGCCCATTTACGATTTAATAATGAGTAATATTCACGCCAGTGTAAAAACAGCCACCGAAAAACTTTTTCAACAGGCTTGTACTGAAGAAAAAAATTTGACATCAAGGCGATGAACATTCGACAGAGTTACCTGTATCTAGCGATGGTACATGGAAAAAGCGAGAGTTTACATTTTTTTACGGTGTGACATCATTGATCGGCTACTATTGTGGTGAAATCATTGATATTATTGTAAAAAGCGCCTACTGCAAACAGTGTGAAACTTGAAGGAAGAAATTCGATGATTATGAGCCATTGCCAGAAGATGTTGCTGAGGCTAGATACTTCCGATTAATACAGATCCCAGCAGAATTGATTAAAAGCTGTGTAGGTGGTTTTAACCAAAACAACAACAAGAGCAGCAATCAACTGATTAGGAAAATCGCTCCCAAAATTGTGCCGGCCGGTGCGAAAACTGTGGAAATCGCTGCCGGCATATTTAATGAAGGAATGGCATCTCTATTGTATTATATGAAGGCAATAGGAATTACACTTGGGCCCAACGCGCATTCATATGCCGAAAAAGAAGATGAGCAGCGCGTGAAAGCGAGCACCCGAGATGGAAGAATGGCCCGCAGACCACATCAGCTCGAGTTATTCTTCTTGCATAGCGTTACAACGTGGGGTGCGTCAAAGCTTCCTTCAAAATGCTCCTCCAAAGCGGTCTATCTTGAGCTGTTGCTTCGTAGTTACGTATTCCCAGATATAGGCTCCCAAATGGAAATTTGGCATCTGTGCAGGCCGCCTCGATTTCAACAGATATTTGGTTTTGCCCTCGTGTACAAAAAGGCCAAAATCGTTCACAATTTTGTTAATTTTTAAGAAAATTTCTTTTAAGCCGTTTCTATTTTTTGAGATAATAGCGATGTCATCTGCATAAGCACATATTTGGGTTGTTTTAGTCATCAAGATACCACCTTTGTTGACTTCCCTTATGACAAAGTGCAGCATCAAATTGAATATGACTGTTGATAAGGCATCACCTTGTTTTACTCCTGTTTCAATAGGGAACGACTCTGTGAGCTCGAGTTATTAGAAGCTGCCGAAGCGGTGATGGGTGTATTATATGGTCATGGAATAGACAACTCCATGTAAGTTACAAAAAAAAAAAAATTGTATCCTATGTAAAGTGCTTTACAAACTTTAAACGCGTTTTTCTCAAATTTTAACAGGAGCTTCCTAAATATATTTTTTAGTAATTAATAAAAGGTTTTTTCTCACCGATAAATATTTTTTTTATAAACAATTTAAGGGGGCAGATACCTGTAAAATTTCGAATTTTTTTTTTTTTCATAAAATGTTAATAAAGGGTCGTTAAATTTCAAGGGCCGATGTTGAATGTGAACCACACCTAAGGGTCAAGTTTTTTCTGCATTTCATTTGACATTTTTGAATTTCACACTAACGCAATTTGAACCATGGAAAGATACACAATCGAGCAACGCGTTAAAGTTATTTAAGCTTATTATGAAAACGGGCGTTCAAATCAAAATGCATATCGAAGAAAATCAGCTTCAGTGATGAGGCACATTTTCACCTCAGTGGATTCGTCAATAAGCAGAATTGCCGCATTTGGGCGAATGATAATCAAAATTCTGAAAAATTCGCTTTTTTCGGCCTTCTAACTGTATATAACCCCTTAATTGGAATTTCTAGTAAAATGTTTGGTACGCAATTTTATAGCTTATCAAATTTCAGTGCAATAAAGTGTGAGCTTGAGGCTGCTAAAAAATACCGCTAAATTTCTATAATTTTGTTCCTTGACGGGTGCCCGCACTTTCTCCATATAAGAAATGTCACATTTTTTTATTGGAAACTTTGATACTGGACTGAAAAGTTTGCAGAATTTTTCTACAATAAATTTTGCATAAAACTTAAAAATTGGATTTATATGGTTTCTCTTAGCATATAAGCTATACTTTATAAGAAAAAAAAAATAGACATTGAAAAGCGAGAAAAGCAAAATAGTCAAAACCATTAAAAATGCTGAGGTGCTATCGTTTTGTCGGGGCGTGTAGCCGCATACCTACTCACATACCAGGGTTCGTTCGAGCATTTGAATTGGCGGCAAATATACGGCGTCATAATAGCGTGATCCACTTACGAGCAATTCAATAGAAAAGTAATAACCGAATGCGATTTTCGGCTGCATTATTTATGGCTCTGGTGTAATGGGCTAATTTTTAATTTAGCTGCAATTCTCTTTTCAGGTTCTAAACAAATACTGGCGCATATATTAATTTGAGGTATTGATTTCAAAATCACCGTAAACACCGTTAGGCTGAGAATTCTGTGCGTGTTTTTGTCAAAAACTTTCGATTCATCACACTCAATAATTTTTAAAATAGGTTGAAAAAAATAATAATAATCGCGTCGAATGGAAATAATCAAATTGATAACATGAGAAGCGCCGATAAAGGTGGCACAAAAACACAAATTACGAATATTTATTATCTGCAAACATGGCTAAGAGCAATTCAGGGAAATGGCAATTACGCAAATATTTTTTATGATTTGTTTACACATACATACATACATAGGTACCTGTAAAGGCGTGTTTGTATGATAGGGCGCCTCGAAAAGCGAAAAGGCGCTTGTGGCCGCAAAAAAAATTAAAAACTGTTAGTTGACTTTTATCTGGATTGATTTGAAAAAAAACAAATGCTAAAGTTAAATTTCTTTTGATCAAGTTTTAAATTTACAATGATTCTTGAAGTCACAATTTATGTCAAAGTTGTCTTCATTCACACCGAATAAAATTGTTTACCACTTCGCTTACAACACCGCCACGTTTTAGTCTCCAATTTTTTTTTTTTTTAATTTGCGGTGTGCATCATTCTGATTGATTTGAAAAATCTAGTGTTTGTTATGATTGAAGTAACAAAGTGCAAGTTTTGCAAGTGGCTCGAAAATCGCATTGATTTTTCATAATTTTTTTTTCCTGGTGCATTTTTTCCATATAAAAAAGTTTAGAGCATTCATTATACGGAAGGAAATGCATAACAAAAGCAGAACACTGGCATAATATTGGGTAGTCGAAAAAGTCTTTTCGTATTTCTAATCAAACTTCAACTCATTTTTTTTATATTTATAATGAACTTTATATATACCATTTTGGTCGACCACCTTTTGCCATTTTGCTTCTAGAGACATTATTCCATCAGTGTAAAACTTTTGTGGTTTCTCGGCGAAAAACTGCGACAAGTAATTTTCACAGGCTTCTCTTGAAGCCAACTTTAATCCATTAATGGAGTTCTGCTTTGACCGAAACAAATGGTAGTCCGATGGTGAAAGGTCAGGGCTATATGATGGATGCATCAAAACTTCCCAACCACGCTCTCCCAGTTTTTGTCGAGTCATCAAAGATGTGTGTGGCCTAGCGTTGTCCTGATGGAAGACGACGCCCTTTCTGCTGATCAATTCTGGCCGTTTTTTCGATTGCTTGCTTCAATCTCATCAGTTGTTGACAGTAAAGTGTAGAATCAATTGTTCGAGCAGGCTGGAGCAGCTCATAGTGGATGATTCCTTTCCAATCCCACCAAACACACAGCATAACCTTTCGAGGCGTCAATCCTGGCTTTGCGACCATTTGTTGAGCTTCACCACCCTTGCACCATGATCTTTTTCGCACAGTATTGTCGTATTTGATCCACTTTTCGTCTCTTGTTACCATTCGCTTCAGAAATGGTTCGATTTCATTTCGTTTCAGCAAATAATCGCAGATGTTAATTCGGTCCATTAAATTTTTCATAGACAATTCATTTGGTACCCAAACATCGAGCTTCTTTTTGTAACCAGCCTCTTTTAAATGGTTCACAACCATTTGATGATGAATGTTTAGTGCCTTGGCGATGTCATGCCAGCTTATGTGACGGTCCTGGTCAGTCTTTTCCATAATTTCATCGACTTTTTCAACGATAGGTCGACCGGAGCGAGGTGCATCTTTCACATCGAAATTTCCAGAACGGAAGCGAGCGAACCATTGTTGTGCTACACGAACTGATACAGCATCGTCTCCGTAAACTTCACAAATTTCATTGGTGGCTTGCGTGGCATTCTTCCCTTTTTTATACAAAAATTTCAAAATATAGCGAATTTCTTTATTATTTTTACTCATTTTTGAACAGCTATAACTTTTTTCAACTTCTACCGAATAAAATTTTTTTTATTAAATAAAGCTTAAAATGTCACCTTTCTAACACCATATGATATGACACAATGTGATTGGTAGCACTGGAGATAGATGACTCCAACGACATCTATTGACAAAATACGAAAAGACTTTTTCGACTACCCAATATTCGGCCGTACCATTCGGAAGAAGTGGATTCGAAACTCCGTGAAACACCAAAATGAAGAAAAAGTTTTTTCTAATAGCGGTCGCCCCTTGGCAGGCATTTGCAAACCTCCGAGTATATTTCTGCTATGGAAAAGCTTCTCACACAAAATATTTGCCGTTCCGAGTTGGCTTGAAACTGTAGATCCCTCCATTTTGTGGAACAACATCAAGACACACACAACAAAAAGGAGAAGGAGCTCGGCCTAACACCCAAAAATGGTTAAATAGGTTAGCTTAGGTTAGCCTGGTTGGCATTAAGCCACGCATAGACCTTTTGGTCCCTAGCGATACCAGATGGAGACCGACCTGTATGAATACCTAAAGTAGACATCATGTAGGATGTCAGCGATTTTGGCGAATTTAAGTAGGGCTGGGAGATCCGCTTTTGAGACGTCCTCCAGACCCTCAAACAATGGCGTTCCCAAGCATTTTAAATGCGTTTTTAGTAATGCCGGGCAAACGTACAGAAGGTGTTCTAAAGTTTCCTCAACATCCTTCTGCATTTCCTGCATTTGTCCGTGTTAGCAATCAGTACCTAGTAAGCATGTGCAGCCATACCTATGATAGTTCTGCAGTCCTTTAGCGAGAGCATAAGTGCGACTTGAGTGAGTTTTTTGTCGTTAGTTCTTTTGCTTTTTGCATGTGGTCAGATTAGTCCACCTGGTTTTCACTCGCCTTTTCATGTAGTCGTCCATTTCATTGTATATTGTAGTTAGCGGTTTTGGTATGTCGTTCTCTTGTTCAAATGGTAGTCTAACAACACTTTTTGCTATCTCATCTACTATTCCGTTTCCCCTAAAGCCTTTGTGACCAGGTACCCAGTAGATATGCAGCCTACTGTTTGCGGTTAGCCTTTCTATGGCCTCTTTGGCCTCCGTCGAACATTTTTGGACTTAATACAATATGAGCTTATTGCTTTTATTGCTGCTTGACTATCCACGTATATATCAAAAGTTGAGTCCTTTCTTGCTCTTGTGTAGGCTAGCTCTGCGGCTTTCCCCACAGCAAAAACTCCCGGCTGGAAAATACTGTTCTGGTCTGGCAGCTTAATAGGCTGCCTTATCCCTAGTTTTGAGCAGTAAATGCCCGCTCCCACTCCGTCTAAAGATTTAGAGCCGTCCGTATAGATGTGAAAAGTTCTATGGCCAGGCTTTATGCCTTTGTGCCATCCCTTCTCAGTGGCATTAAGTATGCCAGTTTTCTTGTCGCAGTCCACCATACTAAGGCCCCATGCTGCAATATCGGTCTAACTACTGCCGTGTAGCAACAATGCATCAGAGAAGGTGGTAGATCCCAAGTAACGCCCAGCATTCTTTTACATGCGTACAACAAGGAGATTTCGTGAGTTGTCAACGGTCTCGTAAATGAAATCAGAACTGAAATCTTTTTGGACCAGTTTTTTGTTTTAGAGTGGAAGTAAATAAGTTTTTTATTTTTTATGTTGCTTTTTGCCTAATAAAAAATAGTTATTTAAAAACTTATTCAACTCTTTTGCTTTCAAAGTCTAAATGTGCTATTTATATGACCATGGCTGTATACATATATAAAGATGCTTCGGCATTTTACGATAGGCACCGTTGGTTGTTGAGTTCTCTCTGGGTTAGTGTCATTCAAAATTAAATAGTAAAATTTTTTTCTTTATCACTGAACTGAAATCGGCTATTTTAGAAATATTTTTATCTATAATACAAAACTTTTGAGGAAATAAATTTCCACTGTTTGTGGGTTGTAAGTGTGCCTGTAAGTTTTTCGGCTCTTCAGAAATTTCAAAACAAAAAAATTTCTTACTTAATTAATAATTAATAATTGGCGCGTACACTTCTGTTAGGTGTTTGGCCGAGCTCCTCCTCCTATTTGTGGTGTGCGTCTTAATGTTGTTCCACAAATGGAGGGACCTACAGTTTCAAGCCATCTCCGAACGGCAGATATTTTTATGAGGAGCTTTTTCATGGCAGAAATACACTCGGAGGTTTGCCATTGCCTGCCGAGGGGCGACCGCTATTAGAAAAATGTTTTTATTAATTTTGCTTTCACCGAGAATCGAACCAACGACCTCTCTGTGAATTCCGAATGGTAATCACGCACCAACCCATTCGGCCACGGCGGCCGATGTCTAGTATTTATGCGCTTATGTTAACACGCAACGAATTATGTGAAATTTCGCACGTCGTCATTTAGGTGCATACTTTAGTCATTGCCGCTTTTGCCCAACGAATTTCCACCATTTTTCACTTTGCTATTTGAATTTCTGCGCAGACAATGCGACGCCTAATGAATCGCACACGTCCACGCCATAAAGTGTAAGAAACCAAATGAGTACTTAGGCTGGAACTAAGGTGCATAAGCAGGTAGAAAGCACACCGACTAGCTACGCATTTGATTCCGCCGCCTAGCCCAGTCTGCCAGGTGGAGCAGCCATATTTTCAAGTTGACGGTCTCGTGCCGTCCCGTCACCGATGACTAATTAACTTTGTTCAACGCTTTTCTCTTGGCTCTTCCGCAAGTTCAATATTTGCTCAACGCTCCATTTGCGCTTTTTTCTACAGACTGTGTGCATAGATAGGTAAGTATGTATGTATGTATGCATTTCTTCTGCGGCAATTTGTTGGCTGACGTAAGTATAATTCGCCGTAAAGATGTGCGAATGTTTGTTTCGCTGCAATCACTAATTCTTAGTTACATTTGAATGTGAAGGAATTCATTGCAGAGGGACTTTTTTCGCGCTTTTAATTGTAGAGAGAACTTGGCTGATATATGCAGAAACCTATGGAGGGGCAAATGTGAACGAGACGTTATCAATAAAACGGTCCGCGGATGACATATGGCAAAAATAAAATTTTTGTTTTTTGGTAGGACTGTTATAAGCTTACATGGCAAATTTCAGCGTGATATGTCACATAATTTGTTTTCTGTGCTACTGTAAACAAATCAAGCTCGAGTGTGTTCTTTGAATTCTCTTTTATGACTTCAATTGTCTCAAAATGTTTTCCACGGAGCGGCAACTTGAGCTTGGGAAACAGGAAAAAGTCACATGGAGCCATATCAGGTGAATACGGTGCTTGTGGAACGATATGAACATTATTTTTGTTCAAATAATCGCGAACAAGACGTGATATGTGAGCTGGTGCATTATCGGGATGCAAGAACCATGACTTGTTGTCCCAAAATTTCTTCCTTTTAAGGCGAATGTTCTCGCGCAAACGCTTTAAAACGTCTAAATAATATTCAGCGTTAACCGATTTTGCGATTTGTGCGATTTTCAAGCACAATTTCCTTTACTTTTCCGATGTTTTCGTCGTTTACTGATGTTGCTGGACGACGTTCACGAGGCAAGTTTTCAACCGATGTACGGTCCTCTTTGAACGATTTGTACCACTGGAAAACACGTGCACGCGATAGAGCAGAGTCCCCATAGGTTGTCGGCAACATTTTAAGGCGTCTGAAGCCGAAATTTTGTTGGAATAACAAAATTTCAAACAAATTCTTTGTTCAACTTGAATTTCCATCATTAAATTCGAAGAACACACTCGAGCTTGACTTGTTTACAGTAGCACAGAAAACAAACTATGTGACATATCACGCTGAAATTTGCCATGTAAGCTTATAACAGTCCTACCAAAAAACAAAAATTTTATTTTTGCCATATGTCATCCGCGGACCGTTTTATTGATAACGTCTCGTTCATATTTGAGCAGAAGGTATACAGAGACCATTTTGCCTATTCAGAAAGGTTTCTGCTAGTGCTTAGTATTTTTTTAGAATCTTGTGGAGGTTTATAAATTTTACATCGAAAGAAATTTGTATAGTCAAATGGCTCCATAAAGTTGAAAAAGCACTTTGTAATACGAGTAAAATCTAGAATATGCATTTAGGAAATGATTGGCAGATATTTAACGTGATAACTCCGCAGGTTTTCTAGAAAAGGTTGGACTGTGCGAAGAACTGTGAAAAAAGCTGGACTTTATAGCCGCGTTGCATGCGGAAAGCCATTGGCATCCCTAGTAAATCGACAGAAACGACTCGCCTTTGCCAAAGAATCTTTAAATAGGCCCAAGGAGTTCTGGAATAAGCTGCTTTTACGGGCAAAAGTAAGTTCCGCATTTTTGGCAGGTGGAAGAAAACCAGGAACCACCTTTGATGTGCATTATTTGGAAGCGACTGTGAAAAATGGTGGAGGCGGAATAATGGTTTGGGGTTGCATTAGTGCCAAAGGAGTGAGACACTTAAAATTTATACCGGTAACTATGGATCACAGAGTGTATTTGGGCATTCGGAAAGATAATTTGAAGCCAAGTGCGGATAAATTAGGATTGGTGTCCGATGATTTTGTTCAACAAAACAATGATTCTCAGCATACTGGTTTGTTACGAAAGTACGTTTGTTATACAACGTCCCTAAACAGCTTAAAACTCTTTTACAGTGATCTGATTTAAATCCTATAGAGTGCGTATGGGATTTATTGCAGAGTAGGATTCGCACGCGTAGGCAATTGAGTAGTAAAGTTCTCTCCCGACGATGACAACATCCGATGAAGCGACGCTTGGGGGTATTTGAGAGAAGGATTCTGCGCAAGATTTTTGGACATTTGCACGTTGGCGACAGCGTGTTACGCAAACGATGGAACGACGAGCTATATGAGCTTTACGACGACATGGACACAGCGCAGCGAATAAAGATCCAGCGGCTACGTTGGCTGGGTCATGTCGTCCGAATGAATACAAACGCTCCGCCTCTGAAAGTATTCGATGCGGTACCAGCTGGAGGTAGCAGAGGAAAAGGAAGGCCTCCTTTGCGTTGGAAAGATCAGGTGGAGAAGGACTGGGCTTCACTTGGTGTGTCCAATTGGCGCCGGTTAGCACGAGAAAGAAACGACTGGCACGCTTTGTTAACCTCGGCCAAAATCGCGTAAGCGGTTATCGAGCCAATTAAGAAGAAGAAGAAGGTTCGCACCCGTGCCATTACATTCAAATAATTGCTCAAGAATATAATAGTAAATGAGTGTTCCAAAATCACACCTGAAACAACGTTGAAGTTATTGGGTCCTATGCCAAAACGTTAAGAAAAGGTTATCATCCAACGTCTTACTATTTGCAGTTCTAAGTGCTTTGTATTTTACATGCCTTGTACCTGTCTTTAGTGACACTCAGGCTGCGCTAAAGGCCCTGAAGAACGCAAATCAAACCTCAAAGATTGTTCAATAATATAAAAAGAAGCTTAATGCTGCTGCAAGACCGAATAAACTCATACTTATATGGGTTCCAGGTCACTGCGGGGTTCAAGGAAATGAAATTGTCGATGAATTCGCCAACTGTGGATCAGCAGTTACCCCACAGGGACCAGAGCCAATAATCGGAATCAGTTCTGCAGGTATCAAGAAGTGGATCAGCGATTATGTATGCAATTTACATAAAAAGCGATGGTCCCGTCTAGAACGCTGCAGAACTGCAAAGTATTTTAAGACAAGCCCGAACAGAAAACTGTCGAACTTCCTTCTAAAACTTGGTAGACGTTCGGTTGATGGTCGCTGCTATGATATTACAGGACACAATCCATGGGGGCAACATATGGCCACCATTGGAATCATTGATCACCCGGTTTGTCTGTCTTGCTTGGAGAAGGCGGATGGCACTGAACTTTTTCTCTGTGCGTGTCCTGCATCTGCTGGAGTAAGGCTACGAATTTTGGGTTCTGATGTCGTGAGAATGAGTAAAATTCGTTTTTTCAAACTGGAGGATATTTTCAGATTTGTCAAAGGATCTGGAAAATTGAAACAGGTCTAGCTGTCTCTCTAAGTCTCTATTCTATCCTATCTTTTTTCTTCAGTTACTTCTCTCCTTTCCTCCTTCACTATCTACCCTTTCACTTTCCACAGCTTTAAATAAAGGGTTTTTCAATAAGATATTCAAAGAAAAATGTTATTTTTTATTATAAATGATCGAATGTTTCTTTCATTATGAATAGTTGAAAATAACATCAGACAAATGACCATCACGACCATGCTTACAGGACAATATTCTTTTCATGAAATTGTCCACAACCGAATTGCAAAGTGGCTGCCCTATGTCCTGTATAGCCTCACGAAATCGATCTTTGAGGGTTTGAATCGACCCTGGGCTGTTGGCGTAGACCTTCTCTTTCACGTGGCCCAAAAGAAAAAAATCGCAATGTGTTAAATCACAAGATCTCGGTGGCCAATTGTGATCTTGGCTTCGAGAGATAACATGGTCCGGAAACTTTTCCCGTAAAAGATCAATAGTTTCGATGCTTGTGTGGCACGTAGCGCCGTCTTGTTGAAAATAAACGTTGTCCAGATCAATAAAATAAAAAAATAAATAATTGGCGCGTATACTTCTGTTAGGTGTTTGGCCGAGCTCCTCCTTCTATTTGTGGTGTGCGTCTTGATGTTGTTCCACAAATAGAGGGACCTACAGTTTCAAGCCGACTCCGAACGGCAGATATTTTTATGAGGAGCTTTTTCATGGCAGAAATACACTCGGAGGTTTGCCATTGCCTGCCGAGGTTCGACCGCTATTAGAAAAATGTTTTTATTAATTTTGATTTCACCGAGATTCGAACCAACGACCTCACTGTGAATCCCGAATGGTAATCACGCACCAACCCATTCGGCTACGGCGGCCGCCAGATCAATACCATCCATTAAAACATCATTAATCATTTGTCGATAGCACCGAATAACACCTGTTATTGGAAAACCCTTTACGAGTATTAATTGCATTATATCTTCTCAGATTCCATATTTCCTTTAGTTTTCAGTGTAATTTAAAACTAAAACATTGGTTTCTTGCATCTCTTATTTTGTCTGATTTCCTTGATTCTTCGTTTATATTCGTCAATGTTTATGCTCCGATATTTTCTTCTCTCATTCTCAAGTTCAAAAAATCATTCATGCAT
The DNA here is from genome assembly GCF_028408465.1 of Anastrepha ludens. Lineage (NCBI taxonomy): Eukaryota > Metazoa > Arthropoda > Insecta > Diptera > Tephritidae > Anastrepha > Anastrepha ludens. The sequence goes on from NC_071502.1 coordinate 32,451,787, forward strand.
TTTTTTGGCTATATTAATTCTTAGAATACGAATTGAAAATATCCATATTTTTATCACACAAAAAAAAATTTTTTTTTTTAATTTTGTAAATATTCTGAAAACGTTTCAATTTTGGCAACAAATTAAGCATGAATTGAAGTTAGTTTAACTATTTCTACACTCTTCTATTTCTATATTCTCCTAGTATTAGACATTTTTTGAACTATGCTTTTTTCTTTAATCGCAACCCGCAATTAGGCGACATCTCAGATCGGATGTCAGATTCAGCAATCGGTTTAACATAGGAATTGGACGGTCTGGCGCTTGGGTTTTTTTTTTGTAACTACAGCCAACCTCTAATTGCATTTAGCGCTGCAAACCATGAAGTAATAAACAGCAAATAGCAAGTAATCCACAGGTAGAATTCCAATACTCATTTATACCAAATTTTATAATTAAATGGACATATGTACATACATACATGTATATGTATGTGTTGCATATAAAAATAATCAATTTTCAATACAAATAAGATTTGCGTTGCTAACAAAACATTTATTCTCCATCTCCACAAGCGCTTTTTGAAAATTTGTGCTATTAACTCACTGTTAGCTGCGTGTTCGCACACTTCCTCAGCTCATTTAATTGAATTATCCTACCAAATCACTCCACTCAATTGTCACATAGATCTGAAGTACTTGAAGGCACGAATACTCACCTTGACTTGCATATGAAACCTCAGCCTGCAGCAGCACCGACGCCAAGAAGCCGAATGCAATTACGTGCAGTTGCAGCTGCTTTTGGCACTTTGTTTGTTTCCCTTTGCGTAACCGCACGCCTTCCGAGTGACGAGACCACATTGTAACCACTTACAAATGCTGCCGAGTCTCCTGTGGTGTACAATCGATTTGGCGTCCCGCTGACACTGCCTCAAAATTGGAAGATTAATCCTCTTTCAATTTAATCCTTTTATAGAATTTTCTATATTTTCTTTAAATTATGAATTTTCTAAGGAATATTTGCAACACAACGCCACGGTGGTATTTTTTTCTCCATTTTTCGCACTTTTCTATACTCTAATTTGACAAATACGCTTTGAATGTGTATTCGCAGACGCTGGAACAGGAGTAGGGGGCGAGGGGCGGGGACGTGCACTATATACCATATATGGGAAGGTACACGCAAAGTAAATTAATTTTAACAAAAGCAAAATCTGATACACTCAACCGCTTTATTTATCGATTGGCTGAAGGAGGCAGCTTTACCGGCTTTTTGCGCACGCACACAATTACGATTCTACTATTATTAAACAATTCAGATACGTTAGTTGATTTTTTGTTGTATTTTTCTTTTCGAATAAACAAAACGCAACTTATGGCGAAACAAAAACAAAATCGCGACTGATAAGCAATAGCTCAGCGCTTACGAGGCGTTTCAGTGTTTGTCTCACTCACACTAATGCCGGCCGCCGGCATCACTTCCGCCTGCTGTGCTTCTCTATCAATTCGGACACACTAAACAATTTCGCAGACGACAAAAACTTTGATTGTAAAAAAAAAAATTTGCAATTCTTTTGCTTGCTTGGATGCCCGCGTACGTTTCAGCAATCACTTAAAGCACCGAGCTTTCAACTCCGTTTGAATTTTTAACAAATTAGATGTGTAAAATTGCACACAATTGGCACTTTTCATTCAATAAAATTAATTTCATTTATACCAGCAACGCACATCAAATGACAACCGACCGCAACCACGCGCTTGAATAACTGTTCCTTAACTTCGAAACTGTCCGACTGAATATTTCAGGCGCTGTTGTGACTGTTGTTGCCGGACTGCCAGAAACCCGTCGTGTAAACTTTTTCGTTGTGACAAGTGGCGTACGGCGGCACCTGGTGGCAAGTAGCTTGTAAGAGCAATTGCAAAACCAGATGTGTTACATTGGGAATAGAGTGGAACAGCAAAAATTTTAATTACTAACAAATGTATCAAATAGTTTTTATCATACAATTTTACTGAAATTATTTATGACATAATCTCATAATTGCCATTTGAGGTGGTAATATTTTATCAAAAATATGTTTGAAATATTTGTTTTTGCTTTTTTTTCGTGGTAATTAGTAAATTACAACTGTATTTGTGAACTTAATGTTAATGGTAACGTTTGTACAGGTTAGACTGAGGCCGTTATGCACTGCAACCAGATTGACCTATTTTTTTTTTCCTTGTTCCATCCTCTCGGCAGCTCGGGGCCTCGACAAGACTCTCTTCCATCGTACACGGTTCTATGCCGCTGTTTTTGCACCGTCCCTTGAGATGTCAGCATCTGCTAGTTCGCCCAGCATCGAGCTTCTCTAAGTGTTTTTTCATCGACCTCTGCTCTCTTGCGGGTTCCAGTCCAGAACCATTCTAGTGATGCTATCTGTTGGTTTTCTCAATGTGTGACCAATCCATCGCTACCTTCTGCGTTTTATTTGCCTAAGGATGGGTTCCTCTGGTGCCTAAGTACTTAATTTTAATTATTTAGTATTGCGATGAGGAGCATTTGTAAGTCTTCATCCCATAGTAGGTATAAACCCAGAATTCTGTATCACCTATAACCTACTGCTTGATAGTTGGTGATCTCTCGACTCCTCTTCATCACAGCAGAACCTGCAACAACTAGTGCTCGTGCTCCTGTAAGTGTTCCACAGAGTAATCTGAGGCCCTTTTTGTCTAGGGTTAGAGCAGATTTTTCTTTGGGTCATTTGTTTGATTTCCTGTTTTAAATTGTTTTTCTTATAGCCGAAAAATGAGCCCCTTCCGCCGCTTTTTTTTTGCATAAAAGTCTGCCTTCTCGTTTCCTTCGTGCCACTCAAGTTCTAGTACCCAAATCAGGGAAACCTAGTTTAGAGCCGCCAGTTTGTTGAGTGCATTGTTTTCCTCTATAAGAACTTTTAGATTAAACGTAAAGATATTTAAGGCTTTGGGAAGCGATTGACTGTCCGAAAGTATTTTAGTGTTTACTTTTTCGAAACCTCTTTTGGATACGCTTACAACTGTTTCTATTATGGCGAAGAGTTCCGCATGGAAAATTGCGGTATTTGTACTCAGTGTTAAAGATTTGTGTGCACTAGGTCCCATTATTCCTACTCCTACCCCCTGGAGCGTTTTGGAACCATCTGTATACCATTTTTGCGGGTCATCATTTAGCTAGTGTTCTAGTGGGCTAATGTTCCACTCATCCCTAGACGTAAGGATAATCTTGTATCTCTTAATAAAATCGAGTACAGGTTTCGTGTGGTCATTCGCGTGGGTTATGCGTACTGCATGTTGAACCCTGTTCAAGATATTGAGATGTCCAGTAAGATCTCCTGGTTTAAATTTGTATTTCATATGAAAGGAGAGTGCTTGCATAGTGGCTTCCTCTTGTATTGCTAAATGAAGCGGTGGTAAATTTAAAAGCGCTTCCATACCAGCAGTTGGGGTAGTTCGCATGGCCCCTGTTATGCTTAGGCACGTCAGCCTTTGTAGTTTATACAGTTTTGATATAGCAGTAGTTTGATTTGTTTTATCCCACCATGCTAAAGCCCCATATAGTACAGTAGGTCTTACCATTTGAGTTTAGATCCAGAAGGTCACCTTACGGTTCAGACACCAGGATTTACCTTTTTTATTACTAAGTTGAGGTGGACATCCCAAGTAAGTTTTTTATCCAAGATAATTCCTAGATATTTAACCTCTTCCCTTGGAGGTACGTCTATTCCATTTATTCTCAGGGTGGGTATATTTTGAACCTGGTAAATGGGATAATAGTGGTTTTGAAAGGGTTGATAGATAATGCCTCTTTTCTATACCACTCCCAAGTTATATTAAAGGCATCCTGCATTAAGTACTTAATGGTCCTGGTTGCCTTTAATTATTACAGAAATGTCACCTGGATACCCTATTGCATTTTTATTTTTGTAAACTTAACTATTGCTCCTATTGGCGCATAGGGCGGTAGGTTAGGTTAAGTTGAAGCGGTTGTCCACTATGGGACACTCTCAGGTTCATAGCCCATTGTGATGCCGTATGGGGAACTTGTTCTTATCTCTCCTAAAACCAATGCGTACTTTTGAAAATTTTTAGAAGATCCTTGATTTCGACAGAACTAAGATCTTCCAAACCACCAAAATGGTGAGTCTGCGTCTGAAGACTCCGGTTGTAAGACTAGATCTTTAAATGTTCACGCCCCTCTCAAGAGCATTCCACCATATTGCAATACGGTAGTAGAGCATTGGTCTAACTATTGCTGTGTAGATCCAGTGTATCATTCTGGGTTTTATATCCTATTTTTTCTTCCAATTAGCCTTCCGCAGGGGTACAACGCTGTCATAGCTTTGCGTACACTATTTGCGACTGTTAGCCCCCAATTTAGCTTCCTGTCCACTACAAGTTCTAGATATTTAACCCTTTCCGTTACTCTAAAAGGGTTTCCCCCAAGAATATTTGCTTAAGAGCAGGTGTTTTATGTTTCCTGCTGAACAGTATCAAATCCGTTTTTTCCGGATTTACTTCTAGTCCTCGACTTTTGCACCAAAGTGATAGTCTGTTGAGAGATCTTTGTTGAAGAACACACAGTTTTGGAAGGAGCTTACCCGAGACTGTTCGTGCGTATAAAATTGTTAAAGAAAAAGTGTAATTGGCACTTTTTCCTCCCTCAAAGGAGGAGTGGACGATGTGGCAAACATTTGGAGACAAGGCATGGCAAACATGTTCACTGATGGCTCGAAGTTGGATCGAAATATTCTCGGGGGAGTATTCTGAGAGGAGCTCCCCATAGAGCTCAAATTGAGGCTTCCGGATCACTGTAGTGTTTTCTAAGCGGTGGTAGCCGCTATTAAGGAAGCAGTGGATTGGTTGCTTATTTCTGTAATTACTGTAAAGGACGTAAGTATCTGTAAGTATCTACTCCGACAGCCGGCAATTCGGGCCTTGAGCTCGTTATTTGTGCGTTCGAAATTAGCTGGGAAATGCATGACTTCTCTCTTGACTGCATCCGAATAGTTCAATATTAGGCTCATCTAGTTTCCCGGTCACAAAGGCAGACAGAAAGAAACTGCTAGGCTAATGAGCTGGCTAGATTGGTGACCCTGACGGCGGTTTCATCGGAAGCTGTCTGGAGGATGAAGTGGCATCATCTCAGCATTCTCGTCTCAGCTATCCTGTTTTCGTTGGGCAAAGATTTAGACATCCGGGCTCTTACTTTTTTGCTACACCTGCGGATATTGCAAATTTCAAATATCGTACATCTGGTGAATTTCATCAGTAGCTTGAAGCGGTTAATGCGAACGTAATTAGCCGCTGTTGGCCGTCATCCTCTATTCCGAAGCCCCTTCTTGCTTTTGCCATCTGTTTGGTTCTTTTTCACTCTGTTTTCCCCCTTCCTGTATGGTATTTTCCCCTATGACATCACAATGGATGCATTTTAATTCTTTGTGAAGGTGGGCCCCTCGCGTGGGCAGCCATTTGTCCTTTCCTATCCTAAGGGGCTCCGATATTTCTCAAGTTTTTCTTTTATTTTATTTATTTTATCATTTATCAGTTTTTTTTTTGTATTTATGTAAATAAATTATTTTTTATAAAAAATTTACCTCTGTATATTTACATACATACATTCATACATACATATATAAATTTTTTTTAGAAATCACGGTTGAATAAAATTGTGAATCAGCCCGATTAATAAAAAAGATCAATGCGATAGGCGCTTCCAGATTTTGTCGCAAGCACAGATTTTGATTTCGCAAAAGTAAACTTTACTTTATTTCAAAATCAATACCCATTGACGTGTAAATGAACGAAGCAGATCCTGTTAAGAACTGAGCAAATGATTGAGTTCCCTTGAGTTTCCTTATTTCAGTCCTTTCCGCCTTTCTTATTGCGCTCTTCTCTTTTGACTTCGCTGCAATTGCGCTCGAAGATACGTCCCCGCTCAAGCAAATCGCGAAATGTTCTAATATCTTGACGCGATATTTCTCTGCGATATTTGAGATTTAGCAAAGCATAAACCATGTCCAATTCCGTGTGCTCGTCATGGCGTCCCTCTGGCAATTGAGAGAACAGCGCACGCTTCCGACACACGAAAGTTCTAATGCTGGTGTCATCATCCTGTTTTTGTTCAAAGATCTCCATGTAAAGTTCGTAAGCGGTCTTGGCAGGCGCAAAGTGTTCGCGGATCAATGCGATGGCCTCATCCCAAGTTTGCACTGCTTTACGCACTCCTTGCCACCATAAGGCTGCCTCACTATAGAACAGAATAGCAATACTTTTTAGTGCGTCCTCGTCACTGATCGATTCCATTTCTTTGTAAGTAAGTACCGATGAAATGAACTCGTCGAGGTAGTCCGTGTCGTGTTGATCACCCAGACGACTATTGCAATAGACGAAGGTACCTTTCATCTGCACCGTAGCCGGAGCGGCACAATTGGCGGCTGTAACGGCAGCTAAACGTACTGCGTCGAGCATTGACTGCAGTTGCTCGGTGGTTAATTGCACAACGGATTGGGACATATTGCTGAAGCGTCTGAAAGATCACAGCCGATCGGCGATGCAGAGTGCATGGGCTGATATAACTCCTGGTGCAGCGCGCAAAGCCAATCAGCATTGGCTTAAAAGTTCGCTACAGCTGCTACAGCTTGTATGTAGTTATGTTTTTTGGTAGACGCTACGAGTGAATAGGTTTTCAAGCATAAACATCTTTTATACGCAAAAAATTGTGCGAATCTCAAGAGTAGGAGTACAAGAGTACTGAGAGCGTGCGAATGAAGAGCACAGTCAAAATGAGCGACGCTCTCAACTGCAACAAATTTCGCTCTTTCTCTATGTTAATGCATTTTTATACACACGCACACAGGCACACATGCACACATGCACACTTACTATGTGTCCGTTGCAAAAATATTCAGTAGACCTGTATTCAATACCACCATGTCGCTAGCAGCTGGTTATTGCATTTTTTATTCAGGTGCATGCGGCCGCTAAATTCTTAAATACAGCCATACATACATACATACTTATGTACATACATATGTATGTAAATATATTTATTTACTCGTATGCATACCAGTGACCGCATTGTATGAGCAAATTCTGCAACGATTTAATTTCTCTATTTTGTGAAATACGTTAAACGCCACATAAAAATTTCGAGTTTCACAATCCGCTGAAATGCAAATTGATGGGAATTCGACTTGGAGAGTTGCAACGCGCAAACTAATGTATTTACATCTGTGCTGTGATCTAAAGTGAGCTAAAATTGCCTATAATTTTTAAAATATTTCCTTATTCTTCTGAATCTATTTCATCCCTTCAAAGTATCCCTTCGTGTACAGTGACTCACAGCTTATTTGATGCAGGTAATACTTGTTTAGAAAAAAGAAAGTGATTCGATGTTTATTAAATTTAATAAAATAAAATGTATACGACTCGTAATGAGATATGTATGTACTGTTTACCATTGCAGAAAGCAATATAACAAAAACAAAGTTTGCTGAAAAAATATAACAACAAATAGTTTTCTCATCAAAATATGCTCACAGCTTAAATGATGCAGCGTATTTTATATTTTCTCTGAGAACGTAATATAATAACGGTAAAATGTTTTTTTTTCTGTTTGCTTAGCGTCTTTTGACATTCACAAATAATTTTTGCAAAGAAAAGTTGAAAAAATTAAAATTTTTTTAAATGGGAAAACGTGACGTCCGTTGAAAAAAGGGAAGACGTTATTCGTCATTATAAAAAGGGCAAAAGCCAACGAAAAATTGCAGAAATTGTTGCTATTAGTTCCTCAACTGTCCAGCACATTTTCGAAAGTTTTCGCTACGAAAACAGGATAGAAGATAAGGGCAGATCTGCGCCAAATAAAATATTTAACGATGCAGATAAGAGGTGGATTGTTCGCAAAGTTAAAGAACAACCCGATTTAAGCGCTCCAACGCTTATCGAACGTAGTCAAAAAATACTTAGGTAAGATCTCTAATCCTGAAACTGCTCGTAGAGTTTTTTCATGGAAGGACTGCCCGAAATAAGCCGTTGATTAATGCTCGTAATAGAAGACAAAGAATAGAGTTTTGCAGACAAAATTTGAACAAACAAGACATTTCGTTCTGGAAGTCGGTTGTTTTTGTGGATGAAAGCAAATTTAACCTTTTCAGGTCTGATGGAGAGTCCTGCGTTTGGAGTAAACCAAACACCGCGCTTCAACCATTTAATAATTTGCGTTCTACGGCGGCGGCAGTGTGATGGTATGGGGTTGCATGTCCTATTCAGGCATCGGAAATTTAACATTTATCGAAGAAATCATGAATAAAGAGTTGTATCTGGATCTGCTAAAAGATAATTTAGTACAAATTGTGGGTAAAATGGGCAATAGGGATTCGTTTAGGTTCCACCAAGATAACGATTGCTTGCCTCCGTCTGGTATTGTAAAAACTTGGCTTGTCTGGAACTACCCACATGTAGTACAGACACCTGCACAGAGTCCAGATCTCAACGTTATTGAGAATTTTGTGGTCAGTGCGGGCACTACAGGAAGAATGGGATAAAATTAGTTCCGATTATACAGCAAAACTTTTAGAATCTATGAATTCCCGATTAAAAGCTATTCTGAATCAAAGAGGATTTTTTTTGGCACTTACAGCGACCGTCGTCTACTGCGTCGTGTGGTGTGGCCACTAAAACGATCCCTCCTCTCCTTCTGGGGAGACACCCTTCCCGGAACTGCTTTCTACATTACTTCGGGAGGGCCCAGAACGGCATCCATAAAGGACCAATTCTATTGACCCACGTCTGGGTCCACCATATTTGTAGCGAGCTTTCATGCTATAGGCTCGACTTCTTGTGTCTCTATCTGTGCAGCTTCGCTTTGTTGCATTGTGTCGAGGTCAATCTTTTTTTTCGTAGTACGTTTTCGATGTATTTCCAAGAGCGTTCGAGCATTTTGCTGATTATGTTGCTCGGTGCGATGTCGCCCATCTGCTCCCTCAGAGCATTTCCCTCCGCCAGCCATCTGTCACAACTAAAAAACGTGTGTTTAGCGTTATCGCTCGGTGCTTCGCAGTATATGCACTCGGAATCGGTTACCTTGCCCATACGGTATAGGTAACTCCGGAAGTATACGTGGCCCGAGAGGAACTGGGTTAAGAAGTAGTTCACTTCTCCGGAGCTCCTTTGGACCCAATTGTCAATCGATGGAATAAGCTTCGCCGTCCATCTGCCACTCGGTTCAGTGTCCCATCGGCTTTGCCACCGCAGCATGGTTTGGCGTCTCCGTTCAGGGAAGCTAGAGATTACGTGTTTCTTCTTGGAGTCCCACGCATCCATCCGTTCCCGGACCATAAGGTCGATGGATATCTGACCGCTGATCACGAATATTGCAGCGCCTGAGACAGTGCGGTAGACTGAGGCAACTCTGAGTGCTGCACAGCCTCCAATGCTTTGCGCTTGGCTTTGCAATTTAGCACAATTCCCCATACTTCGCTGCCGTACAGGAGAATTGAGCTTGTGTTAATCTACTTAGCATACCCGTGACCTTTGCTGCTTTGGTAGCCGCATGCCGTATCTGGGCCCAGAAAGTAAGCCTGCAGTCAAGCTGAATACCTAAGTATTTTACTACTTTTTGGGTCACTAAGGACGTGTCGCCTATTCGCATGCTGACCTCGAGTGGCATGTGACCTCGTGTCATAAGGATGACTTCGGTTTTATGTTTGGCGAGTTCCAGGCCGTGGTCCTCAAGCCATATTTGCGTCCTTATCATGACTTGGTTCAGCTTCCTTCTAGCGCCCTCAGTGGCCCTAGCTGGTATGACCGTCGCTATATCGTCCGCGTATGCCACTAGGTATGCATCTTCTGGCATTTCTATGCTCAATATCTCATCGTAGCTCAGATTCCAGAAATCGCGGCAGAGTATAAATCCTTGAGCTGCGCCAGACGTTATTGCTTTTGTTTTCTGACCATCTGTTGTGTCGTACAGCAGTTCGCGCTCGCTCAAGTAGCACTGGAGAATCGAAACCTTTCTCGTAGTGCCTTTATAATGTCTGTCCATCGTAGGCTGTTAAAGGCATTTTGTACATCAAGCGTAGCCAAGACGGTGATGCGATTCGGGTAGGGCCGTCTGCATTGAGCGCTACTTACTACCTCCTCTATTGCGCCAAGGGTTGATTTCCGCGTCGGAAACCGTATTACCTTGCTGACAATCCTCCTGCTCTCTCAACAGACTCTGCAAGTCTACGCTGTATGAGTTTCTCAAACAATTTCCCGGCGCTGTCCAGCATGCAAGAAATTGAAATATCAATGTGTTTATGTTTTTTGAATACTTTTAATTTAGTGCATCATTTAACCTGTGACCTCAAAACTGTAACTGATTTTTTGTTTTAATTTGCCATATCTTTCTTATGAAGAAACAGTTTTTGTTATTAAATAAAAAATAAAAAATAAAAAAATGTAACAATAAAAACATAAATTATTTTTCTTTAATGGAAATACCATAAAATATATTTGGTTTTTTAATAATCTTTTTTGGCTGCATCAAATAAGCTGTGAGGCACTCTATGTTCACATGCGGACAAAACTAATCACACAACTAATTTTGCATTCAAGAAGCTGTATCTTCAGAAAAAATGATGTATTTATTGTATTTATTATTTAAAACTAACATAGACTTAAGTCTTCTGTATATGCGAGGCCTGCAAAGTTTCGTTGGAAATCATTAAAATAAAATTGAATAACGGCACCAATGGTGTACTCAATGAAACAGAATTGAGGCAAATATTTACAATAAATTGCAATTTATTGCCTTTAAAAACGTATGAAAAATCTGAAACTAATATAAACAAACTCGACCTAAGTATTCTCAAGAAATGTAATTGTGCACTAAAATTTTTTCATGCATGCACACCCAGTAGGCAAAAGCTGAATAAGTTAAACATGTTTTTTCTTTTTCAATGTTCGCTATTCCTCTATTATTTAAGGCAGTTCTCTTCTCGTGTTTCCGACATATTGTAAATATGTTCATTTGCTTCATCTATTCGCCACTTGCTAAGTCTTGGCGAAAAAAAGAAGCCACTTAAAACCCAATAACAACCGATAGGAGCCGATGATTATGATGAATAACAACTTCACTAACTCGCTTAGAGAAGCTGCAATTGGGAACGAAACCAAAAACTACACTCTGAAGAGAAGGGCATGCATTCTGAAAATGAATACAAGACACCAAGGATTTGTGGTGTACGCCTTGATGATTTTGTCTTACAAATGACTCCCCATCGTTACTCGAGGAAATGAATTTCAATATTCCTCAGCGAAGCTTACGAAATCACGATATTTTCTGGTTAGGTATGGTTAGAACTTCTAATGCTCTTATTTCTAGAACTTTGAGAGAATTTAATTCGCTTCCCAATCATATTGGCCTAGATTTTTTTTCAACTATTATTAGGTGTGCAACTAAGTTCTCGCTGTTTTTTTTTATGAAAATACAACTTTATTCTGAAAAAATGGTTACAAGTGATTGCTGTAATGATCCATTTTCATCATCCGTCACGATGCGATGAAGAAAACCCTTTCTTTTTTGCCGCTGGAGCAGTTGTTCACAGGCGCAATGTCGAAAAAACGACGTCCAACATCCTTGCTTTTAACTCATAAGGAACCCAAGTCCTCTGTTTCTGAATCAATCCCAAAGCTTGCGATCGCTTGGAAATGGATTGGCGGGTAACTACTAATACTGGAGCAAGCTCTTCTTGCGTTTGACATGGAAACTCATTGAGCAATGCCTCCAATTCAGCGTCTTCGAAAGTTTTTGGCCTTCCTTCACGCAGACGGTCGTCAACATTAAAATCACCGTCTTTGAAGCGACGGAACCAGACTCGACACGTTGTTTCACCTAAAGCAGCATCTGCATACATTTTTTGTAGCTCTTGATGCGCTTCAGCCGCTGTTTCCGCCGTTTTTTTCGAATGAAAGAGGAAAATCAACACTTCCCGCAAATGATGATTATTCGGCACAAAATCAGTCATTTTCGCAAAACTAAAAGTATCTGATACCAAAACAAAATCACTAATGTGTGGAGGCAAGTTGGCTTACCATATGTCTAAGCTTGGTTTATGATGTTCAGGTTATGCTAGAATCGACTAGCAACCACTAATGGCGACAGTAAATGAATTGCTGAACTAAACTCTTAGTATTTTCTAATATTTTTTCTTTGTAAATTATAAGAAATGGTACCTTTTCTTTCATTCATTACAATCAAACTAGTAAATTATAAATTAAATCTATTTTTCATTCAATTATTTAGCATCGATTTGCTTTTCATAGTCTGTAAGAAATACTGCATTTTTAGACTATTAAATAAATAAATAAATAAATAAATGTAAGAACCGCTTCTAAACTGTGGATGGTTTTTATAAGAAGCTGCATTTCTAGAGAAAATGTTTGATTCGATCATTCGGTGAACAAACGAATTTTCCGTCTAAATTATTTTCAATCTTTGCAAAGCAACCCAACGACTTTTTCTTTAAAACCTCCAGCACTTGCAAAATCGTAGTACCTTGGAATGGAATGGAATTGTGGATAGTCGGAATTTCTTTTCTTTCAAGCACTCAGGCAATATTACTCTTTGCATTTATGGACGTAGCCCCCTTACCCTGCAAGGAAATGTACTACTACATATCACTCTGGTGCGCTTCAAGTTAAGGGGGAACGCCACTGAGATTTTTCAAAAAAATCGATTTTTTTTTGCATTTTCTTAAAGTAGATATATTCAAAAATATGTAAAAAAAAAAATTTAACTTAAAATCTTGAAAATTGACGAAGTTATACCCAATACAATAAGTGCAGGTAGTGAGTTACAAAGGCCAATGAAAACTTTAAACGCGTTTTCCTCAAAACTTATTTTCTGAAAACGGCGGCCTCGATTTCTCGAAGACTTTTGAATCGATTTTAGTTTTTTTTTTTTTAATTTTTGTACATGTATTGGCTACAGTCGTACATAGCCGTTTTTAAGAATTCCAAAAATTAATATTTTTTCAAGCTTTTCGAAAACAAAAAAAGGGTAAAAACACAAACTCATTTATCAAACCTGCGCCATTTCCTCAAAAAAAAAAAATAAAATAAAAAAACCGCCACGTACGACGATAGCCACTGATGTATAGATTAAGAATTTTTTTGGTTTTTTGCTTTCAGATGATTTTTCACCGCTGTATCGTGGCCACCACGATGCACCAGTTTTTTATGACGCCATTGCATTAATATTAATAACAATTGTAACTTTTAATATTTTATTTAATATTTTTTAACAAAAAGTTGTGTCAGTATATTTGAATATACCTATGTTAAATAAATTATAATTTGTCCGATCCTCAAATAATCATCCCTACTTCTAAAAAAAATTCATGAACATCACTTAATTTTAACGCGTTCATAGTGGCTTTGCCCCTTAATTCCAGTCTTTCCATTTTTCCAATTATACGTTCTATACAATTTTTTTTGCTTCACCTTCTGCTGTTAAATTACCTATATTGGTATGGCACTGCGGCCTAATGAGCTATAGCCATATGGTGCTCACACTCACCAACGTAAACGTACCCCCTTACGCCCTTAGCAGCTAACACGATGAAACAACGATCTATGATACTACGGAACGGACCGGTGGTGAGAATTCATTAACATGGGACTCTCCTTACTTTCGTCGTGTCAGCTGATGCTGAAAACAATGAACGACGTAAACGCAGGCCCCTGTCAGCTGTTATGATCAAACTAATGAGAACCCCATGTAAATGAAAAATTCCTTCCTTCCGTATCGTAGTATCGTAGATTTTATTTCACGATATTTGAAAAATCCCGTAAAACCCTGTCAGCTGAGTGCTTTCTCACCACACAGTGTTGCCAAGCAGTACATTCCGAAATCATTAGTTTCGTTGTGTCAGCTGATACGGGCGTACTGGCGTACGTTTACGTTGGTGAGTGTGAGCACCAATACTCGCTAGCGGCTTATCTAACTCGATAACTTTGTTGTTAAGTTAATCGAGCATAGGATAGCGAGCTGGGAAATGACAAATGGAAGAGGCCTACTTTTTTTCTAATTTTCAAATATTTTTGATTGAAAACACTAACTCCAAAATCTGTCTCAACAGAGGGTTTTGTTTATAAATATCAGCATAATTTTAGAAAAAAAATTGACAAACATATTTTGCAGACCAATTAGCGCTTTTTACTAAACACCTATGTTCATATTTATTAATTTTTTTTTTAATATTTTTTATGTTTTTTATAAAAATCTAGTTCCTACTACAACAAAAATTATATAACTATATAAAGTTTCGTACTTGGTAAAATATAAAAAAAATTTTGAAGTGAAACTTTTTAGGCGTCGGTGGACGAGCGAGAATGGAGAGTAAAATTTCAAGGCCATGCAACGTTTTGGGCATTTTCGTTCCGCGAGAGAGAAAAAAGAAATAACGTAGAGGAAAAGGAGAGAGAGAGAGCTATACCTTATATATATCTTAAACACACTTTATTTGGTGCCTACCTTTTGGCGCTTATTTCCGTTTCCTGGCTAGTGCATGTGCGTGCTATAAAGTGCTATCCATTCCGGCGTCGGATTTATTGGTTTTGCCGTAATTGCGGTAATTTGTGCACGTTGTTGCCACGGTTTGTGTCCGGCGTTTACCTACACCGGTCGACCTTTCTCCGTTTTTTGTAAATTTTGTCTATTTGTATTCTCTGCAAATGTTGTGAATTTATTTAGATATATATTCCTTCTCTCTCTTTCTTTCTCATTCTCTCTCGGGTCTCTCCCTCCTTCTTTGTCTGCCTTGAAAGTTTCACTTCTGTCATGTGTTCTGTTTTTAGCCATAGTTCTTAAAAACATTCTCGGCATGCACTTTTGTAGTCCATTTAATTTTAATATGATGAAGTGGCAATTTAAAGTGGCTCAAAATTCGCGTTGATTTTTGATCATTTTTTTGTTGTTGGTATTATTTTCTGCCATATAACGAATGTGTGAAATATTTTCTTTATAGAGGAACCGCTCAATCCAGCCAGTAAAAAAAATATCTAAAAATCAACGCGATTTTTTGTTACTTTAAGCTTTAAAACAAAATTCGGTGGTGGTATTTGGGCGTTATGAGATGTTTACGTAAAGCAACTCGTCAAAAATGAAAGGATGCGTGTGAAGACAACTCGTGGATTTAGCACCAAGATAACGCACCGTCTCACATTGTCATTAGTATCACCGAATTTTTGCCCAAAAAGGAAACGACTACCATCCAAAAGCCAACGAATTCTCATTGCGATTTCTTTTCCATTTGATCGCGTCAAAAAATCACTACAGGGCACCCGTTTCAACAGCCGAAAGGGAGTAATGGAAAAAGCGAACACAGCTCTGATGGCAATACTGAGAATAGAGTTCAAGAATTGTTTCGAGTGCTGAGTCAAACGATGACATAAGTGCGTTACAATTGATGGGGCGTACCTTAAAGGCGATAATATCACTTTTGAGGAATCAGTTCGAATTTTGAATTTTTTAAATATATTCCAGGAACTTTTCGTTCAAGATGGTATGCGTAATGTATACATTTTTTCAATATAATTTTTCAGTTTAATGTTTATTTTTTTGAATGAGAAACTTCAAAGTGCATATCAAATATATATAATTTTCCCACTGATGCTGAAAACAGTGAACGACGTACGCAGTCCCTTACCGCAGCCCTAACCCCGCAAATGTATACGTAAATAGTACGCACATAAACATTTTGCTACTTTATTACTTCCTTTATTATTTATTTGGTTTCCTGTGGGCGCACAGCTACAAAATCAAGTAATTTGCGGAATTACAGTTAGTCTCTTACGACCACTCTGGCTGAATGGATTTCCTGCTAACATTCCCGGGCTTTATTCTTTGACGCTTATAATACAACAGTTGAACCAGTTTTTTTTAATAATTTAATTATTTTTTACCAAGAAGATCAGCATTCATCCTTCCGGTCACCAAGCCAACAATATGACGCAGCCAAGTGTACAAATTACCACCGAACAACTGCAGTCACTAATCGAATCTGTGCGTTTAGCTGCCGTAGCAAGTGCCAGCAGTGCCGCCGCACCTGCCACTGTCCAAACCAAGGGCAGCTTCACCAACTGTACAAAGCATTTTCGAGGCCAACGCGACCACGAGGCTGTAGAGGAGTTCATCACCTCCATTGTTACCTACAAAGAAGTCGAGTCGATCAGCGATGAAGACGCACTTAAGGGGCTATCTTTACTATTCTATGGTCTGGCGTCCACTTGGTGGCAAGGCGTGCGTAAAGAGGCGAAAACTTGGGCGGATGCCATCGCTCTGATACGCGACCACTTTTCGCCCACCAAACCCGCTTACCAAATTTATTTGGAACTTTTCGGCAAAAAGCAAGACGATCGCTGCGCCATTGACACATTCGTTTGCCAGAAGCGCGCATTACTCGCTCAGTTGCCCGAGGGACGGCACGACGAGGAAACCGAATTGGATTTAGTTTATGGCTTGCTAAATGCGAACTATCGTAGGCATTTACAGCGCCAAGATGTCAAGACGTTTCGGGAGCTGTTGGAGAAGGCGCGCATACTCGAATATAACAACTTGGAATTCGGCATGATGCAGTGGGCGCTAGTACACGGAATAAAGCGCCCGAAACGTTGCAGTCACTGCAATTTTCGAGGTCACACCTACGAGGAGTGTCGCAAGCGCAAAACTAGTGAAGGCAAAATTAAAGAAGTCAAAAGCAGTGAAAGTGAATCCAAAGAAGAACAATAAAAAGTTAGTGGAAAATTTTTCCCCGCAAGGATGAGCCGATGGTAACAATAAGAAATATGAAGAGCATTTACAACCTGTGCATTGATTTACATCAACAACAACACACATCAACAGCTGTACAGCTGCCCAGTTCGTACCACGACAGAGTAGTAAAAGTAACAGCAGCTTCATATCCTTGCAGAGCTGAAGAATTTCGCTTAAAGCGCCACAAAAAAAAAAAAAAAAAAAAAATACAATAATTAAAGTAGTTTGTGAATTAGTTTTCCACACATACATACACACATTTCCACAACTCATTCCGCCATCTGGGCAGCCCAAGTGTGCACAGCTTCCTTTCAATTTAGTTGGAAATTCGGCTCGCAAGGCAAAGGCCTCACCACCTCTTTGTGGTGTTTCGATTACTTTGCCTCAAAAAACATTACCATTTCCTATATGGGAGAAGTTATTAGTGTCACCAACGGGTCACGCCTACGTTATTTATTCAACAGCAGACGCATTACCACGCTGTGCCAAGCACGGCTCAAAAGATCGCTCACTGTCAAAGAGAATTTTTTTCTTCGGCTTATCATTAAAATTATATCTACAACAAATATCGAGAAAATCACTGCGACGGCATCACATCAGCCTTGATGGGTGGTTTGTCTTGCAAAACACTTCGTGCGATTTTTCTTCAACGATTCGAGAATCAAAGTAGACTGCATTCCCTATGTTAATTTTCAGCTGCAAGGTGGAAGCATGTCCAGCTGTTGGGATCTTTATGAGGGCCTCAACTGCTCGACATGCAACCACATGAAATCGCAAACAAGGAACAAAAATAAGGAGTTAGCTTTTGTTTTCGTAATCGGCGAACGAAATGGAACACGAAATGTTGAGTTCATAGACAAATCTTCATATCTGGGCATTGAAGTGAGCCAACAAACTCTGCTGCAATCGACTGCGGTTGCCGATAACTTAAAGTGCCGATGCCCATATTTATGCCGGCAATCTGTGTATTTCTAACATTTTGAAACTTTCGAATATCGGTAAACTCTCGTCGATGTGGCAAAATTGATCGTCGCATTTTTAAGTGTTGCCTCAAAATTTTGTGCTTTATTACCGCGCAAATACACGGTGGATATTTCTCTGGTGTTTCAATGTGCGCCTCTTCGGAGATGCTCATTGTGCGAGGGCGTCTTCTGTTGCCTTCAATGCCATGGAGATGTCCACCTGTACTTGTGGGGATGGAGTGCAAAGTGTTGACAACGCTTCCGCGACAACATTTTTCAGGCAGCTCACTGCGCGCCTAACTTCATTGCAGTCGTTTATATGGTCGATGATGGCTATACTTACACACTCGCCATTTCGTGCATTTGACACGCTGAACTGGCGTTATGCTCTTTTGCGGCGCCGGGTGTATGGCATGTCAGCATACATAAACACTAAAAACTTTCCATTGGTCCCCGATTCGTCACTGCATTTGCCTCCGGAAATGTTGTGACTTTCTTAGACCCACTGTTCTTGTTGTTTCTCATGCGCCGTTCCCGCAATATTCGATAGCGCCACTCGTTAGCGGCCATCGTTCGTTCACCGAAAGCGCCAACTAAAGTCTGGAGGACCGGGCCAACATTTCGGGTAACTCTTGGCTGTCGCATAAACTGTCAGTTTTAAGGATTCATTGCATGAATATTTGGCATCGAGTATTGCGGGAGTTCGCATGAGAAACTCCAACGAACAAAAAAAACTCTAAATTCTATCACTCTCTAAACAAACAAACACAGAACCAAACAAAAAAAAAAAAAAACAAAAACCAAAAAAAAAAAACAAATAAAAAACAAAAACAAAACAAAAATTTAGTTGTATCTTTTATTTAGAAATAGAAAATTTAAAGTGAGTCATTAAAATGTAAATGAAAAGATGCTCCCTTAATGACTAAAAATGTTTACCAAAATTATATGTAGTAAATACATCTTGCTCAATACGAGCAGCGCCGTCAGAATCAGGAGGGACCTCTCCGATCCGCTTGATACCAAACGAGGTGTCTGACAGGGTGACTCGCTGTCGTGTGACTTCTTTAACCTGATGTTGGAGAGCATCGTATGAGCCGCAGAACTAATCGCTCAGGCACAACTTTTTATAAGAGCATACAAATGTTGACGTATGTTGATGATATTGACATCATCGGCCTTAATAACCGCGCTTTTAGTTCTGCCTTCTCCAAACTGGATAAAGAAACAAAACGAATGGCTTTGGTGGTGAACGAGGACTAAACGAAGTACCTCCTGTCACCAAATAAACAGTAGGCGCACTCGCGTATCGGCACCCACGTCACTGTAGACAGTTATAATTTCGAGGTTGTAAAAGACTTCGTTTATTTAGGAACCAGCATCAACACCGATAACAATGGCAGCCTGGAAATCCAACGTAGAATCTTTCTTGCAAACAAGTAGGAGTTTAACATGCTACAGTATCCAGAACGTAATTGTGCCAAGGTTACGCGGGACTCTCGGAAAAGTTGGAGCTCTTCGTCTGCGATTGGTGGTGGTTGGACTCCGATAACGGCATTCGGGGGTCGGGTGCTTAAGAAGGTGGTGAGAGTCTCCCGATGAATGTCGTTTATGGACTGTCTGTACACTGTCCGATCCAGTAACTGTTTGTTTGTTTTGTCTGAGATCTCGTCCGCGTAGCTGAGGAAATGCGACCTGATGTGCCTGGGAGGTGGCTCAGACTCGAGCAGGTGTCTGCATGGGTGAGGCCTGCGGTAAAACCCTAGCAGAAACTGTTTACTGAGCAATTTGTTATGCTCCTTAACAGCATAAGCCTCAGCATTTGGGCCTCATTATGTACCTATAGATGCTGTATAGGTGACATCAGAAGACAGCCTGTCACGGTCCTTAAAGCAGTGTTTTGGAAGGTCTGGAGCTTCGTCTACTGCGAATCACTGCTTCCAGGCGACCAGACAGGCGCAGCATAGTTTAGAACATGCCCGTCCTAACGTATGGCGCAGAAGCGTGGACGATGACAACATCCGATGAAGCGACGCTTGGAGTGTTCGAGAGAAAGATTCTGCGTAAGATTTTGGACCTTTACACGTTGGCGACGGCGAATATCGCAGGCGATGGAACGATGAGCTGTATGAGCTTTACGAAGACATAGACATAGCGCAGCGAACAAAGATCCAACGGCTACGTTGGCTGGGTGATGTCGTTCGATTCGATACAAACGCTCCGGCTCTGAAAGTATGGGATGCAGTACCAGTTGGTGGTAGCAGAGGAAGAGGAAGGCCTCCTTTGCATTGGAAAGATCAGGTGGAGAAAGACTTGGCTTTACCTGGTGTGTCCAACTGGCGCCGGTTAGCACTAGAAAGAAACGACTAGCCCGCTTTGTTAAACTCTGCCAAAATCGCGTAAGCGGTTATCGCGCCAATTAAGAAGAAGAAGAAATACACATGATGGAAAGAATAATGAGATGGCGCCTATCGTGGTACCGTTACTTTGCTTTCAGCGAATTTGACAATGAGTTACGTCGTTTTAGCACCAGTATGGCCTGATTACTATTTTCGAAACTTAATTTGGCATTTTTTTTTTGTTATTTAGTCTCGAAGTTTTAGTTCCTTCTTCATGACATTTTTCTAGCCTATCCTAATTAAAAGTGATGTTTATAGTTTTGTAATATATATTTATATGTATAATTGGTGCGTACACCCTTTTTGGGTGTTTGGCCGAGCTCCTCCTCCTATTTGTGGTGTGCGTTTTGACGTTGTTCCACAAATGGAGGGACTACAGAAGGAGCTATTTCATGGCAGAAATACACTCGGAGGTTTGCCATTGCCATTGCCTGCTAAGGGGCGACCGCTATTAGAAACATGTTTTTCTTAATTTTGGTGTTTCATCGAGATTCGAACCTACGTTCCCTCGGTGAACTCAGAATGGTAGTCACGCACCAACCCATTCGGCTACGGCGGCCGTGAATCAGTCCTATAATTCTCTCAGTTTTATGTAGCTTAACTTTTTTCAACATCTGGTCGCATTGCGCGCGATTGCAGTTGTTGTTGGTGTTCTTCTGCTTTCAGCAGTCAAATCTCTCTCGCTACTGCAGTGTTGCCTAGCTTTGGATATAAAAACGCACTAAAATGCCCATTTAAAGAAATTAAAATACAAGATTTTTATTGAATCGCTTAAAGAACTTTGTATGCGTCACAAATTGTCTTTAAAATGTGCGTTTTTTTTTTTTAAATAAATGTGTTATGCTTATCTACAATTTAATTTATGAGTTTTTTTGTTAAGGGAATGACTTTTTTGCTATATTTGAGGTTATGTAACTTGATAAGGTACTCTTTTGTTTTGTCGTTATAGTTTCTTTAGTATGTTCTGCTATTTTGTTGTTTATTTTTACCATAAAAACACCTCTGGATGCTCTATGTCCCTCTAAGGATAGAGGACCGGAGGAAATGATTACACGTCTATGGTTTTAATCCGCATTCAGTAAATTCAAACGCCTTTTAAAATGTGTAAAAAGGTTTTCAATATTAAGAAGAGTTGAGAGAGGGACATTTATTATTCTTGCATAACCTTAAAAGGAGCAAAAAATAAAATTTACACTTTCAAAATATCAAATTTTATAAGAACCCACAAATTTTCATTAACACTAATATCTTCTCAGATTGACCTTTTTTAACATTCTTTTGTTTAATAATAAAGTTTTTTGCTTTAATTTATAGTTTCGGTAGCTTTAAATTAAAAATAAGAAACAAACACCAACTTAAAAACTTTCGCATTTTGATATATAAAAATGCACTAAATTTATTGCGAAGAGCAAATGGTTGGCAACACTGCACAACTCGGCCAATGTGACTTCACGCACTCTCTGATGGGCGCAATCTTGTTTCTATCATTCTTAGTAAATACTAGGCTGCTCAATAAGTTTTTCGGGTCGATAAGAAATACACAATTTTATGGTTTAAATCACACTTTATTATTCAGTAGAGTCTCTGAGTCCCGGTACATCAATACACTTGCTCCAGTGAGACTCCAATTTATGAATTCCATACCTGAAGTGACCATCTGAAAGTGCTGCAAAATACGCCGCACAGCTGTTATGACCTCCTGATTTGATGAAATACACATTACACGTTTGAATTTTTTTAGGTCTGCAAATAGCTGGAAGTCGCTAGGTGATTCTGGTGATTGCGGTGGATGCTCCAACAATTCGACCTTTATTTTAGATTTTATTCATAGATTTTAACTGTTGTCAAAATGCTCTTCTCGGCACAGTGCATTGTCCTGATGAAAAATAATTTTTTTCTTTTGTGAACTGGGTATTTTTTCACGTTTTTTTCCTTCAGCTGGCCCAAAAGGGTTAGGATAATATTCAGAATTATTGTTTTACCAGTTTGCAAGTAATCTACAAACAAAATCCCTTTCACATCCCAAAAAACTGATGCTAACACCTTCTTAACCGATTTTCGGACACGAACTCATTTCAGAGCCGAAGAACCTGGTTCACACCACTCTCTAACCTCTTGCTTTGATTTAAGACAACGTATTTGAAAAGGAATCTAATTTTTATTACAAACTCTCTGCTTTTTATTACAATTTCTAATGCAGCCACCCCTCGAGTAAAGAACAACAAAATTTAAATATATAAATTAGTCAGACTTCTTTTATTTTTCTATCTACTAAATCTTTTGCTTCTTCTTCTTTTTCCAAACTTAGAATTGGGTGATGTAATATTACAAATATTTAAATAAGGCAGTCTTAAATGCATAGTTCCCTTGTGACCTCGAATGTTTATGCTCAGACTGTAGTGCCCTCGCTAAACCTTTAGCTGGTGATACTACCAACCGCATTTGAACCGAAATACGGATCAGTTCCTCCAGATTTTAATGCTTTCGGTAAATCACACTAGTGAATAATCTGAATAAACTGAAAACTGCAACACGAAAAATTTCTGTGTCTCTTTGAGAGAGCCAAGACTATCGGAACATTTCCGGAGGCGAAATGAGCGGCGAATCTAAGCCGTAGAGTTGAGTAAATGAAGGAGTGCAAATCAGTTGGCGAATGACGATCTCGATCCCATTGTTGTACAATTTTTCGATATCATTACAAAAATGTAAATATAAAAGTATTAAAACGTTTAAAAAAAACTTGCAAGTGAGTTTCGGTTTTGTCACACCACAAACTCTCACTGAATGCCTATTTAACCACTGTCACCAACAGGCAAATGCAGCGATGTTTCGAGTACTCATCTCCTCAGTCATCTTCATAAAGGGAGCAATCTGCTTCGGATCCCAACAACTCACACAATAAATCAAACGTTTTTCTTCGACCGAAAGTTAGTCGTCACTTTCTATTGTATCCCAAAGGTGAGACTTGTAGGTTCATATTGAGCCACCGGAATGTCCGCAGAGATGCTAGCTACTATGATATGCTCACAAGTGTCCAACCTCATGGCTAGTATAGAATAAGATCACTACAACTTCCGATTAAAAAAAAAACTTGATCATTGTACGAAATCTGAGATAAAGCAAATTGTCACCAATATTGTTGAAGTATGGCTGGTTCGAATTGTGGCTCGAGATATAAATACTGTTCGGCTATGAAGGAACTCCATTGCTGGCGTTCGTAGCCATCTGGAGCCGTGTTTGACACAGCGTAAACTCGCGTTTGCGGTTGGATGAAAGACATTCGTGAATCCAAGATGCCTTCACTCCGTACATCTCTATTGGAAATAATAACGCATTTAAGACAAAGCAATCAAAGCACCGCTAAAGTGCATAGAAAACTTTCCCCTTCCACATAAAATTTCCAATAGTTTTGTAGGGGCAAAGAACAACTCAAACTCACAATAATTATTTCTATGAATGTATATGTGAATTTATATACTAATACTAAGTCTAAATAGTTTTGTTGCTGTTGTTGCCGCTATTCATCAACAAATCAACACCGTTGGGCGCTGTTTCTCCGCTTCGTTGGAGAGAGCGAAAGTTTTGCTTCAGTAATACGGTACCGGCGTAAGCTGCTCAGATTGAGACGTCACTAAGTGATGATGTCATTGTCCATTGTTTGTTGTTGTGTGTGTATATGGTAGTTATCGTACGTAGGTGGTTCCAGGAATACCTGGTTAGGAAGCTGTTGCAGTGCGAAGTTTGGTTGTATTTATTGATCAGTCGCAATTTTGCGCTTTCGACACTCTTCGAATGTGTGACCTCGGAAGTTACAATATGTACAGCGTTTAGGACGTTTGAAATCACGCACTGGAACCGGTGGAACTTCCTCTGATTCCAAGTCATTGCTTTCGATAATACGGCACTTCTCAAGTAATTCGCGGAACGTCTTAATGTCTTGGCGTAGAATGTTCTTACGATACTTGATGTTCAGCAGACCATAGACCAAATCCAATTCGGTTTCCTCGTCGTGACGTCCCTCTGGCAGTTGAGCAAGTAAAGCGCGCTTATGGCAGATGAACGTATCAATAGCAGTACGGTCGTCCTGTTTCTTTTCGAAGATCTCCATGTAAATCTGGTAGGCGGGTTTGGTGGGCGAAAAGTGGTCGCGAATCAATGCAATGGCTTCTTTCCAAGTTTTCGCTTCTCTGCGCACGCCTTGCCACCAAGTGGACGCCAGACCATAGAACAGTAAAGATAGTCCCTTAAGTGCGTCTTCATCGCTGATCGACTCGATTTCTTTGTAGGTAACAATGGAGGTGATGAACTCCTCGACGATCTCATGGTCGCGCTGACCACCAAAGCAGCTGCTACAGTTGCTAAAGCTGCCTTTGGCTTGGATGTTGGCTGGAGCGCCTGCCATGGCGGCTAAACGTACCGACTCTAATAGTGACTGCAGTTGATCGTTGGTCATTTGAACGATATTTTGATTTTGTTCCATTTTGTTAAATATAGCTGTTCGTTTGTTTGTGTTGTATTCACTGGAATGTTTGTTGTTGCTAGCTGAGGTCAAAGTCTATTGGTGATAGCGAATGCCTTCGTGGCCAAGTATTAATCACTGGCTGTGGTTGTGAGTGACTGCCTTTGATTTTGCAGCCTAGCGGCTTTTGTAGTTACAGAAACAGAGAGAAAACATCTATGTTAAGCTCGCAGTGGTTGCGAGAAGTGTTTACATTTGTTTGTGTAACTTTGAAATTTATAAAGATTCACCGGTGAAAATAACTGAAAGAGTTCGCTTAAGTCAAGACGAATTCATCAAAGGTGCTGGCTGTTACATAGATCATTTTGGCTCTATGGAAGTTCTACTGAAAGGAAAAGAAAGAAAAAGTTCCATATGCATTTAATTTAATTTAAAATTTTAAAATAATTTTTTTTGTGTTCAGTTGTACTAATTACACTTACCAGTAGCACAAATATCGAATTAAAGACTAAATTTTAAACTTTTTTTTTAACTTTTTTTTTAACTAATTATCTAACTTATTATCGAAATGAAATTTATAAAATTTTTTGTTTTTAAATTTTTGCTTTATAAGTCCAAAATAATTCTGGACGCGGAGAATTTTGATAGAATTGATTTATTTCTTCTTGAGTGAACTCCGTGGTATTTTGGATGAAAGGCGTCATTAAAAAGCACTTAAATGGAAAAGTACTCTCTCTGGCGATCAACTGGTAATTAGATACACAAATTTCGCTCTGGATGTTTCGAAAAAAGTATTTTTATTTTCGACCCATCAACATACCCTACTCATCCGGGCATCTCTTCCTTATATCAGCTGGTTAGGTGCTGAAATATTGTATTTGAATACAACTTTTGCTAAAAAATTGCAACTTTAAAACATCTTGTGAATTGTCCAAATATTATGCCGTTAGGAGAGGCGACTGGAAAGTGAATTTATTTGATCCAGTGTCGAAAAACTGATTATCTTTCATATGAAAAAAATCACTTTCCATTCATCATTAATGTCAAGATCTTAGCTTGCAAACAAAATCAAAACTGATCCTCAATCTGTATTCTTCATTGTTTTTGTTTCAAAGTCTTTTTGTTTTGCAACTTGGAAAAGTAAAGGAAAAGTGATATCATCTAAGAATATGGCATTGCTGAGTCTGCAGCTCCCACTTACCCAACTACCCAGAGATGATATCACTAAAGTCATCAAATTCGCAAAGAAGTTTTTTTTGTCTTGAACTGAACGACAAAATAGGCTCGATTGCACCTGCATTAGAAAGTAAACTCCAGGAATGTACCCCGCACTGGTACATAGATAACCCGAAAACACCAGTAGTCATAGGCGTTGGCATATAATGGTCTCAGAACCAAGCATTCTGTTTGATGGGTAGTTTTCCAAGCAACTTCCAAGCGGAGGTGTATGCCATTTGTCTATGTACAGAGATAAACTTAGACAACAGCTTCAGGAAAGAGCGAACTTCAGTCAGATGACGTTCAAGGCTCTGCCACCCTGTGAGATTAAGCCCTCACTGGTTTTTGAGTATATCGAGAAACTGAATGTGTTAGATACGCCTAATCGCATCCAATTAATTTGGGTCCCAGGACACAGGAGTATAACTGGGAACAATGTAGCGTCCATTACATTGGCAAGAGAGGCAGCGGCCTCAACATTAATAGGCCCTTCCTTGCTATGGCCCAAGCAGAAGCTTGGAAGAGAAGAGCTACGGCTAAGGGAGGTTAGTTGGCACCAAACAATGGGGCTATGCCTGGCGAAATGTTTACTGGGGTGGTACAACCAAAAGAGGTTTAAAAAACGCATAACTCTCTCCAAGGATAAACTGAGAATGTTCATTGGCATTCTCACAGGCCATTGCAGACTGCATAGTCATCTCCACATGATCGGGATTTGGTCCACTGACTCTTGTCGATTCCCAGGAGACTCCAACGCATCTTCAATGCACGGAGAAGGTTGCGCCATCTCGGCCAATTGCAGCCGAAAGAAAGACACATACGCTCAGTCCAATCCAGCTCTGTCTTAAGTGGAATAAGGGAACTGTGTCTCGAAGAGGGATTGTGATGAGTAAAGCGCACAAAAGGCCATGAGATTCTCCAACAAATCTAAATCTAAATCTCACTATTTTTTTTTTTAACATTTTGTAACCGTTTTCGGAATCACCTTTGAGCTAATAAAGCGATAACAGAAAATTTAGTAATAAAAGTAAAGAATTAATCTACCGAGAATTCCACAAGGATTTACAATGCACCGTTATAGCTAACTGTGGTCATAAAATTACCAATAAACAAATCGATTTCACAATAAGAGATAAATGAATTCTTGTAGTTCTTTTAGCTTCACAAAATGCAAGCAAACCAACGCCATGTGAGTGGTAAAAAGATAAGGAGTTTGGTAGGCTAGAAAAATTTTCTGGTAATCTGGCAAGTCTATTAAATAAAAGATGGAATTGTGCAATGTATTTATAGCGGGCTTCCCAGAATGCTAGCATTTTGAGGAAATTTATTTATGCTGCTATTTAAGTAAAGTTAAAGATCCAGGTGAAGATTTTGGCCCCTCAGTCACTTCTATCGAACATCTCAATAATATTATTTTTAGAACGTCCTTCAAATTTTAAGACTCTATATGAAATATGGAATATGATCTCTAATATGAAGGACTCTTTAAGAAATTCACTACAGAAGAAATTTCTAAAATTTCCGCCTCTTCTGTCTCGTTGTAGACTGAGCAGTTTGCGTACTCTTGGCATAAATTAGCGTCGAAGTTTCTGTGCACTACAGCTCGGTGTGCGCCTTAGCTTTCTCCACAACTTTTCTCCATGTATCTCGGTGCATAGCCAAATTACGGTAGCTGGTCGCTCCTATGCTTCTTAGATCGTCCTCAACGTCGTTTAGCCATCATTTTCGCGGTCGCTCTCTTCGCTTTTAACCAAACATGCGGGCATCCTAAACTTTGCGCGGTATTCTTTCAACACTTGAAAGAATACTCAACCCACCACGGATTGACATTGCGACAGAAGGTCTATCAGCTAGATCTGCCGCAAGACTTAACGCAACGGTTGAATATACCTGTCAAACATTCGGGCATAGCTCAATAGGTACGAGTTATCGGACCAATACGGATTATATGACTTCGAAACACAATTGGGTGAAGAGATTCCGAACAACTATAGAAGAAGAGGGGTGGAAAAGAGGTATGAAACCTAGCCCCAATACGCTTAATATATTTACTGACGGCTCGAAAATGATGGACGGAGTAGGTGCAGTGATTTATTGCGCAGAGCTGGACATCGGACGGCCAATTAAGCTCCCTGACTACTGCAGTATTTTTCAAGCAGAAGTCTTTGCGGTAGGAAATTCCGCAGAAATAGCCCTAGCAAAAACGTCGAGGCATTGCAGGAAACGAAATTGTAGATGAGATTGCCAAAAGCGCTGTTTACATACAATTCGAACAAGAAAACAACATACCGAAAGCTTTAAAAACGGTATACAATGGCATCGCTGCGGACATGAAAACACGGATAGACCGGCGGTGGAATAATCTAGCCACTTGCAGATAAATACCCCAGATATACGTACTAGCCCTGTCTAGAAAGGAAAGCAGAACTCTCTAGAAGAGAGAGAAATTCTAGAACTCCTTCTATGTTCTTACCCTGCATTAGCTACAACCCGAATGAAATGCTTAGGAGCTCTGCAATATGAGTGGTTAAAATGTCTCTCGGTGTTCGAGCTTCAGAGCTTACTTTCGCAAAAGACGCACTCATACTATGTACAAGAAGCCTACTACAAGGAAACGTAAAGGTCAACCTCCATCTGGTACCACTAAGGATTAATCGGTCTATGTGATGGCTTTCAGCCAGCCAGGTCAACCTAACCTAACCTTTCATCTGGTTTTCTGCAAACGTATCCCAGCCAGCGGATGCACTGCGATTTAACAAACCGCACGACTTTTTCTCCATGTAGGAATTCCTCTACCTCGTTGTTACAGAGACAATTTTCTTCTTGTACTGAACCCGATATTCCTCTAACTATTCTTTCCAATATACTTAACTGTGTGATTGTATCTGGTTTCAGTGTTCTCGTTCTTCTACTCGAGTGCTTGCTTTTTAATAGTTTAATGTGGTCAAAATATGCTCTGCTTGCAGCCTGCACACGGTCTTGGATAGCAATCGTTGTATCACCCGTTCTACTGAGAAGCAGTTCTAGATATTTAATTTGATCCACGCTTTCAAATGTATGATCACCAATTGTAAGGTCCCATCCCCAGGAGGATGGTTCCATATGTAGAAGTCCACGCAAGTGGGGAAAGTGAAAGGCCGGAGGCTAATTTCGTAACATGGACATTGCATTTACTTGTGACTTCATCTCTTAAAAATCTTTCACTACCTCTGCTACGATTATTAGTGAATGGCTAAATGTCTATGCGCGACTGTAATTCTCAAAATGTTGGAAGAGCGGTCGCACATATCCGGAGCATCCTGTAAGGAGGTCACGTAAAGCGTGATAAAGACAAAAGAATAAGTGATAAGAAATAGAAAACTATTAGTTGTTATTGCAAAACTGTTAATACAAACAACCTTTTTGCAGGAAAAGTAAAAATGCCCTAATCCGCTAATTGCTTCGGATGGAAAAATGTTGTTTTCTGTAATTAAAATATTGCCGTTAGCCTTCTTTGTATGTATGTATGCAAGCATTTAGTTCTAGCTGTTGGAATGTAGGCATTCCAAGTTGAAATAAAAAACTCCCTGAAAGTGGAAAGTGGCGCTTCACTGCTTCCTAAAATGACTTAAGGGGGGAGCCTGCTTTAGAGGCTTCAAAAATCGATTTTTTTTTGCATAAATTTCTTCCCAAACTATCCAAGAATGTGTCCTCAAAATCTCAAAAGCAAATTCAAAATATTTTCGGAGTTACAGAAGGAATTGTGAGCAAGCGTCGAGCAGGTATACGAGCGGCCGGATCGCTCGAAGTGCGATTTCTCGGTTTTTTATTTTTACGATTTTTCCTAATTGGCGGGAAAGATAGGGAAAAAGTTAAACGTCCTATCGAAACGAGATAACATTGATTGTATTCGGAATTAAATTCCTTTCTAGTTGAACCTAAAAAAACCTTAAGAAAGTTATGATTAACCCACTTTTTAAACAATCTAAAGTGAATTTGTTTTTCCAAAAAAATTAACTTTTTTTTTTAATATATTAGCGAAAAATTGTTGAATTTCTCACTTTTTGTTAAATTTTCTTGGTTTAACTAGAAGCTATACTATACTAAAATAAAATTTTTTTGGGTTTTTGGTTTTTGATGAAAGTGGCGACCTGCATCTTTCCCGCCGCACGACACATGCACACTCGAGGCGCCTCGGCAAAATGCTTGTACCAGGCATAATATGACATATATTTTAATGAAAAAATTTGAGAAGACTGTTGAAATATATAACAATAAAACCTGAAAGTTTCGTTTTAATCGAATATGTCTTTCCTTCCCAAAAAAAATCCACGAAAAAATCGATTTTTTGAAGTCTCTAAAGCAGGCCCCCCCTTAACTGATGTTCGAAATGCATATGTTCTACCACATCCTACGCCATTTTCTGACAATTGCTGATGAAAATATGCGCAATTATAACAAATTTTCTCCTTCCGAGTTTCGCTTTTGATTGTTTAAGAACCAGTAAAGAAGCAGACGCGCCCTTTGAATTGTTTCCAAAGTCTAAGGAAATTTTAATGATTCAACCAGAAATTATCTCCGCTTGTAATTTGGGAAGGTGCAATTTAACGAACAATACCCGCCCTTTTTCCCCATAGTAATAATGCAGTAAGAGTTAGTTATTATTATTATTATTTTATTATTATTAGGATTAAAATGATTATTATTTCATTTTTTTTATTATAATTATTACATTATCTTTTCTCATTATTATTAATATTATATTATTTCATGTTTTTTCTCTCATTTTATTATTATTATTATTATTTTCATTCTTATTTCGACATTCACTTCTTTTTATTGTATCTTTGTCTTTAGCAGGACTTCTTCATTTCTGTTTCTATTATTTATATATTGTTTAGCGATTATTTGTTGCTTTTTTTTGTTTGTTTTTTGTTTTTTCTCTTTTTTTGTGTTTTTGTTTTTTACTGTTAATACTAAGCCTAGCACTACAATACACAGTACAATACAGAAAACTAACTTAACTATTTAAAGCCGTTCCTTATGATTGCCGCATTGGAGATCGTAATTTCTATGCTCACAATGCATTGCCCAAGCCGTAGGGTTGAGTGAATGCATGAGTGCATTGGCAGTTGGCGTGCCATACGCTTGACGCTACAGGGAAGTTTGCACAGCCCGCAGATCGCCAATTCGGCGTGCCAATTGTGCGCATTTCGATATCACTACAAAAATGTGATTAGAAAAGTAATCATCTTTTTCGTAGGTGATATTTACTTTTGCCACACGTAGATTTACTGCCAACATGTTGCGAAAAGCATTAGTACCTCAGCTAGATGAGACCCACCAGGTGCCACTCACACGCAAAAGGGGCTCTCTTAAGGCGCAAGAAACTCCCGAATGGTTCGCCAAGCTGTACAAATGCAACACACAAAATGTCAAGCAGCACCTCTACATATATGCAATGGAGGCTTTGTGCCACATTCGAGAGCGGGCAACATTGTCCAAAAGTCATCGTCATTGCAGGAATTTACCAGCTTTGCATTTGCAACTGATTTACGCAAACTGAAGTGGTCAAACATAAGGAACATCGCCGAAGAAAGCCGTGAACCAAACGTTTAGCAGACGTCAGAATGCATATCTTAATTAGCCACAAATACAAAGGTGTTCCAGTCAAGTTCTCACTGAATGACTTTCGTACCACTGTCATCAGCAAGCAAATGCAGCGGTGTTTCGAGCACTCATCTCCTCAGTCATCTTCATAAAGGCAGCAATCTGCTTCGGACTTCAACAAGTCACACAAGAAATCAAACTTTCTTCTTCAAGCAAAAATTTATGGTCACTTTCTATGTATCCCGAAGGTGAGACCTGTAGGTTCATATAGGGGCTCAAGAATGTCCGCAGATATTCCAACTAATGCTTACAAGTCTCCAACCTCATGGCTACTATAGAATGAGATCACTATAATTTTAGATTGAAAAAAAAAAAACTTCATCCATGTACGCAATATGAGGTGAAGCAAATTGTCACCAATATTGTTGAAGTATGGCTGGTTCGAATTGTGACTCGAATATAATAATTCGTTTTGTTTAAAATCTGATTTCAAATATCTTCACGGGTTGAAGAAATATTGTTTTCGGCAATGAAGGAACTCCATTGCTGGCGTTCGTAGCCATCTGGAGCCGTGCTTGACACAGCGTGAACTCGCGTTTGCGGTTGGATGAAAGACGTTTGTGAGTCCAAGGTGCCGCCACTCCGTACAACTCTATTGGAAATAATAACGCATTTAAGACAAAGCAATCAAAGCACCGCTAAAGTGCAAAGAAAACTTTGCCCTTCCACGTAAAAATTCCAATAGTTTTGTAGGGGCAAAGAACAACTCGAACTCACAATAATTATTTCTATGTATGTATATGTGAATTTATGTACTAATACTAAGTCTAAATAGTTTTGTTGCTGTTGTTGCCGCTATTCATCAACAAATCAACACCGTTGGATGCTGTTTCTCCGCTTCGTTGGTGAGAGCGAAAGTTTTGCTTCAGTAATACGGTACCGGCGTAAGCTGCTCAGATTGAGACGTCACTAAGCTATGATGTCATTTTCCATTGGTTGATGTTGTGTGTGTGTGTGTGGTAGTCACCGTATTTGATTCATCGTTCGAAGTTCTCCGCTTTCGACACTCTGCGAATGTGTGACCTCGGAAGTTGCAATGTGTACATCGTTTGGTAAGTTTAAAATCACGCACTGGACCTGTTTGCACTTCCTTTGATTTCAAGTTAAGGTGTTCGATAATACGGCCCTTCTCAAGTAATTCGCGGAATGTCTTAATGTCTTGGCGTAGAATATTCTTACGATACTTGATGTTCAGCAGACCATAGACCAAATCTAACTCGGTTTCCTCGTCGTGACGTCCCTCTGGCAGTTGTGCAAGTAGAGCGCGCTTCTGGCAGATGAACGTATCAATAGCAGCGCGGTCGTCTTGTTTGTTTTCAAAGATCTCCAAGTAAATCTGGTATACGGGTTTGGTGGGCGAAAAGTGGTCGCGTATCAGAGCGATGGCGTCCGCCCAAGTTTTCGCTTCTTTGCGCACGCCTTGCCACCAAGTGGACGCTAGACCATAGAACAGTAAAGATAGCCCCTTAAGCGCATATTCGTCGCTGATCGACTCGATTTCTTTGTAGGTAACAATGGAGGTGATGAACTCCTCGACAGCCTCATGGTCACGCTGACCTCCAAACCGGCTGCTACAGTTGGTGAAGTTGCCCTTGGTTTGGATGGTAGCTGGAGCGGCGCTGCTGGCGCCTTCCACGGCGGCCAAACGTACCGACTCGATTAGTGACTGCAGTTGTTCGTTTGTCATTCGTACGACGTTTTCGGCCATTTTGTTGAATATTAATGTTTGTTTGTTTGTTATTGTAACAAAGTAGTTTTATTTATTGTTTGTTGTAGATGCGACACTGGAGCGTTTGTTGTTGGCAGCAGCGAACAAAGCCAATTGCTGATGGTGAATGTCTTCCTGGCGCAAATATTATTCACTGGCTGTGGTCGTAAGAGACTGAAATTGATTTTGAAGTCAATCGGATTTTATAGTCACAGAAGAGGAGAGAAAAATTCTTTATATTGAGTACATTGGACCAAAGCCTGCAGTTGTTGGGAGAAATATGTTTTAATCCGTTATTTTCAATTATCAAAATTTACCCCGTTGGTATGCACTTTTGTACAAATACATACATACATACAAACATATTTGGCAGAGAAATAACTAAGTTACACCCAAACGCACTCAATTACGGGAGGCGTCATGTGCAAAAGCTACTAAGGTCAGTTGGTTTGCTTTTTCAGATGAAATATAAAATTCTTGAAATCAGATACAATTTCTACCAATAGTAAAATACTTTATTATTGAAATAATAAGAAAACAAGGAGAGCTTAAGAAAGTCGATGAGGAAAATACGGGGCAAAGCGGACATGGTATTCCTTTTCCAAGAACAGCCCTGCCGTTACTCTAATGCCTTACTCTTACGCTAACTCTTTGGGATAGCCAGTTAGGCAGCATGGCTTAGTTTGACTCAAGAAGTTTGGGGGTGTATGAAGACTGACAAGTTTGTGCATCCGATAGACTTAGTTAAGAAGAACTTAGTGGGTAATTTGGTACAGCGGACAAAGCTAAGACCACAGTTATACCTATACGAGTACTAAATAGCAGACAGTCTAAGCTCCTCAGGCTTACTTTAAAATGGAACCGTCACTTTTATGTAGCTTTACTTTTTTCAACATCTGGTCGCATTGCGCGCGATTGCAGTTGTTGTTGGTGTTCTTCTGCTTTCAGCAGTCAAATCTCTCTCTCGCTACTGCAGTGTTGCCTAGCTTTGGATATAAAAACGCACTAAAATGCCCATTTAAAGAAATTAAAATACAAGATTTTTATTGAATCGCTTAAAGAACTTTGTATGCGTCACAAATTGTCTTTAAAATGTGCGTTTTTTTTTTAAATAAATGTGTTATGCTTATCTACAATTTAATTTATGAGTTTTTTTGTTAAGGGAATGACTTTTTTGCTATATTTGAGGTTATGTAACTTGATAAGGTACTCTTTTGTTTTGTCGTTATAGTTTCTTTAGTATGTTCTGCTACTTTGTTGTTTATTTTTACCATAAAAACACCTCTGGATGCTCTATGTCCCTCTAAGGATAGAGGACCGGAGGAAATGATTACACGTCTATGGTTTTAATCCGCATTCAGTAAATTCAAACGCCTTTTAAAATGTGTAAAAAGGTTTTCAATATTAAGAAGAGTTGAGAGAGGGACATTTATTATTCTTGCATAACCTTAAAAGGAGCAAAAAATAAAATTTACACTTTCAAAATATCAAATTTTATAAGAACCCACAAATTTTCATTAACACTAATATCTTCTCAGATTGACCTTTTTTAACATTCTTTTGTTTAATAATAAAGTTTTTTGCTTTAATTTATAGTTTCGGTAGCTTTAAATTAAAAATAAGAAACAAACACCAACTTAAAAACTTTCGCATTTTGATATATAAAAATGCACTAAATTTATTGCGAAGAGCAAATGGTTGGCAACACTGCACAACTCGGCCAATGTGACTTCACGCTCTCTCTGATGGGCGCAATCTTGTTTCTATCATTCTTGGTAAATACTAGGCTGCTCAATAAGTTTTTCGGGTCGATAAGAAATACACAATTTTATGGTTTAAATCACACTTTATTATTCAGTAGAGTCTCTGAGTCCCGGTACATCAATACACTTGCTCCAGTGAGACTCCAATTTATGAATTCCATACCTGAAGTGACCATCTGAAAGTGCTGCAAAATACGCCGCACAGCTGTTATGACCTCCTGATTTGATGAAATACACATTACACGTTTGAATTTTTTTAGGTCTGCAAATAGCTGGAAGTCGCTAGGGTCCAATTCTGGTGATTGCGGTGGATGCTCCAACAATTCGACCTTTATTTTAGATTTTATTCATAGATTTTAACTGTTGTCAAAATGCTCTTCTCGGCACAGTGCATTGTCCTGATGAAAAATAATTTTTTTCTTTTGTGAACTGGGTATTTTTTCACGTTTTTTTCCTTCAGCTGGCCCAAAAGGGTTAGGATAATATTCAGAATTATTGTTTTACCAGTTTGCAAGTAATCTACAAACAAAATCCCTTTCACATCCCAAAAAACTGATGCTAACACCTTCTTAACCGATTTTCGGACACGAACTCATTTCAGAGCCGAAGAACCTGGTTCACACCACTCTCTAACCTCTTGCTTTGATTTAAGACAACGTATTTGAAAAGGAATCTAATTTTTATTACAAACTCTCTGCTTTTTATTACAATTTCTAATGCAGCCGCCCCTCGAGTAAAGAACAACAAAATTTAAATATATAAATTAGTCAGACTTCTCTTATTTTTCTATCTACTAAATCTTTTGCTTCTTCTTCTTTTTCCAAACTTAGAATTGGGTGATGTAATATTACAAATATTTAAATAAGGCAGTCTTAAATGCATAGTTCCCTTGTGACCTCGAATGTTTATGCTCAGACTGTAGTGCCCTCGCTAAACCTTTAGCTGGTGATACTACCAACCGCATTTGAACCGAAATACGGATCAGTTCCTCCAGATTTTAATGCTTTCGGTAAATCACACTAGTGAATAATCTGAATAAACTGAACACTGCAACACGAAAAATTTCTGTGTCTCTTTGAGAGAGCCAAGACTATCGGAACATTTCCGGAGGCGAAATGAGCGGCGAATCTAAGCCGTAGAGTTGAGTAAATGAAGGAGTGCAAATCAGTTGGCGAATGACGATCTCGATCCCATTGTTGTACAATTTTTCGATATCATTACAAAAATGTAAATATAAAAGTATTAAAACGTTTAAAAAAAACTTGCAAGTGAGTTTCGGTTTTGTCACACCACAAACTCTCACTGAATGCCTATTTAACCACTGTCACCAACAGGCAAATGCAGCGATGTTTCGAGTACTCATCTCCTCAGTCATCTTCATAAAGGGAGCAATCTGCTTCGGATCCCAACAACTCACACAATAAATCAAACGTTTTTCTTCGACCGAAAGTTAGTCGTCACTTTCTATTGTATCCCAAAGGTGAGACTTGTAGGTTCATATTGAGCCACCGGAATGTCCGCAGAGATGCTAGCTACTATGATAAGACTATATATGAAATATGGAATATGATCTCTAATATGAAGGACTCTTTAAGAAATTCACTACAGAAGAAATTTCTAAAATTTCCGCCTCTTCTGTCTCGTTGTAGACTGAGCAGTTTGCGTACTCTTGGCATAAATTAGCGTCGAAGTTTCTGTGCACTACAGCTCGGTGTGCGCCTTAGCTTTCTCCACAACTTTTCTCCATGCATCTCGGTGCATAGCCAAATTACGGTAGCTGGTCGCTCCTATGCTTCTTAGATCGTCCTCAACGTCGTTTAGCCATCATTTTCGCGGTCGCTCTCTTCGCTTTTAACCAAACATGCGGGCATCCTAAACTTTGCGCGGTATTCTTTCAAAACTTGAAAGAATACTCAACCCACCACAGATTGACATTGCGACAGAAGATCTAGCAGCTAGATATGCCGCAAGACTTAACGCAACGGTTGAATTTACCTGTAAAACATTCGGACACAGCTCAATAGGTACGAGTTATCGGACCAATACGGATTATATGACTTCGAAACACAATTGGGTGAAGAGATTCCGAACAACTATAGAAGAAGAGGGGTGGAAAAGAGGTATGAAACCTAGCCCCAATACGCTTAATATATTTACTGACGGCTCGAAAATGATGGACGGAGTAGGTGCAGTGATTTATTGGGCAGAGCTGGACATCGGACGGCCAATTAAGCTCCCTGACTACTGCAGTATTTTTCAAGCAGAAGTCTTTGCGGTAGGAAATTCCGCAGAAATAGCCCTAGCAAAAACGTCGAGGCATTGCAGGAAACGAAATTGTAGATGAGATTGCCAAAAGCGCTGTTTACATACAATTCGAACAAGAAAACAACATACCGAAAGCTTTAAAAACGGTATACAATGGCATCGCTGCGGACATGAAAACACGGATAGACCGGCGGTGGAATAATCTAGCCACTTGCAGATAAATACCCCAGATATACGTACTAGCCCTGTCTAGAAAGGAAAGCAGAACTCTCTAGAAGAGAGAGAAATTCTAGAACTCCTTCTATGTTCTTACCCTGCATTAGCTACAACCCGAATGAAATGCTTAGGAGCTCTGCAATATGAGTGGTTAAAATGTCTCTCGGTGTTCGAGCTTCAGAGCTTACTTTCGCAAAAGACGCACTCATACTATGTACAAGAAGCCTACTACAAGGAAACGTAAAGGTCAACCTCCATCTGGTACCACTAAGGATTAATCGGTCTATGTGATGGCTTTCAGCCAGCCAGGTCAACCTAACCTAACCTTTCATCTGGTTTTCTGCAAACGTATCCCAGCCAGCGGATGCACTGCGATTTAACAAACCGCACGACTTTTTCTCCATGTAGGAATTCCTCTACCTCGTTGTTACAGAGACAATTTTCTTCTTGTACTGAACCCGATATTCCTCTAACTATTTTTTCCAATATACTTAACTGTGTGATTGTATCTGGTTTCAGTGTTCTCGTTCTTCTACTCGAGTGCTTGCTTTTTAATAGTTTAATGTGGTCAAAATATGCTCTGCTTGCAGCCTGCACACGGTCTTGGATAGCAATCGTTGTATCACCCGTTCTACTGAGAAGCAGTTCTAGATATTTAATTTGATCCACGCTTTCAAATGTATGATCACCAATTGTAAGGTCCCATCCCCAGGAGGATGGTTCCATATGTAGAAGTCCACGCAAGTGGGGAAAGTGAAAGGCCGGAGGCTAATTTCGTAACATGGACATTGCATTTACTTGTGACTTCATCTCTTAAAAATCTTTCACTACCTCTGCTACGATTATTAGTGAATGGCTAAATGTCTATGCGCGACTGTAATTCTCAAAATGTTGGAAGAGCGGTCGCACATATCCGGAGCATCCTGTAAGGAGGTCACGTAAAGCGTGATAAAGACAAAAGAATAAGTGATAAGAAATAGAAAACTATTAGTTGTTATTGCAAAACTGTTAATACAAACAACCTTTTTGCAGGAAAAGTAAAAATGCCCTAATCCGCTAATTGCCTCGGATGGAAAAATGTTGTTTTCTGTAATTAAAATATTGCCGTTAGCCTTCTTTGTATGTATGTATG
Source organism: Anastrepha ludens (assembly GCF_028408465.1). NCBI lineage: Eukaryota > Metazoa > Arthropoda > Insecta > Diptera > Tephritidae > Anastrepha > Anastrepha ludens. Next base: position 32,490,352 of record NC_071502.1, read on the forward strand.
CAAGCATTTAGTTCTAGCTGTTGGAATGTAGGCATTCCAAGTTGAAATAAAAAACTCCCTGAAAGTGGAAAGTGGCGCTTCACTGCTTCCTAAAATGACTTAAGGGGGGAGCCTGCTTTAGAGGCTTCAAAAATCGATTTTTTTTTGCATAAATTTCTTCCCAAACTATCCAAGAATGTGTCCTCAAAATCTCGAAAGCAAATTCAAAATATTTTCGGAGTTACAGAAGGAATTGTGAGCAAGCGTCGAGCAGGTATACGAGCGGCCGGATCGCTCGAAGTGCGATTTCTCGGTTTTTTATTTTTACGATTTTTCCTAATTGGCGGGAAAGATAGGGAAAAAGTTAAACGTCCTATCGAAACGAGATAACATTGATTGTATTCGGAATTAAATTCCTTTCTAGTTGAACCTAAAAAAACCTTAAGAAAGTTATGATTAACCCACTTTTTAAACAATCTAAAGTGAATTTGTTTTTCCAAAAAAATGAACTTTTTTTTTTATTAGCGAAAAATTGTTGAATTTCTCACTTTTTGTTAAATTTTCTTGGTTTAACTAGAAGCTATACTATACTAAAATAAAATTTTTTTGGGTTTTTGGTTTTTGATGAAAGTGGCGACCTGCATCTTTCCCGCCGCACGACACATGCACACTCGAGGCGCCTCGGCAAAATGCTTGTACCAGGCATAATATGACATATATTTTAATGAAAAAATTTGAGAAGACTGTTGAAATATATAACAATAAAACCTGAAAGTTTCGTTTCAATCGAATATTTCTTTCCTTCCCAAAAAAAAATCCACGAAAAAATCGATTTTTTGAAGTCTCTAAAGCAGGCTCCCCCCTTAACTGATGTTCGAAATGCATATGTTCTACCACATCCTACGCCATTTTCTGACAATTGCTGATGAAAATATGCGCAATTATAACAAATTTTCTCCTTCCGAGTTTCGCTTTTGATTGTTTAAGAACCAGTAAAGAAGCAGACGCGCCCTTTGAATTGTTTCCAAAGTCTAAGGAAATTTTAATGATTCAACCAGAAATTATCTCCGCTTGTAATTTGGGAAGGCGCAATTTAACGAACAATACCCGCCCTTTTTCCCCATAGTAATAATGCAGTAAGAGTTAGTTATTATTATTATTATTTTATTATTATTAGGATTAAAATGATTATTATTTCATTTTTTTTATTATAATTATTACATTATCTTTTCTCATTATTATTAATATTATTTCATGTTTTTTCTCTCATTTTATTATTATTATTATTATTTTCATTCTTATTTCGACATTCACTTCTTTTTATTGTATCTTTGTCTTTAGCAGGACTTCTTCATTTCTGTTTCTATTGTTTAGCGATTATTTGTCGCTTTTTTTTTGTTTGTTTTTTGTTTTTTCTCTTTTTTTGTGTTTTTGTTTTTTACTGTTAATACTAAGCCTAGCACTACAATACACAGTGCAATACAGAAAACTAACTTAACTATTTAAAGCCGTTCCTTATGATTGCCGCATTGGAGATCGTAATTTCTATGCTCACAATGCATTGCCCAAGCCGTAGGGTTGAGTGAATGCATGAGTGCGTTGGAAGTTGGCGTGCCATACGCTTGACGCTACAGGGAAGTTTGCACAGCCCGCAGATCGCCAATTCGGCGTGCCAATTGTGCGCATTTCGATATCACTACAAAAATGTGATTAGAAAAGTAATCATCTTTTTCGTAGGTGATATTTACTTTTGCCACACGTAGATTTACTGCCAACATGTTGCGAAAAGCATTAGTACCTCAGCTAGATGAGACCCACCAGGTGCCACTCACACGCAAAAGGGGCTCTCTTAAGGCGCAAGAAACTCCCGAATGGTTCGCCAAGCTGTACAAATGCAACACACAAAATGTCAAGCAGCACCTCTACATATATGCAATGGAGGCTTTGTGCCACATTCGAGAGCGGGCAACATTGTCCAAAAGTCATCGTCATTGCAGGAATTTACCAGCTTTGCATTTGCAACTGATTTACGCAAACTGAAGTGGTCAAACATAAGGAACATCGCCGAAGAAAGCCGTGAACCAAACGTTTAGCAGACGTCAGAATGCATATCTTAATTAGCCACAAATACAAAGGTGTTCCAGTCAAGTTCTCACTGAATGACTTTCGTACCACTGTCATCAGCAAGCAAATGCAGCGGTGTTTCGAGCACTCATCTCCTCAGTCATCTTCATAAAGGCAGCAATCTGCTTCGGACTTCAACAAGTCACACAAGAAATCAAACTTTCTTCTTCAAGCAAAAATTTATGGTCACTTTCTATGTATCCCGAAGGTGAGACCTGTAGGTTCATATAGGGGCTCAAGAATGTCCGCAGATATTCCAACTAATGCTTACAAGTCTCCAACCTCATGGCTACTATAGAATGAGATCACTATAATTTTAGATTGAAAAAAAAAAAACTTCATCCATGTACGCAATATGAGGTGAAGCAAATTGTCACCAATATTGTTGAAGTATGGCTGGTTCGAATTGTGACTCGAATATAATAATTCGTTTTGTTTAAAATCTGATTTCAAATATCTTCACGGGTTGAAGAAATATTGTTTTCGGCAATGAAGGAACTCCATTGCTGGCGTTCGTAGCCATCTGGAGCCGTGCTTGACACAGCGTGAACTCGCGTTTGCGGTTGGATGAAAGACGTTTGTGAGTCCAAGGTGCCGCCACTCCGTACAACTCTATTGGAAATAATAACGCATTTAAGACAAAGCAATCAAAGCACCGCTAAAGTGCAAAGAAAACTTTGCCCTTCCACGTAAAAATTCCAATAGTTTTGTAGGGGCAAAGAACAACTCGAACTCACAATAATTATTTCTATGTATGTATATGTGAATTTATGTACTAATACTAAGTCTAAATAGTTTTGTTGCTGCTGTTGCCGCTATTCATCAACAAATCAACACCGTTGGATGCTGTTTCTCCGCTTCGTTGGTGAGAGCGAAAGTTTTGCTTCAGTAATACGGTACCGGCGTAAGCTGCTCAGATTGAGACGTCACTAAGCTATGATGTCATTTTCCATTGGTTGGTGTTGTGTGTGTGTGTGTGGTAGTCACCGTATTTGATTCATCGTTCGAAGTTCTCCGCTTTCGACACTCTGCGAATGTGTGACCTCGGAAGTTGCAATGTGTACATCGTTTGGTAAGTTTAAAATCACGCACTGGACCTGTTTGCACTTCCTTTGATTTCAAGTTAAGGTGTTCGATAATACGGCCCTTCTCAAGTAATTCGCGGAATGTCTTAATGTCTTGGCGTAGAATATTCTTACGATACTTGATGTTCAGCAGACCATAGACCAAATCTAACTCGGTTTCCTCGTCGTGACGTCCCTCTGGCAGTTGTGCAAGTAGAGCGCGCTTCTGGCAGATGAACGTATCAATAGCAGCGCGGTCGTCTTGTTTGTTTTCAAAGATCTCCAAGTAAATCTGGTAGGCGGGTTTGGTGGGCGAAAAGTGGTCGCGTATCAGAGCGATGGCGTCCGCCCAAGTTTTCGCTTCTTTGCGCACGCCTTGCCACCAAGTGGACGCTAGACCATAGAACAGTAAAGATAGCCCCTTAAGCGCATATTCGTCGCTGATCGACTCGATTTCTTTGTGGGTAGCAATGGAGGTGATGAACTCCTCGACAGCCTCATGGTCACGCTGACCTCCAAACCGGCTGCTACAGTTGGTGAAGTTGCCCTTGGTTTGGATGGTAGCTGGAGCGGCGCTGCTGGCGCCTTCCACGGCGGCCAAACGTACCGACTCGATTAGTGACTGCAGTTGTTCGTTTGTCATTCGTACGACGTTTTCGGCCATTTTGTTGAATATTAATGTTTGTTTGTTTGTTATTGTAATAAAGTAGTTTTATTTATTGTTTGTTGTAGATGCGACACTGGAGCGTTTGTTGTTGGCAGCAGCGAACAAAGCCAATTGCTGATGGCGAATGTCTTCCTGGCGCAAATATTATTCACTGGCTGTGGTCGTAAGAGACTGAAATTGATTTTGAAGTCAATCGGATTTTATAGTCACAGAAGAGGAGAGAAAAAGTCTTTATATTGAGTACATTGGACCAAAGCCTGCAGTTGTTGGGAGACATATGTTTTAATCCGTTATTTTCAATTATCAAAATTTACCCCGTTGGTATGCACTTTTGTACAAATACATACATACATACAAACATATTTGGCAGAGAAATAACTAAGTTACACCCAAACGCACTCAATTACGGGAGGCGTCATGTGCAAAAGCTACTAAGGTCAGTTGGTTTGCTTTTTCAGATGAAATATAAAATTCTTGAAATCAGATACAATTTCTACCAATGGTAAAATACTTTATTATTGAAATAATAAGAAAACAAGGAGAGCTTAAGAAAGTCGATGAGGAAAATACGGGACAAAGCGGACATGGTATTCCTTTTCCAAGAACAGCCCTGCCGTTACTCTAATGCCTTACTCTTACGCTAACTCTTTGGGATAGCCAGTTAGGCAGCATGGCTTAGTTTGACTCAAGAAGTTTGGGGGTGTATGAAGACTGACAAGTTTGTGCATCCGATAGACTTAGTTAAGAAGAACTTAGTGGGCAATTTGGTACAGCGGACAAAGCTAAGACCACAGTTATACCTATACGAGTACTAAATAGCAGACAGTCTAAGCTCCTCAGGCTTACTTTAAAATGGAACCGTCACTTTTATGTAGCTTTACTTTTTTCAACATCTGGTCGCATTGCGCGCGATTGCAGTTGTTGTTGGTGTTCTTCTGCTTTCAGCAGTCAAATCTCTCTCTCGCTACTGCAGTGTTGCCTAGCTTTGGATATAAAAACGCACTAAAATGCCCATTTAAAGAAATTAAAATACAAGATTTTTATTGAATCGCTTAAAGAACTTTGTATGCGTCACAAATTGTCTTTAAAATGTGCGTTTTTTTTTAAATAAATGTGTTATGCTTATCTACAATTTAATTTATGAGTTTTTTTGTTAAGGGAATGACTTTTTTGCTATATTTGAGGTTATGTAACTTGATAAGGTACTCTTTTGTTTTGTCGTTATAGTTTCTTTAGTATGTTCTGCTATTTTGTTGTTTATTTTTACCATAAAAACACCTCTGGATGCTCTATGTCCCTCTAAGGATAGAGGACCGGAGGAAATGATTACACGTCTATGGTTTTAATCCGCATTCAGTAAATTCAAACGCCTTTTAAAATGTGTAAAAAGGTTTTCAATATTAAGAAGAGTTGAGAGAGGGACATTTATTATTCTTGCATAACCTTAAAAGGAGCAAAAAATAAAATTTACACTTTCAAAATATCAAATTTTATAAGAACCCACAAATTTTCATTAACACTAATATCTCCTCAGATTGACCTTTTTTAACATTCTTTTGTTTAATAATAAAGTTTTTTGCTTTAATTTATAGTTTCGGTAGCTTTAAATTAAAAATAAGAAACAAACACCAACTTAAAAACTTTCGCATTTTGATATATAAAAATGCACTAAATTTATTGCGAAGAGCAAATGGTTGGCAACACTGCACAACTCGGCCAATGTGACTTCACGCACTCTCTGATGGGCGCAATCTTGTTTCTATCATTCTTAGTAAATACTAGGCTGCTCAATAAGTTTTTCGGGTCGATAAGAAATACACAATTTTATGGTTTAAATCACACTTTATTATTCAGTAGAGTCTCTGAGTCCCGGTACATCAATACACTTGCTCCAGTGAGACTCCAATTTATGAATTCCATACCTGAAGTGACCATCTGAAAGTGCTGCAAAATACGCCGCACAGCTGTTATGACCTCCTGATTTGATGAAACACACATTACACGTTTGAATTTTTTTAGGTCTGCAAATAGCTGGAAGTCGCTAGGGTCCAATTCTGGTGATTGCGGTGGATGCTCCAACAATTCGACCTTTATTTTAGATTTTATTCATAGATTTTAACTGTTGTCAAAATGCTCTTCTCGGCACAGTGCATTGTCCTGATGAAAAATAATTTTTTTCTTTTGTGAACTGGGTATTTTTTCACGTTTTTTTCCTTCAGCTGGCCCAAAAGGGTTAGGATAATATTCAGAATTATTGTTTTACCAGTTTGCAAGTAATCTACAAACAAAATCCCTTTCACATCCCAAAAAACTGATGCTAACACCTTCTTAACCGATTTTCGGACACGAACTCATTTCAGAGCCGAAGAACCTGGTTCACACCACTCTCTAACCTCTTGCTTTGATTTAAGACAACGTATTTGAAAAGGAATCTAATTTTTATTACAAACTCTCTGCTTTTTATTACAATTTCTAATGCAGCCGCCCCTCGAGTAAAGAACAACAAAATTTAAATATATAAATTAGTCAGACTTCTCTTATTTTTCTATCTACTAAATCTTTTGCTTCTTCTTCTTTTTCCAAACTTAGAATTGGGTGATGTAATATTACAAATATTTAAATAAGGCAGTCTTAAATGCATAGTTCCCTTGTGACCTCGAATGTTTATGCTCAGACTGTAGTGCCCTCGCTAAACCTTTAGCTGGTGATACTACCAACCGCATTTGAACCGAAATACGGATCAGTTCCTCCAGATTTTAATGCTTTCGGTAAATCACACTAGTGAATAATCTGAATAAACTGAACACTGCAACACGAAAAATTTCTGTGTCTCTTTGAGAGAGCCAAGACTATCGGAACATTTCCGGAGGCGAAATGAGCGGCGAATCTAAGCCGTAGAGTTGAGTAAATGAAGGAGTGCAAATCAGTTGGCGAATGACGATCTCGATCCCATTGTTGTACAATTTTTCGATATCATTACAAAAATGTAAATATAAAAGTATTAAAACGTTTAAAAAAAACTTGCAAGTGAGTTTCGGTTTTGTCACACCACAAACTCTCACTGAATGCCTATTTAACCACTGTCACCAACAGGCAAATGCAGCGATGTTTCGAGTACTCATCTCCTCAGTCATCTTCATAAAGGGAGCAATCTGCTTCGGATCCCAACAACTCACACAATAAATCAAACGTTTTTCTTCGACCGAAAGTTAGTCGTCACTTTCTATTGTATCCCAAAGGTGAGACTTGTAGGTTCATATTGAGCCACCGGAATGTCCGCAGAGATGCTAGCTACTATGATAAGACTATATATGAAATATGGAATATGATCTCTAATATGAAGGACTCTTTAAGAAATTCACTACAGAAGAAATTTCTAAAATTTTCGCCTCTTCTGTCTCGTTGTAGACTGAGCAGTTTGCGTACTCTTGGCATAAATTAGCGTCGAAGTTTCTGTGCACTACAGCTCGGTGTGCGCCTTAGCTTTCTCCACAACTTTTCTCCATGCATCTCGGTGCATAGCCAAATTACGGTAGCTGGTCGCTCCTATGCTTCTTAGATCGTCCTCAACGTTGTTTAGCCATCATTTTCGCGGTCGCTCTCTTCGCTTTTAACCAAACATGCGGGCATCCTAAACTTTGCGCGGTATTCTTTCAAAACTTGAAAGAATACTCAACCCACCACGGATTGACATTGCGACAGAAGATCTAGCAGCTAGATATGCCGCAAGACTTAACGCAACGGTTGAATTTACCTGTAAAACATTCGGACACAGCTCAATAGGTACGAGTTATCGGACCAATACGGATTATATGACTTCGAAACACAATTGGGTGAAGAGATTCCGAACAACTATAGAAGAAGAGGGGTGGAAAAGAGGTATGAAACCTAGCCCCAATACGCTTAATATATTTACTGACGGCTCGAAAATGATGGACGGAGTAGGTGCAGTGATTTATTGCGCAGAGCTGGACATCGGACGGCCAATTAAGCTCCCTGACTACTGCAGTATTTTTCAAGCAGAAGTCTTTGCGGTAGGAAAGGCCGCAGAAATAGCCCTAGCAAAAACGTCGAGGCATTGCAGGAAACGAAATTGTAGATGAGATTGCCAAAAGCGCTGTTTACATACAATTCGAACAAGAAAACAACATACCGAAAGCTTTAAAAACGGTATACAATGGCATCGCTGCGGACATGAAAACACGGATAGACCGGCGGTGGAATAATCTAGCCACTTGCAGATAAATACCCCAGATATACGTACTAGGCCTGTCTAGAAAGGAAAGCAGAACTCTCTAGAAGAGAGAGAAATTCTAGAACTCCTTCTATGTTCTTACCCTGCATTAGCTACAACCCGAATGAAATGCTTAGGAGCTCTGCAATATGAGTGGTTAAAATGTCTCTCGGTGTTCGAGCTTCAGATCTTACTTTCGCAAAAGACGCACTCATACTATGTACAAGAAGCCTACTACAAGGAAACGTAAAGGTCAACCTCCATCTGGTACCACTAAGGATTAATCGGTCTATGTGATGGCTTTCAGCCAGCCAGGTCAACCTAACCTAACCTTTCATCTGGTTTTCTGCAAACGTATCCCAGCCAGCGGATGCACTGCGATTTAACAAACCGCACGACTTTTTCTCCATGTAGGAATTCCTCTACCTCGTTGTTACAGAGACAATTTTCTTCTTGTACTGAACCCGATATTCCTCTAACTATTCTTTCCAATATACTTAACTGTGTGATTGTATCTGGTTTCAGTGTTCTCGTTCTTCTACTCGAGTGCTTGCTTTTTAATAGTTTAATGTGGTCAAAATATGCTCTGCTTGCAGCCTGCACACGGTCTTGGATAGCAATCGTTGTATCACCCGTTCTACTGAGAAGCAGTTCTAGATATTTAATTTGATCCACGCTTTCAAATGTATGATCACCAATTGTAAGGTCCCATCCCCAGGAGGATGGTTCCATATGTAGAAGTCCACGCAAGTGGGGAAAGTGAAAGGCCGGAGGCTAATTTCGTAACATGGACATTGCATTTACTTGTGACTTCATCTCTTAAAAATCTTTCACTACCTCTGCTACGATTATTAGTGAATGGCTAAATGTCTATGCGCGACTGTAATTCTCAAAATGTTGGAAGAGCGGTCGCACATATCCGGAGCATCCTGTAAGGAGGTCACGTAAAGCGTGATAAAGACAAAAGAATAAGTGATAAGAAATAGAAAACTATTAGTTGTTATTGCAAAACTGTTAATACAAACAACCTTTTTGCAGGAAAAGTAAAAATGCCCTAATCCGCTAATTGCTTCGGATGGAAAAATGTTGTTTTCTGTAATTAAAATATTGCCGTTAGCCTTCTTTGTATGTATGTATGCAAGCATTTAGTTCTAGCTGTTGGAATGTAGGCATTCCAAGTTGAAATAAAAAACTCCCTGAAAGTGGAAAGTGGCGCTTCACTGCTTCCTAAAATGACTTAAGGGGGGAGCCTGCTTTAGAGGCTTCAAAAATCGATTTTTTTTGCATAAATTTCTTCCCAAACTATCCAAGAATGTGTCCTCAAAATCTCAAAAGCAAATTCAAAATATTTTCGGAGTTACAGAAGGAATTGTGAGCAAGCGTCGAGCAGGTATACGAGCGGCCGGATCGCTCGAAGTGCGATTTCTCGGTTTTTTATTTTTACGATTTTTCCTAATTGGCGGGAAAGATAGGGAAAAAGTTAAACGTCCTATCGAAACGAGATAACATTGATTGTATTCGGAATTAAATTCCTTTCTAGTTGAACCTAAAAAAACCTTAAGAAAGTTATGATTAACCCACTTTTTAAACAATCTAAAGTGAATTTGTTTTTCCAAAAAAATGAACTTTTTTTTTTATTAGCGAAAAATTGTTGAATTTCTCACTTTTTGTTAAATTTTCTTGGTTTAACTAGAAGCTATACTATACTAAAATAAAATTTTTTTGGGTTTTTGGTTTTTGATGAAAGTGGCGACCTGCATCTTTCCCGCCGCACGACACATGCACACTCGAGGCGCCTCGGCAAAATGCTTGTACCAGGCATAATATGACATATATTTTAATGAAAAAATTTGAGAAGACTGTTGAAATATATAACAATAAAACCTGAAAGTTTCGTTTCAATCGAATATTTCTTTCCTTCCCAAAAAAAAATCCACGAAAAAATCGATTTTTTGAAGTCTCTAAAGCAGGCTCCCCCCTTAACTGATGTTCGAAATGCATATGTTCTACCACATCCTACGCCATTTTCTGACAATTGCTGATGAAAATATGCGCAATTATAACAAATTTTCTCCTTCCGAGTTTCGCTTTTGATTGTTTAAGAACCAGTAAAGAAGCAGACGCGCCCTTTGAATTGTTTCCAAAGTCTAAGGAAATTTTAATGATTCAACCAGAAATTATCTCCGCTTGTAATTTGGGAAGGCGCAATTTAACGAACAATACCCGCCCTTTTTCCCCATAGTAATAATGCAGTAAGAGTTAGTTATTATTATTATTATTTTATTATTATTAGGATTAAAATGATTATTATTTCATTTTTTTTATTATAATTATTACATTATCTTTTCTCATTATTATTAATATTATTTCATGTTTTTTCTCTCATTTTATTATTATTATTATTATTTTCATTCTTATTTCGACATTCACTTCTTTTTATTGTATCTTTGTCTTTAGCAGGACTTCTTCATTTCTGTTTCTATTGTTTAGCGATTATTTGTCGCTTTTTTTTTGTTTGTTTTTTGTTTTTTCTCTTTTTTTGTGTTTTTGTTTTTTACTGTTAATACTAAGCCTAGCACTACAATACACAGTGCAATACAGAAAACTAACTTAACTATTTAAAGCCGTTCCTTATGATTGCCGCATTGGAGATCGTAATTTCTATGCTCACAATGCATTGCCCAAGCCGTAGGGTTGAGTGAATGCATGAGTGCGTTGGAAGTTGGCGTGCCATACGCTTGACGCTACAGGGAAGTTTGCACAGCCCGCAGATCGCCAATTCGGCGTGCCAATTGTGCGCATTTCGATATCACTACAAAAATGTGATTAGAAAAGTAATCATCTTTTTCGTAGGTGATATTTACTTTTGCCACACGTAGATTTACTGCCAACATGTTGCGAAAAGCATTATTACCTGAGCTAGATGAGACCCACCAGGTGCCACTCACACGCAAAAGGAGGCTCTCTTAAGGCGCAAGAAACTCCCGAATGGTTCGCCAAGCTGTACAAATGCAACACACAAAATGTCAAGCAGCACCTCTACATATATGCAATGGAGGCTTTGTGCCACATTCGAGAGCGGGCAACATTGTCCAAAAGTCATCGTCATTGCAGGAATTTACCAGCTTTGCATTTGCAACTGATTTACGCAAACTGAAGTGGTCAAACATAAGGAACATCGCCGAAGAAAGCCGTGAACCAAACGTTTAGCAGACGTCAGAATGCATATCTTAATTAGCCACAAATACAAAGGTGTTCCAGTCAAGTTCTCACTGAATGACTTTCGTACCACTGTCATCAGCAAGCAAATGCAGCGGTGTTTCGAGCACTCATCTCCTCAGTCATCTTCATAAAGGCAGCAATCTGCTTCGGACTTTAACAAGTCACACAAGAAATCAAACTTTCTTCTTCAAGCAAAAATTTATGGTCACTTTCTATGTATCCCGAAGGTGAGACCTGTAGGTTCATATAGGGGCTCAAGAATGTCCGCAGATATTCCAACTAATGCTTACAAGTCTCCAACCTCATGGCTACTATAGAATGAGATCACTATAATTTTAGATTGAAAAAAAAAACTTCATCCATGTACGCAATATGAGGTGAAGCAAATTGTCACCAATATTGTTGAAGTATGGCTGGTTCGAATTGTGACTCGAATATAATAATTCGTTTTGTTTAAAATCTGATTTCAAATATCTTCACGGGTTGAAGAAATATTGTTTTCGGCAATGAAGGAACTCCATTGCTGGCGTTCGTAGCCATCTGGAGCCGTGCTTGACACAGCGTGAACTCGCGTTTGCGGTTGGATGAAAGACGTTTGTGAGTCCAAGGTGCCGCCACTCCGTACAACTCTATTGGAAATAATAACGCATTTAAGACAAAGCAATCAAAGCACCGCTAAAGTGCAAAGAAAACTTTGCCCTTCCACGTAAAAATTCCAATAGTTTTGTAGGGGCAAAGAACAACTCGAACTCACAATAATTATTTCTATGTATGTATATGTGAATTTATGTACTAATACTAAGTCTAAATAGTTTTGTTGCTGCTGTTGCCGCTATTCATCAACAAATCAACACCGTTGGATGCTGTTTCTCCGCTTCGTTGGTGAGAGCGAAAGTTTTGCTTCAGTAATACGGTACCGGCGTAAGCTGCTCAGATTGAGACGTCACTAAGCTATGATGTCATTTTCCATTGGTTGGTGTTGTGTGTGTGTGTGTGGTAGTCACCGTATTTGATTCATCGTTCGAAGTTCTCCGCTTTCGACACTCTTCGAATGTGTGACCTCGGAAGTTACAATATGTACAGCGTTTAGGACGTTTGAAATCACGCACTGGAACCGGTGGAACTTCCTCTGATTCCAAGTCATTGTTTTCGATAATACGGCACTTCTCAAGTAATTCGCGGAATGTCTTAATGTCTTGGCGTAGAATATTCTTACGATACTTGATGTTCAGCAGACCATAGACCAAATCTAACTCGGTTTCCTCGTCGTGACGTCCCTCTGGCAGTTGTGCAAGTAGAGCGCGCTTCTGGCAGATGAACGTATCAATAGCAGCGCGGTCGTCTTGTTTGTTTTCAAAGATCTCCAAGTAAATCTGGTAGGCGGGTTTGGTGGGCGAAAAGTGGTCGCGTATCAGAGCGATGGCGTCCGCCCAAGTTTTCGCTTCTTTTTGCGCACGCCTTGCCACCAAGTGGACGCTAGACCATAGAACAGTAAAGATAGCCCCTTAAGCGCATATTCGTCGCTGATCGACTCGATTTCTTTGTAGGTAACAATGGAGGTGATGAACTCCTCGACAGCCTCATGGTCACGCTGACCTCCAAACCGGCTGCTACAGTTGGTGAAGTTGCCCTTGGTTTGGATGGTAGCTGGAGCGGCGCTGCTGGCGCCTTCCACGGCGGCCAAACGTACCGACTCGATTAGTGACTGCAGTTGTTCGTTTGTCATTCGTACGACGTTTTCGGCCATTTTGTTGAATATTAATGTTTGTTTGTTTGTTATTGTAACAAAGTAGTTTTATTTATTGTTTGTTGTAGATGCGACACTGGAGCGCTTGTTGTTGGCAGCAGCGAACAAAGCCAATTGCTGATGGCGAATGTCTTCCTGGCGCAAATATTATTCACTGGCTGTGGTCGTAAGAGACTGAAATTGATTTTGAAGTCAATCGGATTTTATAGTCACAGAAGAGGAGAGAAAAAGTCTTTATATTGAGTACATTGGACCAAAGCCTGCAGTTGTTGGGAGAAATATGTTTTAATCCGTTATTTTCAATTATCAAAATTTACCCCGTTGGTATGCACTTTTGTACAAATACATACATACATACAAACATATTTGGCAGAGAAATAACTAAGTTACACCCAAACGCACTCAATTACGGGAGGCGTCATGTGCAAAAGCTACTAAGGTCAGTTGGTTTGCTTTTTCAGATGAAATATAAAATTCTTGAAATCAGATACAATTTCTACCAATAGTAAAATACTTTATTATTGAAATAATAAGAAAACAAGGAGAGCTTAAGAAAGTCGATGAGGAAAATACGGGACAAAGCGGACATGGTATTCCTTTTCCAAGAACAGCCCTGCCGTTACTCTAATGCCTTACTCTTACGCTAACTCTTTGGGATAGCCAGTTAGGCAGCATGGCTTAGTTTGACTCAAGAAGTTTGGGGGTGTATGAAGACTGACAAGTTTGTGCATCCGATAGACTTAGTTAAGAAGAACTTAGTGGGTAATTTGGTACAGCGGACAAAGCTAAGACCACAGTTATACCTATACGAGTACTAAATAGCAGACAGTCTAAGCTCCTCAGGCTTACTTTAAAATGGAACCGTCACTTTTATGTAGCTTTACTTTTTTCAACATCTGGTCGCATTGCGCGCGATTGCAGTTGTTGCCTAGCTTTGGATATAAAAATGCCCATTTAAAGAAATTAAAATACAAGATTTTTATTGAATCGCTTAAAGAACTTTGTATGCGTCACAAATTGTCTTTAAAATGTGCGTTTTTTTTTTTAATAAATGTGTTATGCTTATCTACAATTTAATTTATGAGTTTTTTTGTTAAGGGAATGACTTTTTTGCTATATTTGAGGTTATGTAACTTGATAAGGTACTCTTTTGTTTTGTCGTTATAGTTTCTTTAGTATGTTCTGCTATTTTGTTGTTTATTTTTACCATAAAAACACCTCTGGATGCTCTATGTCCCTCTAAGGATAGAGGACCGGAGGAAATGATTACACGTCTATGGTTTTAATCCGCATTCAGTAAATTCAAACGCCTTTTAAAATGTGTAAAAAGGTTTTCAATATTAAGAAGAGTTGAGAGAGGGACATTTATTATTCTTGCATAACCTTAAAAGGAGCAAAAAATAAAATTTACACTTTCAAAATATCAAATTTTATAAGAACCCACAAATTTTCATTAACACTAATATCTCCTCAGATTGACCTTTTTTAACATTCTTTTGTTTAATAATAAAGTTTTTTGCTTTAATTTATAGTTTCGGTAGCTTTAAATTAAAAATAAGAAACAAACACCAACTTAAAAACTTTCGCATTTTGATATATAAAAATGCACTAAATTTATTGCGAAGAGCAAATGGTTGGCAACACTGCACAACTCGGCCAATGTGACTTCACGCACTCTCTGATGGGCGCAATCTTGTTTCTATCATTCTTGGTAAATACTAGGCTGCTCAATAAGTTTTTCGGGTCGATAAGAAATACACAATTTTATGGTTTAAATCACACTTTATTATTCAGTAGAGTCTCTGAGTCCCGGTACATCAATACACTTGCTCCAGTGAGACTCCAATTTATGAATTCCATACCTGAAGTGACCATCTGAAAGTGCTGCAAAATACGCCGCACAGCTGTTATGACCTCCTGATTTGATGAAACACACATTACACGTTTGAATTTTTTTAGGTCTGCAAATAGCTGGAAGTCGCTAGGGTCCAATTCTGGTGATTGCGGTGGATGCTCCAACAATTCGACCTTTATTTTAGATTTTATTCATAGATTTTAGCTGTTGTCAAAATGCTCTTCTCGGCACAGTGCATTGTCCTGATGAAAAATAATTTTTTTCTTTTGTGAACTGGGTATTTTTTCACGTTTTTTTCCTTCAGCTGGCCCAAAAGGGTTAGGATAATATTCAGAATTATTGTTTTACCAGTTTGCAAGTAATCTACAAACAAAATCCCTTTCACATCCCAAAAAACTGATGCTAACACCTTCTTAACCGATTTTCGGACACGAACTCATTTCAGAGCCGAAGAACCTGGTTCACACCACTCTCTAACCTCTTGCTTTGATTTAAGACAACGTATTTGAAAAGGAATCTAATTTTTATTACAAACTCTCTGCTTTTTATTACAATTTCTAATGCAGCCGCCCCTCGAGTAAAGAACAACAAAATTTAAATATATAAATTAGTCAGACTTCTCTTATTTTTCTATCTACTAAATCTTTTGCTTCTTCTTCTTTTTCCAAACTTAGAATTGGGTGATGTAATATTACAAATATTTAAATAAGGCAGTCTTAAATGCATAGTTCCCTTGTGACCTCGAATGTTTATGCTCAGACTGTAGTGCCCTCGCTAAACCTTTAGCTGGTGATACTACCGACCGCATTTGAACCGAAATACGGATCAGTTCCTCCAGATTTTAATGCTTTCGGTAAATCACACTAGTGAATAATCTGAATAAACTGAACACTGCAACACGAAAAATTTCTGTGTCTCTTTGAGAGAGCCAAGACTATCGGAACATTTCCGGAGGCGAAATGAGCGGCGAATCTAAGCCGTAGAGTTGAGTAAATGAAGGAGTGCAAATCAGTTGGCGAATGACGATCTCGATCCCATTGTTGTACAATTTTTCGATATCATTACAAAAATGTAAATATAAAAGTATTAAAACGTTTAAAAAAAACTTGCAAGTGAGTTTCGGTTTTGTCACACCACAAACTCTCACTGAATGCCTATTTAACCACTGTCACCAACAGGCAAATGCAGCGATGTTTCGAGTACTCATCTCCTCAGTCATCTTCATAAAGGGCGCAATCTGCTTCGGATCCCAACAACTCACACAATAAATCAAACGTTTTTCTTCGACCGAAAGTTAGTCGTCACTTTCTATTGTATCCCAAAGGTGAGACTTGTAGGTTCATATTGAGCCACCGGAATGTCCGCAGAGATGCTAGCTACTATGATAAGACTATATATGAAATATGGAATATGATCTCTAATATGAAGGACTCTTTAAGAAATTCACTACAGAAGAAATTTCTAAAATTTCCGCCTCTTCTGTCTCGTTGTAGACTGAGCAGTTTGCGTACTCTTGGCATAAATTAGCGTCGAAGTTTCTGTGCACTACAGCTCGGTGTGCGCCTTAGCTTTCTCCACAACTTTTCTCCATGCATCTCGGTGCATAGCCAAATTACGGTAGCTGGTCGCTCCTATGCTTCTTAGATCGTCCTCAACGTTGTTTAGCCATCATTTTCGCGGTCGCTCTCTTCGCTTTTAACCAAACATGCGGGCATCCTAAACTTTGCGCGGTATTCTTTCAAAACTTGAAAGAATACTCAACCCACCACAGATTGACATTGCGACAGAAGATCTAGCAGCTAGATATGCCGCAAGACTTAACGCAACGGTTGAATTTACCTGTAAAACATTCGGACAAAGCTCAATAGGTACGAGTTATCGGACCAATACGGATTATATGACTTCGAAACACAATTGGGTGAAGAGATTCCGAACAACTATAGAAGAAGAGGGGTGGAAAAGAGGTATGAAACCTAGCCCCAATACGCTTAATATATTTACTGACGGCTCGAAAATGATGGACGGAGTAGGTGCAGTGATTTATTGCGCAGAGCTGGACATCGGACGGCCAATTAAGCTCCCTGACTACTGCAGTATTTTTCAAGCAGAAGTCTTTGCGGTAGGAAAGGCCGCAGAAATAGCCCTAGCAAAAACGTCGAGGCATTGCAGGAAACGAAATTGTAGATGAGATTGCCAAAAGCGCTGTTTACATACAATTCGAACAAGAAAACAACATACCGAAAGCTTTAAAAACGGTATACAATGGCATCGCTGCGGACATGAAAACACGGATAGACCGGCGGTGGAATAATCTAGCCACTTGCAGATAAATACCCCAGATATACGTACTAGGCCTGTCTAGAAAGGAAAGCAGAACTCTCTAGAAGAGAGAGAAATTCTAGAACTCCTTCTATGTTCTTACCCTGCATTAGCTACAACCCGAATGAAATGCTTAGGAGCTCTGCAATATGAGTGGTTAAAATGTCTCTCGGTGTTCGAGCTTCAGATCTTACTTTCGCAAAAGACGCACTCATACTATGTACAAGAAGCCTACTACAAGGAAACGTAAAGGTCAACCTCCATCTGGTACCACTAAGGATTAATCGGTCTATGTGATGGCTTTCAGCCAGCCAGGTCAACCTAACCTAACCTTTCATCTGGTTTTCTGCAAACGTATCCCAGCCAGCGGATGCACTGCGATTTAACAAACCGCACGACTTTTTCTCCATGTAGGAATTCCTCTACCTCGTTGTTACAGAGACAATTTTCTTCTTGTACTGAACCCGATATTCCTCTAACTATTCTTTCCAATATACTTAACTGTGTGATTGTATCTGGTTTCAGTGTTCTCGTTCTTCTACTCGAGTGCTTGCTTTTTAATAGTTTAATGTGGTCAAAATATGCTCTGCTTGCAGCCTGCACACGGTCTTGGATAGCAATCGTTGTATCACCCGTTCTACTGAGAAGCAGTTCTAGATATTTAATTTGATCCACGCTTTCAAATGTATGATCACCAATTGTAAGGTCCCGTCCCCAGGAGGATGGTTCCATATGTAGAAGTCCACGCAAGTGGGGAAAGTGAAAGGCCGGAGGCTAATTTCGTAACATGGGCATTGCATTTACTTGTGACTTCATCTCTTAAAAATCTTTCACTACCTCTGCTACGATTATTAGTGAATGGCTAAATGTCTATGTGCGACTGTAATTCTCAAAATGTTGGAAGAGCGGTCGCACATATCCGGAGCATCCTGTAAGGAGGTCACGTAAAGCGTGATAAAGACAAAAGAATAAGTGATAAGAAATAGAAAACTATTAGTTGTTATTGCAAAACTGTTAATACAAACAACCTTTTTGCAGGAAAAGTAAAAATGCCCTAATCCGCTAATTGCTTCGGATGGAAAAATGTTGTTTTCTGTAATTAAAATATTGCCGTTAGCCTTCTTTGTATGTATGTATGCAAGCATTTAGTTCTAGCTGTTGGAATGTAGGCATTCCAAGTTGAAATAAAAAACTCCCTGAAAGTGGAAAGTGGCGCTTCACTGCTTCCTAAAATGACTTAAGGGGGGAGCCTGCTTTAGAGGCTTCAAAAATCGATTTTTTTTGCATAAATTTCTTCCCAAACTATCCAAGAATGTGTCCTCAAAATCTCAAAAGCAAATTCAAAATATTTTCGGAGTTACAGAAGGAATTGTGAGCAAGCGTCGAGCAGGTATACGAGCGGCCGGATCGCTCGAAGTGCGATTTCTCGGTTTTTTATTTTTACGATTTTTCCTAATTGGCGGGAAAGATAGGGAAAAAGTTAAACGTCCTATCGAAACGAGATAACATTGATTGTATTCGGAATTAAATTCCTTTCTAGTTGAACCTAAAAAAACCTTAAGAAAGTTATGATTAACCCACTTTTTAAACAATCTAAAGTGAATTTGTTTTTCCAAAAAAATGAACTTTTTTTTTTATTAGCGAAAAATTGTTGAATTTCTCACTTTTTGTTAAATTTTCTTGGTTTAACTAGAAGCTATACTATACTAAAATAAAATTTTTTTGGGTTTTTGGTTTTTGATGAAAGTGGCGACCTGCATCTTTCCCGCCGCACGACACATGCACACTCGAGGCGCCTCGGCAAAATGCTTGTACCAGGCATAATATGACATATATTTTAATGAAAAAATTTGAGAAGACTGTTGAAATATATAACAATAAAACCTGAAAGTTTCGTTTCAATCGAATATTTCTTTCCTTCCCAAAAAAAAATCCACGAAAAAATCGATTTTTTGAAGTCTCTAAAGCAGGCTCCCCCCTTAACTGATGTTCGAAATGCATATGTTCTACCACATCCTACGCCATTTTCTGACAATTGCTGATGAAAATATGCGCAATTATAACAAATTTTCTCCTTCCGAGTTTCGCTTTTGATTGTTTAAGAACCAGTAAAGAAGCAGACGCGCCCTTTGAATTGTTTCCAAAGTCTAAGGAAATTTTAATGATTCAACCAGAAATTATCTCCGCTTGTAATTTGGGAAGGCGCAATTTAACGAACAATACCCGCCCTTTTTCCCCATAGTAATAATACAGTAAGAGTTAGTTATTATTATTATTATTTTATTATTATTAGGATTAAAATGATTATTATTTCATTTTTTTTATTATAATTATTACATTATCTTTTTTCATTATTATTAATATTATTTCATGTTTTTTCTCTCATTTTATTATTATTATTATTATTATTTCATGTTTTTTCTCTCATTTTATTATTATTATTATTATTTTCATTCTTATTTCGACATTCACTTCTTTTTATTGTATCTTTGTCTTTAGCAGGACTTCTTCATTTCTGTTTCTATTGTTTAGCGATTATTTGTTGCTTTTTTTTTGTTTGTTTTTTGTTTTTTCTCTTTTTTTGTGTTTTTGTTTTTTACTGTTAATACTAAGCCTAGCACTACAATACACAGTACAACACAGAAAACTAACTTAACTATTTAAAGCCGTTCCCTATGATTGCCGCATTGGAGATCGTAATTTCTATGCTCACAATGCATTGCCCAAGCCGTAGGGTTGAGTGAATGCATGAGTGCATTGGCAGTTGGCGTGCCATACGCTTGACGCTACAGGGAAGTTTGCACAGCCCGCAGATCGCCAATTCGGCGTGCCAATTGTGCGCATTTCGATATCACTACAAAAATGTGATTAGAAAAGTAATCATCTTTTTCGTAGGTGATATTTACTTTTGCCACACGTAGATTTACTGCCAACATGTTGCGAAAAGCATTAGTACCTCAGCTAGATGAGACCCACCAGGTGCCACTCACACGCAAAAGGGGCTCTCTTAAGGCGCAAGAAACTCCCGAATGGTTCGCCAAGCTGTACAAATGCAACACACAAAATGTCAAGCAGCACCTCTACATATATGCAATGGAGGCTTTGTGCCACATTCGAGAGCGGGCAACATTGTCCAAAAGTCATCGTCATTGCAGGAATTTACCAGCTTTGCATTTGCAACTGATTTACGCAAACTGAAGTGGTCAAACATAAGGAACATCGCCGAAGAAAGCCGTGAACCAAACGTTTAGCAGACGTCAGAATGCATATCTTAATTAGCCACAAATACAAAGGTGTTCCAGTCAAGTTCTCACTGAATGACTTTCGTACCACTGTCATCAGCAAGCAAATGCAGCGGTGTTTCGAGCACTCATCTCCTCAGTCATCTTCATAAAGGCAGCAATCTGCTTCGGACTTCAACAAGTCACACAAGAAATCAAACTTTCTTCTTCAAGCAAAAATTTATGGTCACTTTCTATGTATCCCGAAGGTGAGACCTGTAGGTTCATATAGGGGCTCAAGAATGTCCGCAGATATTCCAACTAATGCTTACAAGTCTCCAACCTCATGGCTACTATAGAATGAGATCACTATAATTTTAGATTGAAAAAAAAAAAACTTCATCCATGTACGCAATATGAGGTGAAGCAAATTGTCACCAATATTGTTGAAGTATGGCTGGTTCGAATTGTGACTCGAATATAATAATTCGTTTTGTTTAAAATCTGATTTCAAATATCTTCACGGGTTGAAGAAATATTGTTTTCGGCAATGAAGGAACTCCATTGCTGGCGTTCGTAGCCATCTGGAGCCGTGCTTGACACAGCGTGAACTCGCGTTTGCGGTTGGATGAAAGACGTTTGTGAGTCCAAGGTGCCGCCACTCCGTACAACTCTATTGGAAATAATAACGCATTTAAGACAAAGCAATCAAAGCACCGCTAAAGTGCAAAGAAAACTTTGCCCTTCCACGTAAAAATTCCAATAGTTTTGTAGGGGCAAAGAACAACTCGAACTCACAATAATTATTTCTATGTATGTATATGTGAATTTATGTACTAATACTAAGTCTAAATAGTTTTGTTGCTGTTGTTGCCGCTATTCATCAACAAATCAACACCGTTGGATGCTGTTTCTCCGCTTCGTTGGTGAGAGCGAAAGTTTTGCTTCAGTAATACGGTACCGGCGTAAGCTGCTCAGATTGAGACGTCACTAAGCTATGATGTCATTTTCCATTGGTTGGTGTTGTGTGTGTGTGTGTGTGGTAGTCACCGTATTTGATTCATCGTTCGAAGTTCTCCGCTTTCGACACTCTGCGAATGTGTGACCTCGGAAGTTGCAATGTGTACATCGTTTGGTAAGTTTAAAATCACGCACTGGACCTGTTTGCACTTCCTTTGATTTCAAGTTAAGGTGTTCGATAATACGGCCCTTCTCAAGTAATTCGCGGAATGTCTTAATGTCTTGGCGTAGAATATTCTTACGATACTTGATGTTCAGCAGACCATAGACCAAATCTAACTCGGTTTCCTCGTCGTGACGTCCCTCTGGCAGTTGTGCAAGTAGAGCGCGCTTCTGGCAGATGAACGTATCAATAGCAGCGCGGTCGTCTTGTTTGTTTTCAAAGATCTCCAAGTAAATCTGGTATACGGGTTTGGTGGGCGAAAAGTGGTCGCGTATCAGAGCGATGGCGTCCGCCCAAGTTTTCGCTTCTTTGCGCACGCCTTGCCACCAAGTGGACGCTAGACCATAGAACAGTAAAGATAGCCCCTTAAGCGCATATTCGTCGCTGATCGACTCGATTTCTTTGTAGGTAACAATGGAGGTGATGAACTGCTCGACAGCCTCATGGTCACGCTGACCTCCAAACCGGATGCTACAGTTGGTGAAGTTGCCCTTGGTTTGGATGGTAGCTGAAACGGCGCTGCTGGCGCCTTCCACGGCGGCCAAACGTACCGACTCGATTAGTGACTGCAGTTGTTCGTTTGTCATTCGTACGACGTTTTCGGCCATTTTGTTGAATATTAATGTTTGTTTGTTTGTTATTGTAACAAAGTAGTTTTATTTATTGTTTGTTGTAGATGCGACACTGGAGCGTTTGTTGTTGGCAGCAGCGAACAAAGCCAATTGCTGATGGTGAATGTCTTCCTGGCGCAAATATTATTCACTGGCTGTGGTCGTAAGAGACTGAAATTGATTTTGAAGTCAATCGGATTTTATAGTCACAGAAGAGGAGAGAAAAAGTCTTTATATTGAGTACATTGGACCAAAGCCTGCAGTTGTTGGGAGAAATATGTTTTAATCCGTTATTTTCAATTATCAAAATTTACCCCGTTGGTATGCACTTTTGTACAAATACATACATACATACAAACATATTTGGCAGAGAAATAACTAAGTTACACCCAAACGCACTCAATTACGGGAGGCGTCATGTGCAAAAGCTACTAAGGTCAGTTGGTTTGCTTTTTCAGATGAAATATAAAATTCTTGAAATCAGATACAATTTCTACCAATAGTAAAATACTTTATTATTGAAATAATAAGAAAACAAGGAGAGCTTAAGAAAGTCGATGAGGAAAATACGGGACAAAGCGGACATGGTATTCCTTTTCCAAGAACAGCCCTGCCGTTACTCTAATGCCTTACTCTTACGCTAACTCTTTGGGATAGCCAGTTAGGCAGCATGGCTTAGTTTGACTCAAGAAGTTTGGGGGTGTATGAAGACTGACAAGTTTGTGCATCCGATAGACTTAGTTAAGAAGAACTTAGTGGGTAATTTGGTACAGCGGACAAAGCTAAGACCACAGTTATACCTATACGAGTACTAAATAGCAGACAGTCTAAGCTCCTCAGGCTTACTTTAAAATGGAACCGTCACTTTTATGTAGCTTTACTTTTTTCAACATCTGGTCGCATTGCGCGCGATTGCAGTTGTTGTTGGTGTTCTTCTGCTTTCAGCAGTCAAATCTCTCTCTCGCTACTGCAGTGTTGCCTAGCTTTGGATATAAAAACGCACTAAAATGCCCATTTAAAGAAATTAAAATACAAGATTTTTATTGAATCGCTTAAAGAACTTTGTATGCGTCACAAATTGTCTTTAAAATGTGCGTTTTTTTTTAAATAAATGTGTTATGCTTATCTACAATTTAATTTATGAGTTTTTTTGTTAAGGGAATGACTTTTTTGCTATATTTGAGGTTATGTAACTTGATAAGGTACTCTTTTGTTTTGTCGTTATAGTTTCTTTAGTATGTTCTGCTATTTTGTTGTTTATTTTTACCATAAAAACACCTCTGGATGCTCTATGTCCCTCTAAGGATAGAGGACCGGAGGAAATGATTACACGTCTATGGTTTTAATCCGCATTCAGTAAATTCAAACGCCTTTTAAAATGTGTAAAAAGGTTTTCAATATTAAGAAGAGTTGAGAGAGGGACATTTATTATTCTTGCATAACCTTAAAAGGAGCAAAAAATAAAATTTACACTTTCAAAATATCAAATTTTATAAGAACCCACAAATTTTCATTAACACTAATATCTTCTCAGATTGACCTTTTTTAACATTCTTTTGTTTAATAATAAAGTTTTTTGCTTTAATTTATAGTTTCGGTAGCTTTAAATTAAAAATAAGAAACAAACACCAACTTAAAAACTTTCGCATTTTGATATATAAAAATGCACTAAATTTATTGCGAAGAGCAAATGGTTGGCAACACTGCACAACTCGGCCAATGTGACTTCACGCACTCTCTGATGGGCGCAATCTTGTTTCTATCATTCTTGGTAAATACTAGGCTGCTCAATAAGTTTTTCGGGTCGATAAGAAATACACAATTTTATGGTTTAAATCACACTTTATTATTCAGTAGAGTCTCTGAGTCCCGGTACATCAATACACTTGCTCCAGTGAGACTCCAATTTATGAATTCCATACCTGAAGTGACCATCTGAAAGTGCTGCAAAATACGCCGCACAGCTGTTATGACCTCCTGATTTGATGAAACACACATTACACGTTTGAATTTTTTTAGGTCTGCAAATAGCTGGAAGTCGCTAGGTGATTCTGGTGATTGCGGTGGATGCTCCAACAATTCGACCTTTATTTTAGATTTTATTCATAGATTTTAACTGTTGTCAAAATGCTCTTCTCGGCACAGTGCATTGTCCTGATGAAAAATAATTTTTTTCTTTTGTGAACTGGGTATTTTTTCACGTTTTTTTCCTTCAGCTGGCCCAAAAGGGTTAGGATAATATTCAGAATTATTGTTTTACCAGTTTGCAAGTAATCTACAAACAAAATCCCTTTCACATCCCAAAAAACTGATGCTAACACCTTCTTAACCGATTTTCGGACACGAACTCATTTCAGAGCCGAAGAACCTGGTTCACACCACTCTCTAACCTCTTGCTTTGATTTAAGACAACGTATTTGAAAAGGAATCTAATTTTTATTACAAACTCTCTGCTTTTTATTACAATTTCTAATGCAGCCACCCCTCGAGTAAAGAACAACAAAATTTAAATATATAAATTAGTCAGACTTCTTTTATTTTTCTATCTACTAAATCTTTTGCTTCTTCTTCTTTTTCCAAACTTAGAATTGGGTGATGTAATATTACAAATATTTAAATAAGGCAGTCTTAAATGCATAGTTCCCTTGTGACCTCGAATGTTTATGCTCAGACTGTAGTGCCCTCGCTAAACCTTTAGCTGGTGATACTACCAACCGCATTTGAACCGAAATACGGATCAGTTCCTCCAGATTTTAATGCTTTCGGTAAATCACACTAGTGAATAATCTGAATAAACTGAAAACTGCAACACGAAAAATTTCTGTGTCTCTTTGAGAGAGCCAAGACTATCGGAACATTTCCGGAGGCGAAATGAGCGGCGAATCTAAGCCGTAGAGTTGAGTAAATGAAGGAGTGCAAATCAGTTGGCGAATGACGATCTCGATCCCATTGTTGTACAATTTTTCGATATCATTACAAAAATGTAAATATAAAAGTATTAAAACGTTTAAAAAAAACTTGCAAGTGAGTTTCGGTTTTGTCACACCACAAACTCTCACTGAATGCCTATTTAACCACTGTCACCAACAGGCAAATGCAGCGATGTTTCGAGTACTCATCTCCTCAGTCATCTTCATAAAGGGAGCAATCTGCTTCGGATCCCAACAACTCACACAATAAATCAAACGTTTTTCTTCGACCGAAAGTTAGTCGTCACTTTCTATTGTATCCCAAAGGTGAGACTTGTAGGTTCATATTGAGCCACCGGAATGTCCGCAGAGATGCTAGCTACTATGATATGCTCACAAGTGTCCAACCTCATGGCTAGTATAGAATAAGATCACTACAACTTCCGATTAAAAAAAAAACTTGATCATTGTACGAAATCTGAGATAAAGCAAATTGTCACCAATATTGTTGAAGTATGGCTGGTTCGAATTCTGGCTCGAGATATAAATACTGTTCGGCAATGAAGGAACTCCATTGATGGCGTTCGTAGCCATCTGGAGCCGTGTTTGACACAGCGTAAACTCGCGTTTGCGGTTGGATGAAAGACATTCGTGAATCCAAGATGCCTTCACTCCGTACATCTCTATTGGAAATAATAACGCATTTAAGACAAAGCAATCAAAGCACCGCTAAAGTGCATAGAAAACTTTCCCCTTCCACATAAAAATTCCAATAGTTTTGTAGGGGCAAAGAACAACTCAAACTCACAATAATTATTTCTATGTATGTATATGTGAATTTATATACTAATACTAAGTCTAAATAGTTTTGTTGCTGTTGTTGCCGCTATTCATCAACAAATCAACACCGTTGGGCGCTGTTTCTCCGCTTCGTTGGAGAGAGCGAAAGTTTTGCTTCAGTAATACGGTACCGGCGTAAGCTGCTCAGATTGAGACGTCACTAAGTGATGATGTCATTGTCCATTGTTTGTTGTTGTGTGTGTATATGGTAGTTATCGTACGTAGGTGGTTCCAGGAATACCTGGTTAGGAAGCTGTTGCAGTGCGAAGTTTGGTTGTATTTATTGATCAGTCGCAATTTTGCGCTTTCGACACTCTTCGAATGTGTGACCTCGGAAGTTACAATATGTACAGCGTTTAGGACGTTTGAAATCACGCACTGGAACCGGTGGAACTTCCTCTGATTCCAAGTCATTGCTTTCGATAATACGGCACTTCTCAAGTAATTCGCGGAACGTCTTAATGTCTTGGCGTAGAATGTTCTTACGATACTTGATGTTCAGCAGACCATAGACCAAATCCAATTCGGTTTCCTCGTCGTGACGTCCCTCTGGCAGTTGAGCAAGTAAAGCGCGCTTATGGCAGATGAACGTATCAATAGCAGTACGGTCGTCCTGTTTCTTTTCGAAGATCTCCATGTAAATCTGGTAGGCGGGTTTGGTGGGCGAAAAGTGGTCGCGAATCAATGCAATGGCTTCTTTCCAAGTTTTCGCTTCTCTGCGCACGCCTTGCCACCAAGTGGACGCCAGACCATAGAACAGTAAAGATAGTCCCTTAAGTGCGTCTTCATCGCTGATCGACTCGATTTCTTTGTAGGTAACAATGGAGGTGATGAACTCCTCGACGATCTCATGGTCGCGCTGACCACCAAAGCAGCTGCTACAGTTGCTAAAGCTGCCTTTGGCTTGGATGTTGGCTGGAGCGCCTGCCATGGCGGCTAAACGTACCGACTCTAATAGTGACTGCAGTTGATCGTTGGTCATTTGAACGATATTTTGATTTTGTTCCATTTTGTTAAATATAGCTGTTCGTTTGTTTGTGTTGTATTCACTGGAATGTTTGTTGTTGCTAGCTGAGGTCAAAGTCTATTGGTGATAGCGAATGCCTTCGTGGCCAAGTATTAATCACTGGCTGTGGTTGTGAGTGACTGCCTTTGATTTTGCAGCCTAGCGGCTTTTGTAGTTACAGAAACAGAGAGAAAACATCTATGTTAAGCTCGCAGTGGTTGCGAGAAGTGTTTACATTTGTTTGTGTAACTTTGAAATTTATAAAGATTCACCGGTGAAAATAACTGAGAGAGTTCGCTTAAGTCAAGACGAATTCATCAAAGGTGCTGGCTGTTACATAGGTCATTTTGGCTCTATGGAAGTTCTACTGAAAGGAAAAGAAAGAAAAAGTTCCATATGCATTCAATTTAATTTAAAATTTTAAAATAATTTTTTTTGTGTTCAGTTGTACTAATTACACTTACCAGTAGCACAAATATCGAATTAAAGACTAAATTTTAAACTTTTTTTTTAACTTTTTTTTTAACTAATTATCTAACTTATTATCGAAATTAAATTTATAAAATTTTTTGTTTTTAAATTTTTGCTTTAGAAGTCCAAAATAATTCTGGACGCGGAGAATTTTGATAGAATTGATTTATTTCTTCTTGAGTGAACTCCGTGGTATTTTGGATGAAAGGCGTCATTAAAAAGCACTTAAATGGAAAAGTACTCTCTCTGGCGATCAACTGGTAATTAGATACACAAATTTCGCTCTGGATGTTTCGACCCATCAACATATCCTACACTTCCGGGCATCTCTTCCCTATATCAGCTGGTTAAGTGCTGAAATATTGTATTTGAATACAACTTTTGCTAAAAAATTGCAACTTTAAAACATCTTGTGAATTGTCCAAATATTATGCCGTTAGGAGAGGCGACTGGAAAGTGAATTTATTTGATCCAGTGTCGAAAAACTGATTATCTTTCATATGAAAAAAATCACTTTCCATTCATCATTAATGTCAAGATCTTAGCTTGCAAACAAAATCAAAACTGATCCTCAATCTGTATTCTTCATTGTTTTTGTTTCAAAGTCTTTTTGTTTTGCAACTTGGAAAAGTAAAGGAAAAGTGATATCATCTAAGAATATGGCATTGCTGAGTCTGCAGCTCCCACTTACCCAACTACCCAGAGATGATATCACTAAAGTCATCAAATTCGCAAAGAAGTTTTTTTTGTCTTGAACTGGACGACAAAATAGGCTCGATTGCACCTGCATTAGAAAGTAAACTCCAGGAATGTACCCCGCACTGGTACATAGATAACCCGAAAACACCAGTAGTCATAGGCGCTGGCATATAATGGTCTCAGAACCAAGCATTCTGTTTGATGGGTAGTTTTCCAAGCAACTTCCAAGCGGAGGTGTATGCCATTTGTCTATGTACAGAGATAAACTTAGACAACAGCTTCAGGAAAGAGCGAACTTCAGTCAGATGACGTTCAAGGCTCTGCCACCCTGTGAGATTAAGCCCTCACTGGTTTTTGAGTATATCGAGAAACTGAATGTGTTAGATACGCCTAATCGCATCCAATTAATTTGGGTCCCAGGACACAGGAGTATAACTGGGAACAATGTAGCGTCCATTACATTGGCAAGAGAGGCAGCGGCCTCAACATTAATAGGCCCTTCCTTGCTATGGCCCAAGCAGAAGCTTGGAAGAGAAGAGCTACGGCTAAGGGAGGTTAGTTGGCAGCAAACAGTGGGGCTATGCCTGGCGAAATGTTTACTGGGGTGGTACAACCAAAAGAGGTTTAAAAAACGCATAACTCTTTCCAAGGATAAACTGAGAATGTTCACTGGCATTCTCACAGGCCATTGCAGACTGCATAGTCATCTCCACATGATCGGGATTTGGTCCACTGACTCTTGTCGATTCCCAGGAGACTCCAACGCATCTTCAATGCACGGAGAAGGTTGCGCCATCTCGGCCAATTGCAGCCGAAAGAAAGACACATACGCTCAGTCCAATCCAGCTCTGTCTTAAGTGGAATAAGGGAACTGTGTCTCGAAGAGGGATTGTGATGAGTAAAGCGCACAAAAGGCCATGAGATTCTCCAACAAATCTAAATCTAAATCTCACTATTTTTTTTTTAACATTTTGTAACCGTTTTCGGAATCACCTTTGAGCTAATAAAGCGATAACAGAAAATTTAGTAATAAAAGTAAAAAATTAATCTACCGAGAATTCCACAAGGATTTACAATGCACCGTTATAGCTAACTGTGGTCATAAAATTACCAATAAACAAATCGATTTCACAATAAGAGATAAATGAATTCTTGTAGTTCTTTTAGCTTCACAAAATGCAAGCAAACCATCGCCATGTGAGTGGTAAAAAGATAAGGAGTTTGGTAGGCTAGAAAAATTTTCTGGTAATCTGGCAAGTCTATTAAATAAAAGATGGAATTGTGCAATGTATTTATAGCGGGCTTCCCAGAACGCTAGCATTTTGAGGAAATTTATTTATGCTGCTATTTAAGTAAAGTTAAAGATCCAGGTGAAGATTTTGGCCCCTCAGTCACTTCTATCGAACATCTCAATAATATTATTTTTAGAACGTCCTTCAAATTTTAAGACTCTATATGAAATATGGAATATGATCTCTAATATGAAGGACTCTTTAAGAAATTCACTACAGAAGAAATTTCTAAAATTTCCGCCTCTTCTGTCTCGTTGTAGACTGAGCAGTTTGCGTACTCTTGGCATAAATTAGCGTCGAAGTTTCTGTGCACTACAGCTCGGTGTGCGCCTTAGCTTTCTCCACAACTTTTCTCCATGCATCTCGGTGCATAGCCAAATTACGGTAGCTGGTCGCTCCTATGCTTCTTAGATCGTCCTCAACGTTGTTTAGCCATCATTTTCGCGGTCGCTCTCTTCGCTTTTAACCAAACATGCGGGCATCCTAAACTTTGCGCGGTATTCTTTCAAAACTTGAAAGAATACTCAACCCACCACAGATTGACATTGCGACAGAAGATCTAGCAGCTAGATATGCCGCAAGACTTAACGCAACGGTTGAATTTACCTGTAAAACATTCGGACAAAGCTCAATAGGTACGAGTTATCGGACCAATACGGATTATATGACTTCGAAACACAATTGGGTGAAGAGATTCCGAACAACTATAGAAGAAGAGGGGTGGAAAAGAGGTATGAAACCTAGCCCCAATACGCTTAATATATTTACTGACGGCTCGAAAATGATGGACGGAGTAGGTGCAGTGATTTATTGCGCAGAGCTGGACATCGGACGGCCAATTAAGCTCCCTGACTACTGCAGTATTTTTCAAGCAGAAGTCTTTGCGGTAGGAAAGGCCGCAGAAATAGCCCTAGCAAAAACGTCGAGGCATTGCAGGAAACGAAATTGTAGATGAGATTGCCAAAAGCGCTGTTTACATACAATTCGAACAAGAAAACAACATACCGAAAGCTTTAAAAACGGTATACAATGGCATCGCTGCGGACATGAAAACACGGATAGACCGTCGGTGGAATAATCTAGCCACTTGCAGATAAATACCCCAGATATACGTACTAGGCCTGTCTAGAAAGGAAAGCAGAACTCTCTAGAAGAGAGAGAAATTCTAGAACTCCTTCTATGTTCTTACCCTGCATTAGCTACAACCCGAATGAAATGCTTAGGAGCTCTGCAATATGAGTGGTTAAAATGTCTCTCGGTGTTCGAGCTTCAGATCTTACTTTCGCAAAAGACGCACTCATACTATGTACAAGAAGCCTACTACAAGGAAACGTAAAGGTCAACCTCCATCTGGTACCACTAAGGATTAATCGGTCTATGTGATGGCTTTCAGCCAGCCAGGTCAACCTAACCTAACCTTTCATCTGGTTTTCTGCAAACGTATCCCAGCCAGCGGATGCACTGCGATTTAACAAACCGCACGACTTTTTCTCCATGTAGGAATTCCTCTACCTCGTTGTTACAGAGACAATTTTCTTCTTGTACTGAACCCGATATTCCTCTAACTATTCTTTCCAATATACTTAACTGTGTGATTGTATCTGGTTTCAGTGTTCTCGTTCTTCTACTCGAGTGCTTGCTTTTTAATAGTTTAATGTGGTCAAAATATGCTCTGCTTGCAGCCTGCACACGGTCTTGGATAGCAATCGTTGTATCACCCGTTCTACTGAGAAGCAGTTCTAGATATTTAATTTGATCCACGCTTTCAAATGTATGATCACCAATTGTAAGGTCCCGTCCCCAGGAGGATGGTTCCATATGTAGAAGTCCACGCAAGTGGGGAAAGTGAAAGGCCGGAGGCTAATTTCGTAACATGGACATTGCATTTACTTGTGACTTCATCTCTTAAAAATCTTTCACTACCTCTGCTACGATTATTAGTGAATGGCTAAATGTCTATGCGCGACTGTAATTCTCAAAATGTTGGAAGAGCGGTCGCACATATCCGGAGCATCCTGTAAGGAGGTCACGTAAAGCGTGATAAAGACAAAAGAATAAGTGATAAGAAATAGAAAACTATTAGTTGTTATTGCAAAACTGTTAATACAAACAACCTTTTTGCAGGAAAAGTAAAAATGCCCTAATCCGCTAATTGCTTCGGATGGAAAAATGTTGTTTTCTGTAATTAAAATATTGCCGTTAGCCTTCTTTGTATGTATGTATGCAAGCATTTAGTTCTAGCTGTTGGAATGTAGGCATTCCAAGTTGAAATAAAAAACTCCCTGAAAGTGGAAAGTGGCGCTTCACTGCTTCCTAAAATGACTTAAGGGGGGAGCCTGCTTTAGAGGCTTCAAAAATCGATTTTTTTTTGCATAAATTTCTTCCCAAACTATCCAAGAATGTGTCCTCAAAATCTCAAAAGCAAATTCAAAATATTTTCGGAGTTACAGAAGGAATTGTGAGCAAGCGTCGAGCAGGTATACGAGCGGCCGGATCGCTCGAAGTGCGATTTCTCGGTTTTTTATTTTTACGATTTTTCCTAATTGGCGGGAAAGATAGGGAAAAAGTTAAACGTCCTATCGAAACGAGATAACATTGATTGTATTCGGAATTAAATTCCTTTCTAGTTGAACCTAAAAAAACCTTAAGAAAGTTATGATTAACCCACTTTTTAAACAATCTAAAGTGAATTTGTTTTTCCAAAAAAATTAACTTTTTTTTTTATTAGCGAAAAATTGTTGAATTTCTCACTTTTTGTTAAATTTTCTTGGTTTAACTAGAAGCTATACTATACTAAAATAAAATTTTTTTGGGTTTTTGGTTTTTGATGAAAGTGGCGACCTGCATCTTTCCCGCCGCACGACACATGCACACTCGAGGCGCCTCGGCAAAATGCTTGTACCAGGCATAATATGACATATATTTTAATGAAAAAATTTGAGAAGACTGTTGAAATATATAACAATAAAACCTGAAAGTTTCGTTTCAATCGAATATTTCTTTCCTTCCCAAAAAAAAATCCACGAAAAAATCGATTTTTTGAAGTCTCTAAAGCAGGCTCCCCCCTTAACTGATGTTCGAAATGCATATGTTCTACCACATCCTACGCCATTTTCTGACAATTGCTGATGAAAATATGCGCAATTATAACAAATTTTCTCCTTCCGAGTTTCGCTTTTGATTGTTTAAGAACCAGTAAAGAAGCAGACGCGCCCTTTGAATTGTTTCCAAAGTCTAAGGAAATTTTAATGATTCAACCAGAAATTATCTCCGCTTGTAATTTGGGAAGGCGCAATTTAACGAACAATACCCGCCCTTTTTCCCCATAGTAATAATGCTGTAAGAGTTAGTTATTATTATTATTATTTTATTATTATTAGGATTAAAATGATTATTATTTCATTTTTTTTATTATAATTATTACATTATCTTTTCTCATTATTATTAATATTATTTCATGTTTTTTCTCTCATTTTATTATTATTATTATTATTATTTCATGTTTTTTCTCTCATTTTATTATTATTTTCATTCTTATTTCGACATTCACTTCTTTTTATTGTATCTTTGTCTTTAGCAGGACTTCTTCATTTCTGTTTCTATTGTTTAGCGATTATTTGTTGCTTTTTTTTTGTTTGTTTTTTGTTTTTTCTCTTTTTTTGTGTTTTTGTTTTTTACTGTTAATACTAAGCCTAGCACTACAATACACAGTACAACACAGAAAACTAACTTAACTATTTAAAGCCGTTCCTTATGATTGCCGCATTGGAGATCGTAATTTCTATGCTCACAATGCATTGCCCAAGCCGTAGGGTTGAGTGAATGCATGAGTGCGTTGGAAGTTGGCGTGCCATACGCTTGACGCTACAGGGAAGTTTGCACAGCCCGCAGATCGCCAATTCGGCGTGCCAATTGTGCGCATTTCGATATCACTACAAAAATGTGATTAGAAAAGTAATCATCTTTTTCGTAGGTGATATTTACTTTTGCCACACGTAGATTTACTGCCAACATGTTGCGAAAAGCATTAGTACCTCAGCTAGATGAGACCCACCAGGTGCCACTCACACGCAAAATTGGGCTCTCTTAAGGCGCAAGAAACTCCCGAATGGTTCGCCAAGCTGTACAAATGCAACACACAAAATGTCAAGCAGCACCTCTACATATATGCAATGGAGGCTTTGTGCCACATTCGAGAGCGGGCAACATTGTCCAAAAGTCATCGTCATTGCAGGAATTTACCAGCTTTGCATTTGCAACTGATTTACGCAAACTGAAGTGGTCAAACATAAGGAACATCGCCGAAGAAAGCCGTGAACCAAACGTTTAGCAGACGTCAGAATGCATATCTTAATTAGCCACAAATACAAAGGTGTTCCAGTCAAGTTCTCACTGAATGACTTTCGTACCACTGTCATCAGCAAGCAAATGCAGCGGTGTTTCGAGCACTCATCTCCTCAGTCATCTTCATAAAGGCAGCAATCTGCTTCGGACTTCAACAAGTCACACAAGAAATCAAACTTTCTTCTTCAAGCAAAAATTTATGGTCACTTTCTATGTATCCCGAAGGTGAGACCTGTAGGTTCATATAGGGGCTCAAGAATGTCCGCAGATATTCCAACTAATGCTTACAAGTCTCCAACCTCATGGCTACTATAGAATGAGATCACTATAATTTTAGATTGAAAAAAAAAAAACTTCATCCATGTACGCAATATGAGGTGAAGCAAATTGTCACCAATATTGTTGAAGTATGGCTGGTTCGAATTGTGACTCGAATATAATAATTCGTTTTGTTTAAAATCTGATTTCAAATATCTTCACGGGTTGAAGAAATATTGTTTTCGGCAATGAAGGAACTCCATTGCTGGCGTTCGTAGCCATCTGGAGCCGTGCTTGACACAGCGTGAACTCGCGTTTGCGGTTGGATGAAAGACGTTTGTGAGCCCAAGGTGCCGCCACTCCGTACAACTCTATTGGAAATAATAACGCATTTAAGACAAAGCAATCAAAGCACCGCTAAAGTGCAAAGAAAACTTTGCCCTTCCACGTAAAAATTCCAATAGTTTTGTAGGGGCAAAGAACAACTCGAACTCACAATAATTATTTCTATGTATGTATATGTGAATTTATGTACTAATACTAAGTCTAAATAGTTTTGTTGCTGTTGTTGCCGCTATTCATCAACAAATCAACACCGTTGGATGCTGTTTCTCCGCTTCGTTGGTGAGAGCGAAAGTTTTGCTTCAGTAATACGGTACCGGCGTAAGCTGCTCAGATTGAGACGTCACTAAGCTATGATGTCATTTTCCATTGGTTGGTGTTGTGTGTGTGTGTGTGTGGTAGTCACCGTATTTGATTCATCGTTCGAAGTTCTCCGCTTTCGACACTCTGCGAATGTGTGACCTCGGAAGTTGCAATGTGTACATCGTTTGGTAAGTTTAAAATCACGCACTGGACCTGTTTGCACTTCCTTTGATTTCAAGTTAAGGTGTTCGATAATACGGCCCTTCTCAAGTAATTCGCGGAATGTCTTAATGTCTTGGCGTAGAATATTCTTACGATACTTGATGTTCAGCAGACCATAGACCAAATCTAACTCGGTTTCCTCGTCGTGACGTCCCTCTGGCAGTTGTGCAAGTAGAGCGCGCTTCTGGCAGATGAACGTATCAATAGCAGCGCGGTCGTCTTGTTTGTTTTCAAAGATCTCCAAGTAAATCTGGTATACGGGTTTGGTGGGCGAAAAGTGGTCGCGTATCAGAGCGATGGCGTCCGCCCAAGTTTTCGCTTCTTTGCGCACGCCTTGCCACCAAGTGGACGCTAGACCATAGAACAGTAAAGATAGCCCCTTAAGCGCATATTCGTCGCTGATCGACTCGATTTCTTTGTAGGTAACAATGGAGGTGATGAACTGCTCGACAGCCTCATGGTCACGCTGACCTCCAAACCGGATGCTACAGTTGGTGAAGTTGCCCTTGGTTTGGATGGTAGCTGAAACGGCGCTGCTGGCGCCTTCCACGGCGGCCAAACGTACCGACTCGATTAGTGACTGCAGTTGTTCGTTTGTCATTCGTACGACGTTTTCGGCCATTTTGTTGAATATTAATGTTTGTTTGTTTGTTATTGTAACAAAGTAGTTTTATTTATTGTTTGTTGTAGATGCGACACTGGAGCGTTTGTTGTTGGCAGCAGCGAACAAAGCCAATGCTGATGGTGAATGTCTTCCTGGCGCAAATATTATTCACTGGCTGTGGTCGTAAGAGACTGAAATTGATTTTGAAGTCAATCGGATTTTATAGTCACAGAAGAGGAGAGAAAAAGTCTTTATATTGAGTACATTGGACCAAAGCCTGCAGTTGTTGGGAGAAATATGTTTTAATCCGTTATTTTCAATTATCAAAATTTACCCCGTTGGTATGCACTTTTGTACAAATACATACATACATACAAACATATTTGGCAGAGAAATAACTAAGTTACACCCAAACGCACTCAATTACGGGAGGCGTCATGTGCAAAAGCTACTAAGGTCAGTTGGTTTGCTTTTTCAGATGAAATATAAAATTCTTGAAATCAGATACAATTTCTACCAATGGTAAAATACTTTATTATTGAAATAATAAGAAAACAAGGAGAGCTTAAGAAAGTCGATGAGGAAAATACGGGGCAAAGCGGACATGGTATTCCTTTTCCAAGAACAGCCCTGCCGTTACTCTAATGCCTTACTCTTACGCTAACTCTCTAACGCTGCCCAGTTAGGCAGCATGGCTTAGTTTGACTCAAGAAGTTTGGGGGTGTATGAAGACTGACAAGTTTGTGCATCCGATAGACTTAGTTAAGAAGAACTTAGTGGGTAATTTGGTACAGCGGACAAAGCTAAGACCACAGTTATACCTATACGAGTACTAAATAGCAGACAGTCTAAGCTCCTCAGGCTTACTTTAAAATGGAACCGTCACTTTTATGTAGCTTTACTTTTTTCAACATCTGGTCGCATTGCGCGCGATTGCAGTTGTTGTTGGTGTTCTTCTGCTTTCAGCAGTCAAATCTCTCTCTCGCTACTGCAGTGTTGCCTAGCTTTGGATATAAAAACGCACTAAAATGCCCATTTAAAGAAATTAAAATACAAGATTTTTATTGAATCGCTTAAAGAACTTTGTATGCGTCACAAATTGTCTTTAAAATGTGCGTTTTTTTTTAAATAAATGTGTTATGCTTATCTACAATTTAATTTATGAGTTTTTTGTTAAGGGAATGACTTTTTTGCTATATTTGAGGTTATGTAACTTGATAAGGTACTCTTTTGTTTTGTCGTTATAGTTTCTTTAGTATGTTCTGCTATTTTGTTGTTTATTTTTACCATAAAAACACCTCTGGATGCTCTATGTCCCTCTAAGGATAGAGGACCGGAGGAAATGATTACACGTCTATGGTTTTAATCCGCATTCAGTAAATTCAAACGCCTTTTAAAATGTGTAAAAAGGTTTTCAATATTAAGAAGAGTTGAGAGAGGGACATTTATTATTCTTGCATAACCTTAAAAGGAGCAAAAAATAAAATTTACACTTTCAAAATATCAAATTTTATAAGAACCCACAAATTTTCATTAACACTAATATCTCCTCAGATTGACCTTTTTTAACATTCTTTTGTTTAATAATAAAGTTTTTTGCTTTAATTTATAGTTTCGGTAGCTTTAAATTAAAAATAAGAAACAAACACCAACTTAAAAACTTTCGCATTTTGATATATAAAAATGCACTAAATTTATTGCGAAGAGCAAATGGTTGGCAACACTGCACAACTCGGCCAATGTGACTTCACGCACTCTCTGATGGGCGCAATCTTGTTTCTATCATTCTTGGTAAATACTAGGCTGCTCAATAAGTTTTTCGGGACGAAAAGAAATACACAATTTTATGGTTTAAATCACACTTTATTATTCAGTAGAGTCTCTGAGTCCCGGTACATCAATACACTTGCTCCAGTGAGACTCCAATTTATGAATTCCATACCTGAAGTGACCATCTGAAAGTGCTGCAAAATACGCCGCACAGCTGTTATGACCTCCTGATTTGATGAAACACACATTACACGTTTGAATTTTTTTAGGTCTGCAAATAGCTGGAAGTCGCTAGGGTCCAATTCTGGTGATTGCGGTGGATGCTCCAACAATTCGACCTTTATTTTAAATTTTATTCATAGATTTTAACTGTTGTCAAAATGCTCTTCTCGGCACAGTGCATTGTCCTGATGAAAAATAATTTTTTTCTTTTGTGAACTGGGTATTTTTTCACGTTTTTTTCCTTCAGCTGGCCCAAAAGGGTTAGGATAATATTCAGAATTATTGTTTTACCAGTTTGCAAGTAATCTACAAACAAAATCCCTTTCACATCCCAAAAAACTGATGCTAACACCTTCTTAACCGATTTTCGGACACGAACTCATTTCAGAGCCGAAGAACCTGGTTCACACCACTCTCTAACCTCTTGCTTTGATTTAAGACAACGTATTTGAAAAGGAATCTAATTTTTATTACAAACTCTCTGCTTTTTATTACAATTTCTAATGCAGCCACCCCTCGAGTAAAGAACAACAAAATTTAAATATATAAATTAGTCAGACTTCTTTTATTTTTCTATCTACTAAATCTTTTGCTTCTTCTTCTTTTTCCAAACTTAGAATTGGGTGATGTAATATTACAAATATTTAAATAAGGCAGTCTTAAATGCATAGTTCCCTTGTGACCTCGAATGTTTATGCTCAGACTGTAGTGCCCTCGCTAAACCTTTAGCTGGTGACACTACCAACCGCATTTGAACCGAAATACGGATCAGTTCCTCCAGATTTTAATGCTTTCGGTAAATCACACTAGTGAATAATCTGAATAAACTGAAAACTGCAACACGAAAAATTTCTGTGTCTCTTTGAGAGAGCCAAGACTATCGGAACATTTCCGGAGGCGAAATGAGCGGCGAATCTAAGCCGTAGAGTTGAGTAAATGAAGGAGTGCAAATCAGTTGGCGAATGACGATCTCGATCCCATTGTTGTACAATTTTTCGATATCATTACAAAAATGTAAATATAAAAGTATTAAAACGTTTAAAAAAAACTTGCAAGTGAGTTTCGGTTTTGTCACACCACAAACTCTCACTGAATGCCTATTTAACCACTGTCACCAACAGGCAAATGCAGCGATGTTTCGAGTACTCATCTCCTCAGTCATCTTCATAAAGGGAGCAATCTGCTTCGGATCCCAACAACTCACACAATAAATCAAACGTTTTTCTTCGACCGAAAGTTAGTCGTCACTTTCTATTGTATCCCAAAGGTGAGACTTGTAGGTTCATATTGAGCCACCGGAATGTCCGCAGAGATGCTAGCTACTATGATATGCTCACAAGTGTACGAAATCTGAGATAAAGCAAATTGTCACCAATATTGTTGAAGTATGGCTGGTTCGAATTGTGGCTCGAGATATAAATACTGTTCGGCTATGAAGGAACTCCATTGCTGGCGTTCGTAGCCATCTGGAGCCGTGTTTGACACAGCGTAAACTCGCGTTTGCGGTTGGATGAAAGACATTCGTGAATCCAAGATGCCTTCACTCCGTACATCTCTATTGGAAATAATAACGCATTTAAGACAAAGCAATCAAAGAACCGCTAAAGTGCATAGAAAACTTTCCCCTTCCACATAAAATTTCCAAAAGTTTTGTAGGGGCAAAGAACAACTCAAACTCACAATAATTATTTCTATGAATGTATATGTGAATTTATATACTAATACTAAGTCTAAATAGTTTTGTTGCTGTTGTTGCCGCTATTCATCAACAAATCAACACCGTTGGGCGCTGTTTCTCCGCTTCGTTGGAGAGAGCGAAAGTTTTGCTTCAGTAATACGGTACCGGCGTAAGCTGCTCAGATTGAGACGTCACTAAGTGATGATGTCATTGTCCATTGTTTGTTGTTGTGTGTGTATATGGTAGTTATCGTACGTAGGTGGTTCCAGGAATACCTGGTTAGGAAGCTGTTGCAGTGCGAAGTTTGGTTGTATTTATTGATCAGTCGCAATTTTGCGCTTTCGACACTCTTCGAATGTGTGACCTCGGAAGTTACAATATGTACAGCGTTTAGGACGTTTGAAATCACGCACTGGAACCGGTGGAACTTCCTCTGATTCCAAGTCATTGTTTTCGATAATACGGCACTTCTCAAGTAATTCGCGGAACGTCTTAATGTCTTGGCGTAGAATGTTCTTACGATACTTGATGTTCAGCAGACCATAGACCAAATCCAATTCGGTTTCCTCGTCGTGACGTCCCTCTGGCAGTTGAGCAAGTAAAGCGCGCTTATGGCAGATGAACGTATCAATAGCAGTACGGTCGTCCTGTTTCTTTTCGAAGATCTCCATGTAAATCTGGTAGGCGGGTTTGGTGGGCGAAAAGTGGTCGCGAATCAATGCAATGGCTTCTTTCCAAGTTTTCGCTTCTCTGCGCACGCCTTGCCACCAAGTGGACGCCAGACCATAGAACAGTAAAGATAGTCCCTTAAGTGCGTCTTCATCGCTGATCGACTCGATTTCTTTGTAGGTAACAATGGAGGTGATGAACTCCTCGACGATCTCATGGTCGCGCTGACCACCAAAGCAGCTGCTACAGTTGCTAAAGCTGCCTTTGGCTTGGATGTTGGCTGGAGCGCCTGCCATGGCGGCTAAACGTACCGACTCTAATAGTGACTGCAGTTGATCGTTGGTCATTTGAACGATATTTTGATTTTGTTCCATTTTGTTAAATATAGCTGTTCGTTTGTTTGTGTTGTATTCACTGGAATGTTTGTTGTTGCTAGCTGAGGTCAAAGTCTATTGGTGATAGCGAATGCCTTCGTGGCCAAGTATTAATCACTGGCTGTGGTTGTGAGTGACTGCCTTTGATTTTGCAGCCTAGCGGCTTTTGTAGTTACAGAAACAGAGAGAAAACATCTATGTTAAGCTCGCAGTGGTTGCGAGAAGTGTTTACATTTGTTTGTGTAACTTTGAAATTTATAAAGATTCACCGGTGAAAATAACTGAGAGAGTTCGCTTAAGTCAAGACGAATTCATCAAAGGTGCTGGCTGTTACATAGGTCATTTTGGCTCTATGGAAGTTCTACTGAAAGGAAAAGAAAGAAAAAGTTCCATATGCATTCAATTTAATTTAAAATTTTAAAATAATTTTTTTTGTGTTCAGTTGTACTAATTACACTTACCAGTAGCACAAATATCGAATTAAAGACTAAATTTTAAACTTTTTTTTTTAACTTTTTTTTTAACTAATTATCTAACTTATTATCGAAATGAAATTTATAAAATTTTTTGTTTTTAAATTTTTGCTTTAGAAGTCCAAAATAATTCTGGACGCGGAGAATTTTGATAGAATTGATTTATTTCTTCTTGAGTGAACTCCGTGGTATTTTGGATGAAAGGCGTCATTAAAAAGCACTTAAATGGAAAAGTACTCTCTCTGGCGATCAACTGGTAATTAGATACACAAATTTCGCTCTGGATGTTTCGACCCATCAACATATCCTACACTTCCGGGCATCTCTTCCCTATATCAGCTGGTTAAGTGCTGAAATATTGTATTTGAATACAACTTTTGCTAAAAAATTGCAACTTTAAAACATCTTGTGAATTGTCCAAATATTATGCCGTTAGGAGAGGCGACTGGAAAGTGAATTTATTTGATCCAGTGTCGAAAAACTGATTATCTTTCATATGAAAAAAATCACTTTCCATTCATCATTAATGTCAAGATCTTAGCTTGCAAACAAAATCAAAAGTGATCCTCAATCTGTATTCTTCATTGTTTTCGTTTCAAAGTCTTTTTGTTTTGCAACTTGGAAAAGTAAAGGAAAAGTGATATCATCTAAGAATATGGCATTGCTGAGTCTGCAGCTTCCACTTACCCAACTACCCAGAGATGATATCACTAAAGTCATCAAATTCGCAAAGAAGTTTTTTTTGTCTTGAACTGGACGACAAAATAGGCTCGATTGCACCTGCATTAGAAAGTAAACTCCAGGAATGTACCCCGCACTGGTACATAGATAACCCGAAAACACCAGTAGTCATAGGCGTTGGCATATAATGGTCTCAGAACCAAGCATTCTGTTTGATGGGTAGTTTTCCAAGCAACTTCCAAGCGGAGGTGTATGCCATTTGTCTATGTACAGAGATAAACTTAGACAACAGCTTCAGGAAAGAGCGAACTTCAGTCAGATGACGTTCAAGGCTCTGCCACCCTGTGAGATTAAGCCCTCACTGGTTTTTGAGTATATCGAGAAACTGAATGTGTTAGATACGCCTAATCGCATCCAATTAATTTGGGTCCCAGGACACAGGAGTATAACTGGGAACAATGTAGCGTCCATTACATTGGCAAGAGAGGCAGCGGCCTCAACATTAATAGGCCCTTCCTTGCTATGGCCCAAGCAGAAGCTTGGAAGAGAAGAGCTACGGCTAAGGGAGGTTAGTTGGCACCAAACAATGGGGCTATGCCTGGCGAAATGTTTACTGGGGTGGTACAACCAAAAGAGGTTTAAAAAACGCATAACTCTCTCCAAGGATAAACTGAGAATGTTCATTGGCATTCTCACAGGCCATTGCAGACTGCATAGTCATCTCCACATGATCGGGATTTGGTCCACTGACTCTTGTCGATTCCCAGGAGACTCCAACGCATCTTCAATGCACGGAGAAGGTTGCGCCATCTCGGCCAATTGCAGCCGAAAGAAAGACACATACGCTCAGTCCAATCCAGCTCTGTCTTAAGTGGAATAAGGGAACTGTGTCTCGAAGAGGGATTGTGATGAGTAAAGCGCACAAAAGGCCATGAGATTCTCCAACAAATCTAAATCTAAATCTCACTATTTTTTTTTTTAACATTTTGTAACCGTTTTCGGAATCACCTTTGAGCTAATAAAGCGATAACAGAAAATTTAGTAATAAAAGTAAAAAATTAATCTACCGAGAATTCCACAAGGATTTACAATGCACCGTTATAGCTAACTGTGGTCATAAAATTACCAATAAACAAATCGATTTCACAATAAGAGATAAATGAATTCTTGTAGTTCTTTTAGCTTCACAAAATGCAAGCAAACCAACGCCATGTGAGTGGTAAAAAGATAAGGAGTTTGGTAGGCTAGAAAAATTTTCTGGTAATCTGGCAAGTCTATTAAATAAAAGATGGAATTGTGCAATGTATTTA
The DNA here is from genome assembly GCF_028408465.1 of Anastrepha ludens. NCBI lineage: Eukaryota > Metazoa > Arthropoda > Insecta > Diptera > Tephritidae > Anastrepha > Anastrepha ludens. The sequence goes on from NC_071502.1 coordinate 32,533,045, forward strand.
TAGCGGGCTTCCCAGAATGCTAGCATTTTGAGGAAATTTATTTATGCTGCTATTTAAGTAAAGTTAAAGATCCAGGTGAAGATTTTGGCCCCTCAGTCACTTCTATCGAACATCTCAATAATATTATTTTTAGAACGTCCTTCAAATTTTAAGACTCTATATGAAATATGGAATATGATCTCTAATATGAAGGACTCTTTAAGAAATTCACTACAGAAGAAATTTCTAAAATTTCCGCCTCTTCTGTCTCGTTGTAGACTGAGCAGTTTGCGTACTCTTGGCATAAATTAGCGTCGAAGTTTCTGTGCACTACAGCTCGGTGTGCGCCTTAGCTTTCTCCACAACTTTTCTCCATGCATCTCGGTGCATAGCCAAATTACGGTAGCTGGTCGCTCCTATGCTTCTTAGATCGTCCTCAATGTCGTTTAGCCATCATTTTCGCGGTCGCTCTCTTCGCTTTTAACCAAACATGCGGGCATCCTAAACTTTGCGCGGTATTCTTTCAACACTTGAAAGAATACTCAACCCACCACGGATTGACATTGCGACAGAAGGTCTATCAGCTAGATCTGCCGCAAGACTTAACGCAACGGCTGAATATACCTGTCAAACATTCGGGCATAGCTCAATAGGTACGAGTTATCGGACCAATACGGATTATATGACTTCGAAACACAATTGGGTGAAGAGATTCCGAACAACTATAGAAGAAGAGGGGTGGAAAAGAGGTATGAAACCTAGCCCCAATACGCTTAATATATTTACTGACGGCTCGAAAATGATGGACGGAGTAGGTGCAGTGATTTATTGCGCAGAGCTGGACATCGGACGGCCAATTAAGCTCCCTGACTACTGCAGTATTTTTCAAGCAGAAGTCTTTGCGGTAGGAAAGGCCGCAGAAATAGCCCTAGCAAAAACGTCGAGGCATTGCAGGAAACGAAATTGTAGATGAGATTGCCAAAAGCGCTGTTTACATACAATTCGAACAAGAAAACAACATACCGAAAGCTTTAAAAACGGTATACAATGGCATCGCTGCGGACATGAAAACACGGATAGACCGGCGGTGGAATAATCTAGCCACTTGCAGATAAATACCCCAGATATACGTACTAGGCCTGTCTAGAAAGGAAAGCAGAACTCTCTAGAAGAGAGAGAAATTCTAGAACTCCTTCTATGTTCTTACCCTGCATTAGCTACAACCCGAATGAAATGCTTAGGAGCTCTGCAATATGAGTGGTTAAAATGTCTCTCGGTGTTCGAGCTTCAGATCTTACATTCGCAAAAGACGCAGGCATACTATGTACAAGAAGCCTACTACAAGGAAACGTAAAGGTCAACCTCCATCTGGTACCACTAAGGATTAATCGGTCTATGTGATGGCTTTCAGCCAGCCAGGTCAACCTAACCTAACCTTTCATCTGGTTTTCTGCAAACGTATCCCAGCCAGCGGATGCACTGCGATTTAACAAACCGCGCGACTTTTTCTCCATGTAGGAATTCCTCTACCTCGTTGTTACAGAGACAATTTTCTTCTTGTACTGAACCCGATATTCCTCTAACTATTCTTTCCAATATACTTAACTGTGTGATTGTATCTGGTTTCAGTGTTCTCGTTCTTCTACTCGAGTGCTTGCTTTTTAATAGTTTAATGTGGTCAAAATATGCTCTGCTTGCAGCCTGCACACGGTCTTGGATAGCAATCGTTGTATCACCCGTTCTACTGAGAAGCAGTTCTAGATATTTAATTTGATCCACGCTTTCAAATGTATGATCACCAATTGTAAGGTCCCATCCCCAGGAGGATGGTTCCATATGTAGAAGTCCACGCAAGTGGGGAAAGTGAAAGGCCGGAGGCTAATTTCGTAACATGGACATTGCATTTACTTGTGACTTCATCTCTTAAAAATCTTTCACTACCTCTGCTACGATTATTAGTGAATGGCTAAATGTCTATGCGCGACTGTAATTCTCAAAATGTTGGAAGAGCGGTCGCACATATCCGGAGCATCCTGTAAGGAGGTCACGTAAAGCGTGATAAAGACAAAAGAATAAGTGATAAGAAATAGAAAACTATTAGTTGTTATTGCAAAACTGTTAATACAAACAACCTTTTTGCAGGAAAAGTAAAAATGCCCTAATCCGCTAATTGCTTCGGATGGAAAAATGTTGTTTTCTGTAATTAAAATATTGCCGTTAGCCTTCTTTGTATGTATGTATGCAAGCATTTAGTTCTAGCTGTTGGAATGTAGGCATTCCAAGTTGAAATAAAAAACTCCCTGAAAGTGGAAAGTGGCGCTTCACTGCTTCCTAAAATGACTTAAGGGGGGAGCCTGCTTTAGAGGCTTCAAAAATCGATTTTTTTTTGCATAAATTTCTTCCCAAACTATCCAAGAATGTGTCCTCAAAATCTCAAAAGCAAATTCAAAATATTTTCGGAGTTACAGAAGGAATTGTGAGCAAGCGTCGAGCAGGTATACGAGCGGCCGGATCGCTCGAAGTGCGATTTCTCGGTTTTTTATTTTTACGATTTTTCCTAATTGGCGGGAAAGATAGGGAAAAAGTTAAACGTCCTATCGAAACGAGATAACATTGATTGTATTCGGAATTAAATTCCTTTCTAGTTGAACCTAAAAAAACCTTAAGAAAGTTATGATTAACCCACTTTTTAAACAATCTAAAGTGAATTTGTTTTTCCAAAAAAATTAACTTTTTTTTTTATTAGCGAAAAATTGTTGAATTTCTCACTTTTTGTTAAATTTTCTTGGTTTAACTAGAAGCTATACTATACTAAAATAAAATTTTTTTGGGTTTTTGGTTTTTGATGAAAGTGGCGACCTGCATCTTTCCCGCCGCACGACACATGCACACTCGAGGCGCCTCGGCAAAATGCTTGTACCAGGCATAATATGACATATATTTTAATGAAAAAATTTGAGAAGACTGTTGAAATATATAACAATAAAACCTGAAAGTTTCGTTTCAATCGAATATTTCTTTCCTTCCCAAAAAAAAAATCCACGAAAAAATCGATTTTTTGAAGTCTCTAAAGCAGGCTCCCCCCTTAACTGATGTTCGAAATGCATATGTTCTACCACATCCTACGCCATTTTCTGACAATTGCTGATGAAAATATGCGCAATTATAACAAATTTTCTCCTTCCGAGTTTCGCTTTTGATTGTTTAAGAACCAGTAAAGAAGCAGACGCGCCCTTTGAATTGTTTCCAAAGTCTAAGGAAATTTTAATGATTCAACCAGAAATTATCTCCGCTTGTAATTTGGGAAGGCGCAATTTAACGAACAATACCCGCCCTTTTTCCCCATAGTAATAATGCAGTAAGAGTTAGTTATTATTATTATTATTTTATTATTATTAGGATTAAAATGATTATTATTTCATTTTTTTTATTATAATTATTACATTATCTTTTCTCATTATTATTAATATTATTTCATGTTTTTTCTCTCATTTTATTATTATTATTATTATTATTTCATGTTTTTTCTCTCATTTTATTATTATTATTATTATTTTCATTCTTATTTCGACATTCACTTCTTTTTATTGTATCTTTGTCTTTAGCAGGACTTCTTCATTTCTGTTTCTATTGTTTAGCGATTATTTGTTGCTTTTTTTTTGTTTGTTTTTTGTTTTTTCTCTTTTTTTGTGTTTTTGTTTTTTACTGTTAATACTAAGCCTAGCACTACAATACACAGTGCAATACAGAAAACTAACTTAACTATTTAAAGCCGTTCCTTATGATTGCCGCATTGGAGATCGTAATTTCTATGCTCACAATGCATTGCCCAAGCCGTAGGGTTGAGTGAATGCATGAGTGCGTTGGAAGTTGGCGTGCCATACGCTTGACGCTACAGGGAAGTTTGCACAGCCCGCAGATCGCCAATTCGGCGTGCCAATTGTGCGCATTTCGATATCACTACAAAAATGTGATTAGAAAAGTAATCATCTTTTTCGTAGGTGATATTTACTTTTGCCACACGTAGATTTACTGCCAACATGTTGCGAAAAGCATTAGTACCTCAGCTAGATGAGACCCACCAGGTGCCACTCACACGCAAAAGGGGCTCTCTTAAGGCGCAAGAAACTCCCGAATGGTTCGCCAAGCTGTACAAATGCAACACACAAAATGTCAAGCAGCACCTCTACATATATGCAATGGAGGCTTTGTGCCACATTCGAGAGCGGGCAACATTGTCCAAAAGTCATCGTCATTGCAGGAATTTACCAGCTTTGCATTTGCAACTGATTTACGCAAACTGAAGTGGTCAAACATAAGGAACATCGCCGAAGAAAGCCGTGAACCAAACGTTTAGCAGACGTCAGAATGCATATCTTAATTAGCCACAAATACAAAGGTGTTCCAGTCAAGTTCTCACTGAATGACTTTCGTACCACTGTCATCAGCAAGCAAATGCAGCGGTGTTTCGAGCACTCATCTCCTCAGTCATCTTCATAAAGGCAGCAATCTGCTTCGGACTTCAACAAGTCACACAAGAAATCAAACTTTCTTCTTCAAGCAAAAATTTATGGTCACTTTCTATGTATCCCGAAGGTGAGACCTGTAGGTTCATATAGGGGCTCAAGAATGTCCGCAGATATTCCAACTAATGCTTACAAGTCTCCAACCTCATGGCTACTATAGAATGAGATCACTATAATTTTAGATTGAAAAAAAAAAAACTTCATCCATGTACGCAATATGAGGTGAAGCAAATTGTCACCAATATTGTTGAAGTATGGCTGGTTCGAATTGTGACTCGAATATAATAATTCGTTTTGTTTAAAATCTGATTTCAAATATCTTCACGGGTTGAAGAAATATTGTTTTCGGCAATGAAGGAACTCCATTGCTGGCGTTCGTAGCCATCTGGAGCCGTGCTTGACACAGCGTGAACTCGCGTTTGCGGTTGGATGAAAGACGTTTGTGAGTCCAAGGTGCCGCCACTCCGTACAACTCTATTGGAAATAATAACGCATTTAAGACAAAGCAATCAAAGCACCGCTAAAGTGCAAAGAAAACTTTGCCCTTCCACGTAAAAATTCCAATAGTTTTGTAGGGGCAAAGAACAACTCGAACTCACAATAATTATTTCTATGTATGTATATGTGAATTTATGTACTAATACTAAGTCTAAATAGTTTTGTTGCTGCTGTTGCCGCTATTCATCAACAAATCAACACCGTTGGATGCTGTTTCTCCGCTTCGTTGGTGAGAGCGAAAGTTTTGCTTCAGTAATACGGTACCGGCGTAAGCTGCTCAGATTGAGACGTCACTAAGCTATGATGTCATTTTCCATTGGTTGGTGTTGTGTGTGTGTGTGTGTGGTAGTCACCGTATTTGATTCATCGTTCGAAGTTCTCCGCTTTCGACACTCTGCGAATGTGTGACCTCGGAAGTTGCAATGTGTACATCGTTTGGTAAGTTTAAAATCACGCACTGGACCTGTTTGCACTTCCTTTGATTTCAAGTTAAGGTGTTCGATAATACGGCCCTTCTCAAGTAATTCGCGGAATGTCTTAATGTCTTGGCGTAGAATATTCTTACGATACTTGATGTTCAGCAGACCATAGACCAAATCTAACTCGGTTTCCTCGTTGTGACGTCCCTCTGGCAGTTGTGCAAGTAGAGCGCGCTTATGGCAGATGAACGTATCAATAGCAGTACGGTCGTCCTGTTTCTTTTCGAAGATCTCCATGTAAATCTGGTAGGCGGGTTTGGTGGGCGAAAAGTGGTCGCGAATCAGAGCGATGGCGTCCGCCCAAGTTTTCGCTTCTTTGCGCACGCCTTGCCACCAAGTGGACGCTAGACCATAGAACAGTAAAGATAGCCCCTTAAGCGCATATTCGTCGCTGATCGACTCGATTTCTTTGTAGGTAGCAATGGAGGTGATGAACTCCTCGACAGCCTCATGGTCACGCTGACCTCCAAACCGGCTGCTACAGTTGGTGAAGTTGCCCTTGGTTTGGATGGTAGCTGGAGCGGCGCTGCTGGCGCCTTCCATGGCGGCCAAACGTACCGACTCGATTAGTGACTGCAGTTGTTCGTTTGTCATTCGTACGACGTTTTCGGCCATTTTGTTGAATATTAATGTTTGTTTGTTTGTTATTGTAATAAAGTAGTTTTATTTATTGTTTGTTGTAGATGCGACACTGGAGCGTTTGTTGTTGGCAGCAGCGAACAAAGCCAATTGCTGATGGCGAATGTCTTCCTGGCGCAAATATTATTCACTGGCTGTGGTCGTAAGAGACTGAAATTGATTTTGAAGTCAATCGGATTTTATAGTCACAGAAGAGGAGAGAAAAAGTCTTTATATTGAGTACATTGGACCAAAGCCTGCAGTTGTTGGGAGAAATATGTTTTAATCCGTTATTTTCAATTATCAAAATTTACCCCGTTGGTATGCACTTTTGTACAAATACATACATACATACAAACATATTTGGCAGAGAAATAACTAAGTTACACCCAAACGCACTCAATTACGGGAGGCGTCATGTGCAAAAGCTACTAAGGTCAGTTGGTTTGCTTTTTCAGATGAAATATAAAATTCTTGAAATCAGATACAATTTCTACCAATGGTAAAATACTTTATTATTGAAATAATAAGAAAACAAGGAGAGCTTAAGAAAGTCGATGAGGAAAATACGGGACAAAGCGGACATGGTATTCCTTTTCCAAGAACAGCCCTGCCGTTACTCTAATGCCTTACTCTTACGCTAACTCTTTGGGATAGCCAGTTAGGCAGCATGGCTTAGTTTGACTCAAGAAGTTTGGGGGTGTATGAAGACTGACAAGTTTGTGCATCCGATAGACTTAGTTAAGAAGAACTTAGTGGGTAATTTGGTACAGCGGACAAAGCTAAGACCACAGTTATACCTATACGAGTACTAAATAGCAGACAGTCTAAGCTCCTCAGGCTTACTTTAAAATGGAACCGTCACTTTTATGTAGCTTTACTTTTTTCAACATCTGGTCGCATTGCGCGCGATTGCAGTTGTTGTTGGTGTTCTTCTGCTTTCAGCAGTCAAATCTCTCTCTCGCTACTGCAGTGTTGCCTAGCTTTGGATATAAAAACGCACTAAAATGCCCATTTAAAGAAATTAAAATACAAGATTTTTATTGAATCGCTTAAAGAACTTTGTATGCGTCACAAATTGTCTTTAAAATGTGCGTTTTTTTTTAAATAAATGTGTTATGCTTATCTACAATTTAATTTATGAGTTTTTTTGTTAAGGGAATGACTTTTTTGCTATATTTGAGGTTATGTAACTTGATAAGGTACTCTTTTGTTTTGTCGTTATAGTTTCTTTAGTATGTTCTGCTATTTTGTTGTTTATTTTTACCATAAAAACACCTCTGGATGCTCTATGTCCCTCTAAGGATAGAGGACCGGAGGAAATGATTACACGTCTATGGTTTTAATCCGCATTCAGTAAATTCAAACGCCTTTTAAAATGTGTAAAAAGGTTTTCAATATTAAGAAGAGTTGAGAGAGGGACATTTATTATTCTTGCATAACCTTAAAAGGAGCAAAAAATAAAATTTACACTTTCAAAATATCAAATTTTATAAGAACCCACAAATTTTCATTAACACTAATATCTCCTCAGATTGACCTTTTTTAACATTCTTTTGTTTAATAATAAAGTTTTTTGCTTTAATTTATAGTTTCGGTAGCTTTAAATTAAAAATAAGAAACAAACACCAACTTAAAAACTTTCGCATTTTGATATATAAAAATGCACTAAATTTATTGCGAAGAGCAAATGGTTGGCAACACTGCACAACTCGGCCAATGTGACTTCACGCACTCTCTGATGGGCGCAATCTTGTTTCTATCATTCTTAGTAAATACTAGGCTGCTCAATAAGTTTTTCGGGTCGATAAGAAATACACAATTTTATGGTTTAAATCACACTTTATTATTCAGTAGAGTCTCTGAGTCCCGGTACATCAATACACTTGCTCCAGTGAGACTCCAATTTATGAATTCCATACCTGAAGTGACCATCTGAAAGTGCTGCAAAATACGCCGCACAGCTGTTATGACCTCCTGATTTGATGAAACACACATTACACGTTTGAATTTTTTTAGGTCTGCAAATAGCTGGAAGTCGCTAGGGTCCAATTCTGGTGATTGCGGTGGATGCTCCAACAATTCGACCTTTATTTTAAATTTTATTCATAGATTTTAACTGTTGTCAAAATGCTCTTCTCGGCACAGTGCATTGTCCTGATGAAAAATAATTTTTTTCTTTTGTGAACTGGGTATTTTTTCACGTTTTTTTCCTTCAGCTGGCCCAAAAGGGTTAGGATAATATTCAGAATTATTGTTTTACCAGTTTGCAAGTAATCTACAAACAAAATCCCTTTCACATCCCAAAAAACTGATGCTAACACCTTCTTAACCGATTTTCGGACACGAACTCATTTCAGAGCCGAAGAACCTGGTTCACACCACTCTCTAACCTCTTGCTTTGATTTAAGACAACGTATTTGAAAAGGAATCTAATTTTTATTACAAACTCTCTGCTTTTTATTACAATTTCTAATGCAGCCGCCCCTCGAGTAAAGAACAACAAAATTTAAATATATAAATTAGTCAGACTTCTCTTATTTTTCTATCTACTAAATCTTTTGCTTCTTCTTCTTTTTCCAAACTTAGAATTGGGTGATGTAATATTACAAATATTTAAATAAGGCAGTCTTAAATGCATAGTTCCCTTGTGACCTCGAATGTTTATGCTCAGACTGTAGTGCCCTCGCTAAACCTTTAGCTGGTGACACTACCAACCGCATTTGAACCGAAATACGGATCAGTTCCTCCAGATTTTAATGCTTTCGGTAAATCACACTAGTGAATAATCTGAATAAACTGAACACTGCAACGCGAAAAATTTCTGTGTCTCTTTGAGAGAGCCAAGACTATCGGAACATTTCCGGAGGCGAAATGAGCGGCGAATCTAAGCCGTAGAGTTGAGTAAATGAAGGAGTGCAAATCAGTTGGCGAATGACGATCTCGATCCCATTGTTGTACAATTTTTCGATATCATTACAAAAATGTAAATATAAAAGTATTAAAACGTTTAAAAAAAACTTGCAAGTGAGTTTCGGTTTTGTCACACCACAAACTCTCACTGAATGCCTATTTAACCACTGTCACCAACAGGCAAATGCAGCGATGTTTCGAGTACTCATCTCCTCAGTCATCTTCATAAAGGGAGCAATCTGCTTCGGATCCCAACAACTCACACAATAAATCAAACGTTTTTCTTCGACCGAAAGTTAGTCGTCACTTTCTATTGTATCCCAAAGGTGAGACTTGTAGGTTCATATTGAGCCACCGGAATGTCCGCAGAGATGCTAGCTACTATGATAAGACTATATATGAAATATGGAATATGATCTCTAATATGAAGGACTCTTTAAGAAATTCACTACAGAAGAAATTTCTAAAATTTCCGCCTCTTCTGTCTCGTTGTAGACTGAGCAGTTTGCGTACTCTTGGCATAAATTAGCGTCGAAGTTTCTGTGCACTACAGCTCGGTGTGCGCCTTAGCTTTCTCCACAACTTTTCTCCATGCATCTCGGTGCATAGCCAAATTACGGTAGCTGGTCGCTCCTATGCTTCTTAGATCGTCCTCAACGTTGTTTAGCCATCATTTTCGCGGTCGCTCTCTTCGCTTTTAACCAAACATGCGGGCATCCTAAACTTTGCGCGGTATTCTTTCAAAACTTGAAAGAATACTCAACCCACCACGGATTGACATTGCGACAGAAGATCTAGCAGCTAGATATGCCGCAAGACTTAACGCAACGGTTGAATTTACCTGTAAAACATTCGGACAAAGCTCAATAGGTACGAGTTATCGGACCAATACGGATTATATGACTTCGAAACACAATTGGGTGAAGAGATTCCGAACAACTATAGAAGAAGAGGGGTGGGAAAGAGGTATGAAACCTAGCCCCAATACGCTTAATATATTTACTGACGGCTCGAAAATGATGGACGGAGTAGGTGCAGTGATTTATTGCGCAGAGCTGGACATCGGACGGCCAATTAAGCTCCCTGACTACTGCAGTATTTTTCAAGCAGAAGTCTTTGCGGTAGGAAAGGCCGCAGAAATAGCCCTAGCAAAAACGTCGAGGCATTGCAGGAAACGAAATTGTAGATGAGATTGCCAAAAGCGCTGTTTACATAATAGGACTATGAATAAGTTCGTGCGTTTTTTTTCGAAATTTGAAACTTTATTGACGTAAAATGGTTACAAATTTAATATTCAAAATATTGTCCATCGCTTACTACTACTTTTTCCCATCTTTCTGGCAATTCACGGATTCCCTTTGTGAAAAATTCGGTCGGTTTTGCCGCAATCCACGAATCGATCCATTTTTTGACTTCATCGTAATTACGGAAGTGCTGGTCAGCCAGGCCATGTTGCATCGATCGGAAGAGATAGTAATCGGATGGCGCAAGGTCTGGACTATACAGCGGGTGGGGTAGGACATCCCATTTGAGCGTTTCTAAGTATGTTTTGACCACTTGTGCAACATGTGGCCGAGCATTGTCATGTTGCAAAATAACTTTGTCGTGTCTATCGGCGTATTGCGGCCGTTTTTCTCGCAGTGCTCGGCTCAAACGCATCAATTGTCGTCGGTAGACATCCCCCGTAATCGTTTCATTCGGTTTCAGTAGCTCATAATACACAACACCCAGCTGGTCCCACCAGATACACAGCATAACCTTCAGGCCATGAATATTCTGCGCCGACGTCGATGTTGAAGCATGGCCAGGGTATCCATACGTTGCCCGACGTTTTGGATTGTCGTAATGGACCCACTTTTCATCGCCAGTCACAATTCGATGCAAAAAACCCTTTCTTTTGTGCCGTTGAAGCAGTTGTTCGCATGCCATAAAACGGCGTTCAACGTCTCTTGGCTTCAATTCATACGGCACCCAATGGCCTACCTTTCGGATCATTCCCATGGCTTTTAAACGTTTGGAAATGGTTGATTGATCAACTCCCAAAGTTTTTGCAACCTCTTCTTGCGTTTGAGCCGGATCTTGATCGAGCAATTCCTCCAATTCGGTATCCATGAACTTTGGCGGCGCACCCTCGCGTTCTTCGTCTTCCAAGCCAAAATCACCACTTTTAAAGCGTGCAAACCACTTCTGGCACGTTCGCTCAGATAGAGCATGCTCACCATAAACTTCCACCAAGATACGATGACTTTCGGCTGCTTTTTTCTTCATATTAAAATAATGAAGAAGAATTCCCCGCAAAAACACATTATTTGGCACGAAATTCGACATTTTCAAGTGTGGTAAAAATATTGTTGTTTACGCTTCAAATAAAAAACTTATACTGACGTTTGTGCCTTACGACAGTAGCTCTCCAATGAATGTTTGGAAATGTGGATCGATGGAATAATAATCAAGTTACGCCATCTGTTGTAAAACCGCAACGAACTTATTCATAGTCCTATTACAATTCGAACAAGAAAACAACATACCGAAAGCTTTAAAAACGGTATACAATGGCATCGCTGCGGACATGAAAACACGGATAGACCGGCGGTGGAATAATCTAGCCACTTGCAGATAAATACCCCAGATATACGTACTAGGCCTGTCTAGAAAGGAAAGCAGAACTCTCTAGAAGAGAGAGAAATTCTAGAACTCCTTCTATGTTCTTACCCTGCATTAGCTACAACCCGAATGAAATGCTTAGGAGCTCTGCAATATGAGTGGTTAAAATGTCTCTCGGTGTTCGAGCTTCAGATCTTACTTTCGCAAAAGACGCACTCATACTATGTACAAGAAGCCTACTACAAGGAAACGTAAAGGTCAACCTCCATCTGGTACCAGTAAGGATTAATCGGTCTATGTGATGGCTTTCAGCCAGCCAGGTCAACCTAACCTAACCTTTCATCTGGTTTTCTGCAAACGTATCCCAGCCAGCGGATGCACTGCGATTTAACAAACCGCACGACTTTTTCTCCATGTAGGAATTCCTCTACCTCGTTGTTACAGAGACAATTTTCTTCTTGTACTGAACCCGATATTCCTCTAACTATTCTTTCCAATATACTTAACTGTGTGATTGTATCTGGTTTCAGTGTTCTCGTTCTTCTACTCGAGTGCTTGCTTTTTAATAGTTTAATGTGGTCAAAATATGCTCTGCTTGCAGCCTGCACACGGTCTTGGATAGCAATCGTTGTATCACCCGTTCTACTGAGAAGCAGTTCTAGATATTTAATTTGATCCACGCTTTCAAATGTATGATCACCAATTGTAAGGTCCCGTCCCCAGGAGGATGGTTCCATATGTAGAAGTCCACGCAAGTGGGGAAAGTGAAAGGCCGGAGGCTAATTTCGTAACATGGACATTGCATTTACTTGTGACTTCATCTCTTAAAAATCTTTCACTACCTCTGCTACGATTATTAGTGAATGGCTAAATGTCTATGCGCGACTGTAATTCTCAAAATGTTGGAAGAGCGGTCGCACATATCCGGAGCATCCTGTAAGGAGGTCACGTAAAGCGTGATAAAGACAAAAGAATAAGTGATAAGAAATAGAAAACTATTAGTTGTTATTGCAAAACTGTTAATACAAACAACCTTTTTGCAGGAAAAATAAAAATGCCCTAATCCGCTAATTGCTTCGGATGGAAAAATGTTGTTTTCTGTAATTAAAATATTGCCGTTAGCCTTCTTTGTATGTATGTATGCAAGCATTTAGTTCTAGCTGTTGGAATGTAGGCATTCCAAGTTGAAATAAAAAACTCCCTGAAAGTGGAAAGTGGCGCTTCACTGCTTCCTAAAATGACTTAAGGGGGGAGCCTGCTTTAGAGGCTTCAAAAATCGATTTTTTTTTGCATAAATTTCTTCCCAAACTATCCAAGAATGTGTCCTCAAAATCTCAAAAGCAAATTCAAAATATTTTCGGAGTTACAGAAGGAATTGTGAGCAAGCGTCGAGCAGGTATACGAGCGGCCGGATCGCTCGAAGTGCGATTTCTCGGTTTTTTATTTTTACGATTTTTCCTAATTGGCGGGAAAGATAGGGAAAAAGTTAAACGTCCTATCGAAACGAGATAACATTGATTGTATTCGGAATTAAATTCCTTTCTAGTTGAACCTAAAAAAACCTTAAGAAAGTTATGATTAACCCACTTTTTAAACAATCTAAAGTGAATTTGTTTTTCCAAAAAAATGAACTTTTTTTTTTATTAGCGAAAAATTGTTGAATTTCTCACTTTTTGTTAAATTTTCTTGGTTTAACTAGAAGCTATACTATACTAAAATAAAATTTTTTTGGGTTTTTGGTTTTTGATGAAAGTGGCGACCTGCATCTTTCCCGCCGCACGACACATGCACACTCGAGGCGCCTCGGCAAAATGCTTGTACCAGGCATAATATGACATATATTTTAATGAAAAAATTTGAGAAGACTGTTGAAATATATAACAATAAAACCTGAAAGTTTCGTTTCAATCGAATATTTCTTTCCTTCCCAAAAAAAAATCCACGAAAAAATCGATTTTTTGAAGTCTCTAAAGCAGGCTCCCCCCTTAACTGATGTTCGAAATGCATATGTTCTACCACATCCTACGCCATTTTCTGACAATTGCTGATGAAAATATGCGCAATTATAACAAATTTTCTCCTTCCGAGTTTCGCTTTTGATTGTTTAAGAACCAGTAAAGAAGCAGACGCGCCCTTTGAATTGTTTCCAAAGTCTAAGGAAATTTTAATGATTCAACCAGAAATTATCTCCGCTTGTAATTTGGGAAGGCGCAATTTAACGAACAATACCCGCCCTTTTTCCCCATAGTAATAATGCAGTAAGAGTTAGTTATTATTATTATTATTTTATTATTATTAGGATTAAAATGATTATTATTTCATTTTTTTTATTATAATTATTACATTATCTTTTCTCATTATTATTAATATTATTTCATGTTTTTTCTCTCATTTCATTATTATTATTATTATTATTTCATGTTTTTTCTCTCATTTTATTATTATTATTATTATTTTCATTCTTATTTCGACATTCACTTCTTTTTATTGTATCTTTGTCTTTAGCAGGACTTCTTCATTTCTGTTTCTATTGTTTAGCGATTATTTGTCGCTTTTTTTTGTTTGTTTTTTGTTTTTTCTCTTTTTTTGTGTTTTTGTTTTTTACTGTTAATACTAAGCCTAGCACTACAATACACAGTGCAATACAGAAAACTAACTTAACTATTTAAAGCCGTTCCTTATGATTGCCGCATTGGAGATCGTAATTTCTATGCTCACAATGCATTGCCCAAGCCGTAGGGTTGAGTGAATGCATGAGTGCGTTGGAAGTTGGCGTGCCATACGCTTGACGCTACAGGGAAGTTTGCACAGCCCGCAGATCGCCAATTCGGCGTGCCAATTGTGCGCATTTCGATATCACTACAAAAATGTGATTAGAAAAGTAATCATCTTTTTCGTAGGTGATATTTACTTTTGCCACACGTAGATTTACTGCCAACATGTTGCGAAAAGCATTAGTACCTCAGCTAGATGAGACCCACCAGGTGCCACTCACACGCAAAAGGGGCTCTCTTAAGGCGCAAGAAACTCCCGAATGGTTCGCCAAGCTGTACAAATGCAACACACAAAATGTCAAGCAGCACCTCTACATATATGCAATGGAGGCTTTGTGCCACATTCGAGAGCGGGCAACATTGTCCAAAAGTCATCGTCACTGCAGGAATTTACCAGCTTTGCATTTGCAACTGATTTACGCAAACTGAAGTGGTCAAACATAAGGAACATCGCCGAAGAAAGCCGTGAACCAAACGTTTAGCAGACGTCAGAATGCATATCTTAATTAGCCACAAATACAAAGGTGTTCCAGTCAAGTTCTCACTGAATGACTTTCGTACCACTGTCATCAGCAAGCAAATGCAGCGGTGTTTCGAGCACTCGTCTCCTCAGTCATCTTCATAAAGGCAGCAATCTGCTTCGGACTTCAACAAGTCACACAAGAAATCAAACTTTCTTCTTCAAGCAAAAATTTATGGTCACTTTCTATGTATCCCGAAGGTGAGACCTGTAGGTTCATATAGGGGCTCAAGAATGTCCGCAGATATTCCAACTAATGCTTACAAGTCTCCAACCTCATGGCTACTATAGAATGAGATCACTATAATTTTAGATTGAAAAAAAAAAAACTTCATCCATGTACGCAATATGAGGTGAAGCAAATTGTCACCAATATTGTTGAAGTATGGCTGGTTCGAATTGTGACTCGAATATAATAATTCGTTTTGTTTAAAATCTGATTTCAAATATCTTCACGGGTTGAAGAAATATTGTTTTCGGCAATGAAGGAACTCCATTGCTGGCGTTCGTAGCCATCTGGAGCCGTGCTTGACACAGCGTGAACTCGCGTTTGCGGTTGGATGAAAGACGTTTGTGAGTCCAAGGTGCCGCCACTCCGTACAACTCTATTGGAAATAATAACGCATTTAAGACAAAGCAATCAAAGCACCGCTAAAGTGCAAAGAAAACTTTGCCCTTCCACGTAAAAATTCCAATAGTTTTGTAGGGGCAAAGAACAACTCGAACTCACAATAATTATTTCTATGTATGTATATGTGAATTTATGTACTAATACTAAGTCTAAATAGTTTTGTTGCTGCTGTTGCCGCTATTCATCAACAAATCAACACCGTTGGATGCTGTTTCTCCGCTTCGTTGGTGAGAGCGAAAGTTTTGCTTCAGTAATACGGTACCGGCGTAAGCTGCTCAGATTGAGACGTCACTAAGCTATGATGTCATTTTCCATTGGTTGGTGTTGTGTGTGTGTGTGTGGTAGTCACCGTATTTGATTCATCGTTCGAAGTTCTCCGCTTTCGACACTCTGCGAATGTGTGACCTCGGAAGTTGCAATGTGTACATCGTTTGGTAAGTTTAAAATCACGCACTGGACCTGTTTGCACTTCCTTTGATTTCAAGTTAAGGTGTTCGATAATACGGCCCTTCTCAAGTAATTCGCGGAATGTCTTAATGTCTTGGCGTAGAATATTCTTACGATACTTGATGTTCAGCAGACCATAGACCAAATCTAACTCGGTTTCCTCGTTGTGACGTCCCTCTGGCAGTTGTGCAAGTAGAGCGCGCTTCTGGCAGATGAACGTATCAATAGCAGCGCGGTCGTCTTGTTTGTTTTCAAAGATCTCCAAGTAAATCTGGTAGGCGGGTTTGGTGGGCGAAAAGTGGTCGCGTATCAGAGCGATGGCGTCCGCCCAAGTTTTCGCTTCTTTGCGCACGCCTTGCCACCAAGTGGACGCTAGACCATAGAACAGTAAAGATAGCCCCTTAAGCGCATATTCGTCGCTGATCGACTCGATTTCTTTGTAGGTAGCAATGGAGGTGATGAACTCCTCGACAGCCTCATGGTCACGCTGACCTCCAAACCGGCTGCTACAGTTGGTGAAGTTGCCCTTGGTTTGGATGGTAGCTGGAGCGGCGCTGCTGGCGCCTTTCACGGCGGCCAAACGTACCGACTCGATTAGTGACTGCAGTTGTTCGTTTGTCATTCGTACGACGTTTTCGGCCATTTTGTTGAATATTAATGTTTGTTTGTTTGTTATTGTAATAAAGTAGTTTTATTTATTGTTTGTTGTAGATGCGACACTGGAGCGTTTGTTGTTGGCAGCAGCGAACAAAGCCAATTGCTGATGGCGAATGTCTTCCTGGCGCAAATATTATTCACTGGCTGTGGTCGTAAGAGACTGAAATTGATTTTGAAGTCAATCGGATTTTATAGTCACAGAAGAGGAGAGAAAAAGTCTTTATATTGAGTACATTGGACCAAAGCCTGCAGTTGTTGGGAGACATATGTTTTAATCCGTTATTTTCAATTATCAAAATTTACCCCGTTGGTATGCACTTTTGTACAAATACATACATACATACAAACATATTTGGCAGAGAAATAACTAAGTTACACCCAAACGCACTCAATTACGGGAGGCGTCATGTGCAAAAGCTACTAAGGTCAGTTGGTTTGCTTTTTCAGATGAAATATAAAATTCTTGAAATCAGATACAATTTCTACCAATGGTAAAATACTTTATTATTGAAATAATAAGAAAACAAGGAGAGCTTAAGAAAGTCGATGAGGAAAATACGGGACAAAGCGGACATGGTATTCCTTTTCCAAGAACAGCCCTGCCGTTACTCTAATGCCTTACTCTTACGCTAACTCTTTGGGATAGCCAGTTAGGCAGCATGGCTTAGTTTGACTCAAGAAGTTTGGGGGTGTATGAAGACTGACAAGTTTGTGCATCCGATAGACTTAGTTAAGAAGAACTTAGTGGGTAATTTGGTACAGCGGACAAAGCTAAGACCACAGTTATACCTATACGAGTACTAAATAGCAGACAGTCTAAGCTCCTCAGGCTTACTTTAAAATGGAACCGTCACTTTTATGTAGCTTTACTTTTTTCAACATCTGGTCGCATTGCGCGCGATTGCAGTTGTTGTTGGTGTTCTTCTGCTTTCAGCAGTCAAATCTCTCTCTCGCTACTGCAGTGTTGCCTAGCTTTGGATATAAAAACGCACTAAAATGCCCATTTAAAGAAATTAAAATACAAGATTTTTATTGAATCGCTTAAAGAACTTTGTATGCGTCACAAATTGTCTTTAAAATGTGCGTTTTTTTTTAAATAAATGTGTTATGCTTATCTACAATTTAATTTATGAGTTTTTTTGTTAAGGGAATGACTTTTTTGCTATATTTGAGGTTATGTAACTTGATAAGGTACTCTTTTGTTTTGTCGTTATAGTTTCTTTAGTATGTTCTGCTATTTTGTTGTTTATTTTTACCATAAAAACACCTCTGGATGCTCTATGTCCCTCTAAGGATAGAGGACCGGAGGAAATGATTACACGTCTATGGTTTTAATCCGCATTCAGTAAATTCAAACGCCTTTTAAAATGTGTAAAAAGGTTTTCAATATTAAGAAGAGTTGAGAGAGGGACATTTATTATTCTTGCATAACCTTAAAAGGAGCAAAAAATAAAATTTACACTTTCAAAATATCAAATTTTATAAGAACCCACAAATTTTCATTAACACTAATATCTCCTCAGATTGACCTTTTTTAACATTCTTTTGTTTAATAATAAAGTTTTTTGCTTTAATTTATAGTTTCGGTAGCTTTAAATTAAAAATAAGAAACAAACACCAACTTAAAAACTTTCGCATTTTGATATATAAAAATGCACTAAATTTATTGCGAAGAGCAAATGGTTGGCAACACTGCACAACTCGGCCAATGTGACTTCACGCACTCTCTGATGGGCGCAATCTTGTTTCTATCATTCTTAGTAAATACTAGGCTGCTCAATAAGTTTTTCGGGTCGATAAGAAATACACAATTTTATGGTTTAAATCACACTTTATTATTCAGTAGAGTCTCTGAGTCCCGGTACATCAATACACTTGCTCCAGTGAGACTCCAATTTATGAATTTCATACCTGAAGTGACCATCTGAAAGTGCTGCAAAATACGCCGCACAGCTGTTATGACCTCCTGATTTGATGAAACACACATTACACGTTTGAATTTTTTTAGGTCTGCAAATAGCTGGAAGTCGCTAGGGTCCAATTCTGGTGATTGCGGTGGATGCTCCAACAATTCGACCTTTATTTTAGATTTTATTCATAGATTTTAACTGTTGTCAAAATGCTCTTCTCGGCACAGTGCATTGTCCTGATGAAAAATAATTTTTTTCTTTTGTGAACTGGGTATTTTTTCACGTTTTTTTCCTTCAGCTGGCCCAAAAGGGTTAGGATAATATTCCGAATTATTGTTTTACCAGTTTGCAAGTAATCTACAAACAAAATCCCTTTCACATCCCAAAAAACTGATGCTAACACCTTCTTAACCGATTTTCGGACACGAACTCATTTCAGAGCCGAAGAACCTGGTTCACACCACTCTCTAACCTCTTGCTTTGATTTAAGACAACGTATTTGAAAAGGAATCTAATTTTTATTACAAACTCTCTGCTTTTTATTACAATTTCTAATGCAGCCGCCCCTCGAGTAAAGAACAACAAAATTTAAATATATAAATTAGTCAGACTTCTCTTATTTTTCTATCTACTAAATCTTTTGCTTCTTCTTCTTTTTCCAAACTTAGAATTGGGTGATGTAATATTACAAATATTTAAATAAGGCAGTCTTAAATGCATAGTTCCCTTGTGACCTCGAATGTTTATGCTCAGACTGTAGTGCCCTCGCTAAACCTTTAGCTGGTGATACTATCAACCGCATTTGAACCGAAATACGGATCAGTTCCTCCAGATTTTAATGCTTTCGGTAAATCACACTAGTGAATAATCTGAATAAACTGAACACTGCAACACGAAAAATTTCTGTGTCTCTTTGAGAGAGCCAAGACTATCGGAACATTTCCGGAGGCGAAATGAGCGGCGAATCTAAGCCGTAGAGTTGAGTAAATGAAGGAGTGCAAATCAGTTGGCGAATGACGATCTCGATCCCATTGTTGTACAATTTTTCGATATCATTACAAAAATGTAAATATAAAAGTATTAAAACGTTTAAAAAAAACTTGCAAGTGAGTTTCGGTTTTGTCACACCACAAACTCTCACTGAATGCCTATTTAACCACTGTCACCAACAGGCAAATGCAGCGATGTTTCGAGTACTCATCTCCTCAGTCATCTTCATAAAGGGAGCAATCTGCTTCGGATCCCAACAACTCACACAATAAATCAAACGTTTTTCTTCGACCGAAAGTTAGTCGTCACTTTCTATTGTATCCCAAAGGTGAGACTTGTAGGTTCATATTGAGCCACCGGAATGTCCGCAGAGATGCTAGCTACTATGATAAGACTATATATGAAATATGGAATATGATCTCTAATATGAAGGACTCTTTAAGAAATTCACTACAGAAGAAATTTCTAAAATTTCCGCCTCTTCTGTCTCGTTGTAGACTGAGCAGTTTGCGTACTCTTGGCATAAATTAGCGTCGAAGTTTCTGTGCACTACAGCTCGGTGTGCGCCTTAGCTTTCTCCACAACTTTTCTCCATGCATCTCGGTGCATAGCCAAATTACGGTAGCTGGTCGCTCCTATGCTTCTTAGATCGTCCTCAACGTTGTTTAGCCATCATTTTCGCGGTCGCTCTCTTCGCTTTTAACCAAACATGCGGGCATCCTAAACTTTGCGCGGTATTCTTTCAAAACTTGAAAGAATACTCAACCCACCACGGATTGACATTGCGACAGAAGATCTAGCAGCTAGATATGCCGCAAGACTTAACGCAACGGTTGAATTTACCTGTAAAACATTCGGACAAAGCTCAATAGGTACGAGTTATCGGACCAATACGGATTATATGACTTCGAAACACAATTGGGTGAAGAGATTCCGAACAACTATAGAAGAAGAGGGGTGGAAAAGAGGTATGAAACCTAGCCCCAATACGCTTAATATATTTACTGACGGCTCGAAAATGATGGACGGAGTAGGTGCAGTGATTTATTGCGCAGAGCTGGACATCGGACGGCCAATTAAGCTCCCTGAATACTGCAGTATTTTTCAAGCAGAAGTCTTTGCGGTAGGAAAGGCCGCAGAAATAGCCCTAGCAAAAACGTCGAGGCATTGCAGGAAACGAAATTGTAGATGAGATTGCCAAAAGCGCTGTTTACATACAATTCGAACAAGAAAACAACATACCGAAAGCTTTAAAAACGGTATACAATGGCATCGCTGCGGACATGAAAACACGGATAGACCGGCGGTGGAATAATCTAGCCACTTGCAGATAAATACCCCAGATATACGTACTAGCGCTGTCTAGAAAGGAAAGCAGAACTCTCTAGAAGAGAGAGAAATTCTAGAACTCCTTCTATGTTCTTACCCTGCATTAGCTACAACCCGAATGAAATGCTTAGGAGCTCTGCAATATGAGTGGTTAAAATGTCTCTCGGTGTTCGAGCTTCAGATCTTACTTTCGCAAAAGACGCACTCATACTATGTACAAGAAGCCTACTACAAGGAAACGTAAAGGTCAACCTCCATCTGGTACCACTAAGGATTAATCGGTCTATGTGATGGCTTTCAGCCAGCCAGGTCAACCTAACCTAACCTTTCATCTGGTTTTCTGCAAACGTATCCCAGCCAGCGGATGCACTGCGATTTAACAAACCGCACGACTTTTTCTCCATGTAGGAATTCCTCTACCTCGTTGTTACAGAGACAATTTTCTTCTTGTACTGAACCCGATATTCCTCTAACTATTCTTTCCAATATACTTAACTGTGTGATTGTATCTGGTTTCAGTGTTCTCGTTCTTCTACTCGAGTGCTTGCTTTTTAATAGTTTAATGTGGTCAAAATATGCTCTGCTTGCAGCCTGCACACGGTCTTGGATAGCAATCGTTGTATCACCCGTTCTACTGAGAAGCAGTTCTAGATATTTAATTTGATCCACGCTTTCAAATGTATGATCACCAATTGTAAGGTCCCATCCCCAGGTGGATGGTTCCATATGTAGAAGTCCACGCAAGTGGGGAAAGTGAAAGGCCGGAGGCTAATTTCGTAACATGGACATTGCATTTACTTGTCACTTCATCTCTTAAAAATCTTTCACTACCTCTGCTACGATTATTAGTGAATGGCTAAATGTCTATGCGCGACTGTAATTCTCAAAATGTTGGAAGAGCGGTCGCACATATCCGGAGCATCCTGTAAGGAGGTCACGTAAAGCGTGATAAAGACAAAAGAATAAGTGATAAGAAATAGAAAACTATTAGTTGTTATTGCAAAACTGTTAATACAAACAACCTTTTTGCAGGAAAAGTAAAAATGCCCTAATCCGCTAATTGCTTCGGATGGAAAAATGTTGTTTTCTGTAATTAAAATATTGCCGTTAGCCTTCTTTGTATGTATGTATGCAAGCATTTAGTTCTAGCTGTTGGAATGTAGGCATTCCAAGTTGAAATAAAAAACTCCCTGAAAGTGGAAAGTGGCGCTTCACTGCTTCCTAAAATGACTTAAGGGGGGAGCCTGCTTTAGAGGCTTCAAAAATCGATTTTTTTTTGCATAAATTTCTTCCCAAACTATCCAAGAATGTGTCCTCAAAATCTCAAAAGCAAATTCAAAATATTTTCGGAGTTACAGAAGGAATTGTGAGCAAGCGTCGAGCAGGTATACGAGCGGCCGGATCGCTCGAAGTGCGATTTCTCGGTTTTTTATTTTTACGATTTTTCCTAATTGGCGGGAAAGATAGGGAAAAAGTTAAACGTCCTATCGAAACGAGATAACATTGAATGTATTCGGAATTAAATTCCTTTCTAGTTGAACCTAAAAAAACCTTAAGAAAGTTATGATTAACCCACTTTTTAAACAATCTAAAGTGAATTTGTTTTTCCAAAAAAATTAACTTTTTTTTTTATTAGCGAAAAATTGTTGAATTTCTCACTTTTTGTTAAATTTTCTTGGTTTAACTAGAAGCTATACTATACTAAAATAAAATTTTTTTGGGTTTTTGGTTTTTGATGAAAGTGGCGACCTGCATCTTTCCCGCCGCACGACACATGCACACTCGAGGCGCCTCGGCAAAATGCTTGTACCAGGCATAATATGACATATATTTTAATGAAAAAATTTGAGAAGACTGTTGAAATATATAACAATAAAACCTGAAAGTTTCGTTTCAATCGAATATTTCTTTCCTTCCCAAAAAAAAATCCACGAAAAAATCGATTTTTTGAAGTCTCTAAAGCAGGCTCCCCCCTTAACTGATGTTCGAAATGCATATGTTCTACCACATCCTACGCCATTTTCTGACAATTGCTGATGAAAATATGCGCAATTATAACAAATTTTCTCCTTCCGAGTTTCGCTTTTGATTGTTTAAGAACCAGTAAAGAAGCAGACGCGCCCTTTGAATTGTTTCCAAAGTCTAAGGAAATTTTAATGATTCAACCAGAAATTATCTCCGCTTGTAATTTGGGAAGGCGCAATTTAACGAACAATACCCGCCCTTTTTCCCCATAGTAATAATGCAGTAAGAGTTAGTTATTATTATTATTATTTTATTATTATTAGGATTAAAATGATTATTATTTCATTTTTTTTATTATAATTATTACATTATCTTTTTTCATTATTATTAATATTATTTCATGTTTTTTCTCTCATTTTATTATTATTATTATTATTTTCATTCTTATTTCGACATTCACTTCTTTTTATTGTATCTTTGTCTTTAGCAGGACTTCTTCATTTCTGTTTCTATTATTTATATATTGTTTAGCGATTATTTGTTGCTTTTTTTTTGTTTGTTTTTTGTTTTTTCTCTTTTTTTGTGTTTTTGTTTTTTACTGTTAATACTAAGCCTAGCACTACAATACACAGTACAACACAGAAAACTAACTTAACTATTTAAAGCCGTTCCTTATGATTGCCGCATTGGAGATCGTAATTTCTATGCTCACAATGCATTGCCCAAGCCGTAGGGTTGAGTGAATGCATGAGTGCGTTGGAAGTTGGCGTGCCATACGCTTGACGCTACAGGGAAGTTTGCACAGCCCGCAGATCGCCAATTCGGCGTGCCAATTGTGCGCATTTCGATATCACTACAAAAATGTGATTAGAAAAGTAATCATCTTTTTCGTAGGTGATATTTACTTTTGCCACACGTAGATTTACTGCCAACATGTTGCGAAAAGCATTAGTACCTCAGCTAGATGAGACCCACCAGGTGCCACTCACACGCAAAAGGGGCTCTCTTAAGGCGCAAGAAACTCCCGAATGGTTCGCCAAGCTGTACAAATGCAACACACAAAATGTCAAGCAGCACCTCTACATATATGCAATGGAGGCTTTGTGCCACATTCGAGAGCGGGCAACATTGTCCAAAAGTCATCGTCATTGCAGGAATTTACCAGCTTTGCATTTGCAACTGATTTACGCAAACTGAAGTGGTCAAACATAAGGAACATCGCCGAAGAAAGCCGTGAACCAAACGTTTAGCAGACGTCAGAATGCATATCTTAATTAGCCACAAATACAAAGGTGTTCCAGTCAAGTTCTCACTGAATGACTTTCGTACCACTGTCATCAGCAAGCAAATGCAGCGGTGTTTCGAGCACTCATCTCCTCAGTCATCTTCATAAAGGCAGCAATCTGCTTCGGACTTCAACAAGTCACACAAGAAATCAAACTTTCTTCTTCAAGCAAAAATTTATGGTCACTTTCTATGTATCCCGAAGGTGAGACCTGTAGGTTCATATAGGGGCTCAAGAATGTCCGCAGATATTCCAACTAATGCTTACAAGTCTCCAACCTCATGGCTACTATAGAATGAGATCACTATAATTTTAGATTGAAAAAAAAAAAACTTCATCCATGTACGCAATATGAGGTGAAGCAAATTGTCACCAATATTGTTGAAGTATGGCTGGTTCGAATTGTGACTCGAATATAATAATTCGTTTTGTTTAAAATCTGATTTCAAATATCTTCACGGGTTGAAGAAATATTGTTTTCGGCAATGAAGGAACTCCATTGCTGGCGTTCGTAGCCATCTGGAGCCGTGCTTGACACAGCGTGAACTCGCGTTTGCGGTTGGATGAAAGACGATTGTGAGTCCAAGGTGCCGCCACTCCGTACAACTCTATTGGAAATAATAACGCATTTAAGACAAAGCAATCAAAGCACCGCTAAAGTGCAAAGAAAACTTTGCCCTTCCACGTAAAAATTCCAATAGTTTTGTAGGGGCAAAGAACAACTCGAACTCACAATAATTATTTCTATGTATGTATATGTGAATTTATGTACTAATACTAAGTCTAAATAGTTTTGTTGCTGCTGTTGCCGCTATTCATCAACAAATCAACACCGTTGGATGCTGTTTCTCCGCTTCGTTGGTGAGAGCGAAAGTTTTGCTTCAGTAATACGGTACCGGCGTAAGCTGCTCAGATTGAGACGTCACTAAGCTATGATGTCATTTTCCATTGGTTGGTGTTGTGTGTGTGTGTGTGTGGTAGTCACCGTATTTGATTCATCGTTCGAAGTTCTCCGCTTTCGACACTCTGCGAATGTGTGACCTCGGAAGTTGCAATGTGTACATCGTTTGGTAAGTTTAAAATCACGCACTGGACCTGTTTGCACTTCCTTTGATTTCAAGTTAAGGTGTTCGATAATACGGCCCTTCTCAAGTAATTCGCGGAATGTCTTAATGTCTTGGCGTAGAATATTCTTACGATACTTGATGTTCAGCAGACCATAGACCAAATCTAACTCGGTTTCCTCGTTGTGACGTCCCTCTGGCAGTTGTGCAAGTAGAGCGCGCTTCTGGCAGATGAACGTATCAATAGCAGCGCGGTCGTCTTGTTTGTTTTCAAAGATCTCCAAGTAAATCTGGTAGGCGGGTTTGGTGGGCGAAAAGTGGTCGCGTATCAGAGCGATGGCGTCCGCCCAAGTTTTCGCTTCTTTGCGCACGCCTTGCCACCAAGTGGACGCTAGACCATAGAACAGTAAAGATAGCCCCTTAAGCGCATATTCGTCGCTGATCGACTCGATTTCTTTGTAGGTAGCAATGGAGGTGATGAACTCCTCGACAGCCTCATGGTCACGCTGACCTCCAAACCGGCTGCTACAGTTGGTGAAGTTGCCCTTGGTTTGGATGGTAGCTGGAGCGGCGCTGCTGGCGCCTTCCACGGCGGCCAAACGTACCGACTCGATTAGTGACTGCAGTTGTTCGTTTGTCATTCGTACGACGTTTTCGGCCATTTTGTTGAATATTAATGTTTGTTTGTTTGTTATTGTAATAAAGTAGTTTTATTTATTGTTTGTTGTAGATGCGACACTGGAGCGTTTGTTGTTGGCAGCAGCGAACAAAGCCAATTGCTGATGGCGAATGTCTTCCTGGCGCAAATATTATTCACTGGCTGTGGTCGTAAGAGACTGAAATTGATTTTGAAGTCAATCGGATTTTATAGTCACAGAAGAGGAGAGAAAAAGTCTTTATATTGAGTACATTGGACCAAAGCCTGCAGTTGTTGGGAGACATATGTTTTAATCCGTTATTTTCAATTATCAAAATTTACCCCGTTGGTATGCACTTTTGTAGAAATACATACATACATACAAACATATTTGGCAGAGAAATAACTAAGTTACACCCAAACGCACTCAATTACGGGAGGCGTCATGTGCAAAAGCTACTAAGGTCAGTTGGTTTGCTTTTTCAGATGAAATATAAAATTCTTGAAATCAGATACAATTTCTACCAATGGTAAAATACTTTATTATTGAAATAATAAGAAAACAAGGAGAGCTTAAGAAAGTCGATGAGGAAAATACGGGACAAAGCGGACATGGTATTCCTTTTCCAAGAACAGCCCTGCCGTTACTCTAATGCCTTACTCTTACGCTAACTCTTTGGGATAGCCAGTTAGGCAGCATGGCTTAGTTTGACTCAAGAAGTTTGGGGGTGTATGAAGACTGACAAGTTTGTGCATCCGATAGACTTAGTTAAGAAGAACTTAGTGGGTAATTTGGTACAGCGGACAAAGCTAAGACCACAGTTATACCTATACGAGTACTAAATAGCAGACAGTCTAAGCTCCTCAGGCTTACTTTAAAATGGAACCGTCACTTTTATGTAGCTTTACTTTTTTCAACATCTGGTCGCATTGCGCGCGATTGCAGTTGTTGTTGGTGTTCTTCTGCTTTCAGCAGTCAAATCTCTCTCTCGCTACTGCAGTGTTGCCTAGCTTTGGATATAAAAACGCACTAAAATGCCCATTTAAAGAAATTAAAATACAAGATTTTTATTGAATCGCTTAAAGAACTTTGTATGCGTCACAAATTGTCTTTAAAATGTGCGTTTTTTTTTAAATAAATGTGTTATGCTTATCTACAATTTAATTTATGAGTTTTTTTGTTAAGGGAATGACTTTTTTGCTATATTTGAGGTTATGTAACTTGATAAGGTACTCTTTTGTTTTGTCGTTATAGTTTCTTTAGTATGTTCTGCTATTTTGTTGTTTATTTTTACCATAAAAACACCTCTGGATGCTCTATGTCCCTCTAAGGATAGAGGACCGGAGGAAATGATTACACGTCTATGGTTTTAATCCGCATTCAGTAAATTCAAACGCCTTTTAAAATGTGTAAAAAGGTTTTCAATATTAAGAAGAGTTGAGAGAGGGACATTTATTATTCTTGCATAACCTTAAAAGGAGCAAAAAATAAAATTTACACTTTCAAAATATCAAATTTTATAAGAACCCACAAATTTTCATTAACACTAATATCTCCTCAGATTGACCTTTTTTAACATTCTTTTGTTTAATAATAAAGTTTTTTGCTTTAATTTATAGTTTCGGTAGCTTTAAATTAAAAATAAGAAACAAACACCAACTTAAAAACTTTCGCATTTTGATATATAAAAATGCACTAAATTTATTGCGAAGAGCAAATGGTTGGCAACACTGCACAACTCGGCCAATGTGACTTCACGCACTCTCTGATGGGCGCAATCTTGTTTCTATCATTCTTAGTAAATACTAGGCTGCTCAATAAGTTTTTCGGGTCGATAAGAAATACACAATTTTATTGTTTAAATCACACTTTATTATTCAGTAGAGTCTCTGAGTCCCGGTACATCAATACACTTGCTCCAGTGAGACTCCAATTTATGAATTCCATACCTGAAGTGACCATCTGAAAGTGCTGCAAAATACGCCGCACAGCTGTTATGACCTCCTGATTTGATGAAACACACATTACACGTTTGAATTTTTTTAGGTCTGCAAATAGCTGGAAGTCGCTAGGGTCCAATTCTGGTGATTGCGGTGGATGCTCCAACAATTCGACCTTTATTTTAGATTTTATTCATAGATTTTAACTGTTGTCAAAATGCTCTTCTCGGCACAGTGCATTGTCCTGATGAAAAATAATTTTTTTCTTTTGTGAACTGGGTATTTTTTCACGTTTTTTTCCTTCAGCTGGCCCAAAAGGGTTAGGATAATATTCCGAATTATTGTTTTACCAGTTTGCAAGTAATCTACAAACAAAATCCCTTTCACATCCCAAAAAACTGATGCTAACACCTTCTTAACCGATTTTCGGACACGAACTCATTTCAGAGCCGAAGAACCTGGTTCACACCACTCTCTAACCTCTTGCTTTGATTTAAGACAACGTATTTGAAAAGGAATCTAATTTTTATTACAAACTCTCTGCTTTTTATTACAATTTCTAATGCAGCCGCCCCTCGAGTAAAGAACAACAAAATTTAAATATATAAATTAGTCAGACTTCTCTTATTTTTCTATCTACTAAATCTTTTGCTTCTTCTTCTTTTTCCAAACTTAGAATTGGGTGATGTAATATTACAAATATTTAAATAAGGCAGTCTTAAATGCATAGTTCCCTTGTGACCTCGAATGTTTATGCTCAGACTGTAGTGCCCTCGCTAAACCTTTAGCTGGTGATACTACCAACCGCATTTGAACCGAAATACGGATCAGTTCCTCCAGATTTTAATGCTTTCGGTAAATCACACTAGTGAATAATCTGAATAAACTGAAAACTGCAACACGAAAAATTTCTGTGTCTCTTTGAGAGAGCCAAGACTATCGGAACATTTCCGGAGGCGAAATGAGCGGCGAATCTAAGCCGTAGAGTTGAGTAAATGAAGGAGTGCAAATCAGTTGGCGAATGACGATCTCGATCCCATTGTTGTACAATTTTTCGATATCATTACAAAAATGTAAATATAAAAGTATTAAAACGTTTAAAAAAAACTTGCAAGTGAGTTTCGGTTTTGTCACACCACAAACTCTCACTGAATGCCTATTTAACCACTGTCACCAACAGGCAAATGCAGCGATGTTTCGAGTACTCATCTCCTCAGTCATCTTCATAAAGGGCGCAATCTGCTTCGGATCCCAACAACTCACACAATAAATCAAACGTTTTTCTT
The DNA here is from genome assembly GCF_028408465.1 of Anastrepha ludens. Lineage (NCBI taxonomy): Eukaryota > Metazoa > Arthropoda > Insecta > Diptera > Tephritidae > Anastrepha > Anastrepha ludens. The sequence goes on from NC_071502.1 coordinate 32,562,098, forward strand.
CGACCGAAAGTTAGTCGTCACTTTCTATTGTATCCCAAAGGTGAGACTTGTAGGTTCATATTGAGCCACCGGAATGTCCGCAGAGATGCTAGCTACTATGATAAGACTATATATGAAATATGGAATATGATCTCTAATATGAAGGACTCTTTAAGAAATTCACTACAGAAGAAATTTCTAAAATTTCCGCCTCTTCTGTCTCGTTGTAGACTGAGCAGTTTGCGTACTCTTGGCATAAATTAGCGTCGAAGTTTCTGTGCACTACAGCTCGGTGTGCGCCTTAGCTTTCTCCACAACTTTTCTCCATGCATCTCGGTGCATAGCCAAATTACGGTAGCTGGTCGCTCCTATGCTTCTTAGATCGTCCTCAACGTTGTTTAGCCATCATTTTCGCGGTCGCTCTCTTCGCTTTTAACCAAACATGCGGGCATCCTAAACTTTGCGCGGTATTCTTTCAAAACTTGAAAGAATACTCAACCCACCACGGATTGACATTGCGACAGAAGATCTAGCAGCTAGATATGCCGCAAGACTTAACGCAACGGTTGAATTTACCTGTAAAACATTCGGACAAAGCTCAATAGGTACGAGTTATCGGACCAATACGGATTATATGACTTCGAAACACAATTGGGTGAAGAGATTCCGAACAACTATAGAAGAAGAGGGGTGGAAAAGAGGTATGAAACCTAGCCCCAATACGCTTAATATATTTACTGACGGCTCGAAAATGATGGACGGAGTAGGTGCAGTGATTTATTGCGCAGAGCTGGACATCGGACGGCCAATTAAGCTCCCTGACTACTGCAGTATTTTTCAAGCAGAAGTCTTTGCGGTAGGAAAGGCCGCAGAAATAGCCCTAGCAAAAACGTCGAGGCATTGCAGGAAACGAAATTGTAGATGAGATTGCCAAAAGCGCTGTTTACATACAATTCGAACAAGAAAACAACATACCGAAAGCTTTAAAAACGGTATACAATGGCATCGCTGCGGACATGAAAACACGGATAGACCGGCGGTGGAATAATCTAGCCACTTGCAGATAAATACCCCAGATATATGTACTAGGCCTGTCTAGAAAGGAAAGCAGAACTCTCTAGAAGAGAGAGAAATTCTAGAACTCCTTCTATGTTCTTACCCTGCATTAGCTACAACCCGAATGAAATGCTTAGGAGCTCTGCAATATGAGTGGTTAAAATGTCTCTCGGTGTTCGAGCTTCAGATCTTACTTTCGCAAAAGACGCACTCATACTATGTACAAGAAGCCTACTACAAGGAAACGTAAAGGTCAACCTCCATCTGGTACCACTAAGGATTAATCGGTCTATGTGATGGCTTTCAGCCAGCCAGGTCAACCTAACCTAACCTTTCATCTGGTTTTCTGCAAACGTATCCCAGCCAGCGGATGCACTGCGATTTAACAAACCGCACGACTTTTTCTCCATGTAGGAATTCCTCTACCTCGTTGTTACAGAGACAATTTTCTTCTTGTACTGAACCCGATATTCCTCTAACTATTCTTTCCAATATACTTAACTGTGTGATTGTATCTGGTTTCAGTGTTCTCGTTCTTCTACTCGAGTGCTTGCTTTTTAATAGTTTAATGTGGTCAAAATATGCTCTGCTTGCAGCCTGCACACGGTCTTGGATAGCAATCGTTGTATCACCCGTTCTACTGAGAAGCAGTTCTAGATATTTAATTTGATCCACGCTTTCAAATGTATGATCACCAATTGTAAGGTCCCATCCCCAGGAGGATGGTTCCATATGTAGAAGTCCACGCAAGTGGGGAAAGTGAAAGGCCGGAGGCTAATTTCGTAACATGGACATTGCATTTACTTGTCACTTCATCTCTTAAAAATCTTTCACTACCTCTGCTACGATTATTAGTGAATGGCTAAATGTCTATGCGCGACTGTAATTCTCAAAATGTTGGAAGAGCGGTCGCACATATCCGGAGCATCCTGTAAGGAGGTCACGTAAAGCGTGATAAAGACAAAAGAATAAGTGATAAGAAATAGAAAACTATTAGTTGTTATTGCAAAACTGTTAATACAAACAACCTTTTTGCAGGAAAAGTAAAAATGCCCTAATCCGCTAATTGCTTCGGATGGAAAAATGTTGTTTTCTGTAATTAAAATATTGCCGTTAGCCTTCTTTGTATGTATGTATGCAAGCATTTAGTTCTAGCTGTTGGAATGTAGGCATTCCAAGTTGAAATAAAAAACTCCCTGAAAGTGGAAAGTGGCGCTTCACTGCTTCCTAAAATGACTTAAGGGGGGAGCCTGCTTTAGAGGCTTCAAAAATCGATTTTTTTTTGCATAAATTTCTTCCCAAACTATCCAAGAATGTGTCCTCAAAATCTCAAAAGCAAATTCAAAATATTTTCGGAGTTACAGAAGGAATTGTGAGCAAGCGTCGAGCAGGTATACGAGCGGCCGGATCGCTCGAAGTGCGATTTCTCGGTTTTTTATTTTTACGATTTTTCCTAATTGGCGGGAAAGATAGGGAAAAAGTTAAACGTCCTATCGAAACGAGATAACATTGAATGTATTCGGAATTAAATTCCTTTCTAGTTGAACCTAAAAAAACCTTAAGAAAGTTATGATTAACCCACTTTTTAAACAATCTAAAGTGAATTTGTTTTTCCAAAAAAATTAACTTTTTTTTTTATTAGCGAAAAATTGTTGAATTTCTCACTTTTTGTTAAATTTTCTTGGTTTAACTAGAAGCTATACTATACTAAAATAAAATTTTTTTGGGTTTTTGGTTTTTGATGAAAGTGGCGACCTGCATCTTTCCCGCCGCACGACACATGCACACTCGAGGCGCCTCGGCAAAATGCTTGTACCAGGCATAATATGACATATATTTTAATGAAAAAATTTGAGAAGACTGTTGAAATATATAACAATAAAACCTGAAAGTTTCGTTTCAATCGAATATTTCTTTCCTTCCCAAAAAAAAAATCCACGAAAAAATCGATTTTTTGAAGTCTCTAAAGCAGGCTCCCCCCTTAACTGATGTTCGAAATGCATATGTTCTACCACATCCTACGCCATTTTCTGACAATTGCTGATGAAAATATGCGCAATTATAACAAATTTTCTCCTTCCGAGTTTCGCTTTTGATTGTTTAAGAACCAGTAAAGAAGCAGACGCGCCCTTTGAATTGTTTCCAAAGTCTAAGGAAATTTTAATGATTCAACCAGAAATTATCTCCGCTTGTAATTTGGGAAGGCGCAATTTAACGAACAATACCCGCCCTTTTTCCCCATAGTAATAATGCAGTAAGAGTTAGTTATTATTATTATTATTTTATTATTATTAGGATTAAAATGATTATTATTTCATTTTTTTTATTATAATTATTACATTATCTTTTTTCATTATTATTAATATTATTTCATGTTTTTTCTCTCATTTTATTATTATTATTATTATTTTCATTCTTATTTCGACATTCACTTCTTTTTATTGTATCTTTGTCTTTAGCAGGACTTCTTCATTTCTGTTTCTATTGTTTAGCGATTATTTGTCGCTTTTTTTTTGTTTGTTTTTTGTTTTTTCTCTTTTTTTGTGTTTTTGTTTTTTACTGTTAATACTAAGCCTAGCACTACAATACACAGTACAACACAGAAAACTAACTTAACTATTTAAAGCCGTTCCCTATGATTGCCGCATTGGAGATCGTAATTTCTATGCTCACAATGCATTGCCCAAGCCGTAGGGTTGAGTGAATGCATGAGTGCATTGGCAGTTGGCGTGCCATACGCTTGACGCTACAGGGAAGTTTGCACAGCCCGCAGATCGCCAATTCGGCGTGCCAATTGTGCGCATTTCGATATCACTACAAAAATGTGATTAGAAAAGTAATCATCTTTTTCGTAGGTGATATTTACTTTTGCCACACGTAGATTTACTGCCAACATGTTGCGAAAAGCATTAGTACCTCAGCTAGATGAGACCCACCAGGTGCCACTCACACGCAAAAGGGGCTCTCTTAAGGCGCAAGAAACTCCCGAATGGTTCGCCAAGCTGTACAAATGCAACACACAAAATGTCAAGCAGCACCTCTACATATATGCAATGGAGGCTTTGTGCCACATTCGAGAGCGGGCAACATTGTCCAAAAGTCATCGTCATTGCAGGAATTTACCAGCTTTGCATTTGCAACTGATTTACGCAAACTGAAGTGGTCAAACATAAGGAACATCGCCGAAGAAAGCCGTGAACCAAACGTTTAGCAGACGTCAGAATGCATATCTTAATTAGCCACAAATACAAAGGTGTTCCAGTCAAGTTCTCACTGAATGACTTTCGTACCACTGTCATCAGCAAGCAAATGCAGCGGTGTTTCGAGCACTCATCTCCTCAGTCATCTTCATAAAGGCAGCAATCTGCTTCGGACTTCAACAAGTCACACAAGAAATCAAACTTTCTTCTTCAAGCAAAAATTTATGGTCACTTTCTATGTATCCCGAAGGTGAGACCTGTAGGTTCATATAGGGGCTCAAGAATGTCCGCAGATATTCCAACTAATGCTTACAAGTCTCCAACCTCATGGCTACTGTAGAATGAGATCACTATAATTTTAGATTGAAAAAAAAAAAACTTCATCCATGTACGCAATATGAGGTGAAGCAAATTGTCACCAATATTGTTGAAGTATGGCTGGTTCGAATTGTGACTCGAATATAATAATTCGTTTTGTTTAAAATCTGATTTCAAATATCTTCACGGGTTGAAGAAATATTGTTTTCGGCAATGAAGGAACTCCATTGCTGGCGTTCGTAGCCATCTGGAGCCGTGCTTGACACAGCGTGAACTCGCGTTTGCGGTTGGATGAAAGACGTTTGTGAGTCCAAGGTGCCGCCACTCCGTACAACTCTATTGGAAATAATAACGCATTTAAGACAAAGCAATCAAAGCACCGCTAAAGTGCAAAGAAAACTTTGCCCTTCCACGTAAAAATTCCAATAGTTTTGTAGGGGCAAAGAACAACTCGAACTCACAATAATTATTTCTATGTATGTATATGTGAATTTATGTACTAATACTAAGTCTAAATAGTTTTGTTGCTGCTGTTGCCGCTATTCATCAACAAATCAACACCGTTGGATGCTGTTTCTCCGCTTCGTTGGTGAGAGCGAAAGTTTTGCTTCAGTAATACGGTACCGGCGTAAGCTGCTCAGATTGAGACGTCACTAAGCTATGATGTCATTTTCCATTGGTTGATGTTGTGTGTGTGTGTGTGGTAGTCACCGTATTTGATTCATCGTTCGAAGTTCTCCGCTTTCGACACTCTGCGAATGTGTGACCTCGGAAGTTGCAATGTGTACATCGTTTGGTAAGTTTAAAATCACGCACTGGACCTGTTTGCACTTCCTTTGATTTCAAGTTAAGGTGTTCGATAATACGGCCCTTCTCAAGTAATTCGCGGAATGTCTTAATGTCTTGGCGTAGAATATTCTTACGATACTTGATGTTCAGCAGACCATAGACCAAATCTAACTCGGTTTCCTCGTCGTGACGTCCCTCTGGCAGTTGTGCAAGTAGAGCGCGCTTCTGGCAGATGAACGTATCAATAGCAGCGCGGTCGTCTTGTTTGTTTTCAAAGATCTCCAAGTAAATCTGGTAGGCGGGTTTGGTGGGCGAAAAGTGGTCGCGTATCAGAGCGATGGCGTCCGCCCAAGTTTTCGCTTCTTTGCGCACGCCTTGCCACCAAGTGGACGCTAGACCATAGAACAGTAAAGATAGCCCCTTAAGCGCATATTCGTCGCTGATCGACTCGATTTCTTTGTAGGTAGCAATGGAGGTGATGAACTCCTCGACAGCCTCATGGTCACGCTGACCTCCAAACCGGCTGCTACAGTTGGTGAAGTTGCCCTTGGTTTGGATGGTAGCTGGAGCGGCGCTGCTGGCGCCTTCCACGGCGGCCAAACGTACCGACTCGATTAGTGACTGCAGTTGTTCGTTTGTCATTCGTACGACGTTTTCGGCCATTTTGTTGAATATTAATGTTTGTTTGTTTGTTATTGTAACAAAGTAGTTTTATTTATTGTTTGTTGTAGATGCGACACTGGAGCGCTTGTTGTTGGCAGCAGCGAACAAAGCCAATTGCTGATGGCGAATGTCTTCCTGGCGCAAATATTATTCACTGGCTGTGGTCGTAAGAGACTGAAATTGATTTTGAAGTCAATCGGATTTTATAGTCACAGAAGAGGAGAGAAAAAGTCTTTATATTGAGTACATTGGACCAAAGCCTGCAGTTGTTGGGAGAAATATGTTTTAATCCGTTATTTTCAATTATCAAAATTTACCCCGTTGGTATGCACTTTTGTAGAAATACATACATACATACAAACATATTTGGCAGAGAAATAACTAAGTTACACCCAAACGCACTCAATTACGGGAGGCGTCATGTGCAAAAGCAACTAAAGTCAGATGGTTTGCTTTTTTATATTAAGTATAAAATTCTTGAAATCAGATACAATTTCTACCAATGATGAAATATTGTATTGAACAATAAGAAAACAAGGAGAGCTTAAGGAAGTCAAACAGGATCAGGAAAATACTGGACAAGGCGGAATACTACTTTTCGAAGAACAGACCTGGCCTTACTCTAAACTAATATGATAACCCTTCTGGATAGGCAGTTAGAAGGCATGGAGGTTGAGTGTAGAGGAAAGGACTAAGAAAACCACGAATGCTATCTTAGTTTGACTCAAGAAGTTTGGGGGTGTATGAAGACTGACAAGTTTGTGCATCCGATAGACTTAGTTAAGAAGAACTTAGTGGGTAATTTGGTACAGCGGACAAAGCTAAGACCACAGTTATACCTATACGAGTACTAAATAGCAGACAGTCTAAGCTCCTCAGGCTTACTTTAAAATGGAACCGCACGTGATAATAAAGCAAGACAAGCCGAGGCAAGGAATTCAGTTTGATCGCTTTCCCGTAACTTAGAGCCAATTTACAGGATGACTTTTCACTTTGGGTTTTTTGCACACTTTTTTTTTTTAAAAGTTTTATTTGCGTCTGTTTTTGTGTTATTTTTGACGTTTAAGTGGACAATTTTCTTTGGTCATTCGTTCGTTGAGCGCGAGCCCAAAATGCACTTTAATAAAAATACGAAAATACGAATACGAGGATGAATGCGATATTCATAAATAAAATTTCTAAAAAACCCCTCGCTTTCGTTGACTGTGCTCGCATGCCTACCCCGTTGACTTCTCAATACTTTTTGACGCCAAGCTTGACACGTATAACTGTCCAACCTGAAAATTCATTGTGTAAATTTGCTCTTATACACAGACGGATCCAAAATGGCTTTGCGAATGCCATCGGTTGCATTCTATAACGAGCTTAGGGTATCAATTTCGCGGAGCCTTCAAGATATCTACATAATTTTCCAAACCGATATTTACGCTGCAATTAAATCAGCTATTCAACCAGAGTCGGGCAACCATTAAGAAGTAGCGGCGGTGGTGACTAACTTGCTTTGGATAGGGCAAGACTAACCCGCTCTCAGTAATCGCTTACGAATTTATGACTAATATCCAAGAATGATAGAAAGAAGATTGCGCCCATCAGAGCGTACGTGACGTCACGTTTGCAGAGTTGTGCAGTATTGCCAACCATTTGCTCTTCGTAATAAATTTAGTGCTTTTTTATACCGAAAATGCGACAATTTTTACGTTTGGTGTTTGTTTCTTTTTGTTTTTAATTTAAGGCTACCGAGACTTTAGGTTGAAAAAAAACTGTATTATTATACAAAAGAAGTTTAAAGAAGGCCACTCTGAGAAGATTTTAGTGCTAATGAAAATTTGTTTACTCTTATAAAATTTGATAATTTGAAAGTGCAAATTTAATGTTTGGCTCCATTTAAGGCTATGCAAAAATATTAAATGCCCCTCTCTCAACTCTTCTTAAGAGTGAAATTCTTTTAACACATTTTAAAAAGCCTTTGAATTTATTGAATGCGAATCGAAACCATAGAGGTGTAATCGTTTCTTCCGGTCATCAATCCTTAGTGAGACATAGAGCATCAAGAGGTATATTCATAGTAAAAATAAGCAACAAAATACCAGAAAATACTAAAGAAACCATACTGACATTTTTACAAAAAGAGTACCTTATCTATTTAGTTACATAACTTCAAATATAGCAAAAAAGTCGTTCCCTTAACGAAAGAGTTTCGCTTAACAAAAAAAACTCATAAATTAAATTGTACATAAGATTAACACATTTATTTAAAAAAAACGCACATTCTACAGACAATTTGTCACGCATACAAAGTTCTTACTTAACACAATAAAAATTTCGTGTTTTATTTTCTTTAAATGGGCATTTAGTGCATTTTTATATCCAAAGCTAGGCAACTCTGCAGTAGCGAGAGAGAGATTTGACTGCCGAAAGCAGAAGAACACCAACAGCACCGGCAATCACGGGCAATGCCACCAGATGTTAAAAAAAAGTAAAGCTAAATAAAACTATAATAAAAAATAATTATTTAAAAAATTATTAAAAAATGTATATTTTACAAAATTATAAACATGACATTTTAATTAGAACAGCTAGAAAAATGTCATGAAGAAAGAACTAAAACTCCGAGACAAAAAATAATAAAAATAACAAAAAAAAAATGCTAAATCAAGTTACGAAAATGGTAATCTGGCCATACTGGAGCTAAAATCACGTAACTATATTAGTTGTCAAATTCGCTGAGCGCAAAGTAACGGGACCACGATGGGCGCCATCTCATTATTCTTTGCATCATGACTAATATCGTTTTGGGGCCCAAATAAAATTGCAAAGCAGGGGAAAGTGAGAGAGCGCAATGACATTTCATTTGAGGGGAAGTTGCAAATTTTTACTGGCTAAATTTTTACGTGTAAGAATTCGCAAGTGAGAAAAACAGCTGATCGCAAAGTAGACATACACAATAATTAAAATTAGCGAATTGGGTCGAATTTGTAAATTTAAATAAAAATCAAGATTAAAATTTAAAATGTAAGTAAAGATATTTAAGATAAAATGTATAAAGTGCATTTGAAGTCAGATATTAAATAAAAAACGGCCAATGATGCAGAGACATGCATTTCTGAACCAGAGCTCCCGTCTCCGTTGCAGCAGCATTGAAGGTATCTTTTATCTTTTATGTTTTATGCTTTTGCTTCTTGTTTATTAACTAATTTGCCATTTTGTAAGGCATTTTGCTTTGTTTTTAACAATATTGCAAAAGCAGACGATTTATAGTTTATTTCCGAGATGCCTGCCGACACATCTGATGAACTTTTTATTATCATTGATAGGCTGTTTGTGCACTGCGACCTGAAGAGATCTATTGTGCAGCCATGTAACCTACTCAAACAGCTTTAGGCTGTTAATAAATCCTAAAACTGGTGTAGGCTTAATTTCTACCAGGAGGTTTGGTTCTATAGCCCCATTTTCCAGGTAATTTAGTATGCGTCGTGCCATTGCTGGGCAGTCGCATAGAACGTGTTCTGCTGTTTCTAGTATCTCTTTGCAGAGTATACAGGAATCGTTTTCTATCGCACTTATCTTTTCATGTGATAATTAAGTTTACAGTCCTATTGTATGTCCTTTCTACTTAGGTTAAGGATTGCTTTTGCCTTTATCCGTTCTGGATCTATGAGTCTTTAAGACTGCCGCATGCCTGATTGGGCCCTCCAGTAGTCGATTAGGCCTCGTTGTTCCTGCTTACGTAGAAAGGCACTTTTCAAGCTATTTACCTTGCAGAAAGGTTCAGGACCTATTAAGGGAGTGTTTGCCCCCTTTTTCGCTAAAGTGTCCGCAACTTCATTCCCTTCGTGCCCCTCGTGTCCCGGAACCCACACCAAGGTAACAAATTTTCTTGATGCTAGAGTGTTGAGGGTTTTAAAACATTCCCAGATCAATCTTGATTGGAATGAGAAGCTATCCAGCTATTTTAGAGTTTCTTGACTATCAGAGAGAATGTTAATATTGGCGCCGCGCGTGCCTCTCCTTTGACACACAGCTCTAATGCGTGTACTTCCGCCTAGAAAATGGAAGTGGTTTTTCCCATTGCAATTGCTTTTTTGAAAAGTGGTCCGACAATTCCAGCCCCGACACTACCGTCTTCCATTTTGAACCCATCAGTAAACCACACCTGTGCGGCCTGTTTTAATGATATTTCATTGTTTGTCCACGCTGAGCCGTCACTAATAACCACTTTGAATTTCTTGGAGAATTCTAGTTTCCTTTCCGTCTTATCGTGGACTGTCAGGCACGGAGAGCTAAGGATTGGACCTAAAATTCTTACATGTCATTTAAGATTGCCTGCTTTGCGATGTAATAGATTAGGAGCTGCACTGACTGCCGACCCTTTGGCTACAAGATAGAGTGGAATGAGTCCAGTAATCATTCCCAAAGCCGCTGTGAGGCACTTCGCATTGCTCCCGTTACGCTCAGACAGGCTATTCCGTATACCTTGTTAAGTGTTATCTGAGTCTTAGTTTGGTATACTTTTGGGCCACCATACCAGAGAGACATAGGTGATCATTGGCACTGTTATTGTCTTATAAGACCATACCATCATCTTTGTCCCCATACCCCATGTTTTACCATAAAGCCTTTGGCATATGCATATTGCTCTCAAGGTCTTATTTGTGATGCTTTTTTGATGAACTTACCATGCATGGCGAAGTTTCCAGAGGAAATAAAGTGAGAACTCCTATATGCCTTGAATTACAAACACATCGCCAAAATTTATGAATGATAAAATCAAAAATTACGAAAAACCTTTGAACACGAAAAATTTATTTAAAAAAAAGACCGTATATCGTGAGTAACATTTATAAGTAAAAATTTTCTGAACTCAATTAGAAAAACAAGATGTATTAAAAAAGCAAATTAAAAAAAAAATCTACAATTAATATTTTAAACATTTTAAACAATTGACCATCGGACCTCTTTTTCTCATCCATATACTGCGCCAGGGCCGTTTTTCTTTTTTTAACATAGCATTAATAAATCATGTTTCGACTTGACTTTAGCAAAATTTCAACAAAAAAAATTGATAATCGTAAAAGTTATCGCTGTTTGTGTGGATCCCATTTCTCCAGAAGTCTCTTGCGGTGATCATCAGAAGTCCTTGGAGATTCAACTAAAATGAATCGGACAAGAGAAACCAGTTTTATTAATGGATAATCTTGTGACTGGTCGAAGCTTTTTATATATTTTTCAGATTTTCGAAAAAAAAACAATTAATTAAAAAAAAAATTTTAATTTTTTGAAAAAAAACTCTTCGCTCAGGCACGAATTTTTTATGTTTTTCAAAAGCAGTATACATTTTATTGAAATCTACCAAGTGGTTTTTAAGTTACTGTGATCACCACTTCAAAAAACCTAGTTTTGAGAAACACGCATTTAAAATTTTGCTTTCGTCTCCGGAGTGCCCGAGCGCCCTTTGGTAATTGTTGAATAACTCGAAAAGTATTTTGTCGGATTCACTTCAAATTTTCACACAATATTTTTAAGATATAAGCCGAAGGCCCTGGCAGCCAGCGCTTAGTACTTACGTGTGACAGTTATTTATAATTGTTACTCTTGTAAAAATAAATAAATAAATAAATATTTTTAAGATATTATGCTTTAAGAAAATGCTCAAGAAAAAAATCCAATTTTTTGAAAATTCTGACTACCCCCACCCCCTTAATTTAATACGAGGTAGCTCAACTGAAAAATTTGTACTTTTTTTTTATTTTCCCCCGTTTTGCGTACATGTACTGATTCTGAACTGAGAAGAGCAGAATCAGTTGAGTTGGCAATTCAACCAACCATCCTACAGACTCTCGATGATCTCGGATACGAAGTTCAGGGATTTGCTGACGATCTTGTTGTCATGGTTGGAGGCAAATTTGACTTTACTATCTTTTACTGACTTTACTGATCGCGTGCAACTAACTCTCGACATTACGCAAAACTGGTGTCGGGAGAAAGAACTTTCGTTAAATCCGAATAAATGATATGTGGTACCCATCAGCCGAAGAAGGAAACTAAGTCTAGGGATCATTAAACTAGAGGACGCCGACTTAACTCTATCTGGGGACATGAAATATCTGGGAATAATCCTTGATAAATCCTTGACCTGGAAGAATCACTTATCGTACATCACAAATAAGGCCTTGAGAGCAATATGCATATGCCAAAGGCTTTACGGTAAAACATGGGGTCTGGGGCCAAAGATGATGGCATGGTCTTATAAGACAATAACAGTGCCAATGATCACCTATGTCTCTCTGGTATGGTGGCCAAAAGTAGACCAAAGTAAAACTCAGATAACACTTAACAAGGTATACGGAATAGCCTGTCTGAGCGTAACGGGAGCAATGCGAAGTGCCTCACAGCGGCTTTGGGAATGATTACTGGACTCATTCCACTCTATCTTGTAGCCAAAGGGTCGGCAGTCAGTGCATCAGCCTAATCTATTCCATCTCAAAGAAGGCAATCTTACAGAATATGTAAGAATTCTGAGCTCAATCCTGAACTCTGCGTGCCTGACAGTCCACGACAAGACGGAAAGGAAACTAGAATTCTCCAAGAAATTCAAAGTGGTCATTAGTGACGGCTCAGCATGGGCAAACAATGAAATATCCTTAAAACAGGGCGTACCGGTGTGGTTAACTGATGGGTTCAAAATGGAAGACGGTAGCGCCGGGGCTGGAATTGTCGGACCACATTTAAAAAAAGCAATAGCAATGGGAAAAAACCACTTCCATTTTCCAGGCCTTAGAGTTGTGTACTAGAGAATGTCTACGGAGAGGCACGTGCGGTGCCAATATTAACATTCTCTCTGACAGACAAGCAGCTCTAAAATCGCTGGAAACCTTCTTATTCCAATCAAGGTTGGTCTGGGAATATTTTAAAATCCTCAACACTCTAGCATCAAGAAACTCTGTTACCTTGAGGTGGGTTCCGGGACATGAGGGGCACGAAGCGAATGAAATTGCGGACACTTTAGCGAAAAAGGAGGCAAACATTCCCTTCATAGGTCCTGAACCTTTCTGCGGGGTAAATAACAGCTGCAAAAGTGCCTTTCTACGTGAGCAGAAACAACGAGACCTAATCGATTACTGGAGAGCCCAATGGGGCATGCGGCAGTCTTAAAGACTCACGAAGCTTTAACGAAATTGTATTATATTGATGGGTCAAAAACTGAGACTAACACCTCGTTTGGAGTTATCAAAAGAAGAAACAATCACGGTCGGTATCCCCCCGTTTATGCAGCCGAAGCTGCAGTGCTCCTTAATGTGATTACCTTCGCTGAAAACTCTTGAGCGAAAGCAGTAGTTTGCTTGGGTAGCAAATCAGTCAGTTGCTCAATAATGAACGCAATGAACAAGACGCACATCAGCTCCTGTATCCGGGCGCAAATTATTAGAAAATAGGGACCGCATAAAGTTCATGTGGATTCCAGGCCGGCCAAGCAGGCATAAAAGGGAACAATCTAGCGGACGAACGGGCTGAACTCGCTGCGAAAGAACCACTTATAACTTTTGAGTACATATAAAGGGTGGTTAAATTTGAAGGGCTGATGTTGAATGTGAACCACGCCTAAACGTCAAGTTTTTTTCTACATTTCATTTGACATTTTTCAATTCCAGACTAATTCAATTTGAAACATGGTAAAATACACAATCGAGCAACGCGTTAAAGTTATTTAGACTTATTATAAAAAATACCTGCAAACCACATGCGGGAAGCTTGCGATTCGTTTCTGGACCATCTCAAGGCCATAGTCAAGGCAAAAGGTGGTCATATCGAGCAAAAGCAAATTGATTCTTAATTTTGTATTATTTTCACACACTTTTTACTTTGAATTGAATTAAAGTATTTTCCAAACTAAATTTATGGCCTTTTTAATTGGTTACACTTCGAGTGCCGGACCCTGCATATACGACCGATTGGGTTGGTGCGTAACTATTGGAATAGAGACTTTACAGATTGCACCGAAAAATTCCATGATTTTTCTCTTTTTTCTGTCTAAATAGGAATGCTGCAAGAATCTGGAAAGAGGTATTTAACTACTTCTTAAAATAATAACGAATTTCATAAAGGGATCGAAAAATATTCAACTACATATGCAGATCTACAAAATTTTCTACCAGTTTTTGATTAAAATATTCCCTCTTAAAACAAAAACCAAAAATTATCTTCCCTTGAAATATCTGAAAGCACAATTCAACGCGCAATACCCGCCCTTTTTCCCATAGTAAAAATGCAGTAAGATTTAGTTGTAGGCCTCTTCGCCTATCTGTTTCGTTAATTTTATTTTTTTTCGTCTTTGATTTTTTTTTGTCAATTTGTTTTCTTTTTTTTTTTTTTTGATTTTTTTTTTTTTACCTTTTTTCCATTTACTTGTTTTCTTATTACTAGTAACAAAGAATTAGGTAAATATCTAAAAGTAACTTGACTTAAAAACCAAATTTCAGATTTGAACTTGAATTTTTATACTCAAAGTGCAGTGGCTTCGCTAAACCTTTAGCTGGTGAGACTACCCACCGCATTTGAACCGAAATACGGACCAGTTCCTCCAGAGTTTGATGCTCTCGGTAAATGGACGGTGGGTAGCTCACACTAGTGAATAATCTGAATAAACTGAACACTGCAAAATGAGCAATTACTGTGTCTCTTTGAGAGAGCCAAGACTATCGGAACATTTCCGGAGGCGAAATGAGCGACGAATCTAAGCCGTACGGTTAAGTGAATGCATTAGTGCACATCAGTTGGCGTGCCATACGCTTGACGCTACAGAGAAGTTTGCACTTCCCGCAGATCACCAACTTGGCGTGCCAATTGTACGAATGGCGATGTCGTAGCCATCGTTGTACAATTTTTTCAATAATTACAAAAATGTAAGTACATATAAAAGTTTAAAATCACCGGAAGGCGATTTTTGGTTTTGCCACACATAGAGTTACTGCCAACATGTTGCGAAAAGCATTAGTTCCTCAGCTATATGAGAACAGAACAAAGTTATTGGAGCCACCAGATGCCACTCACACGCAATGAGTGCCTCCGAAGAGACACCCATCGCAGCGCAAGAGGCTCCCGAATGGTTCGCCAACTCTGCAATGCTGACCATGTCGCCAAGCTGTACAAATGCAACACACAAAATGTCAAGCAGCACTTCTATATGCAACGGAGGTTTTGTGCCACATTTGAGAGCGGGCAACATTATCCAAAAGTCATCGTCATGGTAGGAATCCACTGGGTGCAGCTTTGCATTTGCAGCAACTGATTTACGCAAACTGAGGTGGTCAAACAAGAGGAACAACGCCGAAGCCTCGATCCAAATGCTTACCAGACATCAGCATGCATATCTCAATTTGGAACAAACACAAAGGTGTTCCAACCAAATTCTCACTGAATGACAATTGAAGCACTGTCACCAGCAGGCAAATGCAGCGGTGTTTTGAGCACTCATCTCCTCAGTCATCTTCATAAAGGAAGCAATTTGCTTCGGACCTCAACAACTCACACCATAAATCAAACTTTTTCTTCAACCGAAAATTTATGGTCACTTTCTATTGTATCTTAAAGGTGAGACCTGTAGGTTCATATTGAGCCACTGGAATATCCGCAGAGATGCCAGCTACTATGATATGCTCACAAGTCTCTAACCTCATGGCTACTATAGAATGAGATTACTACAACTTTCGATTGAAAAAAAAACTTGATCATTGTACGAAATGTGAGATGAAGCAAATTGTCACCAATATTGTTGAAGTATGGCTGGTTCGAATTGTGACTCGAATACAATAATTCGTTTTGTTTAAAATCTGATTTCAAATATCTTCACGGGTTGAAGAAATATTGTTTTCGGCAATGAAGGAACTCCATTGCTGGCGTTCATAGCCATCTGGAGCCGTGTCTGACACAGCGTGAACTCGCGTTTGCGGTTGGATGAAAGACGTTTGTGAGTCCAAGGTGCCGCCACTCCGTACAACTCTATTGGAAATAATAACGCATTTAAGACAAAGCAATCAAAGCACCGCTAAAGTGCAAAGAAAACTTTGCCCTTCCACGTAAAAATTCCAATAGTTTTGTAGGTGCAAAGAACAACTCAAACTCACAATAATTATTTCTATGAATGTATATGTGAATTTATGTACTAATACTAAGTCTAAATAGTTTTGTTGCTGCTGTTGCCGCTATTAACCAAATCACCGAAGCTGGACGCTGCTTCTCTGCTTTGTTGGTGAGAGCGAAAGTTCTGCTTCAGTAATACGGTACCGGCGTAGCTGCTCAGATTGTGACGTCACTAATCTATGATGTCATTTTCCATTGTTTGGTGCTGTGTGTGTGTTGTGTGTGGTAGTCATCGTAAGTAGTTCGAGGAATGTCTGGTTAGGAAGGTGACGCAGTGCGATGTTGGTTGTATTTATTGATCAGTCGCAGTTTTGCGCTTTCGACACTCTTCGAATG
This sequence comes from Anastrepha ludens, assembly GCF_028408465.1. NCBI lineage: Eukaryota > Metazoa > Arthropoda > Insecta > Diptera > Tephritidae > Anastrepha > Anastrepha ludens. The sequence continues at coordinate 32,578,576 of NC_071502.1, forward strand.
TGTGACCTCGGAAGTTACAATGTGTACAGCGTTTGGTACGTTTGGAACCACGCATTGGACCAGTTTGAACTTCCTCTGATTCCAAGTCATTGTGTTCAATAATACGGCCCTTCTCAAGTAATTCGCGGAACGTCTTAATGTCTTGGCGTAGAATATTCTTACGATACTTGATGTTCAGCAGACCATAGACCAAATCCAACTCGGTTTCCTCGTCGTGACGTCCCTCTGGTAGTTGTGCAAGTAAAGCGCGCTTCTGACAGATGAACGTATCAATGGCAGCGCGGTCGTCTTGTTTGTTTTCAAAGATCTCCAAGTAAATCTGGTAGGCGGGTTTGGTGGGCGAGAAGTGATCGCGAATCAATGCAATGGCATCTCCCCAGGTTTTCGCTTCTTTGCGCACGCCTTGCCACCAAGTGGACGCCAGACCATAGAACAATAAAGATAGCCCCTTAAGCGCATCTTCATCGCTGATCGACTCGATTTCTTTGTAGGTAGCAATGGAGGTGATGAACTCCTCGACAGCCTCATGGTCACGCTGACCTCCAAACCGGCTGCTACAGTTGGTGAAGTTGCCCTTGGTTTGGATGGTAGCCGGAGCGGCACTACTGGCGCCTGCCACGGCGGCCAAACGTACCGACTCGATTAGTGCCTGAAGTTGTTCGGTGGTCATTTGTACGACGTTTTGTGCCATTTTGTTTGTTTGTTTGTTGTAGACGAGAAATTAAAGTGACACGCACACTAACCAAATAGTTGCTTGTTGTGGTGGTTGTTTTGAGTATTCACTTGAATGTTTGTTGTTGGTAGCAGCGAACAAAGCCAATTGATGATGGCGAATGTATTTTTGCTACAAATATTATTCACTAGCTATGGTCGTAAGAGACTGAATTTGAATTTGAAGTCAACCGGCTTTTATAGCCCCAGAAGCAGAGAGAAAATATCTATGTATGTGTTGAGTGCATTCGAGAAAAGCTGGCAATGGTTGTGAGAAATATTAAGGTATGCGTTGCTCCCAAATTAGAGTATATGAATTTGCCGGTTAGAACAGCTGAGTGCTCACTTTTATACAAATACACACATGCATACATGCATAAATGCAAATGCAATATACTTATTAAGTACTCTTTTGACAAACAACACAATGTTAAAGACATACATACATACATACATATCCACATATTTGGCAGAGAAATAACTAAGTTACACCCAAACGCACTCAATTACGGGAGGCGACATGTGCAAAAGCTACTAAGGTCAGATGGTTTGCTTTTTCAGTTTATATATAAAATTCTTGGAATCAAACTCAATTTCTACCAATGGTGAAATAATTTATTGAAATAATAAGAAAACAAAGAGAGCTTAAGAAAAGCGAACACGATGAAGAAAATACTGGGCAAGGCGGACATAGTACTGCTTTTCCAAGGATCTACCCGGCCTTACTCTAAACTAATACGCTAACTCCTTACTATAGCCAGTTAGGAGGTATGGAGGTTGAGCGTAGAGGATCGAGGTAAGAAGACCACCAATGTAGGAAAACCATTAGACTCCCACTTTGGATCTACAGTGCGGCCGAAGGAGCTTAAATGATCTGTGGTATCTTGGTTTGTAAAGAAAAATACATCAATAAGTTTGGCGATGTACAGGGGCTGACAAGTTTGTGCAGCAAAAGATAACATAATAAACCTCTATCCAATGGACTTAGTTGAGAGGAATTTAGTGAAAAACTTTGTACTGAGTCATAGGATGGGTATATGGATGGGTAATCCAAAAAAACAGGTGTTTACAAATGCAGGTGTAACCAAAAAACAGGTTTTTTCTAATCTTTCATTGCTGGTTAAAACATCTGTATGTATTTCTGTGACCGGCAATTTCCGTCATTTCATGTATGTATGTATGTATGTGGCTAGATATACATACATACATGCTAATTACGTATATTTATGATACCCTGCAGGGAAAAATACTCGAGATACTAGAATAATACCCGCTCACTTTTCCGCTCAACGTGTTCCATCTTTTTTCCACGGTAGTTCCATCTTTTTTCCATGGTAGCAAGTGGTATTTTTCCCTATGAAATTCCAATTTTCCGGCTATGCATCAGCAAAATACCAGCTCAAATACTACTTCATAACGCATAAGCTGAAAAATCCCGGGCCTAACACATAGATCGCAATAGTTTCATTGCATTCACTCTTTTTCAGTTAGTACTAACCTTAAAAAGACAGCTGTTAAAATTTCTTGATATTCTATTCACTAGTTCGTGAGTTTTTGCGCGAAGAGTGTTGCTATTTTTTGATATTTTCAAAACAATGAATCAAAATAAATTTTGTGTTTTAATTTTACGCTGCTTCTTGATGTGGAAAAATATCATTCAAGCGAAGCAATAGCTTGAAAAGTGTTATGGGGACTCCGCTACATCAGAAACAACAATAAACCAATGGTTTGCTGACTTCAAACATGGTCGTAGAGACACCGATGATGCACGAAGCAATGGATGTCCAAATTAGGCGGTAACACCAGAAAACATCAAAAAATCCACAAAATCGTTTTGAATGATCGAAAAGTGAAGTTTCGTTAGTTAGCTGATATCGTGACAAGATATCAAAAGGACGGGTTGGCTTTGGCTTTAAATTGCATAAGTATTTGACTATGAGAAAGCTCTCTTCAAAGTGGGTACCGCGCTAGCTCACTTTCAAGACAACCCACCGTGTCCTAAGTCAATCAAAACAATGGCAAAACTACATGAATTGAGCTTCGAATTGCTCCCACATCCACCGTATGCGCCCAGGGACTACTGGCTGTTCGCAGACCAAGAAAAAATGCTAGCCAATAAGAAATTTTGCTCGATTGAAGAGGTTATTCCTGAAACTGAGGCCTATTTTGACGCAAAAGATAAACCGTTCTACAAAAGTGGTATTGAAATGTTAGAGCGGCGCTGGAATGATTGCGTTATATTTGATATACATTTCGTTGATGAGTAAAGCTAATTTTGAACAAAAGAAAACGTGTTTTCTTTGTTAGGCCCAGGTCTTTTTGGCCTATATTTAAATACTAGCCAAAAAAAAATCCATTTCTAAGACCAAAGCCATTCCATTTCAAAGATTTGCAATATTTTATTTCATATGAAAAGAATATACAGAATATTTTTTTTCTTTTTTTTTTAATTACATGAAACTTCTTTCAGGTACATTAATTAGCAAAACATTCAAATATTGGTTCTAACTTTCACTTTAAATAAATCCTAAAAAATTAAAACAAATTCCTAAAAAAAACTAATAAAAAAATAAATAAATAATTGGCGTGTACACTTCTGTTAGGTGTGTGGCCGAGCTCCTCCTCCTATTTGTGGTGTGCGTCTTGATGTTGTTCCACAAATGGAGGGACCGACAGTTTCAAGCCGACTCCGAACGGCAGATATTTTTATGAGGAGCTTTTTCATGGAAGAAATACACTCGGAGGTTTGCCATTGCCTGCCGAGGGGCGACCGCTATTAGAAAAATGTTTTTATTAATTTTGCTTTCACCGAGATTCGAACCAACGAATTCCGAATGGTAATCACGCATCAACCCATTCGGCTACGGCGGCCGCCCGCCTAATAACTAATAAGAACATATATTTGAGGTATTCACATTGAGAGCTTAAAACAAATTAATGCTAATTAAATTTCGGTTTCATATTTTGTTGTATCTATCCGGTTGTTGCAAGGACTTTTCTGCATTGACCCTTTTTTGAAATACCATTGTCTTTTTTATTCAATTCAAGTGCTTTTCTTAATTGTATTTCTGGTTCATCAACGCTGGTAAAGCTTATTATAAATTCTGAAATTGAAGAAGAATTGTGCAAAAGTTCATTACCCAAAAACCGTAAAGCAATTTGTATGTTTCTTGGGCTCCGGCTTCCATTTCCGGTACCACCTTTTCATTCACCTCAATTAACTATTTTATTCGAACCAGTCGCAGAATCTTGCCGAACCTATGCATCTACAGACGAGTCTTAAACTCTCTTACCTAAAAAAATCAACTACATAATTTGCAGACCAATTCATATTTTACTATTGGTATTATTCTAGTCAAGACGAAGTACTACCATTCTCGCTATTAAATGCCAGTATCTGAACTAGAATGATGCTGATTATTAGTTTGACTTTTTCTTACAGGGCACATATGTATACTATGCAATACATACAAATGTTAAACTTAAGTCAGCAAGTAGACCAAGGGTTGTGATTTTTGCTTTGCTTCACTCTTTTTGGAGCGCGCAACACAGAGAAGATCTCTGCATTAACGTTCTCTGCACAACATTTGCACAATTGCATACATACATACATACATATATATGTGCATATATAGAGAGAAACTGATGATGACTAATGCATTTCAATGCTGTAAACAAGTCATTTCACAAGCACTGAGCCAACGCGAGTTGGCAGAGTTTTTCGCTCCGTCCCCAAACGTACGAATAACACCCAGTCGACTTTTGACTGTCGCACTGCCAGCTAATAATTCGTGGCATTCTCCTTTGAACTTTGTAATTTTCACAAAAATGTCGACTGGTCGCATGTCCGATGAGCAATTCGAAAAATTACTCGCAACAATACGCGCATTAGGTCCACAACACACCGAGCAGCAACAAAAACAACCGATTGGCAAATCTAAGAGTAGTTTTAGCAATTGCAGTGTCAGTTTTTATGGCCAGCGGGACAATGATGCCGTCGAAGAGTTTATCAACGCAATTGAGACATACAAGGATATGGAAGATATCAGCGATCAAGATGCACTGAAAGGTTTGCCACTTCTCTTTCATGGCATTGCGTCAACATGGTGGAAGGGTGTGCGTCGTGATGCCAAGTCGTGGCAAGATGCTCTGACACTGCTACGTGATCACTTTTCGCCTACGAAGCCACCTTATCAAATATACGTGGAAATTTTTGAGTCAAAACAATCAGGCAACACACCGATTGACACTTTTGTGTGCCAGAAGCGCGCTCTGATAGCCAAACTGCCGGAGGGTCGGCACGATGTGGAAACTGAACTGGATTTTGTTTACGGTCTATTGGACTCTAAATATCAGCAGCAAATACCCCGGCATACGGTCAAAACATATCGGGAACTGCTGGAGAAAGGACGAAACGTGGAGCGACACAGCAGGAGACAGTGAAGCGGAACGTGCAGAGTGTGGGTCCCCTAGTGCTAGTTGTGTTCATTTGTGTTATTACAATAATATAAGTGTACATACATACATACATATAAAGGATATATAATATGTATGTACATATGGATGTGTGTGTTTATATGCGTGCACACAAATCTGTGTAGATTTGTAAGTTTCTATTCCTAAGTGTAATAAGTTGTTTATTGAATAAACAAATAATAAAAAATTGAATTGGGGCATCCCCAAATGTTGAAACTGTTCGTTTGTAATTGTAGCTGAAAAATAAATAAATAATTGTGAAAGCTATCACCGTCCATAATACAGAGAACGTTAATGATTCATACGAGTATATCACCGAAGAGCGCCGCTCATCGTAAACGCTCGCGTTTCTTTTTGCTGCACCTAATTCGCTTTGATTCCACCTTTTTTTGTTTTTTATTTTCAATGCTCACTGAGTATGGTTCCTGATCTTCTCTCTGTATATGTATGTATGTATGTGTGCACTTGTACGTATGTTGGGCGCTCAAAAAGGTATGGAGCAAAGCAAAAACCACATTGCCTTAAATTCGAAAATTAGATAAATATCATAATTTTTTGGACTTTGTTCCTAGCATTTGCCGATTCTATGTATGTATATAAAATTATTATATGAAAAAGTCCATTAGAGCCATATTTGTAATACTTTTATATTGGCAGGAGAAAAGCACTCACATGAATTCACCCTTGAATGTATTTATTTATTTATTGATGTCTAAAAAAATTCAGAACATAAATTGTTAAAAATATATACGAGACAAAAATTGACTTTTAACAAAATGAATAATTATGAGACTAAAATAACAAGAATTTATGAAGTATTATTTTGATTTATTAGATAGAAAGTAATTTTTTTAATGAAAGTGGAATACCTGTTTGGCCCCAGAAAGGTCCAAATCCAAAAAGGTGCAGAGATAATTAAAATCAGACAACGTTCTAATGAGTGGCGCAACTAAAGCTTCGCATTGGCCTTAAAACGACGAAAATTTCTGCAAGGAACATTAAACTGTACTCTTTCTAGAAGTGCCGGGCAGTTAATTTTTCCATTAACGAGACCAAAGGTAAATGATGCTGCCCGAAGAGTACCTCTGCCACTTAATCGAAGAAGACTAATCAATCGGTAGCGAGATTCATGTGATGGTTTCGGGTCTGAGAATTGGGTGATTGCAGCGGCGAAACGCACAAAAATTTTGTGAACCCACTACACTCGATTTAAAGTATGTATAGGGGTTTTCAGTAAGAGCGCTTCAACTTTTGAACTTTTTTGAATAAAACACAAACGGTTTGACTTTTTTAACTGATTTTTTTTTATTATCGAGTTTGAACATATACATTTAAGTATGAAATTCGATTTCTTTTGCATGACCACCGCGTGCACGTTTTACGAAGTCCAATCGTTGAACCCAATTTTCGACCACTCTTTTGCATAAATCGGCCGAAATTGCAGCAATTTCGCGTTCAATATTGGCTCTGAGCTCACAAATCGTCGCCGGCTTGTTACTGTAGACCAATGACTTTACATAACCCCAAAACGGGACGGCTTGTTAAATGGACCGTAAAATGGCCGTAATGCTCTTAAAGTAGCAGCAACAGAACGATTATTTTCATAAAAAAATTTGCACGATTTGCAATGAAATGTATACTAATGAAGTTTACAAATGACAAGCGAAAAATAAAAAATATTGCGTCGTTCGCCCTCCCTATCGGAAAAAAGTTGAAGCCCACCTATTGAACAACCCTATATGTATACGGACTGCATGATAAGGTCTCCAAATAAAAGCAGCATAATCTAATTTGGACCGAACAAAGGCCGAAACGGCATAACTTAAGTGGGTGATAAAATTCAGCGCCTAAATCGCTCATCACATCAGACGAATCAAAATATCTATAATTAATATGATAAGAGGTATTAAAGGGGTATTAAAGCTTGAAAAATGTCATTATTTATGTCAATGAGGTACACCAGAAGTAGCAATAAACTGTTTTGAAGAAGCCCCATCGATAACTACAGGACTACAAAGAGGATCGAATCCAATCAAGGAAAGTCGCATGAAAACCGAGACATGCCAATTTAGTGACTGAAATCGTATCGGAGATTTTATCAATTTGGCAGCCATTCTGGAAATCTGCGTAGCAATCTTCAGAAAAGTCTGATAAGTTAGTTAATTTGGAAGTTGGTCTGTAATTCGCAATATCACTGTTATTGCCGCTTTTGTAAATTGGAGTGACTGAAGTCAGCTTCCAATCATCAGTAAATATTCCTAAGGATTTATTAAAAAATTCCAAAATTAGTTTAAGAAGTAGCGTTGGATCTCAAGAAGGCTGTCGACACAGTTAGCCATTACACGTTACTAGATGATATTTATCAGTCGACACTCCCGCCAGGGCTGAAGAGGTGGTCCGCAAACTACCTGAGCGGTCGTCACTCGTCTGAGATTTTTCGAGATCTAACATCAAAGCAGAGGAAGATAAAGCAAGCTCTACCGCAGGGTGGTGTCCTTCCTCCCTTGCTGTTCAACTTCTACATCTCGAAGCTCCCCCAACCACCAACGGGAGTCTCCCTGGTCTCATACACTGACGACTGTACGATAATGGCGTCGAGAAATGACATGGATGGCCTGTGTTCCAAAGTGAACAACTGCCTCGCCGACCTTTCTCGCTTTTTCACTGCGAGGAATCTCCAACTTTCCCCCACTAAGTCCACGGCGACCCTCTTTACCACCCGGACAAAGGAGGTCAAGCTGTCCCTTAAGGTAAAAGTCGACGACACACCAATTCCGACGATAAACAACCCCAAAATTTTGGATGTAACCTTCGATAGTTTGCTCTCCTTCTCAGCGCACACAACCGCAATTGCCACTAAAGTCCAAAATCGCAACAAGGTCCTCAAATCGCTTGCCGGCAGCACTTGGGGCAAAGACAAAGAACTGTTGCTATCGACATTTAAGGCAATTGGTCGGCCGGTTCTGAACTATGCTGCACCTGTCTGGTCGCCTGGAACTAGTGACACGCAGTGGATAAAGCTACAGGCATGCCAAAATACTGCCATTTGGATAGCGACCGGTTGCCTCCTGATGCCCTCTATTCAACACCTTCACAATGAGGCACAAATGCTCCCTGTAATGGAGCACCACAATCTGCTCAGCAAGCAGTTCTTGCTAGGATGTTACCGGAGGTTTCACGCAGTTCCTGCTAGGATGTTACCGCAGGTTTCACCCCTGCAGACACCTGCTTGAGCCAGAGCCGCCCACCAGGCACTTCAGGAGGGAGGCCCCTCTTCAACTACGCCGACGAGATCCAGGAAAAAACGAATCGACAACTGCTTGTCCGGACATTATTTAGACAAACAATAAACGACATTCATCGGGAGATTCTTACTACCTTCTTAAGCTTCCGACCCCCGAATGCCATAATCGGAGTCCAACCCCCACCCACAGCAGATGAAGTGCTCCAGCTACCCCGAGAGAGCCGCGAGTGCATAACACCATAATAATCAAAGAAAACGAGTAGCGTGACTTTCACTTTTCACCGACTTTGACGTGTTTTTTTGGGTTTCGGCCCATGTAAATTGCGCCATTCAGCCGCCTGTTGACTGGTTTTCATGTCAAACTCATATACCCATGTCTCATCACCACTGATGCGCTTGGGTCCGAATTCACTTGCTCAAGTATGTCTTCAACCACCTTCTTGCGATGAATTTTTGTGAAAGAAATTCAACTCTCTTGGAACGAGTCGAGCAAAAAAACAAAATGGATACTTATGTATGACTATTTTCCTCACCCGTTATGTCATAGAAGTAAATTCTTGGAGCTGATATTTCCGTTACACGAGCTTAACTGCGAGAACTTGTTTTGGAGAAGCCATAGATTCGATTAGATCAAAATACAATTTTTTGGTAAACATTTGTCGCAAAGTGTATTTGCACTGCACTAAATAGTTATTACAAAGTGTTGGTGAATAGCGATAGTTGGTTGAACTGCCAACTCAATTCAGGAACATCGATGCCAACCACTTAATATTTCAAGCACCATCAAAGTGAATTTTTTTATAAAGATGTCGGATTGCACGATTACAGTATCGAACTGATTTTGCTCTTCTCATTTCAGAAACAGATACCGAATTTGCCCTAAAAACCATAGTTTCCAACAGCACATTTGGAACAACTTTTTTTTATATTTTTAAGTTTTTCTATGTTTGAGTTTGAACACAATATTGGCCACAAACGTTTTAAGCGATTACTGAGAGCGGGTTAGTCTTGCCCTATCCAAAGCAAGTTAGTTACGACGGCCGCTACTTCTTACAGTGTGCGGCACTCGAAGTGTAACCAACTTCAGACCGCTCGCGCAACTGATGCACGGACATCGGACACGGGTTTATTTGACCGACGTTCATACGAGAAGTGATCGATTGGCCACCAGGAGGCAGCACCCGCCAAAGGTAATGGTTTGGGCCGTTGTAACCGCAGATGGGCGCTCTCCAATCGTTTTCATCTAGCCCGGCGTCAAAGTAAATGCGAAATACTATCGGGAAAGTATTCTGGAGGTTGCTTTGAAGACTTGGGCAGACAAAAATTTTGATGGCAGACCATGGACGCTTCAACAGAACTCGGCACCAGCTCACAAAGCTCGAGTGAACCAAGAATGACTAAAACACAATGTTCCGAACTTCATAACGTCCACACAATGGCTATCTAATTCACCATACGCGAATCCGATGAATTATTCTCTTTGGGCCATTTTGGAGAGCAAGGTCCGAACTAAAAGATTCAGCAGTCCCGAGGCGCTGAAAAAAACCATTGCCCGCGAGTGCGCCAAAATAACTGAAAGTCACATTCGGGCAGCTTTCGATTCGTTTCTGGACCGTCTCAAGGCCAAAGTCAAGGCAAACGGTAGTCATATCGAGCAAAAGTAAATTGATTCTTAATTTGTATTATTTTCACACTATTTTACTTTGAAATGAATAAAAGTAATTTTCCAAATTAAATTTATGGCCGTTTTAATTGGTTACACTTCGAGTGGTGGACCCTGTAATGATTGCTTGACTCTCGTTGAATATCTGCTTTAATTGCAAGTACTAAAATATAAATTAACAGAGTTTATTAAAGAAAATTATGTGCTGCCTGCGAAACAATTTGGATTTAGAAAATTTCACGATACAACACACAAAATCCAGAGAATATATAACCACGTAAAATTCAATCTCAAATAACAAAAAGTCGACAGCTTTAGTTCTCTTCGACCTCAAAAAAGCCTTTGACTACGTTTGGCACAAAGGGCTCATAATTAAACTCATAGATTTAATATTTCCTATCAAACTTATAAATATTGTTTTAAAGCTTTCTAAAAAATCGCTATTTCTGCGTATGTATAAGTAATAAATTTTCAGACCTAACGCAATTTCCTGCTGGTGTCCCTCAGGGATCTGTTATAGGGCTTATCTTGTTCAATATTTATGTGCCTGACGTCCCTAAGTTCGACAACTGCCCTACATACGCCATGTACGCTGATGGTATCGGTATTTTCCATTCACACAGATTTACCTATGATAAAGTGGCTAAAATGCAAAGTGCGCTGAATCACGTCGCAAATTATTTTCACAGATGGAAATTAAAACTTAATGTTGATAAATTGGATGGCTTGCGTTCCTTTTTAGCCAACAGTCTAGTCAATTTGCCCAGTATAAATCACAATATTAATAGGCATGATATAAATTAGTCAAACATCGTTAAATATTTGGGCGTCGTATTAGACAAAAAGCGAAATTTCCGTGACCACATTCACCACAAAAATAATAATATAATATCGCAATTAAAATGGTATTAGGCGGCGTAGTCTAAGCTGTCATTTAGTAATCGTATATAACTGGGCTCTTAGCACAGTACCAGATTACCCACTAAGTTCTTCTCACCTTAGTGCATTGGATAGAGGTTTAGAAGACAGTCTAGACCTGATTCATATCATATCGCTCCAACCCTGCACAAACTTGTCAGTCTCTGTACATTGCCAAACTTCTTGGTGTATTTTTTGACGTGATTACGTCTTATAATTCGATTTAACAGGCTGCACGCACGAAAAAATGTGTCGTTACCTTGCTCATATGTAGTTACCTTGCTCTTTAGTGTTACCTTGCTCTTTAGTGTTACCTTGCTCATTAGTGTTACCTTGCTCTTTAGTGTTACCTTGCTCATTAGTGTTACCTTGCTCATATTAGTGTTACCTTGCTCATATGTAGTTACCTTGCTCATTGCATTGAATGAACTGCAAGCGAAAGCGCGGAAGGAACGACAAAGCAAACAAAGCAAACGAACGGCAACGTTCGACATCTTGCTCTCCCCTACTTAAGTGAGCGTATATATGTATGTATATGCGCATATGTACATATATAAATTCACGTATTTGTATTGGCATATGCCTTCTTATTGATTATTATTAATTTGATTTACTTGAAGAATTTAAAATAAAACCAAGTTTGTTAATAATACCTGTTGTTTTAATGTTATTATTATTATTTTTTTATTATATATGAAGGAAAAAATGTATGGTAATATTTACCATATCTATACTAATATTATAAAGAGGAAAACTTTGTTTGTTTGGTTGTAATGAATAGGCTCAAAAACTACTGGACCGATTTTAAAAATTCTTTCACCATTCGAAAGCTACATCACGAGTAACATGGATTATATTTTATTTTGGAAATAGGGCTCGAGATATAGGTCAAAACGTGGACCCGGGTAACCTTTGGATGTGTATCAACAATATGGGTATCAAATGAAAGCTGTTGATAAGTGCTTTAATACGGGGTAATTTTCATACCTATTGATGACTAGGGTCTGGAAATATATGCCAAAACGTGGACCCGCCGTGTCTTTGCACCGAATTAAACCAAACTTCCACACATTGTTAAGGAGGTATTGAAGATGGTTTCCGTATAGTTTGAATACCTATTGGTAGATAGGGTCTCGAGATATAGGTCAAAACGTGGACCCGGGTAACCTTCGGACGTGTATGTACAATATGGGTATCAAATGAAAGCTGTTGGTGAATGCTTTATGATATGTTATGTTATGTTACGTTATGTTATGTTATGTTATGTTATGTTATGTTATGTTATGTTATGTTATGTTATGTTATGTTATGTTGTGTTGTGTTGTGTTGTGTTGTGTTATGTTGTGTTATGTTGTGTTATGTTGTGTTATGTTATGTTATGTTATGTTATGTTATGTTATGTTATGTTATGTTATGTTATGTTATGTTATGTTATGTTATGATATGTTATGTTATGTTATGTTATGTTATGTTATGTTATGTTATGTTATGTTATGTTATGTTATGTTATGTTATGTTATGTTATGTTATGTTATGTTATGTTATGTTATGTTATGTTATGTTATGTTATGTTATGTTATGTTATGTTATGTTATGTTATGTTATGTTATGTTATGTTATGTTATGTTATGTTATGTTATGTTATGTTATGTTATGTTATGTTATGTTATGTTATGTTATGTTTTGTTATGTTATGTTATGTTATGTTATGTTATGTTATGTTATGTTATGTTATGTTATGTTATGTTATGTTATATTGTGTTATGTTATGTTATGTTATGTTATGTTAATGTTAACTCATTCTCTATATCCATACAAAATATCTATCAAACAAATAAAATTAAAATTTTCTTTTGAAAAATTCAACCATTCAATCAGTATTTTCTTATGACGTTATCACGTTAAACTATCGACAGTAAACCGACTTTACAGACAACCTCTTTTTTTTACAAACCAAGATACCACAGATCATTTAAGCTCCTTCGGCCGCACTGTAGATCCAAAGTGGGAGTCTAATGGTTTTCCTACATTGGTGGTCTTCTTACCTCGATCCTCTACACTCAATCTCCATGCCACCTAACGCCTATACTAAGGAGTCAGCGTATTAGTTTAGAGTAAGGCCGGGCCGGTCCTTGGAAAAACAGTACTATGTCTATGTATGTCCGCCTTGCCCAGTATTTTCCTCATCCTGTTCGCCTTTCTTAAGTCTCTTTGTTTTCCTATTATTTCAATAAATTATTTCACCATTGGTAGAAATTGAGTTTGATTCCACGAATTTTATACTTAATCTAAAAAAAGCAAACCATTTGACTTTAGTAGCTTTTGCACATGTCGCCTCCCGTAATTGAGTACGTTTGGTTGTAACTTAGTTATTTCTCTGCCAAATATGTGTGTATGTCTTTAACATTGTGTTGTTTGCCAAAAGAGTACTTAATAACTCAGCAAAACCTGCGTGCCCGAAACTCTAACACAATTACACTTTTTTATTTGTTACAAACACATACGCACGCAGGTTTTGCTGGGGCGTCGCCAAATCTCTAACACAATCGACTTTTTTTTGATTCTCCGTCACCTTTGGAAAATGTGTAAGCAGTAAGCAAACTTCATTCATATATTTTTTCTCATTTTTGCATCAATAAAAAAAAAAAAACAAAAAAAAAACGGCAAGTGGCTGTCAAAGCAATAAGTCAAAAAGATATCTTTTCTCTCTTTTTGATATCAAAGTAGGCCGAGAATCAAATTGTCAACCTTTGGCAAATGTGTAAGCAGTAAGCAAAGTTCATTTAAATACTTTTACTCATTTTTGCATCAATCGAAGTAAATAAGCGCCGTAGCCGAATGGGTTGGTGCGTGACTACTATTCAGAAATCACACAGAGAACGTCAGTTCGAATCTCGTTGAAAGCAAAATTAATAAAAAGATTTTTCTAATAGCGGTCGCCCATCAGCAGGCGATGGCAAAACACCGAGTGTATTTCTGCCATGAAAAAATTCTCCTCATAAACATATCATAAAACAAAATAAAATAAATGTATAAAAAAATTTTTTTTTGTGATTCGAACCAAGGATTTTGGATCGGAAGCCCACATTGCTAGCCGCTAGGCTATCGCGCTGTGCTGCCGGCGCTGGCCTAAAAGTTATTTTGTTCGTCGCTACGTTTATATGAAACTGGCACTGGCAAACGAATCCATATGTATGAAAGGGATAAAAAATCACACGTACACAAAATTTTTGGCACGATTTTCCCAACGCTTTTAACAAAGTGATTGTAAAGGGGCGTGGTTAGTGATAGTTTAACGACCACGCGTGGCGGTTACGTGCAGGGTAACATGACCACCACTCTTCTTGCTGGGAAGTATTTTGCATATACATTTATGCATGTATGTATGTATGTATGTGTGTATTTGTATAAAAGTGAGCACTCAGTTGTTCTAACCGGCAAATTCATATACTCTAATTTGGGAGCAACGCATACCTTAATATTTCTCACTAGCAAACCCGGCCCCCTTCGCTGGGCACACTAAAATAGAATAGATATGGTTTAGAACAGAAAATATATGGTTTTCATATTATTTATTTCTTTATTCTTTATTCAAGCGCTTTGGCATAAACAATATTTTTTGTTTTTCTATTTGTTTTTGAGTAAATATAAAATATAAATTGAAAATCAGAAAAAAAGAAGATTGTTTCTAAATTTCAAATCAACGCATATGAATAAACAATCGTCTTTTTTCCTGATCATCCATGAATTTTTCGTTTCAATTTATATGTTTTATTAAGCATTGGAGCTTTTTTAACCATTATCCATTTATATATTGCAAAAAAAAAAACGAAAAAAATTGTTTTTTCCACGAACACATAATTTCATTCGGATTTCACATTAAATTCTCAAATTTCGTAAGAAATTATTCACTGTTCCAAAATCCACTCCAAAAAAATTCACAAACAATTTTTACATGTTGCACTTACGTTTTTTCCTTATGGCATCCAAATCAGAAAGAAATATTGACACATTGTAACTCACACTGTCACTTTGACAGTTCAGTTCCGCCCCAAGCGTAAAAAAAGTAAGCGACATTATGGCTGGCTCAAAAGAACGCTGTACCCGTTGCCACTGCTCCGAATTACAACCAAACTTTACGAAACCCATTTTCAATACTTACTTAACAATGTGTGGAAGTTTGGTTTAATTCGGTGCAAAGACACGGCGGGTTCACGTTTTGGCATATATTTCGAGACCCTAGTCATCAATAGGTATGAAAATTACCCCGTATTAAAGCACTTAACAACAGCTTTCATTTGATACCCATATTGTACATACACAACCAAAGGTTACCCGGATCCACGTTTTGACCTATATCTCGAGACCCCAGTCACGTAGCGGCATGAAAAATACTCTGTACTAAGGCATTCACCAACAGCTTCCATTTGATACCCATATTGTACATACACATCCGAAGGTTACCCGGGTCCACGTTTTGACCTATATATCGAGCCCTATCCACCAATAGGTATCCAAACTATACGGAAACCATCTTCCATACCTTCTTAACATTGTGTGTAAGTTTGGTTTAATTCGGTGCAGACACGGCCGGTTAGCGAACTCTCACAAAAAGTTGACTTTATTTTATATATAAGATTTTTTTCAGTTTGTGTCCGAAAAATCCAAATATCTTACGGAACCCTATTTTTTTCCAAAATAAAATGTAATCCATGTTACTCTTGGATAATGTAGTTTTCGAATGGTGAAAGAATTTTTAAAATCGGTCCAGTAGTTTTTGAGCCTATTCATTACAAACAAACAAACAAACAAAGTTTTCCTCTTTATAATATTAGTATAGACAACCACTGCCGGCTTTTCTCGAATGCACTCAACACATACATAGATATTTTCTCTCTGCTTCTGTGACTATAAAAGCCGGTTGACTTCAAATTCAAATTCAGTCTCTTACGACCACAGCTAGTGAATAATATTTGTAGCAAAAATACATTCGCCATCATCAATAGGCTTTGTTCGCTGCTACCAACAACAAACATTCAAGTGAATACACAAAACAACAAACAGGAAACTATTTGGTTAGTGTGCGTGTCACTTTAATTTCTCGTCTACAACAAACAAACAAACAAAATGGCACAAAACGTCGTACAAATGACCACCGAACAACTTCAGGCACTAATAGAGTCGGTACGTTTGGCCGCCGTGGCAGGCGCCAGTAGTGCCGCTCCGGCTACCATAAAAACCAAGGGCAACTTCACCAACTGTAGCAGCCGGTTTGGAGGTCAGCGTGACCATGAGGCTGTCGAGGAGTTCATCACCTCCATTGCTACCTACAAAGAAATCGAGTCGATCAGCGATGAAGATGCGCTTAAGGGGCTATCTTTACTGTTCTATGGTCTAGCGTCCACTTGGTGGCAAGGCGTGCGCAAAGAAGCGAAAACCTGGGGAGATGCCATTGCATTGATTCGCGATCACTTCTCGCCCACCAAACCCGCCTACCAGATTTACTTGGAGATATTTGAAAACAAACAAGACGACCGCGCTGCTATTGATACGTTCATCTGTCAGAAGCGCGCTTTACTTGCACAACTACCAGAGGGACGTCACGACGAGGAAACCGAGTTGGATTTGGTCTATGGTCTGCTGAACATCAAGTATCGTAAGAATATTCTACGCCAAGACATTAAGACGTTCCGCGAATTACTTGAGAAGGGCCGTATTATCGAACACAATGACTTGGAATCAGAGGAAGTTCAAACTGGTCCAATGCGTGGTTCCAAACGTACCAAACGCTGTACACATTGTAACTTCCGAGGTCACACATTCGAAGAGTGTCGAAAGCGCAAAACTGCGACTGATCAATAAATACAACCAACATCGCACTGCGTCACCTTCCTAACCAGACATTCCTCGAACTACTTACGATGACTACCACACACAACACACACACACAGCACCAAACAATGGAAAATGACATCATAGCTTAGTGACGTCACAATCCGAGCAGCTCACGCCGGTACCGTATTACTGAAGCAGAACTTTCGCTCTCACCAACAAAGCAGAGAAGCAGCGTCCAGCTTTGGTGATTTGGTTAATAGCGGCAACAGCAGCAACAAAGCTATTTAGACTTAGTATTAGTATATAAATTCACATATACATTCATAGAAATAATTATTGTGAGTTTGAGTTGTTCTTTGCACCTACAAAACTATTGGAAATTTTACGTCGAAGTGCAAAGTCTTCTATGCACTTTAGCGGTGCTTTGATTGCTTTGTCTTAAATGCGTTATTATTTCCAATAGAGTTGTACGGAGTGGCGGCACCTTGGACTCACAAACGTCTTTCATCCAACCGCAAACGCGAGTTCACGCTGTGTCAGACACGGCTCCAGATGGCTATGAACGCCAGCAATGGAGTTCCTTCATTGCCGAAAACAATATTTCTTCAACCCGTGAAGATATTTGAAATCAGATTTTAAACAAAACGAATTATTGTATTCGAGTCACAATTCGAACCAGCCATACTTCAACAATATTGGTGACAATTTGCTTCATCTCACATTTCGTACAATGATGAAGTTTTTTTTTTCAATGGAAAGTTGTAGTGATATAATTCTATAGTAGCCATGAGGTTGGAGACTTGTAAGCATATCATAGTTACTGGAATTTCTACGGATATTCCAGTGGCTCTTTATGAATCTACAGGTATCACCTTTGGGGTACAATAGAAAGTGATCACTAACTTTCGGTTGAAGAAAAAAGTTTGATTTATGGTGTGAGTTGTTGAGGTCCGAAGCAAATTGCTTCCTTTATGAAGATGACTGAGGAGATGAGTGCTCAAAACACCGCTGCATTTGCCTGCTGGTGACAGTGCTTCAATTGTCATTCAGTGAGAATTTGGTTGGAACACCTTTGTGTTTGTTCCAAATTGAGATATGCATGCTGATGTCTGGTAAGCATTTGGATCGAGGCTTCGGCGTTGTTCCTCTTGTTTAACCACCTCAGTTTGGGTAAATCAGTTGCTGCAAATGCAAAGCTGCACCCAGTGGATTCCGACCATGACGATGACTTTTGGACAATGTTGCCCGCTCTCAAATGTAGCACAAAACCTCCGTTGCATATAGAAGTGCTGCTTGACATTTTGTGTGTTGCATTTGCACAGCTTGGCGATATGGTCAGCATTGCAGAGTTGGCGAACCATTTGGGAGCTCCTTGCGCTGCGATGGGTGTCTCTTCGGAGACATTCATTGCGTGTGAGTGGCACCAGGTGGCTCCAATAACTCTGTTCTGTTCTCATATAGCTGAGGAACTAATGCTTTTCGCAACATGTTGGCAGTAACTCTATGTGTGGCAAAGCCAAAAATCGCCTTCCGGTGATTTTTAAACTTTTAAATGTACTTACATTTTTGTAATTATTGGAAAAATTGTACAACGATGGCTACGACATCGCCATTCGTACAATTGGCACGCCAAATTGGCGATTTGCGGGATGCGCAAACTTCTCTGTAGCGTCAAGCGTATGGCACGCCAACTGATGTGCACTAATGCATTCACTCAACCCTACAGCTTAGATTCGTCGCTCATTTCGCCTCCGGAAATGTTCCGATAGTCTTGGCCCTCTCAAAGAGACACAAACATTTCTCATTTTGCAGTGTTCAGTTTATTCAGATTATTCACTAGTGTGAGCTACCCACCGTCCATTTACCGAGAGCATCAAACTCTGGAGGAACTGGTCCGTATTTCGGTTCAAATGCGGTGGGTAGTCTCACCAGCTAAAAGTTTAGCAAAAACACTGCACTTTGAGCATAGAAATACAAGTTCAAATCTCAAATTTGGTTTTTAAGTCAAGTTACTTTTAGATATTTACCTAATTCTTTGTTACTAGTAATAAGAAAACAAGTAAATGGAAAAAAGGTACAAAAAAAAATCGAAAAAAAAACAAAAAGAAAACAAATTGACAAAAAAAGAATCAAAGACGAAAAAAAATAAAATTAACGAAACAGATAGGCGAAGAGGCCTACAACTAAATCTTACTGCATTTTTACCATGGGAAAAAGGGCGGGTATTGCGCGTTGAATTGTGCTTTCAGATATTTCAAGGGAAGATAATTTTTGGTTATTGTTTTAAGTGGGAATATTGTAATCAAAAATTGATAGAAAATTTGGTAGATCTGCGTATGTAGTTGAATATTTTCCCATCCCTATTGTGAAAGCACAAATTATAAAAATATCTCCAAGTGCAGTGGTTTGCATGTTTCAGACTTTCATTGAATAGACTTTTTTTATACGATTTTCTATGAAATTTAATCATTTTTTAGGCAATCATGTTACACAAAAGAGCGTTTTGGATTCAGCTGATCTCTGCTGTGGACATTTTTTGATAACCAGAGAGTGTTTTTACTAATGGATCTGCACAATGTGTGAATCGCCCCACCGAAGATGGTTCATTGAAACTGGATAGAGCAATGACAAGAATCTTCGTGTATAAGAGAAATTTGGAAATAGAAAAATTGTAAAATGTGAACTATGAGCATTTGGAATAAAAAACCCAATTATAGCGACATTTTCAATGATTCGCTGCATTGTATTGGATGTGCAAATGCCTTGAAGCCATAACGATTTTCACAGAGGCTGTAATTTTGAACCGAAAAAGGTTTTACATAACATAAATGAGTTAAGGAAAACTGAATTATATTTAGTAAACATATTTTACTAATTTAAATTTAGTCGAGTACTTTTTTTATTATAATAAAATAAATAATTTATTATAATAAAGAAATGTTGGGATAAAGAAAATGTTGTATAATTTTAAATGGAAGCGAAAATCGTTTACGAAGTGTTGATGGCAAGACTGCTTGGAGCAATGTCTGTAATAGGGTCTTTCCAATGAGTCCGTTACGCCCGTTGCGGTAACAAATTTGACTGACAGCAAAATAAATTATGTGTATTTGAGTCGAAGGCGCCACATGCGTGCCGTATGCCATGCCGAAATGCAGAAAAACTGCCAACTTTCTAGTTTTGCCGTATGGCGAAATGACAACTGTTTAAAGAAGTACAATTTTGTATCGCGCAAATTTGCATCGATGGTGTGTATTTATTATATCAAATCAAATGCAGAAAATAAATGGAATTTCAATGAATAGAGTCAAATCAAATGTAGCCTTATCTCTCCGATAAAAGCTTGAAAGAGTAAAGAAGAGGCTCGGACTAATCAAGTGGCCCTGGAAAATGAATGTGCATCCCTATCTCGAAGTTATGGACGCACCCATCATCTACGACTAGCATAAATTTTGATAAAACTCTCTTTGGCTTCAATAAGCATTCATATTATTTATAACATTTTTATTAATAACTAGCATCACCCAGTGGGCTTCGCACCACCATACATAAAATGTTTTTTTATATCGCAAGAAATTTTTCATATTAAGTTTTCTTTATAGAACTCGTAAAATGTTTAAACAGTTGAATTAGTTGATTTTTTTCATTCAACATACTTTCTAAAGATGTCACAATAGCCTTTTCTGTACTTTTTTTAAATTTGATTGTGGTGGTCACCTATATACAGGTAAGGTGAAAGAGCCGATAACACTTGTAATTAAACTTTGATTCTTTAATTTCCATTTCAATTTTTTACGCTAAATAAATTATGCTAAAATAAATAAAGTTAAAAATGTTTTTCCAGTTCCTTTAATGCTCCAGTTTTTATTATATTTTCGCCCAAAATTAATATTAACATAATACACTTACAACCACAACAGTACAACAGAAATGCTCATAAGCGGCTGTGTATTTGTTATTGTTTTTCCCATACAGGCATTTCGTATGACAGGAAACCATTACTCACATAAAATATCATAACTCAGGAACGGCTGCACCGATTTCACCGATCAAACTTCACACAAACCACGTCCTCAAAGATAGAAAAGAACTCTAAAATTTTTGTGTCAATCGGTTCGGCGGTTCTTGAGTTATAAGATTACCAAGGAAATGTAATATATAACGACAACTTGAAATAACCCAGGATCAGCAGTGTGGTTAGGAATTTCAGCTGATATAAGGCTATCGATTTGATTTGGAGTTATTTTATGTACCAGCCAAATTAGTATATGTGCGTGCGGCAATCCCCTTTCCTGCCTTTCGATGGAGTACATATGGCAACGCACCTCCCCAAATACATATAATTTCACAATTAAATCCATAAGTGCATTACATTTTTGCCGAAATGGATACTCATGTGGTTCAAACACATCCTAGGCTTACCCGGGTCCACGTTTTGGATTATATCTCGAGACCCTAGTCACGGAACGGTATGAAAAATACTCTATACTATAGAAATCATCAACAGCTCCCATTTGCTACCCATATTGTACGAACACATCCTTAAGTTATCGGGGTCCACATTTTGGGCGATATCTCGATACCCTAGTCACGGAGCGGCATCAAAAATACTCTTTACTATAGAATCATCAGCAGCTTCCATTTGCTACCCATATTGTACGAACACATCCTTAAGTTATCGGGGTCCACATTTTGGGCGATATCTCGAGACCCTAGTCACGGAGCGGTATCAAAAATACTCTATACTATAGAATCATCAACAGCTTCCATTTGCTACCCATATTGTACAAACACATCCTAGGGTTACCCGGGTTCACGTTTTGGCCTATTTCTCGAGACCCTGGTATCCGATTCTTAAAATTTTAAAACACAAACCATCTACTGAATAGTCCAAACAAAGCCTAAAAATTTGGTTTGGATAGGTGAACCCGTTCTTGAGTTATAAGATTACCAAGGAAATGTAACTTCTTTTTATATGTAGATGTAGATGTAGATGTAGATGTATGTACATATTTCACATCAACAAAAACTTGTTAATACAAGTTAAGCAGAAATACTTGCTGGCCACCTACGTAAACGAACATGCTCTCTGCTGGCCAACTAGCGAACATCATCACATACCACTCTAAAACAACCTATGCAGTTACATTGCAAGTGTGAGTCGGCTGCTGTGAGAGCGAGTACAGTTAACAGCGAACATCATACGCATCGCTTGCAGTTACTATGCAAGTGAGAGTCGACTGCTGTGAGAGCGAACAGCGCAGTTAACTGTAAAGAGCAATTAAGTGTAAAAAGTTCACCTTCATCCGATTAGAATGAATTGGTTAATGGGAGTTCTTTTGAAATGGACCAGCTTGGAGATGACTACAATTGCTAGCTTTGCTAAGCTTACAAGATTATTGTAAATTCTTTTGTTAAGAAATAAATATTTTATAACTTACATAACGAAATATGATATTTGCTTTCAGTACAAAAACATCTGTTGCTTTTTTGTTTATATGTATGCAGCAATACTTTCATTATGGCACCACGGTACGCTTTACACGTAACGTCAGGCAAATGCGTTGCCGCAACGGATGCAAAGGAGCTATTGTATTCAAGGTTGTATTGCCTGTCTGAAATGTTTTAATATCAGAAATAGGCCCAAATTGCACGACTCCTAGTCGTCTTTTTTTGCATACAATAATGTAACCAGTCAACTTTTTAGATGTGTTTGTTGTATATTATAAAATGAAAAATACGGAGAACCGAACATTTTTGGGACAAATATGATTATATTAAGGGGTTAAGGGTAGTCAGAATTTTAAAACAATTACATTTCTTTTGCATTTTCTCAAAGTAGAATATATTAAAAATATTGTGTGAAAATTTGAAGTAAATCCGACGAATACTTTTCGAGTTATTTAACAATTAACGAAGGGCACTCGGGCGCTCCGGTAATCGATAGCAAAACTTTAAATGCGTTTTTCTCATTTTATGTTTTTTGCACCGGTGATCACTGTAATTTAAAAACCACTTGATAGATTTCAATCAAATTTATACTCCTTTTATATAGAAAACATACAAAATTCGTACCTGATCAAAGGATTTTTTTTTTCAAAAATTTCGATTTTTTTTAAATAATTAATTGTCGGGTTTTTTATCGAAAATCTGAAAAATATTTCTTAAGGCCGCCATATTTTTAATTTTGAAAAAAAGCTTCGATCATGCACAGGATTATCTATTAATAAAACTATTTTCTTTTGACCGGTTGATTTTAGATGGATCTCTACGGACTTGTGACGATCGCCGCAAGGGACTTCTGGAGAAACGGTCTCCACACAGACAGTTATAACATTTACCATTATTAATTTTTTTGTTTTGAAATGTTGCTAAAGTCAAGTCGAAACGTGATGTATTAATGCTATGTTTCCATTTTTGTAAAATAAAGCTAGTCAATTGCTGAAATTATTGAAAATCATAATTTTTTCGGGCCTCTGACTACCCTTAACACCTCAAATAAAATTGGTTCCATTTCAATAAGGATTTCCCTAATATGCAAATATGGTAGCATACTATTGGCGCGTTGGTCTGGCAGCTTTAGACAGGGTTGCATGGAAATGAATTTTTTGCTTCGGTCAAACTACATCGCACTGTTCAAAATAAAAGTCACTCAAATAAAGACCGAATTCAAAAGCAACACCAGAAATAAAGTAATTAAAAGTAAAGTTCATAATTGCGTTACTCAAGCATTCGTGCTCCACATCTGTATCCAAGTGGAATACATTGAGTGGGTAACAATTCAGGCAACCACTATGGTACTAATTTTAAGTTTCGTACTTCGAAATATTCCTCGTATTCGTTTTGCAAGCCAACCCTGTGTCTTTTGTAACGCAGTTGTTGGTAGACGGTTTGACAGCAAGATGACAATTCGATGCGGTGCGGAATTTTGCAAATGGCGACGTTGGGGCCAGAAAAGGTTGGTTGCTCTTTACTTTGTGCGAAAATTTAATAATTTAGTTCGTAGTAAACAACTGACCGAATTACTTTTCAATGGGGCTGATAGTTGGGCACATGCCGTTCATGAAAATGAAGGAATATATAGAAAAAAGTGTTAAATACCTCAATATGATGGCAGAGTATACAGTGACCTAAAGCGTAGAGCGCTTTGTTGCCTCAAATTATGAAATTAATTTTATAATTTATTTGCTAACTTAACTTTCGTTATTTAATAGCCAACGAATTTCACCTACATTGCAACCCAATCTTCCTAACGCCTGTTTGATTATCTTTTTGTGCGGGAGGCCATTTGAAATTCCGCGTTCACATTGTGTGAGTAGCAGTGAGGACCATGACGACCAGCAGTGAGGATGTGTTGCTGCAAATGGGTGAGGTGCGTTACAAAAAGGGCGACGGCACTCTATACGTAATGAATGAGCGCCTTGCATGGATGGCGGAAAATCGCGATACTGTTGCAGTATCGCATCGCTTTGCCGACATTAAAAGTAATGTATGCCATAATTTAGGGTGCAAGTATAATATTTTTTTTCTGTTTTTCAAAATAGTGCAAAAAATATCGCCTGAGGGCAAGCCGAAGGTGCAGCTTCAAGTTGTGCTGCATGACGGTAATAGTTCCACATTCCATTTTGTCAATCGTAATGGACAGCAAGCGATGCTGGCCGACCGTGATAAGGTGAAGGAGTTATTGCAGCAACTATTGCCGAATTTTAAGCGTAAAGTCGATAAAGAGTTGGAGGAAAAAAATCGTATACTTTCCGAAAATCCTAATCTCTTGCAGCTGTATAAGGATTTGGTTATAACGCAAGTGCTCACCAGTGAAGAGTTCTGGGCTACACACGCCAAAGAGCATGCCATGAAGAAAATTAACAAAAAACAAGATATTGGTTGGTAAACTTATGGGTAACTCATGGCTTTAACTGTAATTTATGTAATATGTGGCTTATTTTTAGGTGTATCTGGCGCCTTTCTTGCTGATATAAAACCACAAACCGATGGTTGTAATGGGTTGAAGTACAATTTAACCCCCGACATAATTCTGTGTATTTTTAAAACTTATCCCGCCGTAAAACGAAAGCATCAAGAAAATGTGCCTGCCAAGTTGACAGAGTCGGAATTCTGGACAAAGTTTTTTCAGTCGCACTACTTTCATCGCGATCGCATAACAGCTGGCTCTAAAGATATATTTACAGAATGTGGCAAAATTGACGATCAAACGTTGAAAGCTGCTGTTCAGCAAGGCGCAGGCGATCCTTTACTCGATCTGAAGCAGTTTGAGGACGTGCCACTGGAGGAGGGTTTCTGTAGTGTTGCTGGGGACCGCAATGTCTCAAATAGTGGGAACATAGTGCATCAGAATATGATCAAGCGTTTCAATCAGCACTCGATAATGGTGCTTAAGACTTGCGCCGATGTCGCTGGCAGCTCTACTTCAACTGCCAATGGACCGGCTAAAATGAAAGACCCGAAAGCCAATGAACACTCGGCCGTAAATGGCGGTGCTGAAAAATCAAAACATGCAAAAGACGGCAAATCGAATAGTGGCGATGCAAATTCAACGAATAATGCCACGCTCAACGGAATTGCTGCTAGTCCCGATCGGCCGGCCAAACGCCAACGGATCATGGAAAAAATACACTACGAAGATCTTGGTGATCCCTTAATAGAAGCAGCCTACGAGGCTGATGCTAGCAAAAAATTTAAGAAGCCACAACAATTATCACTAGCCAAAGAGGAACGCTATTTACACGGCCCTTTGCCAATCACTGGCTACGACATGCATGAAGACCCACGACGCATGGAAGAAGTTCAATACCATCTAATGCGTGCTACGGAAACTTGGACGCAGCGCACACCGCACAAAGTTTTGGTCAGCCCAACGGCAGCGGTCAATGCGCTCGGCGAATTGAGTCCGGGTGGCGCGCTTATGCGTGGCTTCCATGAGCAATCGGTCGGCCGTAAGTGCCAATCAAAGACGTATAGGGTGGGCCATGTAAAATTTGCTTTTTGAATCGGCTATAAAAAAAAACGAATCAATATTTTTTCAAACTTTTTTTTTTATTTTGAAGATTGAACATTGTCATTTATGAATGAAAAATAATATCGTTCAAATGACTGCCACGACTGGCTTTACAGTAGGCCATTCGATCAACCCAATTTTTAAGCACATTTTCGATTGTTTGGGCTCCAATTTCATGAATGGTAACTTCGATTTCGTGTTTTAAAGCATCAATCGTCTCTGGATGGTTCGCATAGCATTTGTCCTTAACGGCTTCGCACGAAAATAGTCCAACGGGCTTAAATCACAGCTCCGAGGCGGCCAATTGATATCGGAATTCAAAAACGGTAGCCAAAAGTTCGAGTGTAACTTTGGCAATGTGACAAGTTGCACCGTCCTGTTGAAATCACATGTCGTCCATGTCATCCTCTTCAATTTTTGGAAACAAAAACTCGTTGAGCATATCTCGGTAACGCTCGCCATTTACTGTAACCGCGGCTCCTCGCTCATTTTCGAAAAAAATGGTCCGATGATGCCGCCAGACCAAAAACCGCACTAAACAGTGACTCGTTGTGGATGCTTCTCTACAGTAACGTGTGGATTTTCTGAGCCCCAAATCGGACAATTTTGCTTATTGACGTAGCCACCGATGTGAAAATCAGAAAAGAAGAAGAAGACTCACCACTTTGGAAATAGGTTTTCAATATTTTCCAATTTTGTTCAAGCGTATAGCGTCCCATTTCGTAAATGTCAAACCTTTAAGTAAATTATGAACACATTTGACATGTCATTTGTGTTACCATTCTCAAAACAAAATAGGTGGTTCAAAAAGCAAACGCTATATGGCCCACCCTGTATATGTATATGTGAAACATTTTTTAATTTTCATTACTTTCGTATTATAGAGCTGGTGCCGAAAGACTTTGAAAAGGATTTGCGTAATTTATATTTGTCATTGTCAGAATTGCTGAAACATTTCTGGAATTGTTTCCCACCAACCACCGCCGAAGCCGAAGAAAAGGCTGTGCGCATGCACGAGGCAGTGCAACGCTTCAAAATGGCTAAACTTGTGCCGTTCGAGGTATTTACGCGCGTTAGATGTACTTGCTGAATAATACAGGCAATTTTTATTTTCAGAGTCGCGCCTTGCATGAATTGTCGCCACTGGGCGCTTCTCTAACGCAGCATTTGAATCGTTTGTTGCAGTCGGCAAACACAAAATTCGCCACTTGGCAAGAGCGCAAAATGCGCCAGCATAGGTAGCAAACGTGAATGCATTTGAACGTGCTCGCGTTGGTTGTCACAGGCATGCAAAGCAAAAATAATGTACATTAACCTAGAGATGAAAATGAACTCGCTACAAATAGCAATGCTAAAAGCACATCCCAACAGTTTTGTTTTTCGTTATACTTTCTTTGAGATGCAACCAAATTATAATTCATCAATTTAGTTATTTATCGTAAACATAATTTTATTGTTCATTCTACTATTATTTGTAAATCAGAAGAAAACCATATTACTTCTTAAATAGTTGGTTAACATTGATATAGAAACGTAAACGAAAAAAAATAGAATAAAAGAAAATACCTTGTAAGTGATAATTAAAGTTAGTTTTCATTAAAAGACGAAAAAAGGAAATCATTGTAAATCCAGTCTTCTGCAAAGTGGAAGCCCGGTTAGTATGGCAAACTACAAACTTCTGAAAATTTCTAATACGACGCGCGCATCTGTTGTGTTGGCATTTCCAATTAGCGGCAGCAGTTGGCTTTTAACGCTTTTCACCAATGAAAGAATGCGTGAAGTGGATTTTTATTCTCATGCACTCCGCCACGTGTGTGGCAAATGGCTGGCGTACCCAAAAAAAGTTTATTTGAGGATTTAGTTGATGTTCCGTCGCTTCAGTGGACGGACGTGCAAGTGCTTGTAATCTGAGTAATCATATTTTACACTTACAAAATGGCTTCAAAACAAATGTTCGGCTTTCGCGCAGGACTCTGTTGCTTACTGTGGTGTCGCAACTTGTGCGGTGCTACTCTATTTTTTCCAGATAATACTGTTTTGGGTGTAAGTTGGAATGGCTATTCGGCGCGCCGAAAGTGTAATGCTTTCTCATCAAGTAACTGTTTTCTCTGAATGCAGATGATTTTCGCCATTGCAGTGCCAATCGAGTTGCCGCATCGCGACGTCTTCCTGTCGTACAACTTCGAGGCGAACTATAACTTACCCGATACTTGGGGTATCCCTCCGATTGCGGTGCGTAAGCCAGTAATCATAAGCCACTAAAATGAATTTGCGCTGTGATGGAGGGCGCAACAATCGGATAGTTGATTTGAATTTTTAGCCGATTGCGAAATGTAGTTTTCTCTCGCCTTTTCATTTCAGACAGGAATCGAATACGATGATATCTTCAATCAACTTGAGGCCGCACGCGAACTTTGTGACGACTGCACGAATACAACTACAACCACTACAATAAAGCCAACAACAAAGATCGCTGGGAATGCAACGAGTGATGGCAAAGAGGAGCCACACCGACGCCAGTTGCGCAGCAAGTTGGATTCTCTGTTGACGCGTACGCACTTCTACCATCTACTCAGGGACAAATTTGAAAGGTCAGTAATGCAAAACAAAAACATTCCAAAATAACGTAGTAGTAAGTTTTAGGCGGCCGCCGTAGCCGAATGGGTTGGTGGGTGACTACCATTCGGAATTCACAGAGAGATTGTTGGTTCGAATCTCGGTGAAAAACCAAAGTGAAGAAAAAGTTTTTTCTAATCGCGGTCGCCCCTTGGCAGACAATGGCAAACCTCCGAGTGAATTTCGACCATTAAAAAGCTCCTCATAAAAAATATCTGTCGTTCGGAGTCGGCTTGAAACTGTATGCTCCTCCATTTGTGGAACAACATGAAGACGCACACCACAAATAGGAGGAGGAGCTCGGCCAAACACCCAAAAAGGGTGTACGCGCCAATTATATATGTATATATAGATATATATAAGTTTTTCTTATATTGTATTTTTTATTTTATTTTTTTTTATTTATTTTAATAATATTTTTCTTTTTTCTTTTATCTGTTCATCCGTTGTGCGAGTGATCAACGCGTCAACTATGCACAACGGTTTAAATTCCAATTCTTTTCTTACGTTTTTAATTTATTTATTTTTTTAAATTTAATTTGCTGTTTTTTATTTAATTTGTTTTTTTATAACTTTTCCTTTTTTATTTATTTGTTAATTAAATGTGCTTTTTTATTTATTTATTTTTGTTTTTTATTTAATCTTGTTTGTTTTGTTTTTAATTTTTCCGTTTTTTATTTATTTTTTTTTTATTACTTAATTTGATTTTTTATTTAATTTTTCCTTTTTTTAAATTTAATTTGCTTTTTTATTTAATTTGTTTTTTTCTTTTTAATTTTTTATTTAATTTGGTTTTTTTATTTAATTTGTTTTTTTATTTAAGTTTTCCTTTTTTATATTATGTTTTTTTTTTATTTAATTTGATTTTTTGTAATTCAATTTGCTTTTTTTATTCAATTTACTTTTTTATTCAATTTGTTTTTTTTATTTAATTTTTCTTTTTTTTTATTATTTTTTATTTAATTTGTTTTTTTTTATTTAATTTTTCCATGTTTTAGTTTGTTTTTAATTTAATTTGCTTTTTTTATTTGAATTTTTGTTTTTAATTTAATTTGCTTTTTTAGTTAATTTTTTTTTTTTTTCATTTCACTTTTTTTATTATTTTTTATTTAATTTGTTTTTTTCATTTGAATTTTCCTTGTTTTAGTTTTTTTTATTTAATTTGCTTTTTTTATTTGAATTTTTTTTATTTAATTTGGTTTTTTATTTAATTTTTCCTTTTTTTATTTCATTTGTTTTTTTTTTATTTAATTTTTCCTTATTTTTAAAAATTTTTTTATTTAATTTGATTTTTTATTTAATTTTTCCTTTTTTATTTATTTTTTTGTTATTTAATTTGCTTTTTTATTTAATTTGTTTTTTTTTTTAATTTAATTTGCTTTTTATTTAATTTGTTTTTTTGTTTTTAATTTAATTTTTCCTTTTTTTATTTAATTTTTCCTTTTTTTATTTAATTTGCTTTTTTATTTAATTTTTTTTATCTGACCTGGGATAAAAGTAGGGAAATAATGGGGTTCGCCACGCCAGAGCCCTATGTCGTGGTAAGTCGAATTGAAACTGGGGTGCGACAGGTGCCCCAGAGTCCGCATACTCGCGACTTAGCTCACCTTAAGCCATGCATCCCTCGGCGGCTGCTGTTCCATCTTGGATTGGTAGCCTTTGATATAAGGAAGTGGCCTTCTCCCCGTGAGTCCATGTTTATTCCATTCGTATTAGCAGAGACATGACCTACTAATACGAGTTGCTTCTCGCCGCCCACCGAAGTGGATATGGGTCACTGTCAGCAATTATGGTAGTTACGGCACGCGTGCAGTAACACTGCACAGCATGTTGGTCCCCCTACCATAGTTGTTGGTTGTCGAGAACTAGGCTGGTTCGCGAGTAGGCTTTTACCAAGGCTATGACCTACTTAACCACAGAAGATAACTGTGGCGTACCCTATCCACCACCTGGGACGCTCCGCAATAGGTGCCCAACCAAAGGGCCTTTCTTTTCTTACTTTCTTTTAATTTTTGTTTTTTCATTTGCTTTTTTTATTTAATTTTTTTATCTGCGCATTCATTGTGCGAGTGATTCACGCGCCAACTAGGCGCATCGATTTAAATTCCATTTTTTTTCTTTTATTTTTTATTTAATTCTTTTTGTTTATTTACGCGGAAAGGTTTAAATTCCACTATTTTCCCAATATTTTACACACCCAGCCAAAACTTAAATAAGTTTTTAGTAGACTTAATAATTATAGCCAATTAAATATTTGGTGTGAAAAATATGATATTTCTTCGACGCACTTGCTTAGCCAAAAATAGAACGGGGTACGGCAAAAAAAAAAAAAAACAAAAAAAAAAAAAAATTTGTAACATGCGTAAATATACTCTAATTAATGGTGCACGTCGCATTGGCTTGTAGTTTAGTGGTGCCCACAACAATTGCGCTATACAGGGTCCATTTATGCTTCAGATCAATTTTGTTTTGTTGCGGTTAATAATGAAATATTATGGAAAATCCAATAGTGCAGCCAATCATTGATGTTCATAATTTTTTTTTAATAATTCAATTGAATTTTGAATATAAAGTTTGTCAGTGAATTGTTTTAACGTCTGCCAATCTAGCGAACTTCCGACATGATGTCCAAGAAATATGTATTTTTCATGATTTTCTTGCAATCAGTAGTTTTATTTTACCAATATATATTTTTTTGAATTTTTTTATTCAAACGTAACAAAAAATAGCTTCACTTTTCATAATATTACACCTAGCAAAGCTAAGAAGTAATATTTTTTCGGTATAATTAATTATAATGGACAACATAGGTACATACAATGACGATGGTCGCATTACGACCAAAAAGAAAAACAAACTAAGATATGGGCGAAACATTATAGAGGCGTGCTATCTGGTGTTGCTCACACCGAGGCGGAACACATCAACATATCTAGATAGCCCAGACGAAGCAGACATCGTAGCAGCAATAAATAATGTACGTGTAAACAAATCTACAGGCCCCGACGGTATTCCCCCCCAACTTCTCAAAGCAGTGCCCACTGTGAGTGCAAAAATTTTAAAGTCGCTAGTGGAAGAGTTTTGGCAGAACGGGACGTTGTAGGACGAGCTTAAAGAATCGTTAACTGATCGTTAACATTCCCAAAAACGGTGATCTGGCGAAATGCAGCAACTGGAGTGGCATCGCCCTTCTAAACATGGCGAATAAAGTAATCGTTTAGCTACGCACGTAAATAAAAGCAAAGAGCAGGCAGGTTTTAGACAGTACAAATCATGCGTGGATCATATAAATATGACATTAAACGAATATTCGTTGAGCAATCAAATGAGAAGATTTACACTATGCAGAAGGCATTTGCTTACTAGCGCATAATCATACTGACATGCAAGGGAATCGGGACGCAGTCACTTAATATGCAAGCAAAGCGATTTTGAAAATAAATATCGCAAAAACCAGGGCTATGAAAGTTAGGGCGCATATCACTGCCAACTTCACCATAAACGCATCCGCGATAGAGCAACTTAATTCTTTTACTCACCTCTGCAGTGTTATCGTGGCGAACGGAGGATCCTGTGCAGATATTAATGAGCGAATAAGGAAAGCACAAACAGCGTTCAGTAAACCAAGCCCCATATGGCGCTCGCAACAGATAAGTAGAAAACCAAACTACGGATATTTGAGTCCAGAGTAAAGTCGATCCTCCTCCACGTCGGCGAAACGGCCAAATACAATTCAAAACTCCGTGCGCTGGCAAGCCACAAAGCAAAAAACGGTTGAAATTGAAAAATTATTAAACGTAAGTGGAACTGGCTTGGCCACTCTTTACCCAGATCAAACAACGACATCACCAGAAATGCAGTTGAGTGGAACCCGCTGTGTAGCCGCCGCAGAGGAAGACTATCAAACACACCGGAACAACCCGGATTTATATCCGGCCAAGGACTGTCACTTCAGCAGCATTCTCCGAATATGTATGGGGGATGTTTATGCTGCTACAACAACAACCGTCAAACATATGGAGAAGGATGAAAGAGATGGAGATGGAGAAGACGAATAAAACATGGAATGAAATTAAATTATTGGTGCAAAATCGGAAGAAGTTGAAACCATTTGTTTAGGCCCTATGTTCCATATTGGAATAAAAGCATCAAATGCATACACAACTATGAGGCATTAGCCGCTAAGTCCCGAGGCTTCGTAGCCTTCTTGTGTATATGGCTTCTCTAAGTGCTGAAGCTTCCAATATATGATTCGGGTAACTCGGTGTATTTGTATGGCAGCATCGTTTTTATCGAATGCCTGAGCTACATCAAGAAATATTGTTGAACAAACTTGGTTGTTTTCTACAGCTTCTTCAATGGTTTATACTAAGCGATGTATTTGATCGATAGTGGAATGCTTCTCTCGAAAACCAAATTGGTGGGAAGTTATTAGTTGCTTGCATTCTATTATTTGCTTTAGGCGTTTGGAAAATAATTTTCTAAATAGCTTTCCGATTACTGGAAATAATGCTATTGGGCGATGGGATGTGACCTCATTGGGATTTTTTTCCGGCTTTGGAATCATTTTAATTTCAAAAATCTTCCATTGCATTGGTATATATTTGAATATTCAAGCATGCATTCATTATTGAAGTGAGTTTTATTAATGCTTTAGGAGATAAGTGAAATTTCCTTGGCGAAATCATCAATGGTAAAATTTTCAATTTCAAGAGATTCTTGGACAGTGGGAGGAGGCAAGAAACTGCTTTGCTTTTCTCATGGTTCAAAGATGTTTTGAGGCTATTGTGCGAATAACTCAGTCATATCCAAATTACTTTTTGCCCATGCTTAGGTTAGGTTGGTATGGTTGCCCAAGGAGTGAGCGCACTTGGACGAAGAGAGATTCGTCCTTTGTGATACCATTGAGGCGAAAGGGAAAGACCGATGGGATGCAGGGAGAGGGCGGGGAGAGGTGGTGATGGAATGGTTAGGAGCGTGCTGATTACGAACGATGACTATGTTTGCGTCAACCGCTTTGTGCCGCTGATGAAATTCATCAGATTTTTAATGTCAGCGCCAGCTATATCAGCAGGCGTGGCAAAGAAGTAAGAGCCAAGATGCCTGGACTTTAGCCCCGCCAGAGCAGGGCAGCTAAGGAGAATGTGCTGAGATGATTCCACCTCATCCTCCATACATCCAGCGCAAAAAGGACTCGAGGTAATTCCAAGTCATTCCTCGCGCATTGTGTTCTGTGAGAGAACCCACTAGATTGGAGAGCTGATATTTTGTCAGCCTCAGAAGCTCGCCCGAGCGCCTCCGGTCCGCATGTGGTCAGAAAGATTTCGCGACCTCACACGTGCCCAGCGGTCGCTGAGTTGGCGCGATGCCCATCTTTCCAGGAGCAGACCGCAGGTAGTCAGGGGGATCCCAATTTTCTCCCTTCGCTTGGAAATCGCCTCACATGTCCCTTGTCTGGCCAGCTCATCCGCCTCACAGTTTCCCACAATGTCGCTGTGACCGGGAACCCAGATGGGGCTGATGTCAAAGAATTCGGACGCAGTCGAAAGTGAGGTCAAGCATTCCTTGACCAATTCCGAATGCACCGTCATAGACCCGAGGGTCCTTATTGCCGCTTGGCTGTCGGAGTAAATATTTACTTTTCTGACTGTTAGTACGCATTTGAGCAACCAATCAGCTGCCTCCTTGATTGCGGCTACCGCCGCCTGGAACACACTGCAGTGGTCCGGTAACCTGAATTTGAGTCTGATGGGGAGCTCTTCGCAAAAGACTCCTCCGCCAACCTTTCCTTCCAACTTCGATCCATCCGTGAACAAGTTCACCAGGCCCTGCCCCCAAGTGTAGCCCTCCGTCCACTCTTCCCTTGGCGGAATGAGAGTGGAGAATTTTCCGGTTGGACTAAACGAGGGTATACACTGGTCTGTTGACAGAGGCATGAACTCGAAGTTTCTAAGGATGCTTGAGTGCCCATAAGTGAGGTTGAGCTTATAGCTCCAGCCCCTCAGTCTGATTGCGGTACGTGTAGCGGTAATTCTGCCTGCGATGTCTACGGGTACCACATTTAACATTGCGTTGAGCACCAGAGTAGGAGTCGTTCGAAGCGCCCTACTGATTCCAATGAGTGCCGACCTCTGAACTCTCTCCAGCTTCTTCCCCAATGTCCTCTTCTCTAGTGAGTTCCACCAGACCATGACTCCATATAACAAGATAGGCTTTACAATAGTAATATATAGCCAGAAAACAACTCTAGGTGAAAGGCCCCATCTTTTGCCATTTGCGCCCTTGCATCCATACAAGGCGATTGTTGCCTTCCTCACTCTTTCCTCAATATTGGGCTTCCATGTAAGCTTGCTGTCAAGGACCTACCAAGGCGCCTACCGCGAACTCCTTCTGAAAAAGAGACTCTTCAATCTGTTCCACGATTGTATGTAGGGTAGATTCCACCGATCTGACCTTGCAATAAGCATGTTGAGTATGTCCTAGGTTGTTCAATATGTTTTGCGGTTCGATAAAATAAACACAATTTTATGGCTTGAAATACACTTTGTTATTCAGTACAGACTCCCTGACCATCAATACACCTGCTGCAACGAAATTCCAATTTATTTTATCCCTGGAGTGAGCATCTGAAAGGCGTGCTAAATACGCTTCCACCGCCGTTATGACCTCAACATTTGAAGGAAAACGCTTTCCATGCATGAATTTCTTTAGGTTTGGAAACAGATGGAAGTCGCTAGGGGCCAAATCTGGAGATGCATCCAGCAATTCGAACTTTAAGTCATGGATTTTAGCCATTGTCAAAGTGCCCTTGTAATTCGGTGCATTGCCCTCTTGAAAAATAATTTCTTTCCTATGCGAACTGGGTCTTTTTTTACGATTTTTTTCCTTGAGCTGGTCTAAAAGGTTACAATAATATTCAGAATTTTTTGTTTTACAAGTTCACAAGTAATCCACAAACAAAATTTCATTCGCATCCCAAAAAACTGTTGCTAACACCTTCTCGGTCGATTTCTGGACACGAACTCTCTGAACCCTCTACATTTTGTTGAGAAAGTCACACTCGATTGTGTTTTTGTTCCATTGTTAGCGAATGCGGCACCCGTTGTGCATACAGCTTTCTGAAACCCAATACTTCAGTAAAAATATTGCTTACACCGCCCAATAAGATGTCTGGGGCTTCTATTAAATCTCTTTGAGGCACTCGACGATTTTCAGTATATCCTGTATTTTTTCTGAGCCTTCTGGTGTTGCTGCTCCACTCACAACTAACTAAAATCATTCATACTTAGATCGAATTAAGTTCTTTCTTTACATTTCCTTACCAGAAACTTAAATTGGCTTCCAAGTTTTTATTTCGATTTTTTTATTTTTTTTTACTTCCAGAATCGGCTACAGTGGCGAACCCTGTCTGCTACGTTTGATTTGTGAAACGAACTCCTCTGCTCTCGGTGAGGTGAACGGCATTCTAGGGACATTACTTCATATAATTTTCTCGTAAGTACTTTAATCTGAATTAAAAAAAAATATATATTCAAAAACATGAAACATAAAAAAATATACTACAACATGATTTTGCCATTTCCAGACCGACCACATCTGCAAGTGAAAATCTTCCCCTTTCTTACTATCAAGCCGAAGTGGACGGCGCTCATGGGATGTGCGAACACTACGCGACCGCCTGCGAGGAGAACCCGTTGGACCTGATTACTGCGCCACTGGGTGATATTATCGATGATTTAATGCGCGTTTAAGAGAGCAAGAAAATTAGAAGAAAATAAATAAAGTCTGTGAAAAATATTTCGAACCTTAGTGGTATGAAACTTATTTGTGATATGATTTGGATTTGGAGATCCGCTGAACCAAAAATGCATAGATATATCAACATACGTAAGCACAAATTGGAACGGCACCCTTAACTTTAAAATATTTGCCAAAAATTAGGAACTGCTCTCTCCAAAATGGTGAGATGTGCGTGTGGACGCAAATACGAGGCTTGACTTCTATATTTCGCCCTTTTGTAATACTTCGTGTGATGAGTTGTTATTCGATATTTGTGCCGAAAAGTTTGGTATTTTTAGCATAAACTTACATGTACCGTTTTCACTTACGAGCTTTATTCGTTTTTTTAGTGAGTTCAAGAATTCATCTCGCCCAAAATCTGGAATTAACTCGTGACATTTTTCATGCGATCATCTATTACGATTTTCGATGCGGATTATCTAGGCAGGAGTGAATTGATCAACTTACTTCGACTTTTAGCATTGAAGCACCACACTTAACCACTGTGAAACGCTGGTTCAACGAGTTCAAACGTGACCGCCGATCTTGGCGGGATGAATTTCGTGAAGGCCGTCCAAAAGCGGTTGTTCTGCCAGAAACAGTCGATGCTGTGCGTCAATTGATAACGCAAGATTTTTATGGGACATATTGCAAGATAGAGGCATGCGTGGGCGTTAGTGGGGCCAGCATACATTCAATATTGCATGGACATTTGGTCGTCAAGAAGATTTGTTCTCGTTGGATTGGTGTAAAGAAATGTTGAAGAAATTCACTCGCATTGGTTCAAAGCGCGTCTATGACATCGTAACAGGTAGCGAGTTTTGGATCAATGCATTTTAAGCTGAAAAAAATATGTTGAAAAATATAGAAGTTGTGAATTAAAAATTTGTTCGGCCTTTTCCTAATTGCGTCAGAAAGTTTAAGCGCTCAAACAAGAAGTTTGTAAATGTTTTCATTTGATATTCAGGTTTCTCTCGAGTTGCATTTACTGCAGATATTATTTTAGTAGGTTAGGCGACTCGTCTGAATTGTCGGATATCTGAATTTGGTATCCCCGCAAAACAAATACGACTATACAAAATGACATTGCTCAATACCAACAGCGTCCTCGGAATTGGGAGGGCCTCTCCGAGCCATTTGATGCCAAACGACGTTTCAGACAGGGTGACTCGCTGTTTTGTGACTGCTTTAACCTCATGCTATAAAAGATCGCGTGAGTCGCAGAACTTATTCGCTTAGGCAATATTTTTTATAAGAGCGTACAATTGCTGGCGTATGCCGCTGATATTGACATCATTGAAACCCAGCGAAGTATCTCTCTTGCCAACAAGTGCTACTTTGGACTAAGTAGGCAATTGAGTAGTAAAGTTCTCTCCCGACGAACAAAACTAACACTCTATAGCACTCTCATCATGCCTGTCTTAAGGTATGGCGCAGAAGCTCGGACAATAACGAGGTTTCCCTTGGAGTGTTTGAGAGAAAGATTCTGGGGAAGCTTTTTGGAGCTTTGCCCGTTGGCGACGGCGAATATCGCAGGCGATGTAACGATAAGCTATATGAGCTTTACGACGATATAGACATAGCGCAGCCAGTAAAGATCCAGCGGCTACGTTGGCTGGTTATTGGCACCCGAGTAGATACAAACGCTCCGGTTACGAAAGAATTCGATGCGGTACCAGTTGGTGGCAGTAGGGGAGATCTTTGGAGAAGGACTTGGATTCACTAGGCGTGTCCAACTGGGGAGAGAAACGACTGACGCGCTTTGTTAAACTCGGCCAAAATCGCTTAAGCGGGTATCGTGCCAATAAAGGTCTACAAAATTGAAGGTTGTAGTACAATTGTCTCCTGACTGAGTGCCTGAACTTGTCCAACCCCCCACAAATCTAATCTAAAATCTTAAAACATGTAGAACTGTGTAATTTTTGTGTGCTGTGCAATAAATGTAAGTCAGCGCTAGCGATTTCGAGAAAGCCAGTTGCAAACAGTTTAGTGTAAAAAAATCTCAAGTCCAGTTAACGTACGGATCTATATGCATTTATTACTACTCAACGATTCCAGCCAGTTTCTATTACCGGCGTTCACTGCTGCAAACCGCCAACATTTAAGAATTTCTGATATGCGACAATGTTGCTGCCTCATTTCTTGGGTTTGTTGACAATTCCAATTAGCAGCAACTTTCGACTTTTCTCGAGTCTCAGCGTGCCTCTCGCCAGTTGAAGAATGAAAGATATGAATTTATTCTCGTACACTCATTGCTCAACCTACAGCGAATAGTTTGTAAGCCCAAATGGTGTATTGAAGGATTTAGTTGATGTTCAGGTGCTTCTGTGAAGGGACGCGTGCGCGCTTTGTATTGTCTTTTAAGAAACTCAGTAGCAAAAAAAATTAATAATAAAAAATTAATAATAAAAAAAAAAATAAAAATAAAAAAGTAATAATAAAAAAAAAAAAATTAAAAAAAATAAAAATAATAAAAAAGTGGATAGGAAATTGAGTTCAATGTGATTATAAAATGGCATTAAAACAAATTACAGGTTTATTCATTGGAATTTATAGTTTACTATGGCATTGCAATTTGTGCGATGCTTCGGCATTTTTCCCAACTAATTCTGCGTACGGTGTAAGTGTTAAAAATTATAAAAAATAAAAATTTAATGCTTTCTAATCAAATAACTGTTTCCTGTGGTTGAATGTAGATTTTTGCCGCCATTGCAGTGCCCTTAGAGTTGCCGCATCGCAACGTCTTCATCTCGTACAATTTCGAAGCGAACTACAATTTACCCTACACGTACAATATACCGCCAATCGCGGTGCGTAATATAGTGCTGATAACACTTTAAAACCAAATACATTATTGGTGCTGGAAATGAACATTACGCACAATTTTAAGTGTGAATTTTTTCTTGATTTCAAAATTAATTTGGCCTTCGCATTCTCATTTTAGACTGGCATTGATTACGAAGATATATTTAGTCAAGGTGAGGCATCACGTCAAATGTCTCAGACAGAGGTTTGTGCCAATTGCACCCATTCGACCACAGCAACAACAACAAAGCCTGCAGCGAATGCAACAAGTGATGGAAGAGAAGGTGCGCAACGACGACGACGGCGAAAAAGTATGGTGAATTCATTATTAACGCGCACACATTTCTATCACATACTCAAGGATAAATTTGAGAGGTGAGTAACGCGCCATTTTGATGGATTAATTGCGTAATTTTGCACAAAAGATCTGCACAGTGTAATTAAAAGGATTAATTAATAAATAAATAATTGGCGGGTAAACTTCTGTTAGGTGTTCGGTCGAGCTCCTCCTCCTCCTATTTGTGGTGTGCGTCTTGATGTTGTTCCGCAAATGGAGGAACCTACAGTTTCAAGCTGACAGATACATTCTGTCAAAAAAATATCGGGAATTGTTCATTTAAAAAGCGCGCGTTGCACAAATGTTCAACATTTTTCGCTGGAATGTTGGTACAACTGTCCTCCATAGAGTCGCAGTGTTTGAGCGTGATCTGTCAATTAGCTTGTTTTTGGCATTTAACTATATCAGTCAATCGCAGATGTGCTCTGCGATTTTCACTATAAAATATAAAAATAAATATCGAACAAAGAATTTTTTGAACGGGATTTCGTGTGGCGAATTGTTGAAAATGTAGCAGAAAGCCTATGGCCAGTGTGCTTTATCAAAATCACGGGTCTACGAGTGGTATAAGGCTTTTGCAGAGGGCCGAAAAGTCGTGGAAGATTAGCCCCGGTCTGGTCGCCCATCAACGTCAACGTCTTCAACGGATGAAAACGTCGACAAAGTCAAGGAAATGGTGCTGAAAAACCATCATTTAAGTTTGAGGGAGATAGCTTGTGACCTTAGCGTGTCTCACGAATCAATTCACAACATCTTACACCATCAATCGGGCTTGAGATGAGTGGTTGCTCGACTCGTACCAAGAGAGTTGAATTTCTTTGAAAAAATTCATCGAAAGAAGGTGGCTGAAGCCATGCTTGAGCAAGTGAATTCGAACCCAACGTTTGTCCAGCGCATCATAACAGGTGATGAGACGTGGGCTTATGAGTTTGACATGCAAACCACTCAACAGGCGGCTGAATGGCGCTATCCACATGAGCCAAAACCCAAAAACATCACGTCAAAGTCGGTCAAAAGTGAAAGTCATGCTACTCGTTTTCTTTGATTATCTTGGTTATGTGCACTAGGAATTCGTTGCAAATGGTTCTATTGTAAATAAAGAATATTATTTGGAAGTTATGCGACGTTTGAGAGTGAATGTGCGTAGGAAACGAACCAATTTGTGGAAAGAAAACTCATGATCAAGACTCGACAAATATCATCGAACAACCGTATGCATCGAATTTAGCTCCCTGTGACTTTTTCCTTTCCCAACACTTAAACTGCCACTCCACGGACGCCGCTTGGAGTGGATAGAGGCCATTAAGGAGAATTCACTGAAGGAGCTGAAGAAGATCTGGACTAATCGTTGAAATATGTGTATTGCTTCGATTGGAGCCTATTTTGAAGGCGACAAAATAAATTTTAATGATTAAACAATTATTTTCCATTTTATTGAGCGATTCGAAGTACTTTTTTGACAGAATGTATTTTAAACAGATATTTTAATGAGGAGCTTTTTTCATGGCGGAAATATACTCGGAGGTTTGCCATTGCCTGCCAAGAGGCGACCACTATTAGAAAAAACTTTTTCTATTTAAACTTATATTCGAACCTACGCACTCCCGAGTGGTAGTCACACACCAACCCATTGGGCTACAGCGGATTACTCTAAGTTTATTCGTCAACACATTAATTCAAGCGGAGGGAATGGAAGGGAATTTAATTGTTGTTGGCCGGAAAGGTTTTTCAAGCACTTAGGCAATTTTATTTAAGACCAAGAGTTAGGATTTAAAGGATAGAGAGGGTCAGGTGAACTGGTGATTCTATTTCTTCTAAGCAAACTTTCTAGATTTTTTATGAATTTTAGCAGTTTGTCGACGGAAAGCGAATATAGCTCGTCCAGTCTCAATACATCCGACCCAAAGATGAAGCATCTCAGTTTGATGGGCGCAGTGGATCGTTGATGATGCCTATTGGGACCTTTTTTCCTTGTTCACTCCCCTCGGGAGCATAAGGCCTCGACAAGACTCTTCTGTCGTACACGGTTCTGTGCTGTTAATATGACTATGAATAAGTTCGTGCGGTTTTTTTCGAAATTTGAAACTTTATTGACGTAAAATGGTTACAAATTTAATATTCAAAATATTGTCCATCGCTTACTACTACTTTTTCCCATCTTTCTGACAATTCACGGATTCCCTTTGTGAAAAATTCGGTCGGTTTTGCCGCAATCCACGAATCGATCCATTTTTTGACTTCATCGTAATTACGGAAGTGCTGGTCAGCCAGGCCATGTTGCATCGATCGGAAGAGATAGTAATCGGATGGCGCAAGGTCTGGACTATACGGCGGGTGGGGTAGGACATCCCATTTGAGCGTTTCTAAGTATGTTTTGACCACTTGTGCAACATGTGGCCGAGCATTGTCATGTTGCAAAATAACTTTGTCGTGTCTATCGGCGTATTGCGGCCGTTTTTCTCGCAGTGCTCGGCTCAAACGCATCAATTGTCGTCGGTAGACATCCCCCGTAATCGTTTCATTCGGTTTCAGTAGCTCATAATACACAACACACAGCTGGTCCCACCAGATACACAGCATAACCTTCAGGCCATGAATATTCTGCGCCGACGTCGATGTTGAAGCATGGCCAGGGTATCCATACGTTGCCCGACGTTTTGGATTGTCGTAATGGACCCACTTTTCATCGCCAGTCACAATTCGATGCAAAAAACCCTTTCTTTTGTGCCGTTGAAGCAGTTGTTCGCATGCCATAAAACGGCGTTCAACGTCTCTTGGCTTCAATTCATACGGCACCCAATGGCCTACCTTTCGGATCATTCCCATGGCTTTTAAACGTTTGGAAATGGTTGATTGATCAACTCCCAAAGTTTTTGCAACCTCTTCTTGCGTTTGAGCCGGATCTTGATCGAGCAATTCCTCCAATTCGGTATCCATGAACTTTGGCGGCGCACCCTCGCGTTCTTCGTCTTCCAAGCCAAAATCACCACTTTTAAAGCGTGCAAACCACTTCTGGCACGTTCGCTCAGATAGAGCATGCTCACCATAAACTTCCACCAAGATACGATGACTTTCGGCTGCTTTTTTCTTCATATTAAAATAATGAAGAAGAATTCCCCGCACAAACACATTATTTGGCACGAAATTCGACATTTTCAAGTGTGGTAAAAATATTGTTGTTTACGCTTCAAATAAAAAACTTATACTGACGTTTGTGCCTTACGACAGTAGCTCTCCAATGAATGTTTGGAAATGTGGATCGATGGAATAATAATCAAGTTACGCCATCTGTTGTAAAACCGCACGAACTTAATGATAGTCCTATTATTTTTGCACCGTCCCATGAGATGTCGGCATCTGCTAGTTCGCGCAGTATAGACTTTCTCCAAGTGTGTTTTGGTGGACCGCGACCTCTGCTCCCTTACGGGTTCCAGTCCAGTGCCATTCTCGTGCTGCTGTCTGGTGGTTTTCTCAATGTGTGACTTATCCATCACCACTTTCTGCGTTTGATTTGACTAAGGATTGTGACCATAGTGTCTTAACTAAAAAAAACAAAAAAAAAATTCGAGAAATTTACGATGCCTCTCTAGGTAAAAGTAAATACAAGGTGAAGTCCCAAATAAACTAGACTGAGCGAAATTAGAAACGACTGGAGCTATGCTCTGCTAACTTCGAGTTTATTTATTCAAAATATTCTCCTCTGGCCTCGATACTCTATTTTGCTCGATCTAAAAGCTTTTCGAAGCATGGCGACGAGGAGCTGGTAAAGTGCATGCATCAGCTCCTGTGCAAAATATGGTCGGATGAAAACATACCTGCCAATTGGAATTTATGAAGCTGCCCGTCCTATCGTAGTGCAGAAGTTTGGACGATGACAACATCCGATGAGGCGTCCCTTGCAGTGTTTGAGAGAAAGATTTTCCCGAAGATTTTTGCTCCTTTGCACTTTGACGACGGCGACTAACGCAGGCAACAATGAGCTGTATGAGCTCTACGACGAGAACACGAAGGGGCACCGAAAAAATGCGAAGATACTCAACTACAACGCATGTCAAACTTTTGATGATATGTCTAAAGTGTTGGATGTTGACAGATCAACCGTCGGTAAACGTTTGCACGCAATGGGAATGATCCAGAAAGCAGATAACTGAATGGGTCAGGCAAATGACCACCACGACCACGCATACAGGACAATATCATTTTCATGAAATTTTCCATAATCGAATTGCAAAGTGGCTGCCCTATGTCCTCAATAGCCTAACGAATTCCAACTTTGAGGTCTTGAATCGACTCTGGGCTGTGGGCGTAGACCTTTTCTTTCATGTGACCTTAAAGAAAAAAGTCATAAGGTGTTAAATCACAAGATCTCACCTCTTCGAGGGATAACACGATCCGGACAATTTTCCCCAAAAATATCAATGGTTTTGTTGCTTGTGTGGCACGTAGCGCCGCCTTGTTGAAAATAAACGTTGTCCAGATCAATACCACCAAATTCCGCCCATAAAAAATGGTTAAACATCTCTCGATAGTGCCATCCAATCACCTGTAACACCTGTTATTGGAAAACCCTTTTCTTATTACTCTTGTAAATAAATAAATAAATAAAAAATTAATAGTGGAAAAGTTGATTTTTGGTTGCATAACTTTAATTGTTATTTTTGGTCCAAACTTTGAACGCGATGACCATCTAACACTATATTTGAAATGGAATAGGCGAAGCA
Source organism: Anastrepha ludens (assembly GCF_028408465.1). Classification (NCBI taxonomy): domain Eukaryota; kingdom Metazoa; phylum Arthropoda; class Insecta; order Diptera; family Tephritidae; genus Anastrepha; species Anastrepha ludens. Next base: position 32,622,694 of record NC_071502.1, read on the forward strand.
ACACCCTTTGCTCGTGGTTTACCAGCACTACTATTTATTTGAACGCAACTGTCTATTACTCTAATTAGTGACGCACGAAGAAGTGGCTATTGATTTTTGTAGTGTTGTTGCAGTTCCGCGTAAACTGAATTATATTTACATACATACGATAAAAAAATCACAAAAAACGCGTTCGCTGCGTAAATCTTTCGTCTTGCCGTTGTCAGTTGATTTAAAGAGACTAATTAAATTATTCACACATATGTACATACATACATACGTATGCAAACGTGTTCTGTTTGAATGCCATAAGCAAAACTATATAACAAATTTGAATGAAAACCAAAGAAAGTGCGAAACAAGTGATGCTTGAAAAGGGACAGAAGTTTTCACACAAAGCATGATTTTATTGTTGTTGTCAAAGAAAATTACTTGCATTGTTACGAAAATAGATACGTCACAAAAACGTGCATTATAATAGGACTATGAATAAGTTCGTGCGGTTTTACAACAGATGGCGTAACTTGATTATTATTCCATCGATCCACATTTCCAAACATTCATTGGAGAGCTACTGTCGTAAGGCACAAACGTCAGTATAAGTTTTTTATTTGAAGCGTAAACAACAATATTTTTACCACACTTGAAAATGTCGAATTTCGTGCCAAATAATGTGTTTTTGCGGGGAATTCTTCTTCATTATTTTAATATGAAGAAAAAAGCAGCCGAAAGTCATCGTATCTTGGTGGAAGTTTATGGTGAGCATGCTCTATCTGAGCGAACGTGCCAGAAGTGGTTTGCACGCTTTAAAAGTGGTGATTTTGGCTTGGAAGACGAAGAACGCGAGGGTGCGCCGCCAAAGTTCATGGATACCGAATTGGAGGAATTGCTCGATCAAGATCCGGCTCAAACGCAAGAAGAGGTTGCAAAAACTTTGGGAGTTGATCAATCAACCATTTCCAAACGTTTAAAAGCCATGGGAATGATCCGAAAGGTAGGCCATTGGGTGCCGTATGAATTGAAGCCAAGAGACGTTGAACGCCGTTTTATGGCATGCGAACAACTGCTTCAACGGCACAAAAGAAAGGGTTTTTTGCATCGAATTGTGACTGGCGATGAAAAGTGGGTCCATTACGACAATCCAAAACGTCGGGCAACGTATGGATACCCTGGCCATGCTTCAACATCGACGTCGGCGCAGAATATTCATGGCCTGAAGGTTATGCTGTGTATCTGGTGGGACCAGCTGGGTGTTGTGTATTATGAGCTACTGAAACCGAATGAAACGATTACGGGGGATGTCTACCGACGACAATTGATGCGTTTGAGCCGAGCACTGCGAGAAAAACGGCCGCAATACGCCGATAGACACGACAAAGTTATTTTGCAACATGACAATGTTCGGCCACATGTTGCACAAGTGGTCAAAACATACTTAGAAACGCTCAAATGGGATGTCCTACCCCACCCGCCGTATAGTCCAGACCTTGCGCCATCCGATTACTATCTCTTCCGATCGATGCAACATGGCCTGGCTGACCAGCACTTCCGTAATTACGATGAAGTCAAAAAATGGATCGATTCGTGGATTGCGGCAAAACCGACCGAATTTTTCACAAAGGGAATCCGTGAATTGCCAGAAAGATGGGAAAAAGTAGTAGTAAGCGATGGACAATATTTTGAATATTAAATTTGTAACCATTTTACGTCAATAAAGTTTCAAATTTCGAAAAAAACCGCACGAACTTATTCATAGTCCTATTCCATTTTACACTTTCCCTTTTGGGGAAAGTAAAATTTGGACCTAGATATGGGTACCTAGTAAAATTTGGAAGAAACTAAAAAAAAGGAAGGAAAAAGCTTAGAAAAAAATAATATTGAGAAAAGACCTCTTCATATCGCCAAGCGTTGGCAAGTGGCCCATAGATGAAGGTATAAGTAAACAAATTTTTCGTCATGTGAGCAGGGCCCAGAGATGACGAGCAGAGAAGTGGCAAGGCGAAGGCATCTAAAATAACTAGATATTTTTACACCAGGAAACGTTTACTACTTTTAATGAAAAAGAGCGTTTGAGATAAAGAGGGAAAAATCAAAAATCTCTTTTTCAACCGAAGTAATAATTGTAATAATATGAGTTATCGACATTTTCCGGACTACTGCGACTTCAAAAGAGATCCGCTTTTCAAATTGCTATAGAAATTCGTCAACCGCAATTAATACTTAGCAGCATCACAATTTTAGCACATAGCGAAGGGAAAAATGTTGAAAATTATACGAGGTCTGTTAGAAAAGTATCCTACTTTGTTTTTTATTTCTAACACCTGACAAATTTGAATTACGCACGCTTGCATAAGCAGACCGGTAACCTTTCTGCACATGCGTGAATTTTTCCCGCCTGTCGCTAGCGTCAGTTGCTGTCAAGCAGTGCGAACGGTATTTAGTGCCCTCGTCGGGTTTTGAATACGTCTTGGTGACGTGGAATGTTTCCACTGTGACGACTGCATTTTGGTTTCCGCGTCGTACCCATATACCCAGGACTCGTCACCAGTGATAATGGTGTTTATGAAGTCAGAATCATTGTTTATGGAGTCCAGCATGTCCTGCGAGACTTCAGCACGAAGTTTCTTTTGCTCCGCCGTCAGCAGCTTCGGCACAAATTTAGCCGCCACTCTTTTCATGGCCAAATCTTCGGTCACAATGGAGTGATCCGCAAAAGTGCTGATATCTACCTCTTCTGCAATTTCTCGGATAGTCACACGACGGTCCGGCATCACCACCACGTTCACTTTGGCAATGACATGCTCATTTCGGCATGTTGATGGCCGACCAGAGCGTGGCTCGCTCTCCGTCGATGTGCGACCGTTTTTAAACCGATTGTATCACTCTTTAATCTGTGTGGTGCCCACACCATCGTCACCGAAAGCCGTCCACCTGACTTCCGCCCAGTTTCTGGCAAAATTTGATGCAGTAACGCTGCTCCAATCGTTCCGTCATTTTACTTGTATTCAAAAACCGACGAGAGCACTAAATACCATGTTACGTTCACACTGCTTGACAGCAACTGACGCTAGCGAGTGGCGCTTCCACGACAGTCGGTTTTACGTTACCGAAACGACCATGATTTATATCCGGCCAAGGACTGTCACTCCAGCAGCATTCCCCGTATATAAGTATGGGGAATGTTTATGCTGCTACAACAACAACAACAACAATGACAACAACAGGCGGGAAAACATTCAGTCGGTGCATAGTATGGATAATACGGCGGATGCTCCCATTCGAGCTCTTGTAGTGCGGCTTGTGCAACATAGGGCCTGGCATTGTCGTAAAGGTCTTTTCAGTCAGATAGTCTCATTCAAGCAGTGTAAGAGGGCAATGTAGAACTCCTTGTTAATCGTGGCATTCTTTTCGAGTATTTCCCAGTGCACCATTCGCTCCCAGTCCCACCAAACACTTATCATGATTTTCTTTGGATGAAGATCCGGCTTGACTCTCGACTTTGGCGTATCTCCGGAGCCACTCATTCCTTTCTTTGCTTCATATTGGTGTATGGGCAGCATTCCTCATCTCCAGTGACGATTCGGTACGAAAAGCCCTGTTTATGACCGCGTGTTGCTCAATGGCGGGCGAGATGCTGAGAAGCAATTCGAAGGCGACTTTCTTTGTTTTTTTCGTTGAGCTCGTGAGGCACCCAGGCTCCAAATTTTTCGGTAAATCCCTTTGAATGAAAGTGACTGAGAGTCATATTATGATCGCAATTCATTTATTCCGTCAATTCACGACTAGTTTGGCGAGCGTTCCTCCGCTGCTTCAAAAGTGATTTAAGACGTTCTGCATCGAATTCAGAAGACCTTCCGCTACAGGACGTGTCATCGTCGTCAAAGTCGCCATTTTTGAACTTTGTAAGCCATTTCCGTGCTGTAGACTCACCTATGACACCTTTCCCATACACGTCGCAAACGTCCAGGGCTGCTTCGACAGCTTTTTGACCTCGATAAAAAGCAAAGAAGAGCAGGTGTCAAAAATGTTGATTTTTGCCGCTTGGGTATTCCATTTTAAGCTTAAAAAGTAATTAAAAATAATATTAATTAAATAACTCAAAAATACAATTAACATAGTTTTGTAGAGCAGAAAGAGTTCCATCGAATGAATACTTAGCCTTTGCCAAACAGCAAATAAATCATTGTAAAATAAAATAAAATATAAAAACAGTTCATAGTTCCCAACCCAATAGAATATCTATTTGGAAGTCTCAAGAGCAATACAAAGTTACGCCGCACAAGTTTGGGGTTTTCATCTCTTTGATGAAGTAGATAAAACTCAGGTGTGTAGATCACATTTCTCTGATCTGGGTTCCAGGATATAGGAACATAAAGGGAAATGAAATTGCTGATGAGTTCGCCAGGAAGGGGACTGAATTAACCTCAGAAACCTCCTACCCGGTCATCGGCATCCCCCTGACAGTTGTTAAAGGGGAACTGTACAAATTATTTCTCAGGCAAGCGCAGAAAATATGGAGCTCCATTTCTTCCCTGGACTCTTCGCCATTCAATTTCCAAACTCGTAGCTGTGTCTACCGATCGGCACACACGCGGAAAAGCTAGGGTTACCATTTAACCCCAATTGGAGAAGCTGTGGGACCTTTCAGAGAAGAAGACTGTTGAGCGCTTTCTCTGTAAATGTCCGGGCTTGGCAGCTAGACGGTTAAGGTCACGGGGTGCTCCTCTCTTTGACGGCCTAGGACAGTGCGCCAACCTAAATCGCAAAAATCTTCTGCATTACATCAACAGCTCTGGTTGTACGTAGAAGTCTTCCCGTTGGATGTCTCATACTGGTATTAAAACGGCGATGTAGTACTACTTGGGGAGTGCCAGAGTGTTACTTGAACCATTTCACTCATCTACCTACCACCCACTATATCAAAAAACGTGCATAAAATCGCGACTAGCAACGACTATATGAATATTTCAAGGTGATCCAAACCCAACAGAAGTTGTTCGCCCGTGAAGCACTTCGGAATATGTCACCTCAGTGTCATTAGAATAGGTATATAGAGCAGTGTTCTGGGAATAATGAAAAATCTGTTGGATTATTTTTCATCACCACAAAGCCAAGAAGTCAGTTTTTGAGCATTCAAAAACACGGCCAGAAGTCCTGCTTTGGCAGCCAGTAATTTCTCCTTATTAGGGCAGACCAAAAATAAAATGCAAGGTCATGTTCTATGGCGACTGAAAAAGCGGTTGATGCGTTTGCACTTTGGTTCCAATAGTGAACTTCATGTATATTATTTCGAAAACCGATAAAGCATTTTGGAACTTGAAGTATAAATATTCATTACTGAAAACTTAAGTATCAACCCTCGCATGAACTATATTTAGTTCTATCGCTTACATTCACACCACATAAATTTTCTAAACAGAAACTAAGACTTGCTTCTGAGCATTTAATTAAACTTTTACTTATATAAATTGAACTTTTTATTTTTTAATTGCAGAAGCGGCTACAGCGGCGAACACTGTCTGCTGCGTTTGATTTGCGAGACGAATTCCTCTGGTCTCGGTGAGGTTAACGGCGTTCTGGGCACATTAGTGCATATAATTTTTTCGTAAGCGACCTTAGTTCAAATGGAAATATTTTATTATTATTAAATTTTGTCAAAATTTTCAGTCCAAGCACATCGGCAAACGAAAATCTGCCACGTTCTTACTATCAAGCCGAGATGGACGGCGCTCATGGGATGTGCGAACACTACGCGCCCGAATGCGAAGAGAACCCATTAGACCTGATTTCAGCGCCGCTTGGTGATATTATCGATGATTTAATGGGCGTTAAATAGAGTGAAGATTGTAAAGAATTAAATATAAATAAATACTGAAAAAAGATCGCGAAATTATGGAAAAAAAGTCATGGCTTTTGCATCATGATAATGCATCTGCTCACTCATTTTTGCTTGTGAGAGATTATTTGGCGAAAGACAACGCACAAAAGGAGAAATTGTGAATATAAAATTTGTTTGGCCTTTTCCCAATTGCTTCGAACGAGTTTAGGCGCTCAAACAAGAAGAGTGCTGATATTTTCATTTGATATTCAGGTTTCCATCGAGTTGCATTTGCTGTGGATATTATTTTAGTACGTTAGGCGACTCGTCTGAAGTAGTGGGAGTACCCACCTGTCGTTGCTTAGAAACAACGCCTTCTTACTGCTTGGAGCGCCATCTGTGTGCCAATTTTTTCTGGCAGAAGGACTGCGCAGATAGTTGAGGACTTCGCTAAATTTGGTGTGTCTGCGCTATTATATTGTATGATCGCGATTGCCCGCTTCCTCTTGCTGACGCCACTGATGCATTGTGTAACTGTATGCTTTTCTTTGGTGTTTGCTTGTTTTTAGCAGTCACAATGCAAACAGAAAAAGGGAAAGTAGATAAATTTGGAAAAATGCGAGGACAGTGCTTTACCTGGGATTCGAACCCACAACCTCTGGGATGGCAGACTAGTGCACTTACGCTAGACTACTGAGGCCGCTCTGAATTACGTATCCCCGCAAAATGAATACGGCTATGCAAAATGACGGTACTCAATACCAATAGCGTCATCGGAATTGCGAAGGTTTCAGCCGGAGTGACACGCTGTCGTGTGACTTCTTTAACCTGATGCTGGAAAAGATCGCGTGAGTCACAGAACTTAATCGCCCAGAAACGTGGACAACATCCGATGAGACGTCCCTTGGAGTGTTTGAGAGAAAGATTCCGCCGAAGTTTTTTGGACATTCGCATGTTGACGGCGGCGAATATCTCAGGTGATGAAACGATGAGATTTACGATGGCATAGACATAACGCAGCGAATAAAGATCCAGCGGCTACGTTAGCTGGGTCATGTCGTCCGAATGGATACAAACGCTCCGGCTCTGAATGTATTCGATGCGTTACCAGCAGAGGAAGAGGAAAGCCTCCTTGCGTTGGAAAGGTCAAGTGGAGAAGGACTTGGATTCACTAGGCGTGTCCAACTGGGGAGAGAAACGACTGACGCGCTTTGTTAAACTCGGCCAAAATCGCTTAAGCGGTTATCGTGCCAATCAAGAAGAAGAAGAAGAAGAAGGAGGTTAGGTGACTCGCCTTATGGTGCGAATAAAGGTCTACAAAATTGAAGGTTGTAGTACAATTGTCTCCTGACTGAGTGCCTGAACTTGTCCAACTCCCCACAAATCTAATCTAAAATCTTAAATGTATAAAAAATAAAAAACATGTAGAACTGTGTAATTTTTGTGTGCTGTGCAATAAATGTAAGTCAGCGCTAGCGATTTCGAGAAAGCCAGTTGCAAACAGTTTAGTGTAAAAAAATGTCAAGTTCAGTTAACGTACGGATCTATATGCATTTATTACGACTCAACGATTCCAGCCAGTTTCTATTACCGGCGTCCACTGCTGCAAACCGCCAACATTTAAGAATTTCTGATATGCGACAATGTTGCTGCCTCATTTCTTGGGTTTGTTGACAATTCCAATTAGCAGCAACTTTCGACTTTTCTCGAGTCTCAGCGTGCCTCTCGCCAGTTGAAGAATGAAAGATATGAATTTATTCTCGTACACTCATTGCTCAACCTACAGCGAATAGTTTGTAAGCCCAAATGGTGTATTGAAGGATTTAGTTGATGTTCAGGTGCTTCTGTGAAGGGACGCGTGCGCGCTTTATATTGTCTTTTAAGAAACTCAGTAGCAAAAAAAATTAATAATAAAAAAAAAAATAAAAATAAAATAAAAATAAAAAAGTAATAATAAAAAAAAAAAATTAAAAAAAATAAAAATAATAAAAAAGTGGATAGGAAATTGAGTTCAATGTGATTATAAAATGGCATTAAAACAAATTACAGGTTTATTCATAGGAATTTATAGTTTACTATGGCATTGCAATTTGTGCGATGCTTCGGCATTTTTCCCAACTAATTCTGCGTACGGTGTAAGTGTTAAAAATTATAAAAAATAAAAATTTAATGCTTTCTAATCAAATAACTGTTTCCTGTGGTTGAATGTAGATTTTTGCCGCCATTGCAGTGCCCTTAGAGTTGCCGCATCGCAACGTCTTCATCTCGTACAATTTCGAAGCGAACTACAATTTACCCTACACGTACAATATACCGCCAATCGCGGTGCGTAATATAGTGCTGATAACACTTTAAAACCAAATACATTATTGGTGCTGGAAATGAACATTACGCACAATTTTAAGTGTGAATTTTTTCTTGATTTCAACACTGATTTGGCCTTCGCATTCTCATTTTAGACTGGCATTGATTACGAAGATATATTTAGTCAAGGTGAGGCATCACGTCAAATGTCTCAGACAGAGGTTTGTGCCAATTGCACCCATTCGACCACAGCAACAACAACAAAGCCTGCAGCGAATGCAACAAGTGATGGAAGAGAAGGTGCGCAACGACGACGACGGCGAAAAAGTATGGTGAATTCATTATTAACGCGCACACATTTCTATCACATACTCAAGGATAAATTTGAGAGGTGAGTAACGCGCCATTTTGATGGATTAATTGCGTAATTTTGCACAAAAGATCTGCACAGTGTTATAAAAGGATAAATAAATAAATAAATAAGTGGCGGGTAAACTTCTGTTAGGAAAAGGCCTCGATAGTCTAACGTAAGTGCACTAGCCTGCCCTCCCAGAAGTAGTGGGTTCCTTCAATTCCATTCCTCAACCCCAAAAACTTATCCTTTCCATCCTTACTCCCGCTCAATAGTCTGCGCATTATTTGTTGCTAAACAAGCAAAAAACAAAGAAAAACACACAGTTACACATTGCATCAGTGGCTCCTGCAAGAGGAGAGCTCTGACAGCGCCATGGTGCAGATCCAAATTAGTCAACTCTTGTAAGAAAAGATCAAATACCATGGGTGTGTAGGTAACATTTCTCTGATCTAGATTCCAAGGCATAGAAACATAGAGAGAAATGAAATTGCTGATGAACTTGCTAGGAAGGAGACATCAGAGACCTCCAACCCGGCCATTGACATCGCCCTGACAGTTGTTAAAGGCGAATTGCACAACCTATTTCTTAGGAAAGCTCAAAAAAGATGGAGCTCCATTTCTTCATGCGTCATTTCGAAAACTCTCTGGCCTCAGTACAATAAACGGAGGACTCACGTCCTCGCCATTCAATTTTTAAGCTCGAAGCTGGGTTTACCGGTCATTGGACGATGGACACATACGCGGAAAAGCTATGGTTTATCGTTTCACTCCCATTGTAGAATGTTTTGGGAACCTTTCAGAGAAGGTGTTATGCACTTTCTCTATTAATGTGCGGGCTCGGCAGCTAGACGATTAAGGCCACTGGGTGCTCCTTTCTTCGACAGCCTAGGACAGTGCGCCAACCTTAATCCCTTCTCCATTACATCAACAGCTCTGGTTGTCTGTAGAAATCTTCCCGTTCGATGCCTCATACTGGTATCAAAACGGCGATGTAGTACTACTTGCATAGATGTGCATAGATATGAACCCAAAACTATACATCTGTATGGGTCTTTGGAGGTGATCCAAATCCAACAGAAGTTGTTCAGAATATGTCGCCTCAGTGTCATTAGAATATGTAGAGCAGTGTTCTGGGAATAATGAAAAATCCGTTGGAGGAGATGAATTATTTTTCATCACCATAATGCCAACAAGTTAGTTTTAATGCTCAAAAATTATGGATCACATGCCGAAAAGTCCTGCTTTGGCTGCCAGTGATTTCTCTGTATTAGTGCAGACCAAAAATAAAATGCAAGTTCACGTTTTATGGCAACTGAAGAAGCGGTTGATGTGTTTGCACCAATTTTTTGGTTCCAATAGTGAACTTCATGGTTATTATTTCGAAAACCGATAAGGCATTTTGGAACTTGAAGTATAAATATTCATTACTGAAAACTTAAGTATCAACCCTCGCATGAACTATATTTAGTTCTATCGCTTACATTCACACCACATAAATTTTCTAACCAGAAACTAAGACTTGCTTCTGAGCATTTAATTTAATTTTTCTTATGTAAATCCAACTTTTTATTTTTTAATTGCAGAAGAGGCTACAGCGGCGAACCCTGTCTGTTGCGTTTGATTTGCGAGACGAATTCCTCTGGTCTCGCTGAGGTTAACGGCGTTCTGGGCACATTAGTGCATATAATTTTTTCGTAAGCGACCTTAGTTCAAATGGAAATATTTTATTATTATTAAATTTTGTCAAAATTTTCAGCCCAAGCACATCTGCAAACGAAAATCTTCCACTTTCTTACTATCAAGCCGAGATGGACGGCGCTCATGGGATGTGCGAACACTACGCGACCGAATGCGAAGAGAACCCATTAGACCTGATTTCAGCGCCGCTTGGTGATATTATCGATGATTTAATGGGCGGTTAATAGAGTGAAGATTGTAAAGAATTGAATATATGTAAATCAATACTGAAAACATATTTTTAGTCTCAGTGGTGTGACAATTATTTGCGACATGAATCTGAAGCGAGGTATTTTTCGTCACACAATTGAAGTTGGTTTTATGGGCTCGCTAGAATTTGAGTACATCCACTTATGGTAGTACGCAGATTGCTTTCTTGTAATGCCAAATCGAATAGTGTTCTCACAGAATATGCTAATTGAGACTAGTCACTTCGGCCTTCGTGAAGTCAGTCAGCCTCAGTCTTATAAAAAATGTCTTGAAGTGGTTACACTTTTTGACTTTTCCGAAACATTACTTTCTTCCTTTCTTGTATTTAGCCCTCGAGGTACGTTTTTTCACTGCATCAGTTAATACAGAATTGAAACTTTGTTAAGCATTCGATGAAATTTCTCCCACAATCACCTTGTAAGACCTGATTTGTATGCCTTCAGGAGGCATCGGGCTGCGGTTATAACTTTTTTGTTTTAAATTAATTAGGTTAAGTAATACAGCGGCCACCGTCACCGATTGGGTTGGTGAGTGACTACCATTTAGAATTCAGAGAGGACGTAGGTTCGAATCTCCGTGAAACACCAAAATGGAGAACAAGTTTTTTCTAAAAGCGGTCGCTCCTCGGCAGGCAATAGCAAATCGCCAAGTGTATTTCTGCTTTGAAAAAATACCTGCCGTTCGGAGTCGGCTTGAAACTGTAGGTACCTCCATTTGTGGAACAACATCAAGATGCACGCCACAAATAGAAGGAGGAGCTCCCCCAGGGTGTATTGAATTTTTTCGTTTGGAAAAAGGTATATACAGGTATCCCTTGTATAACGCGATAGTTACGTTTCAGAAGAATTGCGCGTTATGTAATTCCGCGTTATCTAAAACATAGTCTTCATATAAATTTGGGGGTTATGTTCCAATAGGTTTTTTTTAAATAAAATACATACAAAATAAGAGATGCACATATATTTCAACTCAATACTAAAGTTCAGACTTTCTTATACAATTAAAAACACAAGATATGAATAATAATAATATACATATGTACATACATATTTCAAAATTCAAAAAACAAAATTTAAATAATTATGTGCACATTAAAAAATTTAAAAACAAACTAAAACAAATTAAAGGTTTATTAAAAACTTTATTGCTATTCTTCAAACTTCTTATGGTAATTAATCTGTTTCACTGTCTTCAAAGATCTTTGCACGTGGGCGTTTTGGGGGAGCAATAGCTTCATCAGAAGATATTTCGTCAACATAGTTTTCGCTATTGGATAAGAAACTAGTTGTGGGACCTTGTGGTTCTTCTACCGGTTTTATAATTGCAAAATCTGTTGTCAGTTTTTGGTGGGTGGTTTTTTTAAGCTCCTTTTCTGGTATACTCACACATGTTGTGAAGGTAAAAAAGGGTAATTCCCGGTTTACATTAAAAATACATTACATATTATATATATGTGGTACGCAAATTAGCGTTACCAGATTTTATAATTATGTATTTTCCCCTTCGCGTTGTACTGAAACCTAATTTTTCCAAATCGCGTTATATCGAAACCGCGTTGTATAAAACCGCGTTATACAAGGGATACCTGTATATATAAATATTAACTTACAATATTTAATAACGCATTAGGTAGTAAGTAAGGCCGTGGCAATTACGGAAAAAGTGTTCCTAAACGGAGCGACCATTTTCGTAAAATTTTCTTTGCATTAAGTTAGATTAGGTTAAGGTGGTAGTTGTTCTGTACGACCAACAGACTTCGACCTTATAGCTCCGTTGTGAGCCCACTGTGCGACACGGGAACCTCATTTATTTTTCTTCATGTAACCATTTTGTGGCTCTTATGAAGCACAGAATTGAGGCCATCCCTACGTTAGACAGTTCCGTAAGAGAAATTAAAAAGTATTTGCCCAGAAAACCTGCGCTGATTTTAGCTTAGGCTGGACAATTACAAAGGATGTTCTCAATTGTTTCTTCCTCTTCCTCATCTCTACTGCATCTAAACTATAAACAAACATAGGCGAAAACTCATCGTTGTTGTTGTTGTAGTAGCAGTAATACAATCCCTGTCGGTGCAGTGTATATTACAGGTCGTCTTCGTCTACCTCATTTAAAGGTAGACCCAGAAAACATGCTATTTCGCCAGGTTGGGTCCAGAGGGAGAGGGGGTGTTAGATGAGTGGGTTTTGAGGGGCATGTGAAAAGGTGGTTAGTGTCGTGCGGGGTGCCTTCACATGCAGGACATTTGTTTGGTATGTCGGCGTCAATTCTGAATAATTTGGAGTTTAACTTGCTATCCAGAACGTAGTTGTGCCAAGGTTACGCGGGTCTCACGGGGAAGCTGGAGCTCTTCATCTGCTGTAGGTGGTGGTTCGACTCCGATTACGGCATTCGGTGGAAGGGAGCTTAAGAAGGTGGTGATGGTCTCCCGATGAATGTCGTTTATTGTCTGTCTAAATTGACCGGTCCAGCAGTTGTCGATTCGTTTAGTCCTGTATCTCGTTGGCGAAATTGAGAAGGTGTTTCCTGACGTGCCTCCTAGGAGGCTCTGGCTCAAGCAGGAATAGTTTATTGTGCTCCTTTACTGGGAGCATCTGTGCCTCGTTGTGAAGGTGTTGAAGAGGGGACATCAGAAGGTAACCCGTCTCTGTCCGAATAGCAGTGTTTTGGCAAGTCTGGAGCTTTATCCATTGCGTGCCTTTAGTTCCAATCGATCAGACAGGCGCCGCATAGTTTAGAAATGGCCGGTCAATTGCCTTAAATGTCGACGGCAACAATTCTTTGTCTTTGCGCCAAGTGCGTCGGCACGCGATTTGAGGACCTTGTTGCGATTTTGGACTTTAGTGCAAATTACGGTTGTGTGCGCAGAGAAGGAGAGCAAACTGTCGAAGGTTGCACCCAAAATTTTGGGATTGTCAACAGTCGGAATTGGTGTGCCATCGAATTTTACCTTGCGGCGGTTTTACCTCCTTTGTCCTGGTGGTAAAGAGTGAAAAAGCGAGAAAGGTCGGTGAGGTAGACCTTCACATCAATGCCATTGCCCGACAGCCTCGTCAGCGTAGGAAACCAGGGAGACTCTCCCTGGTTGTTGGGGGAGCTTCGATAGATAGAAGTTAAGCAGCAAGGGTGAAAGGACACCACCCTGCGGAACACCTAGTTTGATCTTCCTCTATTTGGATGTGTGGTCTTAAGGAATGCTTGCCAAATAGCCAAAGATCGGTTATTCAATCCACTACCTTCGAGATATTATCTCTTTGAGAGTCTAAGCAAATCCTTTGACTTTTTCTTGTTCATTTGCGGCCATAGTAACCTAGCTGTTACGTGTGTATCTTCATCTCTCTATGACCTATTGGATAATGTAGTTTTCGATTATTAGTTTGCCCTTGGCCATAGGCATCCCAATGGTACCTCTATCACGGAGCAGTTGAAGAGTAGTAACTTTCCTGGCTAACTCATCGGCTTTAAAATTTCCCTCAATATGTCTGTACTCCGGAGCCAATAAAATCTGGAGTTAAACAACAAAAAACGTGAGTAGGTAAAGTATCGGGTATTTTTTCAAGAGCTTGAGCAACTTAAAATGATAATACAAAAAAATATTGTTGGAATAAATTTGTTTTTAATATAATCTTGTAGATGATTTCATGGCATTTATTTTTCGAATATGACATCCGGCATATGCCCGCCGTGACTACGAGTTACATGGCCCAGTTTTGATTGCTTTTTCCAATAAATTTGGCCGTATGGCGTCAATTATGACTTGAATATTGGCTTCCACTGCTTCAAGAGTTGATGGAGTAATCCAGAGTCTTTAAATCGTACGAACGAACAGAACCACTTTTGGACAGAAAGTTGCCATCAAACTGCATTTGACATAAATCGGTCTTGTTGGAACCAAATGTCGTCAATGTTTAGGTGATTAATTTTTGGAAACAAAAATTCAGTCAGCATGGCTCGATAGCGCTCGCTATTCATCGTAACGATAGCTCCTTTTTCATTTCAAAAGAAATAAGTGCCGAAGATGCCGCCAGTGCACTATGAACTTCGCGAACAGATTAATTTTCTTCAAAGTAAGTTAATACCATATTTCTCTGAATTTCAGGCAGATTTCTTTATCCGCAAACTCCGAGAAGAATCGGGAGCCGGAGCAGAGGTTTTCTCTAAATCAACTAATTTCCTTAAAATTGCGAAATACTGGTAGTGTTATTCAAGCAGAAGTCTTTGCGATCCTGGGTATGCAAAATGCTTAAGGAACGTGGGAGTGTAGATCATGGTGTAGATCAAAACTAGTCAGCTCCTGTAAGGAGGAGATAAAATCTCTGGTGGTGTGCAGGTATCTAGCATTTCTCTGATCTGGGTTCCAAGACATAGAAACATAAAGGAAAATGCAATTGCCGACGAGCTTGCCAGGAAGGGGGCTGAATTGGTATCGGAGGCCTCCTAATGGGCTAACGGTATCCACAACTTATTTCTCGGGAAAGCGCAGAAGAGATGGATGTGATTCAAGTGATGTTGCAAAAACACTTTGGCCCCAGTACAATAGACGCACGACGCAGAAAGTTCTGGGGACTCCACGATATTCAATTTCGAAACTCGTAGCTGTGTTTACCGGTCATTGAACGATCACCACAAACGCGCTAAAGCCAGGTTTACCCCAATGCAGATGCTTTGGTGAACTTTCAGAGAAGGAGACTATTGAGCCCTTTTTCTGTAAATGTCCGGGTTTGGCAGCTAGATGATTAACAATCGTGAGCAAAAATGCTTCAATTCTCTCGTGAATTCATTTGACTTCAATTCTTGCAAGAGCTGTACTTTATTTTATAGGTACGTAAGCCAAGATCCTTACGTAAAATTTTCCATGTAGTCGAAGGACAAAGGCCAACAAGTAGAGAACGACGCCGAATCGATACTTCGGAGTCTTCTTCAACACTTCGCGAACAGATTTATTTTTTAAATGTATAAGTAAATTTCCACAATTACAATACTGAACAGAAATGTCATCACAGTTTGCCATTCTCAGCTGTGAAATCATACTTATCGAAGAATGAGAACTGCAGCTAGAAAAACAATCGAAATACTTATGGAAATTTGTTTGGACAACGCACATTTTATCTTCAGAAAACGCACATTTTTTCTTCAGAAAAATGAGCGTTGCTAATAGGGAGCAGCTGACTCTTGATCGAGTTAAATGGAAGAAGGTAGCTGCGGGAGCGATGGTCTGCCAACGACTGTAAGGCTACTGATGATGATGTCTGATGATGATGTCTTCTGCCTATTTTTGCAACTGACAACAACTGCAACTTTTTGCAAATTTTCCGTTCGCTTATGCTATTGATTTGGATTGATGGCTGGTGATGGGTACTTTTGTTGTCGAACACAACTAATATTGCAACTTCGTTACTTTGCTGCTGTTGCCCACCTGATAATCTGCTGCAATAATGGAGATTTTTTTAAATACAATTTGATCTTTGAAAGAGTTAGAAAGTATGGAAATTTTTATTCATTTAATAACTGATGAGATATGGTTTTCTCCCTTTTATTATTTCCGTCTAAGTATTAAGTTCCTCATAAAGTATTTATTTACGTAGTTAAAATTTGTTGACCCATATCTGCCATTTGCGCGGTTTGTGCGGTAACACTAACAGATGCACGTATAAAATGAGTTCCAAATATCAAAAGAGTTTTTTCTGTGAAAAGCGCAATTATCGTACAATTCATTCGCACCTCAATGCTATCTCTAATCATCACCACCTACTATCACATTAACTTCGCACGAGGGTGGCTCATTAGGTCCAAGGAAATTAATATAGCACTTCAAAAAAATAAACTCTAATTTTCTGACTGTTCATTCAAATGGATCAGATGCTTGGGAATATTTTCATAAAAATAGAACAAAATTAATTTCGTGTGCTCACCGTTCACTGGACTATAAAATCACGGCATGATTATGAACGATCGGCTAGTGAAGGTGCCCGAACTTCAAGGGGTTGCAGGCTTACATAAATATTAGTTTGGGGAAAAAGAAATCCATTATTTTTGCGCAAAAATCAATACTTTATTGAAGATATTTCGGCTTGCCTGATTTGGGTCAAATATGCACCGTTTTTTTCTGTGATATGTTGCCATTTAAAAGGTAGCTTCATAATGCCTCTTTCATAGAAGTTTTGGTTTTTATTGGCGAAAGAATCGATTTCCACAATTTTCTCTTAATACCATTTTCTTAGCACTCAAGAAGTTTTGTAATTAGAGGAACAGGTGGTGGTCGCTTGGTGCCAGGTACGGACTATAAGGTGCATGCATTAATACAACTTCTCAACTGGAGAGTCACTACAGACGTGTGTGTCCTTACTCAATACCTCTTCTGTTGGCTAATTCTAGCCGTTAATGGCCAACCTGTAGCTTCAAACGGCCCAGTTATTGACAGTAGAAATCTGCATTTAGTGTTTGGCCTTACGGAAGCAACTCATTATAAATGATTCCTTTCAAGTTCCATAAAATATACAGCAAAACCTTCCTGGCCGTTAGTTCTGGTTTGGCCACCATTTGAGCTGCTTCATCTCGCTTCGACTACAATCATTTTCGCACAATATTGTCGTATGCGACCCATTTCTCATCCCCAGCCGCCATCCGTTTAAGAAATGGGTCGATTTCATTCCGTTTGGTCAAGGCTTTCTTCGTCGTTTCTTTCTCGTGCTAACCGGCGCCAATTGGACACACCAAGTGAAGCCAAGTCCTTCTCCCCCTGATCTTTCCAACGCAGAGCTGCTACCACCAGCTGGTACCGCATCGAATACTTTCAAAGCCGGAGGGTTTTTTCCACTCGGACGAAATGACCCAGTCAACGTAGCCGCTGGATCTTTATTCGCTGCGCTATGTCTATGTCGTCGTAAAGCTCATACAGCTCATCGTTCCATCGTTTGCGATATTCGCCGCTGCCAACGTACAAGGGTCCAAAATCTTCCGCAGAATCTTTCTCTCAAATACTCCAAGGCGACGCTTCATCAGATGTTGTCATCGTTCAAGCTTCTGTGTCATACGTTAGGACGGGCATGATGCGAGTCTTGTAGAGTGTTAGTTTTGTTCGTCGAGCGGGGAGTTTACTACTCAATTGCCTACTTAATCCAAAGTGGCACTTGTTGGCAAGAAAGATTCTACGTTGGATTTCAAGGCTGCCATTGTTATCGGTGCTAATGCTGGTTCCTAAATAAACGAAGTCTTTTACAACCTCGAAATCATAACTGCCTACAGTGACGTGGGTGCCGATACGCGAGTACACCGACTGTTTGTTTGAAGACAGGATGTACTTCGTTTTGTCCTCGTTCACCACCAAACCCATTCGCTTTGCCTCTTTATCCAGTTTGGAGAAGGCAGAACTAACAGCGCGGTTGTTAAGACCGATGACCAAGGCTTTGCAGACGGAAATTCGATTCATCATGTTTTTTGGAGTTAATTGGTGTCGCATCCGAACATCGGGCTTCTTTTTGAATTCATTTTTATGTAAATGGTTTACAACTATTTTATTGACAGTCTTTAGCACCTAGGCGATGCTACGACTACTAACATGTCGGCTAACTTCTATTATTTCTGTGATTTTATCTAAATTTTCGTTAACATCAAAAATACCTGAACATGATCGACGAAATCAAAATTCCACGTAATTAACTGTGACAGCATCACACCATTCACAATTTCAGCGGTCTGGCTTGCATTTTCGCCTTTATCAAAGAAAAACTGTAAAATGCACCCAATTTTTTCTCTATTGATTTCCATTGTGAACACCCTGTAACTCACAACTGACCTGAAGAAACAAAAAGCAGGAAACGAATTTTTTTAGTGTGAAATGCCACCTTGACAACGAGCATAAACTTTAAATTGTTTGATCAATACTTTACGAGATATCGATCACTACAGTCATCTACCCAGAAAATAATGATTTGGCGATCTTGTGAAATCTCAATCCGAGTGCCATCACTAGAAAATCACATCCGAGGCATCGAAGCTGAAGAAGGTCACGGTGGCCAATAGTAATACAGTCACCGACGAATGATATGCAGTGGTTTTTTAGATCGATCCAAAGCAGACTCAAGACAAGTTCGCAGGCGCAGTTGGAGAATTGCCCGAATTAGGCTCCCAATTCTACTTTAATTGATAAATGAATAAATAAATAAATAAATTGCTCCCTCTTCCAGCATATTCTTCAAAAATTTTAGCCAATCGAAAAGGTCCTCGATGAAATAAATGCCTCAAAATGGACTTGAAAAAATTGTGTGAAATTGGAGAAATGTTGCAAGAAATGTACTGCGTTGGAAAATAAAAGCCTTTCGGTTTCCGAAACTTATTGAGCCACCTCTGTATAATCAGTCATCTGATCCATTCTTCACCCATCTGATCCACCGCTTTCTCAATTTCAATGTTTTCTTAGCTGAATGTGTTGTTGTTTGATGTTATTACGGAAATACTTTCTTTGATTTGTTGATTCTAATTGTGAGGGTAAATAAGTACGAATTTATTTGAATTTTAACTTGACAGCTAAATGGTAAGATGCACAAATATATTAACGCGGTGACCCAATTCGGGCTTGTTGTTCGGCAGCTGCTGTCAAAATCCAATAGAAATGAAAAAGTGATAAAAGCTAAGTCAAAATTATTTAGATCAATACATTTACAATACGTATTATCAAAGGGAATGGCATAAGAAATGTGAAAGAAAAATATAATAAGTATAAGAAATAGCGGGCGTGGGTAGCTAAGAAAAAACTATATACGCTGCGTTAGGTTTCAGCATTTTATTTGTCTCTTATATAATTTTAATAATTTTTTTATTTTCATCCACTACAAAAACCATATAAGTCCAAGTTTCCAATTTTGTGTAAGTTTAAAAAAAAATTCAATAAATGTGCATAAAAACTGCACACTGTTTAACAAGAATTTCTAGAAAAATTCCGAGTATACAGATCTATATATATATAATTGGCGCATACACCTTTTTTGGGAGTTTGGCCGAGCTCCTCCTCCTATTTGTGGTGTGCGCCTTGATGTTGTTCTACAAATGGAGGGACCTACAGTTTCAAGCCGACTCCGAACGGCAGATATGTATTTTTATGAGGAGCTTTTTCATGGCAGAAATATACTCGGAGGTTGGCCATTGCCTGCCGAGGGGCGACCGCTATTAGAAAAATGTTTTTCTTAATTTTGGTGTTTTACCGAGATTCCAACCAACATTCAGCCCATTAAATTTTGGTATAAAAAAGTGCAAGCTTCAAGTTGCTCAAGAATCACGTTGAGTTTTGGCAATTTTCTTTTGTCGGCATATTGTGTAACTATGAACTAAGAGAGAAGTTGTGGATTTGGCTTGCTACCGCTATGTCATCCTTGACCATAGTGTTCGATACGAGTCACACTTGCTCTCCAAGAAAGATCAACGTGTGTGGCATGCCTACCTTAACGACCCCCTGCCCTAAGTTCCCAGCCTGTGTCTATCGCGGTTATGGCACGAATGACTAGTTTGACCTATACTCGTGGGATTAGACAACAACAAAAACCCGTTAAATGGACCGATAAATTGGAGGTTGGTATCATATGTAGAAGTTCAAGTAAGTGGAGAAAGTATCTGATCGCCATTCACTTGGCAGTGACCAAGACCATTCTTCGGCTTATGCTCCAAGCATCTCACAATACAAAATATGCTTCGCCCAAGTATCCTCTGGGTAGCTTTCGAATATCCGTTCGAGAGCGAGCTAATGTGAGACGGTGAAACAATCCAGGATATCTGGTTGTGCACTAGGCTTGCGACCCGCCACGCGCTACTCAATTGCCTACTTAGCCCTCTCTCGACGAATAAAACTCGCACTTCATAAGGCTCTCATCATTCCCGTCCTATTTTATGGCACAGAGGCGTGGACAACATCCGATAAGGAGTCCTTTGGAGTGTTTGAGAGAAAGATTGTGCGGACGATTTTTGGACCTTTGCACGTTGGCGAATACGAGTTTCGTAGGCGATGAAACGATGAGCCGTATGAGCTTTACGACGACATAGACATAGCACAGCGAGCAAACATCCATCGGCTACGTTGGCTGGTTCATGCCGTTCGAATGGATACAAACGCCCCGGCTCTGAAAGTATGCGATGCAGTACCAGCTGGTGGCAGCAGAGGAATAGGAAAGATCAGGTGGAGAAGGACTAGGCTTCACTTGGTGTTTCCTACTGACGCCGGTTACCACGAGAAAGAAACGTCTGGCGCGCTTTGTTACACTAGCCCAAAATCGCTTAAGCGGTTATCGCGCCAGTCAAGAAGAAGAAGAAGAAGAAGAAGAAGAAGAAGAAGAAGAAGAGAAGAAGAAGAAAAAGAAGATGATGATGATGATGTAGAAGAAGAATTAAATTCTGCAAATGCAATGATGCCAGAATATTTGAACTTAATTGTGAACCGGCGCCTTCTGTAACTGCCACTAATTTGGGAGTATCACAAGTCATTTATTGTCGGCATTTCAGTTTTACTTTCAAAGCATTTTTATTTACTATAATTAGATATATTAACATTTATTTTCATATTGCCTTATCCTATATATTTCACGTTTTATTGACTTTACAAGAAATCATAAATGTTTCTGCGAAGCATATTGAGGACTTCTACAAGTTGCAGCGAATTGTCGTCATCTTCTAAGCAAGTTGAGAACTCCCGCTGCGCGTAGCACTGTTGAAATTTCGGCAGCAAATCTGGTGGAAGCAAATCGAGCGAAATATCCATCAACCTATTCATAATATCGGGCTCCTCGTGGGACAACCGACGCAGTGATTCTAAACTCAGCATGGAATCTTCGTCTGCTTCATAATATTCGTCGCTAGTGTCGTCAAAGTCTCCAAATCGTTTTAAATCATTCTGGAAATTAGACGAATATTTATTTTATATACTATCTATTCAGCTACATATAAATGAGGCACCACAAACTTTGTCCTTGATAACAAAATCCTCGAATCTGGCTTCACTGGTCACGGCAGTCATCAATAAAAGCGAGGCAATATTAAAAAAATGCATTACACCACTGGCTGGGCTTATGGAAACCTGGTCGACAAGAATTCTATAGCGATGAGTTTTCGGCACACTGCGCTCGGCTGTTACCTTTTATTGTTACTCGTAGTAGAAATTTATACAAACATACATTCAACATTCAACATTTTTGGCTACGCACCATTAAATTGTAAATGCCGAAGATTATATCGTCGAATTGCTCAGCGCAGAACAAACAACTATAATTTAACGCCTCTTTTGATTGAGTTCGACTGCGTTTAAGTTCCGCATCGGTTAATTCGTTTGGCTTGTATTCACACATACATATGAACATAATTATTGCACGATCTCCAAACTATGTATTTAAATATGTAATACGGAGGCGGCTGATAAGTCTGAGCTACTTACTTCATGAGTGAAAAGTGGAGGTTTACATCTTTTATTTTATAAAGTACGAGGGGTGCCTTCTATATGTCGGGATTAGAGAACAAAAAGAAATTTGAATCATCGAAAATCCCTTTATTGTTTTTCAAAATATTCTCCATGAAGATCTATATACTTTTGCATGCGTTTGAACCAATTGTCGAAGCACTTTTGCCACTCTGAATGAGGTACCTCCAAAACATGCATTCTGAATGCCTAATTTCTTGGAAGACAACTGGCAAACAAATGGTTGTGTACCACTCAGAATTTACTGTTCTGCGTTGTTCTAGTGGTACGGTTGCGACATGTCCAGTTTTTCCGAAAAAACAGGCGACCATTTGCTTGGAAGTGCTTCGTGCGCGAACAACTTTTGTTGGATTTGGCTCATCTTGAAACACCCATACAGTCGACAGCTGTTCACTTTCGGGCTCATACGCGTAAATCCATGATTCATCACCTGTCACGATTGCAACACCAGGGTTGCCAAATCCGGACGTATAAAAGGCACCCCTCGTAATCTCCATAGAGTGGAATACTCTTTTTACATCTTGAATATGGGATAATGTCTTTATTCCACTGAAAATAAAGGGTGATCAATTTAGAGGTATCGGATTTTAAATTGAAATATAACAACGAAAATTCAGATTGATTGGACAGTCTTCATTATTTTTGTGTAGAACCATTCATGACATTTATTTTTTAAAGATGATCCCTTTCAAATGTTGGCCGTAACTGCGCCGTAATTCGGCCATCCGTAAACAACAATTTCGAATGCCTCCCTGGAGGACCTCGGTCGGTGTCTCGTGAATAACTTTAGTAATGTTGACTTCCAATGCCTCAACAAAGCGTTTAGACTTTACATACCCCCACAAATAAAATTCCAAAGTTGTGATATCTATCACAAGATCTTGGTGATCAATCCTCTGGAGTCCGAGACGAGAGATAAATTGCTCACCGAAACTCCATTGTCTCGTGGGTTGTATGGCAAGTAGCGCCGTCTTGTTGAAACCAAATGTTGTGGAGATCACGGGCTTCAATTTCCGGCATCCGTCATCAAAGAGTCGTTTATTGTGGTGCTATAGCGTCCGCCATTCACTGCTACATTGCAGGGTTCGGCACTCGAAGTGTAACCAATTAAAAATTTGATTTGTAAAATTACTTTTATTCAATTCAAAGTAAAAAATGTGTGAACATAATACAAAATTAAGAATCAGTTTACTTTTGCTCGATATAACAACTTTTGCCTTGACTATGGCCTTGAGACGGTCCAGAAACTAATCGCAAGCTGTCCGATTGTGACTTACAGGTATTTTGGTCCACTCGCGGACAATGGCTTTTTTCAGCACCTCGAGAATGGTGAATCTTTCATTTGGGACCTTGGTCTTCAAAATGGCCCTAAGAGAATAATCCATCGGATTCGCGTCTGGTAAATTTCAGAGCCATTGTATGGACGTCGAGCTTTGTGAGACGGTGCCGAGTGCTGTTGACACGTCCATTGTCTGCCACCGAAATGCTTGACTGCCAACGACTTCAAAGCAACCTCCAGAATACTTTCCCGATAATATTTCGCATTTACCTTCACGGCAGTCTCGATGAAACTGATTTGAGAGCGCCCATCTGCGGTTACAGCGGCCCAAACCTATGGCGGGTGCCGCTTACTGGTGGCCAAACGATGACTCAAACTCTCGTATGAATGGCCGGTCAAATAAACCCTATCGTTTTGGGAGTTTACGAGTTGCTCAAATTGAAAAATTTTCTCTTCAGAAAACACAATGTTCGGAAATTTTCCGCTTTCGGCCAAGCGAAGCAACTCCGACGCTCTCTCAAGTCTGACTTATTGCTGGATTGGTGTGAGATCATGCGTTTTTTGTATTTTGGATCTTGTAAGGCTTGACTTTGAGATCATTTTTCTGTATGCGGCGGATGCTACGCTCAGATATTTTCAGTTATTTCGCTATTTGATTGGGACTTCGTCGGGGATTTCGCTCAAGTCGCCTCTTCACTTTCTGAACCATTTCACGTGACGTTGCAGTCTTTCGATGACCACCTCCATGACGTTGTAATACAATACTCTGGACTGTCATTTCGCAAACTAACAGACAACTGATGCCTGAGCGGTCTGAAGTTGGTTATACTTCGAGTGTCGGACCCTGTAGTGCCACCTTCGTCTTTGAAGAAATATGGGCCACTTTTCAACCAAACGGTTGTTTTCAATGGATATAATGGCTGTTCTTGAATGACTTGCTCTTCAGCTCTTTAGCCCTAATACGGATATTTTGCATCCTGTCTAGGCGTTTCGTACAACGGAGATGCAAGGATAATCATTGTTGCACTCCCGCCTTCTTCCATAAATAGGCTCTAATTCGAAGCACTTCCTGCAGAGAGCGCTCCGTACGCAAAGAAGTGGAACTTCAAAAACTGTTTGAGAGGCTTCTGAAGATCCAGATTCAATACATATCAGTAGCTGAGTAAGAAACACCCGCTCTTGGTAAAATAGTCAAGCTTACAACAATTTCCAGATAGATAGAGAGAATAGACGCCACAAGGTCAAGTTTTAAATTTTAAATACTTGCCCCTTAGCATCAGCACGCAGACACGCACATATGAGGAAAATAAACACGTACTTCCTTTTTGGTCATTGCATTTATTCGTACAACTTTTGCGAATACTACTTATACATTAAGCAAAGATGAAACTCGTTAATTCTAAATCAAAATTTATAATTTCATAAACTTTTCGCTCGCCACCACAGGATGTGGCGCCACTTGACTTCACGGCTTTAGCCAATTGGCAGTGGGCAGTGGCACGTGCGGCAGTGGATTACATTGAGCTGCAAAGGATTTCGCTACGTTGCAGTTGTGGTCGTTTTTCCACATCTTGGCAGGACAGTTAAGGAAGGTCTCGGCGTTTACACAACTGAACATTAAACTGGCAAAAGGTGAGCAGCCCATCGGTAATTTGGCGTGCGTTTTGATACCCACAGCTTCCAAGTGACCCTTGACTGTTGGCAATAATGAAAGAGAGAGAACAAAAAGGCACGTAATAGTGAAGGATCAATGAATCGACAGTATTGTGCATAAGCAAAGACACTTGTTTTTTATAAGTTAAATATTACTGTACATTTTTAATTAAATTATTTTTGTAAAAGCGATTAAAACTAGTGCCAAAATTGCAGAACAGGCGCGAATAATCGTTAATTTAGTTTGCAAACCTCTTTTTCTTAAGACCCTATGATCAGAAAGTACCGGGAATGTTTAATTTAAACGAACCGCACACGTGGGAACCGGTCCATATTTTTTTCTTATGTTGGTAGGACTGTAAGACACACATCTGTCACTTTTAAGCGCCATTAGTGTCTGCCTGGCGGGTCGGAAATGTGGGCAAACAATTCTTGGATTTTGCATGATGATAACGCGCTATCGTCCCAATTGTGCCGGATTATTTGACCAAACACCAAGTAAATACCATCGCGCAAGCACCTCATTCACCTGATATGGCCCCGTGCGACTTCTTTTTGTTTACCAAGTTGAAGTTACCACTTCGTGGAAGGAGATTTCAGTTGATAGAGAAGATCAAAGAGAATGTGATGAAGGTGCTGAAGGAGCTGAAGGCTATAACTTCGTCGGCCTACCAGTGGTGCATGGAGGACTGGGTTAAACGTTGGCACATGTGTGTTGCTTTAGACGGGTCATATTTTGAAGAGAGATAAAATAAATTTGCCTGAAATTTAACTCTGTTTGGTTTTACTTAAACATTCCCGATGCCTTCAGTTAAATAAGTTTTGTGATATTGTTTTCCGCAAGTTAAAGTAAGCAAGTTTGCTTCAGAATAGTTTTTCTTGCCTCTATCCTCGAATAATTTAAAAGGACTTATATTGGATTTCAAACAATTTAATGTTGTTGTATGTGCGGAGGTAGCCGCAATTGAGGAAGCAGCAGTTTGATTGCTCACTTCGGTAATTACTGTAGATGATGTAAATGTCTACTCCGACAGCCAAGCGGCAATTAGGGCTTTGGGCTCGTTGTTTGCGCGTTCGAAATTAGTCGGGGCATGGCTTGAATGACTCTCGATTGCATCCGAATACTTCCATATCCGGCTCATTTGGATTCCTGGTCCCAGTTGCATAGAGGGAAACTGCTGGGATGATGAGTTGGCTAGACAGGTGACCCCAGCGACGGTTTCATCCTAAAATGAGAGGATTGGGATTCCCCTGAGAGCCTGTGTTCTACTCCTGGAAAGATGGCCTTTGCGTCAACTCAGCGAGTGCTGGACCAGCGTACAAACATGCTAAGTCGCGAGATCCTTCTAGCCATGGATAGATCGGGGGCGCTCGAGGGACCATCTAAGGCTAACAAAGCTGCAGCTCTTGAATTTGGTGGGTATCCTTATCGAACATTGTCCGTTAGGTGTCCATGCGATGAGTCTGGAATTGTCTCAAGCCCGTTCTGCAGAAGCTGTCTTGAGGACGAGGTGGAACCATTTCAACACCTTGTCGGTCATTTAGACAACAAAAGAAACGATGCATTTTGTTGTGGATAACAGGTGGAGAGGCAGATCTCTATGCGTCTGCAGCGACAAAAAGCTGCGCTCATGGTCTTAGACAGCCCCCCACCACATCAGGGGTAGTGGAGTATTGTAAATCCAGGCTGAACTATGTTTGTAGACATAATAGCCCGATGTTAACAATGGTCTCGGTAACGAGATCTCTGACACTTTAGCCAGAATGGGTTCTGAGGCCAACTTCCTTGGCCCGGAGCCCGTTCTGCCACTCTCTTCCGCAGCCATCAAAGCTACGCTTAGCAAACAGGTTACTCTAACCCACAAGCGAGCTTGGAAGGCTGATAGAAGCTGCAGATGGACAAAACTGATGCCCAATCGACTGTCGCAGTTCCTCCTGTCATTAAGCAGAGGGGACTGTAGGAGACTGGTTGGACTGATGACCGGCCACTTTCTGTAAGCAAAGTACAAGCATCTTAGACAGTGCACTCTGCGCAGTATGTGGAGAGGAGAATGAGACGGCGGACCACTTTCTGTGCGTCTGCCCAGCCTTCGCTCGATATCTTCGATATCTATCTACTCAGATATCTTCGGACTTAATTGTGTCTGAGTGCTATACTTGCTAGTTGTCTCGACAAATAAAAAAAGGGCTACCTGACTATCGGAGTATACCTGGATATTTCTGACTGTAATTGCATCTTTATTTAGCGCTAAAAGGCTTTTTTAATCGCCGAAATTTCAGCCTTGAATACGCTGCACTGATCAAGTAAACGAAAAGGTATATTGATGCCTATAGCATCCGAATAGACACCACCTCCCACTTGATCGTTGAGTTTAGAATCGTCGCCATATACACTGACCCCCTGTTTTCTCATGTTTATTATGCGATATTCCCAGTTCTCCCTGGATGGAAATTTGATCGTAAAAGGCCTGTCAAGGTGTAAATCCATCGAGTCATAAAAGTTAGTGGTAACCGGAATGCAAGGAAACAGCCTGAGAATGCGCGAATGCCTCTTGCCATTCATTTTAAGCTTTGATGATTCTCTCAATCTTAGGGCCACTTGAACGGCTGATTGTTTACAAAACAAGTCAATCGGCAATAAATGCAATATGACATTTAATAATGATGTTGGTGTTGTTGTCAGAGCCCCGCTAATACAAAGGCTAACTGCTCTTTGAATGCTGCCTAGCTGCTTGATCGAAGTTTTCTTCTCACGAGTTGACCACCACACCAGTACACCGTAGGTCAATAGTAATGAACTATCTTAGGGGATGTACCCCATTTTAAGCCTACTGCTCTTTTGCAGGGGTAAAGCGCTGTAGTAGCGTTCAGTTTCCAAGAAAGTTTCTTATCTAGGATTAAGCCAAGGTATCCTAGCACTATCACTAATTGACCGAACCGCACCGTTCAAAGGCGGGAGTCGGAAGGTAGGAATTTTATAGTTTCTAGTTAGGAATAGTTTCTTGAGAATTGTAGCATAAAAAAATTCTGATCTATCAGTAATAAAAATTTGTTTAAGCAAATTAAATTTTCTATTACATATTGATTGAGCCATTTCATATTAAACTTTTCGTATGTCTATGCAATTATTTTAAATTCCTAAAATTGTGGAAAAAATTTGTTTAAATATTCATGTTGTGCTATATATACAATAAATAAATATGAAATGTAAATTTCCGCAAATACAAAGGCTTGACTCTTGGACTACTTGACTTTTGTCATTACATTTGCTTATATACCTATACCAAAACCTTGATCAAAAAGTTTCCGGAACAACCGTCAGTTGACGTTGGAAGTTAACTTGTTTGTGTTCTGTTTTTGTTTTTGTTAGGCTACCACATCTGTAATTAACATCCCCACCAAACATTTTATCGACATTGCTTGACGTTTGTAAAAGTTACGTCGTCTTGAATAAATTTACCTCTGTGCGTGTTTTCGTTTTTTTACCGTTTTAAAAACGGATTTCAATTTGTAACAACGAGTTCGCATTAAATTTTCTCATAAAAATATATGCAATGGTGCGAAAACCTTAGAAATGTTGGGAAACTGTCTCGGTAATGATACTATAAACCGACGCCGACAGGCGATAGCAGAGTGGCATGAACGCTTCAGCAGGGATCGGGAGTCCACCGAGGATAATAAACGTAGTGGCATCGAAAACTGATGAAAACATCAATAAAATGAAAGAAAAGTTAATCAATAACGCAAATTAACCAACAGAGAGCTGGCAGAGGACTTGAACATTGCTTATGGATCCGTTGAGGTCATTGTAGTTAATGATTTGGGTTTGCGTCGTGTTGCTGCAAAGTTGGTCCCAAAGTGCCTGAATTTCATACAAAAAAGGTACCGAATTGATATCGTCAAATGATTTTGAAGGCCGAATTCGACCCAACATTCATCAAACGCATCATTACTGGAGATGAGACGTGAGTGTATGAGTACGACACGCAAACCAGACTCCAGGCGATTGAGTGGGGAGCTCTAAATGAACCAAGACTAAAAAACAAACAAGTCATTTCCTGTCAAAAAAGAAAGACGGTGCTCACTGTTTTATAGATTACAACAGTATTTTACTCCATAACTTTCAGGCAGTTAATAAAGGATTATTAGTTGTGCGTTATGAGGCGTTTACGTGAAGTGCAATTCGCCAAAAAAGAAAGGATCTGTGGAAAAACAACTCGTTGATTTTGAACTATGACAAAACACCGTCGCACCGTGCCGTGAGTTTTCCGTGAATTTTTCACCTAAACGAAACGAATACCATGCAACAGCCATTAGTGGGGTTCCCTTAAGAACCTGTGGTCTGCTCCAGGAAGCATGTACCTCGAGTCAACTCAGCGAGCGCTGGGCTAGTGTGCAAACGTGCAAGGTCGCGAGATCCTTCTGGCCACGTGTAGATTGGGAACGCTCGAGGGAACTCCTAAGGCTAAAAAAGCTGCAGCTCTCGAATTTGGTGGGTATCTTTACCGGACATTGCCCGTTAGGTGTCTATGCGATGAGACTGGGATTACTTCAAGTCCTCAAGACCGTTCTGCAGAAGCTGTCTAGAGGACGAGGTGGAACCATCTCAACACCTTCTCCTCAGCTGCCCTGCTCTCGTCTCGCAAAGATTTACACATCTAGGCTCTCATTTTTTCGCTACACCTGCGGATATAGCGGGCTTAAATATCATACATCTGGTGAAGTTCATCAGTAGCTTGAAGCGGCTAATTAAGAACGTAAATCGACCATTTTCGGTGTCGTCGTAAGTGCTTGGTCGTCATCCTCTAATTCCAAGGCTCCTTCTTCCCTCCCTTCTTCTTTCTTCTTTCCCCTCTATGGCCTCACAATGGACGAGTTTTGAATTTCTGTCCACGTGGGTCCCAAGCAAGGGCAGCCATTTAACCTAACCTAATCTTACCTAACAGCCATCGAATTCACCTTACGATTTTTCCCGTTTGATCGCACCAAAAAACCACTATGGGTCACGTGTTTCAACAGCCGAAAGGAAGTAGTGGGCTCTTATGGCTACACCGAAAATAGAGTTCGAGAAATGTTCCTAGAGTTGGATCAAACGCGGGCATAAGTGTGTCGCACTTGACGTGGAGTTCTTTCAAGCGGATAATACTACTTTTAAGGCATAAACTTATATTTTGGATTTTCTGCATATATTATCCGGGAACTTTTTGATCAAGGTGGTATGTGTGTAAGTGTTTGTGTGTGCAATACATACTATTGTTCAGGCAAGCCTCAAAAGAGCGCACAATCTGTGGCACAATATCCTTGTCTCCTTTGCTGACACTTTTGTTTAGAAATTTTTCGACATTGTCCATATTAAATTCATTCTCGACCATAGAGCCTGTCTCACGGTACATACACTCCGCATAGCACTGCAACGACGAAGAAATAGAAATTCAAAGTCACTTTCAATGAGTTGTTAACTTTTGACTCTGTTTGGTTAAGCGTTATGATGTACGTGAGTGGCAAGAAGGAGCGTACAAAAATACCTACAACGTGGGCATAAGCGGGATATTCAACTGCTGCTGCATCCGGATTGTTTTGATTGTTCATGTTTTTGTTATTCTCAGTTTGCTTGCTCCCACCGACCCCATTCATGTTTGCCATTTGCGTTGTGAGCTCCTTTATATAAGCACTGCATTTTGCAGGTGCGTCACCCAAGTTTATTTCTGGCATGCGGCAGCAACTGTGAATGTCCTAAAAAGCAGAAAAGCAAAGAATGTCCGTTATTAAATTGAATTGAAGAGATTTTGTGCTTAAGTTGTTTGTAGTCAAGCACATCGTTGTGGTCAAACTACTTACAAAAGCTCCCAAATTCGGTGGTTCCGAGCAATTGAAAGCCGCAGCGTGAGCGTAAGACTGAAAAAGGAAGAGGAACATGGAATTTAGTTGTCTATTTCGGGAAATTCTTGTAATTCGAGTTAAGGAAATTCCTTCATATTGAAATTCAAATTAAATAAAACAGCCAAATAAGTGCAACGGAGCAACGGAAAGGTAAATTCTTTACTGATATACAGGGTCCGGTACTCGAAGCGTAACCAACATCAGACCGCTCGCGCAGCCGATGCACGGGCATTATTCGTTTCTGGACCGTCGCAAGGCCACAGTCAAGGCAAAAGGTGGTTACATCGAGCAAACGTAAATTGATTCTTAATTTTGTATTATTTTCACACATTTTTTACTTTCAATTGAATAAAAGTAATTTTCCAAACTAAATTGGTCATTTTAATTGGTGCCGGACCCTGTATGCACCCGTACAGTTATAAGTAGGTATTTGGACTATCAAAATGAGCATCGTCTAATGAATCATTCAATTTTGTTTGTATGTAAATAATTTGTTCAGCAAATAAAAACAATGATTTGGACTCGTTGTTAAATAGCTCCAACTAGTACCAGGTGGCGCAAAATTAATCACCTTAAAGTCATCAGTATGACGATAGCTTTCCTGGAAAAGTAATACCAATACGAATGGTTTTTTTTTTTCCAAAACAAAAGCAAAAAGAAAGTACAGTCTTTGTAATAGCGCCGTGATCGCCGGAACTTAGAAACTCTTTGGCCAATTTGATCTAGCAAACGGCATTGCATGGGATTGAAATATTTATTAGACGCAATACATTCAATAAAAT
The DNA here is from genome assembly GCF_028408465.1 of Anastrepha ludens. Classification (NCBI taxonomy): domain Eukaryota; kingdom Metazoa; phylum Arthropoda; class Insecta; order Diptera; family Tephritidae; genus Anastrepha; species Anastrepha ludens. Next base: position 32,654,143 of record NC_071502.1, read on the forward strand.
CTATAGTCACCACTATTAGCTATAATGGCTTCACATCTTTGAGCCATATTTCGAGTTGATTTCTGCGATGCCTGACAGACCCTTTCTCGGCTCCAAAATCAGCGGAATTTGCCTTAATAACTCTGCAACTGTCCATATTTGTTTCTTTAGAGCTTTTGCTTAACTATTTCCTACACATTTTCAATAGGGTTGGCGTCGGGCGACTGTGAAGCTCAATCCAACAGTTCAATCCCCTTTTGCTGTTTCCACTCTGGACATCTTCAACTTCGATACCCGGGATCGTTGTTCTCTTGTAAAACCCATGGTTGGCTAATTCCTTCAAACATCTGCACAGCAGATGGCAATGATACTTTTTGGTAAATCCAAATAAACAGCCAAATCCTTCTTTGGAGAAGCATCGACGTACGAGTATGCATTCCCAGACTATCTACCCATTTTGGTTGAAGTGACAATGCTACTTGCACCCCGCAGTTTGTAGGTTGACCGTTGTCACTCTTTTATTAGACCGACTGTATTTTACCATCTCTGTTCAGAGGCGGCCTGACATTACGCGGAGTTAGAGTACAACCTCGGCATAATTACTTAAAATTTATATGCTTCATATTTATTATTTTAATTTTTAAGTTCGGATTTTTTGCAACCGCCGACTCGTAAATATCAGGGGGAATTCTTCATCCCCTCATCACCGCCGTTGGAGCAATGAAAAGTGCAAAAGGCACCATAGTGAAGCTGCCCAAGAAAGGCGACCCGCGTGACTGCGGCAACTGGCGAGGAATAACCCTACTTAACACCATCTACAAAATTTAACCGTAATCATACAAAGCAGGCTCAAAGATATCGAACGCTCCTCAAGAGATTAGGTAGCTGGTTTTCGCCCTCACCGAAGTTGTGTTGACCAAGCCAACACACTTCGGATTATAGTAGAACAATCAATTGAGTGGCGCTCTTCGCTCTACATGATGGTCGTAGACTTTAAGAAGGCGTTCGACACTATCAAACGAGACGCAATATGTCTGGCACTGAGTAGAAAGGGAGTTCCCGCCAAGATGATCCACCTGATTAAAGAGAGAATACCGAATTGGCAGTGCTTCACAAAGGCGATATCAGCGATCCATTCACTACCAACGCAGGCGTAAGGCAATGTTGTCCCCTGTCAGCCCTTCTCTTCGCCATCGTCCTTGATGACGCCAGCTGACACCATGCATCTTGAGGTGCTGGACTTCACCGATGCCATCTGCCTCCTCTCTCACAAACTATCTGACATGCGAGCAAAGGCGGACAAACTAGTCGCGCTGGTCTCTAACACCATCACACAGAGGCTACACTGCTTCAACAAATGCCTCCGCAGAATATTCTGACCAAAAACCATCAGTAACGACTCACTGTGGAGATTAACGAACGAGGAACCCATCCTTAGGCAAATCAAACGCAGAAAATGGCGATGGATAGGTCATACATTGAGAAAACAACGCGATAGCATCACGAGAATGACACTGGACTGGTACCCGCAAGGGAGCAGAGTTCACGGTCGACTAAATACACTTCGTGAAGGTCGATGCTGCGCGAACTAACAGATGCACATTTCATAAAAAACCAAAAATTTCTGTCTTATAGATAATTGCATTTTGTTATAAAATAGTGCAAGTCTCAAGTAGTTGATTTTTGACAATTTTTTCTGCTGACGGTGCTGGGATTTTTCTTCCATATAAAAAAATTTGGAGCAGATGTTAAATGGAGAAAATGCACAAGACCGCGTGCGAAAACAATTCTCAAAATTCAATGCGATTTTTGCTTTACTGGAAACTTGCACTTTATAGCATCGAATTTTAATGATCTATAAAACTGCATACCCAAATTTTATCTAAAAATTCTATTTATAGAATTTGAAGCTTTTAAATTTTTGCTGAAAGTTCTGAGTAATACAATTTGAAGTTTTGGTGAAAATTTGCCGAATTTTTATAAATTATATACAAAGTGCGAAATTTTGCTTCATTTGGTAGTTATTGTAGTATGAACTTTTTTTATGAAAAAATTATTGAAATTATAAAGAAATAAATAGTCAAAATTTATTAATTTTACACTTTATTCTGACGCAGATGGAACTTTTTCATGGCGGAAATACACTCGGAGGTTTGTCACTGCCTACCAAAGAGCGACCGTCTTTAGGAAACACTTTTTCTATCAATTGGGCGCCAAGATTTCGGCCCAGCGCACTTCGGAATGGCAGTAATCTACCAAACCATTGGGATACGGCGGCCGCTACGGCGCTCGCTTAAGGCATCCTTGAATTAGTAGCCTCTTACTTCATAAACTTACCCTTTTGTATGGACTTATACAGCAGGCGTGATAAGTAGTTTTATATAAATATTGCCTGTATACCTTTGTTAAAATAATAAATGCACTTACAAGTAAGCACGCGGAGAGCACAACTAAAGTGTAAGTAAATTCCATTTTCCCGAGATATCCACTTTCTATTAAATTTGTTAGTAAAAATATTATTTGCAGTATAAAATTCTGTAAAACTTATGAATGAATACTAAAAAACAATTTTTTCAACAGCTTTATATAACCAAAATTCGCGCTCGACTCAAGGCAATAATTGAAAATGGAAATACCCGCAAGTTATAAATATTTTTGTTCTTATTTATGTACCTACATTAGGGTGTGTTTTATACTGATTTTTTTCGTCGAAATATAAATACATAGTACGCAAAGGTGAGGAATTTTTTTATCAGAACTTTTCGATAGGGTCGCGCCCAGCCTCTGAAAGTCAAAAAGTGGAAAATGAAATATGTATGGGCATCAATGGAATGATCGTGACACAACTTATTGATTGAAATGAAAAAGAAAACATCCAATTTTGAAACGGTTCGCCTGAATAGAAATATTTGCGTCCGTTTTTAATTTTACTTTTTGTTGCGAAATTGATTTTTTTGACTGAAGCTTTTTTTATTTATTTAAACTTTTAGTCAATTTGATCTTTAAAAAGATTTTTCATTTGCTATAGTTCGTGCACCCTAATGTCTTCTTATTTAGAAATATTCATAATTAGATATGTAGCAAAGTGTATGGGGTGCAGCGGGCAATTATTATGTCGCATTGAAAATATGTAAAATTGTATTCTATTTTATAATTTGAATAGGCGTCGTGGTTGCCATTGTTGCCGTGAAACCCATTGTGTCACTTGCTGGCTAGCACACACACACACACTCATAATTGATTACAATGTATGTATGCATACAAATATTTGCTACTAATCGTAAAATCAAAATCTGATCAAAATTATGCTGATGCGCTGAAAAAGGCTTATGTTTCAGCAGGTGATTTTAGTTTTCAAAGCAGTTATACAAGGTGAAGTCCAAAATAAACAAGACTGAGCTAAAATAGAAACTACAGGAGCTTTGTTCTGATAACTTGGAGTTTATTTATTCAAAATAGTCCCCTCTGGCCTCGATACCCTGTTTTGCGCGATCTAAAAGCTTTTCAAAAGGGTGTTTCAGGTCGGTAAAAACCGTCTGAATGGCCTCTATGGACGCAAAACGTTTTCCTTTCATGGCCAAATGCAATATTCCGAATAGGTAGAAGTCACAGGGAGCCATACCAGGCGAATACTGTGAGTGATTGATGGGTAAAATGCGATTTCTAGTCAAAAAATCAGTAACAAGAGTGGATCGATGAGATAGTGGATTATCATGCAATAAGCGTCAGCATAGATATCGAATCACAAGTGGACGCACACGTTGGCCAGATACGGGGATTCTGAGGTAGTTTTTCCGCGAAAGAAGAGGATTAGGATCCCCTTGAAAACCTGCACACTATGTACTCCTGGAACGATGGGCTTCGCATCAACTTAGCAAGCGCTGGGCAAGTACACTAACTTGTAAGCTCGCGCAATCTTTCTGGCCACGTGTGAATCGGAGACCTTCGTGGGATCTTCTAAGGATGACAAAATCTCAGCTCTCAAACTTTGCGGGTGCCCTCACAGGTCACTATCCGAGAGGTATTCATGCAGAGAGACTTGGAATTACTTCGAGTCCTTATTGTGTCAGCTGTATGGAGGATGAGGGGGAATCATCTCACCACCTTCTCCTTAACTACCTTACTCTTGCGGGCTACGCCTTGACATAAAAAATCGAATGACCTTCATCAGCAGCATGAAGCTCTTTCCTTTCGTCCCAGCGGTTTCCTCACAAAGGATGAACTTGATTTCTTTGCCCAAGTGGGCCCACTCTCTGTTAACGTTTAAAAGTTAACATTTAAATTTTTTAGTCCAAAACGCTTTAGTTTGCTTAAACTATTTATGGTTTCGTGCGTGGCTACCATTCGGAAGTGCACGGGTTCGAAACCCCGAGCACGAAATATTAGGTGATAAAAAAACGTTTTTTTCCAATAGCGGCCGCTCTTCGGTAGACAATGGCAACTCTTCGAGTGTATTTCTGCCACGAGAAAGTTCCCCAAAAAAAGTCGGCGACGTAAAACTCTGGATCCCTCCATTTGTGGAAAACGTCAAGACGCATATCACAAATACGAGGAGGAGCTCGGCCAAGTACCCAATAAAGGGTGTAGTAGTAGTAGTAGTAGGTAATTCTTAATTTAATTTATAAAAAAATATGGTTAACAATTGATTTGATTCATACATTAATTCGTTTAATATATTAAAATAAATAAAAATGTTTGTGACAATAACAATGTTGTCTGTCACAGCTCTTAAATTAATTAATAATTGAACTCTGCTAGAAGAAAATCTCTATAGTGCCAGGCTGAGTGCATGAAACCAGTTAGTGTTCTCCAATTTTGGCCATTTAGTATGCATATTACTTCAGCGTCGTTTAGCTTCTCTGCATTTAAGTATCTTTGTCTGATTTCCTTCAGTACAGGGCACCTTCCTAAGAAGTGGTACATGTCTTCTTCTTCGTTTGAGTTGCATAGTGTGCAAATTTTTAGCGCATTTCCATAAGCTATTGCATTCAGTTTTAACAAACCACATCTTGCATTAAATATTGTTGATATGTCAGCTAACCGCATATCTTCTCTAAAGTATGATTCTCCTTTTGAGTGATCTAAGTGTTTATATATTCGTGTGGTGCTTGATAGCGCTTTTTGTTTTGCCGTGTTTAAATTTTGTAGTCTAATGTTTGATAAAAGCTGGGTACAGCGATCTTGCCCGTCCGTAGCAGTTATATTTTCTTCAAGCTTTAGGCCAAACTTCATCCCTAAGTCATTGAGTTGTTTGAGCCAGAACACGTTTTTTCGTAATATGCACTGAGTAAGTTTGTGCGGGAGTCGACTGCTGTTGTATTTATAGATAGTTTTCCAAATATATTTCATATGTAGTTCTAACGAATATAAGTAGCTCTCTTCTACGTTAGTTTCTAGCGTTATTGCATAATTCGGGGTGAAGTCAGGTAATTTGAAAATTCTTTTAATAAAATACCGCTGAATAAAGTACTTCTTCGAACAGCGTATAACCCCAGACTTGAGCGGCGTATGTTTGTATGGCTCTGCAGGCAGTCTGAAACAGCTTCCATTTGGCTTTGTATGAGATGTATGGCTTAGCTAAGAAGTCGTTCCATGTACTGTTCATGCTAGCTTTTGCTGAATTATTTCTGGCTTGCACATGTACCACCATTTTTCTGCCTTGGCTAGTTGACCACCTTTTCTAAAGACCATCATCTCAGATTTGATTAAATTTACTTCCATGTTCCACTCAGCGCAATATATTTCTAGTTTTTTAATCATAGATTGCATGACATTAGGATTATCAGCTAAGAGAACAATATTATCAGCATATAGAAGAAGGCGTACATTTATTCCCTCAATCACAACACCTTTCAAACAGTCATGTAGATCATTCAGGTATAATGTGAAGAGCAAAGGTGATAACGGACAACCTTGTTTCGCCCCTGTACCGGTTTCAAAGTAATCTGATACTTCCCTTCCTGTCCAAACTGCTGTTCTCGCATTCGAATATATATTTTCTATCAGATTTGTTGTTTTGTTGGATACTCCCATCTATCGAAGTTTGTAAATTAATGGCCGCCTGGGTACCCTGTCGAAAGCCGCTTTGAAATACTCAAAGTATGCATACACTTTTTTGTTTTCGTTGAACTTTAAATGTACTATAGATGCATGATTATATACGTTATCCACCGTTGAGTAGTTTTTTCTAAAGCCGGCTTGAAATTCAGTGAGCATGTTAATGTTTTCTATCCAGCTTGTAAGTCTTTCATAAAGGGTGTAGTATTACTCTCTTCAGAAATGCATAGTAAAATTTAAGGTGCAATTTTTTTACAGATAATTCTAACTCCTACCTAGTAGGTCTACTTGACACTCTCTTTAAAGGGCTTACATGAAAGTAATTAATTAATTAAAGGCAGTTAGGAGGTTACAAAGTTCTACGAAGTTTTTAGCACCAATAGAATTGTATGAATTTTTAAAATTGAGCCTCCAATTTGAAAACCAAGCAAACCTTAAACTGTTTTTCTATTTGCAAAATTAAATCCACACAAATGCGCAGTTCAGAAAGGTGTGCGCTTTGTAAAGAAATGCCCCATATGCGGGTGCTCATAACCACAGCATTGAATAATTGTTATGATAACTCCGGTGGCCTTTTCATACCATCTGACCATCAAAATACATACATAAGCACGCACAACAAAAGGTTAAATGGCCCGTGTCCGTTGCCTGGTGCGTTGCCCTACTTAAATTGAATGCCGTTGCCGTGAAATCATTGGCCGCAGCAGCATTGCCGCACTCTTCATTCGCAGTTGTTGCCTTTTTATTGTTGCTGATACATATTTTTTTTAATTGCTTTCCAACTGCCTTCGTTCAATGTCAGCCATTCAACTGCAACTGGGTTGGGGGAGTATAAAATTAATTAATTATTAAAAAAACATGTAACATCTTCTTAGGATCCCAATTTTTTCTCATTTCACGGAAGAATAATGAGACCTCATGCATCTTATCAAAAAGTTTTGCCAACTTCCATAAAATAAATTGTAATCGCTATTTTTTTATGGTAAAAGCCATCTGGAATTTTTGATTTTTGTGTTAAGTACCTCCTAGAAAAATTTTATGAGTTTTAATTGGGAATTCTCATTGCTGGAGTTTGTCAGAAGTTGAACATTAAAGGAATTTTACTCAGCTTAGTGCAGTGGAAGGAGAGATATATTTGATTTCTGGCATACATCCCTACCCTCCAGAAAAGCAATTTTCACCAAATATTTAATGCTAATTAGTCGAATGGCTAAGTGCCAAATGACAAAAGTTATTTTGGCATAAAAATTGGTTTTGATGAGAAAAAAAAACAGAGGCCTGCCATTGTAATTTTTTAGAAGATGAGACATTTTTAGCTATGCCCCTATCTCAATATCCAGAATATCATACTATACATTTGGGTGAGTTATTGGAAAAGGACAAGGCATCGTGGGAATCCATTCCTGTTAAACGTTGTAGGGGTTTAATCCTATTGCATCACCGCTCGAAATGCGGTATGTACGCAAAATACCTTGCGTCCACAATACTTTGCGTCGGCAAGACGTTTACTGTTTGAATGTTCTAATGAAAAGGAAAGTTACAGGTTTACCCAAATTATTTATTTTCCCCAAACTTTAACAAAAAAAAGTGCGTGTACTGTGCGTAGTACACATAACAGAAGTGAAACTTTCATGGCAGACAAAGAAAGAGGGAGAGACCCGAGAGAGAATGAGTGAGAGAGAGAGAATAATATATATCTAACTTAATTCACAACATTTGCAGAGAATACAAAAAGCAAAATTGACAAAAAACGGAGAAGGGTTGACCTTATCTAAACCGGTCAACCCTTCTCCGTTTTTTGTCAATTGCGCCGGACACAAACCGTGGCAACAACGCGCACTACTCCGAGCGTTTATCACCCGCACAAACGCAGCGATTCCAGGACCGTAGCAACGGCACAAATTACCGCAAGGCAATACCGATAAATCCGACGCCGGAATGGACAGCACTTTATAGTACGTACAAGCACTAGCCAGGAAACGGAAATAAGCGCTAAAAAGTAGGCACTAAATAAATTGTGTCTAAGATATATATGGTATAGCTCTCTCTCTCTCTCTTTCCTCTAAGTTATATCTTTTTTCTCTCTGGCGGAACGAAAATGCCCCAAACGTTGCATGGCCTTGAAATTTTACTCTCCATTCTCGCTCGTACATCGACGCCTAAAAAGTTTCACTTCAAAAACAAACGCCAAAAAAATTGGAACCAAAAAACGCCCAAACAGTAGGCGCCAAGAAATATAACGCCAAAAAGTAGGCACCAAAAATATATTTCCTAGAAGTTTGCGCAAACAAACAAGTGCCAAAAAGTAGGCAGTGGCAAAGAAAAATTCGGGAAAAATAGCCTTAAGTGTATCTAAGATATATATAAGGTATAGCTCTCTCCCTCCTTTTCCACTACGTTATATCTTTTTTCTCTCTCGCGGAACGAAAATGCCCAAAACGTTGCATGACCTTGAAATTTTACTCTTCATTCTCGCTCGTCCATCGACGCCTAAAAAGTTTCATTTCAAAAGACTCAAATAGAGAGAATAGGGTATCGCTTTTCTGTATTTTTTCACGTCTGTATGTCTTCCATAGTCTTTTTAAAAGGAAACCTCCCCTTGAGCTACCCTTTAGCTGTTTTAAAGAATTTATTTTTGTTTTCAATTCAACGCCATACCAGTTTGTCCCAACGCCCCTTCTTTCAGTTAAACGACAAGTTCGTGCCTACTTATCGCTCTCTCAATATAAGTACCTATTATAAATACATTTACTTTAATTCGTCGGTAAATTGGTACGTGTGTGTGTGGGTGCGTTCTTTTCCGCAATTTCAATATCTTTAGCTTTTCTTCCTCAGGTTAGTCATTACACGCGAGTACTTGAAAGTGCCGCTATCCATGTTGATGCTCATAATTTTTATATGATTGCTATCTTCGGCTTCGCTGTTGTTGGCTGCGATGTTGGCATACGAGCATACACATCAGCGTCATAGAGAGTAGCAGAGCTGCAGCGGCAGAGCTATGTGTGTAGTTACAGTGGAGTAATAACATTTGTAGCGGTTGTCGTCTGTTTACCGCAGGGCCTTTCTCCGTAAATTAGCTGCTATGCGGTTGTCGACGATGGATGTTAGGCAATTACTAAGACATTGAAAGAGAGGATGCGAACAAGCTTGGTAATGTTCTGTGAAAATTTACAAATTAAGCTAATCATACACATTTTCCTAGAAGTTTGTGAAACGTGAAAGTTTTCTTAAGCTGCGTGTCAATAATGATTGCCTAGCTGGTGGGTGGTACCTTCATAAATATTATTCTATAATCGTAGAGCACAAAATGTGTGTACTTTGCCTAATGTGGCGTGAGGCGCAGGTTGTAGGTATAGGATAGTGAAAGAGACAAAATCCTACCATAATAAATAAAAAAATGCGAAAAACCTTTCTCTTGTGTATGAAAAGATCGAAAACTTATAACAGAGTCCCTCAAATACCGTAAAAAATCTTGTTCCACTCTGCCGGAAGAACTTGGTAAATCCGTTAGTACTCGAACAGCTAGAAGAAGGCTTCTTCAAAGCGGGTTCAAAAGGATGCAAAGCTCGAAAAAAGTCGTGGCTTACAGAAAAAAATGGGCAATGGGCTCTCCGGCACCAACATTTTACGAAGGAAGGTTGGTCGAATGTTCTGTGGTTTGATGAATCGAATTTGTAGTGAGGCTTACCATAGTTTACATTATTTTAAAATATCAACAACCAAAGCTTCTTACCCTAGTTTAATTTCGAGGAAAAAACAAAAATCTTACGAGTATAAGACGATTTTTTTCTTTTCCTATAGGTATCTCAAACATCTCGAGTGACGTTCATGAGGTGACGGATGGGCGAGGAATATCGTTTAGATTGTGTGGTACCTACTGGTAAGCATAGAGGATTCATTATTATGATGTGGAGCTGTGTGGCTGCTGATGGTGCGCGTGAAATGTTATGTTAATTCGCGAGGGTTGCATGGACAGTCAAAAGTACATAAATGTATTAGAGACTGCACTTTTGCCTTCGTTCACGCACATTTTCGGTGATACTTTTTCAGGAGTTCAATTCCGACAAGATGGTTTAGATACCAGAACATTGTTTTCTTAGATTGGCCAGCACAGTCTCCAGATCTCAACCCCATAGTGCGCAAGTGGGATATTTTAAAACGTAAGCAACACAGCATAGCCTAGCAAGCAGCCTGGAAAATGTTTTGATTCTCGAATGCGGTGCCAAAAGGACGGCCGAATGTGCAAAGCTTGTACGCCGCATGCCCTAGAGGATCGCTGCTGTTGTCAAAGCAAAGGGTGGACCTACTAAATGTTAATGATTTTATCACTAATTCCTTTTATTTTTACTGGTTTATTAAAGATCATTACTCCACTTTTTATAACGAAAAATTTAGTAATAAGTGGGGTGAATAATACTTTTGGCCAGGGCTGTATATTCGACATTTTAATTTTTTAGGGAAACGTTTTTAGGGCAGTTTTTTTCTCATATTTTATTGTGTTAGTTTTTCCTCCTCTTAGGTGAGGCTATGTTCTCAGTAGTCTATAAAAGTTTCATAGCAGCATTTTCATAGCTTTTCGAGTTACACTCACGGAAAAAAGTATTGGTACAGTGTAGGTATGAAGGTATAATTTAGCATAGCACACAAACTTATTTATTTTAGAAAAAATATTTTTTTAAATTTTAGTACACTAGAAAATACGAGGGCGGTTCATGTTTGATGACAAAGGGCGTTCCAGAGGGAAGGAAGACACGACCGCATTTAGCGAAGAAGAAGGTGCTGTTTCACTACGATAACACACCAGCACATTCTTCCGGAGTTGTCGCCACCAAACTGCATGGATGCATTATGAGCTGCAACCGCACCCCCCGTATACATCCGATCTGGCTCCCTGCGACTTTTTGTTACTCCCTAACATAAAGAAATGGCCCATGGGAAAAAAGTTTAGTTGAAACGAGGAACTCATCGCGGAAACGGAGGCGTATTTTGGAGAGTTCGACAAATTCTATTTTTGGAGGGGTAAAAAAATGGCCGAAGCATTGCGAGAAGTGTATCTTTTTAAAAGGGAACTAAGTAAGTTGAAAAATAAATTTTTTTTTTCTCACACGGGTACTTAGGTTAGGTTAGGTTTGGCAGCCGCATCGCACATAGAAACAACGATGCCACTTAGACCACGAAATGGGTCCGTTGTGAGTCGCGGGGGCTGGGCTACATTTCCCTCTCCATATTAAACCATCCTGAGCTTTTGACAAAGCGTAAACGGTTGCTGATACCTAAAGTGTATAGATTATCTATATTCGTTAAGAAGTAGGATTTTAAAAATCGCTTCCTGCTTCTGGCTAAAGCCGGGCATGTGCAAAAAAGGTGTTGAATTGTTTCAAACTCCTCCTCATTCCTGCAGCTGCGACAGAAATTATGCGTGTAAGCGCATAATCTCTTTGCATGATTTCCTATGAGACAATGTCCTGTGAGGGCCCCTACTAAGGTCCTAATTTGAAGTCTACTCAATTTTATAATATTCTCGGACAGACGTAGATTTAGCCTTGGCCATGTTTGCCTAGCAATTTCACAGATATTGGCACTAATGATGAAGAGATTGGCGACAACGTAAGACACTCCTTGATGTTCTTTGGAATGCATCCAGGGCTCGTAGGGCAGCTTGATGGAATGCAGATATCTGTTGATGATATTCTGTTTATCTTTATCCATTTTAAGGCTTCATAAATAGCGTTAATTTCCGCTTGAAAAACACTACAGTGATCCGGTAGTTTAAAGGTTTCACTTCGAAAAATAACCCTGATCCTACACCGGTGTCCATTTTAGATCCGTCCGTCTAGATCTTAACGGGTGTGTTGGGTGTTGGATCTTCTTCGAACCATTCCAGTCTAGAAGGGATTTTCCTTAGGAAATTCCTTTCGAGGCAAAGAATGGGAGGGTGATAATCACAGTCACTGGGTATATCCGTGTAGGAGTCTAAGGTGGTTGAATGTCCATGTGTGACAGTCCTCCATTGTGAGCTCGCTTTGAGCCTTAAAGCGGAGCAGGCCGCTGAGTATTTGTAGAAGAGACGGGTACTTATTGAACCAAACATCCATTGGACTACAATTTGTGTCCAAGACCCCACAGGAATTTGGAGAGTTTCAAACAATCTTTGGTTAGAGCAGCGAAGTGAATATCCATGGAAACCGTGCATACTGCAATAGCTGAATGGCCTAATCGTTTGAAGGCTTGTGTAAAAGCAAATGGGGATCATTTCGAATGAAAATTAAATTTTCTTTCTTTATTATTTAGACGATTAACTGAAACTAACTCCATTAAAAAAAGTAACTTCTAACAGGACTAAGTATATTCAAATACGTAAAGCGAGCCATTAAAAATGTGGTGCAAAATACTGCTTTAGCGAAGCGCTCGCGTACGTGCTATACAAATTTATAAAAATACTAAAATTTAAGGCAGCTATTTTACTTGAAAAATCATAAGCCAAAATTTTGGCGTTGAATAAATTTCAGTATTTCAATTTTTTTTTCAAAATTGTTTATTCTTATTAAACTCAATCCTGCAAACGCACCAATTTTCTGAATAATTTAAGGCATGCCCAAAATATGACGACAAATATTTGGAAATGGAATGACAAGGACGTTTTTACAGTTGCCTCAGCTTATTACTTCACGTCTCTGAGGTGACATTTTTGACAAGCCTTTACCACTGGCGCCACCGCGGCTGTCTACTTTCACAGCAGTGCTTTTACGTGTTGAAAGCTGCGCGCAAAAAACGCAGTATAAATATTCAATAGAATTACTTTAAATGAATAAATGCATATGCACATACACTTACATATATTTTCTTCCTGCTGGCAACGCACCTTGATGCATAGGCGCTGTTTGTGACAGCACGTCACAGAGTCAAAAATTTCACGACAGTTTTATCTGTTTAATTGGGGATGTGAGATATTGACAGGATGTGAGAAAAGATTAGAGAATATGAGGAAGGGCAGAAATCGCAAAAGAGCCAAGACAATTTAAGTGACTCTCATTTGCAATACATTGCCGGAGGCTGCATCAAAGAAGTCGGCACGTGTGACTTCTTTTAACGACTTATGTACTTATAAGGGGCAACAAGTAATTGGCGTGAACGGAAGTCGGAAATGAAACAGAGTGTGCGTACATACATACCCTCCAAACATAGCACAGAAGTTTACATTAGGGCGGGTTAATTTGTATTAAACGATTTATTTTGACTTCGTTCTTGGCAGAAAAGCCTCACTCCCACTCTAGATTTCATCTTGAATCCGTCAGTGAAAGCAGAGTACCTATATCCGTGCCGACTCTCCCCTCCTTCCAATGTAGTTTGCTCGACCTGTGCGAAGTACAGAGAAGGAAGAGAAGATCTGCTTCAAGTTGCTACCATGTCCTAGAGGAAGTTGCCTCCAGAGGCCAATCTCCTTCAACCTAATAGCGCTCTGAGCAGCAATGGACTTAACTTGCAGATTCACAGGAAGGAAGTGCAGAATAACGTTGAGCGCAGCAGTGGGACATGTTCTACAAGCTCCAGTGATGCCCACATACGCAGTTCTCTGCACTCTCTTCAATTTAGTGGTGTTGTAGCCGTTCTGAAGAGCTACCCACCAAACTAGGCAACCAGATGTCAAAATTGGCAGAACCACTAAGTGGTACATCCAGAGTACGACACGTAGCTTTGCCGAACATAGATTTTCAGGCGTAGAAAGCTCTGCTGGCCTTCTTAACTCGATTTTCGATATTTACCTTCCAATGGAGCTTGGGATCAAGTTTTAGACCAAGATACTTGACTTCCAACGAGAGTGTAAGGCACTGGTTGTTTAGTCTTGGAAGCTTAAAAGGTGGAGGCTTGTATTTTCTGGTGAATAGCATTAACTCCGTTTTGTCAGAGTTGACTCAGAGACCGCAACTGACAGCCCATCTACTGAGTGTAGCCAATTCACCTTCCAAAATTTCAGCCATTACCGATGAGAAGGGTTCTGAAACCATTAAGACCAAGTCATTGGCATATGCTACCACTTTTACCCCACCCCTGTTTAAGAGAGTTAAAGCTTCGTCAATAGCTACTAGCCAAAGGTGAGCCGAGAAGACGTCGCCCTGGGGTACGAACCTAGGGACTCTGGTCCCTCCTGCCACAGCATTTATTTCCCTACAACTCAGGAAGGACGAGATCCAGAGGTAGATAGACTTTTCTATCTCTAGCCCATTTAGAGCAGTGACAATTGACTCAGCTGTAACATTATTAAAGGCGGTCTCTATGTCTATAAAGGTATAGTGATAAAGTGAATTGTTTTCCCTCCAGAGATTTCTCTACATCCCCTACACCTCATATAGGGCTGTTTCGGTAGATTTCCCTTTCAGGTAAGCGTGTTGAGCTGGAGATAGTCTGGTTCCAAAGAGCTCTCGAATGTGATAGTCGATTACTCTTTCAAATACCTTCAGAATAAAGGAGGTGAGACTTATGGGTCTGAAGTCCTTGTACCATCGATACCTAGAGATTTGAAAGAGGCAAATCTATCGACTACCCAGTTTACTCTGTTGACGGATGGATTGATTTGGTGTCATTAAGTTGTATACGCCACTTCATAGTCCATTCAATGATTGTGTTAACGTCCTTCTGGAATTGACCAGTGAACTGAGTCTCATCGTCACCGATTGCTAAAGTATACGTATCCTCAGCGAAGATATCCATTTATGATATTTTTAAAAGTGATGTGAAATGCACATACAGAATAAATTCAAGGATTTAGATTAGATTTGTGGAGGATTGGACAACGAGTCCAAGCAAAAGTTAGGAAGACCATTGTACTACACCCGGATAGATTACAGTTGAAAGCATAGAGAGATAGGATAGATATAGTTGGGTGGTGAGAGGGAAAAATTGGTTTGAGGTCACTCTTCCGCAATTGTTTTAGTTGCATTGATAAATCTTAAGAGATCCAGGAGAGGAAGAGTATGGACTTTATTCATATTAAGCACATCGCAACCCAACAGCCTAAGTCTGATTCTAGAAAACGCCGGACAGCTACAGAGAAACTGCTCTACAGTGTCTTCACTCTCAAGACAGAATAGGCATATTGGGTCGCCAATGATTCCCATGGTAGCCATATACTGATCACAGGCGTTGTATCTAGTGATTACAACCATCAGGAATCGGGTCTTTCCTACTAATTTTAAGGAGATAGGTCGCTAAGAAACAAGCAGGAAGTTCTTTCACAAAGCACTTGGTTACTTTGCACGAACTCAACCCAGACCCACGTCTTCTATGGGTAGACGTCAATCCATAGTTGAATCGATGTAGAATTAACACCTAGAAAGGGTTCAGGGCCTAGTAGCGTACTTGCAGAGTCTTCCTTAGCCAGTTTATTAGCCAAATCGGTTTCTGAAATGTCCATGCACCCAAATAAGACAAACTTTGTTGTGTTTTGCAAAACTGTTTAGTTTTGTTTTACATTCACCGACTAACTTCGAAGAGCGTTAGCGAGCAAGGGCTTCCAATCCAAGGAAACTCCCTTGTGGAACTTATCCACGCTTGAATAAGTGCCATCGCGTTTTATTTTGAAGTATCTTTTGTTTAGATACGAAGTTAAAATGCCCGAAAATTCCTTTGGAAGCAAGATCGTTAGCTTATGGAGTAGTCCGTCATGCCATGCCATAACGTAGGCCTGATCAACATCGATAAATATGGAAGAGCTTACTTTCTTCCTTTCGATTGCTTCTTCTATTCCGCTTGTGATTCTATGCACTCAGTGCTTTGATGGAATTCCGAACTGGTGATTAGAAATAAGCAGTTTGTTTTCAATAAAAGGCTGCTGTCGCTGCAGAATTATTTGTATGAATAACTTAGACATTACAGGTAGCAATGAGATCAGACGGTATTATGATAACTCATGAGAACTTTTGCCAGGTTTAGCTATCATTATTATTTCTGAAACTTTCCATGGAGCTATGGTAGGTCTTTTACAGCTTAGGCGCCCCGACCTTAGGCTTTAGATCGATTTTAATGGACGTTTTTCTCATAATTTTATGTGGAATCCTAATCTGCTAGGAACGTTGCCAAGAAAAAGTATATCCGCCCTAATATAATTTCATATAATTAAATATTTGTATATTGTATGCTCTCTTATTTGGCTAAGAAACCGTAATGATAAGGAATTAATTAGATGTGTAAAGAATTGGTTTCTTCGAGCGATCAAAATTAATTCGATACATCTGAAAAGCTAATGATTTTGTAGTTGTGCAACAACTGCAAGTAGATTAAATTTTGACAGAGTTTTCGTTCACCCTCAGCACAATACCACAACAAACAAAGAGTTAGCGGAAATCTATGGAATTCAGTTACTTTGCGGTTTTGCTAGTATCAGTCGGGGCCATACATTTTAATTGAGTTTGCAGGTGAGGCGCGAAAATAAATCAACTTTGTTGTGCTTAAGAAAATTTGTAGGCATCTGTGCATCGATGTACAAAAGCAAATACATGAGTCAGTGGCGTGCTGACTTCTTTCATACACTTTTCGTATTTGTTGTTATTTTTTTGCATTCGACAAATTGAAAAACTTTTTCCATATACGAACATTTCACATTTCTTGCCACAATGCAAATAAGCAACATAACAGGCAATTGCAAACAAATGACCGCATATGTGTGTACGTATGTATATATTATATATGTATGTATGTATGTATGTATATGTATGTATATGTACTGTATGTATATGTAGGTATATATACTATGGAATAAGTTTGCGCCCACACATCCGCTTGTGTTCTACTCGATTTTTTTTGTTTGCTGAATGCAAATTTTTCCGCCAATGCTGGTACTTATTGTTGTTTGCCTTTTGTGGTTTGCCTACAACCCTGTGGGTGTTCTTTCATTTTTGTTTTCCGCCCTTCCTTCGCTCCTTTAAATGTAGGTATAAGCACATGTCACCCCGACGTTTTGCTCTTTTTGTTATTTTTGATATTTCCGCTTTCATAAACTTCCTAACACAATTTTTCATAGCCTTTCGCTTTCACAACTGGCTCTCGTTTTTTCAAAAACATTCAACCTTCTTCCGGCATCGAGTTTGAGTTTGAGTTGTCGAAGGAACAAATAGCAGAAGGACAAATACAAATAATTAATTAATGAAATGGGAATCAGTGAAATTAGAATTTTACTGGCACATTTTTCATTTTTTTCATTAAATTTGATATAAGAATGTATATCCAGGCTTTTTAAAGCTAAATATAGCTTTTTAAATTCAAACTTTTTAACACCCAAAATAAAATTAAATAAAAAAATGCATTTGGTTGATTCTCGTAATACATTCTGTCAAAAAAGTACCATGATTTGTTCAATAAAACGCAAAATAATTGTATAATATTCAACATTTATTTTGTCGTGTTCAAAATAGGCTCCATTTGAAGCAATACACAAATGCCAACTGATTAGTGCAGTCGTCAAGGTACCTTTGAAACGCGTTTCAAGAGATCTTCTTCAGCTCCTGCAGCGAATTCTCCTTAATGGCCTCTATCGACTCAAAGCGGCGTCCGCGGAGTGGCAATTTAAGCTTTGGAAAACGGAAAAAGTCACAGTGGGCTGAATCCGGTGAAAACGGTGGTTGTTCGATGATATTTGTCGAGTTTTTGGTCAAAAAAGTGTTCACAATATTACACGGCTCATACGGTGCGTTATCATGGTGCCAGATCCATGAGTTTCTTTCCACAAATTGGGCCATTTCCTATGCGAATTCTCTCCCAAATGTCGCAAAACTTCCAAATAATATTCTCTATTTACCGTATAACCATTTGGAACGAATTCCCGGTGCACAACTCCATGATAATAAAAGAAAACGAGTAGCTTGACTTTCCATCAATCCCAATCGTCTTCTCCATTATATCAACAGATCTGGCGGCCTGTAGATATCTGCCTGTTGGAGGTCTCATAAAGGTATCAAAACGGCGCTTTAGTGCTACTTGAGGAGTGCCAGACTGCCACTTCAACCATTTCATCTACTTACCTACAAAATGTGGTGGATTTTTGTCAGTTTTTTTTTGCGTACGATGTTAAAAATTATCACTCATATAAACACATTTTCGGAAACACATATTCTTCACCTTCCTGTCATCATAAAGCCTGAAACTGAGAAGAAAATACTCAACACATTGGGTAAAAAAAATGGAAAAATCAACAAAAAAAATTGAATCATTTGAAATTTGCACTTTATCTTACTAGAATTGAGTGGGTTGTAAAACTGCATACCCAAAACTATTCTAAAAATTCGGAATAAAAAGTTAGACATTTTTACATATTTTTTTGCATTTGTTAAATTTTTATTGATTTTATAGAAAATTTCGAGTTTTAAATTATATAGTTTTTGGTGCAGATAGCGAAATATACTTCTATGAAAATTAACCAAAAAAAAAAAAACATTAAAGCTCCTATTATTTTGAACACAGGTGTACTTTACATGCATTATCGTTTTTATTCACACTTAAAAATTGACGAATGTCTTTAAAAATGAAAGTTCTTTCAATTTCAAATATTCAATCAAGTCCACTTTGTCAAATTGTAGAAATGATTTTTTTCCGTAGGGGAAAATCCTAAATTGCATATTAAAACTATGTAGCATTTGCAACTGACAGATACGTTAAGAAGCCATAAAAAGGCGGGTAAGTAAAGCGCATGATTTTGATTCAGCAACAAAGCAAAAGTGAACCACTTGCCAATGGCAACAAATAATATTTGTGCTTGTGTATGTGGGAGCATTCAAGCAGGTGTCCACTCTAATAAGTGCCAATCCATTTAAATGAAATGTGCACGCAGCAGCGCGCCAAAGCCATTGCCAGCGGAATTTACGGATGATTGGCATGAAGCCATTTTCGTATCATATTAGGATGACTTTCTTCGAATATCCCACACTTACCAAATGCTTGGAAAATTGTTTTCATTTTTCTGCTGAGCTGAAACTGCAACCGTGTAAGTGGCTTTGGATGAATTCAAAATTGTACACTTTTCTCGAGTGGAAGTGAAATCGAATATTTTCATGGTGGTTGGTATTTCTTACGAAGAGGAGAGCAGTTTGCTTCCACCAGCGCACTACATCTTAACGATTTAACTTTGCAAAGTGATTTTATTTTCTAAACTATCGCTATTTTATTGTGCAAGTGACTGGGTTTTTCAGAAAATGTTTTTCTTAGTACTTGAAGAGTATTTGGCCTCTTTAATGAAACAACGGAACTCCTACGCCAGGGCTTTTTTGCAAGCTTCTCTGGTATTCAGTCAATTTAATCTTACGGTCTCAATCGGTCCGATTAGATTGTTTTTGTCACAAACTTTGGCATTGGGAATAGAATAGAATAGAATAGAATAGAATAGAATAGAATAGAATAGAATAGAATAGAATAGAATAGAATAGAATAGAATAGAATAGAATAGAATAGAATAGAATAGAATAGAATAGAATAGAATAGAATAGAATAGAATAGAATAGAATAGAATAGAATAGAATAGAACGTCTAAGGAACTTGAAGAATACGTTTTCTAAAAAACAAAAGCATTCTAGTGATGCCCATTTTCGTAAGCGGTATGTGCTTTACAGAAGTAAATTCAATAAGCCCTTCACAGCCCTTTGTAATAAACCTGCTCTGGGTGCCGGGTCATAGAGACATACCTAGAAGGCAACTGCAAAGCATATGAACTAGCGAGATTGGGTACCACATTACCGATCCAACCAGACAAAGCGAAGATACCTATACCTTTAGTAACTTGTAAGATGCTTATAGACAAACACACTATCAGAGCTGCCAAGAGGCTATAGACCCAGTCCCTGACCTGTGCAACAAGTAGAATGACGTAAAGCATGCGAAGTCCTCTCGGGGTTCTAACAGGGCATTGACTGATTGGCAGGCATGCCAGTAGACTGGGAGCGCCCTATAACGACTATTGCAGAAGCTGTAACGACATTGCAGAAGAAGAGACTATAGAACACTTTCTATGCGGGTGAATGGCTCTGAATAGAAGAAGGTTCAATATTTTAGGAAAAAGTTCCCTGCATAACTTGGCAGAAGTAGCACTATAAAAATAACGAGCCTTGTTAGATATGTATATTAAAGCCACAGGTTGGCTCAATGAGGACAATGTAGAGTGAGGAGAGGGGACAGCCCTGGTGGTATCACAATGGGCCTACAGCAGGGCTAGATGTGTCAACCGACAACCACTATACCTACCTACCTACCTATATTCGTAATGTAGAGAGCAATATTAAATGTAATCAAAATTCTTTTGCAGTTGCATAAAATCTAAGAAAAACTCTTCAAATATATCTGCGTCCGTTCATCTTAAAGAGGTCTCATCTAATTAAATTTCTGATGCTTTTAATCTCTTTACTAATTTTTTTCTTCGAATTTTATTTCAGGCAATAAATTGGCCAGCTTTGATTACGCCTTTAAAGCACATTTTCAACATGCCACTTTCCGCCGGTGTTTTTTTAATCGATGACTGGAAATTAACTTATACTACGCCTATTCTTAAAAGCGGCAATAAAAATAATATTCTAAATTATAAGCCGATTTCCAAACTATCCACAGTTTCGAAATAATTTGAGTATATAGCCAAAGGCTGTTAAACATTTGTTATGCCCCAATCAACATGGGTTTATTCCGGGCAGATCTGCTTTAACAAATTTAGCTGTCTTTACGGAGGACTGTTTGGAAACATTTCAATGAGGTTTCCAAATGGAAATGGATGCGATCCATACAGATTTCTCTAAGGCTTTTGATAGGGTATCTCACCCAATAGTAATTGCCAAACCAATTTCTTAAGTGGTTAATTTCAAGGTAGTGCCGTACGTCCGCTACAATTTATCTTCTTCCTTAACGATATTTCTTTCTGTGTGTAATTCTCTTCTATACGCGGATGCTCTAAAAATGTATTATGAAATTAAATGTCCAGAAGATTCATCCATTCTCCAGTGTGAGTTGATTAACTTATATAGTTAGTGTGTGCACAATCATTTGTTCCTAAATAGTATTAGTGAATGTCACTATACTTCGTATGCGAAAGTTTTTAATGTTGTTTCAACAGCTTACCCTATCTCGAACTCGCCGCTAGTGTCAATTAGTGAATTAAAGGACCTGGGTGTTTATTTTGATTCAAAGCTTAACTTCACCACCCACATAAACTTTATTATTTCTAAATCGTTCCCAATGTTTGCATTTATTCGTCGAAATAGTTCTTCGTTTTCTGATCTCTATACTCTCAAACTGTTGTACGCGTCCTTAGTTCGGTTCAGGTTAGAATACCCGGTATTCATTTGGAGACTGTTTCATGCAGTCTATATTAATAGATTAGAGTCTGTTCAGAGAGCTTTTATGCGTTTTGCTTTGCGCTCGATGAAATTCGTTGATCCCATATCGTCTTATCGGGCTCGTTGCTTATTGATGAATCTAATTTCCTTAGAGTCTACGCATGTTCTGTTGTCGATGTGTTGTATCTTCGCTATTTGTGTGGGCTCAATAGATTGTGCGTATCTTCTCAATAAAATAATAAAATAAATAAAAAAAAAATAAAATTTTTTTGTTCCGTCACGTATTTTCGTTGTAATGAACTGCTTTTTGTGGGTATTGCTAAAACTGTTTATGGAATGAAAGCTGCTTTTAGAACGAATCCGCGAATCCGACGTATTATTCTCTTTGGACCATTTTGAAGACCAAGGTCCCGAACTAAGAAATTCAGCAGCCCACTCATATTCCACTAAGGGAGGAGTGGACTGGCGGTAGCACTTGGTGACAGGGTCTAGTTAACCTGTTCGCGGATGGCTCGAAGCTGGACGACAGGGTTGGAGGAGGAGTATTCTGCAAAGAGCTCAAACTAAAATTCAGGTTACCGGATCACTGCAGTTTGTTCTAAGCAGAGGTGGCCGCAATTAAAGAAGCAGCTGACTGGCTACTTGCGTAATAACTGTTAAGAAGGAAACTGCGAAGCCGACGAGCTGGCCAGACAAGGACCCTGTGAGGTAGTGTGCCCGCGAAAGGAGAGGATCGGGATCCCCTTGATAACCTGTGCTCTACTCCTGGAAGGATGGGTTTTGCACAAACTGGGCAAGTACAGGAACGTGTAAGATCGCGAAGTCCTTCTGGCCTCGTTTGGATAGGAGGCGTTCGAGGGATATTCTGAGGATGACAAAATCTCATCTCTCAAATTTCGTGGGCATCCTCACGGGGTACTGTCCGTGGGGTATACATGCCGTGAGACTCGGAATTGCTTCGAGTCCTTTTTGCGTCAGCTGTATGGAGGATGAGGTGGAATCATCTCATCACCTGTTTCTTAGCTGCCCAGCTCTTGCGGGACTAAGATTCAAGCATCTTTTCTTTTCTGTGCTTGCTGATATAGCAGGTCTTGATAACAAAAATCTGATGAAATCATCAGCAGCATAAAGAGGCTAACACCATCCAGCGAGCATTCCGGGAGGCTTACGATTTTTTAACAAAGTAAAGTTGAAGTTTGTCTATGTCTTCAAATAAAGTGTAGCCCCATTTTTGGGAATTTGCCACTTTGAATTGAGATTTATATCCTTTTTATGGTACACAAGGTGTTTTGTTTTGTCCTCGTATGCCGCAAGACCCACTCGACGGAATTCTCGCACAAGACTGGAAAAAGTTGCACTGACTGCTCGTTGACTAATGCCAACAATGTCGATATCATCAGCATAAGCGAGCAGCATCACACTTTAAAAGAATATAGTGCCGGAGATGTCGATTTAGGTGGCGCGAATAATTTTCTTCATCATCAAGTTGAAAGAGTCGCTTGATCAGAAATTCGCCTCGATGGGAACCCCGCTTCGCCTCAAATGGCTCAGAAAGAGCCCTGCCAATTCTCACTGCGCCGATGGTCAGATACCGGATGAGCTGTGCGGGAATGCCAAATTCAGGCCTGGCGACATACAGGTGATCCCTTATCGCATTGTACAAGCTGCTAGGATTGAAACAAGATGGAAGGCGAACCACATCAATTGCGAAGAAAACGGGCAGTAAGGTGCTTCAGTACTAATAGGTTTTCCTGCACTATTTTTGCATACTTCTGTATGTGTGTAAAGGTATTTATTTATGCACTCCAGCAAATATTGACATTTTAATCATTTCCGTTACACGACATATTTGCATGAGAAAGTGACGGTCTGGGCTTGTGATCGTATGTGGACGTGCAAATAGGTTGTATGTATGTGAGCTGTGTGTGTATTGTATATGTAGGTATGTGTTGCAGCAGATTCTTGAGTATAATTTATTTCACATTTGATGCGAGATATAAATATTTATTATATCTGTGCCATATACTTACAAACATACATAAGCAATGTACACATACACTTATGTATGTAGGTATGTGTGGACATGCATATTCGTAAATGAAATTGACGTTGCCTTTGATACGGGTAATCTTTGCTTTTTTCACAGAACTGCAATTAAAATTTGTGTTAGCAAATTTTCACTTCCGTTTATTTATGTAATAAATTTGAAATACTTGAAATGTGAAATATTTCGGTGATACTATTGAAAATATTGTTTCTACAATTTTCATCAAAAGCTTGTGCAAAATAACAAAGAGTTATCAAAAAATAATATTCAAATAGGTGATGTAGATTTTTATAATATTTAGGCACCAAAAATTGAAAACATTTTCATACAATAAATTTCGAAGGGTTTTAAAGAAGATAAACTCAAATGCGGTTTTAAATTTGTGGCCGTGTGCGCTTTATGGTGACTGGTGGGTATGGATCGTTTACTTGTGGCCATCAAAGTATGAAGTCTTCATATGCATGCTCATACATTTATAAGTATATTGGTGTGTTTTACTTTGAAAAAAAAAAGGAAATAATATATTTTTAAAGCGAAAAATTTGGCTCAACACTTTTTTGCAAAACCTGGGAACTCTGTACAGTCTGTTCGAAAAGCCAAAAATTTGGTGCGGAGTCTAATGGGGCGACCGCATATTTTTGATTACTCTCGTGTGTTGCTTTTTCTTTAGATCATGTCAAGTGATCTAAGTATTTTGGATACTGCCGTTGATTTTTCTGAAAATTGGTTTGTTTGTAGGTGTTGGAGCTCGAAGCGTTTTTCTTGCTCTCAATAGTTGCTACTTTATTAAAGTATTTATTATTTATAGAATTTATTCTTTACAATACAATTAATTTAAATCGACCCAGTGCGTGGCGTAATCAATCGAGGAATGAACCTCTTAAAAATCTTTTAGCAGTAGGTAGGCGATGACGAAGAATGGTGGGTGACGAAGACGAAAAAGAAAACGGTGATGTATGGTGGTGTGATTTGCGCTGCAGCTGCTACGAGTGGTGGTGTGATGTTTGTCGTGCCGAAATTACATTTTTTATGCACGCACTTTTGTATTGGCTCTCGATTAGCGGGACATCTAATCGAACGATGAAACTGACCTACCGCTAAGTATAGTGAACTCAGTGCACTGCTATGGTTCTGTGTCTGCACTGCTAATGTGTTGCGTTGTCCCAGTGGTAATTTTCTGTTGCGTTATCCCAGTAGGGATTTCTGTGTTTCAACATCCACCCCCCCTGGGAAGCGATGCTTCACAGTCCTTCCTAATTGCATTGAGATATTGGCAGTTTGGCTACCCGTGTTATGGCTCGCTTGTGAGTGCTTTCTGCGGTTTTTATGATGACTACTCTGACCTTTCCGTCAGAACCTTCGATGGTATCTAAGATGCCACCCATGGGCCATTTGAATGGTGGAGTGTTGTCTTCCTGTAGCAATACTAGGTCGCCCTTTTGAATATTTGGCATTGGAGACTTCCATCTTTTTCGGCACTGTAATTCTTGGAGATAGTCCTTACTCCATCGCGCCCAAAATTGTTGCTGGATCCATTGTATTAGTTGGTACCTTTTTAGTGTTCCAGTGTTTACTGATGTTAGCGATTGTTCAGGAATAGACGATAGTGATCGACCGATAATGAGATGTGCTGGTGTTAAAGGGCGAAGATCATCTGGTGAGCTCGACATGGGCATCGGGGGTCTGCTATTAATCATTGCTTCAGTTTGGCAACAAATTGTGTAAAGCTCGTCGAATGTAAGAATGTGGACACCCACGGCTCTACGAAGATAATGCTTGGCTTGCTTCACCGCACTCTCCCACAGGCCACCGAAATGTGGTGATCTTGGAGGGATGAACTTCCATTCGACGCCGTCTGTGCAGCATGCCGCCTGGACACTATCTGCATGCTGTTGCGACGTGTGTTGATGGAGGAGTTCTCTTAGCTCGCGGTTCGCGCCGACGAAATTTGTGGCATTATCTGAATATATGATGCGACATTTGCCACGCCGAGCCATAAAGCGTCTCAGAGCAGCTATGAATGCGTCTGTCGTTAGATCAGGTACTAATTCAAGGTGAACTCCTTTGGTGCTGAAACATATAAAAATAGCAATGTAGACCTTGATAGGAGGTCTACCTCGTATTCGCTGTGTGATAAGCAATGGACCGCAATAGTCGACTCCGGTTTTCTCAAATGGCGGAGATGGAATTACCCTGTCGCGTGGTAGATCACCCATTAATTGCTTTGATAAAATGGGACGAAACCGGTAGCAAACTATACATTTGTGTAATACACGCTTGATAGTGTTTCTGGCGTTGACGATCCAAAATTTTTCACGAATGATGGTGAGCAGCGTTTGGCAGCCTGCGTGGAGATGTTGTTGATGCAAATGCATGATAAGTGTGTGAACAAAAGGATGCGATTTTGGCAATACGATAGGATGTTTTTCATTGAAGGTGAGTGAAGAATTTTTTAGGCGACCTCCAACTCTGATGATTCCATTGCATAGGAATGGTGATAGTTGCGATAACGGCGACTTCCGATGAACGAGGCGGTCTTTTTGAAGCTTGGATAATTCATCGAAGAATTTGTTGCTTTGGACGATGCGACAAATAATGAGAAGAGCATCATTTATTTCCGATGCGGTGATGCTATCTTGGTTGGTACGAATTCCACGCGATGCATCTGCAAAGCGTCGCACATAACACATTATTCGAAGAAGTTTATTGTAACTCGTGACAAATTTATGTTCGCTGATGATATCTGTTGTTGGATTTGTTAGCAAAACGATGTTTTGTCGACGCTGCTCTGGTATATTATTGTCGTTGATGGCATTGCATGATGGTAGTGGCCAGTGTTGAGCGTCTTGGGTAAGAAAATGCGGGCCATGAAACCAAAGGCTATTTTCGATGAATTTGTCAGCTTTTGTTCCTCGTGAAAGTATGTCAGCAGGATTTAATTCGCTGGGGACGTGGTGCCAGTGATAGTGCTGAGTGAGCAATTGTATTTTGGTTACTCGATTGCTGACAAAAGTTGTCCATTTTGATGGATCTCCCTTTATCCAGGCCAACGTAATCATTGAATCGGTCCAGCAGTGAACATTCCGAGGGTTGTGGTGGATTTTCTTACACACGAACTCAAGCAACTCTGCCAGAAGCACTGCAGCGCTGAGTTCTAGACGAGGCAGACTTACTTCTTTCGTAGGAGCAACACGAGATTTCGCACAGAGTAGTGCCGATGTTGAGTTGGATACCACGTATATGGTGGCACCGTATGCCCTTGTACTGGCGTCTGCAAATGCGTGTATAGTAGAGTTGTAATCACATGCTACTAATCTGTTCACTCGAAGATTTTCAACAAGCGGGAGTTTGGTGCAAAATGACTCCCATTGTGTATAAATAGACTGAGGTACACTTTCGTCCCAATTCAGCCGAAGCTTCCACAACTGCTGCAACAAAATTTTACAGGTGACCATAAGCGGATTGAGCAAACCCAACGGATCGAAGAATCTAGCGATATGTGAGAGGATGATACGCTTGCTAAGTTTCGATGATACCGGTGGTTGTGTGTAACTGAAGAGAAAGCTATCCAAAGATGGTGACCATTTCAAGCCCAATGCTTTAACATAGCCTACGTCTTCAACTTGGATAATGTCTTCACGATCCACTGCGGCTACGTCGGCGATAATGCTTGGGTCGTTCGTTGCAAACTTTCTCAGTGGAAATCCACCTTTGTTTAACACTTCGATGACTTGCTGCTTGATTTCGATAACTTCTTCAATTGTAGGTGCGCCGGTCATGAGATTGTCAACATAAAAGTCGTTGGCAATAACTGATGCGCCGATTGGATGTGATGTCATGTGATCACGTGCGAGTTGCTGCAGACAGTTTATGGCTAAGTACGGTGCACACGCCGTACCATACGTTACAGTTTGCAGCTTATATGTCTTAATTCGATCTGTTATCTCATCTCGCCACAATATGCATTGCCAATTGGTGTCTTCCTTGTCTACTATGATTTGGCGATACATCTTGGTGATGTCCGCCATTAGCACGAAGGCATGCTGCCTGAATCTGATGAGAATTGAAACAAGATCATCTTGTATGGTAGGGCCTACACGAAGAATATCGTTCAAAGATTTGCCATTTGATGTTCGGCATGACGCATCGAACACCATACGAAGCTTCGTCGTGCTGCTGTCCAGTTTCATGACTGCGTGGTGCGGTATGTAGTTTAAACATGCATCTGGACAGGGGACGTGGATCATGTGGTGTAGTGCGATGTATTCCTTCATGAACGAATTATAGTCCCTTTCAAGGCATCTGTTGTGGCGAAGTTTATTTTCGATGGCCAAAAGTCGTTTCAGTGCTATGTCATAAGAAGTACCCAAAGACTGAGGTGGTTCCTTAAACGGCAGGCGTACGATGAATTTGTTGGTAGTGGGACATCTTTTTGTAGTATCTTCGAAGTATTTTTCGCATTCTCTTTCATCAATGGTTAGGTTAGATTGTGTTTGGTCCGGATAATGTTCGATGTGCCAAAATTTTTCCAAAATTTGATCAAGGGACGGTTCGAGTATTGGTGCCGACGTATTAGCTGCGTTGGCTGCAAGTAGTGATGACCGTGAATTCGATAACATGCAGTCAGTCGCGATAGATGTAGGGTATGATGAAACCAACGTAGCTGACGATAACAGTGGGTGGTTTGTAACGGCTCCGGCTACCACCCACCCAACTTTAGTTTTTTGAAGGACTGGCTTATTCTCGCCTAAGCTGATCTGTCCAACCAACAGTAAATCGTAAAACATGCTTGCTCCTATCAGCAAATCCACTGGGCATGGTGTGTTGAATGTTGTGTCGGCCAAGGAGATATTATTTGGGATATTCCATGCTGATGTGTTCAACGGTGTGCGTGGTTGAGACGGGGTTATTGTGTTCATGATAACCGCATCCATTGTTGACGAATAAGCTGTATGTTGAGAGCGCATCTCTACCTTGCATAAGAATTGAGACCTAGCTCCGCACAAACCTATTCCGCTGATTTCTAACGGAACCTTTTCCCGTTTCAAACGAAGCAGTTGAGCCATGCGCTCGGTAATGAAGTGCAGTTGTGAGGCGGAATCGAGAAGTGCACGTGCGAGTACTAACGCACCCGAAGAACTACGAAGCTGAACAATGGCTGTAGCCAGTAATACTTCTTGGCTACCGTTACATACCTGAAGTGATGTTGGGACCGACGTTGAATGCATGTTAGTTGATGGTGGTGTCAATGACGATGTCGATGATTGCTCATTGGCCGCACTTGTTGAATTTCTGTGCAACAACGTGTGATGACTCGCCCGACATACTTGACATCTATGCGTCGATGGGCACTGCTTGGATGTGTGGTTTTGGCCCAAGCAATTTAAGCACAGATTCTTCTTTTTTACGACGTCATAGCGCTGGAAAGATGATAGTTTCATAAATGGTGAGCATTTGAAGGCGTTGTGAAAAACTGGTTGATCGCACAAGGAGCAGTTTTGCTGTTTGGTGGCGATGAATGCTAGCTGTTTTGATTGTGGTTGATGCTTTGGCATTGAAGATGACACTGGTGATGAGTTGGCATGTTGTTGATGCGACGTCTTGGTGGACTTTGCGGTGGCGTCAATGATATCGATGAGTTGGCAGCGCCGCTCCAGGAATGCGGCGAGGTCATCCCATGTTGGTAGCTGGATTGCCGTTGATGATGATTCCCTGTCCCACCTTGCTGCTATCTCCTCTTCCCACTTCAGCTGTGTCTCTTGGTCTAGCTTTGACACAACTAGATGAAGCAAGAGGCTGTTTCCAATTTGTTCTGGTGTTGCTATTGACTGTAATGCCCGTATATTTGCATTAATGACGTCAACGAAGTCGCGAAGAGCTTTAACGCTTGGGGTGGCGACGCGCTGAATCTCGAAAATATGGTGCAAATGAGACTGGTAAATGTATCTTTTGTGGTCGTAGCGAGCTTGAAGTAGTTCCATTGCCTTTTTGTAATTCAAGCTGGTAACTTCTAACGATTGAACCAGGCTCGCAGCACCTCCTGTTAGACTCGAGCGCAA
This sequence comes from Anastrepha ludens, assembly GCF_028408465.1. Taxonomy (NCBI): domain Eukaryota; kingdom Metazoa; phylum Arthropoda; class Insecta; order Diptera; family Tephritidae; genus Anastrepha; species Anastrepha ludens. Next base: position 32,683,587 of record NC_071502.1, read on the forward strand.
GTATTGAAACTTTTCGACATCTGACAGTGCTGGGTTTTTGTCCACCATAACGGAGAACATACTACGAAAATCGAGCCATTCTCGATGTGATCCGTCGAAGGATGGCAGCTGCAATTTGGGCAAATTGAACTGCGTCCGCGATGATGGCACTGACTGTTGGGCAACTGTACTGCTTAACGGCAGTTCTTCAGCACACGTCCGCAATAAGGCGAGCCTCTCTGCATATGCCGCCTTGACTTCACAGTACGTATCATCCACCACGGAGCGAATGTCACCTTCAAATTGGGTTTCGTCTAAAAATTCTATTTCCGACTGCAGTTCATCCAGGGCGTTGTAGTGACGCTCTAACAGGGCTAGCCTTGCCTCTACATCTTTGAGCGAAAGTTCGTCCAGATGAATTGTATTAGGTTTTAACAAATTTACCCGAGTGATTAGCGATTGTCGTTGTTTTATTTTTACACGAACTATTCTAGAACTTTCTTCGCGTTGCAGAGGACTTTGCACCTCTACAATGTCATGATCGCTTTCTATCATTATGCCGTAAAATTAAACGAAAAATATACGATGATTATAATTTATGAAATTATATCCGGCTCGAAGGACCAATTTTATGTTGGAGCTCGAAGCGTTTTTCTTGCTCTCAATAGTTGCTACTTTATTAAAGTATTTATTATTTATAGAATTTATTCTTTACAATACAATTAATTTAAATCGACCCAGTGCGTGGCGTAATCAATCGAGGAATGAACCTCTTAAAAATCTTTTAGCAGTAGGTAGGCGATGACGAAGAATGGTGGGTGACGAAGACGAAAAAGAAAACGGTGATGTATGGTGGTGTGATTTGCGCTGCAGCTGCTACGAGTGGTGGTGTGATGTTTGTCGTGCCGAAATTACATTTTTTATGCACGCACTTTTGTATTGGCTCTCGATTAGCGGGACATCTAATCGAACGATGAAACTGACCTACCGCTAAGTATAGTGAACTCAGTGCACTGCTATGGTTCTGTGTCTGCACTGCTAATGTGTTGCGTTGTCCCAGTGGTAATTTTCTGTTGCGTTATCCCAGTAGGGATTTCTGTGTTTCAACAGTAGGCTTAAGTATAATAAAATGTAAACTGAAAAAATTTTATTATTTTGGGATTTATTTAATGTTCAAATTTTGGTGTAGAGTTGTTTAAAGCAAAATATCTTCGTAAATATCTAGGGGAGAATGGGGAGTTGTGAGACGGGTTTTGTTTTTGGACCCGTATTACTCAAAATCTTAATATTCTGCATATATCAACGATGGAATCTTTAATCAATGAATACTGGAAGCTATTGGTATGTCCTATTTAACAAAACTACAATTTTCCTTAAAATTAAAATTGTATATAATAATATAAAATATAATACAAAATACAAAAATGTGGGGAGTTGTGAGACACCATGGTTTAAATCAATAAAAATTACTTATTTTAGTTGCTAGCTCTTTATTAAGATGAAAAATAAAAAAGAAAAGACAATTGTTATAAAAAAGTGTATAAAAAATGCAATGCCATCAATCTGATGATTCGCAGTGAGAACATGTATAATAACCAGTTCGTAAATTGGCACACTTTAGGTGTACTTATGAAAAATGCGTTAAAACGTCGAAAAAAACGGTGTCTCACAACTCCCCACATTTGTTGTCTTACAACTCCCCAAATCGTTTTTTTTTATAAATGGCCGCGTAGTCATAAACACATCGAACGTTCATGCCCATGTGAATGTGTAAATTCAAAGCTAATAGGACAATTAATAATTTGTATATATTAACATTTGCAATTTGCTTCAACAACTGATCGAATGTATCGCAAAACAAATGATGAAAAAAACTTACCGAGAAATTCCAAAACACAGTAACTGGAGAGACGCGTCGAATGCGTGTAAATATGACCAATGCTAGCTGAAAAGTGAGATCGCATCGAGAACACTTGTTGACACTTAAAATCGAATGTAAACAAATGAATAATGCCGAAAGGTAACAATGTCTCACAACTCCCTGTGTCTCACAACTCCCCATTTTCCCCTATATGTACATAAAAAAGAAATTTTTTTTATTATTTAAAATATTTTATTTTTTCTTAAATTTTAATTTTTTAAATTGAAAAACTTTCTTCTTTTTTTTAGTTAAACACTTTTTTTATACTTAAAATTAAAAAAAAAACATTTTAAAATTTAAAATTTAGAAATAAATTTTTTTTTTATAAATTAAAGAAATTTTTTATTATTTTAAGATTTATTTGGTTGGTTGGTTTAAGGGTGACCCCGCATCTGAGTGCCACATAGACCGCAAGTTGGGTCCGTTGTGTTGCTCTAGAGCTCATTATATTGTATGATTTCCCCACCTAACCGAGATTTTTATTATAGATTTTGGTCAAAGATATTAATTCGTTTCGAGAATTTGATGAGAGATTCGATTTTCAGGTTCGAGAGTACTGAAAGATTGTCAATTGTTGGAGAGCTTAGAAAAACGAGTCAACTACTGGCTAAACCGGGACAACTGCACAGCAAATGTCTGCTCGATACTTCCTCATCTTCGTCCTCACAGTATCTGCACAGGTCGTTTTGAGGAACCCCAAGCCGACGTGCGTGAGTGCCCAAAAGGCAGTGGCCGGTGATAAGAGATATTATATGCCTTAGTTCGTGTTTCGAAAGACTTATAAGGGCTTTTGTCTGTTTCAGATTGTAGGATGGCCAGATTTGTCTGGTCGTAACGCAAGTAGTTTCCACTCGCCACCTCCGATCAGCAATGCTGTGAAATTCTCGATCAATGAGCAATTTACATGTTGAGAGCGGAATGTGAATTGTGGGTAAGTTACTAACATTTGATTGCGCAGCTCCAGCTCTTGCGAGCTCATCAGCTTTGCAGTTACCTTCGAATCCACTGTGACCCGGTATCCAGATAACTTGGACAGAATTCAGAACACTTATCTCGTTAAGAGATAAGAGACAGGATCGAACCACGTCTGAGGGGGTATAAGAGGAGCTGAGTGCTCGAACGGCCGCTTGACTGTCGGTGAAAAAGCGGATATCCTCTAGTGATATTCTATTTTCTAAGAGAGTTTTCGCAACATACCAGATAGCGCATACTTCCGCTTGGAATACGCTACAGTAGTCGGGTAATCTAAATGATAGATTAATGTGAGGGGAATTGGAAAAGATTCCAAATCCCACTTTGCCGTCTTGTTTTGAACCATCTGTATATATAATCAGAGGGCCATCGATTTCGGTTAGATTTGTCTTCCATTCTTCCCTAGTTGGGAGTGAACAGGAGAATAGCAAGGGTGGTGATGGAAGACTTAGATGATAGTCTATGTCGGAAGAGATAACAGTGTTCCTGTTCAGTATGGCCGAATGGACAAGATACTTATTCCATTTCGATATAGCATTCATGCGTGTCGCTGCTTTTGCTGCAATCGCTTTGCCAGCCAGATCGATAGGGAACAAGTAAAGCAACGTATTTAGAGCCTTAGTAGGTGTTGTACTTAAGCATCCTGTTATCAGGAGGCAGGCTGTTCTTTGAACTCGATCAATTGTGTCTACTCTACACCGTTTTTCGAGTGCTGTCCACCATACAACCACACCGTAGAAGAGTATCAGTTTGATGATCGAGGTATATATCTAATAAATGATCCGAGGTGAAAAACCCCAGGTTTTGCCTATAGCTTTCTTACAAGTATAAAGAGCTATGAAAGCTTTTTTACATCTGTTTTCGATGTTCAATTTCCAAATCAACTTCCTATTTAGAATAACTCCTAGATATTTAGCTGAATCAGATAGGAGTAATGATTCCCCTTTTAAAGTTATTGTTTGCAGTGGAGGAGATTGTTGTTTCCTATTGAAGAGAACAAAATCTGTCTTTGCTGGATTCGCATTTAGTCCGCATTCGGTGCACCATTTTGACAGAATATTGATTGAGCGTTGCATGAGCTCAGTGAGGATATTCAGGTGTTTGCCTGACACGCAGAGAGCAATATCATCTGCATAGGCTACGACCTTGCAGCCTGCTTTTTCGAGATTTCGAAGCAAACTGTTTACAGCGAGATTTCAGAGAAGGGGTGAAAGTACTCCGCCTTGAGGAGTGCCTTTGACGGCGTACATTCTCATGCGGCTTAACCCAAGCTCTGAAGTGATTATTCTATTTTGGAGCATTTGTTCGGTCATCTTTCGGATGGAGTAATTAATACCCAATTTGGCAATTTCAGACAAAATAGCGTAGGGTTCAATGTTATTAAAAGCACCTTCTATGTCCATAAATGCGACAAGAGAGTACTCCTTATTGTGAAGGGAAGTTTCCACTGTTTGCACCAGTGCCTCAGAGATCAACTTAGTATCAAGTTGGGTTTTGATTAGCTCATCTAAGACTTTTTCAAAAGCCTTTAAGCAAAAAGAGGTTAGGCTAATGGGCCTGAAGTCGTTTGGTTTGCAGTGTGAAGGCTTCCCCGTTTTCGGAATGAATACTATCTTCGATTTCTTCCAAATTGTCGGAAGGTAAGAGAGATTTAAACACTCGTTAAAGATCCTTGTTAAGCAAGGCAGTAGAATTTCCAGTCCTTCTTGAAGTTCTGCTGGAACGATGTTGTCAGGACCTGGTGATTTAAATTTTTTAAAACTTAGTATTGCTGTAGAGATGCTATTAGAGCTGATTAGATCTGATCTATTCTCATAGTTACTCTGAAGAGTGCTGGAAAGTGCAGGTAAGTTGGCAACACAGCCTGGAAAGTGAGATTCTAGAAGTATTCTAAGAGTGTGGTCAGTTGAAGTAGTCCAAGTTCCATCTTGAGTCATGATAAAACTGGGAGAGACTGGGTTTGATGCAAGAATCTTGCGTAGTCTGCTTACTTCTGAAGTGTTCTCTAATTCTTGAGTGTATGATCGCCAGGATGTGCGTTTTGCACTTCTGACAGCTTTCTTAAAGTCTTTGAGACATTGTCGATATTCTTCCCATTCGTCTGTTATTTTAGATTGGTTCAAGAGTTTCCGAGTTCGATTGCGAAGCTCTGAGATTTCTGGAGTCCACCAAAAAGGTTTATGCTTACCTCCTGTTTTTGTCAGGGGACAAGATTGTCGTGCTGCGCTTTGACACGTCTTCGTTATCATGTTAACAGCGTTTTCGATATCGTTTTTATTTGCCATTTCAAACTGCCTGATATCAGGAAGTCCATTGGCAAGATGTTCTTTATATTTGATCCAATTCATACGTTTTTTGTTAAGGTACTTCATGGGTTTTGCCGTTTCGGTTAGTTAATTTGGTTAGAGTATATTTTATCCTCAAGAATAAAGGCGTGCAATTTATAAAAGTATTATAAAATATTACATAAAAAAAATTGAAGATATTGCACTTTAAAAAACAGTATTTTCCCCAAAAAAAAATTTTATCCCAAAAATTTTTGAAATGTTGAAAAAATAAATTTGGTGCCTATTTTATCTTAAAAAATAAATGGATAAATAAAATTAAATGGGTAACGAAATAAGCGGATTTAAAAAATGTTAGAAAGAACCAAAAAAATAGTTTATTTCCTTTTTTAATTTTTTGTGAAAAAACAAAATTTTTCGAGAATATATTAAAAATAAATGGATGACATTTATAATAATGTTAAATAACAAAGATATTCCAATTTATCAAGAGTTTTTTCCCAAAAATATATAATTTTTAAACAAACCAAAAAATTGTGCTTTTCCCCAAAAAATTTTAGTTAATTGTGAACAAATTTTTTAAGTGTATATTTTATCTTAAAAAATAAATTTATATATAATCTAAAATTTATAAATTTATAAAAATGTTAAAAAACCGAAAAATAGTTAATTTTTTTATAAAATAACATTTTTTAAAAGTATATCTTATTGTAAGAAATAAAGGAATTTTTAAAAATATTATAAAATGAAAAAAAGATATACTTTCAAAACTTCACAAAAAATTTAACTTGTGGTAAAAACAAATTTTTTTAAAGTAGATTTTATCCTAAAAATTAAAGGCATAAAATCCATAAAAATACTATACGATATTGAAAAAATCGAAGGTATTGCATTTTAAAAGCTATTTTTCCCCAAAACTTTTAATCGCAAAAATGTTTAGATTTTGTGAAACTATGTATTTTGTAAAACAAATTTGTTATTATTTTTTATAAAAAAAAAGTATTTTAATATTTATTTGTTGTTAATTTAAATTTTTTCTCTAAAAGGTAAATGGATGACATTTATAAAAATGAAAAGAAACGGAAAAATATTGTAATTTTTTTCCACAAAAAAAAAATAAATAAATATATAAACAAAGAATAAAAGTTTTAAGAGTATATTTTATTTAAAAAAAATAAAAATGTTAAAAAAAGAAAATATTTTTCTTTAAAAACATTTCTTTTTCCAAAACTTGTATTCACAAATAATATAATTTTTAACAGTATATTTTACCCTGAAAAGGAAATGGATTATAAAAAAAAAAAAAACCGAAAAAGTTGAGTTTTTACCACAAAACAAAAAAAAAATGAATAAAAAAATAAAGAATTTTAAGAGTAAATGGATAACATTCAAAAAATGTTAAAAAAGGAAAATATATAGGTATTTCTTAAAAAACAGAGTTTTTTCCAAAAATTTTATTCACAAAAAATTTTTATTTTAAGAGTATATTTTATATTTATAAAGAGCAAAAAACACAATGTAAAACATTCATAAAAATGTTCAAAATTGAATAAATTGTAATTTAAAACCAGTTTTATCCCCAAAAAGTAGAATAGAATAAAAAAAATTAAATTGTTTTCGAAAAAAATAAAATATATTTTTTGAAAAAAAAAAATTAAAAATATATTTGATCATAAAAAATAAAGGGATAACATTTGTGAAAAAAACCGAAAAAATAGTTTCTGCCAAAAATTTTAAACAGAAAAAATTAATTTTTAGAATATCATTTTTTAAGAATATATTTTATCCTAAATGAAAGACATTCAAAAATTTATAAAAAAGATTGAGTGTATGTTTTATACTAAAAAACAAAGTGCTAACATTTAAAAAATGTTAAAAAAGAACGAAAATTAAATTTTTTTCTTAAAAGTGTTAAATTAAATTTAATAAAAAAAATTTTTGTTTATCCTAAAAAATAAATAGATAACATTTATGAAACTAAAAAAAAACCGAAGCTATTTTTCTTTGAAAACTCCATGCCAAAATTAGCAACATTAGTCAAAATTATTAAATTAAAACAAACCAAAAAAAACATTTTACAAAAAAATTTCCATAAAATCGTCCAAAAAACTTGGATCACTTTAAATGAAATTCCTCGAATTTATTTTATACCTAAGGCGAAGCCTACACGTTCACTTAATATCGCGATATTTGAATCGGCACTTTGTGCCCCCGGGCTGCGCTCTTGCAAATAATAATAATATTTGGATTGACGGAGAAAATCTTCATCTGTGCATCACGCTCCGCTCGTCATACGCAATTTGAATTTGCTTAAAACTCCATTGAAACGTGCAGCGATCTGTCTATATGAAGATACACGTATGCCTTCACTGGCTATTTTATTGTTTATTTAAATATTTTACTCATTGGTTTCCTTAACATTTAAGCACATTTGCACTAAAATCGATTTTTTTGAAACTGCTAGTGAACCTGTTAAACTTTTTTGTGCCAGAATTGATTCCAGCTTGATAGTTGTATAATATAAAAGATATAAAGTTATATTGAAAGGTGTTTATCTTCAAAAGAAGGCTTACTACTTTTCTAAATTGCCAATTTGCTTTTAGGAGCGAGTGTCCACTCTTGACTAGCCTGGTGAATATAATTTTTTTCATTCATGTCAGAAGTGTTTTTTTGTACTTTTGAGAGCTGATATGTAACACACCCTTTTTCACGCCCTCGCTAAGTTAGAAAAAATGTTACTATTTTTTACCTTCCATTTTTCCCCTAAAATTAGTGCAGCACTTTGTAAACAAAATGGAAGGGAAATAGTGGTAATTTTAGTCACGTTAGTGTGTGTGCACGTGTATTTGTATGTGTGCACGTGTGTATGCTGTGCACTAAACTTCCATTTTGCATTTGTAATCATGCTGACACTTTGCCAAGGTAAAGAAGTAACTTTGCCGGTGAGACCCAGCAATTGCCAGAAGTGATGAGAGTAGGTACTTATGTACATAAGTACTTGCTGAGGGTAAGAAAAGTGGCAAAGTGTGAGTAATGCGCGCATTAACCTTCTGCCAATAGCTGTGAATGATAGTCTAGTAGTTAAAAGCAACACAAACAAACATTTCCGCACGCATTTTGCTATCAACAGCAGCACCGATGACAACACTTAGCACCGGCAGCTAGCTATAGTAGGTCAGTAAGGGGCAAAGTAAAGTAAAAGCAGCACTTTAACTCTCAATCAAATGCAAGTTTGTGTGGCTCATATACCATAGCTGCATACTCACTAGGTTGTTGGAAAAGTTTTGCGGTTCGATAAGAAAAGCACAATTTTATGGTTTCAAATACATTTTATTATTCAGTATAGTTTCCCTGAACATCAGTAAACTGGTTTCAACGAGGCTCCAATTTATGAATTCCCTCCCTTCCACAGATGTTATGACCTCATCATTTGATGAAAAACTCTTTCCACGCATGAATTTCTTTAGGTCTGGAAGCAAATGGACGTCGCTAGAGGCCGAATCTGGTAAATACGATGGATGCTCCAACAATTCGAGTTTTTATTCATAGATTTTAGCCAATGTCAAAATGCTCTTGTCACGCGGTGCATTGTCCTGATGAAAATAAACTTTTTTTCTTTTTCCAAACTGGGCAAGTTTTCACGAATTTTTTCCTTCAGCTGGTCTAAAGGATTACACTAATATTTAGAATTTATTGTTTTACCAGTTTGCAAGTAATCCACAATCCAAATTTCTTTCGTATACCAAAAAACTGATGCTAACAACTTCTTGGCCGATTTCTGGGCACGAACTCGTTTCGGAATTGAAAAACCAGGTTTAGGCCACACTTTAGTATCTTGTTTTCATTTATTATCATTGTTATATACCCAAGTCTCATCTATAGTGATGAATCGACGCACAAAATCCAGTTTATACTTTCGAAAATGCCTTAAATGTTGCTGAGAAAGTCACATTCGAATGTGTTTTTGTTACATTGCTAGCGAATGCGGCACCCATTGTGCACATAGCTTTCTGAAGCTCAATTTCTTATATCCTTCTTCACCCCGCTCGGGAGTATAGGGCTCCGATAAGTGTTTTCCATCCTTCACGGTTTTGTGCTGTTGTTTTTACGATGTCCCATATGATGTCGGCATCTGCTAGCTCGCGCAATATCTCCAAGTGATCTTTGACCGACCACGATCTCTGCTGCCTTGCGGGATCCAGTCCAGTGCCATTCTCGTGATGCTATCTGGTGGTTTTCTAAGCGTATGACCTATTCATCACCGCTTTCTGTGTTTGATTTGCCATAGGATGGGTTCCGCATTCGTTGATCTCCACAGCCCGTCGTTGCTGAGTCAGAGTGTAGCCACTGTGTGATGGTGTTAAGGACCAGCCACATTTCACATCCGTACCACAATACTGACTTCACACATGATCTGAATATTCGCAGTTTGAAGCGTCTGGAGATTTACGAGCTCGTCCATACTGTATGCATTTGTCCGAAAACCGCTCTCGCTTTGTTTAACTTTCAGTTGACTTCTTTATCTGCTCCGCCGTCTGTCATAATAGTGCAGCTGAGGTAGCAGAAGCTTTCAGCAAATTCCACCGGACGGACACCCGTCAACCATTATAGATCTCGCTTTATTGTTGTGGTTGACTTTCATAGCCTTGGCCTTAGCGATGCTGACCTCTAGTCCGACAGTGCGTGACAGCGTGACTGGTTCCTCCATCTTCGCTTGCATATCAGCGAGTTTGTAAGAGGGGAGACAGATGCCATCGGCGCAGTCCTGACCCTTAAAATGTATGGTGAAACTCCATATGATGCCTTTTTTGTGCAGGGTCAATTGGCCTGTGACAGGGTACAACCTTGTCTTACTCCTGCTTTGGTGGTGAATGGGTCGCTGACCTTGCGGTTGTGAAGGGCTGCCAGTTCGGAGTTCTCGTAAAGGGCTCGGATGAATAGGAACTTTCTTCGCGTTGCAGAGGACTTTGCACCTCTACAATGTCATGATCGCTTTCTATCATTATGCCGTAAAATTAAACGAAAAATATACGATGATTATAATTTATGAAATTATATCCGGCTCGAAGGACCAATTTTATGTTGGAGCTCGAAGCGTTTTTCTTGCTCTCAATAGTTGCTACTTTATTAAAGTATTTATTATTTATAGAATTTATTCTTTACAATACAATTAATTTAAATCGACCCAGTGCGTGGCGTAATCAATCGAGGAATGAACCTCTTAAAAATCTTTTAGCAGTAGGTAGGCGATGACGAAGAATGGTGGGTGACGAAGACGAAAAAGAAAACGGTGATGTATGGTGGTGTGATTTGCGCTGCAGCTGCTACGAGTGGTGGTGTGATGTTTGTCGTGCCGAAATTACATTTTTTATGCACGCACTTTTGTATTGGCTCTCGATTAGCGGGACATCTAATCGAACGATGAAACTGACCTACCGCTAAGTATAGTGAACTCAGTGCACTGCTATGGTTCTGTGTCTGCACTGCTAATGTGTTGCGTTGTCCCAGTGGTAATTTTCTGTTGCGTTATCCCAGTAGGGATTTCTGTGTTTCAACAGTAGGCTTAAGTATAATAAAATGTAAACTGAAAAAATTTTATTATTTTGGGATTTATTTAATGTTCAAATTTTGGTGTAGAGTTGTTTAAAGCAAAATATCTTCGTAAATATCTAGGGGAGAATGGGGAGTTGTGAGACGGGTTTTGTTTTTGGACCCGTATTACTCAAAATCTTAATATTCTGCATATATCAACGATGGAATCTTTAATCAATGAATACTGGAAGCTATTGGTATGTCCTATTTAACAAAACTACAATTTTCCTTAAAATTAAAATTGTATATAATAATATAAAATATAATACAAAATACAAAAATGTGGGGAGTTGTGAGACACCATGGTTTAAATCAATAAAAATTACTTATTTTAGTTGCTAGCTCTTTATTAAGATGAAAAATAAAAAAGAAAAGACAATTGTTATAAAAAAGTGTATAAAAAATGCAATGCCATCAATCTGATGATTCGCAGTGAGAACATGTATAATAACCAGTTCGTAAATTGGCACACTTTAGGTGTACTTATGAAAAATGCGTTAAAACGTCGAAAAAAACGGTGTCTCACAACTCCCCACATTTGTTGTCTTACAACTCCCCAAATCGTTTTTTTTTATAAATGGCCGCGTAGTCATAAACACATCGAACGTTCATGCCCATGTGAATGTGTAAATTCAAAGCTAATAGGACAATTAATAATTTGTATATATTAACATTTGCAATTTGCTTCAACAACTGATCGAATGTATCGCAAAACAAATGATGAAAAAAACTTACCGAGAAATTCCAAAACACAGTAACTGGAGAGACGCGTCGAATGCGTGTAAATATGACCAATGCTAGCTGAAAAGTGAGATCGCATCGAGAACACTTGTTGACACTTAAAATCGAATGTAAACAAATGAATAATGCCGAAAGGTAACAATGTCTCACAACTCCCTGTGTCTCACAACTCCCCATTTTCCCCTATATGTACATAAAAAAGAAATTTTTTTTATTATTTAAAATATTTTATTTTTTCTTAAATTTTAATTTTTTAAATTGAAAAACTTTCTTCTTTTTTTTAGTTAAACACTTTTTTTATACTTAAAATTAAAAAAAAAACATTTTAAAATTTAAAATTTAGAAATAAATTTTTTTTTTATAAATTAAAGAAATTTTTTATTATTTTAAGATTTATTTGGTTGGTTGGTTTAAGGGTGACCCCGCATCTGAGTGCCACATAGACCGCAAGTTGGGTCCGTTGTGTTGCTCTAGAGCTCATTATATTGTATGATTTCCCCACCTAACCGAGATTTTTATTATAGATTTTGGTCAAAGATATTAATTCGTTTCGAGAATTTGATGAGAGATTCGATTTTCAGGTTCGAGAGTACTGAAAGATTGTCAATTGTTGGAGAGCTTAGAAAAACGAGTCAACTACTGGCTAAACCGGGACAACTGCACAGCAAATGTCTGCTCGATACTTCCTCATCTTCGTCCTCACAGTATCTGCACAGGTCGTTTTGAGGAACCCCAAGCCGACGTGCGTGAGTGCCCAAAAGGCAGTGGCCGGTGATAAGAGATATTATATGCCTTAGTTCGTGTTTCGAAAGACTTATAAGGGCTTTTGTCTGTTTCAGATTGTAGGATGGCCAGATTTGTCTGGTCGTAACGCAAGTAGTTTCCACTCGCCACCTCCGATCAGCAATGCTGTGAAATTCTCGATCAATGAGCAATTTACATGTTGAGAGCGGAATGTGAATTGTGGGTAAGTTACTAACATTTGATTGCGCAGCTCCAGCTCTTGCGAGCTCATCAGCTTTGCAGTTACCTTCGAATCCACTGTGACCCGGTATCCAGATAACTTGGACAGAATTCAGAACACTTATCTCGTTAAGAGATAAGAGACAGGATCGAACCACGTCTGAGGGGGTATAAGAGGAGCTGAGTGCTCGAACGGCCGCTTGACTGTCGGTGAAAAAGCGGATATCCTCTAGTGATATTCTATTTTCTAAGAGAGTTTTCGCAACATACCAGATAGCGCATACTTCCGCTTGGAATACGCTACAGTAGTCGGGTAATCTAAATGATAGATTAATGTGAGGGGAATTGGAAAAGATTCCAAATCCCACTTTGCCGTCTTGTTTTGAACCATCTGTATATATAATCAGAGGGCCATCGATTTCGGTTAGATTTGTCTTCCATTCTTCCCTAGTTGGGAGTGAACAGGAGAATAGCAAGGGTGGTGATGGAAGACTTAGATGATAGTCTATGTCGGAAGAGATAACAGTGTTCCTGTTCAGTATGGCCGAATGGACAAGATACTTATTCCATTTCGATATAGCATTCATGCGTGTCGCTGCTTTTGCTGCAATCGCTTTGCCAGCCAGATCGATAGGGAACAAGTAAGCAACGTATTTAGAGCCTTAGTAGGTGTTGTACTTAAGCATCCTGTTATCAGGAGGCAGGCTGTTCTTTGAACTCGATCAATTGTGTCTACTCTACACCGTTTTTCGAGTGCTGTCCACCATACAACCACACCGTAGAAGAGTATCAGTTTGATGATCGAGGTATATATCTAATAAATGATCCGAGGTGAAAAACCCCAGGTTTTGCCTATAGCTTTCTTACAAGTATAAAGAGCTATGAAAGCTTTTTTACATCTGTTTTCGATGTTCAATTTCCAAATCAACTTCCTATTTAGAATAACTCCTAGATATTTAGCTGAATCAGATAGGAGTAATGATTCCCCTTTTAAAGTTATTGTTTGCAGTGGAGGAGATTGTTGTTTCCTATTGAAGAGAACAAAATCTGTCTTTGCTGGATTCGCATTTAGTCCGCATTCGGTGCACCATTTTGACAGAATATTGATTGAGCGTTGCATGAGCTCAGTGAGGATATTCAGGTGTTTGCCTGACACGCAGAGAGCAATATCATCTGCATAGGCTACGACCTTGCAGCCTGCTTTTTCGAGATTTCGAAGCAAACTGTTTACAGCGAGATTTCAGAGAAGGGGTGAAAGTACTCCGCCTTGAGGAGTGCCTTTGACGGCGTACATTCTCATGCGGCTTAACCCAAGCTCTGAAGTGATTATTCTATTTTGGAGCATTTGTTCGGTCATCTTTCGGATGGAGTAATTAATACCCAATTTGGCAATTTCAGACAAAATAGCGTAGGGTTCAATGTTATTAAAAGCACCTTCTATGTCCATAAATGCGACAAGAGAGTACTCCTTATTGTGAAGGGAAGTTTCCACTGTTTGCACCAGTGCCTCAGAGATCAACTTAGTATCAAGTTGGGTTTTGATTAGCTCATCTAAGACTTTTTCAAAAGCCTTTAAGCAAAAAGAGGTTAGGCTAATGGGCCTGAAGTCGTTTGGTTTGCAGTGTGAAGGCTTCCCCGTTTTCGGAATGAATACTATCTTCGATTTCTTCCAAATTGTCGGAAGGTAAGAGAGATTTAAACACTCGTTAAAGATCCTTGTTAAGCAAGGCAGTAGAATTTCCAGTCCTTCTTGAAGTTCTGCTGGAACGATGTTGTCAGGACCTGGTGATTTAAATTTTTTAAAACTTAGTATTGCTGTAGAGATGCTATTAGAGCTGATTAGATCTGATCTATTCTCATAGTTACTCTGAAGAGTGCTGGAAAGTGCAGGTAAGTTGGCAACACAGCCTGGAAAGTGAGATTCTAGAAGTATTCTAAGAGTGTGGTCAGTTGAAGTAGTCCAAGTTCCATCTTGAGTCATGATAAAACTGGGAGAGACTGGGTTTGATGCAAGAATCTTGCGTAGTCTGCTTACTTCTGAAGTGTTCTCTAATTCTTGAGTGTATGATCGCCAGGATGTGCGTTTTGCACTTCTGACAGCTTTCTTAAAGTCTTTGAGACATTGTCGATATTCTTCCCATTCGTCTGTTATTTTAGATTGGTTCAAGAGTTTCCGAGTTCGATTGCGAAGCTCTGAGATTTCTGGAGTCCACCAAAAAGGTTTATGCTTACCTCCTGTTTTTGTCAGGGGACAAGATTGTCGTGCTGCGCTTTGACACGTCTTCGTTATCATGTTAACAGCGTTTTCGATATCGTTTTTATTTGCCATTTCAAACTGCCTGATATCAGGAAGTCCATTGGCAAGATGTTCTTTATATTTGATCCAATTCATACGTTTTTTGTTAAGGTACTTCATGGGTTTTGCCGTTTCGGTTAGTTAATTTGGTTAGAGTATATTTTATCCTCAAGAATAAAGGCGTGCAATTTATAAAAGTATTATAAAATATTACATAAAAAAAATTGAAGATATTGCACTTTAAAAAACAGTATTTTCCCCAAAAAAAAATTTTATCCCAAAAATTTTTGAAATGTTGAAAAAATAAATTTGGTGCCTATTTTATCTTAAAAAATAAATGGATAAATAAAATTAAATGGGTAACGAAATAAGCGGATTTAAAAAATGTTAGAAAGAACCAAAAAAATAGTTTATTTCCTTTTTTAATTTTTTGTGAAAAAACAAAATTTTTCGAGAATATATTAAAAATAAATGGATGACATTTATAATAATGTTAAATAACAAAGATATTCCAATTTATCAAGAGTTTTTTCCCAAAAATATATAATTTTTAAACAAACCAAAAAATTGTGCTTTTCCCCAAAAAATTTTAGTTAATTGTGAACAAATTTTTTAAGTGTATATTTTATCTTAAAAAATAAATTTATATATAATCTAAAATTTATAAATTTATAAAAATGTTAAAAAACCGAAAAATAGTTAATTTTTTTATAAAATAACATTTTTTAAAAGTATATCTTATTGTAAGAAATAAAGGAATTTTTAAAAATATTATAAAATGAAAAAAAGATATACTTTCAAAACTTCACAAAAAATTTAACTTGTGGTAAAAACAAATTTTTTTAAAGTAGATTTTATCCTAAAAATTAAAGGCATAAAATCCATAAAAATACTATACGATATTGAAAAAATCGAAGGTATTGCATTTTAAAAGCTATTTTTCCCCAAAACTTTTAATCGCAAAAATGTTTAGATTTTGTGAAACTATGTATTTTGTAAAACAAATTTGTTATTATTTTTTATAAAAAAAAAGTATTTTAATATTTATTTGTTGTTAATTTAAATTTTTTCTCTAAAAGGTAAATGGATGACATTTATAAAAATGAAAAGAAACGGAAAAATATTGTAATTTTTTTCCACAAAAAAAAAATAAATAAATATATAAACAAAGAATAAAAGTTTTAAGAGTATATTTTATTTAAAAAAAATAAAAATGTTAAAAAAAGAAAATATTTTTCTTTAAAAACATTTCTTTTTCCAAAACTTGTATTCACAAATAATATAATTTTTAACAGTATATTTTACCCTGAAAAGGAAATGGATTATAAAAAAAAAAAAAACCGAAAAAGTTGAGTTTTTACCACAAAACAAAAAAAAAATGAATAAAAAAATAAAGAATTTTAAGAGTAAATGGATAACATTCAAAAAATGTTAAAAAAGGAAAATATATAGGTATTTCTTAAAAAACAGAGTTTTTTCCAAAAATTTTATTCACAAAAAATTTTTATTTTAAGAGTATATTTTATATTTATAAAGAGCAAAAAACACAATGTAAAACATTCATAAAAATGTTCAAAATTGAATAAATTGTAATTTAAAACCAGTTTTATCCCCAAAAAGTAGAATAGAATAAAAAAAATTAAATTGTTTTCGAAAAAAATAAAATATATTTTTTGAAAAAAAAAAATTAAAAATATATTTGATCATAAAAAATAAAGGGATAACATTTGTGAAAAAAACCGAAAAAATAGTTTCTGCCAAAAATTTTAAACAGAAAAAATTAATTTTTAGAATATCATTTTTTAAGAATATATTTTATCCTAAATGAAAGACATTCAAAAATTTATAAAAAAGATTGAGTGTATGTTTTATACTAAAAAACAAAGTGCTAACATTTAAAAAATGTTAAAAAAGAACGAAAATTAAATTTTTTTCTTAAAAGTGTTAAATTAAATTTAATAAAAAAAATTTTTGTTTATCCTAAAAAATAAATAGATAACATTTATGAAACTAAAAAAAAACCGAAGCTATTTTTCTTTGAAAACTCCATGCCAAAATTAGCAACATTAGTCAAAATTATTAAATTAAAACAAACCAAAAAAAACATTTTACAAAAAAATTTCCATAAAATCGTCCAAAAAACTTGGATCACTTTAAATGAAATTCCTCGAATTTATTTTATACCTAAGGCGAAGCCTACACGTTCACTTAATATCGCGATATTTGAATCGGCACTTTGTGCCCCCGGGCTGCGCTCTTGCAAATAATAATAATATTTGGATTGACGGAGAAAATCTTCATCTGTGCATCACGCTCCGCTCGTCATACGCAATTTGAATTTGCTTAAAACTCCATTGAAACGTGCAGCGATCTGTCTATATGAAGATACACGTATGCCTTCACTGGCTATTTTATTGTTTATTTAAATATTTTACTCATTGGTTTCCTTAACATTTAAGCACATTTGCACTAAAATCGATTTTTTTGAAACTGCTAGTGAACCTGTTAAACTTTTTTGTGCCAGAATTGATTCCAGCTTGATAGTTGTATAATATAAAAGATATAAAGTTATATTGAAAGGTGTTTATCTTCAAAAGAAGGCTTACTACTTTTCTAAATTGCCAATTTGCTTTTAGGAGCGAGTGTCCACTCTTGACTAGCCTGGTGAATATAATTTTTTTCATTCATGTCAGAAGTGTTTTTTTGTACTTTTGAGAGCTGATATGTAACACACCCTTTTTCACGCCCTCGCTAAGTTAGAAAAAATGTTACTATTTTTTACCTTCCATTTTTCCCCTAAAATTAGTGCAGCACTTTGTAAACAAAATGGAAGGGAAATAGTGGTAATTTTAGTCACGTTAGTGTGTGTGCACGTGTATTTGTATGTGTGCACGTGTGTATGCTGTGCACTAAACTTCCATTTTGCATTTGTAATCATGCTGACACTTTGCCAAGGTAAAGAAGTAACTTTGCCGGTGAGACCCAGCAATTGCCAGAAGTGATGAGAGTAGGTACTTATGTACATAAGTACTTGCTGAGGGTAAGAAAAGTGGCAAAGTGTGAGTAATGCGCGCATTAACCTTCTGCCAATAGCTGTGAATGATAGTCTAGTAGTTAAAAGCAACACAAACAAACATTTCCGCACGCATTTTGCTATCAACAGCAGCACCGATGACAACACTTAGCACCGGCAGCTAGCTATAGTAGGTCAGTAAGGGGCAAAGTAAAGTAAAAGCAGCACTTTAACTCTCAATCAAATGCAAGTTTGTGTGGCTCATATACCATAGCTGCATACTCACTAGGTTGTTGGAAAAGTTTTGCGGTTCGATAAGAAAAGCACAATTTTATGGTTTCAAATACATTTTATTATTCAGTATAGTTTCCCTGAACATCAGTAAACTGGTTTCAACGAGGCTCCAATTTATGAATTCCCTCCCTTCCACAGATGTTATGACCTCATCATTTGATGAAAAACTCTTTCCACGCATGAATTTCTTTAGGTCTGGAAGCAAATGGACGTCGCTAGAGGCCGAATCTGGTAAATACGATGGATGCTCCAACAATTCGAGTTTTTATTCATAGATTTTAGCCAATGTCAAAATGCTCTTGTCACGCGGTGCATTGTCCTGATGAAAATAAACTTTTTTTCTTTTTCCAAACTGGGCAAGTTTTCACGAATTTTTTCCTTCAGCTGGTCTAAAGGATTACACTAATATTTAGAATTTATTGTTTTACCAGTTTGCAAGTAATCCACAATCCAAATTTCTTTCGTATACCAAAAAACTGATGCTAACAACTTCTTGGCCGATTTCTGGGCACGAACTCGTTTCGGAATTGAAAAACCAGGTTTAGGCCACACTTTAGTATCTTGTTTTCATTTATTATCATTGTTATATACCCAAGTCTCATCTATAGTGATGAATCGACGCACAAAATCCAGTTTATACTTTCGAAAATGCCTTAAATGTTGCTGAGAAAGTCACATTCGAATGTGTTTTTGTTACATTGCTAGCGAATGCGGCACCCATTGTGCACATAGCTTTCTGAAGCTCAATTTCTTATATCCTTCTTCACCCCGCTCGGGAGTATAGGGCTCCGATAAGTGTTTTCCATCCTTCACGGTTTTGTGCTGTTGTTTTTACGATGTCCCATATGATGTCGGCATCTGCTAGCTCGCGCAATATCTCCAAGTGATCTTTGACCGACCACGATCTCTGCTGCCTTGCGGGATCCAGTCCAGTGCCATTCTCGTGATGCTATCTGGTGGTTTTCTAAGCGTATGACCTATTCATCACCGCTTTCTGTGTTTGATTTGCCATAGGATGGGTTCCGCATTCGTTGATCTCCACAGCCCGTCGTTGCTGAGTCAGAGTGTAGCCACTGTGTGATGGTGTTAAGGACCAGCCACATTTCACATCCGTACCACAATACTGACTTCACACATGATCTGAATATTCGCAGTTTGAAGCGTCTGGAGATTTACGAGCTCGTCCATACTGTATGCATTTGTCCGAAAACCGCTCTCGCTTTGTTTAACTTTCAGTTGACTTCTTTATCTGCTCCGCCGTCTGTCATAATAGTGCAGCTGAGGTAGCAGAAGCTTTCAGCAAATTCCACCGGACGGACACCCGTCAACCATTATAGATCTCGCTTTATTGTTGTGGTTGACTTTCATAGCCTTGGCCTTAGCGATGCTGACCTCTAGTCCGACAGTGCGTGACAGCGTGACTGGTTCCTCCATCTTCGCTTGCATATCAGCGAGTTTGTAAGAGGGGAGACAGATGCCATCGGCGCAGTCCTGACCCTTAAAATGTATGGTGAAACTCCATATGATGCCTTTTTTGTGCAGGGTCAATTGGCCTGTGACAGGGTACAACCTTGTCTTACTCCTGCTTTGGTGGTGAATGGGTCGCTGACCTTGCGGTTGTGAAGGGCTGCCAGTTCGGAGTTCTCGTAAAGGGCTCGGATGAATAGGAACTTTCTTTTTACTCAGCGCCAGCAAACCCAGTACTTCAGTCAAAATATTGCTTACACTGCCTAATGAAATACCTACGGCTTCTACTAAATCTATTTCAGTCACTCGCATGTGTTTTTCTACGATTTCTGGTCTTGTTGCTGTTTTTGGACGTTCTTGACGAGGATTGTCTTTAAGACTAGTACGGCCACATTTAAATTCGGCAACCCGAAAAGTCCTTTTATAATTTCAACATTCTTTCCAAAAATAAAAATTCTTCCGCATGGAGGTGGAATCTTCTAAAGATACGTATGAGCCAACTCATACGTATGCCCGATTCACATGCGATATTTCCCGGCTCTTTTGAACTGAGTTTCATAGTGCCTGCGGACTAAACCACCCCATCGCCTTGCTGTTCTGCCTTTTCCCCTCGGTATTACCGTTAAGATATTCCTTCGAGGGGGCAGGATGTGTTTATTCACTCATTTGCCCACGTTCGTTTTCATCATGTCTCTGCCTTCGCAAAATTGTTGAGGCTACGTTACAACCATAGTTCCACGTTTCTTCAGATTCTAGCATATATTGTACTAGGCTAGCAGCGGTCATGCTCTCACCGATATTTGAGCGCCACATGCTTCTTTTCCCATCAAATCTAGAACACTCTAACAGGGCATGCTCAGGCGTTTCATGTTTTTCTTGGCAGTATAGGCAAAATGGGGAGTCTGTGTGCTTGTATTTGTACAAATACTGCCTGAAACAGCCATGCCCAGTTAAAAACTGTGTCAGCATGAAGGTAACGTTTCCATGTGTTCTCCGGATCCATTTCTGTATGTCGGGGATCATAGTGAAAGCGGTTCTTCCCTTCCCACTATCGTTCCATTTGGTCTGCCAGTTTTGCAGAGCGGTATCATCGATCCTCTGTAGGATTCCTCAGTCAGGCTTTGTCACCAGATACCCACGCGTTTTTTGCATGCTGGTATTTTTGCTTCATGCATTTTACCTTTATATCGAGAGGGATTCTGCCTGCTATTACGCCTGCTGCTTCGTCAGATATGGTCCTATAGCCTCTAATGATTCCGTCATTGCATAATCTGTACACCCGTGTCTCAAGTAGCTGGGATATTTCACTACGTCGCCCCACACTTCCATGGCGTAAAACAGGATCGAGTTGCAGACACTCGCAAACAATGCTCTCATTTGTTGCTTTGGTCCGCCCACATTGGGCATCAGTCGCGATAAAGACGCGCAGGATTTTGCAACTTTGGCGCTTGCTCATTCCAGATGCTTTTTAAAATCGAGCCTTCTGTCGATCATTACCCCTAAATATTTTATGGTATCTGTTGATGTTATATTGTGACCACTAACCTTTATTTGAATGTTTTCAACTTTTCGCCTAGAACTTATGAGAACCAGTTCGGTTTTATAGTCTGCTAGTCTTAGCCCAGACAATTGTAACCATTGCTTAATTTTACTACTAGTGCCTTCTACCCTTCGTGAGACCTCTTTTAGCGTTTTCGCTACAACTACCACAGCTTGGTCATCTGCGTACCCAACAATGCTGGCTTGTTTGTGCTGTTCAATGCGTAGCACTCCATCATACATAATATTCCACAGTGCCGGGCCTAGTACAGAGCCTTGAGGAACTCCTCCAGTTACCTTACAGCTTTTGGGGCCTACGTATGTATCATACCATAGGATTCTGTTAGCAAAGTATGAAGCAATGACTTTTATCAGATAATTCCACACATTCATACTCCGAAGTGCCATCAGTATTTGGTCCCATTTGGCCGTATTGAACGCCTTTTTAACGTCCAGAGACACGATTGCGCAATATTTTTTGGTTCCTCCTATCCATATTCTACCAGAGATAGCAATTTTTGCTATTTCGCATATTTCTATTATTGCATCAATTGTACACTAGTTTTCTGGCCGAAAATAATGCCAAACAAGGAATTGCTCGAAAAAGCAAACATGGAGGCGCTAGACATTTGGATTAGAAGACAGAAATGGAAATGGATTGGTCGCATTTAATGCAAAGAAAACAAACATACATAGCGAAGAAGGCAATGAATTAGAACTCGCACACAGCGGGAGGAAGAGCGCCTGACAGGCCAAGGAAAACCCGGAAAAGAACTGGGGATCGCGAGACAGCTCAACTCGGGTTAAACTGGTAGCAGATGAAGCCGTTATTCGTTAATCGGACGAGATGGCGCGTAGGTGTTGTTGGTGCCCTCTGTCCCTCTAAGGAATCAAGGAAACAGTGATGATAGTGAAGCAAAAAATTAATTCACAGATTGAAAAGAAACATCACTTACGTGCATATAAAAAGTACACCAACACAACAAAAACCAAAATTTAGGATAGAAGCACCGCTCTCTCTTATCCAACCACGAAACTTATTGAACAACCTAGTACGTACTTATAGCTTCTGCAGGGAATATTTTTATTACTTTATCGTTTTAGTGTAGCGCATTTAGCGATACAATTGGTTATCCCCTCGCCCGGCCGCCTTCCCTACTGCATTTATTTATAAAACAATTTCCGGACGTTGGCCACCAGCAGCGCAGAGCTAAGCAAAATAATTTCTTATGCAAACGAATGTAAAGAACGCTAGCGATTTTCAAGGCAACCCCAAATGCCAGCAGTAGAAAAACTTAAATAAGTACGGTAAATATGCCACAGCAAATATGCACGGATGTGACCCATTGGCAATCCTTCTTTTGTAATACTGCCTGATATGGGTCGGGTCATCTGCAAATATTTGTACTTAAGTTGTCGTCGAACGTAAATAGCACGGAAGTGTTGCTTTTTTGTGCTTTGTGCTTTTTTCCAATTTACTCCTTCCTCATTTTACAAGCATACACACACACACATGCAATGGGAAGTATTTGTTTTGGTGGCCCTATAATTGAGTAATGGCTATTTGGTACGTCTGTATGTGCATAGGTGTAGGTGTATAAGTATGATTATCTATTTGTGCATGCAAACTTGATTCTAAACTTCGGAAGACCGTACATACGCCAATACTTCATAATATCCCTTTTTCCTTTCGCAATCCCTAAATGTGCGCCACCGCCTTGCGATCTTGCCCTCAAATATTTGCAAACCCATAAGAGTTTATTTTCTTTGCTTTCCCTGTGCATAGATACCCATACACTCGTACATGCCACATACATATGGATGTATGTATGTATGATATTTTCTTCCGATTCGCAAATGTGGCGTGGGGGTTCATTCCACTCAGCCGTTTGAAATGCAAGTGTGAATATGTCATTCAAGGACTTACAGAAACGTACAAGCAAAATCCTTTTAAAATATTTCAAGCGCTTACAGTATAAAACAAGGATTTTAGAGTTCTTTATCCAAAAGTAGCAATAAAGAGTTCACAAACTTTGTTGTGACACTGTCAGCGACATGCAAGAGATTAACAAAGCAGATATTCGTAGGCGAGTGTGTGGTGCACACATACACACAAACATGCATATGCAGTAGGGTGTACCCTTGGCACCAACTTGCCCCTTTCTTTTAGAAAAGGTTGTACAGACACTCTTTCCAAAGCAAAACATGCAACCAAGCCCGACCCAGTTCCACGCAGCAGAAAGTAGTGTAATAATCAATGAGGCAGAGGTGGTTTTGGCAACGGAAAGTTTCGGCAATGCTAAGGCACCAGGACCTGGGCGGTATTCCTAACAAAGCGCTGAAGATCGCTATCAGGCGCAACGCAAAGCTGTTTGCACAACACTTCACCAAGTGGAGAAATGAAAGCATATTTCCGAAAGTATTGAAGAAGCAACGACGAGTCCAACTTCAGAAACCAAATAAACCAGCGCGTGACCCAAGTTCATATCGGCCACTCTGCATGATAGATATCATACAATATATATATATAATTGGCGCGTACACCCTTTTTGGGTGTTTGACCGAGCTCATCCTCCTATTTGTGGTGTGCGCCTCGATGTTGTTCCACAAATGGAGGGACCTACAGTTTCAAGCCGACTCCGAACGGCAGATATTTTTTTTATGAGGAGTTTTTTCATGGCAGAAATACACTCGGAGGTTTGCCATTGCCTGCCGAGGGGCGACCGCTATTAGAAAAATGTTTTTCTTAATTTTGGTGTTTTCACCGAGATTCGAACCGACGTTCTCTCTGTGAATTCCGAATGGTAGTCGCGCACCAACCCATTCATACTATGAGTAAAATCTTGGAGAAATTGATCTCCACGCGTTTGGAGCAGTATCTGGAGAAAGTGCCGGCTGAACTATCCGAACGTCAGTTTGGGTTCCGAAAAGGTCGTTCAACCAACGACGCCGTCAGGACGGTGACAAGCATTGCAAGCAAGGCTACTGAGGGTGACAGGTGGATGCATGGTGACAAAAAATACTGTACAGTTGTCACTTTGGATGAAAAGAATGCTTTCAACTCGGCATACTGGCCCAATGTTATAAAGGCTCTGGAAGAGAAAAAAACGCCAGCATACGTAGTACGGGTTATAAGCAGTTATCTGTCGGAAAGAGTACTTCTATACGATACAGATGAAGGTCCTAAGAGATATGCAGTGACGGGCGGAGTACCGCAGTGATCTGCACTGGCCCCGATCCTATAGAATGTACATACTATATGATGGGGTACTGCAACTCCCAATGCTGACAGAAGTGCAATTAATAGGATACGCAGACGACATTGCGTTGACCATCGTCGCCAGAACAATTCCTCAGATTCAGAGCATCTGCAGCGAGGCAGCAACAAAGGTCAAACAATGGCCAACGGCGGCGGCGGCTAACACCAGTTAGCAGGACAAAAAACAGAAGCAGTTCTTATTACGAGTAGAAAAAAGTTATAAACGACCACACTAAACATTGATGGGTTTAACGTCACAACACAAGCAACACTAAGATATTTAGGTGTAATGATCGATGCTCGACTAAGCTTCAAGGAGCACATTAAAAAAGCATGCGGAAAGGCAGCCATGGTGACGACGGCACTGTCAAGAATTATGGCCACCATCGGTGGTCTCACTCAGAGTAGAAGAGCGCTCCTGGCTAAAGTTACCCAGTCTACATTCATGTATGCAGCACCCATATGGGGCACAGCCCTGATACAGAAAACATACGCGAAGAAGGCGGAAGTAGTTTTTAGATTAAGTGCCCTTAGAGTTGCCTGTGATTTCAGGACAGACTCGTATGAAGCAGTGTGTGTCATATCGGGCATCATGCCACCAGATATAATGGCCTCTGAACTGGGTAGAGTGTACAACAAAGCCAAAAGCCTAAACAGGCGATTAACGGCGGAAGAGCGTAAAGAAGAAAGACGGGGGAGCATAAATGAGTGGCAAAATCGCTGGGACCTAGCGACGAAAGAGAGGTGGACGCATAAATTAATGAGAATCGTGCAGGCATGGGTTGCGAGAAGACATGGTCACAGTTCCTGATGGGACATGCATGCTACAGAAAGTATCTTCAAAGACTTGGCCACGAGGACGCAGCAGACTGCTCATTCTGCGGCAACGGTAGTGAGAACTAACATATCTTCTTCTCCTGCCCGAGATATGCATCTGAAAGAACGTCGATCGAAGAAATGATAAACGAAAGAATAACCCCAGTCAACATTGTAAGTCACATGCTGCAATCGAAGTTGGTGTGGATCAGACGCATGAGGTGCACATTTAGGGATCAGTATGAATCGTGCATGCCGTCTATGTTGATGGTATCTACATATGTAAGATTCCCCCTTCACATAAAAAAAAACTAGGCTGTTCCAGCAAGAGCGTAAAGGAACATATAGATTTATTTCATGTTTGGAGTGAGTTACAAAAAAAATGTAAAACCTTCAATAGCCGTGGGTACAATTTCAAAATTGATCTTGATTATTTGTTTGATATTGCTGATGATTTAAAGAGAATGAAAATAGAGGAAGATAGTGAAATAGAGAGAGCCAGGTCGCCCAGGTGCTTAAATGGTGCAGACAATAAATTGGCGGAAAAACAAGAGAGATCCAGACGACGACGATTGGAAGAAGAGGAAAGTATTGCAAGGCAAAGATAATCCACTTCCACCACAAATAACTTAGAAAGTGTAGAAAATTCAGACGAAGAACAGATCTTGAATTCTGAACTCAACTTGCCGGACGTTCCCTACCTTTAGCAAAGTTCAAAAAGAGCTAGAAAGAATTTCATAACCTCTAAACTAGTTGCAGCTTTAGATTGATGCCAGTTAAGCATTAGAGTAGCGATGATTTTCCTATTAACAAATCCTCGATTCAACAAATTCGTACAGAAACTAGGAAATGAAGGGCAGAATCAATGAAATCTGATTTTCAAAACAATGTACCCAAAGTAGTCACAGTCTATTGGGATGGAAAACTAATACCCGGGTTGGATTTACGAAGTTCAAAAGAAGAACGCTTGCCAGTTATTGCTTCGTTTGACGATAGAGAACAGTTTCTGGAAGTGCCAAAACTACAATAACTAGAGAGTTCTTCTGGAAAACATCAAACTAAGGCCGTCTTAACAGCTCTCTTTGATTAGAAACTTCACGATAAAGTACAAATAATGTGCTGCAATACAGTAGCTTCCAATACTGGCAGTTTCAATGGAGCTTGTGCTATATTGGAGAAAACTTTTAGGAAGAGAATTTCGCCTGTGGTTATCGTGTTTATGAAGCTAAGCTAAAAGCTGTCTTTGAAACCAAGATTAAGCAAATTACTAATATAGTTGCCCAGATTTTCCGATGCTCAAAGAGTTCAAAGAAAATTGGAAAAACATTGATTCTAGTAACACTGAACCATCTCTTAATTTAATAAATGAACGTGTCGCCGATACAGACATTCAAACTTTGTTAACATTTTATAAGGCAGAATTAGACAATGGTTTTGTGAGAGATGACTATCGCGAATTGGTACAGTTCGGCCAATGTTCGAACGCAATATTTTTGGAAGGAGACATCCTCAGGCATCTCCATCCGAAGGATTTCATCGTAGCTTATATTCCAAACTTCAGACCCGAGAATTGATCAGAGAATTGGTCCACACCTGCTGTTATTTAATTATTTGCGTTCTTAAGCTGGGCGAGTGCCAGTATGTAGTTAAGAGGACGTTTTCTATAGACAACTACGATAGTAGATTCACTAAGAATGTAAACAAATCCTGTAACTCCTTTATTTCTATTTTTATATTTATTTATAATATTTATTTGTAAGAGTAATACGTCTGGCGCGTTAAACTCGGTCACAATCGCTTAAACGGTAATCGTACAAGAATAATTATAAATAACCAATACACAAAAACTTGACAAGAGCGCTGGCTACCAAGGCTTTCGGCAATTGTTCTTTATTTCTGTTCCTATGTCACAATAACGGTGATTTCATTACCTCACTTGCATGCATTGACTAATTGTGAGAAAAATATCATGAAGCGGACTGATCAATAAAAAAAAAAACTTTCGTTTGAAGAAGAGTTTGTTTTAGCAGAAGTGCAGCTGCATTACCCAAATGTCGAATATTTTTAATTCTAGTTTTTTAACTCTTTCTTCATTTCGCTATTTTGAGCGATATTTCATACTACAAAATATTTTTCATCATGAATCAAAATTGTGGCGTTTTCCAGGTCTCTTAGCAACCACTTGCAGGCAAGTACATGGCCAAAACTCTTTTACTATTTTTCCCAGCACTTTTTTCTTTAACATTTCATTTTCTTCCATCTAAGATTTTCAAGAGGTGTTGAACTGCTTTAATGCATAAAATTTATTTAGAGAGTCGCCTTATGTGACAGCTGCTGTTTAAGCTTTTCCGAGAACTTTCATTCAAATGCACTTAATAATTGTTTTTGCATAAAAATACATAGTCATATTTACATATTTATTACACATATCTGGAGCGACAGTCGTTTTTAAGCTTGGTACTTCCAGGGCTGGCAAAGGACGTTTTGCTACTTCATCTGACATAAAGCAAACAATACATACTAACAAGCAACTTTATTTGAATAAATTTAGAAGTTTTCGGTAAGTGAAATGTAATTTACATATTCATAATTGGTTTGCCATCAGACCAGCTATTGCTGTTTCTTTGACACGTCAACGAGTTGCTGGCACCGGCAGTAGGTTGGAAACTTTAACATTGACATGACTTGTAAAACCGTTGTTGATGAGCAGTGACAGACGCACGCTTTAGATACGTCACTGGCCGTACGCAAGCCAAGGTCTCAGTGAAGATCTGAATTTCTCACACAAAATGGAGCGTTGGTAATACCTCGCAGTACCTTGTTTTGGAATCGCATGATTTGAATCAGCGGTTATGCATGCAATTTACATAAAGTAGCGATGGTCCGGTCTAGAACACTGCAGAACTGCAAAGTCCTAACAGAAAAGTGTCGAACTTTCTGCGAAAACTTGAAAGCAAAGACGTTCGGTTAATGGTCGGTATTACTACATCCTTGGAATCATTGCGTAACCGATTTGCCTGTCTTGCTTAGAGGAGGCGGATAGCACTGAGTATTTTCTCTGTGAGTGTCCTGCGTTTGCTAGAGGGAGGCTTTGAATTTTGGTTCGGATGCCATGAGAAAAATGGCCAAATTTTGTTCTTTCAAACTGGAGTATATTTTCAGATTTACCTCTATGGCTCTATTCTATCCCATCTCTTTATTTCTGTCACTTCTCTCCTTCCCTCCTTGACTAGCTACTCTTTTACTTTTCAGAGCTTTGAACACAATGGGCTTTTAGCCTGAGTGTTTTAGCAGTTACCATTATCTCGGTGCTTCTTGGCTCGACTGTTTCAAACTTTCGATTTCAATAGGTGACGAGTTTTTTGTGCTGGCAGTGTAGAGTGTGTTGCAATGAGGTATTTCAGTTTACTCCTGCGCTGCTTTTAAGTTAAAACTCTTCTCGTTTGTTCTCAACCGAGAACTTCCTATGCAGCCTAGGTTCAAGTATTATGTCGAAATACATTGGTTCGTTGACGTGACGATCGCTAAACTCATTTATGCCAACCTCATATTTGCAACGATCATCAGCGCGGTATCATCAGAAAATGTTACAGTTACATATTTGGCCTGGATTGGCAGCTTGAAGGCTTACAACAGATACAGAGGAGAACTTAGAACTCTTCCTCATGGAACTCTGGCGCTTAATTGGTGTTTTTGACAAAAGTGTATTTAGATGGGATCACACCTTGTCAAAAGTCTGTGACACCTTCAAAAACAATGCAAAGCATACTTTCTCATGTTCTATGTTGGACTAGTTTTCACGGTTCTGTTGCGGCTCTGTCACGGCTTGACCAATATTTGAGGGCTGTTTGCAAAATTCACCATTTTGAGTTGGGTTCAAGTAACTTCCCTCCAAAACCGGAAATAGAACGGTAATAGCATGTCAAGGACGTCAGAGGTCGAAAATTTTCGACAAGTTTGAATAGATATCGAATCGATCTGCATGAAGAAACAGAAACTTGCCAGCCAACTTGTTTAACTTCAGCTTGCTGATCTGAGTTGCAACTTCTTCAGGAGTAACAGAAATTGACTCATATCCGTCCACATAGTACTCACATCTGCTCTTCTGATCCTTTGTTAGAACCAAATGTTTTTGAGATGTTCAGTGAAGGTTTGTTGTTTGCATGCAGGGTTTTGTCCACATACAGGGTTTGATTGAAAAGTAATGAGCCTTATTTTTTTAAGCAGTTTTATTAAACCTTTTGGCTTATACAACTAATATTCTTGAAAATAAGATACTTGAGCGTCAATACACCGCTGGTAGCGGTCCTTCCACTGCAGGAAACATTTTTTAAACTCATCCGCCGGAATCGCGTTCAATTCAGCTGGATCGTCTCGATGGAGTGGAAACGCCTCCCCTTCAGCTTTCTTTTCAGGCGCAGGAACAAGAAGAAGTCCGGAGGGGACAGGTCTGGGCTGTAGGGAGGGTGGGGAAGCACCGGAACCCCCATCTTGGCCAATGCAGAGGTGCAGAGGAAGGCGGTGTGCGCCGGCACATTGTTGTGATGAAGGGTTCAATTGTGGACGAGGTCGGGCCGAACCCGGGCGACGCGGTTTTTCAGCCGAAGCTGGAGGTACAAACTCCTTGTGAACAATGCCTCGAGAGTCGAAAAAGATGATCAGCTGCATTTTCGCCACTGCAAAATCCTAACATACTTTTAAAACAGCTTTCACGCGCGGAGCGATGTTTACTGCACCGCTGTTGCCAGCGAAGTGGGACCGGTTTCTACGGAAAGGGGAAGGCCCAACGAACATTTTCCTTCACCAGCCGGTCCGGTTGAACGCTTGGCAGACGATCCGCGCGGGAAGGCTCACTACTTTTCAATCAAACCCTGTATTTTCAGACAGTTCGTGGAATTCGGTGATTTGTAGGCGGGTTATGATGAACGAGAGTTGTGTTAAAAAAGTTGGATGTTGGAATCGGTATTCTAGCGGTTACTACCTGAACTAGGTTAGTTTGTGTACCCTATGATCAGAAAGCACCGGGAATGTTTAACTAAAACAAAACAGAGTTCAATTTCAGGCAAATTTATTTTATCTCCTTCAAAATATAACCCATCTCAAGCAAGACGCGTGTGCCAACGTTTAACCCAGTCTTCCATGCACCCCTGGTAGGCCGACGAAGGGATAGCCTTCAGCTCCTTCGTTGTATTCTCTTTGCACCTCTCTATCGACTGAAATCTCCTTCAACGAAGTGGTAACTTCTACTTGGGAAACAAAAAGGAAGTCGCACGGGGCCATACAAGGAGAATACGGAACTTGCACGATGGGATTTACTTCGTGTTTGGTCAAATAATCGAGCACAATTTGCGTTCGGGGCGATGGAGCATTATCATCATGCAAAATCTAAGAATTGCAAACGCTTCAAAACGGATAAATAATATTCGTTATTGACTCTCTGGCCCAAATGGTGCACTACGCCTTGGAAATTGAAGAAAACAGTCAACATCACCTTCCCGCTACTTTTTGATCATACAAAGATTATATCTGGGTGATCTGAATAGACCTCATATAGTGTTACTAGTGTTATTGGAGTCGTGTTAAACATTTTTGGTGATATATGTCTTGGCGAGTTTTAATAAGCAGTTTAAACTTTTGTTCGCAATATTCCTCAGAGATGAAATGGCAGTTGCAATGAGTTCTGCTTAGAGCAGAGCAGTGGCAAAGGCGGTGTATCTCTATCTTCTTCGCAAAAGCTACACACGTCGTTCTGGACCAATCCCATTTTAGCTGCGTGATATGCAGTGAGTCCCGCCAGTAGTCCAACCATAATTTTACATTCCTTCCTTGGGAGTCATAGAATAAAATTCGTTGTTTTCGTGTTGACAGCTCGTAGCATTATTTTGGCAATCCTGTGGGAGGTCGAGGCTTCCCATGTAGACTGCACTTCCAGAGCTCGTTCCTTGTCCAATTCCGTCTTCAAAACTGAGAGTGAGGGATATGCATACGACGTACTCATGCGGAACATTGATATTGAAAGGCGTATCAGAAACCTCAAGATTGGAAACAAAATTGGACTTAAACAAACTTGCGAACATAGTTACTACGAAGTGTGTTCAAAAAGTATCGCGAATTTTGAATTTTCGAAGGTTACGTATATTCGAATTTCGATTTTTTTTGTGGAGATATGTTGGCACTTATGTCTCTCACTCACGCCGACGAGTTATTCAAAAAGATGGATCAAAGAACCTGTATCAAATTTTGTGTGAAAAACGAAACTAAATGCGGAGAAGCTACTTTGAACGAAAGCAACGTTTATCGGTGATACAAAATCTTCTCAGAAGGCCGCGAAGATGTGAACGACGTAAAGCGTGCCGGACGCCTGAGCATTTCAATAACAGGCGAAAAAATTGATGTAGTTAGAGAAGTTGCTGAGGGCCTAGACATATCGATTGGCTCGTGCCATTCGATGATTTTTTTCAATGATTTGGGCATGAGACGGCTCGCCGCAAAATTTCTACCAAAACTGCTCAAGTTCGACCAAAAGCAGCATCGCATGAACATTGCTAATGATATATTGGAGTCTGTCCGCGACGACCCAAATTTGCTCCAGATGGTCATAACTGGTGACAAATCGTGGGCTTATGGTTATGACGTGGAAACCAAAGCTCAATCATCTCAATGGAAGCTGCCGCACGAACCAAGACCGAAAAAAGCGCGCCAAGTTCGGTCGAATGTAAAAGTTTTGCTTACCGTTTTCTTGGATTGCAGGGGCGTTGTGCATCATGAGTTCTTGCCACAGGGTAAAACGGTCAATAAGGAATATTATATTACCTGCAAGTTATGCACAATTTGCGCGAAGCAATCCGACAGAAACGCCCGGATTTGTGAAAGAACAAAAATTGGCTCTTGCATCGCAATAACGCCCCTGCTTACACATCGTTGCTTGTGCGTGACTTTTTGGCCAAAAACAACACACTAATGATGCCACAGCCACCGTATTCTCCAGATTTGCCCCCCTGTGACTTTTTCTTGTTCCCGAAACTGAAGAGGCCCATGAAAGGACGACGCTACGCTACGATTGACGAGATAAAGACGGTATCGAAGGAGGAGCTGAACAAGATAAAAAATGATTTTTTGAAATGCTTCGAAAATTGGACAAAACGTTGGCACACGTGCATAATATCTCAAGGGGATTACTTTGAAGTGGACAAAATAGATATTAATGAATAAATAAATAATTTTTGAAAAAACACAAAATTCGCGATACTTTTTCAACTCACCTCGTATGTCCCGGTGCACAGTGCGGCCGATTCCCGAAAAGCTGGCCAAAACTCAAAAAATTAAGTAATTGATTCAAAATTTCTTACTCGGGGGTTGTCGGGGTCGCTGATTACGAATTTGATCTTAAAATTTTGAAAATCCACCCCCTTCCACCCCTATTGGCCACCCCCTCACGTGAAATAGCGTATATTCAAGAACATAATCAAGATGCATGTAAATTTATATGTTTTCGGGGTCGCTGATTACGAATTTGATCTTAAAATTTTGAAAATCCATCCCCTTCCACCCCTATCGGCCACCCCCTCACGTGAAATAGCGTATATTCTAGAACATAATCAAGATACATGTAAATTTATATGTTTTCGGGGTCGCAAGGTAGCAAGTGGTGAATCTTGTTTTATTCAGTAACCATTACTTTTTTGAGTAACCTTTAATAGGTTTCAAAGCAGCATATGACGGCGTTGTATTACTATACAGTTTGAAAACTCAAATTTTATAAAAAAAATTGCAAAAAATGTATCTACGTATTGCTGCAGCTAAAAATTTTGTGTACAAAAGATTTCTCGTATTTTACTAACCTTCCGAAGATGATTCCATTTGGTTTTGTTCAATTTACTCCATTACAAAATCTTTCAAATGTGTTCAACTTTCACTATTCATCGACAGTAATACGATGCTCAAACGAAGGCCACGTTGCGACTGAAAATACAGAGGATACTTAGGGTACAGGACGTTGCTATGAACGGTTTTCACTACTCAAGGCATTACTGTAGCCAACCCAAAGACAAAAAAACTCTATCTAGAAACTTTTTTTTCGACTTTCGGCCAGCTTTTTGGAAATCGGCTGCACTGTGCGGTGTAAGATGAGGAATATTCTTGCGAAAGATTTCAGATAAATTGAAAATAAATGCTTTAATGCACTCAGATACATTTTTATCCAAAAAGGATTGAGGTACAATCTATATTCGAGATTTCAGAGTTTAAAAGGTTGAAGTCTGCAGTATGAAAATCAAAAGACTTGCAACTAATTTCAACACCAGCTATCAAATCAAAAAACTCTAGCCACAATGAAAAAGTCCTGCGATGCATATCCGATTTACAAATTGGGAAGTTAAGGAGGGGGTAGGGTCACAAAATCGAAATTTTTTTTCTTCACTCATCTTATAGTAAATCATTTCAAGAATGTTGTGTCAAAATTTTAAGTGGATCGGAGCAGAACTCTCAAAGTTATAGCCTTTGTAGGCACTCTACCTCGAATGCGGAGCATCGATAATTTCTCAGAGTCATTTTTTCAAACGCGTTTTTCCCGAAACGACTTCTTAAAAGTCGGTGCCAATCACAACTCCGAAACTATTCAACCGATTCTTTTCAAATTTGGCACACGTTTTCTAAATCAGAAATACCTCCCCCCTACACTGTTTTTTTTTTATTTTTTTTTTTTAAGGTTGTTTTTCACTTACAAATATGGCGAAATTTTTCGCCAAAAATGCTCGTTTTACGTTTTTTTGCCACCAAAACTAATATACAAAAATGAAAAAAAAAAAAATTTATTAATGTAGGGGGGAGCATTACGTCATACTTTAACTGAAAAATTCGACTTTTTTAGTTTCAGATGATTCTACGACGAATGCCGATTGGCACCGCAGAGCACCTCTCGAAAAACATATCTCCAAAAAAACTCTGTCATGGGCTTATTTGTCAATATTTTATTATTAATATTTTTTAAAAACTTATTGAAAAGATGTACAATAACATGCAACTGATTTTATTAAAGTATCTTAAGCCATATTTCTGTAAAAAATTCAAAAAAAAAGTGTTTTTTTTTTAGCGAAGTTTAGGTTAATGTTTTGAAACAGAAATTTTGTAAAAATGATACGCATACACACATACATACATATGTTCGCATGTATGTATGTGCGCAATGTTATTGGATTCTGTAAATGCGACAATTTACTAAATACACCTGTTGCTATGCCTCTTGTCTCTTCGTATTTATTTCATTCAACCCTTATTCATTCTTGTTCTCACTCTCTCTCTCTTTTTCTCGCTCATTGTTCATTCCTTCACTCCGAAAATGTGTGGAACCTAATGTTAAGCACCTAGGCGTATACTCATCCTACTCCACAGCTCTGTTATGTGCGCACAGCAGATGTGCTGCTGATAACAGTTCGTTTTTATGTTGATGCCAGAGAATGTTAATAGAAAGCTCTTTGTACACACAATGTTAGCAGAGAAGTTAATGGACATTCTCTGATGATAGTTGCGATGTTTTTACAGGGGTTGTTAATGAAATGTTAGCTGCGATGTTTGTGCAGAGAATGTTAATGCCGTTAATTCCATTAACATTCTGTTTCTATGTTGTTATTATTATAAACAGATGTATTTGAAATAAAGTAAATGAATGTTACGAAGAAAGTAGGCATTCACTTTCGTGGTTCTTTAACATTTCTTAAACATTTTCAACAGATGATTCAGCAGAGAGATTTCATTAACATTATCTATGACTACAACTGGTAAACACAGAGAATCCTAAAAATTCTTTATTGTAACACTTGCGCCTTCTTATTTCATTAACAAACTCTGGTAATCATTCCTTTTGCTACGGTAAAAGTCTGCATGCAGTTCTATATATAAATTTTCATCGTATTTGTTGCTTTAACCTGAGAATATTAATCAAATTAAAATACTCTGTTTATGCATTTAATTTGATTAACATTCTCTAAAATTCATTAACTTGCCTTAAATTCATTAACATTCTTTGCCTTAACACTTGCCAGTATGTTAATTATACCAGAGAATTTACAGAGACAGATTAACATTCTCTGATTTTCCTTTACATAGCTGTTTGAAAGTCTTGCTGCTGTTGTGCTGTTGTTAGCAGCACATTTTAAGGGTACCTTAAATTTTACTTTGGATGATTTGCGGTTACTCGGATTTCACAGGTTTCAAAAAATGTCAGTTACCGCTGATTTGTAAACGTGTTTGGTACGCGATGCGCTCGGTAGACGACAAACAGTTGGGTTTGCCAGCCGGTTAATTCAAAAATCATCACAATAGCATATTCCCATCTTCTTCATTGTTATTCAAACGTGAATGGGAAAAGTTCTCGTCAATATTTTTGAATTTAATAAATACTCCGACGTGTGGGTGGCTTCAATATGCGTATTTGTATGTATTAGTGTTTGCTTTGCTATAAAAATACGCGTTATTCAATTTGTGTACAAATATGCGCTTTTCAATCACAGCTTTTGGCGCTTAAGGCGGTAAACGCAAGCAAATAGTCAATCAAAAAGTGAGTAAAAAGTGCTCAGTTGAATTTAAATGCATATACAAAAATCGTATTGAGCAGCAATCAATTAAAAAAGTGCTAAAGTTTGCATTAAAGTGAATTTAATGAGGGGGAAGAAAGGAAAAAATATCCAAAATAAATTTTAAATGTAAATAAAATTCAGTTTTTTAATTAAAAAGCGACATTTCACAATGTCTGGGAATTAAAAACAAAAAAGCAAAAAAAAGTTGATGGAAGCAAAGATTCGTTTTATCTGGTATTTACAAAGTCTCGTAAGAGTTTCTCTCCATATAAGTTTCAAACTGAAAAGGGATTCATAAATATTTTTATGTGAATAAATTGGTTCAAAAATATCCTAAATGTGAATTGTGATAAAAACTAGCTTTCGAAGAGTTAACCTCAACACCAATAAAAACTTGAAATCTAAACAAAATTCAGTTTTTTAATTGAACAGCAGCAATGCCTGAAATTCTAGTTTGAGCAAATAAGTCTTTGCAAGGTAGCATAATTTCGAGTGGCCTGATAATTACAAAGTCTCAGAAAATTAGAAATTTTTCCAAAAACATTTGAAATATAAAAAGACTTCCTAAATATTTTAACCATATAAATACATGCAAGCCTCGTAAACATCCCAAATGTGAAGTGTGACAAAAACTAGCTTTCGAATGGCGAACCTCAACTCACATACAGGTCGACATGAAATAATGAGTATAATAATATAATTAATAAATAATTTTTTAATAATTTAAATTCCACATTCAACATTTCAAACGCATCATAGAATGCTTTTGTGCCAAAATAGTAGAAAACATAAAACTAGTTTCAAAGTACACTTCGTCACAGTTTGCTCTCGCCTGGAAAATAACAACTAACCAACACCAAAAGCTTTGTGGTTCCCCTTGTGTGAGATTGTGACTTGAAACAACCAGGTTGTGTGTGATGTGAATTATGATAAATACAAATCATAACTAAATAAATTAAATGAAAATTAAGATTACACATAAAGGCAAACTGTGCAAGTAAATTACTTATAAATATTTCATTGGTGACTTGTCAGGCGGCGGATATCGGATGAGGGAGTAATGAGATTTATGAGCGACACCGGATGGTTCAAGGGGGAGTAGCTGCCCAAACTATGATATTAAAAGTGCGGTATCTGCCATGCTTAAATACCATTTTTGCTAAGCTCTGTAGTGCTGGAGCAAAATTTTCGGCTGGTTTTTGAGTCCAGTTGCGTCCATATGTCACAAATATTGATCGAGTGGACTTGCAAAAGTTACACAAATTTTTGCTCCCTCGCCTAAGCAAATAACTTCAAATAGCCACACGAAACATGGACTAGCCAGTGTACGTGCGCGTTTTAGTTTAGAATCTTATTATGGAAAAATATTTGCAAGAAATCGTTGTTTTCACGAGCCATGCCGAATGTGGCACCACTTAGCTGAAAGCAAATGGTTCCAAGTCATACTTCTATGGGTGTAAAAATTTAATTATTTTTTTTTATTACGTTGGGGACTAAATTCGTAGCGTTTTTACCGAAGACTTTTATTTAAACAAAAAACAAAAATTATATCAATAAGTTAATCACAATGGCCGTTAGTATTTATAACCTCTTCCCACCTCTCGACCAATTTGTTGATGCCGTTCCGCTATAAATTGCCTGGTCTGGTGTCAAAAAAGTTGTTGAGCCAGTTTCTACAGATCTCTTTGTTATCATATAGTTTGACCGGAAAAGGTGCTAATCGGATCACCCATTCGAGCTCTTAGAGTGCGGCTTTGACGACTAATGCAATATGGGGCCTGGTGTTGCCGTGAATGAGTATGGTTTCACCATGTCGATCTGGTATTTTCAGTCGAGTAGCCTCATTCATTAGGTATAACTAGGAGCTCAACCTCCTTGTTGACCGTGGCATTATTTTCGAGCATTTCCCAGTGCACCATGCAATCCCAGTCCCACCAAATACTTATCATGATTTTCTTTGGATGAAGATCCGGATTGACTCTCGGCTTTGGAGTATCTCCTGGAGTCACCCACTCCTTTGACGTATTGACGTATAGGTACCACTTCTCACCTGCTGTGACGATTCGGTACAAAAAGCGCATGTTGCTCGATGGCGAGCGAGATACTGAGAAGCAATTTGAAGGCGACTTTCTTTGTTTTTTCCTTGAGCTCGGGAGGCTTCCAGGCTCCCAATTTGTCAGTAAAACCCATTGAATGAATGTCATTGGTTTGGTGACCCTTCCTCCGCTCCTTCAAAACTGATTTGAGACGTTCTTCATCGAATTGCGAAGTCCTTCCGCTGCGGGACGTGTCATCAACGTCAAAGTCATCATTTTTGAACTTTGCAAACCATTTCCGTGCTTTTGTTTGTGTTGTTTTTTTTTGGTGACTGAGGTCGGGTTCAAAATGCCTTCGCACTTATAGCGACCGTCGTCAACTGCGTTGAATGGTGTAGTCACTAAAACAATCCCTCCTCCTCTTCTGGGGAGACTCCCTTCCCGGAACTACCTTGCAATACTTCAGGAAGGCCCAGAACGGTGTCCATTAAATGAACCAATACTACTCACCCTCGTCTGGGTCCTCCATATTTATAGCCAGCTACATGCTATAGGCTCGTCTTCTAATGCCTCTGTGCCGTCATATCAGTGGTATGTCTCGCATGCTCTCAGGTTCATCTCACATGGGCGTATGGATGTTATACGCTATCGAGGTTTCTTTTGTATCTGCAGCGAAGAAGATGTTGCGATAATATTTTACCGTCTTATGCCGTCGTGAGCACATGAATCGAGCGTGTGTGATTTGTCGTCAGTTTGTAGACAGTCCACCTCGTATCGAGGGCTGTATTTGTTTTTCTCTGCCTTTTGCGCTGCCATTCCACGAGTTGCAGGTGCAGCATTATCCTCTTTGCAAAACATTTAACTGCGTTCCAACTGTCATTTGGTGCACCGTTTTTATTGATTAAGCTTTCTGGGATCAGCTTTTCTCCCAAGACTAACTCAAGCGTTCGGCGTTCCTTGTTGAAACGATCACAGGAGAAGAACTAGTGCTCCGAGCTTTGCGGGCTGTAGACTCACCTATGACACCTTTTCCATATACGTCGCAAATATCCCGGGCTACTTCGGCTGCTTTTTGACCTCGATGACAAGCAGAGAAGAGCAGGTGTCGAAAAGATGATTTTTGCCTCCTGAGTGTTCCCCTTCTAAGCCTCAAAACTAAGTAACTTAAAATTACAATTAACATGGTTTTGTAGAGCAGAAAGAGTTCTATCGAATGAATACTTACCTTTTGTCAAACAGCAAGGAAATCGTTGTAAAACAAAAGAAAATATAAAAACGCTATCAACTTATTTTGCAACCCAATACTTCCCAAAAATTTCTTCTATGAAGTCAATGGAGACCGTGTGCATTGAGAATTATAGTCTTTCCGCTGGCAGATAAACTTCCCTATTTTACTGACTAAAATTTTAGCTCAAATGCTTTTCCATATTAAAACTAACGGAATTAAATATAACTGTCGTTATGAAATGAATACTAAAATTAGTTGATTTTGAGGTGTTTTTATTTTCCCTTTAATTTAATATACACCTTTATTTACCAACTGACAGGCAGTCATACCCCGGCGCAAACCAATATGAAATCGAGACAATCACAATCAGAAATTAAAGATAGAAAATCTTCTGGAAAGTATGAAATGGCAAAGAAAATGAATAAGTATGGCCGGTACTCTTTGGTGTCGGAACTACATAAGCTCTGTCATAAAAGTAGTTCAACACCAAAAAATACCGGCTCAACGGAAGCTTAGCATAACCATTCCAGTCCTTAAAAAGAGAGACAAAAAGAAGCGCGAAAACTATACAGGTATCAGCTTGCTGGGATCAGTGTCGAGGCTATTCACTAAAATTTTCGCAACCGAAGTATCGAAAAACGGAATGAACGAGGTACAACCAGGGTTTTTTCCGAAATCGGTCGACAATGGATGCCATTTTTATTGTAAGACAAATTGTTGAGCAAGCAATTGAATTGTAAATATGTGTTTCGTAGATCTCACCAAAGCGTGCGACAGAGTTAAGCTATGCGATAGGATCAAGTTCCTACAGAAGAAAAACTTACCTGAAAATATAATACGGTGCTTAAATACTCACAATAAAACAATTATTCGGGCAAATGGCATAAAATCAGATCCATTGCCTATTACAGTGGGTATTCGACAAAGGAGACAGCCTTAATCCAATACTGGTTAATGTTATTATTGTTGGGCCACCTTAATGGCATTCGCAACGGATATTAAATGTTGGATCACCCTAATGTCATTTGCAACGAATATTAAAATACTCAAATATCCACTCATAATATAAACTGAAACAGTAAATGACATTTGTGAGTTATACACTTGAAGGTTTATCAGCACTTGTTTTTCTGTGAAGTAAGTAGGCGTTGATTTTCTGTAGAAAGAAGTAGGCTTTGAACGATTTTTTGTTATAAAGGGGAACGTTTTTGTAAATGCTGCAGGATTTTGGTTTCCTTAAAGATTTTGGCTTTGTACTCCTTTCGTCTCAAACTACAGGATTTTTTCGCCATTTCGTCGCAAACAACAGGATTTTGTTTCAACAGCAGGATTGTGGTCAACAGTAGTGCTGCCTTTGAAAATAATCCTTGGTTCAACAATTATGAATGCGATAATCGAGAAAGTACGAGAAGCAGCTCCTCGATATAGATTGGGCAGCAAAAATATTAAAGTAATATTTTTCGATTTTTTCAGTCACCTTCAGTGACTTCTGTACGAGCAAGCGACTTCCATGACAATGCCCAGAGGACCACTCCGACGTTAACTCGCAGTTTGCATTTAGATAAATTTCTATATCTGCTTCTAAATTGCCTACGGTCTTACTTAGGTACTGGACATTGTATAGTTTCCGTTGATGGTGCTTCATCTGCACCTTTTCTCTGCGTCCTCTGGTGCACCTTAAAGTCAAGTGTAGTGGACACTTTGCTCTTTGTTTTAATTATCACTGAAATAAGTAGTCGGTTTTCTTTTGCCAATTTCCTTCTGTATGCGGTTGATTTAAAAATATGTTCCACTATTTCTGACTCAGCGGATTTACATAAGCTTCAAGCTGATGCTCACAGTTTAGTTAATTGGTGTAGTACCTCTCGATTTTCTGGAGTTGTTTTTTATGCGCTTTTTATATTTCTTAATGTACGCATGTAAAATAATGCTGGGCGTTACTTGGGGTCTATCACCCTCGGTGATGCATTGGTGCTACATGGTAGTAGTTAGACCGATATTGCAGTATGGGGCCTTAGTATGGTGGACTGCGACAAGAAAACTGACATACTTAACGCCACTGGAAAGATTCAACGACTTGCTGCTCTGTGCATAACAGGAGCGATGAAAACCACTCCAACAGCGGCGCTGGATAGTCAAGTAGCAATAAGCTCATATTGTATTAAGTCCAAAAATGTTCGACGGAGGCTACGGAGGCCATTGAAGATATAGCCGCAAACAGTAGACTCAATTCCTACTTACGCTCTCGCTATTGGCTGCACATGCGTACAAGATAGGGATTGCTAACTCGGACAAATGCAGGAAATGCAGAGAGGATGCTGAGGAAACTTTAGAACACCTTCTGTGCGTTTGTCCGGCATTATTAAAAACGCGTTTAAAATGCCTGGTAGCCCCATTGTTTGAGGGTCTGGAGGACGTCTCAAAAGCGGATCTCCCAGCCCTACTTAGATTCGCCAAAAGCGCTGACATCCAACATGATGTCTACTTTCGGTATTCATAGAGGTCGGTCTCCATCTGGTATCGCTAGGGACCAAAAGGTCTATGCGTGGCTTGTTGCCAACCAGGATAACCTAACCTAACCTGTATTTCTTATACATGTACATAGATTTTATTCTATCTAAAGCGTCTTCTATACTTGATTTTATAAGAAGGATAGCTCGAAGTTTGCAGACACTTATACCTGTACTCTAAAGTTACTATCTACAGCATTTATTAGAATATGCCTTATTTATTTGGGACCTTACCACCAATTCTCGATCTACAGAGCTGAACGAGTTCAAAAAGTTGCTCTTGAGTATTCCCCTCTTCCCTGAATTTCTGTGATTCTGTCCCGTCATATAAATCTCGCCTACTTCTAATCAATCTCAAAAAGCTAGAAAATATTGTAGAATTTCGATTTTGTTGCTGTTCTTTTTGTTTAATATTATCAGGTATAGATTGAATGCTTCTCTCTTCCACAAACTGTTAACTTGTTGGTCTTCCCAGGCCTTTATGTCATCAATATCCATTCCATTTGCATAGGTGCAGGGTAAATGATGCCTTCCATGCTGCTATTGCTCACTCTTTTCATGAACTCAATGAGACCTGGAACACTATTGAATTTGGTTTTACTTTATCTAAGCTATGTTTTTCTGCTCAATTAAACCGTTTATTGTAATTTAACTTTTTGATGACGACATTTTTGTAATAGGAAGTAAGTAAGAATAATTGTAACTTAATTTAATTTTATGTTTTTTTTTTTGTTAAGGCCCTCGCCTCATCTGAAATGGTGTTTTTTTGGGGGTTTCTTTAAAACCGTGTAAAACAGAAACGAAGAAAGATTTTTTATTTTGGTTTTTAGTATTTTATTTTCTGATCCATTGTTTAAAAACAAGTATATTATTATTTTTTGATCATACGAGGTTCGTTCAAAAAGTTGTCAGCCTTCAAAAAATGGTCTTCCAAAAAAAGGTATACCGCTGGTGACACAGATTCAAAACGACAAAAAGGTTCTTGTTCAGTATGAATGTTGTTATCGTGTGAACTACGATCTTAAAACAAAAATAAAATTTAACAAAATGGCGGACGTTCAAAGATGAATATTCGTTTTTTGACGTCATTTGTTTTTACTTTAAGGATCCGAAAACGATAGTAAATTTTTTTCCAAAAGATAGTAGTGCACACAATAACGACATTAATTCTACGTCATTTAAATTTTACTTCATCAAAATCGGTTCAGTAGAACCGGTTATATCTGTGTCCTTTCTCCATGTGAAGACCATTTTTTGCAATGGATCAAAAAATAAAATATTTATATATATTTATAATTGGCGCGTACACCCTTTTT
This sequence comes from Anastrepha ludens, assembly GCF_028408465.1. Lineage (NCBI taxonomy): Eukaryota > Metazoa > Arthropoda > Insecta > Diptera > Tephritidae > Anastrepha > Anastrepha ludens. The sequence goes on from NC_071502.1 coordinate 32,726,388, forward strand.
GGGTATTTGGCCGAGCTCTTTCTCCTATTTGCGGCGTGCGTCTTAATGTTCTTCCACATGTAAAGGGACCTACAGTTTCAAGCCGACTCCGAACGGCAGATATTTTTATGAGGAGCTTTTTCATGGCAGAAATTCACTCGGAGGTTTGCCATTGCCTGCCGAGGGGCGACCGGTATTAGAAAAATGCTTTTCTTAATTTAGAATCTAGAGATTCGAATCTAAGTTCTATCTGAATTCCAAATGGTAGTCACGCATCAAGCAATCAATTTGGCTATGGCGGCCGCCTAAAATATAAACAGAAATTAAAAATCTTTTTTCGTTTCCCTTTTGTACGCTTCTAAAGAAACACCCAAAACACACCATTTCAAATGAGGCGACGGCCTTAAATATATGTTTTTAGTAAATAGCCAGTAAGAAAAATTGTTTATTGATGCCCGAATAAATGAAACATTAGTGTGATGAGCACTAATAATTTCAGATGCTTTCTGGAAACCAGCTTCAGATATATTTGCTGTATGCTGCTAAGTGAACTAGAAAATATTGTACTACTACTTACATATATTCCCAGATGAATTTCAATGCCACCAAAAGGGATGTTAGAGCTCATTTATTTATTTATTTACATGAAATATAATTCTGCATGATTATGTTACACAACTAATTCAACTAGCAGCAAAGTCAATCGGCCTGAAAATAAGGTCCCCTATACTTACAAACAATTAGTCGGCCAATGAATAAATATTTCGCAAAATATGGCAGCCAAAAAACCTTCACTAATACTCAACTCCGCGTTTTTGCTCCATATTCTACAAACTCATTATAGATATGCGTGTGAGTACGCACGTGTACATAAGATGTAGATGAGCCAGTTGGCGCCCACGTACCACTGTAATTGCCATCACGTATACGCCATGTATGCCACCACCTGTAATGACCAACTAGTGCAGACGTATGCACACACATACTTATAAGGCCAACGGACTAGCAATTGTGGTCGCAAATTGAAATCTTTAGAAATGCACCAAAGCGTAACAATATAATTTCCTGTTACTTTTTTTATTAACTTTGGCTTTGATAATAAGAGCAGAGCCGAAATTTCGTACGAAATAGACAAATACTCCGGTTGATGTGCGCACGGGGAATTTCAGAAGAAAATTGCTTGCCTTTGGCAAACTCACAGCAAATAGAATTGTTTCTGAGTAATTATATAGCAGAGCATGCTTCAGCTACTTACAAGTTGGCAAATATGTTTATTTTAGGTAATTCTACGCTTGAGTTAGCCACATTATTGCCGAGATGGGAGTTGTAAGTGGGACTTTGTGGCAAGCGCATAAGTATGGCTTATGATGGTGAGTGGGTACCTGCAATTTAACTAGAACAATTAAAATGACCAAAGTTCGTGCAAAACTTTACTGAGATTCATTCAAATTGTATTTGAAGATATTTCTCAACCAACAAAAGCAACTTGAAAGCAAAACAACAGATGTAAAAATGTAAAACAAAACGAGTCGAGTGAGAAATTTCACAAGTAACAGTATAAGTGTGTGTGTGTGTGCGTGTGGAAAACTGGATTGCCAGCAAGTGATGTCTATAATTATTCCCAAGTTGTAAACTCATGCAGTCGTTCGAAGGTAGCGCCAATATTCTCACGAAAAGGCAATAAATTGTTGTGTTGGCGGAATAAATCGCCTACAGGCCAACAATCCACATTTCTTTATCAGTGTTAAAATTATACGATCTATTGTTGTTGCAAAGGCTGCCAGACATAGGCAAAGTAAAAAGTATATATAGAAGAGAAAGTGTAACAAAAATAGTGCAAGTGGGCAGGTGTGCGGCTATACTCACACATAAACACCACTTAGGCCAGACAGCCAGAAAAGCTTGAAAGAGAAAAATATGGATATGAAAATAGAAGAAGCAAAAATAAAGATTGAAAAAAGTGTGAATGCCAGTGTCTATACTCGTACACTTTGACCTACTGCAGACAAGCGTACCCGTATGCAAATGAGTGATGCTAATATGCGGCAGAAGTGGGAATGTTTGAGGTACGCAAATATAAAGTGTCAGGCGATGGGCGATAATATTTCACATAAAGCATATTTAAATTGGCTAGTTGAAGTGTGAATCTATGTCAGTAGAAAAATTTAAAGAAAACGTCATAAAAATTGTAAAGCAACAATAAAAACTTTCTGCCATGTGGCCAATGGGGATACAACAGTTCTGTCGCTGCATCGTCAGGCGAGACTGGTAGGTATATTAATTTTAAAGCATGCAAAAATATGCACGAGAACATAATCAATCATTGTGTCTTCTTGTAGATACTGATATTTGACACTCCTTTTATTTGTTTTCAATAAAATAATAAAAAACAAAACTATATAAAAAAAAAAAAAAAATATTTTCTGTAAATCCTTCCTCGAAATTCTCATTTGTTAGGCACTTACCATTAATGCATGAGTAATTAATGATTTAATTGAGCTCAATTTAGAATATAATAACTCATTTAAGTTCTACAATTAATATTTAGTTGAGCATAAATTCATTCAGATTCCCCATACAACTCCTTGAAGATAGTTCAATGAGAAAACTAAAGTTACAAAAACAAAAAACAAAACAAAAAAATGAAAACCATGAAAGGCGAAATTTATCAAATTCTTTTCAACTTGTATAACAAATAGCATGAAAACTAAATAGAAATGAGCTGAAGCGCAGTGAGGGTAGTGTGGAGGCTTTTTCCAATTTGCGACCGTGGCGAGTGTACAATACATCAATACTAGTACCTATTTGTAGTCGATATTAGCTGCTATTAGAATTTTGGTTATAGCTTTCAGCTTTCATCTTCAATGCGAATAAAATTCCATAATTGCGACCGATTAATAAAATGAAAAGTAAAATAAAAAGGAATGCTATTCATAACACCCAATCAAAGTATGAATTCGTAAACTCGAATGTGGTTATGAGGTTGTCCGTCCGCTGTGAAATATTAAAAAATGCGATTTACAATTTAGGATAATAAATACTTACACACAAACATTTAAAATAGCAACGACACTGAACTACATATAACTAACCCCAGTACACGCACTTCTTTTTCTGTGTCAAATCGATCCCTGAGTACGAAAATCTACATATTTTTATTCGGACATCTAGTTTTCGAAATATCACCGAATAGTTATTTTGAATTTAAGAAAATCAGCAGATCATGCAAATTTGCCTGATATGGCTCCATGTGACTTTTTCCTGTTTCCCAAGCTCAAGTTGCCGCTCCGTGGAAAACATTTTGAGACAATTGAAGTCATAAAAGAGAATTCGAAGAACACACTCGAGCTTGACTTGTTTACAGTAGCACAGAAAACAAACTATGTGACATATCACGCTGAAATTTGCCATGTAAGCTTATAACAGTCCTACCATCCAACAAAAAATTTATTTTTGCCATATGTCATCCGCGGACCGTTTTATTGATAACGTCTCGTTCATATTTGAGCAGAAGGTATGTTCATATGTAAATACATATATAAAATTGTCATGTCAATAATCAATAAATCAGCTTTCTATCCATTAATCATCTTTCAATCAAAACTAATATGCGTTTGCCCTGTCATCTGATGGGCAATAGTCGCTAATGAAATATTCACAATAGTATCATAGTGCAAATAGATTTTTTTGTGCATTCAAAATCATTTATTTATAACATTTTATTTTAATAAAATACAGCTCGACAAAAGCACTACCAGCAATAATGCCTAGAGCATGTTAATAGCACTAATTCCCATCTTTATAAACAAAACCTTATTTATAGATTTGGATTCCAAGTAAGTGCAGAAAAGAAACCTGCACATAGAAATATCAATTCATATCAATTAGAAATAATATATAAGATTATTGACATCAAATAGTATACAAAAACCATTTTTGTTTACATATTTTTTTGTAGTAGTGTGGTACTAAAGTAAGCGTCTTAAAAAAAGATAGGCCGCTTGTCAACAGGATTTTAGCTCTTCAGGACATCTGAAACGAAAAGGTTAAACTGATTATTACTCTGTAGGCTGTCATTCTGGCAGGTGCTACAATGGGAATTTTTTTTTGAAAAATAACAAAAGAGCGGACTTTTGAAAAAAAGGTACATATGTTTTTCGGGTGGAAATCAGTTAGGGTGGAAAGTTAGGGCTGAAAAGTAATTCCGCAAGCTAAATTCCGCAAAAGGCCCAGCTTCATTCATGAGTAAAATGGGTGGCAGAAAGGTAGAGAATTGACATACCCTTCATACAATTTCTTTACAGAAAGGACCAAAATGACGGAAGGAGTAGGAGCGACTGTCTCTTATCCGCAATTTGGTCTCCAAAAGTCTTTCAGGCTTTCTAATCTCTCTGAAAGACTCTCTAATTGCTGTTGTAGTTTTGAAGTGGAAATCTATGCCGCAATAAAAGCAACTGCATTGGCTCTGGAATTAAATTCGCTTAATACTGCGAAAAACATTTCTTTGGACTAACGCGAAATGTGTTTCGAGCGTAATGCAATGCATTGAAAATGGATGAACTCTGCGAGAACGGGCAGGTCTCTATTTATTGGAAACCAGGACAGGAAGAAATAGAATGAAAGGTGAGAGCCGATGAGTTCGCTAAACTTGCCGAGATTCAGCACATCAGAGATGCCACACATCACACTCTTTTCTGAAAACGGAACTGGATGAGTAGCTTTTTCTGAAAACGCAGTCGATATGGGAACACTCACACGAAACCAACAAAATTATGCTAAGGACTTGGAATACGAAAACTATCAACTGTATTTTATTACTCTCAAAAAGACTGCAAAATATTGGTTTGAGTACTGACCGGATCTGACCATTTCTCTGATCTGGGTTCCAGAACATATTAACATAGAGGGAAATGAAATTGCTGATGAGGTTGCCAGGAAGGGGGCTTAATTGGTCTCAGCGACCTCCTACCCGGCATTCAGCAGCCCCCTGACAGTTGTTAAAGGGCAACTACACAAATTATTTCTCAGAAAAGCGTAGAAAAGATGGAGTTCCATTTCTTCAAGTGATATTTTGAAAACCCTTTGGCCCTATATAATATACGGAGGACTCAGAAAGTTTTTTAGACTCCTCGCCATTTAATACCCAAACTCCTAGCTGTGTTTACCGGTCACTGGACGATTGGCACACACGCGGAAAAGATAGGTTCACCATTTAACCCCCATTGCACAAGCTGTGGGGACCTTTCAGTGAAAGAGACTTTTGAGCACTTTTCTGTAAATGCTCGAGTTTGGCAGCTAGACGATTAAGGTCACTGGATGCTCCATTCTTTGGCCGCCTGGGGCAGTGCGCCAACTTAAATTCCATCAATATTCTTCATTATGTCAACAGCTCTGGCTGACTGTGGATATCTGCCTGTAGGATGTCTCATAATGGTATCAAAACGGCGCTTTAAGAATGACAGATTGACACTTCAACCATTTCACCGGCCTACTGACGGGATACTGTCTCACCTCACATCACGCAGCCAAAATGGGATTAGTCCAGAGCGATATGATTAGTGCATGCAACGAAGCGAATGCTAAGGGTACTTTGGAATACCTACTTTGCCATTGCCATGCTCTTTGTAGGGCTCCACAAAGGTGCCTAGGCTGAAAGGCTTCTTAAAACACACGAAGACGCCCATTAAGAATTACATAAAACAATATCTTTTGCTCCAAATACTCGTACATAGCCTGGTAGCACAATGGACCCTAGACCTTTTTACAGATCAGCCAGCACTACTTTGATGCAATTTTCTGCAAATATAGTCAGCGCCTCGGTAGTCTAGCGTAAGTGCAGTAGCCTGCCATCCCATAGGTTGTGGGTTCGAATCCCACGTAATGCACGGCCCTCGCACTTTTCCAAACTTACCTTAAAAAAAGAAACAAAAAAGAAATTCATTCCTCAACCCAAAAAACCATATCCTTCTAATCCTTACTGCCGCACAAAAGTCAGCACATTACTTGCATTGCGGAAGCGGGCAATCGCGGTAATAGCGCAGCCACACCAAAATTTAGCGCAGCCCTCAACCATCTGTGTGATCCTTCTAACAGAAAAATGTGAACCACAGATGGCGCGCTAAACAGTCACAAGGCGTTGTTCCTAAGCAACGACAGGAGGGAATTCCTACTATTTATTTAGAACTGGTAGCGGCAGGCTAATCACCTACCCTGCCAGAAATAAATAGATTAACGAAACCAACGCAAGACTAAGTCTTGTCGAGGCCCTATGCTCTACAGTGGAAGGAACAATGAAAAATAAAATGCATATAGTTAGCTAGTAACTTCCCCGAACTTTCCTGTGAACTTTGATAGCAACATTTTCTTGGCTTCGGAGCTATTCATAATTTCATCAACAATTTTGCATAATTTAAAACAAACAAAAACATCAAAAAAATTTACAAATTGAAATCAATGACCACTCTTACACAAGCGAAGTTTAACAAGTGGCCCGCATTGATTTTTATGATGCCATTAGTTGGTTTTCCTAGTAACGAATTTCTTTGCATCATGAATTTGAATTGCTGGACTGCATATATTAATATCATTTTTACAAAATTTATTCACGGACAGCCAGAATTCAGGTAAAAAACTTGAAAGACGAATCAACAATACATCCCTCGAAAATTCCAAGAAGGACAATAAAAACTCATTTAAAATATTGATATTAAAAAATCTGGCTTCATGTGCGCTAATTAAGCCCATAACCAATTCATGAATAATTTAGAGCACAATATCCGCTAACATCAGTATTTTTTTTCTCTGTAAGTATACGAGTGTGTGTGCGCCCATTCCCCAGCAACAGATATTCAAAAATATTTATATGTGGATGTGTATTGTGTATTGCTACGGGGTTGGGGTGTGCTGGCGCCACTGTAGATATCCCAATTTTTAGTTACCTCGGCATGAGTTTCTACTGAGTAGGCGAATTTCATGCTGCTGTTCATAAATAATAAATAAGTTAACGGCGGCGAAAACAAAGCGTGACGTGAAAAGGCAAAACTTGCTGAATTGAAGGAAATAAAGTGAATTGATGTCAGAGAAATAAAAGAATGTTTTTCTATAAATGGAGTTTTAAGCGCTGAGATCTTCATAAACGCGGAGTAGATACTAAAAGTTTAGCACAAAGTATTTTTTAAAGCTAAAGCTGAAAGTTTGTACTCGTTTATACAAACAAATATAAACTGCGAATGCCACGCAACTGAAAGTGACGTATTTAGTTCGTATTGGGGGTGTCAATGCTTACTTGAAATAATGGCCTCAATTTCACCACTTTAAAACTTGAAACCGCTTTTGGCGTAGCCCATTACATCAGTGCGTACATGGCAATAGTCGCCTTATTTGAGCTGTGCCTTGAGTTTCGTAGCAGTTGCTTCGCAAAGATTGAAACTGATTAGTTCCCGAGTTACAACATTACATTTTTCGAGTGTTGCAAAAAAAAAAAGGGAAAATTTAGGAAAACTTCTTCTCTACTTTAAATGTTCATTGCATCATTATTGGAGTAGACGAGTTTCAGTTTATTTTTATGTTGCCAATTTATTCCAAATAAATATAAAACTTTTCAGAGAAATCGAATTGGCTGGGATTATGGCTCAATCGATATTTTTGTTTTGTGTGCTACTACAACAAATATTTAAACTCAGTCTTAACTCAAGTACAAGTTATTTCCCAAAGCGTTTCCACTAATATACAGGGTGGTCCATCTAACGTTTGGAGTTTTTACTTTTTATTTTTCGGACTTTGCGAGCGAAAATAGCATACGGGACATGCCAAACATGTTGCTGAGGGTGAGGCAGGTAGGTAGGTAAAATGGTTCAAGTACCACTCTGGCACTCCCCAGCACTAGCACTAAAGGCCATTTTGATACTTTTATGACACCTCCTATAGACAGATATCTATAGCCAACCAGAGTTGTTGATATAATAGAGAAGATTGATGGGATTTAGGTTGGGGCACTGCTCCAGACAATTAAATAAAGGACCACCCAGTGACCTTAATCGTCTAGCTGCCAATCCTAGATATTTTCAGAAAAAGTGCTCAAGAGTCTCCTTCACTGAAAGGTCCCTACAGCTTCAACAATGCGGTTTAAATGGAAAATCAAGCTTTTCCGCGTATGTTCCGATCGTCCAGTGACCGGTAAACACAGCTACGAGTTTGGAAATTGAATGGCGAGGAGCCCAAAGGACTTCCTGAGTCCTCCGTATATTGTATTGGGCCCAAAGTGTTTGTGAAACATCACTTGAAGAAATGGAGCTCCATCTGTTCTGCGCTTTCCTCAGAAAGAAATTGTGCAATTCTCCTATAAAAACAGTCAAGGCGATGCCGATGACCGGGTAGGAGGTCTCTGAGACCAATTCAGCCCCATTCTTGGCAAGCTCATCAGCAATTTCATTTTCCTCTACGTATGTTCCTATATCCTGGAACCCAGATCAAAGAAATTTTACTTACTCAGAGATTTGATCTCCTCTTTACTGGAGTTGACTAGTTTGGATCTGCGCCATGGCGCTGCCAGACCTCAGATCGCGGCCCGACCATCGGAAAATATTTTAATATCTTCCTCGCTCCCTCGCTCCCACGTTCCCTAAGCATTTTGCATGCATGCAGGTTAGCAAAGACTTCTCTCTGAAAAACACTAGCATATTCGGCAGTTTTAAGAAAATAGCTAAATTAAAAATTAAAATAGAAAACCCCTGCTCCGACTCTCGATTCCATCTTGGAGCCGTACCAGCATTCGGTGCAGAGTTTGCTCTCCTTTCTCCTTCCAATCCTGCCTGCTTGGAAAGATTGCCTTGGCGCGAACCGCAAGCTCCAATTTACGGATAGAGAGATGTGCACGAAGTTCAAGGAAATAAGCTGTTAACTGCCCAAAAACGCTACCATGTCCCTTGAGAGATTGTCTCCAGAGGCCAACCTCCTTTCACCTAACTGCACTTTGAGCAGCGATGGAAATAACATGAAATTCGATGCCAAGGAAGTGCAAAACCACATTCAGGCCATCACTGGGACAAGTTCTACATGCTCCGGAAATGCCAATACAAGCAGTTGGTTTACACCCTCCCCAGTTTAATGATATTATAGGCCTTCCGAAGAACTGCCTTCCAAACCAAGACATTACGTTGAACTACAAAGAACGATCTGTGGCTTGAGTACCCATCTTTTGAGCACATTTGCAGGAGTAAAAAGCTATACTGACCTTCTCTACCCGATTTTCAATTTGTAGCTTCCAATGTATAGCTACCTAATACGGGAAGTCTAAAGTGTGGAGGTTCGTATTTTCTGGTTAATAGCCTCAGCTCCGTTTTGTCGGAGTTGACTCTGAGGCTGCCATTGCCATCCCAGCGACTGAAGGTTAGACATTTCCTAAAATAAATTAATTTAAAATAACAAAAACCAGATAATCAGATGAAACGGTGATGAATGGCCGCCAGAAGCTGCATTTTGCCGCCATTAGATTACTTTTAAGAGTTGAAATATAAAATCAAAGTTGATATTGGTAAGTTACAGTAGCGAGCGTAACTAAGTACGTGATCACCTTTTTTTTTAAAATTTTCAATATTTCGCGAGTTAAAACTTTGTTATTATTTTTTTATTATTTCTATTCCTTCTTTAGTAAAAACTATTTAAATCAAAATTTGAAACTTCAAACAAAATTTAGAAAAATTCAACTTTTTATCTAAATTTTAAATTTTTGTATCTGAATCTTTAGAAAACGTTCGAATATACAGTTCTATAGCCTATTAAATTTTGGTATAATAAAGTTCAAGTTTTGTGCTGCAAAAAAATTGCATTGATTACAAATTTTCTTTTCTTGGTGACGGCTCTTAGCTGCTTAGAACTGGCACTTAAACCTTATTTCATGGAAAATGAATTTCTTATGGAAGAAAATGCGCAAGACCATTTGCAAAAAAAAAACAAAAAATAAAAATAAAACAGTGGCACTGGACCCCGAGTGACTGTAGACAATACGACAAACACGATAAGACTAATGGACTTACCTCCGGCAAACCTTACCATTTTTATTGATAGTCAAGCAAGTGTTAAAGAATGCAGCAGGTCACTCTCGCTTATCCAACTACACTCCACCACTCTCGGCCACTTTGTTGTGGAGGAGAATGAAAGAGCACATGAATGTGCAAGGAAAGGCTCTGAGCTGGACCTTCAGCGAGTGGTATAAGCATTCCTCTAAACGAACTCTACACTGCGATTGGCTTGAGCGTAATCGCGGAAGGTGCTCTCTGACTGCTAACTGCAGGGTCTCCAAAGCGCTCTGAATCTTTAAAGAACCAAATATCTGCTTGGATTCAACAAATCAGCTACCAGCGTTCTCACAGGTATTATAACAGGTTACTGCACTATTGGCACCCTAGCCAGTTGAATGGGTCTACCTCAAAGTGACTTCCGCAGGAGTTGTGGAGATGAAGAAGTAATTGAGTCGGTACAACACACTTTCTGTGAATGCCCTGCTACTACGACCCTACTACTTCAAAGAAGCCATCCAAAATATCTTGACGATTATTTCTTTAAAGAGCTGGGAAATTTGTAAAATGTCTCACTGGATGGACAAGTTGCCTTCTCAAAAAGATCTAAGTGGCTTAATCAACTTAATTAGGGGATGGAAATCAAATGCAAGTATCACAATGGCCCTTAGAGCCATCGAGTGTCCTGTCTTAGACAAGCAACCTGGTTACCCTAAACTAATCTAACTCCAGTTTTTAAAAATTACACTTTTCTTATGAAAAATCCGTAAAACTCGTTTCCAAAATATTGTGTTTCATTCAACGCGATCAACAAACCGCTTAAAACTTTCACACAAATGCACTGTAAATACCACAACGCGCTGTAAAATGCGTATTAATATGAAAGTGTGTTTGAGAAGAAATACTTTTGAAACTTACCGCTTTTCTTTGTATTGTTTTAAGTTTTTAATTGTATATGACTTTGAACGAAGAAAAGTTTCCAACAAAATGAATGGCACGTGTTGATGTTGGTTAGCAGAAGCGTGATCCACCTGCCGTGCGCGACTTGCATGCATACAACTATACGTTCAAATGTACAAAAATACGTAAATGCAGTTTGCACTTTGTTATAACTGTTCCTTACTTTAACTTCTGTTCGTGCCGAAGCATTCTGCATTTCCGAACCACTTAAATAGGTGTGGTAAGGCGCACACAGTAATTGCAGCATAAGTGAAAAAGTTTCTACGCTCCCATGCAACTATCAGATCTGACGTTATTTTTTTACACCCAATGCATAAACGCATAAAGGTGCATAAATGTTTTATAATTTTGATGACAATGGACAAACGCGCGAGTGACAAATACATATACCTAGGCACCAACAAAGCACTGCCTACTCCGAAATATATTGCCCTTGAATGAGAATAACTTGGATCCAGCTCCCGAAACACTCTACCTATTTCGATATAGCCACCAGAGTCGTCGTTGTCTACTTTTCCATTACTTCCTTTCGGCTGTTACAACGCGTTCCCCGCAGCGTTTTTTTGACTCGATCAAACAGTAAAAAATCACAGCGAGCCATATTAAGTGAATTCGATGGCTATTGGATGATGTTCGTTTCGTTCTAGGTCGAAAATTCACGGGCAATTCAGGGCGCTGTATGTCGATGTGTTATCATGGTGCATACTCGAAGAGTTGTTTTGCGACAAATTCTTTTTTTCTTAGCGAATTTCTTCACGTAAAAGTTTGATGATGCCCAAATAAAAGTCCTTATTAACTGCCTGACCTACAGGCAAAAATTCATGGTGTAAAATACCGTTGTAATCCATAAAAACCTTGAGCATAGCTTTCGTTTCAGACTGAAAACGATGCGGTTTTATTAGTACTGGTTCATTTGGAGCTCTCCATTCACTCGCTTGATGTCTAGATTGCGTGTCATACTCTTAAACCTACTTAAATTCACGTCTCGTCTCCAGCAATGATGCATTTGATGAATGTTGGTTGGTCGGCTGTAGCTATCATGTCTTTAACGATATCAAAGTGGTCACTTTTTGGATGATATTCAGACCGTTTGGGACAAATCTTGCTGCAATACGGCGCAACGGATCCATAGGCAATGTTCAAGTCCTCTGCCAGCTCGCTGATGGTTAGTTTGCGGTTATTGATCAACTTTCACTCTTCCTCTCACTTTATTGATATTTTCATCAATTTTCGACGACAGCCTGCCACCACGTTCGTCATCCTCAATGGGCTCTCAATCTCTACTGAAGCGGTGATGCCACTTGTAAACAGCGGTTATCTTTAGGGTATCATTACCGAAGCAGTTTCCCAATATTTCTAAGGTTTTCAGACCTTTGAATCCATTTTAACGCAAAAGTTAATACAAACTCGTTGGTGTAAATTCAAATCCATTTTGAAAACTGTAAAAATATCAAAAATACGTGCAGAGGTAGATTTCCTCAAGACGAAGTAACTGATACGAAATTCAAGCAATGGCGATACAACTTTGGTAGGAATGCGAATCACAGATGTGGCAACCTAACAAAAAAGAAACAGAACTGAAATTAGTGGAATTACAGCGTCTCCTGGCGGTTGTTCCGGTAACTCTTTGATCAAGGTGGTATACGACCAGATATGCCACTAACTCTTCGTTGGAGCTGCATTTTTCACTGGTCTTTCACTGGTTTGCTGTACTTATTTGAAAATAACTGGAAAAGTTAATGGAATCTCATTGCAAAACATGATAGGATTATTGGGCATAGATTTAGCTATTAAAAAAAAAATCAACACGAAGTACAATTGAAGAGGGTTCTTCAAAAAAGGTAATAAAACTAAAAAAAATTGTTTTCAATTAATTAAAAATTTTTCGTAAATGTTTATAAACTGAAACCAGAAAAAAATGTTATGCATGTTTTTCAAAAATGACAAACACTTAAAAAAAATTGTTTCTAATTCGTTGGTAAATCTTTATAAAATTTATGCTTGGGTTTTTCCAAAATGACAAAACAAAAATATTAAAATTTTTATAATATAAAATTTTTGTTTGTGTTTTTAAAAACTACAAAGTAAAAAAATTTTCAGGTTTTGTAAATTTTTTTTTAATTTTTTATAAATTTTTTTTAAGTTTAGTTTTTGTTTGTGTTTTTCAAAAATGACAAAGTAAAAAAAAAATTTATTTTTTTAGGGGATAAAAGGGAATTGCCTAATGTTTGCCTTGCAGTATGAGGTCTTGCGTTGTCGTGGTGAAACAAAACTTTGCGTCTGATGGGAAAAAAAATCAGCAGTTATCGTCTCGTTTTGTTCCAGAAGTTCATAATAAACAATACCGGCCATATCCCACCAAATAGGCAGGAAAATCTTCTTGTGGTGAAGGCCATCTCTACGGGTCGATTCTGGTATTTCATCTTTACCTAACCATTGGCGTTTGCGAACAGGATTATTGTAAAGGACCCATTTTTGATCACCAGTAACGATACGGTTCAAAAAACTTTCATTTTCAAGCCGTTGCAGCAGCTGAGAACACACATTCACTCTCTGCTGAAGGTTGGCGACAGAAAGTCTATGCGGAACCCATTTTCCCAGCTTTGAAACCTTTCTCAACTGAACCAGGTGCCTGTGAACTGTTCCATGCGATGAATTTTATCTCTGAGTAATCATATCGACTGTCAAATGAGGCTCAGCTTCCACGAGATCGAGCAAGGTGTCGGAGTTAAAGACTTCAGGACGACCAGCGCGCGGGGCATCCTCCACGTCGCAGTTACCACTTCGGAATTTTGAAAACCACTTTTCCTTACACTCACGGTATCCTCTCCGTGAACAGTGTTTGTTTCTGCAGCAGCAGTTTTTACCGCTTTTATAAAAAAAATACAAAATATGCCTCTTACACGCGTTCGAATATTCAATTTTATTTTTTAACAACACGTGCTTCTATCCGCGATTAAAATCACTTGTTGAATGCACAATTCATCAAAGAAAATATAAATAGTTCCGTTATATGCGAAAGTGAAAGTATTTCAGAACATAAATTGTCTACCAAATTTTAACCCATGCTTGCGTGTTTTTAATTCACACAACTTCCTTCACATTTCTCTTTGTAATCCTCGGCTGCCTTTTCTGCTTTTACAGTAATAAAACGGTGAAAGGTGTCGAAAATGTTCATTTTTGCTTTCAATGAACTAACAGCTGCTATGAAAATTACAACCATTTTGCTACAAGTGACAGCTGTCAAATGTCAAGATTATAATATTGACAGAAGGCTTCCCAAGTAATTTATGTTATTTTGTTGTAAAAACTGGAATTTCCTGCCTGCCAACAAAATAGCTGCCACCACTATTAGCCTACAATATTTTAAAGTGCGTGCTGAACACTTTTCCTTACAATTGCTCGTAAATAGGGTTTCTTATTTAGTGAGGGTCGACCTGCTTAATCTTGTAACTTGCCATGGTGATTCGGTATAAAGTGGACAAAAAGTACGGTGAATTGGTTGTAAAATGAAAAATCTTTATTTATTCTTGTAAATCAATTTCATCCCCTTCAAAATAATCCCCTCTAGATGAAATACATTTATGCCAACGATTTTTCCAATCCCCGAAACATGCCAAAAAGTCCATTTCCGGTATAGCCATCAGCACCTTCTTCGATTCAACTTTTATCTCCTCAATCGACTCGAAACGCGTTCCCCGGAGTGGTCTCTTGAGTTTTGGGAATATCCAGAAGTCACACGGAGCCAAATCAGGTGAATACGGTGGTTGCGGAACGATATGCGAGGAATTTTTGGCGAAATGGTCACGAAGAACGAGGGCAGTGTGAGACGGTGCATTATCGTGATGCAAAAACCAAGAGTTTTTGGCCCATAATTCTGGTCTTTTTAGACGAATTGCTTCACGTAAACGACGCATAACGCTCAAATAATATTCCTTATTAACAGTTTGGCCTGGTGGAAGGAATTCATAGTGCACCACACCACGAAAACTGAAAAAACTGTCATCATGACCTTTATTTTTGAACGGCTTTGACGTGCTCTTTTCGGTCTGGCCTCGCCTTTAGCACGATATTCGCTTGATTGGTCGGTTGTTTCAGGGTCGTAAGCATAAATCCAAGTCTCATCTCCCGTAATGATGCATTTGAGCTTGTCCTAATAGTCTGAAAGCATTGTTTCCCACACATCAACGCGACGACTTTTTTCCAAGAAATTGAGAGTTTTCGGTACCAAACGAGATTTGACTTTTCGTAGACCCAAATGGTCTTTCAAAATGGTTTTCATAGATCCTTCTGATATTCCGATCATATCAGTAAGGTCTTTAACAGTCAACCGACGATTTTTGAGCACTAACTCCTTCACTTTATTGACATGTTGGTCATATGTTGACGTCGATGGTCGTCCGGAGCGCTCCAAGTCATCAACACGTTCTCGACCCTCTTTGAAGTCTTTGTACCACTTATAAACATTTTTCTGCGACATGGTCGAATCACCAAATGCCTTCTGCAACATGCTAAATGTTCCCGCAGCCGAAATTTCATTCCGCAAAAAAAATCTGATGGCACTTCTCTGCTCAATCAAATCAGACATTGTAAAAATCGAAAAATACACTCTTGGTCGTTTGGTAAACACAGGCATAAATATATTACTGATAATGACATTCACATGAAAGTTGGCCCAGATGTTATTAACAGTGCTGCCAACTCATGAAAAAAATAACTAGAGCGAAATTTTAATCCCGCGAAGTTTGACAAATAAATTCACCTTACTTTTTGCCCACAGTGTATGTTAAGTGACTGAATACGAGTAGTAAACTGCAACTTTTAAAATCATGATTTTCATTGGATTGGGAAGTCTTTCACAAAAATGAGTTTCACTACATTTCTGATAATTTGAAGCTATTAAATCTGTAACAACAGCTGATTCACAGTCAGTCCGTTCAGTAGTGTGCAACTTTTACAATGCAGTTTTTTTGAAATAGTACTTTGAAACTTGTAAAAAATCGAATCAATCGTTAAAGTTATATTCTAAAAATTTTGTGAACAGCTAAAAAAATTGTGCTAAGAACATGAACTGGGTACAATAAATTTCGTTGAATCTGAGCGTACACTTTTGAACTGGTACTTCTTGGCTCGCAATATTTTTTTATAGGTTTTGTAAGTTTGCTGTATTCAATTCACATTTGCTTATTTCACGCAATAGGTTATAAATATTTGTTTGAGTAAAAGGTGCTGTAGCGATGGGTTGGTGTGTGACTATCATTCGGAAGTGCATGGGTTCGAATTTCCGTGCATGAACATCAAATAATAGAATCAGCTTTTCTAATAGCGGTCGCCCTTCGGCAGGCAATGGCAAACCTCCAAGTGTATTTTTGCCATGAAAAAGCTCCTCATAGAAAGCCATTTGCCGTTCGGATCGACTTAAAACTGTAGTTTCCTAAGTTTGTGGAGCAACATCAACATCGTCGCAAAAAGGAGTAGGAGCTCGGCCAAACAAGTAACAGAAGCGTTCGCGCTAATTATTCATTTATTTTTATTGTTTAGAGGTATGGCATTCTATTTTGTATGGCAGATGTTTCCTTTGTCTTATGAAGGGCACAGTTTTTTCTCTTTGGAGCGATTTCACGTTTGGTGATTTAAGTATAACAATTTGGACGCTTTCATGCATTTTTCTGATAATTGGTTAAGTATAATTAAAAGAAAACTGGAAAAATATTGAGAAACAAACTTAAAGGTTGCAAGATTTATTCATTGCTGTTGTCCTGGTAAATTTTTTTTTTCTAATTTTTTAGTATGATGTAAAATATGCTTTTTACAATAAAATTTTTGTTCTATTATTTTTTTTATTAAAATTTTTTTATTACATTTTTTTATCCATTTTTATACATTTTTTTTTTTAATTTATTAAATAATTTTTTTTAAACTCATTTTTTTATTTATTTTTTTTAATTAAATTTTGTTTTAATTTGTTTCTATTCATTTGATTTATTCATTGTGGTTGTTCCTGCTAAATTTGTTTTTATTTTTTAGTATAAAATATGCTTTTTACAAAAAAAAATTTTGTTTTATTAATTTTTTTTATTAGAATTTTGTATTACATTTTTTTATTCATTTCTTATTAAAATTTTTTTATTACTTTTATAAATTAAATTTTTTTTATAAAGTATAAAATGTGCTTTTTACAAGGAAAAAATTTATAAATTTGTTTAGCTAAATTTTTTGGATACGCACTTTTTCTTAATGTTTTTAATCAAATTTTCGTTTTCATTTTTCTCAAAATAATTGCGTTTTCTATTTTATCATATTTTTTGTTGCTCTAGCGAAATTGAAATATCTTCGGTTCCTGCCAAATTTTTTCTTTTCAATTTTTAAGATAAAATATACTTAAAAAAGGGAAAAAATGTTATAAATTCTTTTCATAAATTGTTTTTTTTTTTAATTTACGTAAAAATAATTTTGATTTTAATTTCCTTAAATTTTTACTGGTTTAGCGCAATGTTAAATATCCTGGGTTCCTGGTAACATTTTTTTTATATTGTATTATAGGAAAAATATATATTTGGGGGGAAAAATGTTTTTTATAAGTTTTTTATATTTTTATCTAATTTTTTTTTTTGGTTTTCTATACTTTCTACAAAAAAATTGTGTAAAGCGTTTTTTATTAAATTTTCTTTTTAATTTTAGTGAAACTAATTGTGTTTTCTATTTCTTCAGATTTTTTGTTACTCCAGCGCAAAGTGAAACATCTTCGGTTAATGGCACATTTTTCTTTTTAATTTTTTAGAATAAAATATATTTCTGTTAAAAATAAAATTCTAAATAAAAAATTGTTTTTATTTTTGTCAAAAAAATTTGTTTTCTATTTCTCCATACTTTTTCCGCTCTAGCTCAAACTAACATATGTACTCGTATATCTTGTACGTCCGCAAATTGATTGAAGCGTCGCACAGTGTGACGTCCCCATATAAGCGGCGGCCGAAATTGGTAAAGATGTTCCTAGGTAAGGTTGGGAGTTTGTGGCTATCTGTTCAGAATAGCTAACTCACTTAGGCCATAAAGGTCCGTTGTGGTATCACTGTGTAAGACGGGAACCTCAGAGTTTATTCATCATTGGAACCATTTAGAAGCTCTTATGATGCGTAGGATGATGCCGTGCTCTGCTCCTAGCTAAATTCCCCAGCACGGAGGAGGTGTTCTACTGCTTCTTCCTCTACCTCGTCTATACAACTTCTGCAGTATTCATGAGAAAACACACCCCCTACCTAACAGCCAATGGCTGGTGGCATAAGCCACGACCTTCGCGATGTTCTCTCGTGAGAGGTTGAGCAATTCTTTTGACTCTTTCTTCTTTATTTGTGACCAAATTAGTCTGATTGTTACATAAGTATTTACTTCTCTTCACGATCTATTGACTTCCTGGAGAATATAATTTTGTATCCTAAATTTGCAAGTTGCCATAGGAATTCCAATATTGCCTGCGTTTTCAAGCAGTGGAAGATTAGTACCCTTTCTGGCCAGCTAATCGGACCAGCAATTTCCTTCAATATCTCTATGTCACGGAACCCATATAGGACTGATCGTGAATATTTTAGGTGCTAATATTTTTGGTGCTAATATTACATAAAAATAAAATTGTTTACTTGGAAAGCTGGTGCGACAGAAATCCGCATCGCAGATATTCTCTGCTCCGCCACAAGCACCCGTTATATGACGAGAAGAGTAAAATTGATTTTTATAATACTCATACACTTGTACAAGTACATGCATATGTATGTGTGTAAGTATGCAGAAGTGCACTCCAGTTTGATGGTTTGCTTTCACACGGAAAATCAATATAATTGAAAAGTTTGCTTGCAGTTTAATTGAGTGACTTTCAGCGGTACGCGGAAGTGCAACCTTCGAAGTATTTCTTTTTCGAGCTTCCATTTGTTAGCTAAACGTTTATGCATTTAAATTCAGTTCCTCAAATTAGCGATAGAATGTGCGTGAATGCTAACTTTACTATGTACGAGGATGTCCTTTTATATTTTGTGTCTTTGCAAAACTCCGAATTACTATTTTTTTTTCAAAGTTTGGTTACTTTAGGACAAACTTACATATTACGTTTTTTGTTCTTTCTTCAGTGAAAAACTCATCTTGTCCAAAAGTATTCGTGAAATATTTCTTGCAATGACTTATTACAATTTTCGGGGTGAGCTTTAAATAGTGGCTTCAAAGTGGTACATAACCGAAAGTTTTCGGGGAATTAAGGGAAACCAACGGCCGAAAACGAACCATTCTTCATAAAGAAATTGCGAGCTTTCACGTATCGGCCCACAAAGAAGAGTTTTTGCGCACTGAATTTAATGATCAAATTAATGAGTCACTCGCTTTACAGCCCTAATTGGGCACCTAATGATTTATTTCTGTTTCCGAACATCAAAAATAAAATACGAGGTCAACGTTTTTCAACGCATAAAGAAACCATTTAATAGCTTGGTTTTGAAGTATCCATATCTGAGCTGCAAAAGTGCTTTGAAAATTGGTTCAAGTGAATGCAGAAGTGCATTGACTTCCAATGAGAATATTTAAAAAAATCTAAAACTTCTTTATTATTATTTTACTGTGAAGAAGCATTGCATTCAAGGGGCCTTGCGGGAAATTGGTCTCGAAAAAAAAGATTGCAATAAGAAGCTCCACGTGACAACTTGAGGAAATAAGTACCTGCAAGTTTTAATTTTTGCTTTAGGTATTGAGTGGATAACTTTTTATTTTATAAGAGGTTTGGGATTTTATTTTATTTACTTTTGTATTCTTTAGTATTATTCGGCATGGGGTTCGCTTGTGTATTATTTTGATTTGATTTTTCACTGGTTCGCTGTACGTATTTTATGGGAACCCCACTATGATACTTGAAGTGGTTATTTAACAAAGTTTCGTAGTTTATTAATGAAAAAATAAGAAAAACATCTCAGACGGTTTTTCAAAACGGACAAAAAAAATGTTCCCCCAAAATTTTGAACAAAAAAAATCTTAAATGTTCGAAAGGAGCGGAAATATTTCTCTTTAAAAACCTTTTTTTATAAAATTTTCAACTCTTTAATAAAATTCAACATCCCTAATATATTGAACAGAAAAGTAAAATTTTATTTTATAAAAAAGGGTTCTAAAAAGTATCCATATTTTATCTTAAAAAATTAGAAAAAAAAATGTAAATGTTCGAAAGTACCGGAGATATTTCGCTTTAAAAAACTCCTTACTAAAATATTCAATATTGAGTAAATTTCAAAATTATGAAATTTTTTGTTTCAAAATTTTTTGAGTTTATTTAAAAAAATATACCAATTTTCAGAAAAATGTCTCCCTCTGCCGCTACCTTTTCCGTGTCAGTTTTCCTGTGCCGGAAAAGTATGTTTTCAAATGAGACGCTAAGTTGAATCTTTCAAGTTTTTACTCAAATATCCCGCCTTTAGCAGCCGTTAAATGCGAATTTATTTGACAAAATATGGAGTTGACGTGTTACTATAAAAGTATTAAAAAATATTCATATCTTCGCATCACGTGCGCAAAACACTAAACGATTCATATGACCATCAAATAACCTTATTGCTTTCGTGACCATTTCCCCCCTCATAAAAGGAAAAAGTATCATTTAACATGAAAATGTATGCTCACATAAAGTATAGGCACATTAAGGCGGCACAATTTTTATGAAATGAGAAAAGGAATGCTGAAGAAAGTTGGTTGCTCAAAGGAGTCTGGCAAAAACGTATGGGTTTTGTATATTTAATTTTTTGTATTTGGTATAAGTATAAGTATAAGTATAAGTATAAGTATAAGTATAAGTATAAGTATAAGTATAAGTATAAGTATAAGTATAAGTATAAGTATAAGTATAAGTATAAGTATAAGTATAAGTATAAGTATAAGTATAAGTATAAGTATAAGTATAAGTATAAGTATAAGTATAAGTATAAGTATAAGTATAAGTATAAGTATAAGTATAAGTATAAGTATAAATCTAAGTATAAGTATAAGTATAAATATAAGTATAAGTATAAGTATAAGTATAAGTATAAGTATAAGTATAAGTATAAGTATAAGTATAAGTATAAGTATAAGTATAAGTATAAGTATAAGTATAAGTATAAGTATAAGTATAAGTATAAGTATAAGTATAAGTATAAGTATAAGTATAAGTATAAGTATAAGTATAAGTATAAGTATAAGTATAAGTATAAGTATAAGTATAAGTATAAGTATAAGTATAAGTAGGACTATGAATAAGTTCGTGCGGTTTTTTTCGAAATTTGAAACTTTATTGACGTAAAATGGTTACAAATTTAATATTCAAAATATTGTCCATCGCTTACTACTACTTTTTCCCATCTTTCTGGCAATTCACGGATTCCCTTTGTGAAAAATTCGGTCGGTTTTGCCGCAATCCACGAATCGATCCATTTTTTGACTTCATCGTAATTACGGAAGTGCTGGTCAGCCAGGCCATGTTGCATCGATCGGAAGAGATAGTAATCGGATGGCGCAAGGTCTGGACTATACGGCGGGTGGGGTAGGACATCCCATTTGAGCGTTTCTAAGTATGTTTTGACCACTTGTGCAACATGTGGCCGAGCATTGTCATGTTGCAAAATAACTTTGTCGTGTCTATCGGCGTATTGCGGCCGTTTTTCTCGCAGTGCTCGGCTCAAACGCATCAATTGTCGTCGGTAGACATCCCCCGTAATCGTTTCATTCGGTTTCAGTAGCTCATAATACACAACACCCAGCTGGTCCCACCAGATACACAGCATAACCTTCAGGCCATGAATATTCTGCGCCGACGTCGATGTTGAAACATGGCCAGGGTTTCCATACGTTGCCCGACGTTTTGGATTGTCGTAATGGACCCACTTTTCATCGCCAGTCACAATTCGATGCAAAAAACCCTTTCTTTTGTGCCGTTGAAGCAGTTGTTCGCATGCCATAAAACGGCGTTCAACGTCTCTTGGCTTCAATTCATACGGCACCCAATGGCCTACCTTTCGGATCATTCCCATGGCTTTTAAACGTTTGGAAATGGTTGATTGATCAACTCCCAAAGTTTTTGCAACCTCTTCTTGCGTTTGAGCCGGATCTTGATCGAGCAATTCCTCCAATTCGGTATCCATGAACTTTGGCGGCGCACCCTCGCGTTCTTCGTCTTCCAAGCCAAAATCACCACTTTTAAAGCGTGCAAACCACTTCTGGCACGTTCGCTCAGATAGAGCATGCTCACCATAAACTTCCACCAAGATACGATGACTTTCGGCTGCTTTTTTCTTCATATTAAAATAATGAAGAAGAATTCCCCGCAAAAACACATTATTTGGCACGAAATTCGACATTTTCAAGTGTGGTAAAAATATTGTTGTTTACGCTTCAAATAAAAAACTTATACTGACGTTTGTGCCTTACGACAGTAGCTCTCCAATGAATGTTTGGAAATGTGGATCGATGGAATAATAATCAAGTTACGCCATCTGTTGTAAAACCGCACGAACTTATTCATAGTCCTATTATAAGTATAAGTAAGGTTAGAGGTTTCATTATCACAAAATCCTCAGTTTTTTAGAGTTTTAACTATCCACTTATTGCATTAATTATTTAGTGCACTATACCCAACCCTGGTAGAGGTTTGTAAACGGCATACAAATTAGTTATGTTCCAGGAAAAATTTTTATGGATGTACCTCACTTTGTAAGTTCATCTGCTCCGCAGTTTTTCATGGACTCTCAATGAGATGGAATCTGTTCTCATTTACTACACAGAGGTTCGGTATCAAGGTGCTCCACATGTGGTCCTGCTGATATTCTTCTATTCGAAAGGAGGCTTTATCAATTACACGAGGTATTCGAAATCTATTAGGAAGTTTCTTAAAAGCAAAGCACAGCAGTAGCTGCCCGATGATATTCTGCTATATATACTCATAGTGACCGCGAATTTACTAATTTTAATCATTAAAAATTTACTTGTAAAGAACTGCCGATCATTCACAAAGCTTTATCCCCCTTCCTTTTGAGCTTCTTAAGACATTTTTCGAGGCATGATTTGTTAACAGAATTTTTTTTTTATTTTTTTATTCTGGTTGACAAACATACCCTTCCTGTTACAAATAAAGGGCATTACCTCGGCTAGTTTATTTTTGAAAATGCTATTAAAACCAATATATTCCAATGCGTTTAGCTTAGTACTTCATACAGATCTCCGCATCAGCAAGCTTGGTTTTGTGGGTTGTGCTAGGGCTATCTTTCCAATTAGATTGGATTGGAAGGAGGGGAGAGTCTGCACGGGCATAGGTACCTCTATTTTCACCGACGGATCCGAGCAGGAATCTTGAGCTGGAGATTTTCTAAAGTAGCCAATATTTCAATCTGCTTTAAACTGCCGAAAATTAGTACAGTGTTTCAAGCAGAGGACCTCGCAATCCTGCATGCATTCAAAATGCTTAAAGATCGCTGTTGGAAGAGGTATAGAAATATCCCTTCCGATAGTCAAGCTGCGATCAAGACGCTATCGTCACCATGTTCCAGCTCTCTTCTGGTCAACTCCTCTAAAGAAGTGATCAAACTTCTCGAACGTACAGGAAATATTTCTGTTATTTAGGTTTCGAGGTATAGGGAAATAAAATTGCCTGGAAAGGGGTAGACAGAATCGATTTCAGTTGTCTCAATCTCAGGTATCGGTATGCCCTTGGCCGTTGTTAAAGGCAAACTGCACGATTTCTTCCTTAGAAAAGGCGCAAGACAGAAGGAGTTCTATCTTATCCTGTACTATCTTAAAACAATTTGGCCTCAGTACAGATAGAAGCTGGGCACTTAAAGTGCTATGAATCTCTTGCCACTCAATTTCCAAAATCATAGCAATGTTCACCTGTCACTGGGTCCTAGGAACTCATGCGGTGAAGCTTGGCCTTCCAAACAACCTCCATTGCAGTAGCTGTGGAGATCCGGCAGAGAAAGAGACTATTGAACACTTTCATTTGCAAATGTCCGTGTCTGGCGGCTAGGCGCTTGAGATTCCTTAGTGTACCTTTCGCGTATAGCCTGAGGCACTTTTCCAGTCTATGCCCCATTTATCTTCTCCACTAGAGCAACAGCACTGGATGGCTGTAGATGGGGTTCCTTCCTTAATGTTTTGTAATTTTTCGCAGGTCTAGTTTATGGCATCAAAGTGCTACCTGTAGTGAGTGTACCCGTGTACCTTCAATCTAACCTACCTACCTACCTAGTTTAGCATAGTCTTCAATAAGCTGGCAAAAGGGGCACAAATGATCATAAGGTCGAAGGAAAGCCTTCATTTCATTCAAGTGTGCAAGTAGCTGTCGCGGGCAAAAGAAGCTGCGATTTACAATAAAAATAAACTTGCCAATGGGCCACCCTTTAGTATACTCTTTTACTTTGTGCACTTAACTAGTTGACTGAGTTCGCAGTTTCACTTGGTTAAGCACCAAATTAATACGTAATGGCTGCATTAAAAATAGACACAAATGGGCTTTGTGTCAAATGACCGCAAAAATACTTACGTGGCTGAGTTCTATGTTACTTTTTATTTTTTCACATTATGTGCCACATGCAACATATCTAATGCGATTTCTGAGAATGTCGCCAACACTTTTCAGGTTCTTAAAATTGCTCGTGCATTTCATGGCTACCATTATTAGCACTTCTTTTTTGTCACTTTCGCTTTTGGCCGCAGTAAACCGCAAATTTTTAGGACTTCTTAGGTTGCACGCATAAATTTATGGAATAAAATGTTATGAAATTCGTGTAAGTGGAGTTTGTTAGCATAAAAAGGGATATAATTTCAGAACGCAACTTAATATACTTCGTTCGTATGATTGTTGCTTTGTGGGCTATGGACTGGTCCCGCAGTTAAGTAGTTAATTATTGTTTTAATTATTTTTATTCCTTTTTTTAAATTATTTTTATTTTCAAAGAAGTCAATTAAGGCTGATGCGCTTAGCGCTTTGATCATAAAAGAGTTCGCTTGTGACTGAGGGTATTATAATTTTGTGCCCATTGTGGGTAACTAATGGAAATATATAGAGAATAAATACATAAAATAATATGCCGAAATACTTAGAACTGTGGGAGAAGTGGATTGAGCCATGTCTGTTCGACCGTTCTTTCTGCCATGTTGCACGATAGCTCGAACAAGAATTATAATTTATGCACATCTACTCTTTTCTCAAAATAGGTTTGCATTAAAAATTGGTGAAATCGATATCACGTCCACCTGCCATATAAAGGTACCAACGTAAAAAAAAATGAATATGACGCAAGTAAAATTAAAAAATGCTTTTATCTCTATGACGACGCTGGTACTGAGTCCTGAGTACTGAGTGTTGGACACATTTTTTTTGTGCTTAAAGCAATTTTTTCGTTCATCGCAGGCGCGTATCTCGATTTTGGAGGCTAACTTCGAAAAATGGTGCAAATACAATATTTATGACTCTTCTTCTTCTTCTTGATTGGCGCCATAACCGCTTACGCGATTTTGGCCGAGTTTAACAAAGCGCATCAGTCGTTTATTTCTCGTGCTAACCGGCGCCAGTTGGCCACCCCAAGTGAAGACAAGTCCTTATCCACCTGATCTTTCCAACGTAGAGGAGGCCTTCCTCTTCCTCTGCCAGCACCAGCTGATATCGCATCGAATACTTTCAGAGTCGGACATGCTGGATCTTTATTCGTTGCGCTATGCTATGTCGTCGTAAAGCTCATATAGCTCATTATTCCATCGCCTGCCGTCGCTAACGTGCAAAGGTCCAAAAATCTTCCGCAGAATCTTTCTCTTAAACACTCGAAGGGCTGCCTCATTGCATATTGTCATCGTTCAAGCTTATACGCTGTACGTTAGGACGGGCATGGTGAGATCCTTATAGGGTGTTAGTTTTATTATCGGTGCTAATGCTAGTTCCTAAATAAACCTTTTACAACCTCGAAATCATAACTGCCCACAGAGACGTAGGTGCCAATATGCGAGTGCGCCGACTGTTTACTTGATGACAGGAGGTACTTCGTTTTGTCCTCGTTCACCACCATACCCGTTCGATTTGCCTCTTTATCAAGTTTGCAGAAGGTAGAACTAACAGCGCGGTCTTATAAAAAATTGCGCCTGAGCGATTAAGTTCTGCGATTTACACGAACTTTTCCATCATCAGGTTAAGGAAGTCACACCACAGAGAGTCACCTTATGTGAATCCTCGTTTGGTATCAAACGGCTCGGTGCTAATATCATTTAGAGCAGCTAGGCATTCCTGAGCAGCCTTAATCTTGCTAATACTGCCTACATTGATTTGATGGCCGCCTGGCTGTCCGAGAAGTAATTTATCGTAGTTTTTGTTACGGTGTGGCAGTTAGTTTAAGGGAAGAGTATTCAGATTCTTGATTATAACTACTCACAGTATGTAATATTTACCTTATTACCTTATTTGGTAAAAAAATGCCACAGTGTCAAAACTTCCTTGGTCTCTTTCGTTTAAAGAATACTTTTTTAAGTGATGGATGTGATAAAGAAGAGGCAAACCACATTTTACCCCGCTTAAAGTTGAAGTACTCAGCATTTTAATGATTACACGATTTTCGTAAGCCACCCAAATTTAACGAGTCATTTGCACTCTCAATTTTTTGCTGATGCACCCTCGCCACGAAGTTGATTGACTGAAATGTTTTCCGTATTTACCATCCGCTACCAACTTATCCGTCACATTGGCTATTTATCATATTGTCGGATATTACGGCGCTTGACTCACGAATTTACACAATCACACCAACTTCATATCCCTTCATTTGATTAATCTACATATTTAAGTCTCGTTGAATACTTTTAGCAGTCAAAACATCAAATTTTGAAGTGAAGACAGCGAGGCCATCAATTAAATTTTTAGTATAACCAATTCTCTAATGTCAAAGTTGAACATTTCAAATGTTGATATAAAAAAAACGTGCATTCTGTACGGAAAATATAACTGTTCATGCTGTGACTTCGCTAACGGAAGTCATTTTTCCACCCGTCGAAAGTAGTTATGTACACAACGTAGCGGCTTGAGTGACTCTTGGAATTGAAGCTGCTGTGAGCACTTATTTCATGCCTATTTGACGCCTCATTATTCGAGTTTAATGATGGGTTGCTGAAAAGAGGATTATTTATTGTGACATCACAAGAGGTTAGTAGTTTCGCTTATTTGTGCGGAAGTACTGCTTACACAGGAATTGAACTAACTGTTCATTATGTAAGCATGTAACTGTGCACTTATCTATGCACAATGAGTATTCATTTTCCAGCAAATCTCAACGGAGATGAACTCAGTGGTATGTGAAAGTTGATGCCTGCCAATTGCATTACACGACCCAAGAGCCTACAGGCTTACCAAAAATTCACATTTCACTTCGCATGACGCCAATTATATGCTCCTGAAACATTCGAAGGCATTGATATAAACATCACACAAAATATGGGGTTTTCATTAAGAGCACGCGAGCTTTGGAATTAAATAAAATTTAAATGATAAACTAAACTTATTTCGTTTCATGTGCATTCGATGATGTGGAATATGATTTGGGATAAATTTTCAGTGTAAATTCGCTGTAGCAAATGGATCTTGGTGGACCAATTTTGATTGACGGCTTCGCTTAAAAGGCGCTGAATTTCATTATAAGCGCGAGTTATGTTGCCCTTCAGAGCGGCAATTGTTGCGGTTTATATGCAATGACTAGTGACTTCACGTAGTCTCAGAGAAAATGATCGAGCGACCTTAAGTCACAGACGGCATTTTTTGAGGGATGCCCATTTGTTCTCCGACAGACCAAAATCTGGTTATGACTCCCCTTAGTCTCCAGGCGTCCCGTCGTTTCATGATTATCAATGTTGATGATTGTTTGAGGTTGTAGGTGGAGCATAACGATCTGTTAATTTAGCATTTCTTCTGGTCTCTCCATCTACAATCCGTGATCCGTAGGTGTTTTGTGGAAATTATATTCTTCACTATACATAATGGTGTGAACATTGATTCAGAAAGATCATTATTCATGGCAGATCCCCTTGTTGCCAGTTGATCTGCTTTCTCGTAACCTTCAATGTTCCGATGTTCCGGGACATCGGTAACTTTATGGTTTTCGCTCAAGGTGTTAAGGCTACTCCTGCTTTGTTCCACCAAAGATTTGCCGAATCCAGTGCCTGGATTGCAGCTTGGCTATCCGAAAGAATACCTTAAAAGAGAAATCTGCTATTAATAGCCTACAAGCTTCCCCAACTGCCAGTACCTCCGCCTGAAAGACACTGCAGGCAAGCGGAAGACGCACAGATTTTGCAATTTTAAGTATGTGAGAATATATACCAGCTCCAACCCAACAATCCATTTTACTGTCATCTGTATAGACTGTAGTGTGGAAGTTGTTTAGTGAAAATCCCTTATTCCATTCCTCCTTAGGTGGAAAGAGAGCGACAAAATTCCTATTGAATGTTACCGTCGGGACGATGTAGTCCGTTCTCTCCGAGGACTGGGTTTGTCGCAGTAATAGACTGGCATGGCCATGAGTTTTTTCTTTTCAGCGACCCGCAATGTAGTTAAGGAACAAAAATATACAAAATATTGTGTGATCGCTATTCATTCGTATTATCATAGTATACTAGATAAATTGCTACTCCAGGTAAGGCAGGGAACAGGGTGATATAGTGAGTCAGAACTTTTGAAGTGACATGATGAACACTGTAGATTTAGCCGAGAACGGCGCGGAACCGTGTTCAAAAAATTTTTATCACCCTCAAATTTTTAATTTATCGTTAAAAAACCGATTTTGGGTGCTTTCCGACACTTAAAAATTCGTAGCTCGTCTGCATTTTATCCGATTTCCAATCTTGAAACAGTTTTGTAGACATAAATGGTAGTCCTTCTGACATATGTCTTCTATTTTTCACGCTAAGCAAAAATAACCACTGAATTTTCAACACAAAACTTAAATTGTAGTCAATTTTTTCAATTTTTGCGAGTTTATCGAGATGTTGTCGTCAATATTGAAATGAAAGGTTTATTTATTAGTAAAAAGTCTTAGAGCTGGTTCTATTCCGAATTTAAAAAGCATTTAATTTCAAAAATCGATCTAAATGTTTGTAAAACACAAAAATCAGTAAGCCGTTGTTCTCTACTTTCATATATGCAAATTTAATGCGGTTCTCCGTTATTATTCGCGAAATGCGTGTATAATTAATTATATTTACTCACACCTGTGTCCAATCGAATCTAGTAAGCATTATTTCATCAAAATTGATAAGAAATTTTCCAAGTGAAGAACGTTTTTGTAGAAATAAAATAACAACAGAACATTCTCGAGTTGATCAGAGACCGTAGAAGAATATTATAAAGTAAAAAAAATAATAATAATGCAAAAAATAACGCAATTTGCTGACTTACTTCTGCAATCTTCTTACTTACCCGGACGTAGTATTGCCTAACTAAACCTCACTTAACCTAATGTTATCGAAATCAACCGAACCAAACTTCATTAATCTGAACGAACCTAACGCAACCTGAGCTGAGTTTTTTCCATGCAATAAAAGAGTGGCTAATTTGAACATAAAATACTGTTAAAACATTCTGATTTATGTTTACTTAATACACTTAAGTAAGGTTAGGTTAGGCTAGATTAGATGCACTTATGCTAACTTTTAATAGGTCTTGATCATTCAAGAGCGATGATTTTTCATACTCATTAAATTGTACATGCTTACCAGCAAATTGCAAACGGTTCTGCTGTGTCAGTTTGGATTAGGTAAGCTTGGGTTAAAATGAGTTTTGATATGTTAGATGAATTCATAGTTATGTAAACTTATTGCTGTGTTTCAAAATTGGCCACAATGAGCAGTAAAGCACTATCGGTCATGCAGTATTCTCTCGCAGTCTCGTTTCAGCTGGCTTTTTAAAATGTGGAAAAAAACTTAAAAAAAAAAATCATAACTTTTACAGTTTTCAATGTATAAAGATGAAAAATAGCTTATTTTGAGCACATTAAGTGGAGTTTAAAAATATGTATATATTTGCCCGTTAGAGAATAGTGGCCAAAAAATTGCATCACATTGAAAAAAACGTGGAAAAATTGCATAAATCAGAGCTTGTTATTGAAAATATCTTTTGAACGTCAATCGTTCAATCTTAGAATTGTATACATTCATAACGTATATACACTCCCCTTCCCAAGTCCATATTAAAATAAAAAATCGGTTGAAAAATGGGTTAGTTATGTATTTTTACTTCATCAAAAACACCATAAATCGGTTTTTTAACAATAAATAAAAAATTTGAGGGTGTTTTGAATTTTCTAAACACAGTTTTGTGTTGTACTGGTCTTGACCTAAAATGTGCACTACATCACTTGAAAAGTTCTTTCGATTTTTTTATTTTGTAGCACCGTGTAATTTAACAACTATAGCTTTAACAAGATGGCCGTCACACTAAATTAAAGTTCAAGTTCACTTATTAAAAACCCTTTATTACTTAAGTGCAAAGATCAAGTGTTCATATTTCATAACCCCAATTGCTGAATTTATTTATTTTATTTTATAATTTAGTGGCTTGATGGCCGTACGTGGAAAAATATAAGAATGGTGCACATTGCAGAAGCATAAATTAATATATGGCAGGTGAGAAGGGGTGAGGATGTATGTGACAATAATAAGTAATAGCTTTAATTGTGTGGCTTATAATGGAATTATGGCATTGTTTTATGTGAGAGCTGTTTAATCGTACGTTCATATTTACATATATTACATATAAACGTATTTGCATGCAAATGTTTATAACACAAAAGCTAATGACTGGCAAGCGCTGCAAAACCACTCTAAATAAAATAAATTAAGTGTATTGTTTAAAATTTATTGAAGTGCAAGGGCCGTTTGAAAAGTCTGTGCAAATCCAGAGAGATGCCAGTACGGGCGCGCATTGATTTTATGTTTAGTTAGTAGCATCTCATGCAAGAACACATACACAGTTCAGGCATGTTTTTGCGGCCTATTTTTTGTGCTTGGCACTCGTTTGAATCGAGAAAGCCGAGTGAGTTTCTTTTTGCATCACGACAACGCATCAGCTCAGCAGTTGTGGTCGCAAAAATAAAGGAAATAAGATCCCTCGGACTACTATTTGTGCCCGGCATTAGATGCTCTGGTTGGTCTACTACCATTTGATCCTTTCATCCAAGGATAGTCCTTGAATGCCATTTGCAGGCTGAAAAACAATGGGAACTGGTACGGCTCTTGTCCGGCATTGGAAAACAGAGAAGACATGGACTTTGATCCAACGATTCTCCTCATGCCCCTTGACTCCATGACATCATGAGTCGTACTTGACAAGAGATACAGTGTTGTGCTGCCAGAGACTCAATTGATGTCAAACTCTGAAAATGAGCCCGGCAAACACTGTTTTCGCATTTTTACGGATAGTTCCAGGACCGAGCACGACTCTGGAGTCTACGTGGAATCCAGCGGGACAAAACTGCACTTTGCTCTTGGAATGCATGCATCTGTGCTTCAAGCGGAGGTGTATGCTGCTGAAGAAGCGATGAGCTTTGTTGTGGAAAACAGATGGAGTGGCAAATCTGGCCTTAGACAGCCCCCAACCACATCAGGGGTAGCCGAGGGGAAATGGATCAACAAACTAGAACAGCTTTGGAGGAAATGTATAAGCCCAAAAGGAGACTATGTCAAAAAATAAGAAAGATTTACCTCAAACAATTAAGTAGTTTATGTTTTTGCAAGTACTTTTCAAACGTCCCACGTATTTTGTAATTCACAATATTTTGGTTTTTCCGGCCGGTGCGTAAGCGGGTAATCGAGACTTTTTCGATTTGTGAGCAGGCCACACACAACTGTTGTTGTGAACTGCAAATTTAGTTCATACATTTGCAGTTTGTCACTGAGCTTTGTTAATGCTCATGGCAACTGGCATGTTGGGATTCGTGACTTCAGTACTTATTTCCTTTATACAACCTTTTTTGCATAGCCTTTGAACCCGCAATGTATGTATGTATGTACAATGCCAGCCAAACCTGTGCGCAACAAAATAAAACTTAATTAGGATTTAAGGTAGAGCTTCATTTTTTTCTTGATAAGGGTAATTTACACACATTTTCACATTACACAATCCTTCTTTAATCTTCAAAAAGGCTTGCATACTTCAAATGTGATTTTCTCTTTGCTGGCTTGTATGATTTCTTCAAGCATTGATGCCTCTGTCGCTCGGTTAAAACAAATCAAGGGTCTTCCTCTAGGTATTATAAAAAAATTTATATTCTCAATGGTAAAAATACCAATAAATGAATAAATAGTACCCTTGTCACAATTCGAATCAACGGAAGTGAAGTGTACTTAATGTACAGCCAGCCCTACCGTCAGCATCAAGGTGCACACCATGATACGATCGCCATTTTAACAACAGCACGCGTTTCTCTAGTGGTCCCCCATCCAAGTACTAACCGCGCCCGATGCTGCTTAATTTCGGTAATCGGACGAGAACCGATGCGTGGGTATGGTCGTTAACCGAACAATTAAAGGCATTATGAAATTTCGCGCTACCATCCCGTGGTTCGTATTTGCTCAAAGTGAATTCTTATGTGCCAGTCGATAACTGGGAAAACAGTGACAGTGACTTGTTGCTAAAAAAAATTAAGGATTCAAACTTTCTGCGGAATAGAAAGGGGTTTATGACCGAAACTAAAAAAAGGCAGTGACAAAATCTAAAAAGAACTTAGTTGTATTCGGATAATATATATTTCGCACATTTTCAGATGCTGACACAGTCTAATCAAACAAAGCATTGTGCATTAGTGTCTGCCTTTGTACGGAATGATAATTTGATAAAAAAACTAAAGGGTGGATAAGTTTCAAGGGCCGGTGTTAATTTTAAACCAAATATATTTTTTTACGAAATTATTATCATTTCTCTTTATTATGATAATATTGGTAAGGCTCAATTACGTATGGAACAAAATATTGGCCAAATGTCCACCGCGGCCTCGGCGGCACACCACCATCCGATGGTCCAAATTTTCGATGACGCTGAGGCATAATTGAGGTTCTATGCCGTTAATGTACCGAATTATCTCATCCTTTAGCTCTTGAATTGTTCCTGGCTTATCGACGTACACCTTTTCTTTCAAATAACCCCAAAGAAAGAAGTCCAATGGTGTCAAATCACATGATCTTGGCGGCCAATTGACATCGCCGAGAGGTGAGATTATTCGGCCATCAAATGTTTCGCGCAAAACAGCCCAATGATGCCGCCGGTCTATAAACCGCACCAAACAGTCACCCTTTGTGGGTGCATTGGTTTTTTGGCAATCACTCTTGGATTATCATTCGCCCAAATGCGGCAATTCTGCTTATTGACGAATCCACTGAGGTGAAAATGTGCCTCATCATTGAAGAGGATTTTCTTCAAAAATTGGTCATTCACTGTTGCCATTTCCTGTGCCCATTCTGACCATTGACGACGCTTGAAATGGTCAAGAGGCTTTGAGTCAATTGCACCTTGTAAGCGTGTAAATGCAAGTCTTTATGCATAATGCCCATCAACGAAGAGCGTGAGAGGTGCAATTGTTGGGCACGACAACGAGTTGAGGTGGACGGCTTTTCAACCAGACTATCGTGAACAGCAGCAGTACGAGCTGTACGAGCATCCACTGGTGTTTTCACATCTCCTACAGACCCGATTTGCTCAAACTTTTGCACAATTTTTAAAATGATTAAATTTACCGAAAAAATCACGAAGTGCGCGATATGCATTTTGATTTGAACACCTGAATAATAAGCCTGAATAACTTTAACGCGTTGCTCGACTGTGTATCTTTCCATGGTTCAAATTGAGTTAGTCTGGAATTGAAAAATTTTAAATGAAATGCAGAAGAAAAGTTGACGTTTAGGTGTGATTCACATTCAACATCGGCTTTTAAAATTTAACCACTCTTTCCTTTTTCGTTCTATAGATTTTACTTTTCTTAATAATTAATTAAGTTTGGTGAAGTGTGTGCTTATTTTTGGATATTTTTAAAACATTTTTCATTAAAAGTTTAAATATTAAAAATATAAGTTAATAGCCCTAAACTGATAAAAAAAATAAAGGGTTTTCCAATAACAGGTGTTACAGGTGAATGGATTGCGCTATCGAGAGATGATTAACAACTTTTTATGGCCGGAGTTGGATGGTATTGAACTGTACAACGTTTATTTTCAACAAGACTGCGCTTCATGCCACACAAGCAGCGAAACCATTGATATTTTAGGGGAAAAGTTTCCCGACCGTGTTATTTCTCGATGAAGTGATTACAATTGGCCACCGAGATCTTGTTATTTAACACCTTGCGACTGTTTTCTTTGAGGCCACCCGAAAGAGAAGGTCTACGCCAATAGCCCAGGGTCGATTGAGTACCTCAAAGAGGAATTCGTGAGGCTATCGAGGGCATAGGGCAGCCACTTTGCAATTTGGTTATGGAAAATTTCATGAAAATGATATTGTCCTGTAAGCGTGGTCGTGGTGGTCATTTGTCTAATGTTATTTTCCGCTATTAGCAGCATACCTTCCTCTCTATAATGAAATAAACGTCTGATCATTTATATTAAAAACTAGCATTTTTCTTTGAATATCAAACTAACACCTCTGTTTGGAAAACCCTATATAAGAAATTTAGTTGATCTTATAGTCTTTTCTTGTGCTGCCTTAGCACAATTTTTTTTCATTACACTCCGTTGAAAAATTTGAAAAGCGCCACTCCTAAGAAAATAAAAACCGCGTTATATGGTTTAAAGCTTTTACTTTTAAAGCTTTAAACTTTTTAATCAGAATTTTTAGAATTTCTTTAGTGTGTGGTTTTATAGCCCATTGAAATTGTATAAGCATTTCTTCCAAATAACGAATGCACTAATTTTTTTCCTATAAAGAAAAAGAAAAATATTCACAACATTCTGCTTGACCGAATTTCATAGGATGACCTCTCCCATAAGCTTCTTTTGGAGAAGCTTTTCTTATTACGGCGTCTGTTAGTATCGAGCTTGCAAGCCATAGTATTATATTTCCATATATAATAACTAAACACATACAAATGCAACTAAACATCTATATATGTATCTGCGTATGTAAATATGTCTGTATGTTGCAATGAGTTATTATACCCAGCTAATCTCGGTGCTTAGCTTAACTACACCAAACAGATTTGCTGGCATATTGGCTATTTTTACATTTCGAAACCACCAACTGATACAAAAAAAAAACAAAACAAGTAAATCAGTTATTTTATGGCTCCATGGTCTTCTGATGTGGTTATTAAAAAGGGCAAGCGTAGAAACTTAAATAGCATTAAGTATAAGCTCGCATGCACATAAGTTACGTATACGCCATGCGGCCTTTGCGGTCTTTATTATTACATGCAAACATTTGGGCTTAAGGGATTTAGCAGAAGAGCAAAAGTGGGATTTGGTAATGTATCATTAATGCGAAACTTCATAGCACTTCATAAAGATATTTTGTAAGTAAATCTGTGTATTTATCACTCATGCTGAATTAAGCAAATCTACATATGCAAGAGTATATTTCTTTGTGGTACGAGGATTGCAGCTTATATTTCTGGCTTTGGGGACTTTTGGTGGTGTGAGGCGCCAGCTGAAATTTCCATTGGACAGTTTTAAATATTTCAGAACCTTTTAATGTGTGTGCCATGCTAGTTTTGTATAAAATGATTTCAAAAACACATCACGTAAAAAATGTAATTAAACCGTGAATATTTTCGTGGAACTATTTTTCACAATTTTTCGCACGTTAATGAACAAGCAAAGAATGTACCGATGAACTAAAATCCTTATCGTACAGCTGACAAGCGCCATCCTGTAGCACCGCAAAAAACGAATGCCATGAGGTTTTTGTGGCCGCTGTTCACGCATTGACGATTTGAGGAAAAGTCGTCGCAAAACAGTTGTAGAAAATAGAATTCCAAATCACATTAATTATACCAATCTCTGCGTTTTGTGGACTTATTCTCATCGTATAGCACCAGATGTAAAAAATTAACTTTAAATCATTAAACTGCTGAAGAACTATTCCCTCCCTCTAATTTGTCTGTGATATTTTTGATGGCATAATCAATAGTCACTTTCTTCTAGAGTTCACTATCTTTCACATACCTCAAAGCTGGCGTTGGAATAATAAATCTTTTCCTTGAATTAATTGGAAATAGTTAGTTATGTTGTAAATGCTTCAATTTATAGAGCCTTAAGAGGACTGTACTCCTTCTCAAATTAGCCTTTGATTTATTTGCGTCTAAGTATAATTTTATAATATTCTTAAACGAATTTTACAATTAATTTGACAGATACTTTCAATCTGTAAAAATACTTCTAAATTATGGGGGAATAATTTTAGTGCTACATTATTTCTCGTAGTTTTTGTTATGCCCCCCCAGCAAGAACTTCATCTGGCGTAGCCCTCTAATTTGATGCCAACTAACCACACCTAACCTTAACTCTTCAGTCTTAAGCTTCTCCTGGATGGGGTGTTGCCCCATAGCAAGGAAGAGCTCGCGTCCTATTAGTAACGAGGCCACATCCTATCTCGCCAGTGCATCCGCTACTTCACAGAATAAGAAAGCCTTGAGTGCATCAGAGTCGAAATTCGCTCATTTCGGAGGTTTGTGTCTAATTTGATCTCTACACATCGACAGATGGCTTATACTGGGAAGATGCGTGGAAAGCTGCCCATTTGTTTTGGGGGCCATAGGACTTAAGACTCAAGTAAATAAATAAATATCGATGTTGTGTTGTACAAAATTAAATGATGGTTTTCTGGCACCACTTCCTTGACTTTGTCGACGTATCCATCCGTTGAAGACGTTGACGTTGATGGGCGAATAGATCGGGGCTAATCTTCCATGACTTCTCGGCCCTTTGCAAAAACCTTATACCACTCGTAGACCCGTGCTTTTGATAAAACACACTGACCATAAGATTTCTGTAACATTTTCAACGATTCAGCACACGAAATCCCATTCAATACACAAAATTTACAACAAATTCTTTGTTCGATATTTTTATCCATAGTGAAAATCGCAGAGCACACCTGCGGTTGACTGATAAAATTAAATGCTAAGAACAAGCTAATTGACAAATCACGCTCAAACTCTGCGACACTACAGAGGACAGTTGTACCAACATTCCAGCAAAAAAGAGGTGGTCTGTAAAGTCGGTTTACTGACGATAGTTTAACGTGATAACGTCATAAGAAAATACTGATTGAATGGTTGCATTTTTCAAAAGAAAATTTTAATTTTATTTGTTTGATAGATATTTTGTATGGATATAGAGAATGAGTTAACATTAACATAACA
This sequence comes from Anastrepha ludens, assembly GCF_028408465.1. Taxonomy (NCBI): domain Eukaryota; kingdom Metazoa; phylum Arthropoda; class Insecta; order Diptera; family Tephritidae; genus Anastrepha; species Anastrepha ludens. The sequence goes on from NC_071502.1 coordinate 32,763,715, forward strand.
TAATATACTTTAACATAACATAACATAACATAACACAACATAACACAACATAATACAACATAACACAACATAACACAACACAACATAACATAACATAACATAACATAACATAACATAACATAACATAACATAACATAACATAACATAACATAACATAACATAACATAACATAACATAACATAACATAACATAACATAACATAACATAACATAACATAACATAACATAACATAACATAACATAACATAACATAACATAACATAACATAACATAACATAACATAACATAACATAACATAACATAACATAACATAACATAACATAACATAACATAACATAACATAACATAACATAACATAACATAACATAACATAACATAACATAACATAACATAACATAACATAACATAACATAACATAACATAACATAACATAACATAACATAACATAACATAACATAACATAACATAACATAACATAACATAACATAACATAACATAACATAACATAACATAACATAACATAACATAACATAACATAACATAACATAACATAACATAACATAACATAACATAACATAACATAACATAACATAACATAACATAACATAACATAGCATAACATAACATAACATAACATAACATAACACAACATAACAAATTACCCCGTATTAAAGCACTTATCAACAGCTTTCATTTGATACCCATATTGTACATACACAACCAAAGGTTACCCGGGTCCACGTTTTGACCTATATCGCGAGACCCCAGTCACGGAGCGACATGAAAAATACGTTGTACTAAAGCATTCACCAACAGCTTTCATTTGATACCCATATTGTACATACACGTCCGAAGGTTACCCGGGTCCACGTTTTGACCTATATCTTGAGACCCTATCTACCAATAGGTATTCAAACTATACGGAAATCATCTTCAATACCTACTTAACAATGTGTGTAAGTTTGGTTTAATTCGGTTCAAAGACACGGCGGGTCCACGTTTTGGCATATATTTCGAGACCCTAGTCATCAATAGGTATGAAAATTACCCCGTATTAAAGCACTTATCAACAGCTTTCATTTGATATCCATATTGTACAAACACATTCTAGGGTCCACGTTTTGGTCTCTATCTCGAGACCCTAGTCACGGAGCGGGTGGAAATACTCTGAACTAAAGCATTCACCAACAGCTTCCATTTGATACCCATATTGTACATACACATCTGAAGGTTACCCGGGTCAACGTTTTGACCTATATCTCGAGACCCTGTCTACCAATAGGTATCCAAACTATACGGAAACCATCTTCAATACCTCCTTAACAATGTGTGTAAGTTTGGTTTAATTCGGTGCAAAGACACGGCGGGTCCACGTTTTGGCATATATTTCCAGACCCTAGTCATCAATAGGTATGAAAATTACCCCGTATTAAAGCACTTATCAACAGCTTTCATTTGATACCCATATTGTACATACACATCCAAAGGTTACCCGGGTCCACGTTTTGACCTATATCTCGAGACCCCAGTCACGGAGCGGCGTGAAAAATACTCTGTACTAAAGCATTCACCAACAGCTTCAATTTGATATCCATATTGTACAAACACATTCTAGGGTCCACGTTTTGGTCTCTATCTCGAGACCCTAGTCACGGAGCGGCATGAAAAATACTCTGGACTAAAGCATTCACCAACAGCTTCCATTTGATACCCATATTGTATATACACATCCGAAGGTTACACGGGTCCACGTTTTGACCTATATCTCGAGCCCTATTTCCAAAATAAAATATAATCCATGTTACTCGTGGAGGATGTAGCTTTCGAATGGTGAAAGAATTTGCAGTTCATTCAATGCAATGAGCAAGGTAACTACATATGAGCAAGGTAACACTAATGAGCAAGGTAACACTAATGAGCAAGGTAACACTAAAGAGCAAGGTAACACTAAAGAGCAAGGTAACACTAATGAGCAAGGTAACTACATATGAGCAAGGTAACACTAAAGAGCAAGGTAACACTAATGAGCAAGGTAACTACATATGAGCAAGGTAACACTAATGAGCAAGGTAACGACACATTTTTTCGTGCGTGCAGCCTGTTAAATCGAATTATAAGACGTTATCACGTCAAAAAATGAAGTGTAAGTGTAAGTGTAACGCGCGGTTTTTAGAAGAACAATTCCGGATATTTTTTTTCAGAATGTATAGTTCTAATCTATAACCTAACATACGCTTGAACTTATTCTAATCATACTCTTAATTCAAACTTGGTCTTACTTTTATATTTATTTACTTACGCTTACTTTCATTTAAAACTCTATTTTATGCCACCTAAATTCCCACATTCAACATACTTACAACAGCATGCACCCGTACATACATTGCTAGTTTTACTCTCTCCCATTCACATTAAATGTATTATCCAATTTTACTTAAACTTTAGGCTAAGCAGAGTTTTTGTACAATTAGAAATTAAATAAAGTTCTTTGCCACATGAAGTTGTGTAACTGCATTTATATAAACTCATTTGCAGTTAATTATAAACGCAATGTTTTGGTCTGTTTCGACTACATTTCTGCCTTTTTTTATTCAACTTTCTTAATCCCCAATTTCACTAATTCTGGCAGTACTAGCTTTGATAGGCTTACATTTATTTTGTGTACTTAGCATTTCGAAATGGATTTGTATTTTGCCATAGCCGTGTAATTTTGGATTAGCTCCAAACCAAATGAATATTTATTCTACAAGTGCGACTACAGACATAAATAAAAAGTGAGCTGGAACTCCTCTAAGAGATGGGCAGGCCGCTTTTATAGATACACATTTTATGGCTAGTTTATTCCATTCCTTTTATTCTGTATTCATAGAAATCCAAGCGCGCATAAACATTCAAGAAAACTGACAACATTCAAGTCACGAAGGCGCCTTTGAGTCAATTACTTACGTTAAGCGGTGGTACCAAATGCATTTTCGATACTCTTAGCTACTCATGCCTTTCGTAATGTAATTCAGTTATTCACAATTATATTTCTAATAAATTAATAAAAATAAATAAATTGCAAGGCCAAGAAGAGAGGATTTCTACTACTGCTGAAGTTTGAATATTCAGGTATAACCAAATAGGTATATAATTTAATGCACACAATTTAGGCGAAATTTGAACCACAAAATGGAGACTGAACTGATTTTTGAAATAAGTTTAATTTTCAAAATCTCAATTCATCATCAATCATATTGCAATGGGAAATAAGTTCATAGCGTTTTCATAGCTTCAACGATTTGTTTACTGTTTGTCAAATGGTAAATATTCATTCGATAGAACTCTTTCTGCTTTACAAAACTATGCTAATTGTATTTTTAAGTTATTTAATTTTTTATTAGTTTTGAGGCTTAGAAATGGAACTCCCACGAGGCAAAAATCCACATTTTCGATACCTGCTCTTCTTTGCTTTCCATCGAGGCCAAAAAGCTACCCAAGCAGCCCGGGACATTTACGACGTGTATGTAGAAGGTGCCATAGGCGAGTCTACAGCACGGAAATGGTTTGAAAAGTGAAAAAATGGTTACTTTCACGTCGATGACACGTTCCGCAGCAGAAGGCCATCTGAATTCGATGAAGAACGTCTCAAATCACTTTTGAAGCAGCAGAGGATTGGTCGCCAAACCAGTCGTGAATTTGCGAAACACATTAACTGCGATCATTAAACGATTCTCAATCATCTTTATTCAATGGGATTTACCGAAAAATTGGAAGCCTTGGAGCCTCAAGAGCTCAACGAAAAAACCAAAGAAAGTCGCCTTCAAATTGTTGCTCAGCACTTCGCCCGCCATCGAGCAACACGCGGTCGTAAGCAGCGCTTTTTGTACCGAATCGCCACAGGATATGAGAAATGGTACCTACACATAAATATGAAGCAAAGAAAGAAGTGGGTGGCTCCAGGAGATACGCCAAAGTCGAGAGTCAAGCCGGATCTTCATCCAAAGAAAATCATGATATGTGTTTGGTGGGACTGCATGGTGCATTGGGAAATACTCGAAAAGAATGTCACAGTCAATAAGGAGATCTACATGACCTAGCTACACCGCGTGAATGAGACTATTCAACTAAAAAGACCTGATCGACATAGTCAAACGCCAAGTTACACCAGTCTTCAGAGCCGCACTACAAAAGCTCAAATAGGTGGTTCTTCAGCATCTGCCGTATTCTCCGGACCTTGCACCGACCGATTACCATCTTTTCCGTTCCCTGTCAAACCATATTAAGGGGATTTCCTTCGATAACCAAGAGGTCCTTAAAAACTGGCCAACCACTTCTTTGGCACCAGACCAGGCGATTTTTTCGTAACGGCATCAACAAATTGGTCGAGAGGTAGTGAAGAGGTTGTAAACAGCAACGGTGAATATATAATTGATTAACTTTTTTTTTGTTTAAATAAAAGTCTTCGGTAAAAACGCTACGAACTTATTCCCAGTTCCAAACCATCCGTAATATGAGCTAAACTCGCAAGGCGTTTGGAGTACTTGTTTTGGGGTAGCATAGATTAAATTTTTGTAGCTTTCGTACCGGATATAGTTTTTTCTTGGTGAAATTTGTGGCACAGTGTAATTTAGTTTAAGGCATTATGCGACAACCTACTCATATAGAAACCTTTGTAAGATACCGAACGTAATATATAAAGGCCCGATCTTCCACGATCATCACGCAAGATTTTCTATTGGGAATCAACGTGCTTACAAAATAAAGCTTTGATGATGACCAAGGACAGGACTCTTCCAGAATTCATTAAAATAGTTTTTGTTGTAATACTTTCTAGCGACTAGCTTTTATCCTTTATGAGTACTGAATGGCATTAAATTTTGGGTTTGAAAGAATATATTTTTGAACTTATAATGTGCGCAGAAGTTTTTGCCATCCTGAAAGTAGCCAAATGGATAATCGAGAGGAGATGGAGCCGGAAACAGACTGAAGTCTTCAGTCACAGTCAGGCTGCACTGAAGGCCCTGGAGAACGTGAAGCAAACCTCAAAAAATGTTCAAGAATGTGAGAAGAAGCTTAATTCTGTCGCAAGACAAAACAGGCTTGTACTTATATGGGTTACGGGACACTCCGGTGTTCAAGGAAACGAAATTGCCGACGAATTGGCCAACCGTGGATCAGCGGTGACCCCGCAGGGGCCAGAGCCAATAATCGAAATCAGTTCCGCAGGAATGAAGAATTGGATCAGCGATTATGTAGGCAATCTACATAAAGAGCGATAGTCCGGTCTGGAACACTGCAGAACTGCAAAGTGTTTTGTGACAAACTTGGAAGGAAAGACATTCGGTTGATGGTCGGCATCATTACAGGACACAACCCATTAGGTCAGCATATGACCGCCATTGGAATCATCGAGGACCCGGTATGCCTGTCATGCTTGGAGGAGGTGGATAGCACTGAGCACTTTCTCTATGAGTGTCCTGCCTTTGCTAGAGCACGGCTACGAGTATTGGGTTCCGATGTCATGAGAATGAGTAATATTCGTACTCTAAAACTGGAGGATATTTACAGATTTGCCAAAGAATCTGGAAAATTCTCACAGGGCTAACTATCTCTATCTCTGTCCCTATTCTTTCTTATCCCTTTCTCTGATACTTTTCTCCTTCCCTCCTTGACTATCTACCCCCTTTCCAGAGCTTTAAATACAATGGGCTTTTTAGCCTGAGTGTTTTAGGAGCCACCAAATCTTCTGGTGCTCCTTTGCTCGATCTTTTCAAATTTCATAATATGCGCTTACATCCTTCGTGGCAGAGCTTTTCCTCCTATTTCTGATGCGTGACTTGATATAGTTCCACAAATTGAGGGACCTACAGTTTTACGTCGCCTCCGAACGGCAGAGGGATTTTTATGAGGTGCTTTTTCAGGGCAAGAATACACTCAGAGGTTTGCCCGTTTTTGCCGTTGTCTGCAGTTTTATAGCCCATTGAATTTTGCCATAATAAAGTGCAAATATGAATAGACTAAAAAATCGTGCTGATATTTCAAAATTTGTTTGCTGAGGTCTTGAGGATTTTCTCCACATAAAAATACTTTCGACCGTTCGTTATTTGGGAAAAAACTATCAAAAAAAAACGCGAATTTGGCAGTGATGATCAAGGCAAATACACAAGCAAAACATTGCAATATGCCGCGCTGCTATTATTTTGAACACAGGTGTACGTAATGGTTTTGTAATTAAATATGCAGCTCGAAAATAGAAATCAAATGTATGAGTGTGCAGTGAGTGTGAGGAGGCCAACAACGCACAAACACACATACAATGAATCCTGAAAAACGAAAATCCAAGCTTTGCAGAGCAAATTTCACAGATGAATTCAAAATAAAGCAAACTGAAGGCGTAAAGATGGAAATGAAAGTAACACCTAAGGGGAAAAATGCAATCATTGAATGAATTTTGATTTTATTTTGCCGTTTTTTTTCGATTTATGCATATGTATTGTATGTGCATGTGTGTGTGTAAATATCGTACGATACTTTCACGGCGATGAATAGCATTAAATATTAAAGTGATTTGCTGATTCACACCGATTGAATCGTAAAAGTTGTTCAACCTTTTAAAAGTTTATTTCTGCTTGTAACTGTGCCTTAAGTTCTTTTTTACATGCAGCGATAGCTTATGGACAAATTGTAATAATAAAGTAGAATTATTTAAAGTTTTGCTCAGAAGGTGTGATTTCCTTCCATGGTTCCTTCCTCGTGCTAACCAGCGCCAATTACGCACATCACGTGAAGCCAAGTCCTTTCCCATTCGATTATTCCAACTCTTTCTCAGCAACAACCGACACGCACCCGGCTGAGTCGCAGTATTTTTACTCGTTGCGCTATGTCTATGTCGCTGGAAGACTCATCGATGTCGCGCCTGCGATATTCACCCACACCCATGCGTAAAGCAATATTTCTTTCGAACACTCCATCTCACGCCGTCTCATCGAATAGTGTTGTCGTCCAAGCTTCAGCGCCATGTAAACGAACAGAACTGACCAGGTACTTATATACTTTATTTATTTTTTTCGTCAAAAAATACTTTTTGTTTTTGACTTCCGTGCTAATATTGGCTGCAGCGCTGAAGTCGATCAGCCTTAGGTTGTTAATGGATGTTTCGTCGTGTAGTTTGAATTTTTCTTGCCAATCCTTGCTCTAAAGCCACGGGGCTCAATTTTTATGTCGTGACTGGTGCAGAGCTTATAAGTAAGCACCAGCTGGTAATAAAATCGATATTTTGTCGGGTCGTCTTTTTCTGCCACGAGGGTATGGGGGTATGTGAGCGAGGTATTGAAGTATTTTATATTGATTGATCTCTCATCATAATTCTCATACCGAATTTGCGCTCTTTGATATGCCAGCTGCCGTAAACTTCGCAATGCGCAATGGTAAGCTTGCCTTGTAATATCCATTGCAGGACTTCGGAGGGAAGATGGCAGTAATGCCCAGCTCCTGCTCGAGTGCCTCAACCAGCGGTACAGAAGAAACTTGCGCACTTAAGTGATTGGACATTTCAGATACACGAACTCAAATCATATTCCAGAAAGAAGGCCAATATCTCCATTGAACGCGCGGAGATCTCTTCACGTTCGCAAATATCAACATAAAATAGAGCAAACGGAAACCACTGAATGGATCTACGGGCTGCACCTATTGACGATGCTTTCTTCAAATGTGAGAGATGGAAATTAGATCGCAAATCTGTCGAAGGTAGACTAGGTCCCTTAAGAGCAACAAAATCATTGAAAAAATGGTGGAAAGCGCAGAAAATCGGCAATTTATTGGCATCCACATAGAGGGAGCTCTACGCGCCAAAGATGCTTAACCGACATACTAACCTTAAACTAGCATCCAATTAGGAGGTGAGTCGAGAGCATGATGCTGGCTCCAAAACTGGTGACGTTGGAAGCAGGGAGAGTAAAAAAGGCAGTATTCTGCCTTCTCTGTCTTCGATGAAATGCTACCGTACTTCTGGGGCAGAGGAATACCCAGGAGAGGAAGATGAGCGATTTTTTAGTAGCACACCATTCGACGCAGCAGATAAGGTCGCGGTAAGTGCGGAAGCATTTTAAACCCGACCTCACCGCCACCCGACCTCATGGCAGAATAGATGCAAAATACTCTTGTAAACCTTTAAATTGAATGAGCTAGGATGTTCTCACTAAAGCTCTAAAGCTCCATCTCTTTCTATCGTCACCCAGGAATACACGGATTGGTACTCTGGGGTTGCTCTGATGGACGAAAGAGTCTGATTTGAGTATAGTCGAGGAACTATACTACATACCCCGGAGGTTCCCCTATATTCCACTGAAGTTTAAGTGGTTTGCACATCTTCTTAGCCTTGTACACTTTTAATACAATAGCGAAAACGTCTTGCAATACGCAAGAGTGGCTGGATATTTTCCTCCAGATTGGTTTTGGTTTACAAAGAATTTTATGGGAATTATTTGTTCGCTGGGAGTTCACGAATTCGTGAATTCACTTTACGAAACGCTGAAATATTCTAATATTTGTTAACACCAAATCTTATACGGATCCACGGGAAGTTAAGGGTGCCGCGTTAAAGGTGCCGCGTATTTTTCAGATGGATCAAAAACAAATAGTTCCACGCTCTCCACTTCATTCTCATCTCTACAGCCGCGACAAAAATCATCTGTGAGGAAGCCCATTCGCCGCTTGTGCGCTTCCAAAAGTCAGTGTCCAGTGATGGAACCCATCACAGCATGAATGGAGACACAGTCAAGAGATATTATTAATTACTATTTTCTTTCAATCTAAGCTCGAGTCTGGCAATCGGATCTGTCTTGTCACCCAGCACGTGGGTTCCCATGTCCCATCTATTATTTACCATTAGTGTGTGCTAATTAGGGGGCTAGTTAGTTGGGTTAGGCTAAGGCCTTCATGCACTGCGACCAGATTGATCTATTGTGCGCCCATAAGTGTTTAATTTTAATATAATTATTTAGTATTGCGACCGATCGAACCAGCTCCTTAGGAAGGAGCATTTGTAAGTCTTCATCTTCTAGTAGGTGCGATTCCAGAATTCTTTTACCCTTTTGAGCCATCTTTTGAATACGATTTACACTGTTTCCATTATGGCGAAAAGCTCTGCGTGGAAAATTGCGGTATCTGTACTCAGTGTTAAAGATTTGTGTGCTCTAAGCTCCACTATTCCTGCTCCTACCCCCTGGAGCAGTTTGGATCCTTCTGTATACCATTTTTGTGATCCATCATGTAGCCATGTTTGGCTAGTGTTCCACTCATCCTTCGACGGAAGGATAATCTTGTAACTCTTCATAAATCGAGTACAGGTTCCTTGTGGTCATTCGCCCGGGTTGGCGCATGCTGCATGGTGAATCCTGTTTATGATATTAAGGTGTCTAGTAAGACCTCCTGGCTTAAATTATTCTTTCATATGAAAGGAGAGTGCTTGCATAGAAGCTCTTTCTTTTGTATTGTTAAGTGTAGTGGTGGTAGATTTAAAAGCCCCTCTATCCCAGTGTAGCAGGATAGTTCTCATGGTCACTGTTATGCTTGGGCTCGCGTGCCTTTATGGTCTACACAGTGTTTATTCAGCTGTAATTTGATTGGTGTTTGTTCACCATGCCAATGCCCCTATATAGTAGGATGGGCCTGACCATTTGGGTGCAGGCCGAGAAGGGCTTAGGTTAAGGACTAAGTCTCCATATTTGCCCAAAAATTGTTTTGTTGTCCAAAGGTTTTTTGTTGAATTTTTTATTATAATTGAGGTCGAAAATTCCTACATATGTATTTAACCTCTTCCTTTAGAGGTACCTCAATTCCATTTATTTCCAGAATAGGTTTATTTAAAACCCTTTTCCTGGTTTCTTTATTATAAATGTCATTTATTTGCGAAGACATGGTCTGTTCCAGTATTCTGCTATCTGCATTGTTACAATTATGGCGCAACTTTGGACATATGGTATACAATCATGACGAACGAGAACGGAGGACAAATTCAAACGCAATCATTTAATTAAAAATCTCATTGCTCGAATACCTTCGGCTCATAAGATTTGCTAAATTTCTTCTATCTTTCGTTACTTCAAAACTCCCTGAAACTATTAAAATACTGTAGGTAATTAAGTATTTTGGCCATTAAATCACATACGCACACACTTATTTGTAATTACACATTAAATACTTCTGCGCTTGCTATCAAGTTGGTATTCGGTTGAAGTTTACAACAATTGAGAATTGCCAGGCGTTACGTGGTTGCTGTAAATAACACTTGAACGCACAGTAATGGCCAAACAATCAACCAGCAACGGATAGAACAAATTCCCAATAACTACTAGCAGAATTGATTGATATATGTATTGCACAAGTACACACATACATACGTACATATCGAAACCGTTCGAAGCGTGCGATGTTCATGAGTTCAACCACTGGCCTTCCTTCCACCCAACGAGAGCTTTTGATCTCCCTCGTTTAACTCATCTGATTGAATTTCCTTTACATTGGTTGCAACAGTTCCGAGCCGCAATTCCGTCATTTTGGTGTGGTCTGACCAACAACACTCGTCAATTTTACAGTTGCCGCGCAACAAGCTTTATTGTTGTTATTGCTGTTTCAATTAGTAAAAAGTATTGATGTGGTTGGTAAAGTGTTGGCGTCCTTGGAAAGGTAACACAAGCTGGCATATCACGTGAATGGATAACTAACATACATACACATACATACTTTTGCAGGTATATAATTTTTGAAATATAATAACTGTAAGTCATGATTTGTGATAAAAAATATACAGTAAGCGATTCCAATTTGTTTCGGAGAGCGCGAATATAATTAGATATTTCGTTCCCAAGTTGGCGAAATGGGTAGAGAGTGAAAGCATTCATTTATTTGCTGATTCTTTCCATTTCAATTCAAAAGGGCTATTCGGGACATGTTCTTCGATTTCGATGTAACTCAAATACGTTGCTCTCTGGTCAAAATAACGAGACACGTATTTTTTTGTTTACCCGAAAAATTTTTTTTTCAAGCTTTATCGGCAATTTTGTTTTTCGGCTCAAAATCGATTTTTTTTAATTATATAAGAAAAAATTTTTTTTAAATGCCCATAACTTAGTCAAAAATTAACCGATTTTAATAATTCTGGTTTCAAAATGACCGTAATTACTTACACAAGCGACTTCATGCAGAAACAATTGCAAAAAAGTAGTTGAAAATGTTTTATTTTGCCAAAATCAAAAAGTGCGAAACAGGGTTTTTACTCAAAAATTCATTACTCAAAAACAACTCATTTTAGCTACTAGGCATTCAGCTCAATTAAAGTTTGAGATGTCCTTTTGATTTGGAAAAAGTTATAAAAAAAAAAATACACTTTTTGAAATATTGAATTTCGAAAAAACGTCAATTTTTTTTCTTTTTTGCCCTCTTAAAAAAGAAGAAGAAGCAATTATTATTCAGTTAGAGAGAGTAATAGGTTGGTGCCGATCGTGATGCCGCTACTTTGCTCTCAGCGACTTTGACAGCATCGGTGTATGTGTGAGGTCACATTTGAGGCATTTATTAGGGTGTTGTTTGTGTAATTTCTTCTCTTTGCATTTTCACATTTCTCTCGTTTCTCTCATGTATACAGCATTTTGTCTTGGAATTTTACGCTCAGGTTCAAGTTGAAACTCTGCCCTTCATTGTTTGATCTTGATCCAAAAACTGTATTTATACTCAGTTTCATTCAGTTTTCTGTTTCCACTTTCCCGCTTGTAGGTGTAATGTGAGTACTGGCAATGAAAAAAACTTAATAATTTCGAGCTGTTTCATAAAATTTGTTGCAAAATATTTTGTTATTTGAATTTTTAGGATTTAATTTAATTTAAAATAAAATATATATTACTTTAAAAAAAATTGCTGGAAAAAATTTTTTTATATTCAATTTATGTTTTTAAATTTCTTTATTTAATTTTTTCTTGATACATGTTTCTTTTGGAATTTTAGGATAAAATCGTCCCCTTAGTATAACAATAGCCTATGTGCTCATAGGCTATTATTTTTTTATTGAATTTTTGGATTCTCCATCGTCGATTTTATATGTGGTCAAAATTTGGTCAAATTCTAGTTCCACAAAGTGGGTCAAAACGTCAGTCAAAAATAATAAATATTTACAGTCATAATGAGATTTGAGTGAGAGCTACTTTCGGCAAAAAGTTTGAAATTCATTTTCTCAAAACATCAAACAATTTATAGGCTATTTTAATACTAAGGGGACGAAATATACTTTCTAAAAAATTTGTTGAGACAAATTTGTTGGTTAAATATACTTTTTAAAAATTTGTTGGAAACATTTTTTTGATTGCTATTTTTTTTATTTAGAAAAGTATAAACATATTTTTTTTTTTTTAGTTTGTTTATCTTTTTTTTTAAGTATAAACATAATTTTTTTTGAAAAAATTTTTTTATCATTTTTATTTTTATTTTTTTTTTCAAGTATAAACATAATTTTTTTTGAAATTTTTTTTTTTGCACTTTGCTAATTTTATATAAAAAATATATAATATATAATATTAAAAAAATTAGTTTGAAGACATTTTTTTGTGCCAAAGCTTTTAGTTTTTAATTTTCAGGATAAAAATGATTTGTAAAAAATTTGTTTTTTCAAGTTTTATTAATTTTATATTTAAAAAAATATACTTTTCAAAAAATTAAAAAAAAAATTAATATTCTTGCATTTAAATATACTTTTGAAGAAATTAGTTGGAAACACTTTTTTATTTAAGTCTTAGGATGAGATAAACTTTACAGAATTGTTGTTTTTTTTTTTGTTTTTTAATGTTTTTTTAGCGGAATATATACTAAAAATTTTGGAAAGCATGTTTTTGGTAATATAAAAAAAAAAATTTGTATTTTTAGAATAAAATATATTTTTAAAAAATTTTGTTGGAAAATTTTTTTTTATCTTTATTTCTACAGGGTGGGCCATAAAGCGTTTGCTTTTTGAACCACCTATTTTTTTGAGAATGGTAACACAAATGACATGTCAAATGTGTTCTTAATTTACTTAAAGGTTTGACATTTACGAAATGGGACGCTATACGCTTGAAAAAAATTGGGAAATATTGAAAACCTATTTCCAAAGTGGTGAGTCTTCTTCTTCTTCCGCGGTTACAGTAAATGGCGAGGTTTTGTTTCCAAAAATTGAAGAGAATGACATGGACGACATTTGGTTTCAACAGGATGGTGCAACTTGTCACACTGCCAAAGTTACACTCGAACTTTTGGCTACCGTTTTTGAATATCGATATCAATTGGCCGCCTCGGAGCTGTGCTTTAAGCCCGTTGGACTATTTTTTGTGAGGAGCCGTTAAGGGCAAATGCTATGCGAACCATCCAGAGACGATTGATGTTTTAAAACATGAAATCGAAGTTGCCATTCATGAAATTGGAGCCCAAACAATCGAAAATGAGCTTAAAAATTGGGTTGATCTAATGGCCTCCTGTAAAGCCAGTCGTGGCAGTCATTTGAACGATATTATTTTTTATTCATAAATAAAAAAAATAAATAATTGGCGCGTACACTTCTGTTAGGTGTTTGGCCGAGCTCCTCCTCCTATTTGTGCTGTGCGTCTTGATGTTGTTCCACAAATGGAGGGACCTACAATTTCAAGCCGACTCCGAACGGCAGATATTTTTATGAGGAGCTTTTTCATGGCAGAAATACACTCGGAGGTTTGCCATTGCCTGCCGAGGGGCGACCGCTACTAGAAAAATGTTTTTATTAATTTTGCTTTCACCGAGATTCGAACCAACGACCTCTCTGTGAATTCCGAATGGTAATCACTCACCAATCCATTCGGCTACGGCGGCCGCCAATTATTCATAAATGACAATGTTCAATCTTCAAAATAAAAATAAAAAGTTTGAAAAAATATTGATTCCTTATTTTTTATAGCCGATTCAAAAAGCAAATTTTAAATGGCCCACTCTGTACAATAAAATAAAAAAAAAACTTTTCAACTTTATTAACCTTTTTTATTTGTAATTTTCCGAATAAAATATACTTTTCAAAAAAATTGTTGGAACATATTTTTTTGTTCAAATATTTTTGTTAGTTTTTAGTATAAAATATACTTTTCAAACCCTTCTTTGGAACATTTTTTTTTCTGTTAAAATTTTTTATTTAATTTTTGGAACAAGTTCAATTTGTAAACAAATTTTTTTTTCGAAAAAATTTTTTGTTCAACATATTGATGAAGGTTAATTTTGGACATTTTGAAAATAGGAGTTTTTTCTCAAAAAAAATTCTCTATATTTTATCCTAAAAAAGTAAAGAAAAATGTTATAAAAATGTTAAAAGGAACTAAAGATATTTCACTTAAAAAAAAAGTTCAGCATTGATTCTACTTGCATGTATTACTCGCTCCTTTAACATGATACTAACAACGTCCTAAAACTTAGCCCACGCCTTAAGCCGACGGTGAGCCCAGACCAATCCCAATTGTACCCTATCTTTGAAAAGTGTTCGAATTAGTCATGCACAGGCAGTTGAGCGCTTTTCTTTCTAAGAACTCTTTTTTACACAAACGGCAATCTGGTTTTCCAAAAGGATATAATTGTATAACTGCACTTATTGTCGTTATCGGAGGTATTCGTTCGTCCATTGAAGAGGAAAAAGTCACTTTCCTTACCCTACTTGACCACACAAAGGCGTTCGACTCAGCAAACCCCAGTATCTTCTTGGCAAAACTCGACAAATTGTTTGGGCATCCCCTACTTATATACAGTGAATTACCTCTTTTCTAACAAATAATTCACAAGTTGTTTCTAGTGAGCCACGGACATCATCTCTTATAGAATTGCACAGAGGAGTTCCGCAAGAATCTATTCTTGGCCCTCTTCTCTTTTCTTTGTACATCAACGACCTACCAGCAATATTTACTGAAATGCATTTGCACTTGTATGCAGATGATGTCCAGATTTATCGATCTTGTAAACATAATCAAATAAAAGACTCTGTTCTTAAAATCAACTAAAATTTATGCCGAATCAACAAATGGGCATACGGCAATGCACCAACTCTAAGAAGTCTCAAGTGCTTGTTATTTCCGGAGAGCCCTCCGACACTTCGAGTTTTCCAAAAATCTGATTTGACAGCATTGCTATCAACTATGGCTAACTACGGCTAAAAGGCTCGGAATCATTTTCAACCAGCATTTCCTGGACGGTGCTTTTTTTTGTCATCTTTGACATTTGTTAGGCAGACAGATGTACAATTTTAAGCGATAGAAGAGCAGCGCGTTAGAATTATTGAAACTTAATAAAAAAAAAAATGGCAAAATTCTTGACTTTTTGGTGGACATAATGATTCGAATGAATTCACAATTCAAGGGTTGGTGAAAAAATTTTAATTTCTGGTTCTGTAGGAGATAGAAAAAGGACTAGCAGACTAAAAACTGGACTGAAAAAACTCAAAGAAAGAAATTTGCTCTGTGGGGGATAGAAAAAGAACTGGCAGTCCAAAAACTGGACGCTCTGTTGAGAATATTGCTGCTGTAGCGCAAAGTGTTGTTGTTGCCGAACAACCTCCAGCAACGATATCTCGAAGTTCTCAATAATATTCGCAGTTGGTATGGCACATTTTCGTAATGTTGCCATAGAATGAGGTGGCATTTTTCGGAGCAAAAAAAAACACTATAAAGTAAAATGATTTCATGCGCACTCTGTGTTACTTTAAAATATAGCGAAATATTTACTCCTTTCCTGTTGATACCTTTTCGAAAAGTTAAACGCATTTGTATAACCTTTCCTATTCTCGTTTCCATTTCCGGATACTCACAGGCAAAATCAACTTATATCTCAACAACGACGGTGAATAATCGCAGTAAGAACTCAACCATCAACATCGACACCAAAATCAACAACACAATACTCGTCCTAACGCCACGAGCACAGGCAACAGCAGCAAAAGCGCCCGAAGTAAGTGTAACAGTAGCCAAAGCATTAGCAGCAGCAACATTGCAAATATAGCCAACAGCAACAGCAGCAGCAGTGGTACAAGTGAAATAATTGCCAACTCAACATGTCGGCCGCGCCAGATGGTGCGGATGCGGACGCGGGTGCTGACGAGCCACTACTCGAGTCCTACGACAACCTCGACGCAATTAATGAGAGCACCGAACTGCAGTGCATGCTGCAGGAGCACATCGATACAACGACCTACGGCAATGACAGCGCCTACTGCCTCACCCACTTCGACTCGATCCTTTGTTGGCCGCGAACGCCGCGCGGTACTTGGGCGGCGCTGCCTTGTCTGCATGAGTTTCAGGGCATCCAGTACGACAGTTCGCGTAAGTACTAAATTTGAAATACACACATATGCACATTTGTATGTAGGAGTATTTATATTTATATAAACATATCCATGTATGTGAGTACGTGTTGGCGACGTATGGGCGAAACTACTGCCGTGGCATGTGAGGGCTGTGCGAATGAAAATTGTCAAAGATAAAAGTGAGTGAGCCGAGATGCACACTTTGGGGAATGTACATATGCATGCATTTATATGTTTGTCTGCACTTCTATAGACGTAAGTACTTACAGATGCACATATGTATGTATGCGGAAGCATGCGGTTGGTTTGTGCCACAAATTAATGTCATAGCGGGTGCCCTCTTTATACTTGTGGAATATTTTAGCCGAAGTGGTGGCTTGTGTCTCCACGTGCCTTGGTGCGCCAACATAATTTGTCTATCTGTGATGGCACTAGCATTTTCACATTTAAAAAAAAAGTCAAAAAAAAAGGACAGAGATCATTGAGGACACTCGCAAAGGCTCTAAACAGCCATGCGGCTTAAAAGGACAATAGCCAGTCATGGCTTGTGGTAACTTAGTGCGTGGTTGGTTAGCATCTACTAACAAGCAAAATGGTACTTGCTCACATATATTCGCATACACTTTTGTAGTTGATGAACGCGCATACCTCCGGGATTCTTAATAAATTAAGAGCAAAAATATTTACCCATACTTTAGCGATTTTTCACGGATTCATTAGCGACTATCCCTCGCCCAAAAGTGCAGATTTCAGAGTATCTGGCGCAATTGCCTCTTGAAAAGAGTATTCACAAATATTTTTTAACGTTGCTACAATATGACTTTTTTTTAGTATAACAAATCTTTGGGGAATTTTTCATCAACTTCTATTCGTAAAACTGCACAAGCTTGTGATTGTCTCTAGCGCTTTCAAGAAAATGAAAAGTATGGAGGCATAGTCTTCAGATCTCAACGAGTTGTAAGTAATGGCTGGTGCTCTGATTTACAAAATCCCTTAATGCGGGCAAAAATAGACAGCCAAGAGAGCAAAGTTCCAATTTGTTGAAACCTAGGCAGCCAAGTGTGCGCGCGGTAAGAGCTTCACTGTGAAACATTAACTGCTCTGCTGCTGCTTATTTTTCCTTTTTGCCGCACAACCTACATTGGAAAAAATGTGCCACGCCCAAATTTTACAAGTGTGCAAGCGCCAATTGAAAATTGGTTTGTTTGTGGGATTGGAAGAAGTAAACTGTAAAAATTTTGAAAACAATTATATTATTTATTTAATTTTAAATTTTTTACCAGTTTCTTTTAAATTTTTAAAATTTTTTTTCTGATAAAAAAAATTTTTTTCGAAAAAAATCAAATTTTTTTGTTAAAAATTATTGAGCAATTTTTTTTGTCATTTTCAATTTTTTAGAATAAAGCATTTAAAAAAAATCAAATTTTTTTATTCAAAATTTTTGAAATTTTTAATTAATTTTTTTAGTTATTTAGGATAAAACATATTAAACATTTTTTTTTTCGAAAAGCAATATATTTGAGAAAATTATTGTTCTACGTTTTTAATTTTTTGGGATAAAATATACTAAAAAATATTTTATGGCATTGTTTATTTTTTAAGATAAAACATTTTAAAACAAAATTAAAAAAAAAACTAAAACTTTTTTGGTCAAAATTTTTCAGAAATTTTGTTTGTCATTTTTGATTTTTCAGTATAAAACATATTACAAAATTTTTTTTTTGTTATTTTTGGTTTTTTAGGATAAAAACCTCAATTTTTTGTTAAAAAAATTTCAGAAATTTTTTTTTGAATTTTTCGGAAAAAAACAATTTTTTGTTCAATGTTTTTTTTGTTATTTTTCATTTTTACAATAAATTAATTTTTTTAATAAAATATTTTTCGGTATTTTTAATATTTCCGGAAAAAATGTATTAAATAAATTTTTTTGGTCAAAGTTTTGGAGAATTTTTTTTTTGCCATTTTTTGTTTTTTAAAAATAAAGTATTTTAAGAACAATTTTTTCGAAAAAATCAAATTTTTTATTTGAAATTTTTGAAATTTTTAATTTATTTTTTTAGAATAAAACATATTAAACATTTTTTTTCGAAAAAAGTCAATTGGATTAAATTTTTTTTGTTATTTTTGATTTTTAGACTACAAGTTTTTGAGAATTTTTTTTGGTTATTCTTGGTTTTTAGGATAAAAAATTCAATTTTTTGTTAAAAAAATTTCAGAAAATTATTATTTTTGAATTTTTCGGAAAAAAACAAGTTTTTTGTTCAATGTTTTTTTTTTGTTATTTTTCATTTTTACAATAAATTAATTTTTTTAATAAAATATTTTTCGGTATTTTTAATATTTCCGGAAAAAATGTATTTTTTGCCAGTTTTGATCTTTTAGAATAAAGCATTTTAAGAAAAAAAATTTTTTCGAAAAAAATCAAATTTTTTATTTAAAATTTTTGAAATTTTTAATTTATTTTTTTATTTTTTTAGAATAAAACATATTAAACATTTTTTTTCGAAAAAAGTCAATTGAATTAAATTTTTTTTGTTATTTTTGATTTTTAGACTACAATAATTTTTTTAATAAAATGTGTTTTTAGAAAAAAATCATATTTTTGTTTTATTTTTTTGACTTTTTGATTATGCAGGAAAAAACATATTAAACAAGCTTTTTTAGTCATTTTTGATTTTTTAGAGTAAAGCATTTTAAGAAAAAAAAATTTTTCGAAAAAAATCAAATTTTTATATGTAAAATTTTTGAGAATGTTTTTTTACTTTTGATTTTTTAGGATAAAACATATGAACATTTTTTTTTTTCGAAAAAAAAAAAACAAATTTTTTGTTCGAAATATTTGAGAAAATTATTTTTGGACACTTCTGATTCAGATTTTCTTAGGATAAAACATATTTAACATTTTTTTAAAATAAAATCAAATACTTTTGTTTAATATTTTTTATGGTATTTTTGATTTTTGGAATACAATAATTCCTTTAATAAAATTTTGTTTAGAAAAAATTCAAAATTTTTTTCTTTGAAATTGTTTTTTTGCATATTTGAGTTTTCAGGAAAAACATATTAATTAAATTTTTTTTATAATTTTTGATTTTTTAGTATAAAACATATTAAACAAAATTTGTTTGTCATATTTTATTTTTTAGAATAAAGCATTTAAAAAAAAAGTTTTTCGAAAAAAAATTAAATGTCTGGTTTTAAATATTAGAGAAAATTATTGTATTTTTCGACATTTTGGATATTTTAGGATTAAACATATTTAAAAATTCTTGTTCAATATTTTTTTTTTGTTATTTGTGATTTTTAGAGTACAATAGTTTTTTTACAATAATAAAATGGTTTTTAGAAAAAATTAAATTTTTTTGCTTAACATTTTTTTTTTGGAATTTTTGATTTTTCAGGATAAAATATATTAAAAAAAATTTTTAATCAAAGCTTCTGAACAGACCTTGCAAAATTTCGCTTTATAAATCTATAGTCCGACCAGTTTTTTGCTACGGATAATAAGTAAAAAAGACAAAAACAAACTCCAAGTATTCGAAAAAAAATGTTGAGGATAATCTTCGGTGCAGTGAAAGGCAGCGGCGAGTGGCATATAAAATGGAACCATGGAACCAACTGAACCAACTTATAAGAAGGGAAAATGTTATGCGGTCCATCAAAGCTCAAAAACAAAGATGGCTAGGCCATACCATGAGAATGGACTCCACGAGAGCTCAGCGAAAAATAACTGACGCTTAAACATTTGCAATGAAAGCAATAGGCAAACTAAGTTCAAGATGGATTGACGAACTAAGAGACAGCATGGGGAAATTCAATCTCAACAACTGGAAGGAATCAACCTAGGATCGGAGAGACATTTTGTGCAGCAGGCCAAAGCTCACACCGAGCCGTAGTACCAAATGATTATGATGATGGCCTCATAAAATCATTTTTGTTACTTAGTAAAAAAGCTATGCAAAAACAAAATTGACTAATTGATGCGCCACCTCGTATTTATTAATTTTATTTATTTAACTTTTTTTAATATATTTTTCAAAACTTTGCTATATGTCGAGTTGCTTCCTGAATATATATAAGTATAATACGCCAGCACAATATAATTTTTTGAATGCATGTGCATGTACATATAAATGGAACGTTTAGCCGCGCTTCTTCTTCAACTCGTGGTGTGCGTCTTGATTATACCGACTACTATGAACGGCAGATGGCTTTTACCAACAAACTTCATGACAGAAATAAACTCGGAGCCTGCTGTGCGACATTCACCATTAAAAGAAAACTTTTTCTATAATTAAGTGTTTCATATCCACAATGAGCTTCGAACTCTGTCGCACAAATCCATTTGTCTGCGGTGGCATAATAATTAATATTAATATTTCATGAATTTTTAATCAAATATTTACATAGGTATATAATTTGCTTAATATCTCCTTCTTTTTGTTTGCAGAGAATGCGACGCGCTACTGTCACGCGAACGGTACGTGGGAGAAGTATACAAATTATGATTTGTGTATGCACCTGCCCGCGCCCTCAACTGTACCTGAATTCGAGCCAATCATCGAGTTGCCAACGATAATTTACTACATCGGCTACACAATCAGCTTAGTCTCATTGACGTTGGCGATTATTGTCTTTGCGTATTTTAAGTGAGTATTTATGCGTAAACAAATACACCATGGAAAAATTGACAAAACAGCTGGGGAGATAATTCAATAGAAGCAGCAAAAAAATAGAAAATTGCCAAATTCGATGCGGGTCGAACTTTACAAACCAACATTTTATGTAGTTAAACTCAACTGTGACTGGCTGTTAGTTTCAGAATCAAACAAACTCATACACAATGAAATTTATGGATTGTAATTTTAGTTTGGGCAAAAAGAAATCCATTATTTTCCTGGCAAATGGCTTTAGTGACCGATGCCTTTTAAAGGATCGATCAAACAATTTAAAGTGTATGCTCGTTGTCAAGATGACATTCCATACTCAGAAAAATCGTTTGCTGTTTTTTGTTTATTCCATGCAGTTGTGAGTTACAGGGTGTTAACAATCAAAGTCAACAAAGGCAAAATTCGGTACATTTTACAGTTTTTGTTTGATAAAGTCGAAAATGCAAGCTAGGTCGCTGAAATTGTGAATGGCGTTTATGGTGCCGATATAAGGATGATATATTACTAGGTTTGCCCTATAACTATGGTAAAAAACAAAATTGTGAGGGGAACTTCGGTTGTCACGTCACGGGAAAATTCGCTAGCCGAAATCTGCAGGATAATTTCACACAGACAGATTTGCCGTTGTTCAAACGGCAGCGAAGTGATATTGTGGTATTTTTTTTCATATATCACTAACAAGTTCTTAGTTTTTTCGCAAACAAACCGATTCATAACTCCTGCTATGTCATCCCATTCTGGCAGGACTCTGTCAAATTTGCTGTGAGCCTGCAATCGGTCCGATATTGGCCGCACCATTAAAACTCTTTTCACCATGGTGCCGATGCTGTAACAGATAATTACTTGCAATTTTGGTTTCGTCGATTCCTTTCAGGCATTTTTGATAATATTACATGGACGGACGGAAATGTAGCTTTAACATATAATAAGTGGACGTCATGGAATCTCAATAAGATTTACGTCGCATCTAAATGAGTTGCACCAAGCTTGAAAAGCGGCTCGCCGTCTCATCTTCCTCTCCCCATCCTGGGCAGAGTGCACTGTTGTTGTTGTTGTTTTACTAGTAAATTTGACCTATCAGTGTAGTGTAATCACCAGTGGTCTTCATCTAGCTCATCTGACGGTAGACCCTGGAAACTTGCTGTTTCGACAGGTTGGGTCCAGAGGGAGAGGGGTGTTATATGAGTGAGTTGGATGGGGTTATTGTTGTGCGGAGTGCATTCACATGCCGGACATATGTTTAGTATGTCGGGTCGATTCAGGATAGGTAGGCGTTTTACCTGCTACAATATCCAGAACGTAGATGTGCCAAGATTACGCGAGACTCTCGGGGAAGTTGGAGCTCTTCGACTGCATTGGGTGATGGTTGGACTCCGATGACGAGATTTGGGGGTCAGGAGCTTAAGAAGGTGGTAAGAGTCTCCCGATGAATATCGTTAATTGTCTGTCTGTACACTGTCCGGTCCAGTAATTGTCGGTCTGTTTTGTCCTGGACCTCGTCCGCGTACTTGAGGCGGTGCCTCCTGACATGCCTGGGAGTCGGCTCAGATTCAAGCAGATGTCTGTATGGGTGGGACTTGTGGTAACACCCTTACAAAAACTGTTTGCTGAGTCGCAGTCCTGATGACAGTGTTTTGACAAGCCTGTAGCTTTGTTTATTGTGAATCACTGGTTCCAGGCGACTAGACAGGCGCAGTATAGTTTAGAAAGGGCCGGCCTATTGCCTTAAATGTCAATAGCAATATTTCTTTGTCTTTGCCGGTAAGCGATTTGAGGACCTTGCTGCGGTTTTGGACTTTAGTGCTAATAGCGGTTGTACGCGCTGAGAAGGAGAGCAAACTGTCGAAGGTAAGTCCCAAGATTTTAGGGTTGTTAATAGTCGGAATTGGTGTGTCATCGGCTTTTACTTTAAGTTTACTTTGGGTCGCCGTGGACTTCGTGGGGGAACGTTGTGGCCCGTCATAAGTCCGATCAGCTGCCTACAGTCCCCACGTATCCTAGGACTCATGTTAGCATTAGGATATTATGTCTACCGACATACGTGTAGTTTAGCCTGGATTAACACGGCTCAACTACCCTTGAAATGGTGGGAGGGCTATCTAAGGCCATGAGAGCAGCTTTGTTGCCGCTGCATACACATATAGATCTGCCTTTTCACCTGCTTTTCCACTCAACTCAACTTTCCTTATTATTATTTTATTATTATTATTATTAGGCTACTGCGTAAAGTAGATCTATTGTGCAAAGCCTGCTGAGGTACCCTATATTTTGAGGCTTTTTAGAAATTTTAGCACATTCTGGGGTTTATTGTTCCATAGTTTATATGGAGTCACAGCGGTAACCAGTAACCAGTTAAAAGTCTTAAGTCCACTCTGCCAAGCGAAAGTAGCTTATCGGAAATTCTGTTTTTGCAGCGCTAGGAATTGTTCTGCTTATTGTTGACCGATAGCTTTTCGCCAGCGTTCAACGAACTTCTTCACTTCCCACCTCCTGACAATTTCGTTGATTTGGCCTTTGTAAGTCCACAGAAAGTTCAGGACCAATTAGAGGCATGTGCCCCTCTTTTTTTTGCTAGTTGGTCCGCTATTTCGTTTCTCTCGTGTCCAGGAGCCCAATCCAATAATATTGTGTTGACGTTCCTTAGCATATTAAGAAGGTTCAGCAGTCATGATCCATTTTTGATGTGGCTGTTGTTGTTTTTGTTGAAGTGGTTGAGTGTTTCCACTGAACTAATCCTAATTAGTGACCAGCACCGTTTTACTACCGCCGTCCTCGTTTAATGATGTTTGTTTATTTTTTATTTTGGTTTTTTTTTTTGTTTTTGTTCTAAGTCAGATCCATTTAGTGAAGTCCAAGTATAGCAGCAAACTCTTTATCTCGATGTCTGAGATCTCATTAATTTGCTGCAAGAAAGGCTTACCAAAGGAGCGGAGTCATGCCCTAGCCCTGAACATTCACATAAGAAGTGGAAAAGATTTTCCTGCGCTCGTTTCCACGGCATTCGGTTCTATGTTACCGAAACGACCCGGATTTATATCCGAGCAAGGACTGTCATTCCAGCAGCATTCCCCGTATGTAAGTATGGGGAATGTTTATGCTGCTACAACAACAACAACTTTCCTTCGCTCCTTCCGCTCGACAGCTTCTGCAGACAGGATTGAAGGGTAGGTTGAGTCTAGCTGCATGATCCCCTACTTTCCAATGGCCTGTAAGGGTTGCAGTGATGTGTGAAATGTTTGGCCGAGGCATCCTAACAGATAATTCGTGCTTTGGATTTTGTATCACGCCCATGTGCTTTTTGTTGTAATACATGTAGTTAGTTGCTTCCATCTTCTTTAAGCTAAAGCATGATAGTGTGAAGCAATGGATGCTTTTATTGAGTTGAGTGGGGTGGAGACTGCCACCGCCTCTGCTATTTCTAGTGTCGAACCTTTTCTTGCTAGCTCATCCGCTATCTCATTACCCCGTATGTTCCTGTGACCGGGAACCCATAACAGAGTGATTTCTAGGCAATGACTAAGCATTTCCAGCTCCTCTCTATATGTGATGAGTGTAGTTGATAGAAGGACTTTCAAAGCCGCTTGACTATCTGAAAGTATGTAAATGTGATTTCTTTTCACTGTTCTACGTAAACATTCCCTCACACATATCTCAACGGCATGTATTTCCGCCTGGAAGGTAGTTGGGTAGAGACCCATTGAAAGCGATTTTTTAAATTTGGGCCTATTGATTCCCGCGCTAGTTCTACCATCTTCTAATTTCGATCCATCAGTGTACCATACCTGTTATCTCGGCCTGAAGGTGATAGAATTATTTATCCAGGCCGCACGTTCCTTAAGGAGGACTTGGAAGTTCCTGAAGACTTAACAAAAGTTCTTGTCCCTTATAACTTGACCTTTAAATTTCAAGCAACGCTCAAACGTAACGAGATTCGAAACAAAAACCAAAATAATCTAAAGCTACCGCTAATTGGTGCACACATTGAAATATATTATTAGGTAATTCAAGAAAATTTTATGCAGCTATTTTAGAAGGAAAATTACGAAATTCATTTGTCCCATTTAGATATTTCGTTTAGTGTAGTATTTGACTACTTGGTGCTTAAGCTTTGACATTACGCATTATTTTTAAGTGGTTACAGTAGTTACAGGCTCTGACCAGCATTTTGCACTAATTAAAGACAAATCTTCGATGCAAATAAAAAGCTGCTGCTATCGCAAATGCCCCAGCTTAAATTCCTTTTGTACTGCTTTAGAGACAGACACAAAATAAATGGCAAATAAAGCTCATTACGATGCTGTCCTAAAACTAACCACAGAGAAAATATATGTGAAATACATACACACATACATACATTCATTTATCTGTATATTGACGCTTTGAATAGCAAATCTACAAAGGCGCAACATCCCTCGTTTTGACACTATTTGCCATGGCAACCTTTGTAGCATTGCCGCACACTTAGATTTTCTGTGTGGCTATCAGATTTTCAAGACACTTTGCGCTGCTCTTTTACAAGATTTTATACCCACATACATACATTTACACAAATATTCATTACATTTTCTTTATGTAATATTATACTCTTTTTGCATTTCTCTACGCACCATCTCAACGCCTCGGTTCGTGCTGCTGCTATTGATGCCTTTGGTTTCCTTGCCACACTCCAAATTCGCTCCGCGTGCAACCAAAAACCAACTCAAACGAAATGGAAAACGGATGCAGGGAATTACGCTGTTTGCGCAATTCAATTCACGCCAATTTATTTTTTACATATATCATGTCGGCGTTGCTGTGGATACTCACTTTATCCGTGCATGTAAGTACGAATTTTTTTCTAAATTTAAAAAACTCTACAAGTGCAATATATTTGGGTGCATTTTGCATTTATACTCGTACTAAAACATTTATATTCTTAGAAAAAAAAATTTTTTCAGACTATCTTTTTGTAGAAATATCACTAAGAAAAAAGCATAATAAAGGGTATTTTAAAAGTGACGCTTAGATGTCGGTAGTGAATAATTCCCAGACGGTACGTTTTTCTATGTCACCTTTGCCATTTGTCAAGTAGACAGATGCACAATTTTACATGTTACACAATTGCAGTTACTGAAACTTATTATGAAAATATTCGATCTTTAAGCACCTTTAAGAACAACATGTCGCAAAATTCGTATAAATTCTTTGGAAGAAATATAGTAATTGGGTTTTGGAAATATCTCATTGCATAGTTTGAATTCCGTCAAATTGACGGGTTCTGTAAATCTAGCATTAATATGGATATTAAATGAAAGAGGATGTATCCTGCCCTTAAACAAATATTTTGTTTACTTTTCGCCAGAACAAATATATAGGTTTTTAACTTCAAATTAAAGTTTTTTAATTTCAAATTAAAGTTTATGAAATATGATATAATAATTAATTACTAATTTCCAAGTATGTTTATTTTGCTGATAATAAGATTAAACACTTGTTTAAAGTTTAGCAATTCAATTCAACATAATCCGCCAATAAAACAGCAAAATGATATTCACATTTGGGCTAAAAGCGATGCAGAAAAAGCTGACGTGTTTGCCAACCACCTGCAGAAAATCTTTCAACCGCACCGAAAAACAATAAATTTCACTCCGCCATCAACTGCACAAGAGTTCGTTGAAATAAAGCATTTCAGTATAGATGAAGTTGCTACCGAAATTTCCAATTTAAAATTAAGAAAGAGTCCAGGGTTCGATTTAATAACCGCCGAAGTTTTGAGAAATATATCAACTAAGGCGATAATGAAATTGACCTTTATAATGAATGCATGCCTAGATTGGAAATATATACCATTCCAATGGAAAGTATCCGAAATAGTAATGATACCTAAACCAGGCAAAAACCCGAATGAAGTGATATCTTACCGGCCAATCGCTCAGCTTCCAGTAATGGGTAAACTATTCGAAAAGCTGTTCTCCAAACGCTTAAAATCTATAATTGCATGTAGAAACATCATACCCTCACATCAGTTTGGCTTCCGGGAAAAACACTCTACCGTCGAACAAATACACAGGATAACACATACAATAGAAGACGCGCTAGAGAGTAGTAAAATCTGCTCAGCAATATTCCTTGACGTTGCCCAGGCATTTGATAAAGTATGGCACGAAGGACTACTTTGTAAATTAAAAGCCCTTCTTCCGTTGCAGTTCACTGACATTTTGGAATCGTATATATTATTATATAACAAATAGGTACTTTAGAGTAAAGCAAAAGTAGGCGTATTCGGAAATAAAACAAATATTGGCCGGAGAACCACAAGGCAGCATATTCGGCCCAGTACTGTACCTACTCTATACCGCAGACCTGCCAGTACCGAAAATGTGCAAAGTAGCTACATTCGCTGACGAACCGTGCATCTTAGCTGTTGGATCAACTGAAAACGAATCCATCCAGAAACTGCAGAAGTCCATTGATGAAGTAGTCACATGGACTGAAAATTGGAACATAAAGCTAAATGAAACCAAATCAGTTCACGTGGATTTTACTAATAAAAAAATTATCTACAAACCAGTTCATATTTTGTCAGCAATAGTGCCAAATGCTAATAGTGCAAAGTATCTAGGCATGACTTTAGATGTAAAGCTCAAGTGGAAAGAGCACGTGAAAATCAAAGCCGCTGAGCTGAATCTAAAGACGCAAAAACTCCAATGGCTAATTGGCAGAAACTCTGAGCTATCAACTCAAAATAAACTCCTTATTTACAACCAAGTGCTAAAGCCGGTGTGGACCTATGGTCTCCAATTATGGGGATGTACTGCAAAGACCAACATCGACATTATACAGCGCCTCCAAAATAGAGTAATCAGGGGAATCGTTAAAGCTCCCTCCTGGTACGTGCATAATGAAGATCTGCACAAGGGTTTAAATTTAAAAACCGTCTCAGACACAGCCACTCTCTGTGCAGTTAAGCATGTTCAAAAGTAAAAAAAAATACATTAACGCAGAAGCTTCCGTACTAAGCTATGAAGCAACTTTAAAAAGACGATTAAAAAGAAAGAAACCCCAAGGCTTAGTTGTCAATATTGTTTAAGCTACACTTCAAATTGTGAAATGAAAATTACTTATTATATTAGTTTTATACTAGGTGTAATCTTTATGGAATGTAAATAAAAATTTATAACATTTCAATAAAAAACCAAAAAAAAAAATTGCAGTAATCACAAAATAAAACTTTGTTTGCAATCGCAGTAAACGCAGAATAAAACTTTTCTTTTCTTGTATAATTATTATTTATTTTAAAATAAATATTGTATTTAAAATTCAAAATCCTTAAAACCCTCAAATAAGTTTATGATAATGAACACCAATACATCACCTTCTTCAGGTTGAAGATAATACAGGAAGTCCGGTAAATAAACGTCATTATCGGCGAATAATGGAGGTCACAGAAGATTCTGATGATAGCAATTTAGAAGATGAGGAGAACTTACCTATTTCTCGTTGCAGAAACCGCAGAGGAAATTATGTTAGAACGAGTATTGACAAAAAGGAGATTTTGATAAAATGCTATGAAGATGGTAAAGCTATTACAGAGTCAGCAGAACTAGCTGGAATTAATTAAGGTACAGCCACTTCTATAATTAGAAGGATGGATGTGAGATTATTAGATGAAATCGTGGTGACGAAAGAAATTTTAAAGTGATGATATTTTAAACTAAACTATTACTTTAAAATAGATAAAACAAGAATAGTTTGCAAATAAAAACGTCAATATGACCACAACAATGGTATTTAAGGCATTCGAAGCCTTAAAAATAACCTGGACCATTTAAACTCCAAATCAACAACTGACCAACGCAAAAATGATGCACTACATTTGTCACAAAATGCTCCACAAGCACTTGAGAAAGTATTTTTTATTGATGAATCCGGTTTCAACAATCATCTTCGCAGAAATAAAGCTCGACCGAGGATAAATACTTCAGCCTATGCAATACATAGTTCCAACAACAAGAGGAAGAAATGTTTCATTAATTTTCGCCATGAGTTTAAATGGTATTATAAAGCGTTTTTCAATAGGTGCGCTTCAACTTTTTTCCGATAGGGAGGGCGAACGACGCAATATTTTTTATTTTTCGCTTGTCATTCGTAAACTTCATTAGTATACATTTCATCATGGAACGCTACACACTTGAGCAACGATTGCAAATCGTGCAAATTTTTTATGAAAATAATCGTTCTTTTGCTGCTACTTTAATCCAGATTTTTTCCAAAAAATCAACTGCAGTGATGAAGCTAACTTTTGGCTCAATGGCTTTGTCAACAAGCAAAATATGCGTTACTGGGCAGAAAGCAATCCACACGTGATTCATGAGGCACCGTTGCATCCCGAAAAAATCACTGTTTGGTGCGGTTTACATGCCGGCGGCGTAATTGGCCCATATTTTTTCGTTGTCGAGAACGATCGCCACGTTACTGTGAATGGAAATCGATACCGCGATATGATAAACGATTATTTTTGGCCGCAATTGAATGGTATGGACTTAGACGACATGTGGTTTCAACAGGACGGAGACACAAGCCACACAGCACACGCTACAATTGATTTGTTGAAGAGTAAGTTCGATGAGCGCATTATTTCCAGAAATGGACCGGTCGAATGGCCGCCGCGCTCGTGTGATTTGACGCCTCTAGACTATTTTCTGTGGGGTTATGTGAAGTCATTGGTCTACAGTAACAAGCCGGCGACGATTTGTGAGCTCAGAGCCAATATTGAACGCGAAATTGCTGGAATTTGGGTTCAACGATTGGACTTCGTAAAACGTGCACGCGGTGGTCATGCAAAAGAAATCGAATTGCATACTTAAATGTATATGTTCAAACTCAATAATAAAAAAAAAAATGAGTTAAAAAAGTCAAACCGTTTGTTTTTTATTAAAAAAAAAGTTGAAGCGCTCTTGCTGAAAAACGCTTTACATTCTCAAGAAATTTCTAACTCAACAGTAGAGTCAAATGTTTTTATTACATTTCTTGATGGATTATTTAATAAACTTGCTGAAAGTAACATCGTAGAATCATGGTTGGTTCTGAAGAATGTCAGAATCCATAATACTCGGGAAGTACACGAAAAGATTAGTGAGACTAATAATACGTTAATTTTCTTTAGCCCCCATTTTAAATCCTATAGAAAAGGTATTTTCAAAAATAAAATTGTCTGCACGAAATTTGCTGGCCGATCCACAAAATAATCAAAATTTGGTACAGATTATTGAAGAATCGATGACCACTGTTACTTCTAACGATTGCAACAATTATTACATTGACATGTCTAGGAAACTACCGCTGGCTGTATCAGAACAACCTTCGCATTAAATGCTTTGTCCAAATTGCTTTATTTAACTTTTTCTGATTCTTATTCTTGTTAGTATTCATTTTTACTGTAAATATTCAATATAACATTAATAAATTTTAATTTTAAATTAAACGTCTTTAATTTGAATTTAAAAAAATTTAATTTGAAGCAAAAAAAGTTTAATTTGTTTTAAAAAAATTTAATTTGAAATTAAAAAACTTTAATTTTAGGTTAAAAACCTATAGAAAACAAGGCATTTGAAAAATTTAGCCTTAATTAGCCTTGAAACTTTGCAACATTATAATTTAAATAAAAATATATACAATATTAAAGGTGTATACTTAAACATATATGTAATAAAACAATACCTCAACTTCTCTTCTAGTTGCTAATATATTTTATTAAAACGCAAACAAATAGTTGAACTCTTCCCAAATGAAGTAAAGTATACGCAGTGGATACCTCTTTTATGTTTTCCTCTCTGAAATAGTAAAGTCATTTAAAAAGTTAAATGGATGTAAAAATGTGAGGCTGAATATGCAGAATTATTTAAATCTATGGTTTCAGGTACAAAATTACTTAATCTTTGTGGCACGGTGTATCAATGGAGAGTAGCAAACGCCCAATCATCCTGAATTGGATCAATGGATTCCTGAACATTTGACGAACATCTAATTGTCAGATATTTGTGGGCTAAAAAAAAATTATATAAATAAAACTAATCTGTGCGAAATATTTAAAAGCAATTAAGCACTTAGCGGTTTTAAACATTTTTTGAATTAATACAGGGTGCGACATCTTTTATGTCGGTATACAAACGCTGAATAACTTTGCTATTTACCAACCGATTACTTCAACATACATGTTTTCGATACGTCAATTCAGTACAATTTCAACAATGGATCGCTTTACACCGTAACAACGCGCTGAAATAGTGACGCTACGCATCGAAAATAGTCGTTCTATTCTTCGAACTCAACGCGCATATCGCAAAAAGTATCGCGGCAAACAGGTACCGTCTGACAATATTATTCCTCGTTTGGTGTCGAATTTTTTTTGAGCACGGGACAGTAGGAGGTTGTAAACATGCCGTTCATCAACGACCAAGACGTTCCAATAAACTTGTTGAAGCAGTGAGGGAGAGCGTTGCCCATGAGCCAACTGAGCCGCGTCGTCGTCGCACTCAGCATTTTGGCATCAGTGAAACCGCAATGCGGCGTATTTTAAAAGATGATTTAAATTTGTTTCCGTATAAAGTACAATTGACACAAAGAATGTTGCCGACAGACCATTCACGTTGCTTGGAATACGGCCAAACAGTCGCTCGAATGGTTGACACTGAACCCAATTTTTGGAAGCAAATTTTAATGGATGACAAGGTACATTTTAATCTCTCTGGCAGCGTGAATAAACAAAATTGCCGTGTTTGGGGAACTGAGAATCCACACGAGATCCATGAAACGCCATTGCATGACCGGAAAGTTACAATTTGAGCCGGCATTTGCGCCAAAACCATTAGTGGGCAATACTTTTACCGAGAAAACGAAACGGTCGATGGAAACCGATATCGATGGATATTGGCTCATTATGTCTGCCCGAAAATGCGTGGGAAAGGTTTAGACGGTTACTGGTTTCAACAAGACGGTGCACCATGCTACACTGCGAATGCAACAATTGAATTTCTGCAACGAAAATTCCCGGGACGTCTAGTGTCAAAAAGAGGCGACATCGACTGGCCCCCTCAGATCACCTGACTTAACCCCCCCCGGACCTTTTTTTGTGGGGTTATCTGAAAAGTAAAGTTTACGTCAACAAGCCGCAGACTATTGACCAGCTTAAGGCGTTTGCCTTCGGCCCGCAGAAAAAAAATCGCGTTTGTGATTGCTAATAAAGGTGGCCACTTGATTGATACTGTATTCAAAAAATAGTTTTAATAAATTGTAAATAACTAAACCAAATAAAAATAACTCACTTATACAAATCCATTTTTTTTTTTCAAAATTATTCAATGTTTTCATACCGACATAAAAGATGGCGCACCCTGTATTAATCCCAACTTTATTTCGAATTTTGAAAATTTTCCACCAAAATATATATAAAATAATAATATTGCGTCTTTAGACGTATTTAAGTCGAAAATAATAGTACAGAGATGTGTGAAAAAAATTACAAATGAAGCGGGGCTTAATAAAGGTGAAGTAGAATTGGCTCTCTCTCAGTCCAAATTGTAGAAAGTTGTGAGCTTAAGTTTTTGACCTACAAAATCTAATTCAAAAACCTACAAAATCAAATTAACTCAAGAATTAAAAGCTTCAGTTAGCATCGATACTTTGTCCCGAAATCCGTTTTTACTCTCGATTGGTAAATTTTGGTTTATATTATAAGTATCCGATCCACAATTAAAATCCATTGTTAAAATAATTTTTACAAAGAAAATAACGAGTAGCAAATTCTTTTAATAAGTTTCATTTTTATTCAATACAGATTTCTATACGCACAGGTTTAGGGGGATGCGTGGTCCTGGTAACGCTTTTCCATTTCTTCACTCTAACTAATTTCTTCTGGATGCTGGTTGAAGGTAAGTTTAAAACTCAATTAGTAAATGTATGTACTATATAATAAGAAATTTTTGCCTCTTCACGGTGCTAAATTGCGTGTACAGGGTGTTTCATCTGTACTTGTTACATAAAAGCTTTGAAAAAATTCACAGTTGATGTTCGACTTTCTTCTTCTATAACCTTTTAGAAATGTCTTCGCAGTATAATTTTAACCATGAAGCGATAGACAGTCGCATAACGCACTGAAATCGTTAAATAATCGTTTGGCAATAACTCTTCGAATATCTTAACTCAGCTTATTAACGCATCATGAGTGATGAAGCGCATTTTATTCTCAGTGAAGGGATAAGCAACCAAATCTGAGGCTCTGAAAATACTCGATTCGTGCTTGCACAATCTGAGCGTTATATTAAAGTCACTGTTTGGTGTGGTGCGTGTACTACGAGGCTGACAAAGGCTGTACCGTAACTGTGAATGGTGACCGATATCGATCCATCAGCCATTCGTCGAGAAAAATCAGTTGGATGATTATTGGTTCCAGAAGGCCGGCACATTATATAATATTATATGGTGGGGCAGGCGATGAATTTATATGACAAGACATCTTCCCTCGGTGGTTCATTTTATCAACGGTGACTTCGATTAGCCTCCTCGCTCACCCGATGTGGCGTCCCCGGAATTTTTTCTAAATATAGAAAAAAGAGTCCAAATGTGCGTCAGTGGAAACGGTGGCCATCTTCCCTATAGTTTTTACGATAATTGAGCCAATAAATTTAAATAATACTTAAAAAAAGAAAATCTGTATGAAAGCATTTATCACTAAATTATTCACAGTTCTTTTGTGGAAAGTATGGATGGAACCCATAATTCTTATGAACAGCGTATATAAAATATTCTCATATATTTTAAACGTTGGACTTAAACCGCATGCTAAACGCCTAATTGGTAACTACTGGTATTGAAGATTTTAAGTGTGGTTTTTAGTGACAGGGTGCGAGATCGCCACAGTTCGTGCTTTACAAATACGACCTGGGATATCTGCAACTGCGCCACCATCTTTAGTGATTTGGCTACCGAGGTAGCAGAACTCATCCACATCCTCGATAATGATGGTAGTAAGTACGATAGGATATGTGTTTGTTGTTTGTATTCTCATAAGTTTAGTTTTTGTGAAGTTAATTTTAAGGCCAACTGCGCGTGCACTCTTTTCTGGTTGGCGAAGTTTAGATGTCGTCAGCGTAATAGAGGTCGCTAAGTTTCAGGTTTAGCCCCCATTGCAGTCTTTCTGGAACTTCTCTTTGGGCAATCACCTAAAGACCCACCTTCTACAAAGGAGAACGAAGATTTCTCTGTACCGCTCAGCTATTATTCCAACCTTGTTCTATGGTAGTGAAACCTGCTCACTCAAAGATGGGGATAAACAGAAGTTGCTGACCTTTGAAAGAAGAGTTCTGCAAAAAATCTTTGGCGTAATATGCGATACAGGCGAATGGCGAACGCGATACAATCATGAACTCGAAAAACTATACGTGCACACGTTGATGGACACTGTGATGGGTAGGACACATATTACGGGCTAACACGGACGATTCCACCCCAACAAATACTCTTTTGAAAGTGCCACAGACATAGAAGATGGGGTCGCCCTCCACTCAGATTGATTGACAGTGTAGATGAAGACGCAGATTTTTTGAGATAACGGGCATGGAAGATGCAGGCACGAAACCGAGACAATTGGAGACAAATGCTGCAGCAGGCGAAGACCCGACCAGCCAACAATGATGCTTTTTTTTTTTATATTTTTTATTACAAACATAGATGCAATATAAAATATGGTACATAACACTGTTTGTTGACACTGCAATTAGTTACACATAAACTAACGAGCAGTACAGTTTTAATAACATAAAGAGAATTTTGTGAAGAGATTTTCATAGTCCCTTCCTTAAGTTAACAGTCGTCATGCCAGATCATGCGGTTTGATTCGATGGAGTCGTCGGGTTAGGCCTGATGTGTTGAGGAGTTTGTTAGCTTTCTCATTCACGTGCCTTTGAAGCTTGAGGGAGTGGGCTTCTGCTTGTTTTTTAATATCTTCAGCGACTGTAGGCATCTTGAGATCACGATGAATATCTTTATTCCGAACGAACCATGGTGAGTTGAGTATATCTTGAAGAATTTTATTCTGGAGTCGTTGAAGTATATTTATATTACTTTGACTGGCGCAACCCCATAGTTGCGCGCCATAGGACCACACAGTCTTTATAATTTGTTTACCTATATATAGATATTTTGTTATATATGGATAGCTTTGATCTTCGTTCAATTAGCCATTTCATTTTTATTACCTTCAGATGGATTTCATGCCGTTTAAGTTTTATGCTCCTTCCATCGAAGCTTAGCATCGATAGTTATGCCAAGGTATTTTGCAGTGTTTGCATGTAGAATTTCGGCACCTAGCAGTATTATTGGATACAAATTCACTTTTATGTTGGTGAAGTTTACATGAACTGATTTGGCATTGTTCAATTTTATGCGTCAAGTGTTCTTTCGTCCATTCTTCAATAGCGTTTGTTGCAATTCGAAGTTTGGCTGCAGCTTCTTCAGCACTTTTTCCAATTGCTAGGACAGCAGTGTCGTCGGCAAAAGTGGCGCTGAAGCTATTCGGGGGTATCGGCAATGATATCGATGATGATACATTTTTTTTCTTACGTTAAGTCTATATAAAGTTGCTGCGGGGCTCGTATGTCTAGATTGTTTCTGCACCTGCTGATCGAATTAACTTTGATTAATTTGTTTTCAATTTTCTTACTCATCTGAGGTTTCATAAGGTTTCACTTTTTTACAGTGAATGGAATAGAAAACAATAAACTCGAGCGTTCCACTCAACACTCAAATTATTAAGTTGTAGACAATAGCGCCTATAAATATTTTCCTTGCGAAACGTAAAGAGGTTTAACTTTTTGGTATATTCTTTTATTGGATATTTGATTGTGTGACTTACGGGGATAAACTACTTACTCATGTGAAAATAATGAAGAAACTTAACCAAAGAAAAATCGCACGAGTATTTGATTTGCAATTTTTACACATACACATACATATACAGTGCACTCGCGGTAACTCGAATAGCCGCTAAGTCGAACGACGTGCTAACTCGAACACATTTTTTCCCCTATTGACTTCTTTGTAACTCGAACAATAAAAAAGCGCTATAACTCGAACAAAAAAACAAATTTATTTGTACACACATTCTTTTCAAACATGTACATTTTGTACATACATACATATGTAATAGTATATGTATATAAATTATATGTATACTAGTGTATTGTCCATATGAATATTTCGGCGTTAATATCCCGTTAGTTTTATGGGAACAACATCTTGCATTGACCAAATTGCTTTAAATTTGTCATTTGTAGTGTAACAGTGCACGTGAGTAATGGATCGTAAAAGGTTGAAGTGTTTAACATTAAAAGAGAGGGCTGAAGTCCTTAACAAAATTAAACGTGGACGTAGTGTTACTTCTCTAGCGAAGGAATATGGGGTAGCCAAGTCCACCATAAGTCTTATAAAAAAGAAAGATAAGGCAATTTATGGCTTGCACTAACGCTACCGGCAACCATATGCTTAAACTTCTCGTTATTGACAAAGCAAGAAATCCTCGTATTTTCAAAAATTTTAACTGTCCGGTGGAGTACGAAAATTCCAAATCAGCCTGGATGACTTCGGCGATTTTCAAAGACTGGTTTCATAACTCGTTCGTGCCGCAGGTAAAATCCAGATTCATTAAAACAATTTTTTTAACCAAGTTAAATGACTTTAATATTTAGGTAAGAAAATATTTGAAAGATGGGGGACTACCTGAGAAGGTTCTTCTTCTAATTGATAATGCCCCATCACATCCCAACGAAATCGAATTAAAGTCCGAGGATGGTTTAATTTTAACCATGTTTATGGCGCCGAATGTGACACCATTGATCCAGCCAATGGACCAAA
Source organism: Anastrepha ludens (assembly GCF_028408465.1). NCBI lineage: Eukaryota > Metazoa > Arthropoda > Insecta > Diptera > Tephritidae > Anastrepha > Anastrepha ludens. Next base: position 32,800,587 of record NC_071502.1, read on the forward strand.
ATGTAATTCGTATAACGAAACTATACTACAGAAATTTTCTACTGGCTTCCATTTTCAACAATCGATCGAAAAATCGATATCGATGACTGTTTTTTTAACATAGCACACTCAATTGATAAGTCGAACAAATTCGATAAATCGAACAGCGCCTGTTTTAATTAGTTCGAGTTATCGCGAGTGCACTGTATATCACATCCCCATACACAATACACATATATATGGACATGTGTGTACAAGCAAAAAAACAAAAGCAAAATCGAATTGAATTATTGCATATAACTGATTACTTTTACAAATATATTTAGAGCTACAAACACAAATGCACAACTAACTAAATTACATAACAGAACACAATAAAGACACATACACACACACACACAAATGTAGATGTACAGCGAATGCTATAATCCCATTAAACACTGACTGCTCTCCAATTCCACTTCGTATCCTATTGTATCATTTGTTTGCAGACACTCACACATACACACAAGACGACATATGCATGCAAGCTTACCTCACACCACAGACCGACGGCCATTCGCAATCTTGTTTTCATAGCAACACCTCACGTGCACTGTGGTTCAAAAGTGTCACTACTCGTATCAAGGAAGCGAATGAGACTTTTTGGGATAAAATATTCAATTTTTGTGAAAACAATTATAGTATTGCTCCGGGGCTCGTATACATTTTATTAAGCGCGAGGAATATTGTCGGGACTGTCTTGGTTACACAGGCCCAACATTTTGTTTTGTTATGGAGTAAGTAAGAAACACCTTTAAGGAAAAATTATATAAAAAATCAACGGAATTTTTCAACAATTTCAAACTTTCACTTTATTCTGCTAAAATACAATAATATGCTGTAAAACTGCATAGCAAAAATCTCTCTAGAAACTCTAGTTAAAAACCATTAAAAACATTAATAGTACAATAATTTTATGCAAAAATTGGAAAATTTAATTTATATTGTTTTTGTCAGACATTCAGCTATAATTTTATTAAAAACAAATAATGAACATTAAAAAATCAAAATAGGAAAAACTGGTCAAAATACTGTACTGTTATCATTTGCTACGAAATTGCATACATAGATTCTTTTTGAAATTTTTGAAATTGAAATGGAGCCAAGAAGCATCGAGAAATGCACTAGCTCTTAAAACACTCTGGCTAAACAGCCCATTGTATTCAAAGCTCTGGAAAGTGAAAGGATAGATAGTCCAGGAGGAATGGAGAGAAGTGACAGAGAGAAAGAGACCAGATAGAATAGAGAAAGAGACAGAGATGGATAATCCTGCAAGAAAGAGACAAGATAGAATAGAAAAAGAGACAGACATAGCTAGTCATACTCCTTGGCAAATCTAAAGATATCCGTCAGCTTTAGAGAACGAACTTTACTCATTCTCATGACATCGGAACCCGAATTCGTAGCCTTGCTCCACCAAAGGCAGGACACTCACAGAGAAAATTTTCAATGCTATCCACCTCCTCTAAGCAAGACAGGCAAATCGGGTCCTCAATGACACCCATGGTGGTCATATGCTGCCTCCATGAACTGCGCACTGTAATAATACCCACCATCAACCGAACGCCAGTCCAACCAAGTTGTAGAAGAAAGTTCGACAGTTTTTAGTTCGGGCTTGTCACAAAACACTTTGCTCTTCTGCGGCGTTCTAGACCAGACCATCGCTCTTTAAATCGCATATATAATCGCTTATCCAAATCATGATTCCTGTTGGAATTGTCCTCTGGTCACTGTGAAGTATCCGCTGATCTGCAGAGGGCCAATTCATTAGCAATTTCATTTCCTTGAACACCGCGGTTCCCTGGAACCCGTCTTGTAACAGAACTAAGCTTCCTCTTACATTCTTGAACAATCTTTGAGATTTGAGAGAGCCTTCGGGGCAGCCTGTGTGTCACTAAAGACTCTAATCTGTTTCCCGTTCTATCTCTTCTCAACTATTCATTCAGCTACTCTCAGAATGTTAAAAATTTCTGTTTGAAAAACAGTTGCCATTCCTCCCATAGCGTAATGATGTTTATTACCATCCTTTAAGTTGCATCCGGCTCTAGCACCTATTTCATTCTTGGGCCCATCGGTAAAGAAAATTTACTTCGAATTTCTTTGAATGCACTCTGGATTACTCAATTGCTCACGCAAATTTGACATCAAATACAAAGATAGTTTCTAAAAAGTCCGATAAAAAAGTCTGAATTTTGAAGTTTGTTTTTCTTAACTTTCCAAATTTTTGAATATTTTCAACAAAGTTTGAAACTAAAGGGCTTTCCAATAACACGTGTAATTTTGAATAGCCCGATATTTCGGTAGATGTCACTTTTGAAGCTGTCATTTTTTGATATTTGACAAGTAGAAACTACGCCATTAATAAATATATTAATAAAAATGGAACGATATACATACGCTTAAACAACGAATTGAAATTATTAAAATTTCTTACAATTTAAAAATGGTGAAAATTTGGCAGAGACGGTTCGTAAAACTCGAACATTTTTAAGTCACTGCGAAGTACCTTGTCGGACCGCAATACAGAAATTGGTGAAAAAATTCGAGCTGTTGGGACGACTTTGTGATGTGAAAAATAAAACTCGTGCACGTCGCTCAAGAAAAGCCGAAAATATTGCTGTTGTAGCCGAAAGTGTTGAAGAAATCCCAGGTTTGTCCATTCCTCGTCGTTCTTTGGAATTAAGCATTTCACAAACGTCATTACACCGTATTTTGCATAAAGACTTGGGTCTTAAGACTTCTAAAGTCCAGTTACCACAAGAACTCAAGCCGGCCGATCATCAACAACGTCGTGTCTTTGCTGATTGCGTCGTTGAAATGCATGAAAATTATCCGGAATTCCATCGAAAAATCATCTTGAATGATGAGGCCCATTTCCACCTCGGTGGCTTCGTCAAAAAGCAAAATTGTCGGATCTGTGGTTCAGAAAATCCAAGAGTTACTATTGAAGAGCCTCGCTATCCTCAACGTATTACTGTTTGGTGCGGTTTATGTTTCGGCGGAGTTATTGGACCTTACTTTTTCGAAAATGAAGCTGGAACAACAGTTATGGGGAATGGATTGCGCTATCGAGAGATGGTTAACGATTTTTTATGGCCGGAATTGGATGGTATTCATCTGCACAACGTTTATTTTCAACAAGACGGCGCTACGTGCCACACAAGCAACGAAACCATTTCTTTGAATAACAAAATAACACCTCTTATTGGAAATCTTTTATTATACTTAGAACTACCTATTTGTTAAACAAAATTTGCACGAAGAATTTTACATGATAAACGGTGTAAACATTGTGGAAAGAAATACTGAATGCAGATTTTTTCTGCCCAGTGCATATACAGTGTACTCTCTCCCCATAGCGGAGGACATCTCCCATAAGCGGTCGCTTTTTTCAGTAAAAATCACAAATCCTTTAGAAACTTTTTAAATGTTTTTCCTGAGCGATCAACCCTTCTATAACTTATTATTAACTTTTTTTACACTTTTCTCTCATAAGCGTGCACCTCTCATAAGCGGAAAATTTTTTCAGTCCCTTGGGCGCCCGCTTAAGAGAAAATTCAGAGTATATCAAAGTCTTCAGAATAATAAGAGGAGTCGATTTAGCTTCTTGTGTGTGTCCCTCCGGCCGTCTCAAAGTGCGGCCGATTCCCGAAAATCTGGCCAAAACTCAAAAAATTAAGTAATTGATTCAAAATTTCTTACTCGGGGGTTTTCGGGGTCGCAAGGTAGCAAGTGCTAGCAGCTGAATCTTGTTTTATTCAGTAACCATTATTTTTTTTGAGTAACCTTTAATAGGTTTCAAAGCAGCATATGACAGCGTTGTATTACTATACAGTTTGAAAACTCAAATTTTATAAAAAAAATTGCAAAAAATGTATCTACGTATTGCTGCAGCTAAAAATTTTGTGTCGAGGTATTGATATGTACAAAAGATTTCTCGTATTTTACTAACCTTCCGAAGATGATTCCATTTGGTTTTGTTCAATTTACTCCATTACAAAATCTTTCAAATGTGTACAACTTTCACTATTCATCGACAGTAATACGATGCTCAAACGAAGGCCACGTTGCGACTGAAAATACAGAGGATACTTAGGGTACTTAGGACGTTGGTATGAACGGTTTTCACTTCTCAAGGCATTACTGTAGCCAACCCAAAGACAAAAAAACTCTAGCTAGAAACTTTTTTTTCGACTTTTGGCCAGCTTTTTGGGAATCGGCCGCACTGTGCGTCTGTTCGTGCGTACTATAACTTGAGAAAAAATTAAAATATATTTATAATATTTCCGTACATATGACTCTTTGTGCAAGACTCTTTGGTAGACTCCAATATGAAAATAATTTTCAAAAGAGAAAAAACGCGATATCTCTGTTGTTGTAAAGCAAAATTATTCAAAATATTGAAAAATGGTATCTTATGGATAAGTGCGCGTATCTCGATAACGCTTAATAAAGCTTGCCCAAACTTATTGCACTTATTGCCTTCCACCTCCTTCACTTTCGAGATTGAGAACGCCCACGTTTTATTAAAATTCATATTCAAGTTAATATGTTATTTTAATATTAAATTTTCGTCCATCCCTCCCGTCCATCGCCTGGTGTTAGAATCTATACTTCTCAATATGAATTTTACTAAAATGTGCGTGGGACCGAATTTTGCACTTCCTTCTTTGTTAAACAATAAATTCTCAACGAAATATACCTAAATTTTTTGCTAATGGCTACACTGCTCTGAATTATTTGATTTTCTTAATACATAAACAAATTGATACACATAAATATACTTGCATACGCGTACTACCCATATGTACGCACGCTCGTATATACTAGGTTGTTCAATAAGTTTTGCGGTTCGATAAGAGAGGGCGTTGCTACTAGCCTACTTTTTTTTAATGTTATGTTGGTACACTCTTCATGCGATCCTATGTGAAGTTTCCCTTCAATCTGTTAATTCATTACTTGTAAATGAAACCATTTAGTATCGACGCGTCTCAGCATTTTCTACAATGAAAAAAATCAAGTATCGAGCAATGATTGAATTTTTATTTTTGAAAAGTTTAAAAGCAAACGAAATATATGAACGAATCTTGAAGGTGTATGTATAAGGATTTTTCGCCAGTAAGTAGTATAGCAGGAAAATGGCTAGCTGAATTTAAAATTGGTCGTATAAGTGATGCAGGCGATCCATGTCAAGGACGTCCAAAAAGCAGCAAGACCAGAAATCGTAGAAAAAATGCAGAATATCGTATTGGAAAATCATCCAGTAACTGAAAGAGTAGAATTTAGTAGAAGCCCTAGGCATCTCAATAGACAGTGCAAGCAATATTTTGACTGAAGTGTTGGATTTCAGAAAGCTGTGTGCACAATGGATGCCGCATTCGCTAGCAAATGGAACAAAAACTCATTCCAATGCTACTTTCTCAACAACATTTAGAGAGTTTCCGAATGAATAAAATGGATTCTGTGCGTCGGTTCATCACTATGGAAGAGACTTGGGTCAATCATCATGCTCCTAAATGAAAACAGGAGACTAAAGAGTGCTGTGAACCTGGTTCTTCGGCTCCAAAACGAGTTCGTTCCTAGAAATCGGACAAGAAGGTGTTAGCATCAGTTTTTTGTGATGGGAAAGGAAATTCTGTTGGGGATTACCTGCAAACTGGTAAATCCATAAATTCTGAATATTATTGTAACTTTTTAGGCCAGCTGAAAGCAGAAATTCGTGTAAAAAGGCCAACTTTGCAAAAGAAAAGTTCATCATTTTTTTCATCAGGACAATGCACCGTGTCACAAGAGCATTTTGAAAGTGGCTAAATTCCATGAATTAATGTTCGAATTGTTGGAGTATCCACTGTATACCCCAGATTTGGCCCCTAGCGACTTTGATCTGTTTCCAGACCTAAAAAATGCATGCGTGGAAAGTGTTTTTCATCAAATGATGAGGTCAGCCCTGCCACACTTCAGGGATCGAATTCATAAATTGGATACTCGTTGGGAAAAGTGTATTGATGTTTAGAAGACTATACTGGATAATAAAGTGTATTTCAAGCCATAATTTTTTGTGTTTTTCTCATCGACCCTCAAAACTTATCGAACAACCTAGTTCTCGAATATTGCAATTTTATCGAAAGAAATTCCATTTCCATTTTCACCTCATTTGTTTCTTTTCTGCGCTTCATTACAGGTCTTTATTTGTATATGCTGGTAGTGAAGACATTTTCCGGTGATAATATACGCTTCAACATATACGCAATAATAGGATGGGGTGAGTATTAAGCTCTGCTTGTATGTGTGCGTGCCAGGGTATGAATGTAACGTTGAATAGCCTTGAGAACATATGTACCATACTTACGTACATATGTATGTCCATGCGCAAGTGTTTGTGGGGAAGTATTTTGCTGCGTCAACGGTAAAGGCGAGTGTACATACATACATACATACGTTGGTGATTTGCACGTGTGTGGGAGGGAGGCAGATAAAATCTTTCATTAGCTCCAATGTGGTGTAAATTTTCATGAATATAAATTCACAGAATGACAGAATCTAAGTGTGAACAAATACAACTCGTGACTAGTTATGCACATAAATTCCTAATTAGATTGGGATCAATTAGAGGTTGAAATTAATATACCATTCGCATGCAACGGTAAGACAATTAAATGATAAAAAAGGAGCGAATAACCGTTACATGCGTACACACACAATCACAAGTATATTCGCATAAGCGAAGGAAGGACATTTCCCAGAAGCACAAGAATAAATATATATTTAAAGTTCCTAAATTGTGTTCTTGTTCTCATTTCTATTTTCATACCTACATTGGAAAATGTTTTTTTAAATATTTCTTGTCCTCCTTTGATATTTCCATGTCCTCATTAAAATTGCTTACAACTCTTGTTGGATGTTTTGCTGAGCTCCTCCTGCAATTTGTGATGTGAGCCGGGATGTTGCTCGACAAATAGAGAGACTTATAGTTTTATCCCACCTCGAACAGCAGGCAAGAAGCGTTTTCATGGCGAAATACACACTTTTTATGACTGGTGTTTTACGCCCACAGTGGGTTTTTTGGCCATGCCCTACCGAATGGTAGTCACTTACAAATTCATGCGGCAGCGGCTTACGCTCTTATATAAATATGATGGCGTGAGCATCAGCGTCGTTGGTTTTGACGAGCTTGCCCTCCAATTTATGTTGTCCTGTAAATGGCGGCGGCCGAAGCAGAAAGGGTTTGTGCGTGACTACCATTCGGAATTCAAAGAGAGCGTAGATTCGAATCTCGGTGAAAGACCAAAATGAAGAAAACGTTTTTTCTAATAGCGGTCGCCCCTCGGCAGGCAATGGCAAACCTCCGAGTGTATTTCTGCCATCAAAAGGCTCCTCATAAAAGAAAATATCTGCCGTTCGGAGTCGGCTTGAAACTGTAGGTCCTTTCATTTGTGGAACAACATCAAGACCCACACCACAAATAGGAGGAGGAGCTCGGTCAAACACCCAAAAAGGGTATATATATATATATATATATATATATATGTATATATATATAAATAGAGGTAACTTTTTCGGGAAGCTAACACCGTATTTACATGGACTTCGTGCAGATCTCTCTATTCGGATACAGGAGTTTGAGGGTCATGCAAAGCCAATCTTTCCAAGTAGGCAGAATTGGAACAAGGGAGAAATTTGCACTGAAAATGGTACCGCTGCCTTCACTGATGGCACCAAGGTGGAATCGAGGGTCGGAGCAGGGAGTTTTCTCTAAACCAACCAATTACGCTATTTTCTTAAAACCGCTTACAGCTAGTGCTTTTCAGGCAAACGTTTTTGCGATCCAGCAGGCATGCACAATGCTTAGGGAACATGGGAGCGAGGAAGATATTACCATTTTTTTTCGGTAGTCAAGCTGCGATCAAAACTCTAACGGCGCAATGGTGCAGATTCAAACAGCGCAACTCCTGTAAAGAGGAGATCAAATATCTTGGGTGAGCAGGTAACATTTCTCTGATCTGGGTTCCAGCACATACGAACATAAAGGGAAATGAAATTGCTGATAAGGACTGAATTGGTCTCAGAGATCATGGTATGGTATCAAAACGGCGCTTTATTGCTACTTGAGGAGCGCCAGACTGGCACTTCAACCATTTCACCTACCTACCCACCTACTGAATTCGATTCCAGAAAAAAAGGCTTAAAGATGTTCTAGTGTATAGATTTAATTTCGCATAAGCGTATATTCTTGGAAGGAGGCTACTTTGAAGGCGGTGTAATGTACTTTTTTTTTAATGAATTCCCGAAAATTTTTGACAGATTTCGATATGGTATGTTACTTGAACGCTAATGCCGTAACCCACACTTGGCAATTCAGTTACTCGTTTTCTCTATTTACTTCCGCTGAAAACACAATTCAAGCAGATGGAAAAATATTTCGTCCACATTATTAGCCTGCTCTGACATCCGACATCCCTCACCTCTTAAAAGGTCGCCCAGGTTCCGAAATCTTTTAAAAACTCCAAAGTTTATGGACGACTCTTTTGGTGTTTTTGCGGACAGCCAGTTTTCGGGTTCTTCAACCTTTAGGTCACTATGTGCGTATTAAAGTAATTTTAAGCTGAGGACGAGTGCTCATCGTCACCATCATCATTAGCACTATAGTTTTGTGCAGACCATTTACTCCACAACAACGGTTCTTCACTCCGCTCGATCTTCTAGTACGCCTTTCCAGTTTGTGATTCCTATTTTGCGCAGGTTGGCAGTAACCTCATCAATCCAACGTTTGTTTGGTCTCCCTCGATCTTTCCTTCTAATTGGTTGTATATGGAGCGCTAAACTGGTAGCTCCCCCCTGTTGGGAATTCTGTACATGTGCCCCAGCCATCTGATGCGTTCACTTTTTATAAAGCGTATTGTGTGTCCGGAATGCGTATCAATTCGTGGAGCTCGTAATTGCATCTTATCCAATATGTTCCGCCATCTCGCCGGATGGGACCATACATACATTGTTCGCAGTATCTTACTTGCACATCTCAGTATGTTTTTAAGTACCCATGTCCCGCTGCTGTATTTTAGTATGGGTCGTACAAGCGCTTTATATCGTACATTGCCATCTTTTGAGCTCGAGACTCGAATTTTATGTGTGCAAAAAATGCTTTATTTTCCGCGCTTACTCGGCCATTTATTGGCACACAAGAGTCAGAGTTACTGCTGATGAAGGGACCTAATTATTTAAATTTGACGACTCTCTGCATGCATTCACCATCGATTCAATGGGTACATCATCACCCGGTTTCTTTGCGAAATGCAGGACGAGTGCTAGTAATAGTAATTTCTATACTTCATTGACTTAAGTTCAGTCTAAACTTGGCTTGTGAAGCCAATGTTAAGAAAACAAAAAGTGCGTCGGAAATTTTATATCAGCCGCATATGGGTAGCAACTAGACTAAGAAAGGAATACGCATAAATTCCAAAATAACCAAATAACCAAAATTTAACATTTCCTTTTCCGGTCGTAAAATATTCACGAATTTTAGGTGTAAACGCATATATCTTCCTCCAGAATATATACATACATACATACATACATACATACATACATACATACATACGCACATAATTACATACACACATACATATATGCATATAAATTAATGTTTTCACATTTGAATATTTTTACCGCAGGTGGTCCCGCAGCATTCGTTGTCAGTTGGGCGATTGCCAAAGGACTTACGATATCCTATGATGTGGAGCAGGTACGAACTTTCTTATTGATTTTGAAAATTTATTGCAACAAATACCTAATACTTAAATATTTCTCTACTTCCGTTTCGTGCTTTTTTTTAATGTTCTCCTTTCCTTCTCAAACATCTGCGGTTTCAATAGTTCGATATTGGCTGCCCTTGGATGCAGGAAACCTATGTGGATTGGATTTTTCAGGGTCCTGTATGTGCGGTGCTGATTATGAATTTAATATTTCTACTCAGAATAATGTGGGTAAGTGTTGCGACTCCAACGGACTCAAATAAATGCATATGTATGTGTGTGAGAATAAAATTTGTCTGTTCTAAGAATAAACTATGAAAGCGAACATATTTTCTTAGCACATCACTGCTGCCTTATTGCTCAGCTACAGTTCATTGCACGAATAAAAATTTATAGTCATGTCATTTTTTGTGTACTGCCTTAATGAGAAAATTAAATTATGTACACTTATTTGTGTATGTATGTGACTGCGAGTGTGCACAGCAATTATCCACACTTAGAGCAATAAAATGCTCCCCTTAAATGTGAACAGAAAATGAATGGTTTTTCCAGCGAACATCTACGTGCTTATTATGTGTGGAAATGTTTAAAAACAAAATGGGATTTTTTTATATGCATGTGTATGTATGTGGACACACATACGTAACAAGTGAAAAAGTTGAAACGACGATGAGCACCCACTCTGAACATTGTACCAAACACACGTACAGTAACTCACACCTTATTTGATGCAGATACGATTTTTTTGTGAAGTGTGCTTTATTTCATAATATGGCATTTTGCGGAATAGGTAAAATAGAGTACGCATAATTTTATTTATTTTGCTGTATTTAATTTCTCAATATAAAACGCAAAGGTTAAGTTAGTTAGTGCTGGCTGATCAGTAAAAAGATTTCACTTAGACCTCTGGGCCCCTTGTGTTGCCGGTGCTTTGTATTTGAAGGCGAAGATATTATTTTATGTAATCCTTAATGCACCTCTTCGGGAGTTTTAACAACCTGTGCAGCCTATTGCCAGCAATATCCTTCGAGGATGAAAAATATGTTGATCCTAGGTGCAATTGTCGAGTCCCACGAAAAGGAGGACAATGGCAAAGTAGATATGTTAGAGTACTCCTAGCATTCGCTTCATTGTACGAGTTACACGCATCGCTCTGGACTAATCCTATTTTGTCTGAATGATGGGAGTGAGACAGTCTCCCGTCAGTACCCCAGCCAATATTTTGCAGTCTTTTCTAGAAATTGATGAAACAAAGTTCAAAGTTCCAAGTTCTTTGAATAATTTTGGCTGTTTTGTACTAAATTGAGGATTCCCATATCAACTGCGTTTTCAGAGCTAATTCCTCATTGAGTACCGTTTTCAGAAACGAGTGTGATGGGTATATGTCTGATGTGCTCAATCCCTAACCCTAGCTTTTCCGCGTGTGTGCCGATCGTCCAATGACCGGTAAACACGGCTAGGAGTTTGGAAATTGAATTGCGAGAAGTCTAAAGGAATTTCTGAGTCCTCCGTATATTGTACTGTGGCCAAAGGGTTTTCGAAATAGCACATGAAGAAATGGAGTTCCATCTGATCTGCACTTTCCTGAGAAAAAAATTGCTCTGTAATGACGCTAGGCTTTTTGCCAAATTCAACTTGTGGAAATACGTAGTCGGACCTTCTGTTTGAATCCAGAATGTTGCTGTGACCAGAAAGCCTCTGTTAAAATTGTTTTGACACATTCAGTCTTAGAGCAGATCTTTTGGCTGAGTTTCTTAATACTAATTTGATTGAATGCCAGTAGAGAGCTGTGTTAGAGTTGTGCTCATAGAGACGGTTACATATATTTCTGCTATCCTTTGCACACTTTCCAATCTTTTGACGTAAGTCACTTTATCACACGCCGACCACCATACTGTTGAACTATAGAGTATTATTGGTCTAATGACCGCCATGTACGAGTGTATCCAATATGTGAGTCAGAAGATACGCCCCAATATTCTTCTGCATGCGTAAACGGCATTAGAAACTTTCTTTGCGCTTTCTTCCACACTTAATCTCCATGGAACTTTGCTATCCACAGCACTATCTAGGTATTTAGTCACTTTTTTTGGTATCAACTCAACTCCTCCAACCTCGAAGATGACCAGTTTGGATTCTTACAATTCCTTCTGAAGATTACGAAGTCTGTCTTAGAAGTAAATCCATCTCCAATCCTACCAATTCCGTCCACTTTTAGATCTCTCTAAGCGTCCTTGTAAGTAATTTCCTCATCGTTTGTGGACACCTACCTGAGATGATAACAGCCAAGTCATTAGCTTATGCCGTAAATATAAATAGGTTAAGGATTATTTGGTTGTCAAAATTTTACACAGGGAATTTGGGGTCGCTTGATTTCAAACGTAGACTGCCACATTAGGTTAGGTTAGGCCTAACAGGAGCGTTGTGATGCCACTGCTCGACTCGAGAGCCTCATTTATTTTTCTTCGTAAAACCATTTTGTGGCTCTTATGAAGCGCAGGATTGGTATCATCCCCACACCAGACTGCTCCGTAAGAGAATTGAAAATTTATGTGCCCAGAAAACCTGCTTCGATTTTAGCTAAGGCTTGACAATGGCAAAGGAAGGGCTAAACTGTTTCTTCCTATTTCCCATCTCTACAACTTCTACAATATACATGGCAGAAAACTCCTAATCTCAAGGAATGTCTGCCAAATAACCCATGACCGGTTATACAAACCACCACCTTCGAGATATCCTTTCTTGAAACGCTACGGATTACCTACGCCTTTTTCGTATTTATTTGCGGCCGCAGTAGCTAGGCTATTTCGAATGTGTCTTCATCTTTCTATGACCTATTGGTCTCTTGGATAATGTTCTTTTTGATTATTAGTTTAATCGTGGCCATAGGACCATAGGTATCCCAATAGTGCTTTTATCACTGAACAGCTGAAGAGCAGTACCTTTCCTGGTTAGCTCTTCGGCTTTACAATCTTCCTCAATATCTCTGTGCTAGCCTGGAATACGACACTAATATCATTTAGGGCTGCTCGGTATTCCTGTGCAACCTTTGATCTTAGGGTTGCTGCATTTATTGATTTAATGGCCGACTGGCTATCCGGCATCCGGTTATTGTTACTGCGTATTTAGATACGTAGCCACTTCTTTTGTAGTTAGAACTTCTGCCTGGCAGACGCTGCAGTAGCCTGGTGGTTGACGGGTAGTCCAAGTCTTCATTCCTTCGAAAATACTCCATATCAACATTATCGTCTAGCTTAGAACCAACTGCAAAAAAATCTAATCCGCCCCTTCTCCATGGCTTTGGTGTCTGCCACTCTCTTCTTGACGGTATGCTCGTCTTGAAGAGTCTGTCGAAGGTGTGGCTAGGAATAGAGTAGATCATTTCTTGTTTGTGACTATTCAGAGTGTGCAAAGTGGAGGTGTGGCGCTGGTCTTTCCATTGCCGCATGAAAAACCAATATATGTTTATTAATAGCAAATGAAAATATTGAAATGAACTACTTGAAATTTGGTTGCTTAGTAATTCTTATTAAATTTGAGACTTATTATTACATTCACTTTAAAAGTAATTTAAAACTACACTCATTCTCATTTAGCCACCGGCCAGAGTCCACTTTTTTGTTTACCTCTCAAAACTTGTTGTGTCGTGAGATTAAATTCTCTATTTTTGTCCCTAAAAAAATGTAGTTGCACAACCTGGTTGTCAAATTTTTTCATCGCACCATCTATTGAAGTCCTTTGGTTTCCAAATCGTAGCCTTATATAATGCTTTTATTTATTTTTGCTCAAGACGACATTGGCTATAATTGCCTTATTAGGCTTGTGTAAGCGTCGTTTACGGCGGCAAGGCATATAAATATTGATGGTCTAAAAGGATTTTGTCGAATACAATAGTTAGCCCATCATTAATTGTAAGCTATTTATCTATTGTTGTTATTATTCATACTATCTACATACATACGTAAATATGCACCTACGTTTGTTTGCATCTCTTTCCAGGTGTTGATAACAAAACTCCGATCAGCCAACACTGTGGAAACGCGTCAATATCGCAAAGCGGCCAAGGCCTTGTTGGTTCTCATTCCGCTCTTCGGCATTACCTACCTGGTGGTTTTAGCTGGCCCCAGCGAAAGTGGAGTAATGAGTCATATGTTTGCTGTAGTGCGGGCATTGCTGCTCAGTACCCAGGTATACAAATAAAATAGAATAAATAGTACGAACAAGAGAAGCAGTGAATGGGATTTTGTTGAAACTTTATGAGTAATATTGCAGAGCAAGAATGAAAACAAGAAAAGAGGTCGAGAAAATAAATCGAATATGAATGCCAGTGAACGGAGTGCTGGTTCTTCTTACGCATTTTATATATTTTCTCAAAATCTTCGATGATTGCTTTGATTTCATTTGTATTATAAATATTGTATATTATATACTTTGTGTATGGGAGTATATATCTATATGTATGTATGCATTTTTTTCCTCGTTCAACAGGGATTTTCAGTGTCATTGTTCTATTGTTTTCTCAACTCTGAAGTGCGAAACACACTGAGGCATCACGTTTCCAGATGGCGCGATGCGCGGAATATTCAGCTGAATCAAAGCAGAAGGTGAGCTTGCAGGTGATTAGTATGTATACTCGATTTTACTTCTAAGCAGGTTTCGATGTCTCAAAGAGTAAATACGAAATATGGAATTTATAACTTAATCGACGCTTATTTTTAACCCTCGTTCGCTTACGAGGTCTACTTCATAGAAAACTAAGTCACAAAAAGTCTCTTTAACTTTTTACAATATTCGAAATATTTTTTTTACCACATTTTGTTCGTTAACACCTCTTAAATAAAGGTTTAAAATTTTGTACAAAATTCTGAGAATTGGTTTATTTGTGGCCTTGAATGTAATAAACAGAAAACTGAAACAACCTTGAAAAAACTTTATATTTTTCAGATTTGTTCAATGTTGAAAATTTTGCCATAGAGTTTTATAAAGTGAAATATTCTTGGTTCCTTGGCGAAATATCCTTAAAATTTAAATTTAATTTTTTGAGATATTCTTGATTCCTTGAAGAAATATCTTTAAAATTCAAATTTTAATTTTTTAAATCTTAATATTTTCATCTATTAAATTGTTTTAAAGTTTTAATTTTAAATTTTTTTTTGTTAATTTTTTTGAGATAAAATTAATTAAAATTTTAATTTTTTTTAATTTTTAATTTTTTCTTGTTTTGTAAATTTTTTGAGACAGACTTGGTAAAATATAAATATGTATGTATATGATTCATGTAGAAACAAAAAATGCGACCATTATTTATCCACACCCATCGTGTCCATATGCTGTTTATTTTGCGTTGGGTGATCTTTGAACTCCACTGATCCGATTCCTTCATATAATGCAAGGTGTGCATTACTAAAGTTAAAATCGTTACAAAGTAGAAGAAATATACGGTCACTTTGCTTTGTTTTCTATATTACAAATGGAACAGTTGACTCGCCGTTACTCTTAGAGCGCATTGATTTTCACATTTCTCGAAAAAATCCTCGGAATAACGACTTGTTCGTCCTAGAGTGGGTTAGAACTATTTATGCCTCAAAAGCACCTTTGATTAGAACATTGAATGAATTTAACCATATTTCAAGTTCTTCGACTTTTGATTTACGGTTATCTAAATTTCAGTTCAAATTATCACTTGATGACTTTTTTAAATAGTATCGAAACATGTAGGTATATAACAAGTCTTACAAATACTCTTAGTTTTGTGTAGTCTGTAAGAAATCTTGTATTAAGGGGGCATTCTAGTCTAGAGGCCCGAATTTCGAGCATTTTTTGACGATGAATAAAAAAAAAGCTATTGATATTTTTACGATACATTTTTTTATCATTTATTTATTCATATATTAGGAGCACACAAAATAAATTTGAAAAAAAAAATGAATTTTCATGGAGTTATGCGTCCTTGAAGTGGAAGGGGGGAAAAAGGCAGTGTCCCCGTCATCACGATTTCTACCCTTGTGGTCATCTGAAAAAAAAAATACAAATTCTTAATTAATATGAATGTCATTATCGTATGAACCAGAAAAAACGGAAAAAAAAATTGTTCCATAAAATGGCGGCTACTCAAAAAATTGAGGTCGATTTTTCTCTTATTTTTAAGCTTTCTCGAATTGTTTACACATATTAAAAAATTGAAATTTCCAGTTTTTCGAGCTTCATACGATAGAGATATATTTAAGGAATATTCATGACAAATTTCAAGCAAATCGGTTGATTAGAACTTGAGATATCGTGCCGACCGTATCGAAAGAAGTAGTTTCGAGAAAAACACGTTTAAAGTTCGCCGACCGCTCAAACCAGTCCAGCTGTCGCGTCACTAAAATAGTTGTAGCTTCGAAAATAATTCGAATTTTGAAAAATCCTTTTAGGGAGATATTTTTGAATAGTTAAACTATCAAATTTTGAAAAAAAATTTTTTTCGATTTTTTCAAATTTCTAGACTAGAATACCCCCTTAATGGATTTACTAAATGAATACATGGAATGAGAAACATACAAGCGCCAAAAAGTAGGCAGTTATTTCTCACTAGAAATTACGAACCCCAAGTAAAAACTCAGGAAAAATAGCCTAAAGTGTATCTAAGATAAGGTATAGCTCTCTCTCTTCTTTTCCTCTACGTTATATCTTTTTTCTCTCTCGCGGAACGAAAATGTCCAAAACGTTACATGGCCTAGAAATGTTACTCTCCACTCTCGCTCGTCCATCGACGCCTAAGAAGTTTCACTAGAAAAATTTTTTTCGTGTAAATTGCATAAATTATAATTATTTTATGTGAAAACAGGTATTTTTCACAACATCTAATCTTCAGATCATTGAATCTACTTACATATATAAGAAAACGAGACCTCTAATAATGCCACTTGTCACTTTAGCTATCGTTGCTTATCCCTTTAGACAAACCGATAAACATTTAAGTACTATGCGTGTAAATGTGTAAACTCTTTTGTATGTAAGTATGTATTTGTATGGATATTTAATTTCAATTTCAATGGAACATGTGGAATCGCTGCTTGAGTACTTATAAGTAAATATGAGTACACACATACATACAAATATTACGCGAACTGATGCATCTCTCCTTATCTGAGAAATAAGAAAAGCAGGAAGCTCGCATGAATCGTTTGAGTCGCTTTTCGTTGAATTCGCTTTTTCCCATTCACTTTTTCATTCAATCTACTTATTTAATTCATTGAGTGCCTCGTTCACAAAATTAAATTTTGAAATACACCGTACACATGAAAAAGGTCGGCGTGGCACGAATTTTCTATTCAAATAGCAAAATAAAATAAAAGCTAGTTGCAGTGGATTGTAAAATTATTTTTCCGGGTGAAATGAGTTTAAAACGAATCTTGTTCATACGCAGCAACAGCCACTTTGCGCCCAGCTAAGGATTAACAATTCCTATAAACTCTTTTTTCTAATTTCATGAGGATGCAGGGAAAAAAATTTGCACAACTTTTTGAGAGGGCGGGCAAAATCAAATCCCAAAAGTAGTTTAGCTAAAAGCACATAAAATATGTAAGTGGATAACGGCTGAAGGTAAGGTTGGGAAACGTTGTCTGATGGGTACTATTGTGTGGGCCTCCCAATTACATTCTGTGAATGGAACTATGATATTTTGAAAGAAGTAAGAAATAATTTTGTTATACGGTATAGTTCAGCTCTCTACCATTTCTTGTGGCGTCCAATAGGCGTTTAATGGAAATGCGCTAGGAATCTTGAAAAATGCCAACTGGAGGGCAACATCAAGATGCCCAACACACTCATACCTTTGTAATTACGTGGTATTATGGTTTTTAAGCTAAGATGGCTTCGCAGAGGAAATTTATAATATCCATGCAAGCTTTTAATGAGGGCTTCTTACTATGGAAAGTAATAGTAATAACATTTTTGATTTTGAAATTTTCAAATACTTTTTTTTAAATTTTCTCATCTGTTAAAGGCTCAATGGATGCTCAGAAGCTTCAACCCGACTTGAACAATCTTCATCGTTGGTGCGAGACGTCGCGTCTGTCTTTGAATATTAAAAAATGCGTTCATTTAACATTTTCGAGTCGTCGGTACATTTTCAACCATTTCTAATAAAGTACTTTAAAGTGTAACAGAGTTTAAGGGTTTTGGAGTTTCATTTGACTTTACTTTAAAGTGTAACAGAGTTTAAGGGTTTTGGAGTTTCATTCGACCCGAAATTTTCCTTCAGTGGTTACATTAATTTCTTTTCTTTCAAAATCGTATTCGTTTCTAGGCTTCATTCGCCGCAATGCATCTGAATTTGCTGGTCCGTATACCTACAAATTGCTGTGTACGGCACTGGTTCGTTCTCATTTGGAGAGCTTACGACCAACTTTCGCTAAATATTATATAATACAGCGCATTCAAAAAAATTTTCTTAAGCAGACACTACGTTCCCTACGATCTGACTCTCCTGTTCCATCCCCTATTTCTCAGCTAAAGTTAATTAATTTAGAATCTTTAGAAAAGAGAAGGACAGTCCTTTCACTTTCGTCTATTTTCAGTGTTGTTAATGGCATTGCCGACTGTTCAGATCTACTTGAGCGGATAAGCTTTAATGTTCCGTAAAGAAGTCTTTGCAATACTTAACCTTTTTATGGGGTAAACATTAAGACTGAATTTAGGAATAATGTGCCTAATACTCGCGCACTTCGAGAATATAATTTATTATCCAATACCAGAATGCTTTATTTCGTCTTAGCTAACCCTAATTTTGTAAAAAATTTAAATTTAGTTACTTGATATCAAGGAGCGCTCAGTAAAGGTGGTGGCACTAGACCAACAACAATGTTTTGTACGTTTGGTTTTCACGACAAAGTTGCAACCAAAGAATGAATTCGGCTTGTTTCATTCTCTGCTGACAGCCAGATAGACACGGCGAAAGAAAATACCAAATCAGCTGATTCACCGATACCACCTTTAATAGATTCGCCTTGCTAGGTGTTGTATACATTCTGTCAAAAAAATATCGGGAATTTTTCATTTAAAAAGCGCGCGTTATATACATGTGTATATTTTTTTTTGTTGGAATGTTGGTACAACTGTCCTCTATAGTGTCGCCGAGTTTGAGCGTGATCTGGCAATTAGTTTGTTTTTAGCATTTAATTATATCAGTCATCCGCAGGTGTGCGCTGAGATTTTCACTATGGATAAAAATATCAAACAAAGAATTTGTCTTAAATTTTGTGGTTTGAACAAAGTTAAGGAAATGATTCTGGAAAACCATCATTTAAGTTTGAGGGAGGTAGCTCGTGACCTTAACATGCCTCACGAATCAATTCGCAACATTTTACACCATCAATTGGCCATGAAACACGTGGATGCTTGACTCGTTCCAAGGGAGTTGAATTTCTTTCTAAAAATTCATCGAAAGAAGGTGGCTGAAGACATGGTTGAGCAAGTGATTTCGGACCCAACGTTTATCCAGCGCATCATATCAGGTGATCAGACGTGGGCATATAAGTTTGACATGCAAACCAGTCAACAGGCGGCTGAATGGCGCTATTCACATGAGCCGAAACCCAAAAAACCACGTTAAAGTCGGCTAAAAGTGAAAGTCATGCTACTCGTTTTCTTTGATTATCTTGGTTCTGTGCACTAGGAATTCGTTGCAAATGGTTCTGTGGTAAATAAAGAATATTATTTTTAAGTTATGCGACGTTTGAGAGTGAATGGGTGTAGGAAATGGCCCAATTTGTGGAAAGAAAACTCATGGATCTTACACCATGTTAACGCATCGTCTCACAAGACTCATATTATGAACACGTTTCTGACCAAAAACTCAACAAATATCATCGAACAACCACCGTATTTTTCGGATTTAGCCCCCTGTGGCTTTTTCCTTTTCCCAAAACTTAAATTGCCACTCTGCGGACGCCGCTTTGAGTCGATAGAGGCCATCAAGGAGAGTTCGCTGAAGGAGCTGAAGAAGATCTCTTCAAACGCGCTCAAAAGGTGCTTTGGTAACTGGGCTAAGCGTAGGCATTTGTGTATTGTTTCGAATGGAGCCCATTTTGAAGCGACAAAATCAATTTTGATGATTTTGATTTTGATTTTGCGTTTTATTGAACAATATCTGGTACTTTTTTGATATAACGTATATATGCATTAGGGCGGGTCGATTTAAAAATCGCTCATTGCTCTATAAAAATCGTATTCTAGGGATCAAAATAAGAAGCTTTGCCGAAGGAACCATACCTCTAAAACGAATTCTGATGTCCCCCAATTTGGGTCGAACGAAAAATCCCACTTTGGCCCATTTAGAGTGCTCCAATCGAGTCCAAATGTATGACCGACCCCCACTAACTTTGGACGGCCGATCCACCCATGCCAGTGGCACACCCCCTGGAACTCCCCTGGGGGGTTCTCCATACAATCATTTCAAAATATCACCATTTTTGGCCTTTACATGAGAAAAGAAACTAAAAAGTTCGACCCAAATTGGGGGATATCAGAATTCGTTTTAGAGGTATGGTTCCTTCAGCAAAGTTTCTTATTTTGATCCCTAGAATATGATTTTCACAGAGCAATGAGCGATTTTTTTGCCTCCCCACAAATCGACCCGGCCTAATATGCATGTATTGTTATATTATGACGGATGATTTTTTAGCTATTATCTTTTTAAACAGTTGGTTTAAACAGCTGACGCACGTTTCCTGTTTTGTTTCACTGTCAAACATCTTCAGTTTGGTCTATAATTTAACCACGAATCGTCCTACAAAGGAACAAGGCTTGCAAATCATTGAATTTTATTATAAAAATGCGTTGAAAAGTTGGCCGAAGATCCACTTTTTCATCGAATAATTGTGTTCAGCGACGAAGCTCATTTTTGGATCACTGGGTATGTAAATAAGCAGAATTATCGATTTTGGAGTGAAGATCAGCCAGAAGAATTGCAAAAGCTACCAATGTATCCTCCAGGCTGGAGGTATCATTGGGCCGTACTTCTTCAAAGATGCTGCGAATCGTAACGTAACTGTGAATGGTGAGCGTTACCGTGAAATGATATCCAACTTTTTTTTTGCCCAAAATGCAAGAGCTTGACTTGCATGACGTGTGGCTTCAGCAAGACGGTGCCACATGCCACACAACACGCGTAACAATGGACTTGTTGAGAGGCGAGTTCGGTGAACATTTTATTTCTCGTTCGGGTCCTGTCAAGCCTGCTTCAATTAACGCATTGGAAGACAACATGAAAGCATTTATATGTGAGATACCGGCCGAAACATTGGAAAGAGTATGCCAAAATTGGACTAAGCGGATGGACCATTTGAAGCGCAGTCGCGGTCAACATTTGCATGAAATAATCTTCAAACATTAAATAATATGGACTGTACTATCGATTTAAATAAAAATTTCATGCAGTTTTCTGAATTTTACGTGTGGTTTTTTTTTAAACTTGCCAAATTTGGTTTGCTTTTCTTTACATTTTCGTCTAGTCTGAAAGGTGTTTTGTGCTGTAGATTATTAAAATAAAATAAATATATAAATATTTGTATGTATGTGCGTAAAAATTGCCAACTGAAGCTGCTGAACTCGAGTAACTAAAGGTTATCCAAGCATTTGCTTTATTTAGTCTAATTGTTTTCAGAGTGCAAAATTTCCGCTCCAACGCACTTTCCACTTGAGCCACAAAATGTTGCGCTATGTTTTTTCCATATTTAAATGGTACTTTTGCAATCGTGCAACAAAAACGTAGGTTGTATGCTTATAAATGTTGCAACATTTGCTAGTTAGTTGCTGTTGCACAAAGTCACTATTTGAGTCTTAAGTGGTGGCGCAAAGAAAGCTAACGACATTCGTATCGTTACAGTCTTGAAAATCCCCAGTGAGTGTTCGTACAATTTAATGACTTCTTGACTTTTTCACAACATCTTACACACACGGGCATGCATGTGAATGTGTACTTATACATACAAACATACACACCATAAGTGTGTACTTACTATGTATTTATTTATTACGTAGTTTGTTGAAGTGAAATTGACATAACGTTAAGCCAGTTGGGGCGTGCACGGTCATGTGCTCCCACTGCGTAAAGAAAACATTAAACTCTCAACTGTGGAGACTAAACGACGTTATTGGAGGTCAACATTTGAAATTTCATGTATGTATGTATGAATGTGTTTACTTATACATAGTCCCATTGATATTCCGCAATTTAATATGCAAGAAACTTGCATAGAACCAGAGTGCTTGTAAGTACATGCAACAACAAATGCAAGTGATTTGCTTACAAACTATTCTGAATTTTTCGAAACATCCCTGCAAAGTTTTCTTAAGTCGAAATGCATACAAAATTTATGAAAGTGTTTAAGTATCGGCCACACTACCGCTTTAAATTGCACACAAATTGGCATCTCCCAGTTCTGTGTACACGTACGAGTTGGCTGTATGCACAAGCAGATGGAATTTTTGCATTTGGTTATTTTACTGTGCCTGCGGGTGCTTTTGTGGCATGCAGATTTCGTGTACACCAGCTCGTACTTTTCGTGCAATTCAAATCTCCAAAATGTGAGCATTTTTGAAGCTTTTGACACTCAGTTCATTCACAGAGCAAACAGGGTGGCTCAAGTACCGGCTTCATTTGAATTTTATGCCAGTCTTTTGCGTTTGAGATGTGAAATATCAGCATAAGTACATCTGTGCAAAGCAAATTGGCTCACTTGATGGTTGTATAGTAGTCAAATTTTTCGATTTTTATGATGCCAGGATTTTCGGGATCTCGTTATTATAATGTCGGGATATCGGGAGTAGTACCGGAACTTAGACATTAATAAATGTTGCAGCAAATAGGCTCACTTCTAAATTTTTTCGATTTTTATGATTCCAGGATTTTCGGGATCTCCTTATTATAATTTCGGGATATCGGGACTAGTACCGGAATTTAGATATTAATAAATTTTGGAAAAATCTTAATTTTTTCACAATCTCACTTCTAAATTTTTTAGATTTTTACAATTCCGCGATTTTCGGGATCCCCTTATTATAATTTCGGGATATCGGGACTAGTATCAGAATTTAGATATTCATTAATTATGCAACAAATCGGCTCATTTATCAATTTTTCAATTTTTACGGTCCCGAAATCGGGATGCCGTTATTATATTTCCGCGATATCGAGACTAGTACTGGAATTTAGATATTTATTAATTTTGCAACAACTTAACTCGAGAAAGTGGTGTAAGTTCATTTTGATAAAAGATTAGTTAATGATAAAAATTGATGTAATTTACTATCAACTTTTTATTTATATACTTTTTCCAAAAAAATCTTTTAAAATTTTCATTGTTTTTATCATTAACTAATTTTTGTCAAAATGGACTTCCACCACTTTCAAAGAAAACGGCTCATATAATAAATAATAAATAAATGGGTTTGAAACATAGTTTTTGGTTTAAAGTGAAATTTAAATTAAATTTATACAGTTTTAAAAATACTTCAGTGTGTACATATCCGATAAAGATAATATTATTGCGTCGATGATGGCATCAGACAAGATCACCTCTTGGCAAAACTCAATTGAATGATTTTTCAAAAACGCTAAGCAACAAAATTAAGTAAAAAGAACAAATCTGTATTTAAATAGTTACAAGAACTAACAAATGAGCAAAGCACAAATTACTCCTCATGGAAATGCAGCAAAAAAACTAAAACAACCATCAGTGCAGAGTGCACTAATCAAGCCACGGGAAAATAAGTGGGCAAAGACTAATAGTCAACAACCTGATGTATTCGCGAATTATCTAGCGGACACATTTACTCCATAAGGCTTGCTAACTTCAAAGTAGGAACACCTTAACAAACGTAAAACTGTAAATGAAATTCCTGCGGGCATTTTAAAGCAACTGTCAAAGAAAACTATTGAGCTCTAAACGCGCATAATAAACGCCACATTTTAGCTGAATTACCATTAAATTTATTGGAAAATGACAAAAGTCATAATGTTCTACAAGTCAGGCAAATCAGCATACGAAGAAACGTCATACCGACCCATCCCATCGCTAATTTGGATTCCGCATAAAACTTTCGGCTATTGATGAAGTCCATAGGATTGTTCGAGTGATAGAGAATGCATTCGAAGAGAAAAAAAACGTGATCTGCTGTATTCCGCGACGTTTTAAAGGCGATTTAAAAAAAAAATGCTGCTTGGAGAATTCGTAGCACCTCCTGCTTGTTTTATGACTTCTTAACATAGAAATAAAAGGTTTTTCCAATAAGAGGTGTTATTTTGATAAAAGATTAATGTTTTCGTTGCTTGTGTGGCACGTAGCGCCGTCTTATTGAAAATAAGCATTGTGCAGATGAATACCATCCAATTCCGGCCATAAAAAATCGTTAATCATCTCTCGATAGCGCAATCCATTCCCCATAACTGTTGTTCCAGCTTCATTTTCGAAAAAGTAAGGGCCAATGACTCCGCCGAAACATAAACCGCACCAAACAGTCATACGTTGAGGATAGCGAGGCTTTTCAAAAGTAACTCTTGGATTTTCTAAGCCCCAGATCCGACAATTTTGCTTGTTGACGAAGCCACCGAGGTGGAAATAGGCCGCATCACTCAAAATGATTTTTCGATGGAATTTCGGATAATTTTCATGCATTTAAACGACCCAATCAGCAAAGACTCGACGTTGTTCTTGTGTTAACTGGACTTATAAGCCTTAAGACTCAAACCTTTATGCAAAATACGGTGTAATCACGTTTTTGGAATGCCTAATTCCAAAGTACGACTAGGAATGGACAAACCTGGGGTTTCTTCAACACTTTCGGCTACAACAGCAATATTTTCGGCTGTTCTTGAGCGACGTGCACGGGTTTTAATCTTCACATCACTAACTTGTAACCCAACAGCTCGAATTATTTCACCAGTTTCTGTATTGCGGTCCAACAAGGTGCTTCACGATGACCAAAAAATGTTCGAGTTTTACGAACCGTCTCTGCCAAATTTTCACCATCTTTATGAATTTAATAATTTCAATGCGTTGTTTATGCGTGTAGCGTTCCATTTTTATTAATGGCGTATTTTTTACTTGTCAAATATCACAAAATGACAGCTTCAAAAGAGACATCTACCGAAATATCGGGCTATTCAAAATAACACCTGTTATTGGATTATTTATTAGATAGATTAAGAAGAAGTTTGAATTTTATTCCAATTTTCGTGAATATTTTTGGCTTGGAGACTGGTTTAAGTCAGGAGACTGCGACGGCCATTCTTAAACATTCACATTCTTGTAATCACTCTTTTGCTTAATTTAAAGACTGCTTACGATTGTTATCCTGCGTAAACTCTCATCTTATGGGCGTTTTTTATCTTAGGAGTTATGTATAGGGAAGCATAACCAATAATCTCACATAGTCCATCGCATACATTTTATCTTTTATTGAAAATATTGGACGTACTCCATCCTACGAAGAGCATATCCTCACCATTATTTATTTGTCATCTATTTTTTCATATATCTGGAATCAAATGCTTTACTTGTGGGTCTGGGAGCAATTGTTTTTCGCAGATCCAATTTTTTTTTGTTTTTTGCCTCAATCCGCCCATAGCACATTTTTCCAGTTTCGAATGAGTTGTTTTCTTGCAAATTGAGGCCTTTTTGTTTCGTTCTTTAAACTCTAGAACGGTGCTTTTCTGGGTGGTCTTGCTGTTAATCTGGCTGCTACCCACCTGTAATGAATTATCTAACTTTTAACTTGCAAATTTAATTCTGTTTTAAGCTCGTTCGATGGCAAGGAAGGCTTAATTTGTCTGTAATGTAGGAGTTTTTGTTTTCCCTTCCCAGAATTTTACATTTTCTTTCTCAAATTTCAACCTTGGGTGCGTTATGAATAGCATTGAAAACCTTTTTCATTGAACATTTCATCGTTTCTCCTATAACCTAGTAACCTATACTTAAAACTTAGTTAATTAATTTTACCTTTATGGGCAACTGGGCGAAATTTATATTCGAAAAATGAAAGTGCACTGTTTTTATTATAGTATAAATTGTAACTGATTAGTTTTTGCTAATTTTGCTTTAAGGACTATGGAGAAAATGTTTGGTTTCCTATGAAATAAAATATGCTCTCATTTAATATAAATTTAAAAATTTTCTTATAAGCTTTCCACTGTAAAGGTAGAATCAAAATTGTTGCGATCAGAAATGAGTCCACCGCTAATGCATTGGCATCTGGTGGTAGTTACTTTCTTGCGCCCTCCAGTGATGCATTGCAAGCCAACAATGGCTTGCTTGAAAAGTCTTGATCAAAAAGGTGTGTGTTAAAGTTTCGTGAGATAGCTTGCACAACTATTGTCTCTGACCAGCCATCGATATCAAAAACTCAACATTAAGGGCGAGAATTTTCAATAAATTATGTACTTATGTATATATAAATTTCAGATTTTTCGTTAACAATATCCAAGTGGCTTAAAAATTGAAGCAAACCGGCTACATATCTGCCTCTCAGTTTGGATTCCAGCGCCACATTGCAACTGAAATTTGACCTCATACGACGGTTTTTACGGGTTTGTGCATGAAAGTTTAAATGACAGAAAAAAGTCACTTCTAATAGGAGTAGTGACCGCTCCTCAGAAGGCAATGGCAAACCTCCGCCATGAAAACAAATTGGAGGAAGAGCTTGACCAAGCAAATAACAAATCAGTAACGCACCCATTTTAGATTTATACGTTTATATCGACTGTTGTGGGCCCTTTATGCCTTAAAAATATTCAGGCTACTTAGTAAATATTCTGTGAGCCTGTCGAATGATAAGTCAGATTTGTTTATTTATTTATCTCCTAAGGCAATGAATATCACAGATTCTTATAGGTTAAGCACACATATTTTAAGGTTAGCAGGCATTAAAAAGAAAAGAAATTCCTAATAAATTATTTATAAGAAAAATTCAAAACTTTCAACAGGCGATGTTTTGAACATGAAAAATCCATTTTAACAAATTTAGAGGCTTTATTGAACTCAATTAAGGCTGTAGTAATAAAAGCACTTCGAGCATAAAGCGATTTTGAGTGACCAACATAGATCAAAACTCCGAACTACAAAGAGCTCTGACCGAAATTTTAAAGAAAATTTCGTAAAACAAATATTGGGAAGCTGAGTAGGCTCCAAAGTTAACCAATACAGCTGGGGCTAATATTTTCCGCGGATGAACTTGTTCAAGAAGAGGAGCACCTGTATTTTATAACGAAATTTCGCTGCTGCCAAAATACAATACTGAATTTGTCGGGTGCCGCCAATTGCAGCTTTAACTTCTGCAGCGAATCTTCCGTAACTCCTTTCGTTCTTATCATTTAAATAAAAATAAACAAATAATTGCAGCGTACACTTCTCTTTAGGCATTTGGCCGAGCTCCTCCTCCTATTTGTGGAGTGCGTCTAGATGTTGTTTTAAGTCGACTCCGAGTTGCTAGTGGAGTTGCATATGCGTTAGAGGTCACTGAAGGTTCACCCACTCTCTCCATTTTAGCATTCCTATCAAAGCAGAAAATCCTGCGAGTCGGCCCTGCAAAACCTTGTTGCTAGGATAGAGCAGGCCATCGACAGGAGGGACTACGCTATAGGTATCTTTTTGGATATAGAGGGGGCTTTTGAAAATGCAACTTTCGACAGTATGTGCAGCTCTGCCAGTAGACATGGTGCAGACCGTCACGGTCTGCGCGAAGGAGGATCTGCTGGTGTCGTCCGGGGTTAATAGAAGCTGCCCCCAAGGTGGTATGCTATCTCCATTGCTCTGGTGCATGGTGATCGATCCCCTACCCACGACCTTAAATGATACTGGAGTCTACACACAAGCATATGCGGACGACGTTGCCTGTTTGTTAACGGGCCCATCGCTTATGAACATCTGTAGAAAAGTGCAGAAATTTTCTGGATATGATTGACACTTGGTGCTGTGCGAATGGGCTATCGGCAAACCCCACCAAAACTGGCATTGTCCTCTTTACCAGAAGGAAGAAGCTTGATGGACTCGTTCTGCCTAAGCTAAAAGGAGTCACAGTCCAGCTATCCAAAGAAATCAAATGTTTTGGAGTAATCCTCGATAGTAAGCTCCTATGGAAATCACACGTTGAAAAAAAGACATCCAAAGCACTGACAGCTATCTGGCAAAGCAAATGTGTTTTTGGGAAAACGTGGGGTATTCCTCCTAACAAGGTCTTATGGATCTACACGGTCTGGACGAGTAAACTCTCTCTCGTGGGAGTCAGGAGGACCTAATCGAGACTACAACGCACTGTGGCCATCTGTTGCCCCGGAGCTTTTCCGACTACTTCAGGCCCAGCATTAGATGCTTTGATTAGGCTATCCCCACTTAATACTTTCATCCCAGGAAAGGTCTTGAAGGTCATCTACAGGCTGAAACACAATGGTAACTGGTATGGCCCCTGTCCGGCGTTCGAAAACAGAGAAGGCATGGACTTCGTTCCAACGATTCTCTCCATGCCCCTTGACTCCATGCCATCAAGAGTCGTACTTGACAAGAGATACAGTGTTGTGCTACCAGAGGCTCAATTGTGGTCAAACTCTGAAAATGAGCCCGGCAAACACTGTTTTCGCATTTTACGGATGGCTCCAGGACCGAGCATGACTCCGGCTCTGGGGTCTACGTGGAATCCAGCGGAACAAAATTGCACTTTGCTCTGGAATGCATGCATTTGTGTTTCAAGCGGGGGTGTATGCAGTCCAAGAAGCGATGAACTTTGTTAAGGATAACAGATGGACGGGCAGATTTATATGTGTCTGCAGCGATAGCCAAGCTGCGCTCATGGCCTTAAACAGCCCCCCAACCACAACAGGGGTAGTCGAGTCCTGTAAATCCAGGCTGAACTATGTCGGTAATAGCCTGATGCTAACATGAGTCCCGGAACACGTGGGTATCGTAGGTAACGAGACCTTTGACTTCTTCGCTAGCCGTGTTACCACTCCCTTCTGCGGCCATCAAAGCCACGGTTAGCAAATGGGTAACTACAACCAACAAGGGAGCTTGACAGGCTGAGAAAGGCTGCAGATCGACTAAGCTGATGTTATCTGCCATGTCCGATTGACTGTCGCAAACCCTTCTGTCATTAAGCAGAAAGGAGTGCCGGCAGAACCATTTACCATCAGAAAATACCATGAAACTTCTTGTCAGCTACTAATCGAGCAAACAATAAATTTGTTCGTTTAGCGATAAATAAATATAATAGGTATTTTAGTTTTTAGAATCAAAAATTATAGATGAAAAGAGATATATTGAATATGCGAATTATGAGAAATAAATAGTTTAAGCTACCCTTTAATTGTTGAAAAATCTTCTGCGCATTATTCAATTATGGGTAACTCAATCAAATTTTTTTTTTATTTATTTTAAAATTTTCGCAGGTATACCACGAAAAGTTTCTCAAAGGATTGCTCACCGCGGACGGAAAGCACACGGTATGTAATTTTTTTGAAAACCTAAATAAATAATCCGTATGAAATAATCCAAGTCAATCCGCTTGTGAATGAGCAGCTCCATTGAAATGAATAATTAAAAGAGAAACATTTCTTGCAATTTTACTTGTGTTTTATTTCTTTTTTTAATTACAGTTTTTCATTTGCCATCGCATAATATTTGTGCTGCGTTTGTTTTGCTTTGTTCGTTCCAGGCCACTCACCGCTTACTACGGCAAAGGCAAGCGTGAATCCTGCGTATCATCGGCCACAACCACCACCCTGTTGGGTCAAAACCAGAATCTCTCTTTAAATGTGAATACCAGCGCACAAATGGCGATGCAACGCGGCTCAAACGGTGCTTTGCATATGATGCCCACAGTTACGGCACTAACCATTATGCCACGGGCGATTAGTCCGCTCATGAAGGTACATAACACACACAAGCACACATTTTTCCATCTCTATGCTGGGTGATGATTCATGGGCAGCTGGATAGCCAGCCAACTCGCAACCTCTCTGCGCTGCTCAATTTGCATTTTACCGATTTTCCTGCGTACTACACCTGCCGGTGCTTGCTGGATTTCCATTTCATTCAAATGGTTTCGCTGGTGAAACTGTTGCGTGTTATTGCGTTAGTGCGGCGCGAAACTATGTAAATACAAATAAGATGCACGAGCGGAGAGGGGTCGATTATTGTACAAGTGTTGGAAGCACATTTTCAAGGGATTTAAAAAAGTTGCAAGCGACTTTTTTCATTTATGTTTTGCACTTTGGGCGAGAACGTGCCTGACGGCGATGTGGCAACATTGTTTCCGTTGTTAAGAAAATATGATCTCAGAGAAAATGGAGTGTCAGTTGTTACAAAAAAAAAACAGAAAACGAAATAACTGAACTGAGTGAACTGAGTGAATGAATGACTTTTTAGGTTTTTTTAAAGTAAAGTTGCGAAGCTTTAGGTAATATTTACTACTGAGTTTTGAAGGTAAAATTTTCAAGATTTGTAAGATATTTTCTAAAGCAATCAAGGGACTTCATTTACAATAAACTTAATTAGGCATATTTTTGCTTTCTCTTCTTCTTCTTAATTGGCACGATAACCGCTTAGGGGGCGTCCATAAATTACGTGAGATGTTTAAGGGGGGGAGGGGGTCGAGTCAAATCTCATCTAATCTTACGTTGGAGAGAGGGGGGGTCTCGGCAAATATCACGCAATTTTTTTTTCTGATTGAAACAAAAAAATTGTACATGATTAAGATTTAATCTCAAGCGTAATCGTAGTATGATTAAGATCATTCACTAATTCGTTCGAAAGAAAATAATTTCATTCATACTTCGACGTTATACATTACTACTGTCAAACCACCATATTTGTTTTATACCAAATAGCTCAATTTAATCTGAATTTGCGGTACAGTGTAGCCAGTCGGTTGTTTTCGCGCCACTATGAGCCGAACGCCCTATCACTCAGGTTGACGTTTGACAATTCCGGACTTTAAAGAACATGACGGAAAATCATTTGCTCCATTTCTAATACGCGTACCGATTGAACCGCTGAATGCCTTTATCAGCACGCCTATTGATCTCTATTGCCCAAGTATACGTGATGATTTAGAGAAAATATGCTGCAGTACATGCGGTATTTACTTCGCATCTATCACAAGAGCTGCAGAGCACAAGAGAGCAGCTCACATTGCACCAGCTAAGCAAGCTCGTATATTCCGCAAAGTGCGACCCTCACGGATTGTCACAAGACGAGCTAATGAGTTACTGTGCGCAAGCGTCAACGGCTTAGAGTGGCTAGATTAGAACGAAGTTGAAGGAGCACATGATTTTACTGAAAATCATATGGACATGTTGGTCCCAATAGTCTCTCTTGAAACCGCGCATGATTCTCCATGGACTGAATTAGAGTAGATATTCTTTTGTTAATCGCAGTAGTTACGATTTAAGTCTTCTATTGTTAAATTTTTATTACACTTATAACTCTCAGCAATATTGATTACTAGTCTTAACTAGTCGTAAATAAAAGCACGAAGCAATTTTTTTTCTTTTTACAATAACAATCTAACGCGTTTACATAAGAAACCCACATTTTGAAAAATCTCACGTGAGATTGGGGGATGGGGGAAGGGGTTGAATAAAATCTCACGACATCTCACCAGGGGGGGAGGGAGGGTCAGAAAGTTGAAAAAAACACCTCACGTAATTTATGGACGCCCCCTTACGCGATTTTGCCCGAGTTTTACAAAGAAAGAAAAAATCTTCTTCATCATTTTTGGCTTGAGGCTTGAACCGATGTACTCCGAATGGTAGTCACGATACAGTGCCCGCATAAAAATCTATAAAAAAATATTGTAGTTCACAATCAAATGAAAACCATATAATGTAAAGCTTCAGGCTTAGTAAATCATATTTAAATTTTTTTTCATTTCATTAAATTTTCAACCCTGTTCCTAATTTTCAAATATCCTGATAGGTATTTATCTAAATTCATGCCATTGATTCAGACTTCCAAATATACTAAAATAAATTGTTAGTCCATAAAATTTGCAGCTAATGATTTTTGATTATTCAATAATCAGCAAAGAACTCCGTGGAAATTTGTATACCCAGAGCCTAGTCTTTTAACATATGCATTTTTCTAGCTAATGGAACTTTTTATAACAAAAAACAAGTAGATTTTTTTCATGTGGCAGATAAAGCTTTTCATTGTTAGAAAAAAAAATTGTCAAAAATCAACGGTATTTTGTAGTCACTTGAAACTTGCACTTTGTTCTACTAGACTGCGTACCCGGAAAAATCTGGTTAAAATTTAGAAGGTTTTGATGAAATTTTGAAAAAATTTGTACAAGGTTTGACACTTCGCGTTATATGGTTTTTGTTATAAGATGAACTATGAAAATTATATATAAAATAATAGAGTTGTGTTTTTTACAAGTAGCCTTTAAATCAAATAGAATTTAAGTGGCCTGTGAAACATTTATTTGAGCTTTCTCCATTATAAAATCAAATTGTACCGAGGAAAGTCGGCAAAATTCCGAAATTCCTTTTTTTTTTGTTTTTGTTTTGTCGGGACAGACTAGCATGTGCAGCACTCAGACACAATTAAATCCATTGTACCCCACTCGAATTCCCTTTTTAATATTCTTTAAATCTACCCGACGTCCGAAAAAATCTGAGTAGATCTTCTGGTGCCAAGGAACCAAGGTGGTCGCTTCTAAACACATCAGTGCCAAAGACCTCAAGCCTTATTCGAGCGAAGGCGGGGCAGACGCGCAGAAAGGAGTCCGCCGTCTCATACTCCTCTCCACATGCTGGGCAGAGTGCCCACCTTTTCCATATGCTTGGCCCATAGAAAGCGGCCGGTCATCAGTCCAACCAACCTCCTACAGTCTCCTCTGCTTAGTGACAGGAGGAACTGCGACAGTCGGTCGGACATGACAGGTAACATCGGTTTTGTCGATCTGCAGCCTCTCTTACCCTATCAAGCTCGCTTGTGGGTCAGAGTAAGCCGTTTCCTAACCGTGGCTTTGATGGCTGCAGAAAGGAGTGGCAGAACGGGCTCCGAGGACAACTTTGTTTGTCTGGCTAAAGAGTCAGAGATCTCGTTACCCGCGATACCCACGTGACCCGGAACCCTTATTAGCATCAGGCTATTACGTCTACCGTCAGCCTGGATTTGCAGGAATCGACTACCCTTGAAGTGGTTGGGGGGCTGTCTAAGCCATGACACTGCCCAATGAGATGCCTAGAGCTTCTACTAAACTCTACTATTTCAGTCACTCGATGACTTTTCAATACGATATTCTGTATTTCTGCTGTTTTTGCACGTCCTTGACGTGGATCGTCCGCAATGCTTGTACGACGACGTTTAAATTCAGCAACCCATATTTCTACTGTACTAAATGACTAAACAGAAATTCTATCACTGCACGATACTTGATTTTTGCCATTGTAGAAAATATGGTGGTGTGCCAAAACCTCAGCTCTCAAACTTCGTGGGTGTTCACACGGGGCACTATACGCGAGGCATGCATGTCGTGAGGCTTGGAATTACTTCGAGTCCTTTTTACGTCAGCTGTATGGAGGATGAGCTGTTATCTCCTTAGCTGCCTTGCTTTCGTGGGACTTAGATTTAAGCATCCTGGTTCTCACTTGTCACAATGTCAGCCTTGAAATCCAACGTAGAATCTCTCTTGCCAACAAGTGCTACCTTGGGCTAAGTAGGCAATTGAGTAGTAAAGTGCTCTCTCGACGAACAAAACTAACACTCTGTGTACAAGACTCTCATCATACCCGTCCTAACTTATGGAGAAGTGTGTACGATGACAACATCCGATGAAGCGACGCTTGAAGTGTTTGAGAGAAAGATTCTGCGTAAGATTTTTGGACCTTTGCACGTTGGCAACGGCGAATATCGCAGATGAGCTGTATGAGCTTTACGACGACATAGACATAGCGCAGCCAATAAAGATCCATCGGCTACGTTGGCTGGGTCATGTCGTCCAAATGGATACAAACGCTCCGGCTCTGAAAGTAATCGATGAGGTACTATTTGATGGTGGCAGACGAAGAGGAAGGCCCTTCCTACGTTGGAAAGATCAGGAGGGGAAGGACTTAGCTTCACTTGATGTTTCCAACTGGCGCCGGTTAGCACGAGAAAGAAACGACTGGCGCGCTTTGTTGATCTCGGCCAAAATCGCGTAAGCGGTTATCGCGCCAATTAAGAAGAAGAAGAAGGTTCTCACTTCTTTCCTACGCCTGCTGGTAAAGCAGACTTTGATTTAAAAAATCTGATGAACTCTTCATCAGCGACATAAAGCGGCTAAGATAGCCGCAAATCAGTCACTGTTCGTAACCCACAAATACTTAACCCCCTCCTCCTCCTTTACGGCATATATTTCTTTGCTGTTTTAGGCGGCTACAATCTAATACATTATATTACATTTTCTTTCGATAAACAGTTTATTCTTTCTATTAACAAACTTATCTCTTTCCTCATTTATTTTGCAGCAAAGGCTAGAGGAAAATGCCGTATAAAACAGTGTGAGTTTCGCTCGAAATTAAACCAATTACTTATATTAGTATAAAATTTATGAAGAAAGCAAAAATAAAAATATGCAGTTATTGCGGCATAAGAAATGGGAAATTAATGAACGCGAACTAACGAATTTATTATAAGAACTACAACTTTTTTATATAAATGTATAGGCACTGTTGTATAGAGTGATAGATGTAAATGTAAATTCATAAGTAATATGTAAATATATGTAAAAACAAGTAATTGCACTCACACAACTGTAGCTAATTAAAGTTATGTATAAATTGAAGAAAAAATTGAATATTGAATAGAAAATGGAAATTGATATTGAGCTTCTTGTCGAATATTGAGAGATAATGACTTGAAATTTGTAAATTTATTCCAGTCAAATAATGTTGTATCTATGTATATGTATATTGCAAATCTCGCACTTGCTGCAAGGGTGCATAATCCAAAAAAACAAAATTTGGAGAAAAACAGCTTAAACGTTTTCAATGCCTGATTTACTTAGATGGCAATGGCACTACAGTCGTATGTTTTGGTCAAATTTAAAACATTGCGCTATTTAGCTCGGTTTCCTTGTTTTCTCGCGTCAGTTGGTGAAACCGAGTACTGTCAGGTTATGCCTCACTTGATCTCCCCAACGTAGAATAGGTCTTCCTCGTCATCCACCAGTGGGTTCCCTCTCGAAGAACTGCTGTGCCGGAGCGCAGCCGCTGTATTTTAATACGATTCACTACGAGTATTTCTATATCTCGGCATAGCTCATACAGCTCACTGTTCCATCGGGTACGGAGCTCATTCGGAAAATTTTTCTCTCGAACGCTCCCAGTGCTATATATAAGGACGAGGTTGATTAGGCTTTTGTACAGCACTTGTTTTCGTTTTCCGAGAGAGGGCTCTGCTTCTCAATTGCCTACTGAGCCCAAAGTAAACCTGTTGACAAGAGTTATTCTTCGTTTAATCTGTAGGCTGACGTCGCTCCAGTTGTCAACACTGGTACTTAGATAAACAAAGATCTTCACCATTTCCAATTCGCGGTTTGCAACCAGTGACGTGTTGTCCAAGACGCGAGGACTTTTTGTATGTTGACAGCAGGTACTTTATTTCACTCCCATTCACCGCAAGACCCACTGTTTCTGCTTCCTTCTTTAGACTAGAATGCGCTGAAATACACCGCGGTTGTTCAGGAGGCTGACAATATCAATATCGTTAGCATATGCCAATAGTATGACTCTTTTGTAGTAGATAGTACCAAAGCGGTTCAACTCAGCAGTACGAATAATTTTTTCCAGTAGAAAATGAAAGAAATTACACGAAAGGTAATCGCCTTGTCTGAAACCTCGCCTGGTATCAAACGGCTCCGAGAGGTTCTATGCGATACCGATTTACGGTAGTTCTCTGACGGAGCTTTCCGTAGTGCTCAACGTCAATTTACACTGCCGTATACGATTTAAGGGGATAATAAAATCAGACTTAGCGGCGTAGAAGCAGTTCCTGTTTGTGCTATCAAAAGCAGCTTGGAAATCGAAAAAATCTGGTGTGTGTCGATTTATCGTACCTGGGTTTTCTCTAGCATTTAGCGTAGCGTGAAGATCTGGTCAATAGTAAACTTACCAGGCCTGAAGCCTCACTGATAAGGTTTAATTAGTTCTTTGACGACGGAATTCAGTCTTTCACATAATGCGCTTCATAAAATCTTGTACGTGACGTTAAAAGACTAATCCCACGGTAATTTGCGCAGTTAGTCAAATCACCCTTCTTAAAGATTGGGCAGAGCACGCTTATGTCACAGTTATTGTTGTTGTTGTAGCAGTTAAACATTCTATACATCTATGAATGATGTTGGAGTGAATGATGGAGTATGGGAGTGATGCTGGAGTGACAATCCTTAGCCGAATATATACCCGGGTCGTTCCGGTAACGTAGAACCGACTGTCATGGGAACAAGGTTCCGACCATATTTTGCAGACCAACTGGTGCATGCGGTGTGCCAGTTCCTCGCCTCCAGCTTTGAATTGCCGTACTGGTAGTAGGTCGGTTCCTCCAGATTTGTTATTTTTTAACTGCGGGCCTCATCTCTTCAAGGGCGGATGGTGTTACGACCATTCCGTCGTCTACGACTAGGGTATCGGTCTCAGCTTCGTCTGCCACACTGCTACTGCCACCGTTGTGCGAAGGGATTCACCCATAACCCAATCATGACCTGGACATCTGTTATCAGATTGTAGTTTTCGTCTTTGTAGGAACTGACTCCGGCCTTGAAACCTTCTGTTTGGCGCTTTACTTTTGGAAAAATTTTCGGGTCATGTTCCTGTCGCCCAGCATCTCCAGCTCTTCGCACTCACGTTTTTCCATTTCCCGTGTCTTGCGCCTGAAAATACGCCTCTCTTCCCTCCTCGCTTCGCAGTATTGCTCTTAATTATTACTCTAATTAAAATTAATTATTCTATCGAAGTCCCTATCAAACATATGTGACACTTGTGAACAAGACAGCTGCTGTATACAAACAGACAAGCAATGGAGAGCGTAAGGGTTCTAATAAAGATTTCCATTACTCAAAATCCTTAATTTTTGTTTAGAAAAAAAAATTATTTCCAAAAAACAAAAACAGAATTAGAAGATTAATTTTGTGCCACCTTGTAAAAGCAAAGCAGGCTTACATCTAATGAGTTTGTTTTGGATTATGACACTCTTGCAACAAATGAGAGAAATGTGCATCTGTGTATATCTACATGTGAATAGGTATCATAAGAATAATGTAGAATTAATGGCAAGGGTAATTTAACTATTTATCAAAAACTAACTAAAAATTAACTAAATTAACTAAGTAACTTGTGCCGTATCTGGGTATTAAAAATAAAAAAATAATTGGCGTGTACACTTCTGTTAGGTTTTATCCAGGCTCCTCCTCGTATTTGTGGAGTGCCTCTTGATGTTGTTCCACAAATGGATATTATATTTCGGTATTCTATACAGAGATATGGTTGTCTCGAAATTTTATGCCAAGCACTTTTGTAATATATTTCAAGCTGTATACATTTTTTTCTGAATTTGTTTTCTATTCTCCCTTAAAGGGACAAAAAATGTCCATATGGGAAGACGTAAATGGCTAATATATTACATTCCAAAGAAATTATTCTCACTGTACACCAAATTCTCTTTTTACACATTTTTTTACACGAATTTAATTTAAGACGAGTTAAAAAGAAAAAAAGTATTTTTAAACGAATTGTTTTGCTTTAACACGATTTTCAATATTTTATGAATTTTTCTTGAATTCCAAAAAGCAAATAGAGTGAGATTTTTCGACGTATGTACGAAGCGTTCAAACTAGTCTCAGGAAAAGTCTCTGAGACCCGGTATATTTCTCATCGTGCTCTCATCGTGTAATAATGTATTTCCTATAATAAATTTAATGAATTAAAATGTGTCAGCACGAAATAAATTCTAAATAGAGGCAGCTTCTTCAGACAACAAGCTTTTCAAAATTTGTTTACGAAAAACTGAGAGTATTTATT
This sequence comes from Anastrepha ludens, assembly GCF_028408465.1. NCBI lineage: Eukaryota > Metazoa > Arthropoda > Insecta > Diptera > Tephritidae > Anastrepha > Anastrepha ludens. The sequence goes on from NC_071502.1 coordinate 32,838,396, forward strand.
ATCTGAAAATAAATTACATTATAAATATTCATGCTTAAATGAATATATAGGGTGGGCCATGTAAAATTTGCTTTTTGAATCGGCAAAAAAAAGCTAATCAATATTTTTTGAAACTAGTTTTTTTTATTATGAAGATTGAACATTGTCATTTATGAATGAAAAATAATATCGTTCAAATGACCGCCACGACTGGCTTTACAGTAGGCCATTCGATCAACCCAATTTTTAAGCACATTTTCGATTGTTTGGGCTCCAATTTCATGAATGGCAACTTCGATTTCGTGTTTTAAAGCATCAATCGTCTCTGGATGGTTCGCATAGCATTTGTCCTTAACGGCTCCCCACAAAAAATAGTCCAACGGGCTTAAATCACAGCTCCGAGGCGGCCAATTGATATCGGAATTTCGGCTGATTATTCGGTTTTCAAAAACGCTAGCCAAAAGTTCGAGTGTAACTTTGGCAGTGTGACAAGTTGCACCGTCCTGTTGAAACCAAATGTCGTCCATGCCATCCTCTTCAATTTTTGGAAACAACTCTTTGAGCATGTCACGGTAACGCTCACCATTTACTGCAACCGCGGAAGAAGACTCTCCAGTTTGGAAATAGGTTTTGAATATTTCCCATTTTTTTTCAAGCGTATAGCGTCCCATTTCGTAAAGGTCAAACCTTTAAGTAAATTATGAACCCATTTGACAGGTCATTTGTGTTACCATTCTCAAAAAAATAGGTGGTTCAAAAAGCAAACGCTATATGGCCCACCCTGTACAAAAATTTTTTTCATATAAAAAAAAAGAAAAAATGGCAGCGCTACAGCTGCTCAAGCGTGGCTCCTTTAAGGGGTTAGCGGTAGTCAGAGGCCCGAAAAAATGATGATTTTCAATAACTTTTTTTTTGCTACAAAAATAAAAACATAGCATTAATACATCATGTTTCGACTTGACTTTAGCAAAATTTGAAAAAAATGTAGTTGTAAAAATTGTCGCTATTTGTGTGAAGTCTCTTTTCTCCAGAAGTCCCTTGCGCTGATCATCACAAGTCCTTGGAGATTCATCTAAAATTCATCGAGCAAGAGAAATTAGTTTTATTAATAGATAATATTGTGTCTGATAGAAGCTTTTTTTTTAATTAACAAAAAATATTTTTCATATTTTCGAAAAAAAGAAAAACCCCGACAATTAATTGTTAAAAAAAAGTCGAAATTTTTGAAAAAAAAACAAAAGTCTTTCAATCAGGTACGAATTGTTTATGTTTTTCAAAAGCAGTATACATTTTATTGAAATCTACCAAGCGGCTTTTAAGTTACAGTGATCACCAGTTCAAAAAACATAGTTTTGAGAAAAACACACTTTAAGTTTTGCTTGCTCGATGTAGAGTTATACGAATTATTTAACTACTAACACTAAGTCATCTATTCGTGGGCCATATAATAGTTCCTCAGCCGTCATAGCAGCTTCCAAAATATCGATTTGCTGTTGCCTACGTAGCATTCTACCTTCTCGAATTAGCGCGCTTATCATTTTTTCAGCATACGAACGCTCCGGAGCGCCCGAGCGCCCTTTGCTAATTGAATAACTCGAAAAGTATTTGTCGGATTCACTTAAAATTTTCACACAATATTTTTAAGATACAATTTTTAATTATTCAAATAATGTCTACTTTAAAGGAAATTATAGCACGTAAAGTTAGTGAAAATATTGAAGTGCACGGCTTCTGCAAATGATCTCCCAAGCGTCCTCCAGAAAAAAACGTTCGGCGGTGGTCAAAATATCTCCGGTTTGGATTATCTGAAATCGAAAAACCAATTAGATTCTTTTTGTGGATAGATAAAGCTAGTTATTAGTCGAAGAAATAGTTCAAATTTTAATTTTTGATAAAATGGCGGCTATAGGAAACAAAAATCGAATTTTCTACAAATATTTTCGCGAAAAATTGCCTAAAAAAATATAAAAAAATCATCAGAATTCTTATTCTTTCGATTAATACCTGGAGAATATATCTGAGAAGGTTGCGTTAAAATTTCAAGACGATCGGCTTAGCTGTTTTTGAGAAATCGTGTCCACCGACTTCGAAAACACGGTTTTGAGAAAAACGCAAGTCCATAAGTTCGTGCGTTTTTTAAAGGTGATTTTAAAATTAATAAAAAAGATGTTTAAAGTATTTATTAATCAATAATATATTTTCCCTCATTATTTACAATGTCTTCCCAACGTTTAGGCAAATTTTTAATTCCCTGCTCAAAAAATTGTTTGTCCTTGGAGCCAAAATACGCTTCGATATCCCTTTTTAGAGCTTTTTTTGAGGAGTAGTTCTTATTACTCATATGGGATTGAAGTCCATGGAAAAGGTGGTAATCACAAGTTGCAATATCCAGAGAGTATGGTGGATGCGGCATTAGCTCCCATCCGAGCTCGTTCAGCTTGCCTAATGTTTGCCTTGCGGTATGAGGTCTTGCGTTGTCGGGGTGAAACAAAACTTTACGTCTATTCACTAAAGACGGCCGATTTTTGTTAAGTGCCCCATTCAGGTTTGATAGCTGATAGGAATAATAATCAGCAGTTATCGTCTGGTTTGGTTCCAGAAGTTCATAATAAACAATACCGGCCATATTCCACCAAATATACAGGAGAATCTTCTTGAGGTGAAGGTCATCTCTAGGGGTCGGTTCCGGTCTTTTATCTTTATCTAACCATTGGCGTTTGCGAACAGGACCCATTGTAAAGGACCCATTTTTCATTACCAGAAACGATACGGTTGAAAAAACTTTCATTTTCAAACCGTTGCAGCAGCTGAGAACACACATTCACTCTCTGCTGAAGGTTGGCGACGGAAAGTCTATGCGGAACCCTTTTTCCCAGCTTTGAAACCTTTTCCAACTGTACCAGGGCCTGTGAACTATTCCATGCGATGAATTTAACCTCTGAGCTATCATATCGACTGCCAAATTCGGATCAGCTTCCACGAGTTCGAGCAAGGCGCCGTCGGAGTTAAAGACTTCAGGACGACCAGCGCGCGGGGCATCCTCCACGTCGCAGTTACCACTTCGGAATTTTGAAAACCACTTTTGCGCAGTCCTTACACTCACGGTATCCTCTCCGTGAACAGTGTTTATTTCTGCAGCAGCAGTTTTTGCATTTTTACCACTTTTATAAAAAAAAATACAAAATATGCCTCTTACACGCGTTCGAAGATTCAATTTTATTTTTTAACAACACGTGCTTCTATCCGCAATTAAAACCACTTGTTGAATGCACAAAATATCAAAGAAAATATAAATAGTTCCGTTATATTCCTCGAATAATTTTTGTATGCAAAATTCGTACAAAAGTGAAATTATGGGTAAAATACGCACGAACTTATGGACTGACCTGATATTATCAAATAAGAAATGCCAATTTTATTATTTATTTTTTTATTACAATATATAAAAATTGTAAGTTTGGAACCAAAAGCTGGTATGTTTGGTTACTACCTTTTGTTTACTATTTTTTTTAAGTTTTGAAACTTTAATTGTTAAATTAGGGAAATAGGATGCAACCTGAGCTTAGAGAATGAATCAAGACACTAATTTAATGAAAAATTAATATTATCAATGATAAAGACAAGATCCAGAATCCTAAAGAGATTATCACCGAAAGCCAATACAGCCAGTGTGTTAAAATTGTTAGTGCAATATTTTATATTTCTCTAATAAATAATAATAATAATAAAGAAATTATGTTTAAGACTATTTATCCGAAAAAGTTCTACACTTGAAAAATTATCAACTAAATAAGATTTGGCAAACACTATTAATATTTTATGGCAAAAATTAAAACTACTGTCTAAAGAGGACCATTCTAAGTTACCTCAATTGTAGTCGTCAAGAATACTGTTATTATGTTGTTTACGTGAAGTTTATACATTGAATCGGCACTAGCCGACAGAACATACGATGCACTAATAAAAATATATGAAAGGACACGTACAAGAACACCTTCTTTTTCGCCAAATGCGGCCGTGTCTCTTTCAATTTTTTGCGAAAGTGGTCCTACAACTCACTGTAGTATTGTTCAGTGATCGTTTTTCCTTTTTCTTTTTCTAAAAAATCCATAAGGATGACACCGGTCGTATCCCAAAAAGTTATGGCGACCTTTCCGGCCGAAGGAACTGTCTTCGCCTTTTTTGCAGCATATTCACCGGGAGAAATCTTTTGTTTTGATTGTGGCTTAGTTTCTGGTGTATAATGATGAATCCAGGTTTCATCAACGGTGACAACTCGATACAAAAGATGCTTCGGATCTCGCTTAAATTGCTCCAAACACTGCTCCGAAGTTAACAGCAGGCATCCACTTGTTTTTCATCGCCAACTTATAATGTAAAATATTAATTGCCGTTCCGGTCGACACACCTATGGCCTCTGTTACTTTGCGCACTTTCGTTCGTCGATCAGCGAGAATAATATCGTGGAGTTTTCGAATGATTTCCACCTCTACCGGACATCCAGGTCGCTTCTCAACAAAAACGAATGTTCACCCACGTTTAAACTCGTTCAACCAATATCTAACTGTGGTCATAGATGACGAAGCGTCTCCATAGGCAGCATACAACTTTGCGTTTATCTCTTCGCATTTTTCCCACCCAAAACCAAAAAGCGAATTACCGAACGATGCTGTTCTTTTTCCATCTTAGCGAAAGTCATGAAACCCGTCTTACTCGAATAGCTGCCAAATCCAAACTAACCTACCAATCAGTTTGAAATTTATTTTAACGTCGTTTGAAAGATGACAGCTGGCGATGCTAACACCAACTTCCCTCAGGAACGCCCTCTCTCTTCAAACACGGGTACTTATTGAACCGCCCTCGCAGTTATTCATCAACAGTGAATGCTACGGATGCTACGAAAAAACAGATGTACCATTTTTTTTTAGCTGTGGCTAACTTCTCAAAGCAAGTTATTGTAAATATGAGTGAAAAATGTTGAACTAACTAAAATACCGATTTTTTATAAAATATTTAGATTAATTTATAAAATATTTCAGATACACTTTAAGTATACATATGTAGACACATTTAAATAATAAGAAGTGCTCACTATATTTAAAGGTAAATAAAGAATAATTATGTATTTTATGTAAATAGAAATGTATTGCTATTAAATGAATTAAGTGTACCTTTGGGAAGTATTTTAAAATAAAATGTAACTAAATGTAAAAACTATATAAAGAGGAATTCTAAATCTTTGCTGGTTTTATTTAGTACTTATGGCAATTCTTAGACTCCATTCACGTCCAATGGCTGAAATGCAGGAAGGAAACAGAACTAAACTTGCATATAAAAGGTCTTTCGCTTGAGGGTGAAGATGCTTAACCGCTGAGCAGTCCCACAACATTTTAACTGCCCCTAACATAATTTTTAATTTTTTAATTATGGTCAAGGAAACAAATTTCAATTTCACTTGAAAAATATTTTGTTTCATTGGCAGCTTAACGTTTAGAAATTTTTAAATAGGTTGTATGAAATCAAGAAATATGGGCCTTAGTGAATCCCATAAACTGACCCCTAAACATTTTCTGCAAAAGACAAATGCACGAATTTGTTTTCTACACAGAAAATGCGAACAATTTCAGCAAAAAACAGACAAGATTATAAAAAATTAACGAGAATTTTGAGCCACTTCAAACTTGTTCTTTATTTCTCGTACCAATTTAATCGACTATAAATCGGCGTGCCCTAGTTTTTTTCAATTCTAATTAATTTTTAATAGAATAAACTGTATATATTTAAGTCAAATGATTCAAATTAAAAAATAAATAGGTAAATATGTTAAATAGCGGGAGGCTAATCCGCTACCCTGTCAGAAATCAAATAGATTACCGAAACTAACGCAAGACAAGTCTTGTCGAGGCCCTATGCTCCCGAGAGGAGTGAACAAGGAACAAAAAGTTAAATAGTCGAAACTTGGATGTTGAAGTGCTAAGTTTTTCGCGGGCTATTTGGTATGTAGGCGAAATGATTGAAGTGCCACTCTGGCACTCCCCAAGTAGCACTAAAGTGCCGTTTTGATATCATTATGAGATCTCCAACAGGCAGATATCCACAATTAGCTCGAGCTGTTGATGCAATGGAGGAGATTGATGGGATTTAGGTTGGCGCAATTCACCAGGCCGCCGAAGAAAAAAACACCCAGTGACCTTAATCGTCTAGCTACCAAACTCGGACATATACACAGAAAAAGTGCTCAACAGTCTTCTTCTCTGAAAGATCCCCACAGCTTCTGGAATGCGGTTTGCATGGTAAACCTAGCTTTTCCCGTGTGTGCCGAACGTCTAATGACCGGCGAGCACAGCTACGAGTTTGAAAATTGAATGTCGTGGATTCGCGAGGACTTTTTGCGTACTGCGTCTATTGTAATGGCGCCGAAAACTTTTCAAAATAGCACACGAAAAAATGGAGTTCCGTCTGTTCTGCGCTTTCCCAAGAAAAAAGTTGTGCAATTCACCTTTTAAACAGTCAGGTGGATGCCGATGACCGGGTAGGAGGTCTCTGAGACCAATTCAGTTTCCTCCTGGCCTGGTCAGCAATTTCATTTCCCTCTACGTTCCTATGTCCTGGAATCCAGATTAGAGAAATGTTACCCGCAGACGCAAGGGATTTAATTTGCTCTTTACTGAAATTTACTAGTTTGGATCTGCCCCATGGCGTCGTCAAAGTCCTGCCGTGGGCTGCATACTGACAGTTTTATTAATGAACGTGGGTGTTCTGTATCAGGACCGAGCCGGATAAGCAATAAAGTTACAATTCTTTATGATTACGCACAAATTACAGGTATGAACTAAGGGGTGGCGCAAAATTAATCACCCAATTTTGTTTTTGAATCATTTTTATTTTCTGAATAAAACGAAAAACTATAATTTTGTGTGATGAGAATCTTTATTTGTACTTGTACGTGCTCCGTTGCTTATCTGTTCGTGTACGTCAGATGTCTAGTCCTTGAGTGTGGAATATAATTAACGTACGACGCTATGTGCCAAACATAGGGTGATTAATTTTGCGCCACTTTGTGCATGTCAGACGCTTATCGTGAGTAGTTAGTTTCTTTATTTGCAAAATCATGTTATTATTTCATCCCAAGAAGAACCTATGCCTCTGTTGCTAACAAAGCAAATTTTTTTATAATTTTTTTATTGAAATACTATAAATTCGTAAATACATTTCATTCAATTACACCAAACATAGTTACAACTACCAAGTAATGTTTTTCTATTAATTAAAATGTGACAGAGAAATAGAGAACAGAAATTTACATCTGCTGGCCACTCAGTCAAATTTTTGGAATAAAATCATGAGTTTTCTTCCGTTTAAGTCTCAACTGGGTTAGCAAATCGCCGAGTCTCAAGGTAGGTATGTTTTTGGAGCCTTTCGGTATGAGGTGAAGCAAATTGTTTGACATATACAATTTTTAATTCGGTGTTGTTTGTCGATTGAACTTTGCAAATCTGATACGAAAACGAGGTTTGTTCAAAAAATAAGGTGAATTTTCAAATTTCGCGGGCTACGTACATTCGACTTTCGATTATTATTATTTTTTATATGTTGATACACTCGTCTCGAAGATATCGCACCCTAAATACAAAAGGGTCACAACTCAAAATGTACTTCTGCTCAAATATGAACGAGACGTTATCAATAAAACGGTCCGCGGATGACATATGGCAAAAATAAATTTTTTGTTTTTTGGTAGGACTGTTATAAGCTTACATGGCAAATTTCAGCGTGATATGTCACATAGTTTGTTTTCTGTGCTACTGTAAACAAGTCAAACTCGAGTGTGGAAAATTTTGAGTTGTGCCCCTTTTGTATTTAGGGTGCGATATGTTCACGGTTTTATCAATATAGCAGGTCTGGTTTGCTTGTAGGAGGCATAAATAAGACAAGTGGTTTGCGTATTCGGCGATTTTATGCTATCGAAAAAAATTGATCAAAGCAATTGCATCACTTTTTGTGTAAGCAATGGAATTAGGTGCTCAAAAACACTTGAAATGTAGACCGTGTTAAGAGCTTAAAAACTTGAATTGTAGACAGTGGCATACGATGAGAGTACTCTGAGTCGAAAAAATGTTTATAAGTGGTAAAAGCTTTTCACAGAAGGTACTTCATTTCGGACTTTTGGTTCACCCACGGCGTTTTAATTATATACTCATATGTACATTATTAAAATTCGAAAGTACGAAAAATTGTATTTGTGAACTTTTTCAGCAACTCTTTTCACAGAAATAAAGTTCAATCTGTTGCCGGCCGCAGAAAATTTGCTTACCAAGGCAGCTGCTTATGCTAAGCATATTTATTAGATTTACGCCTGAATACACCCCGAATTTTTAGCTATGATAATTATTGAACAAATCATTTAATAAAATCTATTTCTTCTGGATCCTTTGCAAAATTAATGCATTTCATAAAGAAATATTATCTTAACAAAAAAATCCAGCGCGCTAATCAAAGCGAACATTTTCTACCAAATTTTGCTTGAACAAGGAGAACCAAATAACATTCCTAAAAATTCCGACATACTTCCTACATAAACACATACATAGATTATTTCAATATTCCCACAATATGGCACCAAGTGTAAAGCAAACTTTTTTTGTTTTGCGATAATTGCCAAATCAACTAGACTCCTGGCTTAATCTATTTAATTGTCGTCCACAGCATTCCCATGCATATTTAGTTACGTATACGCAACGTAGCCCCCACAACCAACATTTAAAATTGGAAATGTGCGCAGATTTAATTAAGCAAGACAAAATAAGAACCTAAAGCAATTGCATATTACTGAATTAAATTACTACTTGCCACTTAGTAATTTTTGCGAAAGAAATACGAGTAACAAAAAGCAATTTAAGCACTTCGAGACTCTTAAAAGGGGAGAAATGTCAGCCTGTGGCCAACTTGCAGCAGAGAGAAATCTTAAAATTATTTTCACTTAATTAAATGTGGCATGCGTCAACAACTTATGTCATTAACTGTACAAAGGAGTATTTACGCCAGTTAATTGTTGTAGTTGCAAGTATCAATTTTCTTTACCCAAAAATTTTACTAATCAGCAACTTTGAAATTGGACATGTAAAAAGGATTTTACATACAAATATTTGGCATACCTACTCTTGGTAGTATTCGGGTAGTAAGAATTTGGAGCAGTTAAGAAGAGAAAAGTGAGTGGGATAAAGGAATAAATAAGTCTCTGATGGCTTAAAGTATGACGGGAACGCGAGACGGTTTGCTGAATTTGTGTAATATTTCAAAACGAGCAGAGAAAGTGTAAATGAAAAAGTTTTGAGTTGAAAGCAAAGAAAAAAATATTTAATTATGGTTTTTTACTTATTTATAACCAAAGTGAAGCAGTGGAATAAGAAGCGCAGTGAACTCAGTGAAAGTGGCAATGAATAACAAATGATTACCACAATTACACACCAGCTGTTCATATACTCGCTTGGAAGTGCAAATGTGTGGAACGGCCTTGGCGTGTCAGCAGCCTAATAATGACCAATGGGCAGACAAAACACAATAAATCGTTCGCTTTTGTGGCCATAAATAGCGGATAAGTGAATGTTGAAATTTTACGTTTTCCATCCATTGCCTCCAGTGTGAAAGTAAAGTATTGTAAAAATTAATTTGGGTTGTGCAATAAAAATAAAATGCGTGGTGTGAAAGGAGAAAGTTACAATGAGGCCCAAAGGCCATAATAATTTTTCACCGAGGCAAAATGCAGCACAAGCGAACTTTAATGCATAAAAGCAAATATGTTTGTATGTTAATTTGCATTAAAAATTGTATTTAAAAAGGTGAGTAATTTTTTTAAAGAATCGATGAATTATTGCGGGTTGTAAGTAGGCGTACATAATTGCGTGCATATTTAGGATAATGGAAGTGTGAGTCAGTCTTAATGTTTTTCTGCTTTATCGCTTGATTAATATTTCTTCACGTAAATGGTTCATGAATTTTAAGCAAATATTTAAAGCTTTCAAATTAAAGTGAACAGCCCTGCATTTCAACTCCATTTGCCCCTTTGCAAAAGTCAGCGGTTGCAACGCAATTCAGGTCATAACAAAAACGTGAGGATAGAAAGTTATGAAGTAGCCAAATATTGTATTGTATTAGCTGGGAGCTGCTCCGTAATGAGATGGGAATTGTAAGTAATGGCGATACGAAAGGAAAATGCACCACAAGAACAATTTGTTGCCTCTATTCTAGCAAAATATTCACAATTTGGTTAACTTAGTAGTTAAACCAGCTCTCTACTATGGTATTGTAATATGGTGGAATGCCCTTGAGAAGGGCGTGAACATAAAAAGGACAGACATAAACAGATTAGCATCTGTTCTCATAACCGCTGGAATGTCAACTACACCATCGAAAGCATTATATGCGACATTAAGGGGTTATATACTGTTAGAAGGCCGAAAAAAAAGAAAATTCTTATTTTAAGACTTAGTATTAGTCGTCTTCGGCCGCCGTAGCCGAATGGGTTGGTGCGTGACTACCATTCGGAATTCACAAAGAGAACATCGGTTCGAATCTCGGTGAAACACCAAAATTAAGAAAAACATTTTTCTAATAGCGGTCGCCCCTCGGCAGGCAATGGCAAACCTCCGAGTGTATTTCTGCCATGAAAAAGCTCCTCTTAAAAATATCTGCCGTTCTGAGTCGGCTTGAAACTGTAGGTTCCTCCATTTGTGGAACAACATCAAGACGCACACCACAAATAGGAGGAGGAGCTCGGCCAAACACTCAAAAAGGGTGTACGCGCTAATTATATATATATATACTATTAGAAAGCCGAAAAAAGCGAATTTTCCAGAATTTTTTCTATAATTTGAGACTTAGTATTAGTAAAAAGATTTATTTGGAAAGGATGTACAGCTAATCTCCGGGAGCTCCTCCCAAAAAAGTCGTTTTACGGTGACCACAATATCTCTGAACTGGACCCTCTGAAATTAAAAAACCAAACAGATTTCGTTAAAGTAATGTTAAACGTAGTAATTAATCGAAGGAATAAGCAAAATATATTTTTTTGACAAAATGGCGGTTTCTCAAAAAAAAAAAAAAAATCTATTTTTGACCAACATTTCGGCCAGCATTTTCGGTTTATAATAAAATATTTATCGGTGAGTAAAAATCTTCTATTAATTACTAAAAAGTATATTTAAGAAGCTGCTGTTATATTAAAATTTGAGCCTAATCGGTTTAGCCGTCTTCGAGTAGTGTTGGCCACCGACTTTGAAAACGCCATTTTGAGAAAAACGCGTTAAGAGTTTGCGAAAAAATTCACCGGAAGGATATTAAATTTTATGTGTGTATTCTTAAATATATGTACATTAAGAAAAAATTGATTTTTGGAAAATTCTAACTGTATGTAACCCCTTAAACTTTCTTCCAATAGATCTGCAGGCAACAAGGCTAAACACTCTACGTAAGTGGTTAAACATGGACTACGGCCACGGTAAAATCCTGGCTGACATTTTGGTTCCCAGACAGGTGGACTATGTACTCTCACCTACACTTACCATTACAATGTTCACGACCCTCCTACCCTCGACGAAACAGTGGGCACGGGACGATATACTCGAAAAACAGGGCAAGACCATCCATTTATACAAAGATGGCTTAAAGCTCGAGGGCAGGGTGGGCGGAGATGTTTATTCCGAATCTCTGGGGATCTTCTTCAGTTTTTGGCTTCCCGACTACTGTAGTGTCTTTCAGGCTGAACTGCTGGCAATAATGAAAGGCATGACACTGGTACAGTATGATGCGATACCTGCATATTGACTGCTGGCCAAGGGGCGACAAAGTTCCTCAAAAACCAGTCAACAACCTTCAAGGTAGCCATGAAATACCGCACATCTCTTAACGAAATAGTAGAGTCATTCCCCCTAAAGGTAACATGGGCACCTAGCCATTGTGACATTGAGGGTAACTACAGAGCCGATTAACTAGCGAAACTGAGCAGCAAATTGACCGATGAGTACAGTAGACTATGATGAGTGTAATAGTTTTATATTTGAAGAAATCGTAAGAGCAGCACATGAAAGATGGCCTAATGAAACCACTTGCACAATCGCCGAGCAATTGTGGCCCGCTTTTAATGCTTAGCGCACAGAATCTCTGCTAAGATGAGATAAGCACAGTGTTAGCACACTGATTTCAGTTATAATGGGACGCTGCCTAATACACCACAGACATGCGCATATGATGGGTATGCAAACACATGTTTTCTGAGGAAGTTGTGTAGATCAGAAGGAGGGAGAGACAATCTCTCACCTTCTATGCCATTGTGTGCGAGACGTAGACTTACCATTTCCAGATTTCTATTGCAGCAATCCACAATGCATTCAGGGAGGTTTGACGGCTATTTTCTTTACCGATGGGTCCAAGAATGAAATAGGGTCTGGAGCCGGAGGGTACTTAAACGATAGTAATAAGGCAACTGTTTTTCAAACGAAAGTTTTTGTCATCCTAAAAGTAGCCGAATGGATAATCGAGAGGGGATGGGGGGCGGGAAACAGATTGGAGTTTTCAGTGACAGTCAGGCTGCACTGAAGACTCTGGAGAACGCGAAGCAAACCTCAAAGATTGTTCAAGTATCTTGTAAGAAGAAGCTTAATTCTGTCGCAAGACAAAACAGGCTTGAACATATATGGGCTGCAGGACACTCCGGTGTTCAAGGAAACGATATTGCCGATGAATTGGACAACCGTGGATCAGCATTTCCCTTACAAGGGCCAGAGCCGATAATCAGAATCCGTTTAGCAGGAATAATGAATTGGGTCAGCGATTAAGTATGCAGTCTGCATAAAGAGCGATGGTTCGGTCTAGAACGCTGCAGAACTGGAAAGTGTTTTGTGACAAGTCCGAACAGAAAATTGTCAAACTTTCTACTAAAACTTGTAAGGAAAGACGTTCGGTTGATGGTCGATATTACTACAGGACACATTGCAAGGGGTCAGCATATGACCACCATTGGAATCACTGAGGACCCAATGTGCCTGTCTCGCTTAGAGGAGGCGGATAGCACTGAGCACTTTCTTTGAGTGTCCTGCCTTTGCTAGAGCACGGCTAGGAGTTTTGGATTCGGATGTCGTGAGAATGAGTGATATTCGTTCTCTAAAACTATTGTAGATTTATAGATTTACCAAAGAATCTGGAAAATTCTCACAAGACTAACCATCTCTGTCTCTATTATTTCCTATATCTTTCCCTGATACTCTTCTCCTTCCCTCCTTGACTATCTACCCATCTTCCAGAGCTGAGTGTTTTAGGAGCCGCCACATCTCCTGGTGCTCCTTGGCTCGACCTATTCAAATTTCAATTCAAGCCATGGATAAGTCGCCTTCGATGACTGTCCAACATTTTCTTCCCTTCTAAACGTTCCTTTTTTGAAGCGTTGATCCAATATTATACATATCCGTGACAGGATTCGTTATTCATAGGGAAATACACGCTTTACCACTCCACTTTTTTTAAATTACCTGCATAAAATATTTTCTTTCATTTCAGTTTCTTTGAACTCCTAAAAACCCCCCATATTGACTGAAAACCCCCTTAACTGAAAAAGTATCAGTAAATATTAAGTCAGCATTAAATAAATATTCATATAATTTTATAAGCCTATATATCCCAATATATTGTGAGAATAGGTTGTGCAGAGCATATCGAAACTATTTATTTCTTGACCGCGACTCCATATTGCCTCGTCAGGCCCTCAGAAACACTCATACGATTTTTTATTTCAACAACCATAGTGCAGAGTGCAACTAGGAATGAACCAGTCTGCGGAAAGTGATTCCTACTCTGACAAACCGCGATTGCTAAATCTTCAATATTTTAAAAATATCTCCCAGCCATGGCCTTCAAACACTCTTTCGTGTAGCGCCTTATTTTCAATAACCTCTTCGGGCTCTCTATCTCCTTTTCTCTTTGTACAAATATCGCAAAATTCAAATTCAGTTACCAATTTTTCGTGTTGAGCTCGTTGAATAATTTAGTTTACTTTCACCAAAGCCAAAGTGACGTAAGCTCAGTACTTTTCCCACTTAAGCGAAGTGAAAAGTATACAAACGATTCTCTGGCAGTGCGTGCATCCTTTGACTGTAGCTTTGATATTTTTAAGCTTTGTCACGAAGAAGCCTGCTTATTCCACACTCATTTTACTACGAACTACCTTAGATTTCGTTTCCGGAGTGAAGGCAGCAGCCGTGACTTTCTATTTGGAGAATTTCAAGCATGACTGCGCATTGATTGCTTATGTTTATTCCCGTTGCTTAAACAACGCGTGTGTGTATGTGTACGTGCATACATATATTCGATTTTTTATTCAACACTTGACTGAACGGAAAACTTTTCAATATTACATATGTGAGTATAAATGTATGTACATTCTTGTGTGTACTAAGTAAACAAGCTAATATACGGCGATGTGCACTGCTCTGCCACTCAAAATATAAAAATGCTAATTTATTGTGCTAGAAAGTTTTCTCACGCGTGAGTACGTCACATCAGTACAATTGTCTATGGGAAATGCTAATCTAGTTCACACACTTGCAGGTGCTGAACTGTTGACGAACTTAAATGTATAATTTCAGCTATTTTATGATGCGACATTCCTTTTTTGAAACGCTCCAAATCTAGCTCACGCTTTTATATTGAAGTACTCGGTCGCATGGTTAAAAAAAAATACAAGCGTACATAAAATTTGATATTGCTTTATATCAAGCTTACTTTACAGACTCTCGCATGCTAGAAATACAATTTCGTTTGCGGAAACTTGCGCCGGATATAATGGTGCTCACACTCACCAACTTAAACGTGCGCCCATACGCCCGTATCAGCTGGCACGACGACATTTTCGCAAAAATATCGTAATATTAAGATAAAGAACACTTTACAAAAAAATCGTATCTGCATCAAATAAGGTGTGAGTGACTTTTAGACACTTTTAGTAAGGTAATTTTTGCTTGGAGGATGCTTCCATGTGGAAGGTCCACGCAAGTGGGGAAAGTTACTGATCGCCATTCACTTGGGAGTGGCCAGCTCACCACTCCCGGTATTAGCCCAAGTATACTCTGGGTAACCCGTTCGGGAGAGAGCTAACATGAGAAGGCGAAACATTTCAGGATAGCTGGTTGTGCGCTGAGTTTGGCCCCCCACTTAAAACCTCGGATGAGGACTTCCAACGCTGATGACGACTCCTGCAAACGAACTAAGGACTACGATTTGACGGCAAGCACCTGGGATGTCCGGTCCCTTAATGGGGAAGGTGCCACTGCCCGGCTGGTTGATGTCCTCGTGAGAGTAAAGGCTGACATCAGTGCTATCCAAGATATGCGATGGACAGGGCAAGGCAAGAAAGCCATAGGACCTTGCGACGTCTACTACAGCTGCCATGTAAAGGAGCGCAAATTCGGTGTCGGATTTGTTGTGGGAGAGAGACTTCGTCGCCAAGTACTAACCGGGACGTTTTCTTGTAAGAACAAAGACGGCGATCTGGTGACTAACATCCAGAGCATACTTAAATTATGGAGGGAACACTTCTCGAACCTATTGAATAGTGACAGCTGCGCGTGTCACAGAGAATGTGAATATCCCGATACCCCAATCGTTGACAACGGAACTGTCGTTCCGCTACCCGACCATGACGAGGTGAGAATAGCGATAACGCGGCTAAAGAGGCGTACCAATCTGTACCAATTACTGCGGGATTAGTCTTCTAATATCGCCTATAAGGTTCTAGCGAGCGTATTGTGTGAAAGGCTGAAGTCCACCGTCAACCAAGTGATTGGACCTTATCAGTGTGGCTTTAAACCTGGAAAGTCTGCCATTGACCAAATATAGACAATACGCCAAGCCTTGGAAAAGACCCAAGAAAGAAGAATCGACACAAACTATCGCATTTAGCATTCGACAGTACGGAAAGGATACCAAACGAGGTTTCAGACAGGGTGACTCGCTGTCGTGTGACTGTTTGAGAGGGTCGTACGAGCCGCAGAACTTAACCGCTCAGACACAATTTTTTATAATAGCGTACAATTGCTGGCATATGCCGATGATATAGAGAAAATCGGCCTTAAAACCGCGCTGTTAGTTCTGCCTTCTCCAACCTGGATAGAGAAGCAATGCGAATAGGTCTGGTGGAGAACGAGTACAAAACGAAGTACCTCCTCTCATCAAACAAACAGTCGGCGCACCCACGTCACTGTTAACACCAATAACAATGTCAGCCTTGAAATCCAACGTAGAATCTCTCTTGCCAACTAGTGTTACTTTGGACTAAGTAGGCAATTGAGTAGTAAAGTCCTCTCTCGACGAACAAAACAAACTTCTACAAGACTCTCAACATGCCCGTCCTAACGTATGGCGCAGAAGAGTGGACGACGACAACATCCGATGAAGCGACGCTTGGAGTGTTTGAGGGAAAGATTCTGCGGAAGATTTTGGGACCTTTGCACGTTGGCAACAGCGAATATCGCAGGCAATGGAACGATGAAGAAGAAGAATTTTCGCTCGCGTAACTCGTATTTCATACCACAAATACAACCGCTCAAAATATCCGGTCCTCAGTGCTACCAAGCCGGCCCAAAAAAGGCCATAAATAGTATATCAAAATTTTATGGCGAATAAGCAGACCTATGTAACTGATGAAGTTTTAGTTGCTGATGAAGGAATATGCACCCGCTAAACGTCAGTAACCGCCATGTGTTTAGAAGGAAGGCTCTTCTGTCAAAGAAATTGCAAAGAAAGTGCAGCAACCCAGTCTAAGGGCATCCACCTTATTTGCCAAATCTTGCGCCGTTAGTTAGTCTAAAAAATTATTAATCATTCGAAAGGTATTTTAATTCTGACGGGAAGAAAAGCCAATTCCAAATTACTTTAATACAAAGCGAAAAAATCAATTCAAAAATCACACTAACCCAAATGCCAAAGCGTGTAAGTACATTTATATGTATCTCCTAAATGTATGCTTCAATATTGTTACTGAATTAAAGGAATGTGCTACGCAGCGGCAAAAACAATAACAACAACAAAATACCAGAATAAAGTTAGAGGTGAATATGTAGACGAAGAAAAGGGTAAAGTCAAAGTTAAAAATAAATATTATATTATAAATAAAACATAAATAAAATATATATAATAAAAATAAAAGATGAGTTTCAATTTGATGGGCTAACTACCTCAGAAGTTTTGATATCTGTCACGGTTATTAAATCGAATGCCATTTGAGAGAATATAATGTCTTTGAAATTTGTGAAATATCTGCATGCAGCCATTTATGCTGGACACTTCAATACATTCTGCTAATCCATGTTTCTTCTATTCATGTTTTCCACTAGAGTGGAAAATGGCTGTCTTCATTGCTGTATACAAAACGAGCACTGCCGCTAACTCTTGCGATTATAGGCCTGTAAGCATTTCATGAAGCGGTTACGACAATCAGTCAGGCGTCTGTTTAGTTCGCAAGTGTCAAATGTGATTGGCGTACGACGAAATTTGCAAAGATTATAAAGCTTCCGGTAGGGTGATTGATTTTCCGTCACCTTGTAAAGGGTCATCAGATTGGAGGTATTCTTTCCAATAGGTTTTTTTTACAGATAACGCGTGACTACTGTCAAACTAAATACATTTTTTTTTTTTTCAATATTTATCGACATTTCGTCATGGAAAGACTTACCCTTCAACAAAGTTTACAAATTTTGAGTCGACTCTCTGTGCAAAGTGTTCTAAAATGTTGATCCACATTTTGGGACCCGAATTTCGTTCATTGATGAGGCCCATTTGTGGCCTAATGGTTACTTCGATAAGCATAATTGCCATATTTGGGCTAAAGAGCTGAAGAACAACCCGATGTCATTCGAAAACAACCACTAAATCCATTGAAAACAACCGTTTGGTGCAGCCTATAGGCTGGAAGAATCCTCGGCCTATATTTCTTCAAAGACGAGGCTGGCGCCAAAGTAACAGTAACAGTTTTGATGCCGGGAATTGAAGCCCGTGATTTCCACAATATTTGTTGTGCCAACAAAACGGCGCTACTTGTCATACAGCCCGTGTAACAATGGATTTACTGCGTCGTCGTTTCGATAATTCGGCAATTTATCACTCATCCTGGACTCGAGAGGATTGGTCACCAAGATCGTGTGATATACGACCTTTGGACTTTTTTAAGAGACTATCTACTTAATACATAAATTATTTTTGGACTTTTATTCGTGGGATATGTAAAGTCTAAAATCGGCCAAAGTAGCCGAATGGGTTGGTGCGTGACTACCATTCAGAGTTCAGGCAGAGCATAGGTTCGAGTCTCGGTGAAAGACCAAAATCAGTTAACCTCGGTGAGAACTGACGATGTTACAGAAGGTAACATTCAATAGGAATTTTGCCACTCTCTTTCCACCTAGGGAGGAATGGAATAAGGGAATCTCAGTAAGCAACTTCGACACTACAGTCTATACAGATGGCAGTAAAATGGATTGTGGAGTTTGAGCTGGTATATATTCTCACATACTTAAAATTGAAAAATCTGTTCGTCTCACTAATACCTGCAGTGTCTTTCAGGCGGAGGTACTGGCAGTTGGGGAAGCTTGTAGGGTACTAATCGCAGATTTCTCTTTTAAGGTATTCTTTCGGATAGCCAATCCAGGCACTGGATTCTGCTACAACAACCTCTATGGTGGTGGAACAAAATAGGAATAGCCTTTCCACCTTGAGTGTAAGCCATAAAGTTACCTTAATCTGGGTCCCGGAACATCGGAGCATTGAAGGTTATGAAAAAGCAAATGGCCTGGCAGGAAGCGGATCTGCCATGAATAACGCTCTTGCAAAATCGGTATTCACACCATTAGGTGCAGTCAAGAGTGCAATTTCCATAAAATACCTCTGAATCGCGGATTTTAGATGGAGAGACCAGACGAAATGCAAAATTAGCAGAACGTTATGGCCCACCTACAACCTTAAACAATCGTCAGCATTGATAAATATGAAACGACGGGACGCCTGGAGACTAACGGCAGTCATAACTGGATTTTGGTCTGTCGGAGAACAAGCAGCCAAAAAGGGCATCCTTCACAACACATACTGTCACAGTTGGAATTAACCGTAGAAAAAGGAAATAATCTTCCATTTCCTCTGTGAATGCCCTGCCCAATGGAAGGAAATCAATTTGGTTAACCCTGGGCAAACCTCTGTTCGAAAGTCTCGATCAACTGTCTGGCTCAGATGTCAACAACCTAATAAGGTTTCTGAACCGCACAGACTGGATACAGTCATGCTGTAAATAACTGGTAAAGAAGTTGGTAACGAGGATGTGGCAACTAAATGGTGCGGAAGCGCTAGTTGGATTCTGAATGAATCACCAACCAGATAAAATGTAAGCCCTTTTCACAAATTTGTACATTTCAAATTGCATAACTTTGGCAGCTTCTACTTAACAATAAAATCTTTATTTTCGAAAAGCTAGACAGCATCATAATAAAATGAGCTATTTCGCAGTTTCTATATAAATTTGGCAACAAAAAACGCGCTGCATACTTTTACACAGCTCTTTTCGCAAACAGTCATTTTTCCAGATTCCGCTGCAAACAAAGTGACAACGATTGGGTTCAAAGAAAAACTACGTAAGTACTCGTAAAAGTGTCATCATATTAAAGAGACAAACATCATGCCTGATTATAAAAGGAGGTGCCTTCTGTGGGTATTGGCGACATTAAAAATGCGTAGAAAAATGGTGTCAGTTATGTGGTTTAGTTACATAGCCATAAGTCATATCGATTGCACTTCTTACTTGAGCTATTTTCAGCTGTCAACTGGCCTGCTTGGGATGTTAAATTGTCCGACTAATTTCATCTGTGTTAACGGAAGACCATCATCATGATTGATGAGCCGCTTACACGTTGTCTGAAGTGGAAATTTGTAAAATTTAGAATTATTTTCAAATTCTTGTTAGAGTTTAGAGTCTAGACAAAGAAATGTGTTAAATTTTTTAAGCTGTAATTACTCAGTCAATTTTATTGTAGCATTATATTTACATATTTATATTGTAGCTTGTTATTATTTTCTTATTTTGTTTTTTTAAGTATCAATTCGAGATGTATTCTAATTGATGAAATTTAAATAAATAAATAAACAAAGACAGTTACGATTAAACTTTTTAGTCCTTTCGGAAGAATCCCTCTTGCCAACAAGTGCTACTTTGGGCTAAGTAGGTAACTGAGTAGTATATTCCTCTTTCGACGAACTAAACTAACACTCTACAAGGCCCTTATCATTCCCGCCCTAACATATGGCGTAGAAGCTTGGACGATGACAATATGCAATGAGGCGCCCCTTGGAGTGTTTGAGAAAAAGATTCTGCGGAAGATTTTTAAACCTTTACGCGTTGGCAACAGCGAATATCGCAGACGATGGAATGATGAGCTGTATGAGCTTTACGACGACATAGACATAGCGCAGCGAATAAAGATCTAGTGGTTACGTTGGCTGGGCCATGTCATCCGAATGGCTGCAAACACTCCGGCTCGGAAAGTATTGGATGCGTTATCATCTGGGGGTAGCAGAGGATGACAAAGGCAAAAATAATGGATAATAGGCGGTTATTCCTTTATTTCGTGTTTGCACAACACAAAGTGGAAGAGGCAACTTTGTATTGTGCCTGCGAACGGCAGATGTTTTTTTATGAGGACCTTTTTTCGTGGCAGAAATACATTCGGGGGTTTGTCTTTGTCTGCTATTAAAGGAAACAATTTCGAATGGCAGCCACGTACCAACCCTACCTTGTTTTTCGTTTTCCAAGAAGTCAATACTAAACATATTTTCAGACTGACTACTAAAACTAAAGAACAACTCAAATATATACATAATTCAATCCCAAATTGACCTCTAACTAATTGTAAAGAACAGAAAACTCTTGCTTGGAAACTAAGAAATCTAGAAAGTGAGAATTACAGTTCTCATAAGAATTACGAAAAGGACGTTCAATAGGAGCATTGCGAGCATGATTTGTATTGAACTTATTCAAATAGAAAGGAAAGGAGAATACGAAGAATTCTGGGAGGTGTAAGAAAACTCATATTTTGAAGCAGAAATGGGTAATCAATATCAAACCTTTAATAAGAGTGAAAACAAACGAGAGAGCAAGAATCGATCTTCCTCTTCTAAAGACTTCAAGTTGATCAATAGCAGCCGTGATGTGTAAGATGGGATAAGAGCACAGAATTTTACTGATTCTGGTATAAAGTATAAAGAGGCGCATGCACATGTACAAACGTTCGATCCTGTCGATTAAAATATATGGTATGGCCTCCAAATAAAGGCGACATATTCCAACAAAAAAACAATACTTTCAGGGTATAGGGGTCCGTAAAATTTTAGCTATTCCGTAGTACAAAGCCCAAGGCAGAATATGATTTCGATAAGCTGAAATTACTGTGGCTATCAAATGCAAAACGACCGCCGCCAAAAAACGCTGGCCGCCAACAAATATAAACAACTATAATAAAGACAAGCTACCAGACCATCAGAAACTGCACACTTTTTCTTGCGAATATGGCAAAAATATAGGAACATGGAAAACTTTTCGCGGTATCTAAGATCTATAAGTACGATATAAACTCTTAGAGTATTTAATTAAAATATAGGGGTCATATGAAAATAAAGGAATGTTTATAGTTCTTAGATTTCTCTAAGAGTGTTTTTAATTTATTTCAAAAATATATTTCGTTTAGGGAAAAAATCAGAACACTGCAGCAGTGAACTCATTAATATTCATAGCACCATTCCTCTGAGCCGCCACCTAAAAACCATTCTAATGAATAGATCTAAAATTAAACGCCAGCTACGCTCGCATTCATCTCAACGCATGCCCACTTTGGCATAGTATAAATAAAGAAGCATGCAACTCTAACAATGTACACAAAATCGCAGCAGCGTTGAAAATCCGCTGTCAGCAAACGTTGAAAATAAAACGGCTTGGATGCATATAAAAGTGGCAGTTAAAATCATTGCAGCTTCCATAGTCATCTTCCGCTAGATAGTATGTATTAACACTATGCGTGCAAATTAGGGTGTTGCATCCATCTATGACCATTTGTTTCGGTCTTGCATTATCACAAAAGGAATACGAGTTTGTGTAATTTTCCATAGGATAGCGAAACGGAATTCATTTCAAAATGCACGCAAAACGAGATCCCCCGATTTTCTGCGTATGGAAAAGAGATCAGTCGTAAGATGGAATTTTGTTGCCTTGGGAGAAAAATAACACCAGCAGGTTCGAGTCTCGGCGAAAGACCAAACTGAAGAAAATGTTTTTCTAATAACGATCGCATCTCGGCGGGCAATGGAGTGTATTTCTGCCATGAAAAAGCTCCTCATACAAAATAGTTGCCATTCGGAGTTGTCTTAAAAATGTAGGTCTCTCCATTTGTAAAACAACATCAAGACGCAAGCCACAAATAGGAAGAGGAGCTCGGCCAAACACCCAAAAACGGGTGTATGCGCCAATTTTATCATATCTAAATCATATGCTGCGTTGAACTCTGTTCGTCGAAATAGTTCTAATTCCACAGATACCTACACTCTGAAATCACTCTATGCATTTTTTTTTCGCCCACAGCTTGAATATGCAGCATTTCATCATCTGGAGACCTCATCACAAATTACCTATTGATAGATGTGAGCTTCTTCAAAAGGTTTTCCTTACGAATTTCCTTTCTTCCCTAAAGTTCTTTTCCCGCATCATTCCGTACAATTCTCGCCTACTTTTGTTTAACTTTAAGTCCCTCAAAAGCAGAGGGTCTATTCCTTCCTTGTCTTTTGTACATGGCTTGGTAAATGGTGTATTTGATTGCCCGACATTACTGCTAGCGGCTCAATTTTTTATTCCTTTGAGAACGCTTTAATTATCCTTTTACGTCAAGACCCTTAGTACAAATGTCGCAAGAAATGCCCTGTTCACTTCGTGAACTCAACAAAATAAAAATAAATCTCAAGTGGTCTTGCGTTAAGGAAAACCAAGAAACAAAATCATTTCGGTGCACCCTAACGCACATACAAGGTGAAGTTTATAATAAACAAGACTGACGTCATAAAACTGATTTTGATGAAGCCATTTTTTTAATGAGTTGGAAGCTACATCCCTAGCAGGCTTCCAGTGAAAGCTTGGTGGCATTCGGTTCAGTGGAAGCGAAGTTATTGCGTGTAAAGTGTCAGTATGTTTGTATCATCGTTACCAAAATTAGTTTCGCACAAAGAGCTAATATCAAATTTTGTTTTAAAATCGGTAAAACGTTTACCGAAACATTTGAATTGATGGAAAAAGTGTACGACGATGATTGTCTATTTCGTGCCCGAGTTCAGGAGTGGTTTACACGTTTCAGATGTGGTTGTGAGGACATAAATGACAATGAACATACGGACCGTCCAAAATCAGTACTCATTGAAAGCTCCATCGAAATGCTGTGTAGATTTATCAAAAATAAACTGAAATCAACGTTAATATTCATGGAATCGGAGTTGAATATCTCCAAAATATCGATTTATCGCATTTGAGCTTACGAAAGGTCTGTGCACATTTCATTCTGCACAAGTTAACTGAGGAGCAAAAATTGATCAGAGTTCAACAATCGAAAGACCACATTAAAGAGGCGAGAAAGGACGAGAACTTCTTTGGATCTGGTGATAAAACGTGGTGTTTCCAACATGAACCTGGCACTAAGCGTCAAAATGCCAAATGGAAGCCCCAGACGAGCTACCACACAAAAAATCGCGTTTGGAGAAGTCAAAAATCAAGTTGTTTTTACGATTCCAATGGAATTGTCCACAAGGAGTTCGTGCCAACGGGCCAAACCGTCAATGCAATATTCTATCTTGTCGTTTTGAAGCGTTTGTTGCATCGCATTCGTCGAATTCGCCCTGAATACCGCGAAGGAGGAAGAATGCGCTTATTGCATTATAATGCACTATCTCATCAATCCACTCTTGTGGCTGATTTTTTTACTACAAATCGCATTTTAACCATCAATCATTCACCGTAGTTGCTTGACATGGCTCCCTGTGACTTCTACCTATTTGGAAAAGTGCATTAGGTCCTGAAAGGAAAACGTTTTGCGTCTGTAGAGGTCATCTAAAAGGGTTGCACTGACATCCTGAAGGACATTCCGGTCAATGGCCTGAAAAACTCTTCGGAAAAGCTTTTAGATCGCGCAAAACAGTGTATCATCGGGGTCAGACGGGAGTATTTTGAATAAATAAACTCGAAGTTATCAAAACAAAGTTCCTGTCGTTTCTGTTTTAGCTCAATCTTGTTTATTTTGGACTTCACCTTGTGTGTATAATATTTGTACACACACACATCCATATGACAGTAAAATTTACTATCATGCAAATATTCTCTTTTCTACGCTTCCTGCGCTTCCTCTACAAGTAAACCTCAGTAAAGCGAATAATGCATGTTTGGGCACGGACAATTATTACCACATTTATGTAAGTATGTGTGCGTGTACATGGGGTTGCTAATTTGGTCTATTGTTCAGAAACTGATCCAACCTGCCATTTCCAGCAGCCACTTTAATTAAAGATATTGCCGAGAAAACGAAATATTGTCTTTTTTGCCTATCGCCTCACGTTTCATATGCAGCAACAAAACAAAAAATTAAAAAAAAAAAAAAAAACAATGTATTACTGTGGCTATAAAAACTTATCAGCTTATCAAGTCCATGCGAGATAAACGTATATTAATACTTGTGCACGTGCAACTGGAAAATAAAGAGTAAAATGCAAAATCTGATAAATTTCCTTCCCCTTCTTCTTCTTGCTTTACCCGTTCGCTAGAGCCGCCTTAGGGTTTTGATATTTTTCAACAATATACGCCAGTCAAGTTCTGTTTCTCGACTAACTGACGTCAGTTAGAAATACCAAGGAGGACGTCTGCTTCTTACTTTGCCACCCCCTACCAAAACTGCAGATATTGTATCAACTCATACGACAGGATCCAGCAAGCAGAGCCACTGGATTTTTATTGCTGCGGCTATATTCGTACATACTCTGGAAATTCACTTTAAATTAGCACTTTTTAGCTATAGCGATTTTACTTTAAGTCTGCCATTATCGCCAATGTTAAAGATGATTCCCCGGCGAAAATTTCCACTGCTTCAAATTTATAGGGGCATGAATGGACCCAAAAGGACGATAGGTTGAAAAATCTGCTTTTAATGCGGATTATTGCGAGATGTTCATTCACCGGAGTGAACGAAAGTACTTGGCGATGAAGTTTCTCTTGCACAACAAATACAACAACAAATCTAACACCGCGTGAATTCCTTTACATAGCAGCTGTAGTAGACATTGCAGATTTTATGTTTTTCTTGCCTGGTCGTGTCCATCGTATCTCTTGAGTGGCAGTGATTTTATTTGATTTTGTTTGATTTTATTTGATTTTGATTAATTTTATTTGATTTTGTTTGATTTTATTTGATTTTATTAGATTTTATTTGATTTTGTTTGATTTTTGTGTTCGTTTGCAGTGGTCATCATCGATGTAGGCAGTTCTCACCCGAGGCTTTGTTTCTGTTTTCGTTGGGGGGGACTTTTACGTAGCGGTTCGTAAACCCAGCGCACAACCAGATATCCTGCACGGCTTCGCCTTCTCACATCAGCTTGCTCCCGAACGGATGGTCGGAAGCTACAAAGAGGATACTTGGGCAAAGCCCGTAAGTTGTGAGCTGATTGAACCCTAGGCAGAAGAATCGTCCTGGCCACTACCAAATGACTGGCATTCAGGGACTTTCTCCACTTGCTTATGAAACCATCTTCCAAAAATACAATTGAGTATTAAAGTTTCTTCATAATTTATTCAGCCCAAAGTCAGTGCAGAAAGTGAGGGTCGCTCTCTAGCGGTCTTAAAAATTAGTTTTGCGAAAATTTGGATGAATCTGAATACAATTACAAAGAACCATATATTTAGTTTGGTTTACTTTTATTCAATTCAAAGTAAAGAGGTGTGAAAATAATACAAAATTAAGAATCGATTTACTTTTGCTTGACATGACCACCTTTTACCTTGACTATGGCCTTGAGACGGTACAGAAACGAATCGCAAGCTGCCCGAATGTGACTTGCAGGCATTTCGACTCACTCGCAGGCAATGGCTTTTTTCAGTGCCTCGAGACTGGTGAATCTTTTAGTTCGGACTTGGCTCTCCAAAATGGCCCCCATACACTTCGAATGCCGGAACCTGTACCTTCCTTACCAGCTCATTTCCACACAGTTTTTGGCGCACAGTCCGTAGAATTTGTGCAATAGTTCATACATTAAATTTTTAAAACATGCTTGGATTTTGAAAATGTTAAAGTCATTACAGAACAGTAAATACGTAAGCCAATCCAAAATTTGACCCACACAAACCGTTGTGAACCCCTTAACCCAGCAAATTTTCCCTTAATTGATAATTATACAAATAAAGTGTTTGCGTTTCATACTCGTAATGAAGAGTAATGAAATTTTGAGCGCAAAATCTGAACCATGCTGCATGCCACAGCTGCCACAAAATGATGCACTAACATTTTTAAACACAACAAAGTAGGTATGAAGTCATTGGTCATTTAATGTGCATACATACATACGCGCTCAATAAAACGGGTTGTTCAATAGTGACATAACAAATTTGTATTTATGTGAATACAAATACAAACGCATTTTTAGATGGTTTTTTTACGATTTGACAATGTGTCATAACATTTTTGTTATGGTGAAGTGCACGAACAAGCAAAGTTTAGCAATTTTTCTAAATCAAATTTTAAATGAATTTCAAAAGGTCGCAAAAACTAATGACTATACATTTAGGTAACGAAATAAGCACACTGGGTGTTATTTTATATCGAGATATTTTTATATATTTTGTAATAATTCTTAATTGAAACCACTTACGGTGATTATTTTATAATCAATTTTTGCTTCACTTGATTTTAATGAATTTTCACTCCTTCTTTTAATAGCCACTTTCAACATGGCAACAACACAACAAAAAATTTCGTGAGAAAATACATCAAAATAACAAATTGAAGGAACGAGCTTAAGCTTTTGAAAATGTAGGTATATTTCAAATAAGCAGTCTGTTTTGTGGAACAACAGCAAGACGCACACCACAAACAGGAGGAAGAGCTCGGCAAAACACCTTACAGAAGTGTAAGCGACATTATTTTTATTTTTTAGACTGATTTTATTACATAGAAACAAATTTTCGAGAACACAAATGCTTACTATTCAAAGTGAATCCAGCCAATTCAATCAAAAATCAAAAAAAAAGATCGCCATAAGTTAAAATTTTACCGGAACACAATTATCAAAAAATCAAATGTTACTCAAGGTACGTTCAACAAGGTAGAAGTCACAAACCAGGCGTATTTCCTCATACCTGATTAGGTTAGGTTCGATTATGATGGTAGTCATCCGGTACAACCAACTCACTTAGACCTTACAGGAGTGTTGTGATGCCACTGTGCGACTCGAGAGCCTCATTTATTTTTCTTCGTGAAACCTATTTGTGGCTCTTATGAAGCGGCTAGTCAGTTCTGTAAGAAAATTTAAAGAATATTTACCTAGACAACCTACTCTGATCTTACCTTAAGCTGGGCAATTGCAAAGGAAGTACTGAACTGTTTCTTCCTCGTCTTCATCTCTACAACTTCTACAATATTCGTGGCAGAAAACTCCTAATCTCAAGGAATGACTGCCAAATAGCCAATGACCGGTTATAAAGGATTTTCCAAGAGAGATGATTAACGATTTTTTATGGCCAGAATTGGGTGGTATTGATCTGGACAACGTTTATTTTCAACAAGTCGGCGCTACGTGTCACACAAGCAACGAAAGCATTGATATTTTAGGGGAAAAGTTTCCGGACCGTTTTATCTCTCGAAGAGGTGATCACAATTCGCCACCGAGATCTTGTGATTTAGCACCTTGTGACTTTTTTATTTGGGACCACGTGAAAGGGAAGGTCTATGCCAATAGCCTAGCGTCGATTCAAGACCTCAAAGATGGAATTCGTGAGGCCAAAAATCGCCTGGTCTGACCAAAGAAGTTGCCAGCTTTTAAGGGCCTCTTTATTATCGACGGTAACGCCCTTCATATGATTTAACAGGGAGTCGAAAAAATATTAATCGGTCGGTGCAAGGTCCGGATAATACGGCGGATGCCAAAGGACCTCCCATTCGAGCTCTTGTAGTGCGGCTTTGACGACTTGTGCAACAAGGGACCTGGCGTTGTCGTGAAGTAGTATGGTTTGACTATGTCGATCAGGTCTTTTCAGTCGAATGGCCTCATTCATGCCGTGTAGGTGGGCAATGTGCAGCTCCTTGTTGACCGTGGCATTCTTTTCGAGCATTTCCCAGTGTACCATGCCCTTCCAGTCCCACCAAACACATATTATGATCTTCTTTGGAAGAAGATCCAGCTTGACTCTCAGCCTTGGCGTATCTCCTGGAGCCACTCTTCGCTTCATATTGATATATTATTGGCGACCGTTCCCCCGCTCCTTCAAAAATGATTTTAGACGTTCTTCATTCAGAAAGCCTTCCGCTGCGGGACGTGTCATCGACGTCAAAGTCACCATTTTTGAACTTTGCAAACCATTTCCGTGATGTAGACTCGCCCATGACACCTTCTATATATACGTCGCAAATGTCCCGTGCTGCTTCAGCAGCGTCTTGACCTCGATTAAAAGCACAGAATGTTGAATTTTGCCTCCTGGGCAAACTAATCGTTGTAAAATAAAAGAAAATATAAAAACGCTATGAACTTATTCCCCAAACCAATATTTCTATATGAAATTATACTATACTATATAAAACTAGTGAGAATCCCTGATTAGCTTCCCCAGGTTTTTAATGTTTGCTTCTAGGACTCAACTCTTAAATAGCAGCTCTTAAGTTACAGTGGCGAGTGAGAAATCGTTTCTTTGGCTTCCTTACAGTATTCCTCAATGTCCCTAACACCTGAAAGCCAATCCCAACAAAAACTGGTCTTACTGCATACAAATCATTTAATAAATAATACAAATAATAAATGAATAAAGGAAAATTAACCTGGTGCACTTGCTGACCGTGGGGTATAACCAGTGCGATTTAATTTCGTTCAAAACAGCAGTTCGAAATGGCAGCGCGTGTGTGCATATGTAAGTTAATGGAGAGAAAGCCAATACCACAGCTATTGAAATATTCTTTCGTTGGCATCGAATTGCATAGTTTGGGTAAAGTAACTCCAACACAAAACCAATGAACCACAACGAGAACATTACAGCTTGTGGAAGTATTAAAACAGCGTAATTGCGGAGATTTCAAAATTTGATTTTACTGGCTAAAATAATGGGATTTGGAAGCAAAATGAAGTGGTGAGTGAATGATTGTTATAAGCAATCATCAAGCGAACTAATAACAGCCCAGCGTGTGCAAGAAATAAATTCAAATGTAAAAATAGTGATACAAAAATGATGACAACAAAGTAAATTAGGAAATAAGAATTTCCCAATAAAAATATGATAGTTATTTTTTCTTAAGGCGCTTGTCGAAAATTTCATATCAAAAAAATCGTATTATTATATAATAAATAATAACTAAATAATTTGAAGAGCTTGACATGACACTAATAAGGCGCTGCCGTACAAGGCTTATTTTGCTCTGTGTTGGTCCACCGATGTTTGAGAATAGTTTGCTCAGCATTCCCGTGGCCTTCGCTGCATGCCGTATCTAAGCCCAGTACGTAAGCCTGCAATCAAGTTGATTATTTATTCATACGACTGATATAACCTTAAAATAGCATCTCTTTTTTATTAGGCGCATGATTTCATGAGTTCTATTTTATTTGTATCCTTAAAAGTACTAAGGAATAAACTTGGTTCGCAAATAGGCAGTTTCATCTGCCGTTCGCACGACACGCAAAACCCGCTGAATTCTTCGCATATACGACTAAAACGGAAAAACAAAGTATTACAAACATTACTGACCTTAGCCTGCCTAAAAATATATCATTAACTGCCGGTAGCTTTGATGGCCGAAGCAGGAAATGCGGCAAAATAAGCAGGCGACGGATTTCTTTGTACTTTTACGTTGTCCGGCGCAATAGAACAAATCCGCATTGTTCATGGGCATATGCACATATATATGTGCATAAATATGTATGGGAAATAAGCAAATGCGCATCAACTTAATTTGAAACAAACATACCAGAAATGATCTGTAGCATTACAGTGTAACTGAGAAGTAACAGGCCACTGAATTTAAATTAAAATTTAAATAAAAACTAAACCTTTTCACCTCTAAGGAAACGAATATATCTGCATAAGTACATATATATTCGAATTATTATTAAATAAATCATTTATTAGGTGCGCAACTAAGTTCCCGCTGTTTGTCAATAGATGCCGCCAACAGTGTGTGCTAGTCGATTCTAACATAACCTAAACGTCATGAACTAAGCTTAGACATATGGTAAACAAACTACTTCGACACATTAGTGGTTTTGTTTTGCTATCATATACTTTTGGTTTTGTGACAATGTCTGATTTCGTGCCGAGTAGTCATCATTTGCGGGAAGTGTTGATTTTCCTCTTTCATTCGAAAAAACGGCGGCTGAAGCGCATCAAGAGCTACAAAAGTTTATGAAGAGGCTGCTTTAAATGAAACAACGTGCCGAGATCGGTTCCATCTCTTCAAAGTCGGTGATTTTAATATTGATGACCGTCCGCGTGAAGGAAGGCCAAAAACCTTTGAAGACGCTAAATTGGAGGCATTGCTCAATGAGGATCCGTGTTAAACGCAAGAAGAACTTGCTTCAGTATTAGGAGTTACCCGCCAATCCATTTCCAAGCGATTGCATGCTTTGGGAATGATTCAGAAACAGGGGACTTGGGTTCCTTATGAGTTAAAGCCAAGGGATGTTTAACGGCGTTTTTTCGACGTTTCGCCTGTGAACAACTGCTCCAGCGGTAAAAAAAGAAGGGTTTTTAACCAATCGTGGTTCACACGAGCTTTATGAAACGGTAACGAGTCCTGTTGGAACGTCCATGGTCTACGACTGAAATGTTTGCGTGTTCACGGCTCTAAAGCAGCTTCTAAAACATTTTTCCGCTAATAAGTCGCATTCACTTTGACTCCAGGCTCGATAGAAACGATTGGACAGCGTCCATCAGCGGTCACTGCGGCCCAAACCATTACTTGCGATGGGAAATTGCTTCGAGTGGCCTTACGTAGGCTCAAATTCTCGTATGAGCGTTCGATCAAGTAAACACAATCGTTTTGAGTGTTTATGCACTGCTCAATTGGGAATTTTTTTTCATCAGAAAACACATTGTTAGGAAATTCGCCACTTTCGTGCAAACGTAACAACTCCTTTGCTCTTTCGCACCGATTTTTTTTTTGCTGGGGTGAAAGATCGTGTGCTTTTTGGAACAGTAAGCCTTGACCTTGAGCTAATTTTTCAATATGCGTCGAATGCTGTCTTGCGATATTTTCAGTTCTTTGGCCACTTTTCTTCCACTTCGACGTGGATTTCGTTCAGGTCGAGCCTTCACTTTCCGAACCATTTCTGGCATTGTTGCGGTTTTTTTGGTCCACCTCCATAGCGTTTTGCAATGTTACCAGTATCATTGTAACGTTTTATAGTGCGATACACAAACATTTTATTCACTTTGAGGTGACTGAGCTCACGAGCAATGGCTGGTTGTGATTTTCCAGCCAAATATAACGCAGTCACACTACTACGTTTGAATTCCATCACAGAAAAAAAAAAATTCAACAAAACTGAGATGCAAATGATTTTGATGGCCTATAAACAATATATTGAACTGTCATTACAACAATTTTGACGTTGATGTCATGAGCTGTTTTACAGATACAAGCAGAGTGAAGTTGGTAACACTTCATATAGTTCACCCTGTATATATATATATAGGTATGTATAATTAGCGCGTAGACCCTTTTTTGGTATTTGGCAGAGCTCCTCCTCCTATTTGTGGTGTGTGTTTTGATTTTGTTCCACAAATGGAGGGACCTGCAGTTTTAAGTCGACTCCGAACGGCAGATATTTTTATGAGGAGCTTTTTCATGGCAGAAATACACTCGGAGGTTTACCATTGCCTGCCGAGGGGCGAACGCTATTAAAAAAAATGTTTCTTCATTTTGGTCTTTCACCGATATTCGAACCAACATTCTCTCTGTGAATTCCGAATGGTAATCACGCACCAACCCATTCGGCTAGGGCGGCCGCAACTCAAAACTATAGTTGCCTCTATTTGTGGAGGCATGTCACAAATAGGAGGATGAAATAGAAGGATGACCTCGCCCCTCTTCGTGAGTTTATTCAAAATTTTACGACCCGAAATGAAAATTATGTACGCAGCCCAAATCACTCGACTTCCGAAGAAAAATTACCATACGCTATATTTTGGTTCTTAGTTGGGTTTTAGAAAAGTTCGAAAAGGACGTTTAATTTGACCCGAAACAATATTTTTTGACGCAGTGTACAGTAGTAATAAACAAAATACTCGCAAAGTGAAATGGAAAAACAGGCAGATTTATAGACACATCCGCGGCAAAAGACAGTTTAGTTCGATTCTGGATGTGGTGGCATGCATGGATCTATGGTTATCGAGTCATGTAAGTCATATCGAAGCTATTGCAATCCTAAAGACGAATATCGTCCACGCCATAAGAGGTGCAAAAGTGTGGTTGATTGATATGTAATAAATATTTGGTTAGATTTGTAGGCGAACATAAAAAATCGTCAACAAGGCCTTGAAAAATTTAGTTGGTAAAGTGCGCTCCTGTCAAGCCAGCCGAGGCAGCTACATGAATAAAATCATATTACGTAAATAAAGTGAAAAATGGGTTCACTTCTATTCATTTTATTTTACTCTTCTTTCTAATCCGACCAGCATGCGGATAGTTGCACAAACAGCCGTAATTAGTTGGGGTATTAATGTGAAGTGATAAGGGTAGTCATGCTCCAATGCGGATATATTCAAATGCAGATAATCCACATACATATATAGATGTACGTGTGCATGTGTGTATGTATGTGTCAACTTGAAATGATTTCAAAAGATCAAAGAACATAACATAACTCTATGTTAACAGCGGTAATACGATTTAAATGTAATTAAGTTTATATGTACACTGGTGGCCAATAAAAAATAAATGCATAAAAATATATAATAAATAAAAATATAAATAGAAATATGCAATGATGGCTTTTAAGTAAAATCAATATTCAAAAAAGAATGTGGTCTGCCAGAGAACACATAAATGAGCCTAACTACAAGTGGCAAAAAATATGAGTGCAAAATAAGCGTTTTCAGTAGCAATGGCCGCACTTACCCTATGATCAAAAAGTACCGTGAAGGTGATGTTGACTGTTTTCTTCGATTGCCAAGGCATAGTGCCTTCCATCGGGCCAGACAGTCAATAGGGATTATTATTTATCCGTTTTGAAGCGTTTGAGAGATGCTATACGTCGCAAACGGCGGGAAATGTGAGCAAACAATTATTGGATTTTGCATGATGATGACGCGCCATCGCACCGAACCCAAATGGTGCTGGATTATTTGACCAAACACCAAGTAAATACCATCGTGCAAGCACCGTATTCACCTGATATGGCCCCATGCGGCTTCCTTTTTGTTTCCCAAGTAGAAGCTACCACTTCGTGGAAGAAGATTTCAGTCAATAGAGAAGATCAAAGAGAATGCGACGAAGGAGCTGAAGGCCATCCCTTCGTCGGTCTACCAGGGTGCATGGAGGACTGGGTTAAACGACGGCACATGTGGAGATAAAATACATTTGCCTGAAATTGAACTCTGTTTTGTGTTATTGAAACTTTCCCGGTACTGTCTGATCATAGATAAACTTTAAGAAAATGCAAGACAAAATCATTTTTTTTTTAATTCAGAATACCCCTAATCCCTTATGTTCACAGACCTCATCGTAAAGAACTAATAGCACGCTTTACGTATGAAACGGTGAACTCGGTAGATAGATAGATTTTTTACGATGTTTGTGCTTCGTTTTTTGAGCGTAGGTGCCTTTCTTCCGGCTGCAAATAACCCGGATGTCTGAATCTTCTCAGGGCTATAGCGCTACATTCAAGCAGAAGGTGCATTGGAGTCTCCCGGGATTGGTCGCAGAAACGGCAAAGATTAGTGGACCATATCCCAATCCTGTGCAGATGACTACGCAGTTTGCACTAGCCTGTTAGAATGCCCGTGAGCATTCTCAGTTTATGCTTGGGAAGGGTTATAAGTATTTTAAAGGATCTTGGAGGATGATTATTCATCAGGTAAATCTTCAGCACTCTAAGGCGGCGTCCGCCAACCAAGGTGGAGCTGAAATAGTCCTGAAGTGTGCTCATTCCAACCTATCCTAACGGCGAAAGGCAGATGTGAATTAAAGTGTGTGTTTATTAAACTTGAAAAATAATACAAAATACTGTGCTAAGAATTAACACAGGAAAACGAAGTTTATGGTCCGATCCAGCTCCGGTTTAAGGCAAGATGATCTGCGGGTCGGAGAGTAACCATTCGAGAGTATCCAAGAATTTACCTATCTGGGTATCAAAATATCAGTCAATGAGGATACCCTCATTGGCAACAAATGATGGAGTTTTAGCAGCAAATAAGGCTAACTTTTCTAATTTGAAGCTGCTTACGTCTAAATCATTATCTCGCGACGAAAAGTTACGGATATACAAAACCTGGATCCGTTCGTGTTTACCTATGCTTATGAACTATGGACGCTAAAAACTACTGATATTAATCAGCTAATGGTATTTGAAAGAAAAATATTGTGAAAAATATATGGATCAGTAAGACTGCAAGACGGTACTTATCGAATTAGATATAATCATGAGCTGTAACTATTAGCAAAAAATCTCAGAGGATAAGTTGCTTCGGGCACGTTTTTAGAATGCCCAAGGATACAACAACTACAAAGGCAGTTTAATTACGCCCTGTTAGAGGCCGAAGAAAAGAATGCCTCAGAAAGAGATGACACGAAGGCGTGGAAGATCACCTTGAAGAGCTGAACGTGCGGCGGTTTGTGTTTGTGTTGTTGCTAAGAACACGAGATCACAACAAACACATTTGGATGCAACTGTTCATCATCAGTGTATTGTTATTGGGGATATGAACTTTGGAAAGCGTACAAAGACTAAGAGTATATTTTTTTTTGCCACCAGTGTATGAGTGTCGACTTCCGCAATTCCCTATGCTTATAAGTATGTGCATATTTGTATGAGAGTATAATTTAGTTCTTTAAATTACATTTATTTACTTATGCATTAGCGGGTACACCATTTGTTAGTTGCTTGGCAAAACTTCTGCTCCCATTGGTGCTGGGCCGCATGATGTTGTTCCACAAGTTATTTGTTTAGGCTTACTTGTAACAACCAGATGGGCGAATATGTTCGGTTGATGCAATTAATACATTTTTGTAGTCATGGCAGCCAATTTCCGCCTGTCTTTAAAATGCAATTAGACAGAGGCAGTTTAATTCATAGGTGAGTAGGTGAAATGGTTGATGAAACAGTCTGGCACTCCTCAAGTAGCGCTGAAGCATAGTTTTTATACCATTATGACACCTTCAACAGGCGGATGTCTACAACCAACCAGAGCTGCTGAGGTAATGGAGAAAGTTTACAGGATTTAAGTTGGCGCACGACACCAGACTTTCGAAGAAAGGAGCCCCAGTGACCTTAATTGTCTAGCTGCCAGGGCGGGACCTTTACAGGGAACGTGCTCAACCGTTTCCTTCTCTGAAAGTACCCCACAGCGATTGCAAAGCGGTTTAAATGATAAACCTAACTTTTCCGCATGTGTGTCGAACGTCCAATGACCGGTAAGCACAGTTACGAGTTTGAAATTTGAATGACGTAAAGTCCCGAGGACTTTCTGCGTACTGCGTCTATTGTGCTGGGGCCAAAGTGTTTTCAAAATAGCACACGAAGAAGTGCAGTTCCATCTGTTCTGCGCTTTTCTTTGAAATAAGTTGTGCAATTTCCCTTTGACAACAAGCAGGGTGATGCCGATTACCGGGTAGGAGGTCTCTGAGACCAATTCAGTCAACCCCTTTCTGGCAAGCTTATCGGATCAGAGAAATGTTACCTGGGCACCCAAGATATTTGATCTCCTTCTTACAGGAGTTGACTAGTTTGAATCTACACCATCGCGTCCTCAAAGCCTTGATCGCGGCTTGACTATCGCCGGAAATGTTAATATCTCCTACGCTCCCACATTCTCTAAGCATTGTACATGCCTGCTGGATCGCAAAGGCCTTTGCCTGAAAAACACTAGAAGTATTCGACAATTATAAGGAAGTAGATAAGTTGGCTGATTTAGGGAAACTCCCTGTTCCGAATTCCGATTCCATCCTGGGGTCATCAGTGAAGACAGAAGTACCACCTTCGGCGCCGATTTTCTCCTCGTTCTAATCCTGCGTACTTGGAAATATTGACTTGGCACGACGCTCAAACTCCAGTTTGCGGTTAGAGAAATCTGTTCGAAGTTCAGAGAAATAAGCTGTTAACTGCCCAAAAACGCTACCATGTGCCTTGAGAAATTGCCTCCAGAGGCCAATTGCACTTTGAGCAGCGATAAGAAATAACGTAAAAGTCGATGAGAAGCATTTGGACAAGTTCAACATGCTCCGGTGATACCAGTACATGCAGTCCTTTGCACCCTCCCCAATTTAGTGATATTATAGTCCTTCCGAGGAGCTTCCCACCAAGTCAGGCATCCATACGTTAATATTGGCAGAACCACTACGTTGTACATCCGCATGAACTGTCTCCAGTTCACATATTTTGCCGAACATAGATTCCCTATACTAGCCTTCTTTACCTGTTTTTCAATGTGTAGCTTCCAAAGGAGAATTCGCACGCCAAGATACCTTACTTCCGACGAAAACGGGAGAACGTGGTTGCTTAATTTGGGTAGTCTAAAGTGTGGAGGTTTATATTTTCAGGTAAATAGCACAAGCTCCGTTTTTTCAGAGTTGACTCTGCGGGCGAGGGCGACAGAGTACAGTCAGTAACACTATCAAAATCTCAGCCCTGACTGAGGGAAACGGACCCAATACCATTAGGACCACGTCATCGGCGTATGCTACTACCTTAACCCCCCGCTCCCTCTGATTTAACATTTTTAGAGCTTCATCAAAGGACACCACCCTGAGGTGCCCCCTGTGCACGAATTTAGTGACTTTAGCCCCTGCTGCAACCGCATTAGCTTCCCTGCAGCCAAGCAACGTCGAGTTTCAGAGACATACAGGTCTTTCCACTTCTGGTCCATCCAACGCAGTGATAATTGACTCAGCCTTTGCGTTATTATTAGGTGCGCAACTAAGTTCTCGCTGTTTTTTTGATAAAAATACAACTTTGTTCTGAAAAAATGGTTACAAGTGAATCACTGAAAGTATTGCCCATTGCTGGTTACTACTTTTTCCCATCTTTCTGGTAGATCTCGTATACCGTCGCCGTAAAACTGGTAATCTTTTGAGGCTATCCACGGATCAAGCCATTTTTTGATGCCTCATCATTCCGAACAGGTGATAAGCGGACTTCGCAATATCTCGAGAATATGGCGGGTGGGGTAGGATTTCCCATTTTAGTGTTTCTAGGTAGGTTTTAACGGGTTTGGCAACGAGGGGCCGAGCGTTGTCATGCTGTAGAATCACTTTTTCATGCCTCTCCGCGTATTGCGGCCGCTTCTCGCGCAGTGTCTCCAATTCAGCGTCTTCGAAGATTTTTGGCCTCCCTTCACGCGGACGCTCGTCAGCATTAAAATCACCGTCTTTGAAGCGACGGAACCAATTTTGGCACGTTGTTTCACTTAAAGCAGCCTCTCCATAAACTTTTTCCACGCCCTCCACTTTGCAAACAGTGAAGTGAATATAATGGAAACAAGCAGAAGAAAACTATCAACTCTAAGAGCAACTAAATATTGAAAAAATTTAAATTCAATTCCTTGAAAAAACCTCATGAACTTTCATTATTGCAATATGAGGTGTGAATGCGAGCCAAAAAACATAAACTTGAATGAGCGCGATTTTTAAATTCGTCATCATGAGCGCGTGTAAACGAGTGACTCATCCCCTCGTCTCTAATCTGAATCACCTTCTGCGTATGTGAGCCGTTGTTGCTCGCTTTGACATCGATATTTTGGATCAAAGTGCATTGATGTGTTCGCGTGTGTATGTAGGTATGTACATATTGAAGTGGAAATAAAGAGCATTAAATTTCATCAGAATTTTTATTACACTCATCATTTCCAAATATTTTATGAGCGTCATTTTAATGGATATTCTGACACTCTCACAGCTGTTATTTAACACCATTTATTACATCCTATTCACTTACAAACCACTTGAGTTTAAAAAAACGTATGTACGCTTGTGTGTTACACCGCTTATAGCCTTCATTTAATGGACAAATGTGCATATCAAAGGATATTCCCAGCAGGGTAAGCCTAAGATAATAAAGCACATTCCAGGTTCAGAGATGGAAATATTTCAATGACTGCGCACCGGTTTGTTCTTGGTGAGATAAGACCTCTTAATTGGTGCACCAAAGGCTATTGCAACAAGGACACACGATTTTCTTGCATTTATCTATCTATGCACAAAAGGATCCATCCACAAATGGAAGCTGAGCTCATCTGACAAATTTAAAGTCTGTTTAAAGGATCTATGACCGGCAAAAGTCAAACTTAGAGTTCCGTTATAAACAAAATTTAAATGCTTCATATCCTGTCTTCCAGACGCGTTGTGCCTTTTGTTAGTTTTGTGAGAAATTAAAAAAGCTTACGTTGTTTTTAGAAAATGATGAAAAACGATTTGAAGCAGTGAAAAACCATTTGAAGCAGTGTTCCTATGTACACACCCCATACGTCCAAAAATGTCACGTGTATCCGCAGCAAAATATTGAAAAAAGTCAAAGACGTTCATAAATGGGTGCAACGGTATACCGAAGTTAAAAACGTTGACGACTTTTTCCGACGAGTTCCAAAAATGTACCTCTCCAAAGCAAGATCAGAAGATCATTGATTTGTTTGTGACTAAACAAAACTTTTCGTTGGGTGAAGTTTTAAGGAAAAGTTGTACTAAGTTTCCAAAAACACAATCCGAGGATGTTTACACAGATGACCTCAAATTCCGGAGCACATTGAAAAAGCCGCTACTTTTATTATCACACATTGAAAAAAAACTTGCATGGGCTAAGAAAAATTCCGAATGGAATTCGACAAACGTAATACTCACTGATGAATTTTCCTGTTGGGCAAATAGCTGCAACCGTCGGTTCTGATGTTCTGCTCATAATCGACAACTTCAAATGTTGGATATCCATCATGTTTGGGGCTACTTCTTCGAAAAAGAATTTGGCCGCTTATTTGTGTTTACCGCCAATTAGAATGCAGTTTTCATGAATAAAATTTACCAGAAAGCATCATTGCCATCAGCTGCGGGGATATTTGGAAGAACTAGCCAACCTTGGACTTTACAAAGCGATAATGATCCCAAGTATCGAAGCCAGAGGTGTATTGAGCAGAAACAGCAAAATGGAATTAAAATATTGGATTGACTTTCACAACCGCCTGATACCAACCTTATTGAACATGTTTGGGAAAGAGTTAAGCAAAAACTCAAGGAAAACAAATAGGGGCACTAAAACAGTTATCAAGGCAAATTCGGAAGCGATTATTTCGCAAACGTGCGCAGAAATTAGCATAAAGTATGACTCGAAGATGTGAAGCCATGGTGACTATAATTTTTTTTTTTGCATATAATGAATATTATGATCCCATGCAGTTCAGTTTGCTTGAATCGAATTGGCCAAATAGTTTCCAAGTTATGGCGGTCACGCAAACAGAATTTGAAAAAAAAATTGTCGATATAGTTTTTTTTTAATTCATGATATTTTTTATTCTATGTATGAGACATGCAGGGTCCGGAAGTCGAAGTGTAACCAACTTCAGACCGCTCACTCAGCTGATGCTCGGGCATTTTGCCGAGAGTACACGCGAAAAAAGAAAACCAGTAATGAATTTCAAACGTAGTAGTGTGATTGCATTATAATTGGCTGGAAAATCACAACTAGCGATTGTTCGTGAGCTCGAGCACTTTAAAGTAAATAAAGATTTTGTTTATTGCACCATTACTCGTTACAACGACACTGTTAGCATCCCGAAATGTCATAGCATCCGCCGCATACTGCACAATGATCTCAAAGTCAAGCCTTATAAGATCCAAAAGGCGCATGATCTCACACCAAGGCAGGAACAATCCAGTCTTGAGAGAGCAAAGGATTTGCTTCGCGTGGCCGAAAGCGGTCAATTTCCGAACATTGTGTTTTCTGACGCGAAAATTTTTCAAATTGAGCAATTCGTAAACTCGCAAAACGATAGGATTTATTTGACCGACCGTTCATACGAGAGTTTGAGTCATCGATTGTCCACCAGGAGGCAGCACCCGTTACAGATAATGTTAGAATCGACTAGCACACACTGCTGGTGGCATCTATTGATAAACAGCGGGCACTTAGTTGCGCACCTAATATATTCTGCAATTAATTGAAAGTATTACTCTTTCGTGCAGTATAAAAATCATCGAAAAATATTAAGCAGTGTTTTTTGCAGCATTAAAAAACATTGGAGAAAAAGAAGGTATACCTTATAATATAGTCCTAATTTCCATCGCTTTATTATAGGCCTGCAAATCAGCTGAGATTATAGAGGGTGTTCAGATTGGAGACTCTTTTTCCAATAGAGTTTTTTGACAGACTACGCGTGACTACTGCCAAACTAAATACATATTTTTTTTCAGTATTCATTGACATTTTATCACTGAAACACTTACGCTTCAACAATGTTTACAAATCGTACGTTTCGTATTACGAAAATCAACTCTGACTACCTCAATAAGCAAAATTTCCATATTTGGGCTGAAGAGCAACCCGAAGCCATTCGAAAACCTACCAACAGCCATTGCATCCATCCGTGTTGTGCGGAATTCTAGTTGTTTTATTCCATTTTGAAATCCGGTACCTTTCAATTGATCACCCTTTATATAATATATGCAATTATAATATATATAATTGGCGCATAAACCC
This sequence comes from Anastrepha ludens, assembly GCF_028408465.1. Lineage (NCBI taxonomy): Eukaryota > Metazoa > Arthropoda > Insecta > Diptera > Tephritidae > Anastrepha > Anastrepha ludens. The sequence goes on from NC_071502.1 coordinate 32,879,565, forward strand.
TCTTCGGTTGTTTGGTCCTCCTCCTACGTGCGGTATGCAAAAAAAAAACATTTGGCATCAGTTCGTGTTTCGTGTCTGTGGTCTCGAACCTGTGCACTTCCGAATGATAGTCAATCACTCGGTTACGGCGACTAAAATTATGTATTTGATTTTAAACCCAGTTTGCTTTTGACAATGCAAAGCTGGAAAAACAGGTTTAGAATATTTCTTACTTGAGCTAAAAAGTGTAAATTGCCAGAAGCCAACCGGCTCGAAATTAGTGGCCTTCTCAGCGGGGTATATGTAATAAAAATGAAACGTGTATACAAAAGTCCAGATACAAAAATATGCGCACATAAATACCAAAGTACTAAAATTTTCAGCACAGAAACATGGAAAGGCAGCCTTGAAATTTAAAATTTTATGTCCTCAAAAAATTTGTGTAATTTTCTTTATTACTTTATCCGTTGCGGCATTTCTCAAAATACTTGAGCGTTTATTAGAAAGAAGAAATATGAAGCACCGCACATTAAATTTTTAAAAGCTTTTAAGCAAACCAAATCATCATCAAATAATAAAAATGACACCAGCAATAACTAATTTGAACATAAATCTGCTCATTAAGGATGAAATTTGGCGTAAAAAGAAATTGAGAACAAAGAATTGGATCTAAGTGAGTTAAGGTATTAAGTTTACTTGCTTCATACTTCACAAAAATGTGTTTTGTATAATGTAACCTTCAATAACCTTGAAATTTCTCAATGAAATATTTTGAAAAAAATATGCTATGTTAGAGGAATATTTAGTTTTTTTATTTCTTATTTTGCGCAAATGATTTCAAACTGTTTTGCGGGTGATCTTTAGCTCCTAAGCGATGTCAAGACTACAAACCCGCCGGCCGACCTTGATTTTTTCTGTGATTTTATCAACACTTTTGACGACGAGTCTGCCTGTGTGGGGTACATCTTTAACAGCCTGAAATGCGTGAAAGGAATCGATGGAACCAAAAACGCGCAGTATCGCACCATAAACACAATTCACAATTTCAGCGACCTGGCTTGCATTTTCGCTTTGTCGCCCTTATCAAAGAAAACCTATAAAATGTACCGAATTCGAATTTTCTCTTTGTTGGCTTCCATTGTTAACACCCTGTAAATTTCAACGAAATGGAACAAACAAAAAGCAGCAAAATAGTTTTTTTAGTGTGAAATGTCACCTGGACAACGAGCATACATTTTGAATTATTTGATCGAAATTTAACGAGATATCGATTACTACACCCATCTACCGTGAAAATAATGGTTTTCTTCGATCAGTACAACCATCTACCGAGGAAATGGATAAATGGATTTCTTTTCTTGGAAAAACTGAGTATGCAGCATTGTGGGGTTAGGGGTAATCAGAAACCCGAAAAAATGATGATTTTTAAAAATTTTTTTTTTTTTGCTAGTCAATTGCTTTATTTTACAAAAATAAAAACATACCATCAATACATCATTTTTCGACTTGACTTTGGCAAAATTTCAAAATGTATTGTAATTGTAAAAGTTGTCGCTGTTTGTGTGGAGCCAGTTTCTCCAGAAGTCCCTTGCGATGATCATCACAAGTTCTTGGAGATTCATTTCAAATCAATCATCTATTAGTTTTATTAAAAGATAATCTTGGGCCTGATCAAAGCTTTTTTTCAAAATTAACAATTGCGGCCTTAGTAAATATTTTTCAGATTTTCGAGAAAAAACCGACAATTAATTGCTTTAAAAAAATCGAAATTTATGAAAAAAAATTCCTCGATCAGGCACGAGTCTTTTATGTTTTTTTCAAAAGCAGTATTTTATTGAAATCTACCAAGCGGTTTTTAAGTGGGCAGATATCTGTACAATTTCGAAAAAAAAAATTTTTTTTCATAAAATGTTAATATAATCCTTTAAGAATATGTAAAAAAGTTTTTAGAACGTAAATTTAAGTATTTCTTGTATTATAGATCGTCAACCGTGCCGAATCTATTCTTTGCGTTCGAGCGTTGGAAGAGATATAGTTACGTTGCCGACTTTAGACGCGTTTTTCTCAAAACTATATTTTTAGAATTGGCGTACACGATAACTCGAAAAGTTATTGACCGATCTCCCTGAAATTTTGCACACATCTTTTTTTTTGATATTACTTTCTATGTGAATTTACAAGTTTTCGAAAATTTTCCGAAAAAATAATTTTTTCTAAGCAAAAATAGTAGGAAAATTCGCCCCAAATTTTTTTTTTTTTTTTGAAGCATTTTATTTTTCCATTTATTGTTAATTCATATAGAAATTATGACATTAATAGACAAAACATGTTTGGGTTTTTGTATTCAGGTCACTAACGCCGATGCTACAATGACCGCCGATTGAGAAGCCACGCTGCGATCTTCCTGGAAGAATTGAGTGTACATCCGCCATTTTAAATGATTAAAATAAAAAGAAATTTTTTTATATTATTTTAATATATGAATAAACTGTATGCTAATTTGGAAAAAAATATACTGCCTTCTTCATTTTAAATAATTTTAATGAAAATCAGGGAAAATATGGCCGTTTACAGGTATCTGTCGCCTTAAGTTTCAGTGGTCACCAGTTCAAAACAGTTTTTTTTTGAAAATTCTGACTACCCTTAACCAATTTTGTTTTTGAATAACTTTTTCACTAAGTTAAAAACACTAATTTTTCTCTCAAAACCCATCCATTAAACAAATATGGTTGACACACGACACCAATCATAAAAATTATAAATTTTTCAATAGAGTGGCTAATTTTGCACCCCTTTGTATTTCAAATCTATTGCAAGTCTTTTGAATTTTTTCATGCACTTCATCGTCTCATTTAAGTGCTTATTTATTGACGGGATTCAACTTGACCGATGCGATTTTTTTTCATTTTTTTTATTCAATAAACTGCATCTAAGCACAATCGCCTCGCACTCGAACCCATCATTTACTTTTGTCTACTCCGCGACGTTAATTCATTCCTATTTTCGTCTTAATTTGTGTTATTTCTTATTCTTCTGCTTCGTTTCGCTGTTCTGTTTTTGTTCTACCATTACTGCTGGCGCAACTTTTGTTGTTGCCTGTGTAGCCATTGCTGCTGGCGTTCTGGCTGATTACAGGACTCAACGGTGAGAACTGAATGCTTTTTGGTTTTTTATTTTATTTTTTTTGAACGGGAGTACATATTTTTTAGCTGCTATCTCTAATGAAGAAAATCAATTATGAAATTTGTATAAGAAAATGTGTAGAATTTCTATTCACTGTTTAATTTCTGCTGTAATTATTATTTCTTATTTCCATTCTACTGTAAAAATACTGAGTGAAGCAATAATAATCGGAAAAACGCGTAGTTATAGTCTCACTATGATAGGTGGGCATGTTAATTGAAATAAAGTTTCGAATAATAAACTTTTTATTCTATGTTAGAATTTTTTTTGTATTCCTATTAAATGATTCGTGTAGATGACATTCTCAACTGAAAATAAAAAACCCAATAATGATAGAAAGAAGATTGCGCTCATCAGAGAGTGTGTGACGTCACGTTTTTCCGAGTTGTGCAGTATTCCCAACCATTTACTCTTCGCAATAAATTTAGTGCGTTTTTATACCGAAAATGCGAAAATTTTGAAGTTTCGTGTTTGTTTCTTTTTCTTAATCTAAAGCTACTGAAACTTTAATTAAAAAAAACTTTATTATTAAACAAAAGAAGGTTAAAAAAGGTCACTGAAATATAGCAAAAAAGTCGTTCTCTTAACAAAAATCTCATAAATTAAATTGTACATAACCATAAAACTTTTATTTAAAAAACGCACATTTTAAAGACAATTTGTCACGCATACAAAGTTTTTTAAGTAATTCAATAAAAATTTGGTGCTTTATTTTCTTTAAATGGGCATTTGAGAGCGTTTTTATATCCAAAGCTAGGCAACACTGCAGTAGCGAGGAGAAATTTGACTGCCGAAAGCAGAAGAACACCAACAACACCGGCAATCGCGGGCAATGCCACCAGATGTTAAAAAAAAGTAAAGCTAAATAAAACTGAGTGAATTATTTAACTAATTATTAAAAAATATATATTTTACAAAATTATAAACATTACATTTTAATTACGACAGGCTAGAAAAATGTCATGAAGAAAGAACTAAAACTCCGAGCCCAAATAACAAAAAAAAATGCTAAATCAAGTTACGAAAATGGTAATCTGGCCATACTGGTGCTAAAATCACGTAACTCGTTGTCATATTCGCTGAGAGCAAAATAACGGGACAACGATAGGCGCAATCTCATTATTCTTTCCATCATGTTAAAAACCTGTAAAACATCATAATTTATCATTATATCGCTCCTAGTCGGAACATAAGAAATTAGAAATTTAAACTAAATAAAAATACATAATTTTCTAAAAAGTACCAAAGAGTCGTTCGCGATCGAAAATATAATCTCTCTCTCTCTTAACTTCACAGTCTGTGGTAGACCATAGCTTCACCAACAATCCTCCTCCAATTCATCCCCTCTCTTGCCTCATTTCTCCAATTACGAACGTTGATCGCTTTTAAGTCTGCTTCTACGTCATCAAGCCATCTCTTTCTTGGTCGGCCTCTTCCTCCAATTGGACGCAAAGTAAACACCCTTTTTTGGATTCTTTCGTTGAGCATTCTTATGATGTGGCCAATCCATCTAGTCCGCTGCGCTTTAATAAAACGTATTACATTTTCACCAGCAATAAGGTTTTCAATTTCGTTGTTAAAACGGATGCGATACGTGCCATTTTCAAGCCGAATAGGATTGTAGATTTTTCTCATTATGGATCTTTCAAATCGCAATAGCTGGTTTACATCATTAGCTTTCAGTGTCCAGATTTCAGCACCATAAGTAAGAACCGGACGTATCAAAGTTTTATACATCTTGATTTTCTGCATTCGTGATAAAACCTTTGATCTGAACGATTTTATATTTGCATAGTACGACTTATTAGCAGATTTAATTCTTTCATTTATTGCAATTGATGTGTCTTTACTCGCTGATAGAACGAATCCTAAGTATTTTCAAAAACAAAATCATCTATGGCTAGATTGTTGGCATCCATATTACGTGCTGAGCGACGCATAAACATAGTTTTTTCGGCGTTGACAATCAGTCCTATAATTTTTGCTTTTGTTTCTAGCAGCTTGAATATGCGAATTAGTTTGTTTTTGGTTTTTGCCATGACAGAACGTCGTCAGCGTAAGGACATATTTCAAAATCATTGTCAAATATTGTTCCGGACAAACTAATTTCTTTTACAGCTGAAAATATAATATCGGAAGTTTTTGTTTTTTAGCTGTATGGGAACTATCGATATCAATAACTATGGTTTGACAGCTGAGAATAGCAAACGGGTTTGACATTTCCGTTCAGTAAGATTTCGCAAGTCATCGTGATCGTTTAACGCCAGAAAAATGCTTGCAAATTGTGGAAATTTACTTAGAAAAAAAAGAAAAAAATAATCTGTTCGCGAAGTTCATGGAGCACTGGCGGCTTATCGGTCCTTATTTCTTTCGATGTGGGGAAGGAGCCGCCGTAACGGTGAATGGCGAGCGCTATGGAGCGCCATCAAAAAGATTTTTATGAAGGCAGTCTTGGTTTTTTTGGACTTCACCTTGTATTCATGATATTTTATTCAAGTGTTGCAAGATATACTCTATTTTTTTGTTGTTGGTTTTTCCATCTCTAGCAACGAATCAATTTTTGGCTGTCCGACACGTGAATAGATATTAAGAATATGCAGCATGAAAAACATGAATTTTCTAAATCCAATCCACATACTTGAAGCGCTTGACCCTGTGGCTTGTTGACGCAGGTCGAAACTAAATGTTGGTTTTTCTTTATGGTGCTCCATTTATCAATTCCCGAGCACTTTTTGGTCATCCCGAGGCATTGATAATTAATTTTTTCATAATCGTGAAATATTTCCGTCCCGCCTTCTTTATCAATACCTCCCACCTTCCATAATTCTTCAGGCATTGATAAATTATACATTTGCCCCAAATCCCATTACTCTACCACAAATGGTTTCGAAATTATGCAATATTAAAAACTGGCCTGTATGGGAGGTGCCATGCCCTATTTCCCAATATCGTCTACTTCTTCGCGTTATTAAGGCAGTTATGTTTTATGCATCTCTACGAAATCATAAACTCCACCATGAATGATATCGAAATTATCCAATATTATAGAATTAATTTATATGGGGACTGCGAAGCATACTTTACCAATGCCGCCCACTTTTCTAAATTGTCAAGGTATTAATATTCTATGTCCTTGTACCAAATATCAGCACTCAGGCACGTATCGTTCAGAAAATATGTAATATTATATTAAAAAATTAGTTTGTATGGGAGGTGCCGCACCCCTTATTTTAAATTAATTTTACTATGCCTGTATCCTTTCGGTGAACTTTCATGGCAATCCAATGACTGGTTTGGCAGCATTTAAAACACATAAAAACAAACAAATATTCAATTTTATTTAATACAAGAAATTTTTATTATTTTATTTTTAATATTCAATTACAAACACAAAAAAATGTAACCAGCATAATTTCGCCCGTGAATTTAAGTGGTGGAATTCTGTTATTTCCCCTTCCACTCCAATGGGTGAATGGAACTTTTTCTGATAGCCTTGCCAGTTTACAAACGAGCGCTGAATGCCGAATGTGGGTGTTTATTTATTGTGTATGCATTCAATAAATTTTCTAATTTTTATCCCACTTTTTCTTTTGTTTTATCACTTCGCTTGATCAAACATGAATCATTTATTTATTCCTAAATGCTTATAGTTTCGGCTCGCCTTTTTTTATTCTATTACAGCACAACTGAGCTTAGATTTTAGGTTTCACTTTGTCCGTTGATTTATTCGAGTTTGCAATGATTATGGGCGAAGATAAATGTGTGAAGATGAATGGCTGGAATTAATTGTGCAGTCAAAAACTTTTTGCAGATTGAGCCCTCGTCAATGTTTCTCCCCACTCATTGATACGAGTTAGATGTAATGGACGGTAAGTTACTTCTCGTATGACTAAGTAGAGTTGTTCTCATTCAGAGTTATCGAAAATGAAAAACGAGTTCGGAATACATTTGCACGCATGTCTGTATGTATGATACACTTTGCACTTTGAATTGACTGAAGAGGGAAAAACAAACGATAGTAATGGTTTGTCAGATTGGAGGTACTTTTTCCCAATAGAGTTTTTCATGAATCACGGGTGACTACTGTCAAACTAAATACATAATTTTTTTCAGTATTCATTAAGATTTTATCATGGTACGACTTACGCCTAAACAAGGTTTGCAAATCGTATGATTTTGTTATGAAAATCGACGTTCTGTGAAAAGTGTTCAAAAGTGTTGATCCGCATTTTGGCACCCCAATTTTTTTTAGCGATGAGGCCAATTTTTCGCTTAATGCCTACGTCAATAAGCTAAATTCTGTCTTTGTACTGAAAAGCAACATCCACTGAAAACAACCGTTGGAGGAATCATCGGCCCATATTTCTTCAAAGACGGGGCTGGCGACAGTGTAACACTGAATGGTGTACGCTATCGTGCCATGATAAACGACTTTTTGATGCCTGGTATTGAGGTCCGTGATCTCCACAGCATTTGGTTCTATTGGTTCCTACTTCTCATATAGCCCGTGAAACAAAGGACTTACTGCTTCGTCGTTTCGATAATTAGGCAATTTATCTCTCGTCTCGGACCAGGGGATTGGTCACCAAGATGGTGTGATATCCCTCCTTTGGACTTTTATTTGTGGGGGTATATAAAGTCTAACTGCTTTGCATATAAAACAACTTCGGTTGAGGCATTGGAAACCAACACTACTAAAGTTATTCACGAGATATCGACCAAAGCCCTCCAGCGAGTCATTCGAAATGATTGTTTACGGATGGGCGCATTACGGCGCACTTGCGGCCAACATTTGAAAGGGACTATTTTAAAAAAATTAATGTCATGAATGTCTCTACACAAAAATAATAAATGGTGCCTAATCAATTTGAATTTTGATTTTAAAATCCGATACCTCTAAATTGATCACCCTTTATGTAGTAACGTTTCGATCGATTTGCACATGGACGCCATTTACGAATATATTGCCAGCGCTTCGCTAGATCAGTAATTTTCACTGATTTTCACTGACTTGTTGTACGAATTTCAATATAACTGGACAACTCCTGAGAATCTCACTGTGCAACTTTCACGGATTACTAGTCTGAGCAATTAGTGGAATAGGCAGATGACATGGCAGCTGTAGTTATCGCTCGGAACACTGACGAAGCCAAAAGGAAGGTAAATCAGGTGATGATGCGAGTTCAAACATGGCTAGAGTTGTTCACATTCAGGGTGAGTAAGTAAGTGTCCTTCTTAGGACGCCGTCTTGACCCTCTACCTCGAAACAATGCGGAAGCAGTCCCGGGGTGGAGGGAAAAATCCAAGACAAGAGCAGGGATATTTTTAGTGGAACCACCACATACGTAGTAGAGACGGTTACTATAGGTGCGAAGGCATTTTTACCCAACCTCACCGCAAGAAAAAAAATGCTAGTCTGAGCTATTAATGAAACGAATAAAAGAAAACCATCACTTTTTTTTACAAATTTTTCGAAATATTTAAAACTTAAAATAGATTTTTTATTTAATATAATAATAAAAAAAAATATTGAATGAAAAAAATTTACGAAAATTTTTCACTTTCGAAAACTTTATACCAAAATTTTCAACATTGAATAAATCTGAAGCCTTGACAGAAAGAATAAATATATTTTTTTAATATATTTTATATTTAAAAATAATCCTTAGAAACTTCGAGTTCATCCCTCTGTCAACGGATCAGTGTATACACTCGTTCAGTCCACCCGGAACCTTCTCCACTCATATTCCGTCAAGGGAAGAGTGTAGCCCCCCATACTTGGGGAGAGGGATTGGAGAACTTGTTCACGAATGAATCGAAGTTGGAAGGAAAGATTGGCGGAGGAGTCTTTTGCGAGGAACTCTCCCCATCAGACTCAAATTCAGACTACCGGACCACTGCAGTGTTTTCCAGGCAGAGGTAGCCGCAATCAAGGAGGCAGCTGATTGGCTACTCACATGCGTACTAACAGTCAAGAACGTACATATTTACTCCGACAGCCAAGCGGTATTAAGGGCCCTCGGGTCAGTGACGGTGCATTCGAAACTGGTCAAGGAATGCTTGACCTCACTTTCGACTGCGTCCGAATTCTTTGACATACGCCTCATCTGGATTCCTGGTCACAGCGACATTGCGAGAAACTGTGAGGCGGATGAGCTAGCCAGACAAGGGACATGTGAGGTGATTTCTCCGCGAAGGGAGAGAATTGGGATCCCCCTGACTACCTGCGGTCTGCTCTTGGAAAGATGGGCATCGCGCCAACTCAGCGAGCGCTGGGCACGTGTGAGGTCGCGAAATCTTTCTGACCACGTGTGGACCGGAGGCGCTCGGGCGAGCTTCTGAGGCTGACAAAATATCAGCTCTCCAATCTAGTGGGTTCTCTCACAGAACACAATGCGCAAGGAATGACTTGGAATCACCACGAGTCTTTTTTGAGCTAGATGTAAAGAGGATGAGGGGGAATTATCTCAGCGTCTTCTCCTTAGCTGCCCTGCTCTGGCGGGTCTAAGATCCAGGCATCTTGGCTCTTACTTCTTTGCTACGCCTGCGCTGACATTAAAAATCTGATGAATTTCATCGGCCGCACAAAGCGGTTGACGCAAACGCAGCATAGTCATCGTTCGTAATCCACACACTCTAAACCCACTCTCCTAACCATCCCAGCACCACCTTTTACCGCCCTCTCCCTTTATGCCATCGGACTTTCCCTTTCATCTCACCTCCTTTAGAATGGTACCACAAAGGACGATTTTTTTTTTTTTCTTCGTCCAAGTGTGCTCATTTCTTGGGCCACCATACCAACCTAATTCATATACAAATACTTAAAACTTTAAATTTACAACTTTAATTAAAAAAATATTTAAAAAACTTTATACCAACATTTTTAGCATTGTATAAATCTGAAAATTATTTATTTTTTTAACTTTTTCAATTTTCTTTTTTTATACGCATACCTACAAATAATTAAATTATCCGAAAAATGGAAGTCTATGTTCAAAATACTTGGATCACTAGGCATTGAATCGCTCAACTGTTTTTGGTTTGGTGACCTCAACTGAGTGACCTGAACGTTCAGTAAACCACCATTGGATGGTTCAAACTAAGAATAATGAAAAGGCATGGGAGATGCCAAGAGCCTTTCGTATTTTCAACTTCCAAATGACACCTCCCAAAAAGAGCCAAATCTGCATATAAAAGAAGATCCCAATGATAATTTTTTGCGTCAAATTCACTTAAGCTTTTCCACTGGTCCCTAGAAATACCTCTCTTTTTCTACTACCTTTCTCACAGTTTTTTATAAAAAGGTGTGCATAAGGAAACTCTCCTCTAGTTTTCTCTTTATATCACCTTTAAATAAATTTTTTATTGCTGCATTTTTGTACTTTCTTAATTTTAATTTTTATTCGCCTTTACATTTAATAAATCTTACAATGCATAACAACTTCCTTACTCTTCTGAGGATTTTTAAGCTACCTTCGTGTGTGCATAAATATTCATGCATGCATAAGTGTATATGTATATGTACTTATATGTATGTATGCATGTATGTGTGGTGGATACAAATTTTAGTTTCTTTGATTGACTTGCTTTCACCTTCAATCAGCGTAGAAAGAAAAGTTTTGCTTGTTTTAGTCCACACGATTTTTGTTTGCACAGTTCAAGGGTGCCTCATGGCTACAGTGATGTGCAAAACATTAAAGCAGAAGAGCATATTTGAAAATTTTCAGCTATACGAACCACCACACATTTGAGAGCTTTGTGAAGCTAAATAATTTAATAAAAAAATTAATAAATAATCTCATAATAAGCGCCTAAAGAGAATTCTAAAAAAGTTCTTTCATTTTACAGTGTGGAACACATGAAAATTAATTTATTAAATCAGACTTCGCAGGGGTTGCCACCACAACGCAAAAGCTCTGCACTTCACTCAGATTCGTAAGCCACTTATCCGCTTATGTAAGTCTTTTGCAGCAAAAGGAGCAAATAATTTGATTGCCATTAACTGCTGGCTGCCTAGGCTGGGTAGAGAATTCTGATATTTCTTTGGCAAAAAATGTGTTTCTTAACCCTAGAAAGATAAGAACATCCTGGCATACAGAAAAGATGATCAATCGTAAAATCGACGCATGATTTTTCATCAGCTTTTTTGTCGTATTTCATTCATGAATTTGGAATAAACTAATATGGGTTATATTTTTAGATACAAATTAAATAAAAATACGTGAATTCCATATTGATAGTATTTCATATGAAAAAAAAACATTCAACTTTTCAGTAATCAACAAAACATAAGAATAACATTTCTTTGTGCACTTCTTAGGTTATGTTAGGTTGAAGCGGTTGTCCTGTGGGACACACTCAGGCTCATAGCCCATTGTGATGCCGCGTGGGGAGCTTTCCCTATATCTCCTAAAATCAGTGTGTGCTTTTCAAAAATTTTAGAGTACCTCCTATTTCTGCGGAACTGAGATCTTCCAAATCGTTAAAAAATTGTCTGCCTAGAATAGCAAATCTCCGTCTGGATAGCGCAGGACAATAGCACAGAAGGTGTAAGATTGTCTCTTCCTCGTCCTCATCTAGACAACTTCTACAGAAGTCATGTGCTTGCATGTGTGGGCGTGTCTACCTATTAGGCAGTGCCCCGTTATGATTGAGATCAATGTGCTAAGACTGTGTTTATTTTGGCTTAGCAAAGATTCTGCGCGTTTAGCACTAAGAGTCAGCCACAGTTGATGGGCGATTTTACAGGTGGCTTCATTAGCCATCTTTCGTTTGCTTTCCTTACGATTTCTTCAAGGTTAAGTAGCTTACATGTTTGTAAGGGTATGCCTATGTCATTGTCTATGTACGCATCGGTTAACTTGGTGCCGAGTCTCGCTAGTTCATCGGCTCTACAGTTACCCTCAATGTCGCGATGGCCAGGAACCCGTATTATCTTTAGGCGAAATGACTCAGCCATCTCGTTAAAAGATGTATGGCATTTCATGGCTACCTTGGAGGTTGACGACTGTTTTGTGAGGGATTTTTCAGCCGCCTGGCTGTCAGTGAAAATGTAGATGTCATTTCCGGATATCGCACCACACTGTGTCAGTGTCGCGGCTTTCGTTATTGCCATCAGTTCAGCCTGAAAGACACTACAGTAGTCGGGGAGCCGAAAACTGAAGGACATCGCCAGATGCTCGGAGTATACACCTCCGCCCACCCTGCCCTCGAGCTTTGAGCCATCTGTGTATACATGGATAGACTCGCCCTGTCTTACATCGACCCGTTCCCACTCTTCTTTTGAGGGTAGGAGGGTCGTAGCTCTTATTTGACCACTTACTTAGAGTGTTCAGCCTTATTTTGCCTGCAGATCTACCGACAGGAAGTTTAATATCGCTTATAGTGCTTTCGATGGTGTGGTTGACATCGCGCCGGTTATGAGAAGAGATGCTAATCTCTGAACCTGGTCAAGTTTTTTGATGTTCACCCCCTTCTCAAGGGCATTCCACCATATTACAATACCATAGTAGAAAATAGGCCTAACCACTGCTGTGTACAGCCAGTGTATCATTCTGAGTTCCAATCCCCATCTCTTTCCAATTAGCCTTCCGCAAGAGTACAACGCCATCATAGATTTGCGTACTCTATCTGCGGCTGTGTGCCCCCAATTTAGCTTCCTATCCAGTACAAGTCCTAGATATTTCGCCTCTTCTGTTACTTTAAGGGGTTTTCCCTCTAAAAATATTTGTTGAAGAACAGATGTTTTATGTTTTCTGCTAAATAGTGTCAGATCCGTTTTTCCGGATTTACTTCAAGTCCTCGACTTTTACACCAAAGTGATAGTCTGTTGAGAGATCTTCGTTGAAGATTGCATAATGTTGGAAGGTGTTTCCCCGAGATTGCTTTAACAATATCATCGGCATATGAGATTATTTTCCCTGCAATTTTTTCAAGTTCTTGAAGGAGATTATTAACAGTTAAGTTCCACAGAAGTGGAGAGATTACCCCACCTTGAGGTGTACTCCTGATCGGGAATTTCTTGGTGGATGTGTCACCCAGATTTGCGCTTATCGTTCGCCCAGTTAGCATTCGTTCTATAAACGAGACTAGTGCCCTGTTTACACCCATTTCCGTTAGCGAAGTTATAATAGCCTCCGGATATATATTATTGAAGGCACCATCGATGTTTAAAAAGGCAGCGAGGGTGTATTCCTTATAGTGAAGTGATTTCTCAACCGTGTCAACTAGCGCGTGGAGCGCTGTTTCCACTACTTTGCCTTTGCTGTATGCGTGTTGGGACGGTGATAGCTTATTGCAAATTTCTCCTTTGATATGCATATCTAGTAAACGTTCTAGGGCTTTTAACAGAAAGGATGATAGGCTAATCGGCCTGAAGTCCTTCGGTTTCGTATGTGTGGTTTTCCCTCCCTTGGGAATGAATACCACTTTTACTTCCGCCCATTTTTTTTAAGGATGTAATTGAGTCGTATCGTCGCCTTGAAGATTAAGGCGAGTATAGGTGCGATCATATCTCTTGTATGTTGCAGATTAGCGGGGATGATTCCGTCTGGACCCGGCGATTTGTAAGGTCTGAAGCTGTCAATGGCAAATTTAATATTATCCTCCGTTATGAAATCTGTTGGGGTATTCCCGTTGTGAACTATAGGTTGAGTTCTACTGTCTTCGTTGCAGAGATAACCTGGAAAGTGTGTCTGCAAGGTGTAATTCTAGTGTTTCTGCTCTGCTAGTTGTCCAGTTGCCGTTCTCTTTTATGAGGTAGCTAAGGTTGCTTGGGCTCATTGATAGGACTTTCCGAAGCCTACTAGTCTCCGAAACACTTTCTATCTATTGGCAGAAGTCTCTCCAAGACGCTGTTTTTGCGTTTTTAGTTGTTACAGATGCACAATTTTCATAGTGGATTTTGATTACTTTTAGGCGGCTCTCGAGCAAAATCGAAATGATTTTCGTGAAAAGACTAGACGCCATCGCCAGCTGTCTCAGCTGTGAATACAAAACACTGCGAAGAAAAAAGTCGAACTTGAATGGGCCTGTCGAATTTTGGTACATGTAAAAAATTAAAAATTGAATTATGATCTATTGAAAACGCAGTTCAAAATAAATCAATTCAACTGGCCCCAATGATACATATACGGGGTATGCTGCTGAAGTGACAGTCCTTGGCCGGATATAAATCCGGGTCGTCCGGTAACGTAGAACCGATTGTCGTGGGTACGCCGCCGTAGCCGAATGGGTTGGTGCGTGACTACCATTCGGAATTTAAAATTCCGTGCATGAAACACCTAAATGATAGAAGAAGTTAGAAGATAGAAGAAACCCACTTTATTTCTATTGGGAAAAATAGTATATTGAATCTAAGTAATTGTAGAGCAGCTGATGTGTAGCAACATCGGCAGATCCCAATATTAGTTGCTCCAGCCAGCCAACTTTGGCTTCTAAAATATGTGCCACCCTAATGTACACACGCACATATGTGCACGCAAGGTAAAAATTTAACAGACTTTTGCATGGTAATACTTTCATGAAATTCCGACAAGCATTCAAGCCATAAAATAATGTAGTCTTTTGTCTAAGCGCTTAATATGAACTGCCCTTGAGTGAGTGGCAACAAAATCTCAAAGGCATCAAAGAATGAAGGGCAACAAATCGAATAAAGCGAGTGTGAAATGAAGAAGTTTGGGCTGATGCCTTAGGTGAAGTCAAGAAATTTAACATAACAACTTTATTATTCCATCTGTTGCAGTTAATTCGGTGGAAAAATTAAATGGAAGAGAATTATTAAAAATGTGCAGACAACTGATGAATACTGAAATTCACAATGCACATGGAATTCACTCCACTTTTTTGCAACAAAGAAAGTGAACGTAAATACTATGCGTAGTTTATTTAAAAAAAAAATGGAAAAAATGCAATAATTTTTGCTAAATAGTCTGATTTCCCTAGGTGGGGGATTGTGCGGACAACTGCCACATCCGAGTGGGTTTATGCACGACTCCCAACCGCTACAGCCTGAACTCTAAAAACGCAGTAGATATGAAACGCCAAAAGCTGGAAAAGGTTTTTTCTAATAGCAGGCGCCCCTCGGCAGGTCCACATTATCCACACATGTGCACACTCATACAAACACTTACGTGTGTGCGTCTCTCGCATTTTAAGGCTTTTTGTAATAACACAAATCGGCTACAATTATTTCCCCTGCATGGACCGCGTCTTCGGCATTGAAGTTAAACCATACAAGCGTGTAAATGTGTGAGTGTGTATGTGTGAAGGCTGAATTTCCTTTGTTGTCTCCATTTCATATAAATAAGTAATTCTATTTGCAATACATTCTTTATTATTATGGAGTAGGCGATGGAATAAAAGCACTTCAAAAAAGCATAATTAATTGAATTATCCTCGTCGTCAGGCGAATGCTTTCTTTGTTTTCAAATATAACCAAAATAGCCTGAAGTTAGACGAGTATGAATTTAAAGCATGTGTTGCGAATTGTAACGGATTACAGACTATTTCAGAAGACAAAGCTTTAAAAAAATTGAATTCCTTCTTAGTAAAGGGTGGTTAAGTTTCAAGGGCCGGTGTTGATTTTGAATGAAATACAATTTTTTTAGGGAATTATTATCATTTCTCTTTATTATGATAATATTGGCTCAATGGCTCAATTACTTATGGAACAAAATATTTCCCAAATGGCCTCGGCGGCACACCTCCATCCGTTGGTCCAAATTTTCGATAACGCTGAGGCATAATTGAGGTTCTGTGCCGTTAATGTGCCGAAATATCTCATCCTTTATCTCTTGAATTGTTGCTGGCTTATCGACGTACAACTTTTCTTTCAAATAACTCCAGAGAAAGAAGTCCAACGGTGTCAAATCACATGATCTTGGCGGCCAATTGACATCGCCGCGACATGAGATTATTCGGCCATCAAATTTTTCGCGCAAAAGAGACATTGTTTCGTTAGGTGGGTGACAAGTGGCACCGTCCTGTTGAAACCACATATCGTCCACATCCATATCTTCCAATTCGGGCCATAAAAAGTTCGTTATCATCTCACGATAGCGAACACTATTCACAGTAACTGCCGCTGGCCCACAAACCGCACCAAACAGTCACTCTTTGTGGGTGCATTGGTTTTTCGGCAATCACTCTTGGATTATCATTCGCCCAAATGCGGCAATTCTGCTTATTGACGAATCCACTGAGGTGAAAATGTGCCTCATCTCGAATCACTAAGTGCACGATATGCATTTTGAATTGAACGCCCGTTTTTATAATAAGCCTGAATAACTTTAACGCGTTGCTCGATTGTGTATCTTTCCTTGGTTCAAATTGAGTTAGTCGGAAATTAAAAGATGTCAAATGAGATGCAGAAAAGCTAGACGTTTGGTTCAACATCGGCCCTTGAAGTTTAACCACCCTTTATAACACTTTTGTCCTTATTAGATCCCAGCTGCATATAAAAGTGGAACTTTAGTAAGCCACTCTGAAGGATGTCTTAAATATTCGCACATTTATTGAATGGAATCTGTACTAAATTCAGACATGTAAAGTGAGCACTTTTTTAGATCTGCGAACAGCCAGCAGTCGCTGGGAGCCAAATCTGGCAATTACGGTGGAGTAATTCTAAGTTCCATTCATGTAAGTTGCAATATTTTTGTTTGACTTGTGACACGGTGCGTTGTCTTGTTTTTGGACAGCAGGGAGCAAACGCGGCACCCACTGTTTGCAGAGCTTTCTCATAGTCACTTGCTCATGCAATATAAAGCCTACAGATTCTTTTGATATCTTTACGATAGTAGCTAACTCACGAAACTCCACCTTTCGATCATTCAAAACGATTTTGTGGATTGATGCGCGCTGCGAGGTGCTTCATAGATGTCTCTGCGACCACGTTTGAACTCAGCAAGCCATCATTTTATAGTAGTTTATGATGGAGCGGAGTCCCCATAACACTTTTCAAACCATTGCTTCGCTTGAATAGTATTTTCCCCATCAAGAAGCCGTGCCGAATTAAAACACGAATTCTCTTTGATCCAAATAACAAAAGTAGCGTCACTCTTAGCGCAATAACTCACGAACTAATGAATCATGAAATATGAACAGCTGTCTTTTTAAGGTTTGTACTAACTGCAACGCTCACAGGTACTATGAGTATGACAGCTGGGTATGCCCCTAACTCTGAACTTGCAACCTCCATATCTTCAAATTCGAAAGGAGGCGATGAAGGCAACGTACTGGCTCAAGTTAAACGGAGTCTCGGGAAACGCAGAAAACATTGGCCACTGTCAGATATACCACCAGTTGTCGGAGGGGTGTACACTGTTCTCGATGCCAGTGGAAAATCGGGTGCCTTTCGTTGGTGATGTTTTGATCCCAGATAGAGATCAATGGTTAAGTCCAGAGAACCTATTAACGGGATATCAGCACACTTTCTACACCGACGGATCCAAAACCAGTGATGGCAGCGGATCTGGATAGTACTTCTACGAAGACACCAAGTACTCTTATGCCACAGGGCAGACGGCCACGGTATTCTTTACGAAAGTCTATGCCATCTTGAATGTGGCTACTGGCTAATTAAGAAAAAGTGGCGGAGTAACAATATTGGAATTTGTAGTGACAGTCAAGCTGCGCTGAAAGCCCTTGCTAACCCACGCTGCTCTTCGAAATTAGTCGGTGAATGTAAGACAAAACTGAACAGTGTTGCTAAATAAAACAAAGTTAGTCTTATTTGGGTGCCTGGGCATTGTGGTAGTACAGGGAACGAGTTAGCTGATACATTTGCAAATGAAGGCTCTGCAAGGATGCCACTAGGCCTTCAACCCTTTCTAGATGTCAACTCCACATCGATTAAACTATTTATCATCTTAGTGTCCTGCGAACTACTTGCAGATTCCGCACAAGTTCCGATGAAGCTTCCTTCATAAAGATTATTTAAAAATGATAGAATAGTAAGGCAAAAAGGCATCGAATTAGACGAAAAACGTCGCTCGATCGATTTCTGGCAAGGCCGATGGAACATATCCACAAAGTGTGGTGAGCCCATAAACTGATAGGAAGTATAAATACTTGGCCCCGGAAAAACTAACTTTTATTTAACACAGTTCTTCTCCGGTCATATGGCATTTCAAAAATAAATCTCACTAGATTTAGCGTCAAAAACTACTATAAGGATCCAATGAGCTAACTAGCTCATTGCGGTAATACGAGAACCTTCTTGCCAATTCCGCGGGGAGACTGGGTGTTAGGTTAGATTAGATTGAAGTGGTGGTGCTGCGTGGGGAACTTATCCTTATCTCTCCTAAAACTAGGGTGCACTTTTATAAAATTTTAGAATATCCTTCATTTCCACTGAGATCTTGCAATTCACTAAAGAATTGTCTACCTAAAATGAAAATCTAAGAGTGGATGGAGCAAGACAATGGCACGGGAGGTGCGAGAATGTCCCCTGGGGTGCGGTACACTAGGCAGGGGTAGTTTACTGGGGCGGCAGCCCTTGGTCGGGAAAAACCCGAGTCGTTCCGGTAACGTAGAACCGGCTGCCCCTCCTCTTCCTCATTTAAACAGCTTCTTCAGAAGTCATGTGTTTTCACGCCCATCCAATAGGTTTGTCTGTAGATTAGGCAGCGCCCATCTATAACCTCAAATTAGTGTGCTAAGACTTTGCTTATTAGCAGAGCAATTATGTGCGTTTAGCATTGGGAGTCGGCCACAATTATCGGGGGATTCTGCAGGGCGATTCATTACGCCATCTTTCATTCGCTGATCTTACGATTTCCTAAAAAGGGCATGTCTTTGTTATTGTCTGTGTACTCAACAGTCAAATTGATACCGAGTCTCGGTAGTTCATTGGCCCTTCAGTTGCCCTCAATGTCACAATGAGACTAGTTGTTAGTGGAGAGCTATTTAATAGGTAGGTGCTGTTGTGAGGCTGCCAGAGGAGCTGAAAGTTTCTGCTTCATGGGCGTCATGCCGATAAAAACCGCTCATAAGTACATTTTTATAAATATAAAAGCTGTCTTCGAATCGCCACTTATTGTCTGTGCACTCAACAGTCAAATTGGTGCCGAGTCTCGCTAGTTCATCAGCCCTTCAGTTACGCGTGGACAGCTGTTTAGTACATCGGTGCTGTTGTGAGGCTGCCAGAGAGGTTCAGAGTTTCCTCTCCACGCGCGCTAAGCTGTCTTCGATTCGCCACTAGCGAATATGGTTAATTATAATAACACTCATTATATAAAATACTGCCAACGCCAACTAATACTCATTAACTTCTTCTCTTTTCCAGCGCTGCTGAAGTAAGTTTCTTTTTACTATTGTAATTTTTGAATCTATTCACCACTCACTAATGCATGGCGAGTCGAAAACGGCTGTAGTACAAAAGAGTAGCGCGGACTTTTTTACTACTGTAATTTGTAAATTACTACTGTAAACTGTAAATTTTGGAGGAAGAAGGAGCTGCAGGCCCCTAACAATAACGCACTTTTGTAGCATGCAACATTTTGCCACAGAAGTTTTTAACGAGTTGCATACTCAGCATCTTGACTTGGTGTGCTGATGAAGTATGTGCCCTGAACCTCTAGCAAAAGAGGCAGGCGAGTGAATATGGGCATGGGCAAACACGAGAGTGGACATAAAAGCGAAACGGTTAAAATTCATGTATATACATCCATCCTGGCGCACTTTGGTGCAGACGTTAGTTGCAATGAGTTATGTAAGGGCGATGGTGCAACGTATTTGCACTTGTTTTCCGCTATTTGACCTTTTACTTTTGGCTGCACCTGTAGGCAGTTTCCCATTGCATTGTAAATCATGAAGGTTTTGTAATTAATGGCTTAGTGGTCCAGGATGTAAATAAACCGCGCGTAAGTTAATGGGCCACAGTCACTTAAGCGAAAGGCCAGAGAAAATGTAAGTAAATATAATAAATCAAAGAGAATGAGAAGGAATTTATTTGATAACCGTAGTGCAAAATAACTGTTATTACTGAATACAAAGAAGGAGATGCCACTAAATCAGCTACAATTTTGTATATTTGTGTATGGCATATCGGCTAGTGATCCATTGTGACTTCAAAACTTACTTCCTACCCTATCGATGATTTCCAACACATTGCACAAAAGAGTAACGAAATCCGTAATCCAGTCCATCCGCTTCTGTCGCAGATCGTATCCTTGAAATATTTTATTTATTTTTTATTCTTAAATCCATAAAGAATTGTGCTTACTGACTACTTACTACAAAACTAGGTAAAATATTAGTTTTGAGGAAGAAGAA